>NW_026262671.1:3542831-6042796 GCF_021869535.1 Mytilus californianus
CTTTTACATATGCTTGTATGATGCATTCCGTTACATTTTATACACCGTTTTGTAGACTTACATGATGCCACTCGGTGTGACCCTAAAGAGTTAAAGCATAACTGTTTCTATTTTATAATTTGATTTCTAGTGTTCGTGTCTGTTACCTCAGAGCACTCCGTCGGATAGTGCTCACCTGAACAAAAAATACATGTACGTGTATTTACCTTCTTCTGTGTGTCTGTTAATTTGTCCTTGTTGTATGATTGTGGTTGTGTACCTATGCATTGTGTCTGAATCCGTGTGTTTGACCAAGAGATTCTAAGCCTCGCACATAGAACTCTAGCTAGTCTCCGTAAAACCTCAAGCTATATACATCATTTGTCGGTGCGGGTAGGTTCATGAGCGCTTTCATGTATGCATGGATCAGTTTACTAGTTTGTCCATAACGATCTCTAAGAAGGTTGACTGCGGTTTCGTAGTTTGAATTTGTTAAAGCAAATCCCTCTACTGTTTGCGCGGCGCTTCCCTCAAGCTGGGCTTTAAGATAGTTAAACTTTTGGATTGGCGTTAATGTGTCGTTATAGTGTAAAAATGACTCGAAACAATCCCAAAATGTCTGCCACTTGAGTATATCTCCATTAAAATAGGGTAAGTCTAATTTTGGAAGCTATGGTAATTACTTTTTGAAGATCTCGGTTCTGACGGGACTTGAAACATGATATTCTCTGACGGACGGGTATGCACTGCAGGGGCGTAAATTGAATACTGCTGGTTCATAGAGTCTATTGCACATGTGTTTATATCAACTTTGATCTCGGGCGTGAAATTTAATGCGTTTGCGTTCAGTTTGCTTGTTGAAGGTTCAACATTATCGTGTGACGTTTTAGTGTTTGATTCTAAAGACTTGATGAATTTGCGAATTTGTCTGAGTTTGCAATCTAGTTCATACATATACTCATCTGAGTCGGTGATTTCCTGCTCCAGATTTTCCGCCGATGTTTGATCCAAGAGTCTGTTGTTCAGGTCAATCATTGTTTTCTGTTTTTGCGTGATGGCATTATCAAGAGCTTTCACTTCGTCAACTTCAGTGTCTGTGTTAGACTTTAACTCGTCGAATTTCACCAGTAACTTCGTGACGGCTCCTTTGTGTCCAGCACGAACTGACTTCAGCTTTGAATCCATATCCAAAGGTTACGGCACTATTAAATGTTGTGGAATCTAAATAAATATGTTGTGGTTGCAAAATACGTTTAATAGTCGTTATAGCTATGGAATCTATATAATAACGTCACTCACTACTGCGTTATGGTTATAACGTTACCATAGTTCAATGTTAGTACTTCGCGTATTTTCCGACATTAGGCGCAAAAATGCGGCTGGGTTAAACATGTTTTTGAGATCTCAACCCTCCCCCTATACCTCTAGTCAATGTAGAAAAAACAAACACACAACAATACGCACTTTAAAACTCAGTTCAAAAGCAGTCCGAGTCCGATGTCACAAAAGGTAACAAAAGAAACTAAACAAAATTAAAAACCAATTGTTCAGAGAACAATTGAAGGTCTTTCCACCCGAAACGATATATTTTGATGTGAAAAAATATTAAAACTCGGTTAGAAATGTAATTTTCAGCGCCAAATGATAGCTTATTGTACGCTGAATTTAAAAATATATGGTTTCTATACATTTTTGTTTGAAATAAGGGAGATAATTTTTCACTTCCGGTTTGAAAAAGGTCACTTCCGGTATCATTTGATAGTTTATTTGACACTGATTCCAAAAATATATGGTTCTATGTACTTTTACATTAAATATGGACAAGAAATAGCTACTTCCGGTTTACAAAAGGTCATTTCCAGTTAATTTTTTCAAGGTCATATGGCTTGCAACTTAATGCACAAAGTCCCATAGCTTTATCAGGCATACATGAAAAGTTAAAGCAAAGGTCAAAATCTAGAACGTCAAATCAAACTTTGACCTTGACCCTAATTTCAAGGTCATGAAACAAGGGCCTCAAATCAAAACACTCTAGGTCTCTACTATATATTGTTAATGAGTTATATTACCATACAGCTAATATTAGATATAAAAGGGGCGAAAACTCCCATTAAATGTCTCCGTTCCCTTTCAACTCAAATTTACGTGTTACGACATGTCGCAACTAACAATTCTGTAAAAAAATTTGTCGATATCTTATAAGATTTCTGAAAATTAGTGATAAGCCAAAATCAAAATTTTTTAACATGACCTTGACCTTTGACCTTGACCTCATTTTCATTTTTATGGACCAAGGACCTCAAATCAAAAGACCCTAGGCCTCTATCACTTATGGTTTTCCAGTTACAAATACATTTCACATATATCAAATACAAATGGGAAATAACTCATATGGAGTCTTCGTAAAGCTTCGGTCTAAATAAAACCTAACATCCTGAGGATATAACGAGCAATTTGGAAAAATAAATTTGTCGCTTTCTTTTACGGTTGTGGAGGAGATCTCATAACAAGAAAAACAGTGTTTGGGGAGATAACTCTTACAAAGAAAAGTGTTCGGTTAAACAGGGTCAGTTTCAAAAGCGTATAGACTGTATGATATCATATACCAAAAAACTAAGCGACATCTTTTGAAACAAAAATACACCGCAAGAAAAAAATTAGGCGGAAGAAAAAAAAAATAATCAGAAGAAAACCAATAGGTCTTTCCACGGAAAGGTGGAAAGACCTAATGACAATGATACAAAAATTTACAAAGGACTACTAGCAGTTACTGACATGCTAGCTCCAGACCCCAAGTAAACTGATTGAAAGATTAGGTCATCATCATATGAATATCAAGTACAATCCATCCATTTAGGGGTTTAGTATTATACCATCATAAATCATATGAGAAGAACATAACCCGTATCATGCCAACAACTGGTTTTAGAATAAATGTGTTTATTCCGATGCAAAGACCCTATAAGTGAATCAATATTAAAGCCAAAATATGCAATCTTTAATGACCTCACAACAGTATCGTAACTATATTCTTATATACTATATACTTAATAAGTATTTAAAGGTTTTGTTAGCTTTTGAGGTGAATGCCGACATTTTTGTACGTTGTTAAGAATATTACCATAAAAAAAATGGATGTGAAATACCTCAACGTATAAGACGTCTGCATGTTGAATTATATTTACGAATAATGTCCTTGTACCGATGATAAAATTTAGTAAATGCTATGACTAGTTTGTGATATCGAAAACCCTTGTGTAATAATTTTTCAGTAATACACAAATTTCTCTCGCTAAAATCTAATACGTTGTTACATACACGAGCGAATCTTCCAAGTTGAGATATATCTCATTGTGTAATCTCATAGTTTAATCATATCTCATAATTTAATCTCGATTTTATATTTACTTAAATTTGAGGATTTTGTTCTTTAGCCATTTTGTAATCACATGATCAAAGATTACATAGTATCTAAGGGTAACAATACAAACACTCTGTAAAGTGCACTTCTTTGATATAGACCAAAAATTCAAAGATGACATCAGAAAATGATGGTAAGAATATTTTTATATATCATTAATAAGCATAAATGCATGATATAAAAAACGAGAAAATCTAATTTATTTTAAAAATTTTTGTTTATACAAAATACACGGTTGATCTAAAATGATTTTTATCTTTTTTTATATATATTTATGGTATAAAGTGTATTTATTAAGAACGTGATAAATTATTAACACAAACTTGTTTGATTAATGTTATGAATTATTGTCTGGTAAAATTTCAACAGTATTTGTTGATGACAATGACATATAGATAGTTTTCAAATTGTGTTAAACCTTGATATTGGACACTTAGTCTTGGGCATGCGAATCCATCGAAATAAAATATTCTTAACAAATTACAAAATGACTTTCGGAAATCGAACTTTTCTACTCACGGTTTTGTTGTAATTTTCCAATCTTTTGTTACGTTTACCTGTGAATAGATCATATAAATAAAGTTTAAATGTTTCAAGATGTAACAATTTAAAATGCGTCTTGAAATGTTTTTTTTTTTTCTTCTTCATTTTTGCCTCTCTTTCTTAACATTGTCAACATGTCAATTAAGGAACACATCAAGAACGCATGCTTTCAAAAATCAAATAAGCAAACAGGTAAGGTTGAATACTAGATAAATTGTATGAAATTGAGTACAATTCTATTCTTTGACTTGATTTTGATATTTTTTGTTTTGTTTATACAGTTTTTTTTGTACTTTATTGTTCAGTAGTTTACTCATTTCAAATTTATAAATGTCTCTTAAAGCCAAATGAAGACAATTACTAAGGGAATCGTATTAACTGATGTGTTAGTAACAAAACATATTGGTCCTTAAAACCAGCACTGCGGAAACGTGTAGTTTGTTGGTTGAGACACATACATATTTTATCGTTCAACCCATTCGTTATGGATACCGACACACCTTTGTGGTGTCGATTTAAGTTCTTCGTCGTGACTCATGCATTTTTGGTGAACGGGTCACACCCCTTTTTATTAAGTCCTCGTAGTATGAACATGTACAGACGTCACGTATCTGTTAAGGTAGGTAAACACCGTTTGGCAGTTGATATATAATGTTGAGATTATGGAGGAAGCCAACATGATAGTTACAAATACATTTGAGTTGTCCTTGATTCTAGTGTCAAGTCGTCCATTTGCGTCAACATCGCGACAATAAACAAGATACGAAGCAGATTGTCTAGTTTCGGTAGTATGTGGGTTTTTGAATTATTGTACATTATCAATACCACATGTTCTTATATCTATATATGATCCTGTAATAAAAGATGGTTTTGTACTCTTAAAAATGTTCAACAAACAAAACGGAGCAAACCATTCTTATTGTTTATATCATTATACTTTACCAATGGCAAAAGGGATTGGCAAAACTTCAAAAAAAGGATTTACCTTTATCAGGAACGCTCAAAACCGAATATTTGAAAGCAAAGAATGTATGAGGACATAAACAGTTGAAGAGATATATTCACAAAAAGGACCTAAAATGGCCAAATCAATCTAAAGTTAACTTTGAGGGAGTTGTAAAGTTTGTTTCTAATAATTTCTAAATTGATTAACGGACAATTTTAGAAAGGTTTGTCATAAATCATGTCAGTACTAAAGTATGATTTGATGATTTAATGTCATTTGCATTTATATAACATCAAATTGATAAACTGTAGATACAAACAGTATACCTTGACTTTGGAAAAGAGACCCGTGTTCATTTCATACGTCTTTAATGAAGTCTTTAAAAGCTTGTTTATGATAGTAACTGTTGGATACGTTATATGTTTTGTCGATCAAAGATAATGTTATGATAGTTGTTAATGGTAACAATCCACACAATGTCAAGGTCACATCAATAATGCGCCAAACTACGTTTGAACGGTAATATTGTGTTTGAATCATTAATTCATATCTAATCTTGCCGAGACTGTATTTCGTATATGTGCTTATCTCATGGCTAACATCGCCATATCGTTTTCAAATCAATTCGACATCTTTGTTCTATTTTCGTCTTGAGGTCACGTGATCGAAATTTACAAAGTATCTCAAGGCTAAAAAAAACGCACACTGGGGTATTCAGTGACAAAACAAGAAGGTTTTACACTGATTTATAAGGGTACAAAAACAAATGACCAGTAGCATAAATTTATAATGGCATAAAACAAGAAATTAGTATCTATGATTCTAATTTTTGTAGAAAGGTAAAAAAGTTTATTATGACGATTTATCCGTTCTTTGAAATGAGCGTACGGCTGTCTTTGATTGTTTACATACTCTTTATCTAATCTTTGGTGGATAGTTGTCTCATTAGAATCATACCATATCTCCTTTTTATATGAGGTAATCATTGTTCATGTTGTTGATGCTTATGACTAAATGAAATATCATTAAGTAGATGATGCATTATGAATATATTAGGAATTTTCTACTCCAAGATTATATTACCTTAGCTGTATGTAAATCCATAATGCTTCTTACTTCGTACCTTCGTATTTCGCCTTTCTTACTTTATTGATTCGAGCGTCACCAATGAATCGGTCAAAGACGAAACGTGCATCTAACTTACAAAATGTCAATCCTGGTTAATATTTGTAAAAATTGTTTCTTATCAAACGAAGTTTAAACTGGCAATTGCTTGCAATACGCTTATATGTTAATATCTCTTGGATGCATAATATGTTTAAGTGATCAAAGATAATTTAATGATAGTAGTTATCAGTAACAACCCACATAATGTCAGGTGCACATCAACAATGCACCAAACAACGATAATATTGTGCAACAATCCTTAATTCATATCTAAAATCGTCATTTCCTTTCAAAATGATAGTATAACATTTTTTTAAATTGCATAATTCAAAGGTCGTGACTTACTAAAATTAAGTATATAACTTGTCTATTATCAAACATTTTTTCTTTAAAGAGCAATATCTCCAAGAAATAAATCTTGTTATAGTGTTAGACCTGTATATACTTAGTACTGCACAAATAACGTAATCAAGCAATGTTTAAAATGATTATTATGATTATTATGACGTAAAAGTGTGACGAGTTACAAAAGATATTTTTTATTTATCCAATATTTTTATATCATTTCAACTTACTATCAAATCGCGGTTTTATAAATGTTTACCAAGAGATTCCAATGCTGTTTTTTGTGGGTTTTTTTGGGGTTTTTTTTTTTTTTATTTTTGGCATTTTATAGTTGATGATTTCAACGTTCTTCTGTTCTTCTGCAGCTGCTATATTTGTTACTAAGGGTGGGAATTGAAGCTTATAACATTAGAACAATAAATGGTTAAAATCAATAAATATACCATATGAGCTTTGTATATCTCTTGTACTGACGCAATGATAGCTTTCATTACTTGTTTAATTTCAGGGACTTAAACACAAACCAAATATTCACATTTCTCACTAACTTTTCAATATGCTTTCAAACAAACAGGAAAAGATGATATCAAAAGTACTTTTTTTTATTATTAATAACAAGACAGTTGACATTTTTTTCAGATCTTTATTGTCAGTCTCCTTCTCAAAATACGTAGGAAAATGATATCAATTTTTCATAATGAAGCTACACATGTAGCTATCAAAATGGTCAACGCTCGAATTTCAGATTTTATTTGGTAAACATCCTTTCTAAATTCAAATCAGCAAGGTTATTTCAAAATAACTTTATTGTTAAAGATCAAACACACCCGTCAACTTTTGATGAGATAAAAACAAGTACTTCGTTGTCCAAACGTGCAATGAATACTGAACGAACCATGAACATATATAATTTTTCTTCATTTTGGTTCTTAGGCTTGTTTGCTATAAAAAAAATAATTTGGCAAATTTTAGAGATCATTTAAATTTAATTTACACTATTGCTTTTTCAATTGTTAATACTTATATGCGACATTCGGATAAATTGTACGTGAAATTAATTTATAAAAACTCGTTTATAATTTATTCAAGAAACATATTGGAAAATATTTGTTTTTCTCTAATGGAGCATGCAATCAACTTAAAAGATCAGTAAGTAAGAAAAGTGAATACTATCGAATACGCCATATCCAACTAAATAAAATCCGGGGAATGAATATATATGCTTTTAAAAAAAACCAATGGCATTAAATTTAGTAAAAGGATTAAAGGGTTACAGCACTCATTAAGAAAGGCATTGGCTTCATAAAGATTGGTTACACAATGAAAATGACTGTTTATTAATGTTGAGCTTCCGGACTGCTTCTAATAAAGAAATAAACTACTTTTGGATATCGAATTTTCTCTTCTTGGTTTTATATAGATTTCGAACGCCACAAAAACATATATATGATAAAATAACAAGCACGTGCAATTAATTTTTTTCTAAGTCCACTTGATTCATGTTATGGGTTTATATTTGAAAATCATCAAATGATAATCTATGAGAATAACGATTGTGGGCCGGATCAATCAACTTAATGGTTACGACTAGTGGCTCCCTTGTTTCCGTGTTTAATGTTGACATTTTTTTTCATTTTAATGAATGAGCAACACGATAAACACATGCACATCCATCTCGTTTAAAGGGTAAATTAAATGCTGCATGCATACGATTTCAAATGACTTGAATTGTTGACTTGCAAATCAATTATACACCAGCATGACCAGTGATTCTCCTTTTTAAGCATTTTCTGACGACATTGAACTAGACTAACTACCAATAGCGAAAATTATTTTTCTAAATTCCAAACCAAAAAAAACAAACATATTACTTTGATTTTTTGCCGAATTTGTTAACAAGACCCCTTTTCAACGATGTTGATAAAACTTTTGGTTGTTTGGTTTTACTTTCAGTATTAAAATTAGATCCAAACTAATGATAGACTTTATTAATAAGGACCATATGAAACTCATACGATTATCTCTCATTGTATTTATAATTATCGAAGAACAAAAATAACCAGCAGCAAACTGACCACCAAAACTGGACACTGAAAAACAAATAAACACCAATGTAAACAATTTTAGCTGCAATATATGTAGATCCATAGCAGTTTTATGAAAATAACTGATAAAGTTACTGCTACAGTTACACACAAATATTATTTTAAATGTATTATAACATCTTTGCGCAAGAACTCTAATTCATGTGTTTCAGGTTCGCCAAATATGGTGTAATTGTTAACATATATTGGTGATTTTGAATCTGTTCAAAGTTTTGATTTTTCTACCCTATATACCACATTGCCTCACATTCTCATTAAGAAAAAATTCACACACCTAATTAAATGGGCATTTAAAAAGTCAGAATGTGAATATATATGTTCAAACTCTTTTAGGTCATTTTTTAGTAGCAATAAACAAAAATCTATGTCAATTGGACATGCTTTGATACTATATATGCCCTTGAATTTTTAATAGATAACTTTTTTGTTCGCTTTGGAGATTCCGTATATCGTCAGGTTATCGGAATTCCAATAGGAACTAACTGTGCACCACTTATTGCGGACCTTTTTTTGTATTGCTATGAGTTACAATTTATGACAAAAATCAGCAAAGACCCATCGAAACAACATCTGATACACAAATTTAATATTACTTTTAGATATTTGGATGATATTTTGGCTCTAAATAATGACGACTTCAGTATGTATACTAAAGAAATTTATCCTGTTGAACTTACTTAAAATAGAGCTAATACTAACAATGACCACTGCCCTTTCCTCGATCTTGATATCTATATCATTAACGGAAAGCTTAATACTAAAATATATGATAAAAGAGATGATTTTTCATTTCCTATCGTTAATTATCCATTTTTAGATGGTAACGTTCCCTTGTCACCATCTTACGGTGTTTATATATCTCAACTTGTACGATTCGCTCGTGTATGTAACAATGTTTTAGATTTTAACGAGAGAAATTTATGTATTACTGAAAAATTATTACACCAGGGTTTTCGATATCACAAACTAGGCAAAACATTTACTAAATTTTATCATCGGTATAAGGACATCATTCGTAAATATAGCTCAACATGCAGACTTCTTATACGTTCAGGTATTTCACATCCAATTTTTTATGGAAATATTCTTTATAAAGCACAAAAATGTCAGTATTCACCTCTGAAGCTAAAAAAACCTTTAAATAGACTTATTAAGAAGGGATATAGTTACGATACTGTTGTCAGGTTATTAAAGATTGCATATTTTGGCGTTAATATTGATTCACTTATAGGGTCTTTGCATCGGCACTAAACACATTTATTTAAAAACCAGTTGTTGGCATGACACGGGTTATGTTCTTCTCATATATGTTATGATGGTATGATACTAAACCCCTAACGGGAAGGATTGTGCCTGATATTCATATGATGAAGACATAACCTTTCAATCAGTTTAATTGAAGTCTGGAGCTGGCATGTCAGTTAACTGCTAGTAGTCTGTTGTTATTTGTGTATTATTGTCATTTTGTTTATTTTCTTTGGTTACATCTTCTGACATCAGACTCGGACTTCTCTTGAACTGAATTTTAATGTGCGTATTGTTATGCGTTTACTTTTCTACATTGGCTAGAGGTATAGGGGGAGGGTTGGGATCTCTTAAACATGTTTAACCCCGCTGCATTTTTGCGCCTGTCCCAAGTCAGGAGCCTCTAGCCTTTGTTAGTCTTGTATCATTTTTAATTTTAGTTTCTTGTGTACAATTTGGAGTTTAGTATGGCGTTCATTATCACTGAACTAGTATATATATTTGTTTAGGGGCCAGCTGAAGGACGCCTCCGGGTGCGGGAATTTCTCGCTGCATTGAAGACCTGTTGGTGACCTTCTGCTGTTGTCTGTTCTATGGTCGGGTTGTTGTCTCTTTGACACATTCCCCATTTCCATTCTCAATTTTATGTTATGATTTCAAAATAAGATAGAATTGTGCTAAAAACTGAAATTCCCCTGTTATTACAGACAAGCGTCACATTTAGTAATGCATCGAAACATATTAAACCTTATTTCGTGGAAAATCAACAGGATAAAAATTAATGTTTACAAACTGTTACACAATAAATGTTTGACTAAAATTAATAATCTGATCCGTTAAAATTCTTATTACCGATTATTGACTCCGAAGTATTTAGTGTTCAACTCAGCTGCATCATTGACAGATATCATTTGGTCAAATAAAGATTATTCTAATCTACCTTAACTTCGTTGTACCCATAATCAAATCGTCTGAGAAACATATATGAAATTCCAATTTATTTTACTTTCCATGATTATTATAATAAAACCTGCATTTGTGTGTAACGGGGATCTGTTATGAACAACCCTTTTTACGAGAGGGGGGAGCCAAAAATCAATGCGAAGGAAACAGTCTTACAGATAGTATTTTTTTTCAAAATCTACTCATCCACTTGTATTTTAAATGATAAAAACAAACTATAAGCATTGTCCTGTTGCAAAGCTTTAAAAAAAAAAACACACCAATGTACTCAATTTAATTCGCTTAAAATTAAGAATGGTAGAGTATTTTCTTCCTAAGTTCCACATGTGTCAAACCCAATGCAATTGCAATGCCTTCATTAAACGAAAGTCATATTCTTATATTTAAAGAAGGCTTATAACCAACATGACATTATATAAGTTACGCATTGCCAGCATTAGACTAATGTCACAGCTATGTAACCATCCTATTTAGTCAGATAATGTTTTACATATTGTAACTTCTAAAGCCATTGGGAACTTTTTATCCAGTCAGCCTTTATCACTCTTGAATGATCCTTCAACTTAGATTATGAGACAAATACTGTTAAACAAAGCAACCTTTGTCATTATAGTGCACTACATATGGTTATCCATGTTATATTAAATGGCTATCCCTGAATTTTTAAATTGAAAGCAGATAATATCAAATTGACTGAGATTAATAAACTCATCAACAATTAAAATTATAGACCTCGAATAGGGAATACCGTATACGTTGTCGTGTTCAATAAACTTATCATAGACACCAGTATTGATATTATGTACGCCAGACGCGAGACTACAAAAGACTATTCAGTAACGCACAAATTAGTTAAATAGGTAAAAAGGTAAAAAAAAAAGTACGAAGTTGAAGACCATTGAGGACCAAAAAATTCAGGAGAGTTCATATGAAATGTAAAATTTATACTATAAACATGAACTTGATGCTAAAATGTTTGAAGCAAAGAGTAAATATTTTTAATAATGCACAATGATACTTGTCAGTTATAAGCTTGTTTTTCTGTCTACTTCAAAGAGAGACGTATTGAATTATATTGCTGTGAGATGAATCATATTTTAAGAATTAGATTTTTTACAGCTTTCTTTGATTTTGTTTGCAAAGATATCTTCTGAAGGACACAGATCTACGTGACCACATATCACTTTCAATGGAGTGCACTATTGGAGAGCAAAATGATCCAGATCTCTATTTGGAATCAATAGACCACTTTCGAGTTTGTCCTTCACCGGAAAAAATTCGTCAATTATGCGCGCCTTTATGACGTCATTTACCAGATACAGTACTTGCAACCTTAGGCGTTACTATTTTAGCGATCAATCAGCGGTCATCGATCCGTCACCGATCAGTCAAGTTCGCGTCAAACTCACGTCACCAATCCGTCAGACTTATAGTAAAAATATTTGACTGATCGGACGGATCGGACGGATCGGACCGATTGACCTTTCTGACGGATTGAACTCTACTACGTCACATGATGAATTAATACAAATTACGGAATCTTAGTTTCGTTTCATTTAATCAAAATGGCGCCATGGGAAATACGAAACGTTCAAGTACAAAAGATCACACTTTTTTTTAGTAATTATTCAGCAAAGTTTTAAGAATTTAAAAAGAAAAGAAATATGCAGATAAACTGATTTTAAATATCATTATAAAAGAATGATGATTTTTTTTTTTATTTAATTTAGATGTATTCATACCCGAAGAGTGCTAAAACGGTTTTTATCGCGATTGTGATTTTTTTTTCCGAAAAAACATTTATTTTTTTTTTATCAAAAAAGGAAAAATTGGTAATTTTAAACAATGCGAACAACATTTTAGTATATTTTCTATGATATTCTTATAATTTTATGAAAAACAACCAATCCTGAACTACAAAAAGAACAAAATCCAATGGCAGTCAACAAATTTCATTAAAATAAAGAAATGACTGCATTCTTTTACAACAAAAACAAAAGTTTATGTATATTTATCCTTCAAGTATTCACATTTTATACAAAATTATTTATATAAAGGCATTTACAATGACCGATTAAATTTGACGTTGCATTATTTCTAATATAAAGGAAGAAAAATTTGCATTTTTAAGCAACACGAACACAAATTTAGTATCTCTTCCTTGAAATTCAGCATAATCCATGAAAAAAAACCAATCCTGATGTACAAAAAGTACTGAAATCAAACGGCGATTCATAATTTCTATCACAATAAAGAAATTATTGCATTCATATTCAACACAAACAAAATTTTATGTATTTTTCTACTTACATAATCAAAATTCTTGTAAAACAATCTTATCTTGAGGCCTTTGAAATAACAAGTTACAGAAAATATTGCATTTGTTTTTATCAAAAAAAGAAAAATTCATGATTTTAAACAATGCGAACAACATTTTCGTACATTTTCTATGATATTCTTTTAATTTTAGGAAAAACAACCAAATCCTGAACTACAAAAAGTACAAAAATCCAATGGCAGTCAATAATTTCCATCAAAAAAAAAGTAAGGATTGCATTCTTATTCAACAAAAACAAAAGTTTAAACATATTTATCCTTCAGTTATTCACATTTTATACAAAATCACTTATCTACAGTCATTAATTATGACTGATTGCAATTAACTTTGCATTATTTCTAAAATAAAAGAAGAAATATTTGCATTTTTAAGCAACACGAACAAAAATTTAGTATCTATTCCCTTAAATTCAGCATATTTTATGAAAAACAACCAATCCTGATGTACAAAAAATACTGAAATCTAATGGCGGTTCATAATTTCAGAAATTATTACATTCGTATTCAACAAAAACAAAAGTTTATGCATATCTATCCTTCAATTATTTACATTTTATACAAAATTACTTATCTAAAGTTATTTATAATGACTGATTACAATTGATGTTGCATTATTTCTGATATAAAAGAAGAAATATTTGCATTTTTAAGCAACACGAACAAAAATTTAGTATCTTTTCCCTGAAATTCAGCAGACTTTATGAAAAACACCAATCCTGATATACAAATAGTACTGAAATCAAATGGCGGTTCATAATTTCTATCAAAATAAAGAAATTATTGCAGTCATTTTCAACACAAGCAAAAGTTTAAGCCTTATATATTTAAAATTCTCATAAAAAATCTTATCTTCAGGCCTTTGAAATAACTAGTTTCAAAAAACATTGCATTTATTTTTATCAAAAAGAGAAAAATTGAAAATTTTAAAGAATGCAAACAACATTTTAGTATATTTTCTCTGATATTCTTTTAATTTTATGAAAAACAACCAACCCTGAACTACAAAAAGTACAATAATTCAAGGGCGCTCAATAATTTCCATTAAAATAAAGAAAATGATTGCATTCTTATTCAACAAAAACAAAAGTTTATGCATATTTATCCTTCAATTATTCACATTTTATACAAAATTACTTATCTACAGGCATTTATAATGACTGATTGCAATTGAAGTTGCATTATTTTCTAATATAAAAGAAGAAAAATTTGCATTTTTAAGCAACACGAACAAAAATTTAGTATCTCCTCCTTGAATTTCAGCATATTTTATGAAAAACAACCAATCCTGATGTATAAAAAGTACTGAAATCAAACGGCGATTCATAATTTCTATCACAATAAAGAAATTATTGCATTCATATTCAACACAAACAAAAGTTTAAGTATTTTTCTCCTTACATAATCAAAATTCTTGTAAAACAATCTTATCTTGAGGCCTTTGAAATAACAATTTACAGAAAATATTGCATTTTTTTTTTCAAAAAAAGAAAAATTGATGATTTTAAACAATGCGAACAACATTTTCGTATATTTTCTATGATATTTTTTTAATTTTAGGAAAAACAACCAATTCTGAACTACAAAAAGTACAAACATCCAATGACGGTCAATAATTTCCATCAAAATAAAGAAAGGATTGCATTCTTATTCAACAAAAACAAAAGTTTATGCGTATTTATCCTTCAATTATACACATTTTATACAGAATTACTTATCTGAAGTCATTTGTAATGACTGATTGCAATTGACGTTGCATTATTTCTGATATAAAAGAAGAAATATTTGCATTTTCAAGCAACGCGAACAAAAATTTAGTATCTATTCCCTTAAATTCAGCATATTTTATGAAAAACAACCAATCCTGATCTATAAAAAATACTGAAATCAAATGGCGGTTCATAATTTCTATCAAAATATAGAAATTATTACATTCGATATCAACAAAAACAAAAGTTTATGCATATCTATCCTTCAATTATTCACATTTAATACAAAATTACTTATCTAAAGGCATTTATAATGACTGATTGTAATTGATGTTGCATTATTTCTGATATAAAAGAAAAAATATTTGCATTTTTAAGCAACACGAACAAAAATTTAGTATCTTTTCCCTTAAATTCAGCATATATTATGAAAAACAACCAATCCTGATGTACAAAAAATACTGAAATCTATTGGCGGTTCATAATTTCTATCAAAATAAAGAAATCAAATCATTCATATTCAACAAAAACAAAAGTTTATGCATATCCATCCTTCAATTATTCACATTTTAAATAAAGTTTCTTATCTAAAGTCATTTATAATGACTGATTGCAATTGACGTTGCATTATTTCTGATATAAAAGAAGAAATATTTGCATTTTTATGCAACGCGAACAAAAATTTAGTATCTTTTCCCTTAAATTCAGCATATATTATGAAAAACAACCAATCCTGATGTACAAAAAATACTGAAATCTATTGGCGGTTCATAATTTCTATCATAATAAAGGAATCAAAACATTTGTATTCAACAAAAACAAAAGTTTATGCATATCTATCCTTCAATTATTCACATTTTATACAAAATTACTTATCTAAAGGCATTTATAATGACTGATTGCAATTGACGTTGCATTATTTCTGATATAAAAGAAGAAATATTTGCATTTTTAAGCAACACGAACAAAAATTTAGTATCTTTTCCCTTAAATTCAGCATATATTATGAAAAACACCAATTCTGATATACAAAAAATACTGAAATCAAATGGTGGTTCATAATTTCTATCAAAATAAAGAAATCATTACATTGGTATTCAACAAAATCAAAAGTTTATGCATATTTATCCTTCAATTATTCACATTTCATACAAAATTACTTATCTAAAGGCATTTATAATGACTGATTGCAATTGATGTTGCATTATTTCTGATATAAAAGAAGAAATATTTGCATTTTTAAGCAACGCGAACAAAAATTTAGTATCTTTTCCCTGAAATTCAGCATAATTTATGAAAAACAACCAATCCTGATGTACAAAAAGTACTGAAATCTAATGGCGGTTAGTAATTTCTATCAAAATAAAAGAAATTATTACATTGGTATTCAACAAAAACAAAAGTTTATGCATATCTTTCCTTCAATTATTCACATTTAATACAAAATTACTTATCTAAAGGCATTTATAATGACTGATTGCAATTGATGTTGCATTATTTCTGATATTAAAGAAGAAATATTTGCATTTTTAAGCAACTCCTTACATAATTAAAATTCTGATAAAAAAGTCTTATTTTGAGGCCTTTGAAAAAACTAGTTACAAAAAACATTGCATTATTTTTCATCAATAGAAGAAAAATTGGTAATTTTGAATAATGCGAACATCATTCTAGTATATTTTCTCTGATATTCTTTTAATTCTACGAAAAATAACCAATCCTAAACTATAAAAAGTACAAAAATCCAATGGCGGTCAATAATTTCCATTAAAAAAGAAATGATTGCATATTGTTTTTCAACAAAAACAAAAAGTTAATTCATATTCATCTATAAATTTATATCTTATACAAAATTACTTATCTAAATGCATCTATAATGACTGATTGCAATTTATGTTGCATTACTTCTGATATAAAAGAATTATTTGCATTTTTAAGCAACACAAACAAAAACTTAGTATTTTTTCCTTGAAATTCAAATATTATTCTCCTTACACTATTAAAATTTAAAAAAAAAATCTTATCTAGAGGCCTTTGAAATAACTAGTTACAAATAACATTGCATTATTTTTTTAACAAAAGAAGAAAAATTGGCAATTTTGAACAACGCGAACAACATTTTAGTATATTTTCTCTGATATTCTTTTACTTTTATGAAGAAAAAAATCAATCCTAAACTATAAAAAGTACACAAATCCGATGGCGGTCAATAACTTTCATTACATTAAAGAAATGATTGCATTCTCTATCAAAATAAGAGAATATGAAGTAATACATATAATGCATGAACAGTAATTTATATTATATTAATTTATATTGTGTTATTGCAACCACATTCATTACAAATTAACGAGTAAAGGTGTTTTCGTTGAGGTCCGCGTTTATCGAATGTAAATACACTGGAGTTCGTTTTACATAAGAATTTTAACTATATACGTATCCGTCCGATCCGTGCATATAATTATTTTACTGATCGATCGCTGACCGTTGTCACGGTAACTCTCACATAGCTTATTTGACGTATCTGACGGATTCTATGGGTCATCGATCACCAATCAGTCATCGATCAGTCAAACATCCGTCACCGATCATTCACCAATCAGTCAAGTTCACGTCAAACAGTAACGCCTAAGGTTGCAAGTACTGTAGGGGGGATCGCCTGTATCCCTGCACTATTAACGTTCATCAAGCGTCTTAGTGATCGTCATTGTGCAGGATAAACTAGAAATAATGTTTGTTCTGTAGGTGCTTGATCACAATTTCCTAATGACAGCAGTGCTGATAGTCAATTATGAGAATTCAACTTGCCGAAGAATTCGTGCAATATAACATCATAGTTTTCCAACCACTGGCTCAACATGGGAACGGAAATGACGACGCCCCTAAACGCACGAATGATGTTCACTAAAACCAAAGTTTTTGACGGAAATGCATCGAACTCGAAAGTTAAAATTGAGAATGGAAATGGGGAATGTGTCAAAGAGACAACAACCCGACCATAGAACAGACAACAGCAGAAGGTCACCAACAGGTCTTCAATGCAGCGAGAAATTCCCGCACCCGGAGGCGTCCTTCATCTGGCCCCTAAACAAATATACATACTAGCTCAGTGATAATGAACGCCATACTAAACTCCAAATTGTACACAAGAAACTAAAATTAAAAATAATACAAGACTAACAAAGGCTAGAGGCTCCTGACTTGGGACAGGCGCAAAAATGCGGCGGGGTTAAACATGTTTATGAGATCTCAACCCTCCCCCTATACCTCTAGCCAATGTAGAAAAGTAAACGCATAACAATACGCACATTAAAATTCAGTTCAAGAGAAGTCCGAGTCTGATGTCTATTAGAAAAGCCTCCTGTGAATTTAAAAGTGCTGTCCCAGTTTTGTTAGATTTTATAAATTATTATAAATAATACAAGACTAACAAAGGCTAGAGGCTCCTGACTTGGGACAGGCGCAAAAATGCGGCGGGGTCAAACATGTTTATGAGATCTCAACCCTCCCCCTATACCTCTAGCCAATGTAGAAAAGTAAACGCATAACAATACGCACATTAAAATTCAGTTCAAGAGAAGTCCGAGTCTGATGTCTATTAGAAAAGCCTCCTGTGAATTTAAAAGTGCTGTCCCAGTTTTGTTAGATTTTATAAATTATTATAAATAATACAAGACTAACAAAGGCTAGAGGCTCCTGACTTGGGACAGGCGCAAAAATGCGGCGGGGTCAAACATGTTGATGAGATCTCAACTCTCCCCCTATACCTCTAGCCAATGTAGAAAAGTAAACGCATAACAATACACACATTAAAATTCAGTTCAAGAGAAGTCCGAGTCTGATGTCTATTAGAAAAGCCTCCTGTGAATTTAAAAGTGCTGTCCCAGTTTTGTTAGATTTTATTGAAACTCTCAATTCTACAGGTAGCCCAGAACAACTTCAAATATTATCCAAGTCAGTCCTAGACCACTTTAGTATTGCAGAGCAATACGTAATTACAGGCAAGAAACAAATGGAAGGAGTTGTTTGTGGGCATTTAAAGAGGCGAAAACAACTCGAAGATTATATCAAAAAGACAGAAATAGACTTACGAATCAAACGCAGTTGTATCGAAAGAAAAGAAGAAGAGTTTAAAGAAAAAGAAGCTAAAGTTGATAAAGTAAATAACCGATATCTAGCGGAGCAAGATAACTACAAGTTTCTATTGAAGGAACATGAAAATACGAAAGTTCGTAGTGTGGTTGCAAATACCGTGAGTGCAGAAGTTGGGTTTTTTCTTACTATTGTAACTGGAGGATTAGGAGCTCCAGTTGCATTAGGAATGCAAGCTGGTACTGCTTCAGGGAGTTTAAGTGCTGTTAATCAGACACGAATAGCATGTGACTTAGCAAAATATGATTTGGATAGAAGTCGATATGAATTAATTGAGCACAAGAAGGAACTGTGAAAATCTACAAACAGAGTACAGTAAAACTTGTATAAACCGGCCGGCTACGGGACCGTAAAAAAAAGCCGGTTTAGACAATGGGCCGGTGTATTCAGGTTTCCGTTTTGACCGGAAGTTAATGATTTGTGACGTCCGATATATTGCACTGGTAAAAGTTCAGTCTGATTGTAAATTTAATTATAAACTGATAAATACAAAACGTAAAAAATGCATTAACTTTGCACGATCGTTGTTTTTAATCTTTTTATTCATTGTCTATAGAAATTTACGAAACTGGTTGTTCCTCGAATTTGAAATATTATTTTAACCTTTTTTTATATATCCTCGTATGTCAAATGAACTTCGGTACCATCAGTCTCCGACTTGTCAGTTTCACTTTCACTTTGTGTTCATTGTTTTCATTTGCATCAGAATCCTCGCGTTATTTGAGTTGTGCCACGAAAGTTTTGTTTTACTTCATTTCCGACGTTGGTAAAAGCCAGAATTTTATGAAACGAATTTCATCTCGATCGAAACATTGTCGTATATTGTACGATATCCATGGATTGTAGTCATCCGGGTGATCTTCATTATATGGGTCAAAGGTTTTGGGGTTCACAACAGGGAACCCAGGATTTCGAAAATACGATTTGAATTTCTTATTCCGCGATTTGAAAAGAATTATCTAAGTTACAACGTGAGTTTTGTCCAGAGGTTCTCTCCGTGATATATTCGGCGTGTCTTTTAATCTAATTTACACTTTTATAGTGTTTCACTATATATTGTTCCATGTGTAACAGTAAGTTCACGGTTTAACACCTGCAGGGCTAATTGATTATCATGTAAAACCATCTTGAATAAACAAATATGTTTTGATTGCATATCTCATTTCAAATTAATTAGAAAAACCGGTTTTGACAGGTAATAATTGATGTAATTAAGATTATTGGGACTGAATCATTAGTCCGGAATTCGGAATAAACAGGGTCCGATTTACAAAGGGTATTTTAACAAAGACTTTGAAGGGAAAAAATGGGACTTTATTTTTTCGGCCGGAATAGACAGGAAACCGGTTTGTTCAGGGTCCGGTTTACTCAGGTTTGACTTTACAACACTTGCGTTAAGGAAAAGGCAACAGTTGACGAGAATTATAACAAAGTGCTGAAACAACTTAAGGATACCGCCCAAATGTTTGAGTCTGTTTTAAAATGTCATCATTTCTTTAGCATAGCGTATGGAAAAACAGAGATCCTTGGAGAATCAAGGAAAGATGTTCGATTTCAAAAGCACCTTCGATTGCCTCTTGTAGAAATATGTGACCACCTTGCATCAACTTTTGGTTTGGAATCATTTAATGATTCGGGTATGAAACAATTATGCATTAACCTGAAGGAAAAGGTTGCCATCATACCAAATTCGTTAAGTGAAGACCAGAATGATGACATCGATGATTACATTTAATGCTGGTAATCAGTGATTGCCCAAACATCCTTTTCATTATTTATTGACTTTTTTCAAGGTATACAGCAAGGCAACAGATAAATGTTAAAATATGTTCAATTAATCATTAATAAAAAAGAATAAACAATTTGTGATACATGTATAATAATAACAATATTAAAATGATTATAATAAATACTAACAATTTTCCTCGGTGTTCAGTATTTTTGTGATTTAACTTTTTACAATAATAAACCTCTGATAAAACTTTTAGCCGAGTGTTCATGATATCATTCAATCCAAAAATGTTGGTGTCACTTGTGTACTGGAACATGAATAATCTGAATTAATCTGATTTTTACTTCATAACTCGACCGCATTCTTAACTTTACTTAAATAATCTGAACTAACACTAAATCTCTACAAGATTTCAATCCAGAATCCTCCGATTACAAATCTAGATATCACAATTTCTACTTTAAGATACTGTATTTGTACTTGCTTTTAATTAGTATAAATCGGAGTCCTAATTTAAACTTGTAGATATAGGAATCCTAATTTCTACTGAGAGAATTCCGGATCCTACAAAATTCCTATATGTACTGTTAAATGTCTACTAATGAATATATATATATATATATATATAGAATGTCAACATCGGGGTCAGGTCCATGTGCATTTACCGTGTAACGTTACGTCAAAACTGTTATTTTTTGCTTCATATTTATAGATTCTGTGGTTTTCATTTCCTGAAGAAGAAAAAAATTTTGTAAAAACGGTACACGAGGAAAAATATTGTATTTTATATATATATATATATATATAAAATTCAAAATGCAAAATTGCAGCCAACCTTTTTTAAAGGTTAGAAACTATTTAGACATATATTGACAGTGGGAAAACTTATGACGCGAGAACATTATCAAAGTGAATCGTCTAACGAAAAGGGAGACAAAATGAATAGTTTGTATAGTCTGGTAATCATTCTGATCAAACGTAATTTTAAACCACGATCGCACATTTTAAAGAAATTTTCTCATGAACTATGTTGTTTAAAATAGATATATGCAAATGTACGGTGTCTTATTTCAATCAATTATCGAGAGTTTGCATTTGAAGCATTCCACACTGAAATTTTAACAAATGTTTATCTTCTTTGAATATTGATAAAAAGAACATTAAAAGATCGTGTACAAAATCTGAAGCTCTTTTTAATTTTGGAATGTTCCACATAGTCTGTAGCATGATACAATTCTGAAATATACTTGTTTGTCACATCTATGGTTTTATGCACGCATGTTTAATCATTGCTACGAGTAATTTCAATATAATTTATCATAACTTATAATTTAAAGTTATGTCTGTTCGGATTACGAAATTTAAGGAAAATATGTTTAATTTGTAAATTATACATTAATAGACTGTAACTATTATTTTGACAATTCAAACAATAGGTTTTTCCTACGATTACCATAGAATGTAAACGTCGGAGTCAGGTCCATGTGCATTTACCGTGTAACGTAACGTCAAAACTGTTATTTTTTGCTTCATATTTATAGATTCTGTGGTTTTTATTTCCCGAAGAAAATTGTTTTTTGAAAAATCGGTACACGAGGAAAAATTTTGTATTTTATAATATCTTCATATAGGTAATTATGGCCGACATCGTGAGTCCATTCCTAATTTGTAGTTATTACATTTTAATGAAGTTTGTTACGTGCTTGCTTATTAGCTTAACATCATTTTAAACCTGATAAAGTTTTTGCCTATTATCTTGAAAAATATAAAAAAAAAAATAGATCGCATTTATAAAGAACAAAATTATAAGCAAGACAAGATCTTAAAAAAACATGATCTAGGCACGGTTTTTGGAAATTGTCAGTTAAAATGGAGTTATTGCCCAAAAAATACATTTTGCTACTCTTTTATTTTTTTTTTGTGTGTGTTTCGCGCTAAAAAAAAAAGTAAGAAAAAAATTATCAGCACTACCAGAAGAATAAAAGAGATTTTTGTTAATAATTCTATTATAATCTAAAATGTTGATCAAGGCACAGCTGGATCTAGGTTGGCTACACAGGCTCTTTAAGGCTTCTTGTACTGGTAGACACTATTATTTTGAAGATCAAATATTAACTTGCATTATTTGGTGACATTGATAGGTAATCAGAAATCAGTAATCATAATTAAAACGAGAATTCTCCTTAACTCACACATCTTCAACTAGACTATCCTTATGCAAATTAAAACGTTAGATCCGCCCGATCAGCTGAATAGACATAATAACTATAATGTAAAACTTTAATTGTCATCTTAGTTTTATTTGGCAAAACCAGATACCAGGATGACATTTTGTACGCCAGACGTGCGTTTCGTCTACAAAAGACTCACCAGTGACGCTCGAATCAACCAAGTTAATAGGACAAAATAAAGCACACAGTTGAATAGCTACTTGAAGGCTGAATTGTTGCCATTATGAGCTGTGTTATTGCCCTGAACGACAAGGAGATGGAATCATTAGAAGTAAATTTGGAATCACTTATAAATATTATAAACAAATAAACTATTTTTTTCGGTACCAACATATTACAAATTATATCTAGGAAATTTGAGTTATTTTACATTTAACATAGCAAGCTGAATTTATACTAGTACGTATCAAAAGGTTTCTTTCATCAATGTGTAATACTCGGTCATTGGAAAATATTCGTCATTGCTTGATTTCCTATACCAGTTTTAAATGCAATAAAAACTACTGAGGGAAAAAAATCTACATCATATTTTGGTCAATGTTTGTCAAGGTAGATCCTTGATAGTCCATGTCATTCTTATTGGACTATCATTTTTGTATAATCTGTAAACTAAAGATTTGTGCAATAATAGAAATATGACGTATTATAGGAAAATACTTCGTCGCAACAAATGACTTTCGTTTGTGTCGTTATATTTTTGAAATAATTTATTTTTTTTGTATGAAAACAAAGAACTCAACCACGCTATGGTCATATTAAAAATATTTATAGGTTTCATAACGAGTGAGAATGGGATATCGCTTGATATCAACTCTAGTTATTTAATTTCAATATAATAATAAACAAACCTTCGGCGAGTTTATTATTACTATTTAAATTAAATAACGAAAGTTGATATCAAGCGATATCGAGTGTTAAACATATTTCTCTTATGGTCAACACTCTCAATCTGTAAAATTAAAAATTCCACGTAATGTTGATCTAGTCTTTTGCACATTCAAGTATGACGTAATATGTCCTTTTCCGGTGTCAAACTTTAACATCAGACATTTTAAGACTTTTTGTAGGCTTCAGAATGTGATAAAATTTGACAAAAAGAAGATTGTCGGGTGAAATGTGTGAGTGCTTTGTATATTATTGAAGAAATCACAATGTCCGTTGCCATGGACGAAATGTACATCGCCTTAACCTTTGAAAGTCACCATTGACCTAACGAATAACCAATGGAAATGCCGTAATACCGTCTTGAGATGCAGGATAAGTCAATCAAATTAACGCAGTTTTCGTATCACTTTTTCGTATTACACTCCGTGCAGTGTGATACGAGAAATATCTATTCATGCAAGAAATAAATAACAGGCCACAACCATAAGAGAAATAACGTTGTTTCTTATTCAAACAAATAACAATACCTAGCAAAACGACGTAATATCATTCCAATAATATTGTTATTTTTTATAGTTCAGATTTATTTCTGAAATACTATTTTTCATAAAGAATCTCTATTGTGAGATGTACAATTACTTCCTTCCAGTTTTGAGTACAACTATATCCTGATCTAGATGATTCTAAAATATATAAGCAGTTTTCTTTTATTTTAAGTCATTTACTCATTTTCCTTAGATGATAAATGAATACGATTTTCAAATCAATCAGTTTTAGAAAATGACATCGTTATTTATTTTTGTTTCATTCGGACGCACTGTAAACAGACGAAGTCGAAATGAAGTATATTCAAACAGTTATCGTCCGGTGCAAAATGAGAAAACAAATGCCGTATAGGACAGGTCCCGACATGAAAAAGTGAAACAATTCAAACGAGAAAACGAACGGCCTAAATAATAACAATAGTTTACAATAACAAATACGACATAAATGAACGAACGACAACCACTGAACATCAGTTTCCTGGTTTAGGACAGGCACAAAAATAATGTTGCGTGATTAGATATGTATATGAATACTCACCCTGCCCCCTCACATGTGGCAGTAGTGTAACAGACCAACATAAGAACAAATTATAAACATCAATTGCAATTGGCTTATTTCACAATATTGGTACGAAGAGCTAAAACAACTATCATAAAAACAATAGACACAAAGCATCGTACACAAAAATGGTATAAACAAATCTTTATAAATGAATCGGAACACATGGTGCAATTTCCTCTTAATTTCTCAATATGTAGTTAAAGCGGCATGCAATTAACGAGAATTACTGATGTAATATCGATCTGTTTTTAATGACAGTTCCTCACCTTTCCCCATATGTATATATATGTTACAAACAAGGCCTTCAAAACATTTAATAGACTATACAATTCTCAGTTTTCACAGATGATATCGGATATGTTCTTTATGTCGTAACTACAATAACGTCCATTTTCACGAATTTGACTTACAGAATTAGACTATTTACCGGATTTGTAATAACATAAGCAACACGACGGGTGCCACATGTGGAGCAGGATCTGCTTACCCTTCCGGAGCACCTGAGATCACCCCCAGTTTTTGGTGGAGTTCGTTTTGCTTAGTCTTTGGTTTTCTATGTTGTGTCATCTGTACTATTATTTGTCTGTTTGTCTTTTTATTTTTGGCCATGGCGTTGTCAGTTTGTTTTCGATCTATGAGTTTGACTGTCCCTCTGGTATCTTTCGTCCCTCTTTCACAACAATGAGTCATGTTTTGAATTTTGTTAGAATATTAATTTGAATACATTTATTTCCAGTAAAAAATACAAACCGTCATATGAAGTGAAATGTAACTTCATGTTTTTGACAGTTATAGCCGTATCATAGTATACATATTTTGCCATTATAAATTATTTGGTATACAAGACTGGGTACTTGGGTTTTAAATTGACAGACATAAGATAGCTAAGATAAGACCCAGAAAACATCCTGGTATATTTGCACTGTCAATAACTTTTATATAATATATATGTGTTATTAAACCATTTTATATTTTTGCTGGACCCATAAAGTGCAAAACACTTGTACCAGGTTATAAAGTTTTGAACACTTGGTGGATTGGTGTTTTAATTTCACATTTCACTTTCTATGGACATGACAAGTGTGTGTATAAAGTCAATACGGGAAACGTATCCGTGTCATATGACAAACACTTAATCTGCCAAGTAATTACGATTAAATAGAAACTACACAAATATTTGATTTTAAATACCAATATATATAAAAAGATAACACACAAGAAAACAACATAAGACATGGGGTTTACAAATCAAAAGACCAGAATAAAACCCTAGCAATGAAAACACGCACATGTTTTATCATCTTGTTAACTTACCATAAGCAATCGTCCTTTTACAGTTATATGACTCATCTCAATTATTTTCTCCCTGGCTTCACTCCTCCGAAAATAAAGCTTTTTTTAACTAGATTTCGTAGAAAAAACCAAACACAGTATAGGGTTGTGCGTTCGCTACAAGATCGCCTTTAATATAACATGTTTAACATATCTATATTCAATAAGCCATACATAAATGCATCACATTTAACCATAAACAAGTAGATACAAAACGAGAAAGTTACATATAAGATAGTTATGTGGGGTGGGAGGGTTATGTGTAATAGTAAACCAAACTTACTTTGTCCTTACTATCTTGTAACGAACGTCGCATTGGTCAAGCACGCCTTACAGTTTCTCTATATACTGACCGCCGAAATCGTCCGTGCAGAAAGGAATTCAATGGGTATTACCCTATCTCAATTTAATATAAAAGACCGTTATGTTACACATATAGAACCGTAAAGAAATGTAGTTCTTGTCAATAAAGAAATGGATACTTTTAAATCAGTATTTATCAATTTTTATTAATTTGTACTGCTACTTTTATATTGAAAATTGCGTGTTAACATTAACATTATATGTTTGGTGAATTAAATGGCTTTTGATAGAGAGTATTAGTACATTCCATTTTAATTTGTAATAAACCTTGCCATAAGACCCTACCTAAATACATACATAAGTTTCCATCAATCTAATAATTGCATACATAAAATGTATTAGTAGTGATAAAAAAAAACTTATCTCACAATTATAACCTTTTCTTTTGAAATATTTGTTAATAATACCTTATAACACCACGCACCTAATACTGTTATGACCTCCCATATTGCTCATATTTTATTTCATTTAATGTTTTCAATTAAAACTCTTATTTGCTCAAAACAAATCTTATGTCATTTTTGATAATTTACAATTAAATAATAATATGAAAATTTAGGAATATTTCATTTAAATTCCATTAGCAAAACATAAAATAGAACAGACATCCATAAATATTCCTCCTGTACTTTTGTTTTTGTCACTGTTTTTATCATGGCATCGATAATAACCCCCATGTAAATGTTAAAGTAGAATTTCAATAATATACTTTTTTAACATGTTTAATTTGCCACCACATAAAAATTAAAATTTGAAAATTATTGATCAGTCTAAACGCTGTTTCCGCACGTCACTTAAAGATATTTTTGTAAACACAATTAGCCATAATGTGAACGTTTCATCATTCGATTTATCTCTCTTTGGTTTATCGGCAGTTTTGGAGCTGTTGAATCGACACAAACTAGTTTGTCTAGCGAGATAACTAACAATAGGCATTTCCTGTATACAATATCAATAGGGTATCATCCTACTTAAAGAAAAGACGTTACCAATACGTGTGTCATTTCAATTTGTATTTATTTATTATCAAGTGTGACCGCCGCGGCATGGTATTAATCTTTGCCTGTAAAATTTTCACGAAAATCAACAGTTTAAGTCCCTAAAACATAAGTTAAAAAAGGTTTAAAACTGATTATCAAATGATATAGTTTGCTAATTTAAAGTAATAAAGGAAACGTTGTTACACTGCCGTATTTGTTGCATCATTGGCTTTGGTAAAAAACGCAATCTCTTTACTGAAAATCACGTCAACATAATAATTAGGTCCATGTCATTGTAATATGTGCAGTCCGGCTGAGAGGTTGTTATTGAAAAACAAATTTTGTTAGGTAGGTGCCTTCATTATACAATGTTATAATCAAATGTTTAAATAGTTTATCCCTTAGGATATTTTCATGTTTTGGAAGCCAAAACGTATTTCTTTCTCTATCAATAAAGCTGTTTTCTCTAGCTGTAAGGAAAACAATCTATTCTTGAGATAACAAGTAAAAAATGGAAAAAAAACGCCAGAGAAAGTGCTATGTATGCTACGATTTTCTTGTCTGTCATTATATTCAGAATGTATAATACATGTATTATAATTAAGGACCTATGTATAACAGTACTGGAAATTGCTTCAGACTTTATAATACATGTACATATATATTAATTAAGCAGCAAAATATTACCCTCTAGAAAATTTCAATGATATGTTTTGACTTTAAATCTTCAATACGCAAATAATCTTATATGATAAAGTACGATCGCAAATGCCTCAAGCATCATCAACATAGACAGTTTTGGTAGTTCTTTTTATACCTTCTACATGTTTATGCTTATTGTAAAATTATGGCTGTTCGTTTGAGAATCAGCTTATGGAAACATTCATCAAATATGTATTTAGTACAGTTCCAAATAATCTGTTAGTTGGAGGTTAACTGTTACAAGAAAACATAGACGCAATAGCAGTTATAGGATGATACGTTTCTCCATGTTTATTTTGTTAGAAATAAAATGTCCTTATCCATACCTTTTGTCAAAGAGTTTAGTTTAATATGACTTCAGACTCTTTTGTTTACATGACATATTATAAAATGTATTATTTTAAGATGACAGGCTTTCATGCAATAAACATATTAGACAGACCATCATGACACAATTTGAATCAAGCATCATGTAAGACGTCATCAGCTAGTTTTTTTCCTGATTTGTTTGCAAAACTTGGCTATCTAAAAGAACATTTTGGCTTATCTAACATAGATGACGAACGCTACCAAAATAAGATTATGTCAATGAACAGATAAACACTCACTGATATCTTTTTGAGCGGGTATCCACTATTTATTAGCATGTGTAAGTTACATAGTAAGGAATGCATGAAAGCGGTTATGTGTAAAAATCAGATCGAAATGACTGTTTAATATCAACATTGGTTTAATAGTGATAATTTTTCAGTTTATAATTGATGTTAAAATACTAACGTTGTATACCTCGTAAACAAAAACGGATTTAGACCAATAATGACATTCAGTGATGGTTTTCTTATTTGAATTGCATTTTAAGGTTTACTATTTTGATGTATTTAAAAATAACCCTGTGTTTTATCGTATCTAAAGGTAACCAATGCAATATTAAGTTTTATTTAAGTTCAATACCCCTTTCTTCTTGAATCAAGTATTAAAACATGTTTGTTTAATGAAAACTATAGGGTAAAAGGCCTTTCTAAAGATATTTATTGGTGTATAAACTGGATTTATTCCCTCACAAACAAATCAAAGTCCGAATTTGTGAGTGCCTTGGTCCAGTTTATACACCAATAAATTCTTATAAAAAGGCGTTTAATCCTTATGTGTATTTTAAAATGAAGATAACTACTTTAATTTCCCCACCTGTAACCTCTCTTCACCTAAATTGTATATTGCGTCATTGAATTGGACTGGCGCATGAATATATATGTTGGTTAACGCCAAAAAAATGTTACTGTGAAATTTGCTTTCTCATAGAAATTAAACTACACAAAGATCTTATTATCATTCAAATGAATGTTTTGTGTCTATTATTTATTTTAACAAAGAACTCGAAGTGAAAATAAATATTTTAATGCGAGCTTATTTGTGTTATCATCACCGCCATTTGTTTCATTAGTTACAAAAAGTAGTTCCATAAAGTTAACGTCATCTATCAAAAAATAAATAATTTGATGAGCCATTACCTCAAGCCTTATCGACCAATCATATAAATGTATTCCCTAATATGCAACTCGTATAAGAATTATTGTTAAGTAACTGGAAGTCAATTGCATTAAATAAACATCCAACGCTGAATATATTTTGCAAAAATAATTAAATTTGAGGAATTTGTTTTTCTAATTTTGGTTATTGCAAGCGTATACTAAAAATAAAACATGAATTATATTTAATATCTACAATATATAATATATTTAAGAAAACCAGTGAAAAATCATGTCCTGTATTCGTTTAGTGATTAAATTGATAAAAAATGCAATTACACAATTTGTTAAATCCACATCTTATTGAAAGAAATTAATTTAAAGTTGTAAATAATGTTAGTATTTATTTTTCAGCCGAAATCGTTACAAATGTTCAAGCAATTGATAGAGAATTCAGTTCTGAAAAGAAAAGCGATGGCTTTGAGCACAATCAATCCGGTTTGTACTTTGGAAGATCACCAGCCCCGGCATCGGTCGCAATTTTAGGACAGCTAATGACTATTGCTACAAAACCAGATTTTAATATTGCAAAAAATGAACCAAACTAAGTTTTAAATACGTCAAATTCTGTTCGTGCTTGTTTGGTTCAAATAAGTACATCCGGCTGTGATGCATTTACCAACGCTCATTCAAATATGGACCAAATACGATTGTACACCATGCAGTTTCAAGGAAACGTTAAGGACCTAGTTAAAATTATGTTAAAAGGAAGTCTAGAAGACAAAACCAACATAGCTCCAATATTTCTACATGAAATTAAGAAACAAAAAGTTAAATCACAAAAACTCCGAGGAAAATTCAAAACGGAAAGTCACTAATCAAATGGCAAAATCAAACGCACAAACACATCAAACGAATGGGCAACAACTGTCATATTCCTGACTTGGAACAGTCATTTTCTTATGTAAAAAATGGTGGATTGAACCTGGTTTTATAGCGCTAAACATCTCACTTGTATGACATTCGCATCAAATTCAAATAAGCAAAGCCGTGTCTAGATCTTGCAAAAAACACTCAATCAGAGTTTACTAATTTGACGGAGTTACTTGAAAAAGTATCTCTCGCTGCTACTTCTGCGAAAGGGTTACATGAGAAAAGGCTATCAGAAACAATACAACAGAGTAGGATTTTAAAATACCGTCAAGAACTAGTTGAACACCAACAAGCTGAGATACAAAGGGAGAAAGACGACATTATTCTGAAGTTATCGGCAGCAAAAGCTGCTCTTGAAAAAAGCGAAAATGAAATGCCCGGACCTTTAAAAATGATGTTTATCAATGCTTGGGATCAAGGTATGAAGTGTGCTTCGACATGTTTAAACGTTTTAGCCATAAGTAAACTTACAAATCCTGTTGGCGTAGCAGCTGTTCTTATTAAAGGGGTTCGAGATCTTGTGTCTACAAATTCTGATGAAGGCAGACAGAAGGAACATGACAGCAAAGCTCTTACAACAGCTCTTAAATATGCTTTTGAGCTCTACGTATTCAACAAATATCTACAGCAAAAGATCGCAACTCAATTCTCTCAGGAATTAACAGAAGAAGATGACTCGACAAAAAGTAGAAAAGAAGTCAAACAATTTGTTCAAACTACCAAACAAACACTAGAGAAAGGTATATCAAATTGATTCACGACAGACTTGAAACCATTGTAAAGGAATTAACGAGTTCAGATTAAGTAGGCAACAAAAAAGTCTAGGCTACATTGAATTTATGTAAACGAATTATTGCTGCTTGTGTACGTACGAAAACATTTGCTTGGTCTGACGACATGCAGTGGAAATGCCTTTTAAATGAGATTTATTCGATTCTTAAAGAAACTGAAACCTTGAAAACATTGTCTGATCAGTTCTTTTCTCCTGGGTCAGTATCGCGTCTGAAAACAGGGTTGATACTTCAAACGAAAAGAAAGGACTGACTCAACAAGTTACTGACAGCGTGATGTACAAAATCGAAAATAAGAAACAAGAATTGGAATAAATGAGAAAAAAATGCGTGACTTAGTCGCAGAACGTGGAGAAATGGCTTTGAACCACGTTCGTGAACAGTTTGAGAAGATACAACTTTAAGAATAAAAAATGCCAGCAGTAGCAGAAGAACGGAAGAAGAAAATTAGTGAAGATGTAGCAAAAAGTGTTGCAATGATGTGTATTGATGATATGGACGAAACCGATTACATATGATTCAGAAATTGGCTTGTATCTATAAACATTTCGAATTAAATTTGTTCAATTGGACAATATGTGAAATTCATAGGAATATATAACATATTTTCTGCGTGATCTCCTATTCGTTTATTTGAAAAAAGAAACTAAATCTATATATTATCAATCTATTTTTGTCGAGCCTGCGACTTTTTCGCAAAAGCGAGACATAGCAATCCTACATTCCGTCGTCGTCGTCGGTGGCGGTGGCGGCGACGGCGGCGGCGGCGGCGTCCACAAATATTTACTCTGTGGTTAAAGTTTTTGACATTTTAATAACTTTCTTGAAATATCCTGGATTTCTACCAAACTTGTACAGAAGCTTGCATGTTTATGAGCAAATGCTAGTATTTAGAAGGAAATTTTGTAAAAATGTATTTTTCTGTTTTTCCGTATATTACTTATAAATGGACTTAGTTTTTCTTCCAGTTAACATTACATACAGTCGGCAGTTAAAGTTTTTAAAACATTTATTAGATTCATAAACCATCCTGGATTTCTACCAAACTTGGACAGAAGCTTCTTACAATCAAAAGATGGTATCAAGAGAAAACATTTTAATAATTTTTTCCCCATTTTTGTTGAGCCTGCGACTATTAGTAAAAGTAGACGAGACACTGGGTTTCGCGGAACCGTTACAAATTTGTATCTGTTTTATGGTTGTGTAATTGAAAACGCGTTCACAAAAGTACTGTTTTTATGTTGAAATTGACACCCTTTTATTTTGTTTATTCTTAAATTCGTATTTTGAAAGTGGTACTTTCCAACTTTATGGACCTGTGACGTTTATAAGTATATGATTACTAAATATATCATCTGAATTGCTAATACGAATATTATTTATAGTTAATAAATGTCAATCATGTATATATGTATACACTTCATAAGATACTTTTGTTTAATTTCGTTTAGTTTGAATTGTGATTTAAATCTGTAGTTTAGGGAAATGATGTACACGTTCGATTTAACATTCCAATAGTCTTACAAATTGTGTTGGTATACCATCCGCCACAAAAAAACTATATCTTTCAAGAGCATTTACCTAAAAAAAAGATTAGTGATATTTGTACATTTGATATATTTCACATGTTTTAGCAAACTTCCAAACAATTATTAATAATGTAAGCATCTGTGCATTATTTTTATTTTATTTTATGGAATATTGGTAAATGGTTTTGATATTAAGATCTTTTCATTATTAGTATCTAATCTGAATGAATTCCTTTGTTTCGCAATTAAATCATTACAAATCTTTACCTCCAGTTTATCTACATAAATGCTTTATTTTTTTATTTTTATATTAGGCTTTTACATTTTGTATTTCCCTCGTATGATTTATGTGTGTATTTCTCTGCAGTAAAGAAATAAAAGTAGTTTCATAGACAAACAGAACATGCCAATCCTTTACAAAGCAACCTCCATTCTTTAACAATAGACAGGTATCTATACAATGTATAAAACTATGTAAATTGTGTTTTTAAATGTAATTAAATTATGTTCGGTAATTGTTTTTGAAATGAGTATACATTCTCGCATAATTCAATTGGCTCTGGCTTGCAGATAACGAGACGACATGCCTGCTTCTTTAAGCATGCGTATTTTAATATTTTGAAATTGTTGCAGAAAAATACCCTATTTTTATATTTTATGTAGAGGCAGAAGAATTGCTTAACTCCTTTACTGTTCAGTTCATATACGTATTTTTTTAAATACAATTAAAAAGTTTTGCTTCTTGTTACATTGCCATATACGCGGGAGGTTTGGCTAGCCATAAAAACAGGTCAACCCACCATTTCGTCTTAAAATGTCCTGTACCAAGTCAGTTATATGGCAGTCTTTATCAAAAAGTTCGTTTCTATGTATGGTGACGTTTGTTTTAACTGCACTTCAATGTTTCTGATGTTCCGTTGTTTTCCTCTTACAGTTGATGTGTTTCCCTCGGTTTTTGTTTGTCATCTGGATTTGTTTTCTCTCAATCGATTTATGACTTTTGAACAGTGGTATACTACTGTTGCCTTTATTTCCTTTGTAAACAACTTCCCTTAATTGTTAATCTATGTGATGACGTAGCATTACCTTTATCATATTTGAATGGATTTTTTTTTGTACTAGAGATGTCCGACGGTCAATGTAACCATAACCGAAATCCTGCAAAAACTCATCAGAGACAAAAAGCTTCATATTGTTAAGATTAAATACAAGCTAGTGTTTTGTTTACATTTAATTTCAGAGTGTCAAATCCTAATTCTCGAAGATCAGCTTATTTTGTACAAAAATAAACATATTATGTTCTCGACTTTTAAGTTGTAGATGTCCCCTTGTAATGAATACATCAATGTTCCTTTATTGATTTTATTATAAGTTTTATATTATACTATATTATACTCTATTAGTTTTAGTATAGTCATATCGAAACTGTTCCTGAGATCAATTATGTCTTTCTTCCTATGATTTCAGGATTTTGTACTTCGTCAAAAGTAATTGTCCTTTTTCAATGTATCATTCAGCTATATTCAAATAAAATAATAGTCCTCATACCTTTAGTGATTTGTCTACTTAGTCTGGAGTTTTTGTAAGTCCACTGTTGGTATGATTTCAGCGGTGTTCTGTTTGATTAAATTCTATTCAAGCAAATGAAAATAACACTTTCATTAGTATATGATGTGCCCCCTGTTTGGATCTACCTTCCTCATGAATACTTAAAACCCAATAATTGGAGAAAAAAAACACCAATGTTATTAAGCGGAAAATATGTTTGATCACAAATAGTAGGTACGTTATAAAGCCAGGCACCATGTAAAGGAAGCCAGTTATTTATTAAGAACATATAATGAATTTTTATATGTACTGACCAGTCTGGGATGAAGAGATTATGTTTTATTTTCCATTAATGTGCAAAAAACGTCTCCTTTGTTTAGATTAATATGCAACTGTTGTTATACATCTTTTAATTTATATCCGTGCATTATTTACCACGAATATCAACGTGCTTAACCTTCCTGACTTAAAGTCAACTGTCGTCAATCGAATTTCGTCTTGTCAACTCAGCAGTTTTCACAATTGTATCGGAAAAGGTAATGCCTCTGTAGCCAGGTTTATTAAGAAAATTAAAAACAATAACGTGGCTATTCACAGGTATTCCCGTGCAATGCCAAAAAAATACAAACTTGCTACTGATCATCTTCAAATAATACTATTTGTTCATCAGTGAACTGGATAGATTTTTTTGTTTTCGTTTTACCATTGACCCGTAGCTTCATTCATATTGTAACTTGAACCAAACCGCAGTATGGTATATAAACTGTAAGATAAAGGGGACAAAATTTCATTAAACGACACATTGTAAGGAACGTCTATACACCTCCCGAAAATCTAATGAATTCAAACGTTGGATTAAACACAATAAAAAACACAAACACAATATTGTATTAATAAAATTCCAAACGAATTTACAAGAAGGTCAATAGTGCCTTTCTGTATCAATCACATCAACAAATATTCCCGTAAATTTTGCGAACATTTTGATCTACAAGTTTGAGCTTTCTAAAAAGCTGTTGACTGCTTCGCTCTATCCTAATTTAAGGTAATATGTGTGCATGTGGTTGTTGGTTTAGTATTGGAAATGTGGTATTTTTAGATATTGATTGATATAAAATGTCTTGGACAATTTTTGTATATATATTAAGATGAACTTTTCTGAAATTTTAAACTGGCTGTTCAGTGTTTAGTTGTCAATGTGTTTTTGTGGAGTGTGGTTTTCTAGTTCTTTCGATTTTGATTGCTAGTTCTGTATATAATTTATTTAGATATATATGAATGTTTAGGTATGTTGATTAAGAGTAACATGATTTCGAGTGATGAAGACAATAACAATCAAAACCAAGGAGTAAACAAAGACTTGTACAACCAAAAGATATTTACAACAGTTAAAATAAATAAGAAACAGCAATAAGTATTTAGTTTCAGTGAAAATGATGTTGTTCTACTTTAAGAGTGTGCGTTATACACCCATGTTTTTAAACTTTTGTTCACTTTACTTGTTGAAAATTAAAACATTTACAAATAGACACGACTCTGGAGGTGTGCCTCTCTGGAGGTGTGCCTAGATTGGCAGAAGTCATAAAATACAGATAATGCATATTTGTAAACATTGTATAGGAACATTGTTTAGCAAACAAAACAAATCGTGCATATTGCAGAGTAACAATGCAAATAAACACGTATTAATAATTGATATTTTAATATTGAATTTCAGTGTGCAATATATGCATAATAAAACGAACATGAATTTTTGGCAGTTGATCGGAACTGAAATACACATAGATATTTTTCCGGCATTTGATGACTTATCCTGAGACGAGAAAAGTATGTAATTCTTTATCTGCATCATAAAGCAACCAATCAGAATCTATGTGTGATAAGTAATTATTTCAGCATGGCGTGTATATCGGCTAAAACTGATAGCTTCGTACCGTGATGCGAAGCAAAAAGACTACAATTAATGACAATATCATGGGACAAGGGGGGATTTCTAAATTTTATTTTTTATATCATCAATATTGATTATCTCTTATTCATATTAAATAAAAATTTGTAGACATCAAGTATTATACAAACTTTGTCAAATACCAATTATAAGGTGCATGATATTGCAAGAAGTGCGAAGTGCGATATAATTTCGTTGTACAGTCCACTCTATCGGTTTGCAATAATAATAACAGTTTGTTTTTGTCACCATAGACTGTTTCACTATGTCGATAAACCTGGAGATCATAAGCGGCATTTTCATAAAATAACATATATTAACACTGATATTGATTTGTATCAACTTATCTTAAAATATATAAAATATCTTCATGTGCTTTTAACTAATACTATTAACATCACGTTTTAGCCAAGAAAATGTGCATATTCATTTATAGCACTGCCAACGATCCACAGAGAAATACGATTGACCCGACTAGTGTTTTTTGTTATTGAAAATATCGACACTTTTGAAGGGTAGACAACTCTGGTAAAGTATCATTCTGCCTGCCGGAAATACCTACTGAAAAATATTCTAGAAAAAAGTAACATGCAAACTTGATATGTAATCAATAGTGTTTGCTTCTTTATATTACAGTAAAGTTTATCACAGAAAAAAAATCATTCAAGGGTTTAATTCATAATTAAATACTCGCTCATTTAATTATATTTGTGACTGATTCATCATTTCAAATGTACTTAAATTGTACCGTCTGAGGTGATGATGAACACATTAAAAATGATGGACGTGATTTCCACATAGATCTTAATGAGTGTAAATGATTGTCAAACGCCTACAAATATTTATTAAAGGAAAAAGAAACGAAGTGAATCAGTTCAATGAAACATAAAGATATTTAAAGATATTTAAAAAGCTGGATGAATATCAAATTCACAAGTTCTCGAGGGTGTAGATGGGGGTCTTTCATTTCTATATTCTTTAATGTTAAAGGTAATTTTTCTATATTATATATTGTTTTCTCATCATTCTCTATTCTTTATAAGTTAGCTCCCCATTAACATCTATTCTTTTTTGAAGGTTTATTTTTTCTCTATTCTTTATTTTTTCATCCAATTTTACGTAGATTTGGCTCATTATCCGCTGTTCTTTAAATTCCATACAGACCCTATTCATACAACTACATACATGTAGATCTTCAGTTATATATCTATACTTCTAAAGGAAGAGACCGATTTCATTAAGCCGCAGCTCCTCTGAAACCATACAAAGTTAGATGATGAATGATTCTCTTATTGGCAACCTTTCCACATCTCTTTATTTTTGTATAAGTAAAGTTATTTGTGCATTGAACATAAGAATTACATTATGGTCCTTTCAGTTTCAATTTCAAAGGTGTAAATGCTATGATTTTTAAGAAGTTAAATCATATTGTGCTGAAACGATAGATCAAATGCAAGCTAATATCAGGAACACCTTAATAATGATGGTTATATCAGATATGGTGCAGACATGAGAAATATCTTGGAGAAAAATTCGGGTATGCTAGGATTGGAGATTGCACATACGGAAAATCCATAATGGTAGCAGGTCACATATTATATTGCAGTAAAAAATATAAATTTAGTATATATGAAAAAACTGAAAGTCTGAATGTTTAGATGATCCGTCTTTGTTGTCCGAACAAATGTATTATGATTTGTATTGCTGCAAACAATGGTGCCAAAATTATTTTGCACACAGACAACAATAAAAAAAAGACATAAGAAAATACGCTGCAAAATTGGAGGAAGTTAATTGACGGTTTTCAATAAAAAGCTTGACACTAAATATCAGTAAGCTTTGATTTGTAGTTGCTGACCAACATGTGGCGAATTTCTTATAAACGTATCAATATGATTGATTGATCGGTTGTTGTTTGTTTAACTTTTTATGCATGCCCAGGAAGAGAACAAATTCACAATAAAACAATAAGAAGGTCCAGAAATAGGGTTCGACTGGGGTAAAGGCAGGGAAGAATTCCGAATGCCACTAAAAGGAAAGTATATGTGGAAAGGGACCGAAATTAAGGTTTGCAACAGGCCAACCACGGACCCTTAAAAGGTCAATTAATTTGCAAAGACCATGGCACTCTATCTACACGAGACTTTGGATTTAACGATCCTACTCTGATCTGACGGGAGAATATCAAGGAATGACCATATAATTAAACCCCATGCAACACTTTAGGGTGTATCAGTACGGAAAACATACATGTATACTGTAAACATGAAGTAAATAAGTTCCAGGTCTGAACATATAAAATTGTCACATAGCATCGGTTATACTAATATCAAGCTTGGTATCAAATATAGATAAAATGCTCCGCAGAGCGTAGCTTCATACAACCGCAGAGTTTGAAGCCTGAACAATTGGGGCATGTATAGACACCACATTCAAGTTTGATACCGCTCTGGATTTGGATTGTGATTAAACACTTGACACAGCATAGGTTTCCGACACAGAATGAATTTCGTCTAAGTACAAAGAAGTTAGTTTAAAATTGAGCATTTCCCTATTATGATAAAATCAAGCAAAGTATAATTTTGGAACTTTTGGAATTTAATGTGGACCAATTTGAAAACCGGGCTCAAAATCAAAATACGCGGTTAGATTCAGCATATCAAAAATGCCACGAATATATTTTTTGATGAAATCATAAAAAAGATTAAATCTGCACCCTTTGTACCTCAATGTGGACCAACCTAGAAATAAGACTAATAATCCAAAATTTAAATGCACAGCTAGACTTATGATATTGAAAAACCCCAATATTAAAGGACTTTTAATTAAACCCCATTGAAATTGGTAAAAAAATAAGTAATGTGTACACTGTATTATAAAAGTAAGTTTTTTTTTTTTTAAATAAACGGTTAGAGCCATAATCCAAAAACAATCTATCTCAAACTCTCGTATTTATATGGAACCTTGTGTTACAATTTCATAGAAATCCGTATATTTATACTCAAGATATTATCTGGAAGCAAAATGTCTTCGGACAACGACTACGACAACGTCATACCACTATACAGCGCAAAATTTTGCAGTCGTATAAAATATATGGTTACTAAACAAATACGGCAGAAATGTGACGGACGAACGTCTGGAAATGGATTAACACTATCAGATGGGCACACATTGACTGGTTGATAGACAGACGATGAACAGGTGGACAGAGGTTTAACAATCACCCCCTTTGAAGCCAGGATGTTATTATTCTATTTAAGAGAGTGGTGCAAATCTATGACTTTTGCTTAAAGAAACTGTGATAAACAATTTACATTCGGACATTATAATAAAAACACGTACATGTATAGAAAAATGAATATGCTTTTAATAAAAGAAAATAAAGTATGAACAGATATCACAGATAGTTCAATAGCACAACTCATGGTTTATTTGAAGTAACATGTAGTATTAAATAAAGGAAAAATAACAAACAACCATATCACATATGTACTAACGAAATAAATAACAAATCTATCAACTAAGAAAAATATATCAACTGTGTACTAGTGCACTAACGATTTTAAGAAATATATTAACTTTTTATTAATGTACTAACGATATTAATAAATATATCAGCTATGTGCATTTGTGCATTAAAGAATATAAAAAATCTTGAACTATGTTCTATGTACTTACGACAAATCTATAAACTACATGTATATAACTCATGTAATGATAATAACAATTCTATAAACGATAATAAGGGAGCAACCATTTAACTCCATATTAAAATCAATATACTAGTATGTGAAGGATGACCAGAGGTAACCAACGCCATTATCTGTGTAGGGTGACCATAGGTAACCAAAGCCAATGTCTGTGTAAGATGACCAGAGGTAACCAAAGTCAATGTCTTTATAAGGTTACTTCAAGACGTATCAAAAGTCTACAGCTTTATAAGGTGACCAGATTTTAGAACAACAACCAAACATAATTGTTTGATTGTTGTTTGATCAATTTCCAGTAGCAATGTTTCATGCACATTCATTAAACTAATAAATATTAATACAATACGTCTGTTCTGCAAAAACGCCCACATGAAAATGAAACTAAATTGGACATAGGTAGTAATCCATTTGCAACGTTTTTATGCATATTCAGGACAAAAATGATTTATCAATTAATTCAATAGGATAACTGTAAGATGTTCATGGTAGGTCGATCTGATGAAGCGCTGAACATTTTGACCTAACCAAAAATGAGGTATTAAGGAAAGGGGAAGAAGTTTGACCTTACATAAGGCAACTTACCGAGGCCGTAAGAGTTATTGCAACAGTTCTCTAATATACAGAGTACTTGGCCTTCTCCATTCATGAAGTATCGAATTAAACGTACCAATTCTGACTGGACGTGACTGCGAAATTAAACATTCCGAACAGCCAAATATCAATGGTTTAACATGTTCCACCGGACGGCAGAAATCCATGATTGTTCATAATTATCTTAGTCAATCGTTATCGTTAAAATAATTGAAAATTGAATAATATTTTTTTAATGTTTCATTAACAATGGAGTAATGATATTTGGTGAACACAGTTGCAAATATATGCAACTACAATAACAGCAATAAAAAAACAGTAACATTAACAAATATTTGCAATTGGATATTAGAATATAAACAATAAAAAATACTGAAAGAAATTACTATTATTATAAAACAATGGTCAACAAAAAAATCATTAAAAAAATCAGCACGTGCAGTTTTCTCGTGCAGTTTTGTCAGGTGACCATGTATAAAGTGAATCACAAGTTATGAATAAACAAAAATTAGTATAGTGTTTCTTACCTGAGATTTAACCAACAAACGTAACAACAGTTTGACACAACTACATTTTCATATATCATAAATATGCCCTAGCAATGTACATAAAAAGTCAACCTTAAAATTAACAATAATAAATTTTAAAAACCTAATTATGGTAATCAAGATAACAGGGTACGCATTCAACAAAAAATGAATAAATTAAAATAAAATTCTGAAAGACTTTGACTAAATTTGGAACATTAAAGAGTAACACTGATAATATAGCGTCATAGCCGATGAGGAAACAGTTTTATTACTAATCAGTTTGAAATCATGTTACTTCCGGAATGATTGAAATTTATTTTACATGTATTTATCTCATCCTCACTTTAAAGATGTAAATGTTATATGTATCATAAACGTATGACTACTTTCACAGTGTAAATGCGTTAGTCATTTGATAATTACATATATAAAAGAGGGACGAAAGATACCAGAGGGACAGTCAAACTCATAGATCGAAAACAAACTAAATCTATATCTAACTTCCCAAATTGATGAAATTTGATCGCTAACAAATGTTTTCCTCTAAAATTGACTAATATGATAGATATACACTGATATATCTTTTAGGTTATTTTTTTATGTTTAAGCATTTAAGTGCCTTTTTCTTATCAAAGCATTTAAAGCTTTTGAAAATTATTCCTCATTAAATACGCCACCAATATATATCAAGGTGCTCCATTTGTGGCATGATGGTTGGATGGATGTCTGTTTAACGTCCAGTGGCTTATTAAATGAGTATTCAGTAAGATTTCTGACATGAAATTAAATCTCTTGATTCGTCAAGTTAACATATATAAATACATTTGATGCTCATGCAGCCATTCATCTATTCACAATACAAAAAACATACAATGTTCGAATAATATCAATTGATATGTGTTCCTTTCTGGTAATGGTTATACAATATCATATGGTCAGTTTCTGTGACGTGTAAATAAAAGTATAACATCTAATAACAGAGGTGTTATATGTGAAAAATGATAACAAAATAAATTCATTGATTTAAAAAAAACTTAGTCTGTAAACTTTGTTAACTTTATTCGAAAAACTCGCAGTCGTCTTAAATTCGCAACAGGGGTACATAGATATATGATATAGATACAGAAGAACAACATTACAATAAATACATGTATACAATTCATTTACAATAATACAATAGACAAACACAAAAGATAAATAACAACAGTAGTCCATTACTAGATCTTAGTAATGGACTTTTGATAACAAGAAGAGTAAATCATTTTACTTTTGATTTTGGCACATGAATTTTATATATGGATCCATAAGAATATAACTTATGCGAGGTGAGTTTTTACAGCTCCTTTGACATACCGGATATTTTCTCATTGCAGGACCGCAGTCAATACAGCAAACAATATGTCCACAGGTCAGTAGGTCATCTTAATCATTTGATTGGTGGATCCAGAGAAATATAACTTATGCAAGATAAGTTTTTACAGTTCCTTTTACGTACGTCCTACATACGGGACATTTTCTCATGGCAGGAGCACAGTCAATACAACACACAATATGTCCGCAGGGCAGAAAGGCAATGGATGCCTCTAGATCTAAACACACTTTACAGAGTCGCTGGTCCCTCAATTGTCTGTTTTCTTCTAAAAGATTTTCTGTATCTGCAATATGAAAATACATTTAATATTTACCTTAGAGCAAAAGATTATTGTAGCGTTATATTCCGATAATTCTTATAAATAATATGTGTTAATAAATATATGTGATAAAAAAATAAGGGTTTTTTATATCCTGTGGTGTTTGTCGTTGATGAAATATGTTTCTATTTTTTTCTGCAGTTCGCATGTTGTGTCGACTATTATATTATTTGTGTGTGCGTTTCTCTGTGATGAATGTTCTTGATTGTGTTTGAGCTGTATTTCTGTCACGTAGTGTTGTCATTTCAGCGATATTTTTTAACATTGTCATAGTTTTAGTTTGTAACCCAGATATGTTTTCTCTTAATCGATTTATGACTTTTGAACACCGGTATACTACTGTTGCCTTTATTTACAACTACAGCATAAAAAGCTGATTTAAAAGCTGAATGCTGAAATGTTTAAGATCATTTGGAATGTATCATTCCATACTAATACATAGAGTATATTGGACTTATTATTTCATAGTTTCGAGCTTACGTGTTGAAAGGTATATTTACTTAAATATTCGCCATGCTCACTGAAATATCTGTCATAGTTTATACATCCTTGCTTAAGCGATTTAATTGTTTGCAAAATTTAAGAAAATAGATAGAAATAGCATACCGTCAAACAGTAAATTGTGTTCATTTACTGGGTTATTTATGCCACTGCACTCAGTTCTATCTGATTTATGGTTACCTGCACTGTTTGTGTTATTGGCATGTGGAGTAACGTCTGCTGTGGCTCCTTGTTGTTGAAGATGAGGAACACCATCTAGTAAAATGTGCATTACGTCTGTTGCTGATATGCTGTACATATCTGAAATGATTATGAAATATAACATGATAGTGCATACTTTGTGTTTGCAATTTGATATTTTTAATCCTAGAATCAATGCAAGATAATCTGCACTAATCCTATGTTTTCGTTTGGTTTGATACCAAAGGTTGATTTATATAACTGACCTGCAGCAATTTCTGTCAGTGGCATATCGGATTATGGTCTTTCTAAAAGGACGTTTTAATGTCATTTGTTATATATATTTGGTTTTTATTTAAGTCAAAGAAGAATTAAATATAATTAAACAGAAAACACAAATTGTCTTAAATAATTACTTTTATCTGCTAATATATCATTTGTATCATGTTTACACGTGTAATAGAATGACAAAACTTCATACCTTTTCCGGAAATTGTTAGATGCTGAAAAGCATTTAAAACCTGTTGATCGGTATATCCCATTTCAATGACACTTCTAGCAGCAACAGTTTGTAATATGTCACTCTGTGCTGTACTAGTAGTACTGTTATTAACAGCCGAGTTAGAAGTTTCAGCTCTCGGTGCTGTCTCTTGTGTATTTTCATTTGTTGCATTGGTTTCTCGGTCCTAAAACAGAAAAAGGTCCATTTTTTAAAATGCCAATGAATGAAAAGTGAGATCTCAAAGATGAAGATAAATCTTGTATGCAAAAGTTAAAAGAACAAAAATACCGAACTCCGAGGAAAATTCTAAACGAAAAGTTCCTAAGCAAATGACAAAATCAAAAGCTTAAACACATCAAACGAATGGATAACAACTATTCCGGACTTGGTACAGGCATTTTCTTATGTAGAAAATGGTGGATTAAACTTGTATAATGATCGTTTGTGTTCTTTTCAAATCAATCGAACTGTTACATCGTGCTACTCCGAAGAACAGCAATCAACCATGTTATCGGTCCAACAAAAACACCATAGGTTCATATACATCTATCTACCACATATCGGTTCGCATTTTTCACTCAATAAGAATTTATTGATTACAAAAAAATAATTCAGGTTCGGGTTTTTGGTTGTTTAAGGTCTTTTGGGAGTTGGATAGACTGGTTCCCTGTCCTTTATCTGTTTGGCTCTGACATATATTGACAAAAAAGGTACCTTTGATACCCGTATGTTGCAAGGGAGAGGAATAGCCCAAGGAGTTGTTTGGGTTGGAGGGATGTTATTTTCTTCTGAATACTGTATTATTTGTTTTGCATGTAAACGGATAAGAAAGTTCGTTTTTCAATGAAATCATCTTTTATGTTGGTCAAGTTTCGGTATCATTGTTATCGTATAATATTTATCATTGATATCATTATTATCGTTTTTCATATTTTTTGCTTTAATAGGACATGTAGTGTATATAACATGCATTATATGATAATTAAGTAGCATTTATTCTACTTCATTTGGCGATGGGCATTCTGGTTAATTGAATTTTGTTAAACATTGTACTAACTATTTTTGCTTGTCTTTTCTGAACGGCGTTGATGAATTTTTCTCCTTTGTTTTGTTTCAGAAAAGTACATTTTGGAAACCATCTGGCATGTTCAACCCATGGATCGTCACCTGCTTCCCAGTTTCGCAGTCCGCCACCACAGAAAAAGCATCTTGTATAATCATGGTAACCGGCAAACAGAAAACCAGCCATAGCCATCTGACGTGGTGATTGGTCTAAATATGATGGCCAGCCTTCAAAAGAACTTATCCTAACAGTCAAGCAGGCATAGTTTGGATACTTAGGTTTTTCAAGGTGTATTCCAAGTGATTCGAATTCGGTGTTATGCTGGCATGAACTGGTACCAGTAGCATTATGGTTTTCATTGGACGTCTGTGTTTCTTGACTATTCTCGTTCCCTGTTGCAGAGCTAGTTCTGTCTCTGCTAGTTGATGAATATAGTTGATTTGCCTGTCGTTCCTGCAAATTGTTGCTGGCACCATTTGTAGATAAACTTATTTGTAAACTTGGTTCAGTTGCCGCTGCAATTTCTGACTGATTCCTTTCTAGACTTGTGACATATCTTGTATCAACAGTAGAATCGGTATTATTCGAAACAACAGTTGTCCGTTCTTCTTGATTTGCAGACGATGAGAGTCTTGGTTCGGCTACGAGTGCACATGATGGTGACAGCATGCGGTGTATAACGACAGGATCGTCACCAGTTTTCCATTTGTCATATGTAACTCCACAAGAAAAGCACTTTGTTTTCCTTCCGTCAATGTAGTAAAAACCTGTTTTAGCCATTTTAATTAGATTTATACTAATTTCTCGTGGGAAAGTGCTATACGATGACACTCTTAGAAGTTCATTTGACATTGACTCGCCGTGGGATACTGTCGTGCCACTTGAAAAGCTCTCAAAATAACTTCTTAAACTGAGTGGACGAAATTGTGATTTAGACTGTGGGAATATACGCAGTCGCAATAAATCACCAAGTACGTTGTAGCTTTCTTTAGTTTTTTGTAAGCTTATTTCAGTTTGAACTTTACTGGCAGTATCGATATTCCTCAAAGCAGTACCATAGCGTATTGCCGTAAACTCCTGGTGATTTATAATGTGGTCCATATCCGAAGACATTGTTTTGTCGACCATTGTTTCTAGTCTTTCTATTGCCAGTCTTAATTGTTTTGAGTTGTCTTTTATTTCAACAAATATTTTGAGTCTATCTATCACTTCTGGTAGTTGTGCTGGGCCCGAGAGTCCAGCTGCTAATATCAGTTGTTCAATTTCTTCCTTGATTTCTTTTAGGTTGTTGCAAACATTTTCATACCGTTTATTCGCGTTGGTGACTTTTTGCGTTTCGTCAGTCTCATGTAAGCACGTGCTTTCTGGTGTTGGGTCAGTTTGTACAGAACGAGAAACCATGAGAGGCCCTTGTCCAGTATCACTTAAAGATCTTTGGAGTAATCTTGGTTGGCACATTGTTGAATCAATATCTCTGCTTTGGTTTTTTATTTGTGTAACAGTATCTGACGTATCTGTACAACACATAATGGCAGGAAATTCTTAAAAAGAAACAAATGAAAATTTAAGTAGAGAAATATAGTATTATATCAAATAAAGAGATCTATGGTTCCTGTATAGAACTCATATGAAAGAATAATTAACCACAACTAATCAGATTCTCTTTGTTTTGTTTTGTATTGTGTGTGGTTTTTTTTTTTTAGGGTTTTTTTTTTGTAATTTTTTTTTCGGGGGGGGGGGGGGAGGCGTTTTTGTTTTTGTTGTAGTTAATTGACTTTTTCTTTTAATGTTTTTTTCGGGGGATGAGGGGGTTGCAGTTTAAGTATATATGCCTTTTATTGGATTTATAATACAGTCTAGGTGCATGGCCGAGTGGTCTAGAGCGATTAACACAGTGCAGGCGCTGTTGTCTCGATATCCCAATAGCATGAGTTCATATCCCGGTGAGGGAAGAACAAAAATTTGCGGAAGATTTCACATCGTTGTGTTGATATTTAGAGTAGTTATATATATATATATATGATTAGGCAGCCAGATGACCATTTTTTAGTCTAATTTAATTTGATGTGGAGAAATATCAGTGTGAGTTTAATATGCAGCGAGTTTAATGTGCAGCGCAATAGTATTGATGTGGAAGTAAATAGTGTAAAATCATATATATAGTTGAAGGTCTAAACGAGGAAAAGGGTCTTAAATAATTTTTGTAAGGTTTTATTTTCTAGGCCATTTTCTCTTTTAAAAAAAATGCCATTATTCTCTAATATATTTTTTTTCTTATTTTCGTTTGCTTATTCTTCTACATTCATTTTTCCCAAATCTATTTTCTATTATATAAACCTTTCCACACTTCCATATTTGGTATTTGTTTCTAATAGATAATTAACGTTTATTCTATGTTGAAATATTTAATGTTATAACACGTCATGAAAGACATTTTTAATAAACAAAAATTACACAACTATAAAAAACGAAAATACTAAAAATAAGGCTTATGTCTGAAGATAATGAAATAACCATACAAGAAATTTTTGATAAAAAAAAAGTTGCACAACTGTAACTTGTATAAATAGATGAAAGACTTGGAACTTTGCCAAGTTTATTCAATTATTTTAGAAGCGGAAGAACTAACTACAAATTATTGCTTTCGATGGTTCTTGAATAATGAAATAATTTTTTTTGTTTTGATTTTTACATGTTTTGCCAAAATAACTTTAAAGACTTGAAGTATTCATGTATTTATGTCTATTTATTGATGTCATGCTGTGTCTGTATACCATTGTAATTGCAAAGGTTTGACAGAATAAAGATATATATATAAAAAAAAAAGTGTTGGTACTAAATACACGAACAGAGATCATTTCAATCAAGATCTGTTAAGTTATTGGGATTTTTTCTGATCGAAGACGAGTTTCTGTAAATTACATAAGAAAAATATCAATTCAATATTGTTTTAATAGGAATTTAAAGATACATTATTTAAATTCAAGTTCAGTAATAGTTGTAAAATTTAACTGCAAATTTGTTATTGTTTCCTAACTAAACGAGAAGGGGTTAAATTACGCGTACAATTAATTATAGTTATAATTGATAAGAAATTATGCGTAATACTATAATTGTGATTTGCAAATGATATAATTTTATTTCGTAATTGTGCTCGTTCAAAAAAGTAATGTCCATTGTTGTAACCATATCAAAATCAATTTCCCACCTTTTTCATTAACTTTAAGCGCAAAACCTCAGATATAATCAAACTAATTCGAAATCCACACAATAATACACGCGCGTTATACGTCAAAGTGTAACTGAACTTTCATATCAACAGTGTCACTAAGAATGATTTTTAATTGTTTCATTCAGTATCGAGAAAAAATGACATGATTTTTAATGTAAATCAGTAATATGTAAAAAAACACTATTGATAATTTATTCTAACTATCTGATTTAGTACATTTGTATTTTAAAAACGCTTACCTTAGCTGTTACAGGGTATCCCTTATAATGAGTAATACTGTTTACATGTTTATATCTATATGTTTATTTTTAGAATCCTCTAGAATAGTGATGATTCATCCAAAACGCCTCGTGATCTATCGATTATATTTAAATGCCTAACTTATGATGTATAAACAGGCGGATTTGGTGGGGATGCGGGGGACTAGACCCCCTTATGAACTCCATATAAATCGATGCAGACTATTTATATGTTCCACTTCAAACGTTGCCTAGTTTTAGGGCCCGCCCTAACCCCGCCCCCCTTACACACACATCCCTGTTTGAAATCCTGAATCTGCAACTGAATTGACCCAATCACAACTAGATCGAGGACTTTATTTAATTATTATATCGGAATTTTCTATTTTGTAATTACATATTATATATATATCTATCTGTCTATCTGAAGATTTACTTATACATGGTTCATTTCTGCCATTGAAATTATATTTTATTATTACCAATATATAAAAAAAAAGATAAGTATAAGTTTTTGTTTAGTTTTTTAAAATGCTGACATGTGTATTTTTTTAAACGCTGACATAACAAAAAAAAAATGAAACTAAAAGTGCTATGAACCAAAAGTCAAATTTCGCAAATGAGTAAATGATAAAAGTCACGAAATAATAACTCTTTAAGACAAAGACATATTGTTTGAAATAAATATAGTCGCACAAACGTATATTCATTTTGCTATCTTTTTAAAACAAAATGTGTATTTCATGCAGTTTTTGTCAAAAGCTCAAGAAAACTACCCCCCCCCCCCCCCGTCATTTATCTTTCCGTTTACACAGTTTTCGGGATCAAAATTAAAATGTCTTTTTAAACCATAAAATTGAGAATGGAAATGGGGAATATGTCAAAGAGACAACAACCAGATCAAAGAGCAGATAGCAGCCGAAGGCCACCAATGGGTATAAATAAGTTTGCAATCACGCATTTAACTTACACCAATTAAAAAAAAATAAGAAGTTATCAAATATTTGAAAGTTGCACGGGAGAGCATTCTGATAAAGAAAATATTCCAGTATTTAATGTTGGTACATGTAGCACGTTTACCCATTATATGCACACACTGTTGTTTATAATGATAAATACTTAAATACAAAAAAGTAATGCAGCTTTGAATACACTTAATATCATTTGATATTTGCTTAACATACAATAAGAAATATTCCAAAAGGTCGTATATGAATTTTTTTCCCTAAAACTTTTTTTTTATCACACAAACCGGCTTAACTGGCGATATTCCAAAATTTCGTACATTTAAACCAATAAACCCATTTGAAATAAGACATGTAACTAATTTGCCGATCTTAATTGTTTGTAAAGTTTGCTTCCTAAATGTTGTATGTAAACTTAAAAAAATGTTGTAAAATGGCTTTGGAAATCAGAACGTTTAATTATTGTACATTTCTTTATTTCTGTGAGAATAAGGTTAGTTTTTGTGTTATACAAATGGCAAAGATTTTATTTCACAGCCATTTCAGTTTACATACGACATTTTGTCAGCAAACATTACAACCAAATTTTCAAAGCCTGTTTGTGAGATTTTTCTGCTAACTAATTAATTATAGTTCATTGCTTATGGTTATTAGCTGTGAATGTTGTCAGTAGAAAATCTAAAAGGAATCAGAAATGGCAAGTAAGAACTTTTTTATATTACGGCTTGCGCATGACAGCGAAGGAATGCTAATTTATATTGCCTTTAAACATATATATAATAGCTACATTTGAAGAGTCAGCATATATATATATATATATATATGGATTGTTTATAAAGCTAAGTTTCTGTCCCTGTCTTACTTACTACCAAAATTTAGTTCGGGATTACGATTTTTAGCAATTAATTTTCAAAAATGTGTTCCATAACTTATTTCCATATATGACATTAGTTTAGACTAAATGTTAACATACCTATGACACTAAATAACAGTCTATTGATATATGTGTCGATTCGACAATCTAAGTATGTTGATCTCGATATTTATAGATACATACATTTTTAAATTTCCTAAAGGATTTCTTTTTATAAATAGATTTTCATGATCCTAGCCTACATGTTTGTGTATTTACGATAAATAGGTGTGCACATTGTTCATTATAAATGCTGACCTTATAAAATATGATCGGAAACCAAAAGGGAAAAGTCCAACTATTAATTATTTATATAAGTAAAATTATGTGTGGCGTACTAATCATAAATTGTCGGAAAATTGATATTAATTCTTTGAACAAATTCAAACGTTTCTAGTATATTTTCATTACAAGTACTTTTCTATTAAATCAATTGCCTTTTCCGTTGGAGTCCACAATCAGAAACCGCGTCGCCCACTGGCCTCGGCAAACCTACCCTTTCATTTGTATAAATATTATTATAAAGAATTTTCACTTTTGTTTGTAATTAATATTTGAGAATTTAACATCCATTTTTTTGGGGGTGTCAGCGTTCATTGTGTGTACATTTTAAGAATTACACGCGGAAATGCGCTTCAGATCCGTTGTGGTTCAAACAACTCTTACATACGTCCAGAAAAACAAAAATATTTAATTCTGAATAAATACATCAACAAACATGTCTTTCTTCTCCGTTTGCTATGAGTTCTCTTTTTCTTTATTAGGGTTGTTTCTTAATCACTTGATTATTACGAGTGAAGATGTTTGGATTGTCGGCATTAATCATCATTACTCATGTATCAAAGATATGAAAAATAAACTTATAGAGTATGTAATAGGTGATTGCACATTTGACTTGTTTGTCAGTTGAGATTTACCTGATTAATGGGAGATAATCCACTGTGAATAATGTTCCATCGTCTTTACATGTACGTAAGAAAAGTGTGACTAATGTTAAAAAAATTGGACATCTCTATTAATAAGCATGAGAAAATAAATACATGTATCTTTAATTATTTACCAGCGTATTGATTCGTGATAATTTGTATAACTGTCAAGATTATTATTTCAGTTTAACTACCATTTGTCAAGATAAGATTCATTTGACATCTTACTGATAAAGGAAATTAGCTAACTGAAAAATTTTAATATTTTTTCAAAGTCAAAGTCAAAGTCAAAGATTTTATTGATATAAAATCCAAAATCTGGATTGTCATCAACACAAAGACAAAGAACAAACATTAATCATTACAATCAATTATATAACAATACAGAACATAAAAAAAAAGGTATATATATATATATATATATGTATAATGAGAATTTTTATTCTTCCCTTCTATCTATTTGACTGAGGAGGTACAGTTTTATATACTAGTATTACAATTTATATAATATAAACATAAAATAACTTAAGTTAGTGAACGTCTGAACTATTACATCTCATTAATACCTTTAATGCAACATTTACTTACATCATAATCATTACTTCGAAATATAAAAAAGAATTTTTCAATGTCTGAAAGATTATTGAAAGATGGTAAAATATCTGAAATATTCTGAAAAAATTTATACCTCAAATCATTGAGTTTGGTACATTTTATGGTAAAGTGTAATTCATCTTCAATTTCAAATTTACAAAGGGGGCATAATCTGTTTTCTAAATCAATCTTTTACTGTCTGCCTTTTTCAATCATAAGGATACTATTACTTATCCTTATTCTTAAAAGTTTGAAATATCAGCTCTGTCTATATCTAATTTTAAAAAGTTCTCCATATTAAATTTCTTCTTCAAATCCTTGTAGGTTCTTAATTTGTTTTCTCTTTTATCATTAACACTTTTTGAAATGGAATTCTCCCAAAATTTTATGAAATCATTTTTCAGTTTTTTATTTATAGCTAAAGTTAAACGATTTTTACTAAGTGAATTTTGATTTTCCCAGACATGTTTAAATCCAACTTTTTCAATTAACAATTTAATTTTCGTTCTATACAAATCAAGTTATTATTAACACTTGATGAATAAATCATATTTATTAAATTATCTGGATTTGAATTGACTACATGATGCAAGTAACCTACACACAGTTTGATAGCATCAACAGAACATGGGATCATACCCAATTCCCCCAAAACTGCCAAATTTGATGCAGTTTTGTTAACTTCTAAGATGTATTTAGCAAATTTAATTTGTACTTTGTACTTTAATTTGTAATTTGTAATTTGTTCTTGATTTTACTATTTCTTTTTTTTTTTTTGATGTTCCCTTTAAGCCGTGCTTATTATATGTCTATATATACATATATGATGGTGTCGTAATTTTGGATATCAAAATTTGCATCGAATTTTTCTCGAATTGAAATTTCAATAATTTCACTAAAGAAATAATCTCACCATAGACACCAGGATTCAAAATTTGAACGACAGAAACGCGTTTTGGCTACATAAGGCTCATCACTGACTCTCGAAACGAAAAAGTTAAAAAGGCCAATTTATTACGAAGTTGAAGAACATTGAGGTTTCGAAATTCCGTAAATTTTGCAAAATACAGCTAAGGTAGTCTATTCCTAAAAATTTTAAATTCATTTTGTTTTCTTATTTTCGAAAAGTTGACTTTAAAAATCTTAAAATTTAAATTTTTGATAACCATAGAATTTCCTGGCTTTTGTAAAAACAAAACAAAATTTCAATATTTTTTTTAAGTTTAACGTTAATAAGAAACTTTGTTAAATTCGTTATTAATAATAATAATAATAATAATAATAATAATAAATTCTTTATTTAAAGAGGGTAAACTCAGTTAGTTACAATAAACAAATCTTTCCTGAGGCCCTCAAATTAGTCGAAAATTCTTTCAAATAAAGATTTATTTAAAGTAAACGTTTTGATATCTCCAAGTTTAATTTACAACTTTAATTTCAACTCTTTTTTTTTTGTTAGTATTGAAATTTTCGTCATATAAACTAAGTAATTGTCAACATTTTGCTAACAAAGTCAAAATAGTCTTTTAATTCTAAGGTTTCTTTTTTAAATAAAATTTCGAAATCTAAAAAAGATAGGAATTTACTTTGAAAAAAGCCACAGGTCAAAGAAAAACAGCTCTCGATTCAATTGTTTCACACTTTTCAAGTCGGGGCCTTTACATAGCCGACAAACAGTATGGTCTGTTCTCATTGTTGAAGGCCATACAGTGGTTTATATGTATTCCTTACTACCATTCCATTTGAACTCTGATTGATATATATCTCATTGCAAATCATACAACATCTCCTCAATTCTATACCAAAAGAAGAAAGATGAACCGACGAAAAAACACGATACAAAAAAAAACTATCAATCGGACATTTGAATACACAAAAACTCCGTCTTAAACCCGTGGTTAACTCAGATGGCCTTAAAGGGTACTTAATTCCTATTTTACAACATTTTACAAGGGATATCCCTTGTCATGGGTGGATCCGGGGATTTCTAAAGGGGTAATTCCCAATTATTGAAAACCAAATTAGATGATAGTATACTTAAAATCAAAATATATCGAAAGAACATGATTTTTCTAAAAACTTTAGCGATCAAAGGGGTACGATCCCCGTCTCCCCTTTGAACTGGTGCGATTATTCGGTGATTTAAAATAACTAGGAAAGGAGGACCGGATTGCGGATTCTACATGTCAAATTCAGTGGTCATCTGAGACACAGATGTTCCAATAAGTGATCAATCAAATCATGGAGGAGTCTGTAACACTTTCGAAGAGTTGATTCCAACTTCACCCTGGGACACTTTGATTGAATAGTTCACTCGTTTAACACCAACTCTCTATCAAGGTGGTCGTGAATAAGAAGCGCATATCCTTGGAATATAGAATATGAAGTTAACACCTACATGTCAACCATACAGCTTCATCATGAGAAAACCCCATACCGTATAACCTAGTTTTATTACGTATTAGTAATTTTCAATACACGCTACACTTGCTTTGGGAAACTGTGCATCTATACCATGTATATTACGTAATTATAAATAAGCAGCCTCTTTATTGAAACCTCTTTATTTAAAAAGAGGATTTTCTCGCTGCGTTGAAGACCCATTGGTGGCTTTCTGCTGTTATCTGCTCTTTGGTCGGGTTTGACATATTCCCCATTTCCATTCTCAATTTTATATATATATATATATATATATGTGTGTGTGTGTATAAATGTTACACAGTTGAATGACCCAGTTTGTAATACAGTTTGTTAACAAAACTAGAGCTAAGAGATTGTTGTTTCATTTACATTTATGTAACATGTTTTATTGACTTAACAGGATAAAGGCGATTGACAAACCGATTATTTATACGTCAAGTTATAACATTTTAGTGGGAAGTCAAAACACTGAAATAATTAGTTTATGTCATAGGTGCTTGAGGACAGGATCCTGTTACGACGATTGTTAACTTTTACATACTTCTTCTCTTCTGAAACTACTTGGCAAAACAAAAGGCAGGATGACAATTTATGTTAAAAAAAAGTCAGTATAAACTAATAAAAAAAAGTCAGGACCGAATAGAGTGAAAAATAAATAGCCGGACAGAGATAACAACTAAAATAAAATGCAATTTTTCATCCTAGCCCCGCCCCAATAAAAATTAAATTGTAGATCCTTAATATCGTATCATTAGACCCTAGTGGAGCAGGAACAACTTGCACTTCCAGAACATTTGAGTTCAACCATGTCCTTGATGGAGTCCGTTGTTACTTTAGTTTTAGTTATATGTTGAGTGGACTGTTGTTTCTCTTTTTATCTGTTTTATTTCAGTCATGCTATTGTTTGTGTTCGACTTACTATAAAGCGGGGTATTTTCTAGAAGTTTAAATTTTGCGATTTTTTTCAGACCCTAGTGGAGCAGGAACTACTTACACTTTCTGAACAATTTCGCGATTTATTTCAGGATAGACACGTTTGTGGGATTAGTATTTCGTGTTGTTTTCCTGTCGATGAATCATCACACCGTGAGATTAAATTTTTGCAATTGACAATAAGTACAACTTTTCCATTTTACAATATGTTTTGCCATTGCTTCTTTTGTATCTTTTTTTATAATGTGATCTTCCTGATCCACCATTTAGCAATATTTGTAACTCACGAAACATGCAATATGATTATTCGTTTCTTTAACAGGATAATGAGCTCAGACAGAAGGGGTGAACTGTTTACTGTTCCGAGGTACCAGTATAAGAACGGTGACTTCGAGATCGATAATCCATGTGTGGACAAAATAGCACTACACCCCTTTATGGCAATTTTGGGAGACAATTCAAAGATTGCGGAAAGATTACAAGCGATTCGGAACATGGAAATAAAAGAAGATGACATTTTGATAGCCGCTTATCCTAAATGTTGTGAGATTCCTTTTGTTTACCCCTATAGCATGTCAATTCATATTTAGACGGCACACTCATAGCTGTTGATAGAAATCATACACAGACACTTTTAATTCGATAATTGTTAAGTTGGGAACTCTACCAAATAGTCCCGCTTTTATGATCAACACATACAAGTTATCATGTATATAATTACTGAAGTTCGCTATCAAAAATGTATGGAGAATTGCAAAATAACAACTTGTTTTCTGTACGGCGTCTTGCGATATACTGAAATATAAAGATGATATTAATAACTATATAGATAATAAAAAGGATGTAATGGTGTACATATCAACGCGTTACCAGCTTACAAATATGCGAAATAAACTACAAAAATATCATAAAATATCATAAAATATATGCCGCTAAGTTGTCATCATTGCGAATCCTTATTGGATGTTGTGTTTTGAAAAGATTTTTTTTTTACTTTAACCTAATCATCCTAAATATATTCATATGTCTTTATACTACTTAACTGTTGTCTAATTTGTTGTAAGGGAGAATTATCAACAGTTCAATAATACACCGAACATTTATCATTTTTGGGGGAGTTTTTATGTATATATATGTTGTTTAATTTTAAATTTCTGGAATATGTAATTCAAATAATTCCTTGTTTAGAAGGAAAGTGTACAAAACACTGTGTTTGCATTGAAAATTGGGATGGATTAATAAAAGATACTAAGATGAGATTCGAAACTCATAAGTTGAAACAAACTGACAATGCCATGGCAAAAAACGAAAGGTCACAAAACAATACAGAGAAAACTAAATTATGACTGACCAACACAAACCAAACCAAAAACTGGGGCGATCTCTTTTAGGTTTTAAATTGGTAATGTCTAGAAGTAGTGAATATATTTTGACACTCCATCAATAACGTTATACATTTGAGAAAGGTCACAGTGTTTTATTGATTGTGTCGTCCGGGGAAATTTGAGCAATCGCTTTATCCTTCGTCTTTACACATAGTTTCTAGATGTAACTTGTCTGGTATAATCTTTTGTGTGCAATGATGGCTACGTATATACAATAAGTAGGAGATGATCTATATGCAATTTGTCAGGCAGCATGCTAGCAATATATTTATGTTATGTAATTGCCTATAATTGTCTTAAACATTTTGGTACGCTTTGTTGTGTTTGATTATATTGAATTTTGTATAAAATTTGAAAATTTCAAATGCCAACTTGGTAAGGTCGTACTTAAAAATGTTTGCCGTTCCAACCTTTTGATTATTGGGTACCTGTTATACTAACGCGTCCAAAACTTTTCTTAGACTTTTTGAATTTCTTTTCTTACAAGTTATTGACCCTTTGTTCCATTGTCATTGCTTTAACTTTACACTCTATCAAACTTTTTATATTTCTTTACTTTATTAATGGTATATAGGAATATAAAACTAATTATAATAAAAGAAGAAAAGGTTAGGGACTGTTCTGTAGGGGTTGCCTCAACTGTGGGGAATGTGTCATTGAATCATATAATTGTTCATGGTTTGTTAGATACGGAGGAGATATTTGTGAAGGTAGGAGTGTGTCAAATATAAATTGTAGTATACATTAGCTTTATTTAAAAACACACATGTCAATTATTGCTTTTGTTTATTTTTTATTTAGTGTATCCTAACCTGAGTAGTCAACATGAAATGTCATTAATGTGGCCATGTACTATAAAGTTATTGTTTATACAGTGTTATAATTTGCAATGGCCGAAATGAAAGTTTACTTGTGTTTTGTTTCATCAATATAACGCTAAACGTGACACGAGTGCAATTTTGCTGATTAATTTTTACTTGCATGTTACCTTTTACATGTAACATACACAAGCCAAAAAAGTGTTGTTGATAGCTAAGTTTCTATGCGCTATGCTTTAACTATACTTTTTCTCGTATTTATTAGCCTTTCAATTTATGAATATTTTGTTTTGGATTTTCATATGCGTTGACCTCAAGCATCACTGAAGAGATATTTTTTGTCAAAATGCGAATCTGATGCAGAAAAATTGGTACTATTTGTGTTATTTCAAAATGCGATTTCTCAATTATATATATATATTTTTTAAATTTCAATGGCATATCAATTTTCATCAAAAGAGAGGAGAAAAATACCAAAGGGACATTCAGACTCAATAGTCGAAATTAAACCGACAATGCCATGGCAAAAAAGTTAATTACCAAGAGACAAGCAACAGTATAAAAAACACAATATAAAAAACTAAAGACTTAGCAACACGAATCGGATATATCAATCTGTTTTCATATTGTACAATATCTCTTTTTTAGTTGTTTACACTTATGTGAAAGATGATTATGTTGTACATCCTTTTTTAAGTAACTTTGACCAATACCATAAGATCATAGACACAAGTCTAAGCGTTTAGGCTAAACATCATAGTGTTTTGCTAACAGGTAGCATAAAACTAAACCGTGAGACCCGTAATGACTTGAATAGTTCCTTTCACGAAAATTATGATATATGAATGAATAAATTAATGATCAAAGCATGTTTTATCAGCAAAACAGGTCAAAGATTATATACATTCTCACATTTCTTTCTTCTTTTCAAACTAAGTTTTAGCTATATTATTTTTATTTTTAGTTCACTTATAGTCTATCCAATCGGTTGATAGATTTCAACCACATCAAAAGCAAGGAATGCATTTCTTTTTTTATATCTTATGCCTGATATTATATTGCCGATTTTAAACTGACCACAAAGTGCATGAAGATTATTACAAAAAAATATCCAGTTCTGAGGTTTGTTTTTTTTTTACCTTCTTTTCAAAAATATATGCTATCGTAAGGAATTACACATCCGGTGCTGTTCATCTAACATTGATGTTTATTTTGAACTATTAAATAACTGTATTCCTATACTGAAACCGGTTCATATTAACATTTACTGAAATTCTTTCATATTAACATTTACTGATTTTTTTCATATTAACATTAAGACGCTGTTGAAGGTTCAAACAGAAATTAAGGAAATTGCTTGAAGAACAGCAATAAGGTAAGCATTGAGATGAAGAACAGCAATAAAAGCGCTGTTCCTTTGCTTTATGTGTGGTTTTTTTTTTGCTGTGCATGTACTAATTTTGTGTCATGGATGGATACCTCATATCCTGGGTTTTTCTATTATATATGTATATATTAACCCAATTATAAACAGTATATCCATCATTCAGTGTTCAGAATATAAAACTATAACAGACAAACAACAGTACACAAACACTACATGGAAAACTAAAGACTGAGAAAACGAACCCCACCAAAACTAGGTTGATCTCAGTTGCTCCGGAAGGGTAAGTATATCTCAGTATTAGGCCTCCTTTAAACATCTGAATGCCCCGACTATGTATGCTAAACTAAACACAAAAGTTAATATCGTTTTATCACGGCCTCTGGTAGTGTTATATAACAAATTGTTCGGTGCCTTTAACCAGTGTGCTTATATGTATCATTCATTTGTGTAATAAAGCAAATGAAAGTAAATAATAGTAACAATTTTTAGAGCGAAACATATTCTTTTAATTTTTTAGAGCATTTATGTGCTTATGGTTCTTTCATTTCGGTCTACAGTAATAACTTTTAGACTCGCTGCACTACACTTCCTAACCTATCAAACAAAAATATTTTTATTCAATTAAATGGTCATTTGAGAAATCTGATTGCAAATTGATTGTTGCAACTCATATAAAGCCGTATTCTGTAATGAAAAAATAATATACCAGAAAGTATACTGATTGATACTTAAGTCTCGGAAAACGTGATGAATGAATTCGTTGTTCTTTTACTTTGAATCAGCTGTCAGTAACTGCGAGTACTCTTAGATCTTCAATTTGAGTCTTTTGGTGCCTTATATAGCCTACTATATTGTATGGTACTAATGAAGATCGTATAGTGACCTACAATGTATATAATTCATTTAGTCTCTGGTGGATAATTGTCTCCTTGGCAGTCATACCACATCTCCTTGTTTTACATTACAATTAGGTACGTCAGACGTGCGTTTTTTTTTTTTTTGTTTTTTTTTTTTTGCTATAAGACGAATAAAAAATTTCATAGATCAACTATAATTCGATCGAATTGAAGAGAATAGCAAACCAAAAATTCCGAAAATGTGTGCCAAATACGACTGAGGCTATTTGTGCCTTGGGTAGAAAAACATTAATGTGTTGAATAATTCAACATAAATACACAGTATATTTACAGAAAATGAACTAATCAATGATATATCATGTCAACACAGACTACTTGTCTGGTGATACCTACTGACACGAAATCAGTATCAGTGATATTTGTCATGTCTGAAGCTTACGTCGCCACTGCCTCAGCAATAGTTGACCTAAGATGGATTCGGTTGCCAAACATAAAGACTTGGTATACACAGTTAATCTAAGAACTAAAATTGAGAATGGAAATGGGGAATATGTCAAAGAGACAACAACCCGACCAAAGAGCAGTCAACAGACGAAGGCCACCAATGGGTCTTCAACACAGCGAGAAAATCCCGCACCCGGAGGTGGGCCTCAGCTGGCCCCTAAATAAAAATGTGTATTAGTTCAGTGAAAATGGACGCCATGCTAAACTCCTAAACATATAAATGAACTAAAATTTAAAAAAAAACATACAAGACTAACAAAGGCCAGAAGCTCCTGACTTGAGACAGTCGCAAAAATGCAGCGGGTTTAAACATGTTTAGTGAGATCTCAACCCTCCCCCTATACCTCTAGCCAATGTAGAAAAAACAAACACACAGTAATACGCACAGCAAAACTCAGTTCAAAAGAAGTCCGAGTGCGATGTCAGAATAGGTAACAAAAGAAACTAAGCAAAATGACAATGATACATAAATTAACAAAGGACCACTAGCAGTTACTGACATGCCAGCTCCAGACCTCAATTAAACTGATCGGAAGATTATGTCTTCATCATATGAAAATCAAGCACAATGCCTCCCGTTAGGGTTTAGTATCATACCATCATAAAATATATAAGAAGAACATAACCCGTGTCATGCCAACAACTGGTTTTAGAATAAATATATTTATTTCCGATGCAAAGACCCTATGAGTGAATCAATATTAATACCAAAATATACCACCTTTAATGACCTGACAACAGTATCGTAACTATATCCCTTCTTAATAAGTCTGTTTAAAGGTTTGGTTATCTTTCGAGGTGAATGCCGACATTTTTGTTGCTTTTTAAAGAATATTACCATAAAAGATTGGATGTGAAATACCTGAACGTATTAGATGTCTTTTTTTGCATGTTGATTTATATTTACGAATGATGTCCTTGTACCGGTGATAAAATTTAGTAAATGTTTTGACTAGTTTGTGATATCGAAAAACCTGGTGTAATAATTTTTCAGTAATACAGAGATTTCTTTCGCTAAAATCAAATATGTTGTTATATACATAAAAGATTGGATGTGAAATACCTGAACGTATAAGATGTCTTTTTTTGCATGTTGATTTATATTTACGAATGATGTCCTTGTATCGGTGATAAAATTTAGTAAATGTTTTGACTAGTTTGTGATATCGAAAACCCTGGTGTAATAATTTTTCAGTAATACAGATATTTCTTTCGTTAAAATCAAATGCGTTGTTACGTATACGAGCGAATCGAACAAGTTGAGATATATAAACACTATAAAATGTTGACAAGGGAACTTCACCATCTAAACATGGATAATTAACAATAGGAAATGAAAAATCATCTCTTTTATCATAAATTTTGGTATTAAGCTTCCCGTTAAAGATATAGATATCAAGATCGAGGAAAGGGCAGTGTTCATTGTTAGTATTAACTTTATTTAAAGTCAGTTCGGCAGGATAAATCTCTCTAGTGTACATACTGTAGTCGTCATTATTGAGAGTCAATATATCATTCAAATATCTAAAACTATTATTAAATATTTGAATCAAATGTTGTTTTGATAGGTTTTTGCTGATTTTAGTCATAAATTGTAATTCATAGTACAAATTCAAGGACAGTTATAGTATCAAAGCAGGTCCGATTGACATAGATCTTTTGTTTGGTGTTACTAAAAAATGACATAAAAGAGTTTGAACATATGTATTCGCATTCTGACTTTTTAAATGCCCATTTAATGAGGTGTGTGATTTTTTTCTTAGTAAGATTATAAAGGGAAAGTGGTATATATGGTAGAAAAATCAAAACTTGGAACAGATTCGAAATCACCAATATAAGCATGCAATTTATCAAGTACTTCCAACGAATTTTTGACACTCCAAAAGTAATTAATTCCACTAGTTTCAAAGGGCCTTATTTGAACAATTTATTACCAGGTTTTTGATTGTACCAAGTGTACTAGTAAGTAGAATAGATATTTTAGTAGTGGAACAATGGCTTGAAGACGAAATAAATCTATGTTTATAAGGAGTTTTGTGCAGCTTCGGAAGCCAGTACATATAGTTGGAACTTTCATTGTATTTTGGTTCTGCTTGTAAAGAGGTAGCTAAAAGTTAATGTTTGTTACAGATGTCATTTTCCGAAAATGGAGTCAGTTTGAATGTTGGTGAATTCGTGATTTCCTTTTGCAAAACCTCAATATAAAATTTACGTCAAACAATAATGATATTGTTAGCAGCCTTATCAGCCGGGACAAAAACAAATTCCTTGGCGAGTTCTTTTAGCTTATGTTTGATACGAGAAATAGGGCTATTATGGTTGTTGTAAGGAGTAAAATGTTCTTTAAAATGTTGTATACGTATATCGACTATGTTCATTACTGAATTAAAAAAAAGAATCTAAGGATATCTTGTCATCTTTTTCTCGTTTTATCCATTTAGAGCAGTAAGTACGGAGTGAGTCGTGGATGATGTTACGACACTCATTCCAATTATTAATTGACGGGGGACGATATTTAGGTTCTTTACTGAGGAATTATTTCAACTCTCGGTTACGAACGATGTTAAAGTCTCCTGTTATAACATGGGAACGGGGGCGATAAATGTATTCGGTATTACTGCAATTTCATGACGTTGGTGTATTGACACTGATATTTACATCTTTACACACTTCGCTGTAATTAAACACATATTTCCTGGTAGATTTTTTGTAAACATAACAAACAAGAGGGAGTTCAGTATTATCAAAATAGCCAGGAATTTGTTCTTTAACAGAATGATCATTAAAAAGACCGACAATATTTACAAAATCAAAACCTTTATTGACATATTTAATTTTAATAAAATGTTTTTTGTGATCTTCAGGGCGATTAATTTTGGGAAACAGTTAAGAATTACAATATGCAATTCTAATTTGGACGATTTCATACTTAGGACTAATATACCAACACACATTCAAAAAGAGATGAATTTAGAGATAATAGCTAATCCGTCCAACTTTTTTTGTTGTTAACATAAAAAAAGGAAGATGATAATCAGTGTTGTGTATGTCGGATACAAAAACTTCCCAAAATATCTATAAGGAACGACATAAAGTAGGCACGTTTAGATGTTCCCCAAAATGTCTTTAAAGAAGACTTTTCTGTCGGCAGTAAAAGATTGAAATCGCATGCATTTAGGTAAGCATCACGTATGAGTTAATTGATGGTAAGGTAAGCATCACGTATGAGTTAATTGATGGGATATATTTGTACCTATTGTGTCCTATTTCGACCTATAGACGCCCCTGGTCTCTCTCTCTCTCTCTCTCTCTCTCTCTCTCTCTCTCTCTCTCTCTCTCTCTCTCTCTCTCTCTCTCTCTCTCTCTCTCTCTCTCTCTCTCTCTCTCTCTCTCTCTCTCTCTCTCTCTCTGTTTGGAGTTTAATTCGGATTTTGTTCAACATCGATTTACGAGTTTTTAACATCGATTAACTGCTGTAGTTGTATTTATAATAAGACCCTTCCGGTGTTGTGCTCTCTAGTGTGTGTTAAATTGTTGGAATTTCAAACGTTTTGTTTAAGAATACCTTATGACGGTAGTAATTCAAGAAACAAGGGTGTGCGCGTCAATTTGTTTCTTCTTATAATGACAACGTTGTTTTTCAGATAATGATAAAATCGACATCATTTTTTTACTTCAAAAATACTATTTTCCTTTAAATAATTCATGACCCTGTTAGGACATGAACAATCATAATCACATAATCTGTTTTAAATATTTTAAATGTGTAGTTGTACTTGAGTCCATTTAAGGTTATATGCAAATAAACTTTGTATTGCTTAATATCATTGCTTAATATCATTGCAGCGAAAGACTGTCAGAAAAGTTTCAAAGATATACCCAATACTACTAATATCATTGCAGCGAAAGACTGTCAGAAAAGTTTCAAAGATATACCCAATACTACTAATATTTTGAAAATAATATTTTACTACAATAATATTTTACTATAATAATAATATTTTACTATTATAATATTTTACTATATTATATTTGAAATAATTCGGTTTAATTAATTTGATAACAAGCTTCAAAGTAAATAATTATGTTTTTGAAAAGTCAAGAAGAAGTAATGTTTCAAAACAATTTGTAGACTATTCAAACATAGAATTATATCATTGCACGTACAATACTGTTGGTCGAATAATCCTTCCCTATCTGTATTGTTTTCGAATAATTGTGATTTCATAAATATGTTTTTTTTTAATCCCAAATGTATGTAAGGGTAGACAACTCTGGCGCATAGCATCGCTTACTAATATCAAGCTTGGTACCAAATATAAATAAAATGCTCCTCGGGGCGCAGTTTGATGCGGTCGCAGAGGTCTAACCCTGAACAGTTGGCGGAATTATGAATGTGGCCTAATAACTTACAAAATTGAAATTGGCCATTTACCTATTATGGTCCAATATCCAAAATCTAAATACATGTTTAGATTTAGAATATCAAAGAATCCAAAAAAATCAATTTTTGTTAAAATGAAATTTAAATTTTGGACCTTTTGGACCTCAATGGATAATCGATAAAAACGAGACCCAAAATCCAAAATCTAAATACACGGTTAGAGTCAGCATATTTAAGATTCCTAAGAATTAAATCCCATTGAAATTGGTTAAGAAATAATAAATTTATACAAAGTATTAGAAAATTATTGTTTGGAGGCCCCTCAACCCCCAAAATCAATTCCAACCTTTCTTTTAAGGTATGGAACCTTGTGGTACAATTTCAAAGAGATCCACTTACTTATACACAGATAATTGTCCTGAAACAAGAAACATGTTTGTTTTGGCTCACATTGGCCCCTAATTCCTAAACAGTAAGGACAATAACCCGAAAAATCAATCCCAAACTTTTTTTTGTGGTATGAAACCTTGTGGTAAAATTTCATAGAGATCCATACACTTATACATAAGTTATTGTCTGTAAACCAAATGTCTTCGGACGACGACGAAGACGACGTCGACATCGCCTTACCATTATATGGCCGCAAAAATTTTGCGGTCGCATAAAAAGCTCAAATATGCGGTTGTTGAGAAAAATGCAACAGCCCCTTTTTTTTATGGACGAACGGTCAAATTGATGAACACAGTCATGCGAGTATAAGACGAAAGGACAGATTGCATATGGACAGACAGACGAGAGGACAAACAGACAGATGTAAAACAATAGACCCCTTTTAGTGCGAGGGTATAATCATTGTTGTCAAGCGAGTAATGCATTCTCTTGCTTAAAGACATTGTGATGTATAACCTACATTCGGAAAATAAAACTAAAACGCATTAAAAAAATAAAACGATTTTAGTTATAACAATAATAAAGTTAGAACAGATATCACAGATATTTCCATAAGACAACAGTTGGTTTATTTGAGGTAGTATGTAGTTTCAAATAACGAAAAATAGTAAACAAACGTATCAAATATGTACTAACGATAATAACAAATCTATCAAATATGTACTAACGATAATAACAAATTTATCAAATATGTACTAACGATAATAACAAATCTATCAAATATGTACTTACGATAATAACAAATCTATCAAATATGTACTAACGATAATAACAAATCTATCAAATATGTACTAACGATAATAACAAATCTATCAAATATTGTACTAACGATAATAACAAATCTATCAAATATGTACTAACGATAATAGCAAATCTATCAAATATGTACTAACGATAATAACAAATATATCAAATATGTACTAACGATAATAACGAATATATCAACAATGTACTAATGTACTAATAATAATAACAAATCTATCAACTTTGTACTAATGTACTAACGATATTGAGAAATACATCAGCTATGTACATTTTTGTACAAACGATTATAACAAATCTTTAAACTATGTACTAACGATAATAACAAATCCATAAACTACATGTATGTAGTAATGATAGTAACAAATATATCAACTATGTTCTAATGATAATAACTAAAATATGATAATAAAAACGAAACAAGACATGTGTTAATTTGGTCGTGATTGTAAAATGCATCAAATTATATTGTTACTGTAACATTAAAACGAAGTTCAAACAATAATATATGTACCAAAACCAATACTCCTTTAATATCATATCATAAACAATAAAATAATCGATTTATTGCTTGGTTGTTGTTGCTTAACCTCCAGTGGCAACTATTCTACGAATCTGTATAGTAGCTCGATCGGATGACGCGCTGATAATGTTGACTGTAATTGAAAAAGGGATATTATAGAATAGGGACAGAAATATTGCCTTACATCAGGCAACCTAAAGACCCCTCGAAGGTAATACAATGGTTCTTTAGAATACAGAAAGAGAGGTCTTCTCCCTTCATAAGGCATTCAATTTAACGTAATCGTTCTGACCGGACGTGGCTGCGAATTTATACATCCCACACAGCCTCCACTTTAGCAAGGGTTTTACATGCACCGCTGGACGGGAAAAATCCAGGGATGATCATAAAACGTTATCCATGCAAACCCTTATGGTTAAAAATAATCGAAAGTTGAGTCTTTTGAATAATAATTTAATGTTGTATTAACAATGGATTAATGTAACTTGGTGAACACAGTTGCGAATCTAATTAACTAAAATAACAGAAATAAAAAACAATAACATTAAGAAATGTTCAGCAAGTGGATATAAAAATATGAACAATAAAAAAAAATCCTGAAAGAAATTACAATATAAACAGATATAAATATAAAACAATGGTAAAGAAAATATCATTAAAAAAATCAGCACGTGCACTTTTCTCGTGCGGTTATGTCAGGTGACCATGTATAAAGTGAATCACAAGTTATGAACATATAAAAAAAATATTATTGTGTATCCTACCCGAGTTATAACCAACAAAAGTAACAAAACTCATTAAATAATTACATTTTCAAATATCATAATATTATGCCCTAGCAATGTAACTAAAAAGTCAACCTTAAAATAAAAAATAACAAAAGTTCACCTAATTATGGTTAACAAGATAACAACAAAATGAACAAGCAAGGCAAACAATTTCAACAAAAAAAAAACAAAATTCTGAAAGACTTTGACTCGACTATAATTGGAACACAAAGAGTAAAATTGATAAAATAAAGTCACATCTTATGTGGAAACAATGTTTTTATTAGTCAGTTAATTTATTGATGTGAAAATTCTTAGTATGTCAAACATTGATTATTGCACGTGATTTGGTGGTTCTCGAAATCATTTGATTTATGGGTCCACCGAAATATAACTTATGCAATAAAAGATTTTACAGTTCCTTTGACGCAATTCCTGCATACAGGACATTTTCGCATGGCAGGATGATTTTGGGTCATCTAAAACATTTGATTCATGGATCCACAGAAATATAACTTATGCGAGATAAGATTTTACAGTTCCTTTGACGTACGTCCTGCATACGGGACATTTTCTCATGGCAGGATGATTTGGTGGTCATCTAAATCATTTGATTTATAGATCCACCGAAATATAACTTAAGCGAGATAAGTTTTTACAGTTCCTTTGACATATGTCCTACATACGGGACATTTTCTCATGGCAGGAGCGCAGTCAATACAACAAACAATATGTCCGCATGGTAGAAAAGCAATGGAGGCTTCTAGATCTAAACACACTTTACAGAGTCGCTGGTCCCTCAACTGTCTGTTTTCCTTAATAAGATTTTCAGTATCTGCAATATGAAATACATTTAACATTTACCATAGAGAAACAGATTATTTTAGTGTTAAAGTTCGTACGCTGATTATTTGTAGTATCTCTGTCTCTCTATAACAGCCGTGAATTAGTTTTGCATTTTAAGAAAGCGCAAAGACATAAAAATAGAGACTCTGTACTGGTATAAAATGCAATCTTGTCTTTTCTTATTGCAAGTTTATTTTATTTTAACAGATAAATAAATCTAAAAAGTCAATGTCAAATTGTATTTTCTAAAATTGTATTAAAGCTTATTTACTTGTACCAAAAATATAAGTTGACTTTGGTTAATTGGTGCTAATAAAATATATTGTTATACAATTACCGGATGAAAGCTGACTTTAGATGCTCAGTGCTGTAATGTTTAAGACAATTTGGGTTTTATGATTCCATACTTAAATACATACTAGATGTATTGAACTGCTTCAACTAATGGTTTCGAGCTTACTTGGTGAATAGTATTACAGAAACATGCGCAATGTGCACTGCGCACTGCGTATCTGTCATAGTTTTCATATCTTTGCTTTGGCTATTAAATTGTTTACAAAGGTTAAGAGAAATAGAATAGAAAGCATACCGTCAAACAGTAAATTTTGGTTATTTAATGTGTTATCTTTGTCACTACATTCAGTACTGGTACTTTCTGATTTATGGTCACCTGCACTGTTCGTGTTATCGATGCGTGGAGTCACTTCTGCTTTGACTCCTTGTTGTTGAGGATGAGCAACATCATCTAGTAAAACGTGCATTACGTCTGTTGCTGAAATGCTGTTCATATCTAAAATGATTAAGTAAATATAATATAATATAATAGTGCATACTTTATGCGTGCAATCTAATATTTGTAATCCTGGATTACATCCAAGACAATATGCACTAATCCCATAGCAATTTCAATGATTCATCAGATGAGAAATTAAGTCTTTTGTTAACTTATCGATGCAGGTGCACGGTTGAATCTTGAAGCTTGTTTGAAGTTGACTTGTCAGTTTCCAATAATCCTTTTGCAACACAGCCAGCATTTTGTACTAGCAAGATATAGATGCTTTCTACTTTTGCTACTATACTAATAGGCACCAGCTACGATTACAATAACGCAATGTAGCCGTAGACACAAATAGTGTTCTTACGTCCGTAATTAATCGGTTCCTAACCCGACCTTGCATTCTGGCAATTGGTCTTTAACGTAATATTACTTTTTCGTTATTGTTACGGTTTCAGCGTAATATTAGACAGTGCCATACTAATATTGCTTTCTGAATGTAAACTTTCATGTCATAAATTCAGAGGATGCCACTCATATTGAATGGCCTTCCGTGTTTTGGGTTGTTTTTGATTGGTTTGATACCCACTTTTGATTAATGTTTACAACTGACCTGCAAACGTTTTGGTCTTTGGCATATCTGATTAAGGTCTTTCTAAAAGGACGTTTTAATATCATGTTTTTTTTTTTTAATTTGGACTTTATCCGAGTTAAAGAAGATTTAAATATAAATAAAAAGAAATCACAAATTTTCTAGCATAATGACTTTTATCTGCAATTCATATCTTTTGTATCATGTTTACATGTGTAAAAGAATGGCAATAGTTCATACCTTTTCCAGAAGTCGTGAGATGCTGAAAAACATTTAAAACCTGTTGATCTGTATATCCCATTTCAATGACACTTCGAGCTGCAACAGTTTGTAATATGTCATTCTGCGCTATACTCATGTAGTAGTACTGTTATTAACAGCCAAGGAAGAAGTTTGAGCTCTCGGTGTTATCTCTTGGGTATTTTCATTTGTTGCTTTGGTTTCTCGGTCCTAAAACAGAAAAACGTTCATTTTAAAAATGTTAATGTATGCCAAGTGAGAACTCAAAAACGGCTGATTTGTGTATGCAAACTAGTATAATGATTGTTTGTGTTCTTTGTAAATCAATCTAACTACTAGGATATACAGAAATCAACCATGTAATCGGAACAACAAACACCATCTTTCTACCACATATCGGTTCCCATTTTTTACTCAATAAGTTTTTACTAATTACTAAAACATAATTCAGGTTTGGGTTTTTGTTTGTTTTGGGTTTTTTTCTTAGGAGTTGGATGGGTTGGGGGATGTTATTATCGAAATTTGGTATTTACTTTTGAAAACTGTATTATTTGTTTTGCATGTAAACGGATAAGAAAATTCGTTTTTCATTGAAATCATCTTTTGGCAAGTTTTGGTATCATTGTTATCATATTTATCTTGATAATATTATTATCGTTTTTTTCTCCATATTTTTGCTTTAATAGGACATGTAGTGAATATAACATGCATTAGATAATAAGTAGCATTTACTCTACTTGATTTGGCGATGTAAATTCGGGTTAATTGAATTTTGTTCAACATTGTACTTACTATTTCTGCTTGTCTTTTCTGAACGGCGTTGATGAACCTTTCTCCTTTGTTCTGTTTCAGAAAAGTACATTTTGGAAACCATCTGGCATGTTCAACCCACGGATCGTCACCTGCTTCCCAGTTTCTTAAACCACCACCACAGAAAAAGCATCTTGTATAATCATGGTAACCAGCAAACAGAAAACCAGCCATAGCCATCTGACGTGGTGATTGGTCTAAATATGATGGCCAGCCTTCAAAGGAACTTATCCTAACAGTCAAGCAGGCATAGTTTGGATACTTGGGCTTTTCAAGGTGTATTCCAAGTGATTCGAATTCGGTGTTATGCTGGCATGAACTGGTACCAGTAGCATTATTGTTTTCAATGGATGTTTGCGTTTCTTGACTATTCTCATTCCCTGTTGCAGAGCTAGTTCTGTCTCTGCTAGTTGATGAATATAGTTCCAGTCTTTCCTGCAAATTGTTGCTGGCACCATTTGGAGATAAACTTAATTGCAAAATTGGTTCAGATGAAGATGCATTTTCTGACTGATTCAAATCTTGTCTTGTAATAGTTCTTGTATCAATAGTTGTACCAGTATTGTTCGAAACAACAGTTGCCCGTTCTTCCTGATGTGCAGACGATGAGAGTGTTGGTTCATTTTCGGTTACGAGTGCACATGATGGTGACAGCATTCTATGTATAACGACAGGATCGTCTCCTGATTTCCATTTGTCATGTGTAACTCCACAAGAAAAGCACTTTGTTCTTCTTCCGTCAATATAGTAAAAACCAGTTTTAGCCATTTTAATTAGATTTACATTAATGTCTCGTGGGAAAGTGCTATACGATGACACTCTAAGAAGTTCATTTGACATTGATTCGCCATGGGATACTGGTGTACCACTTGAAATGCTCTCAAAATAATTTGTTAAACTCAATGGACATAATTGTGATTTAGACTGTGGGAAATTACGTAGTCGCAATAAATCGCCAAGTACGTTGTAGCTTTCTTTAGCTTTTTGTATGCTTGATTCATTTTGAACTTTACTGACGGTGTCGATATTCTTTAAAGCAGTACCATAGCGTATTGCCGTAAACTCATGGTGATTTATAATGTGTTCCATATCCGAAGACATTGTTTTGTCAGCCATTGTTTCTAGTTTTTCTATGGTCAGTCTTAAATTCGTTGAGTGTTATTTGATTTTGGCGAATGTTTTGAGTCTATTCATAATTTCAGGTATTTGTGCTGGACCAGAATGGTTAAGTGCTGAAGTCAGTTGTTGGAGCTTTTCTTGAAGTTCTTTCAGGCCATTGCAAACTTTTTCATATCCTTTCTCATCGCTTGTGTCACCTGTCGTATCATTTTTATGCGTGTCGTCAGTAGTATGTAAACATGTGCTTTCTGGTGTTGGATTAGTTTGTATAGAACGAGAAAGCATGAGAGGCCCTTGTCCAGGATCACTAAATGATCTTTGGAATAATCTTGGTTGGCACATTGTTGAATCAATGTCTCTGCTTTGGTGTTTTCTTAGTGAAACAATATCTGACGATTCTGTACAACACATAATGGCAAATAAATCTAGAAAAGAAAGATAAGAAAATTCAAGTAGCAAAATATAGCATTCATTATGTCAATTAAAGAGAGCTATAACCCCTGTATATGATTAATATGAAAAAAAAAAATAAGCCACACTAGCTAATCAATCCCTCTTCTTCTGCTTTTGTATGCCCCACTTACGATAGTAGAGGGGCATTATGTTTTCGGTCTGTGCGCCCGTTCGTTCGTTCGTCCGTTCGTCCATCCGTCCGTCTGTCCCGCTTCAGGTTAAAGTTTTGGTCAAGGTAGTTTTTGATGAAGTTGAAGTCCAATCAACTTGAAACTTAGTACGCATGTTCCCTATGATATGATCTTTCTAATTTTAATGCCAAATGAGAGTTTTGACTCCAATTTCACGGTCCACTGAATATAGAAAATTATATGCCCACTTTGCATACGTTTTAATGTTGTTTTTTTTTTTTTTTTTTTGTCAAAATTGCATAATACTACTACTAAGTTAAGTTTAATATAAAGAGATGAAATAAAGTGTACGATTAATAAAAGTGTAAGAGGACGACCATGTTATTTTCTGGGGATTGGTGAGGGTAGGAGGATTTTAAAAACGATTATTCTGGCCTTGTAAGAGCTAAAAATAAATAACTTTGCCCAAGACAGCATGAAAAAAGTTAAGAAATTAAAAAATATTTGACAACAAATTAATCCCCCAAGAAATGGAAAAGAAAAGGGTCCATCCACCAACCGCTTGTTTCTTAACGATTTGAGGGTAAACTCAGAGAATCGCTTCGTATGCACATTCTTTATGAAATGCAATTTTCATTGTCTTAGAACCCACAATTTATGTTCTATTTCAAATTTCGTTTTAAACACAGAGTAATAGCCAAAAGATTTCGTTAAATAAATGCATGGCCTTTACAATAGTTCCACGTTGAAAAATGTAAATTTATCTCACATATCAAAATAAAATTTGTTATCGAAAGGTTGCACAACTTTCAGAAAGATACTAAAAATAAAGCTTATATTTAATGATCAAACACAAATTATACAATACTTGGAACTATGCCAAAAGATTTCGTTAAATAAATTCATGGCCTTTACAATAGTTCCACGTTGAAAAATGTAAATTTATCTCACATATCAAAACAAAATTTGTTATCGAAAGGTTGCACAACTTTCAGAAAGATACTAAAAATAAAGCTTATATTTAATGATCAAACACAAATTATACAATACTTGGAACTATGCAAAATTTCTGTAATTATGTTATGTACATGTAAATGTAGATGTAGGAGATACAGTAATAGAAACAGACTTGCCACAGCCAAAATATTAAGATTTTACAAAAAAAACTATATTGAATCCCGTATTAATTAGTCATGATCAATAATTTGATTTATATTGAATTTAATTGGACTTTTTTTTCTTTTTACATTTTTGGGATCCCAAAACTTGGTTTTAGACCTTAACATATTCCAATCAAGTGTTTTTTTTAAGCGTTGCACACTGTACGTATGCGTAGTTCTAATTTTGTTGTTACAGTCAATCATACAGAAAAAGGTAAAGCTCAGAAACACCAAACATAGAACATAGCTGCATTTCATTCATTACTTTTTGTAACTTTGATGTATAGAATTGAAATTTACATATTTAATTTACATTGAATTATCTTAAAAAGGATATTATATAAGGTTTAATTGAATTTATTCGAAGTTCATAAAATTTACCAACAGGAAAAATAATAGTTACAAGACCAACATTTATTAATCAACTTAGTAAATCCGACAAGGAGAATGGTGAACTGGTTTTAAATGACTCTCGGTAAATATAAAACGTTCAATATCAAAAGTTTATTATTTTGGAGACAGATTAGAACAAGCAGTGTTGCTTGTTTCTGGATCCCATTGTTTATACTGTATTATATTATATAGCATGATTTGACTTATCGAATAAAATATTGTTTAAACCAAAAGTTTATTATCAATTTTTTCTTCTTACTTAAGTTTTTTCCCCTATTTCTCTTATCACTATTTTTAAAGGGGGTATCGTTTATAACTTATGCGTGATTTTATAAGGTTTTTATATTTCTCAATCGATGAAACAACTCATTAAGTATACATAATAAATGAAAAAATAAAGAAAGACAAAATATAATATAGATAAACTGTTGTTATTACATGATATAAATTAGTTGTAAAATATTAAAACTTTTAAATAATTAAGGAAATAAGATAAGAGTGTATCGCATGCTTACCTTGCAGTTTCCCGTTAAAATATAGTTGAGTCATACGACGTTTGTTTTAAATATATAGATCATTGAATATCTATTTTTAGAAAAATGACTCATCATAATCACATGAAAATACCGCAAATATATATGTCTGTTTTAAAGCTCGTCGGAGTTTATGTTTGTATTTATTTTGTATATTCCGACTTTTAATAATGCTTAATGGCCTAAGTCTTGTACACAATATCAACGTAAGATGGTCTTTTACATGTTTTACACAATATTAAAGTAAGATGAACACGTGGTTATGTTTATAGAATAGGGTGTTTGTTTACAAACAACGTTTCACGTGTTTGTGTGTCACCAATAAGTAATCTGATTGGATACTGTTTTAAGAATAGAATAGAATAGCATAGAACAGAATGGAATGGAATAGATAAAAAAATATGTTATAGAATATTAAAGAATAGAATATTGTAGATCATAGAATAGATTTTTTTCCAAAGTAAAGTGCCCACAATGGTCACAAGGGGCAACACGGAATAATAACAATAAACAATTAAAAAATATAAAGAACAATACAGAGGGAAGTAATAACTTGATAGATAGATTATAAATGAAACAAATACAAAATTTAAAAAAAATAAACAACTTCATACATGTATATCATAAGGGAATGTCCATTTAACTTCAAAAGGGGGTGGGGGTGTTTTTGTTTTTTCCTAAAAAAGTATTCAGATCCCCAATTTGATGGGGGGGGGGGGGGATATTGTGGTCAAGCAGATGACAAAAAAGAATATTCTGAATCCAGATTTTCTTCATACCTTATAGTGTTAAATTTTGAAAAAAAATAATTTGTTTAATATATATAGCGTCGAAAAACAAAAACAACTTCTGACTCGGACAAAAAACCATAACCCCGGTTAAGTTAATTTAAAATATGATTTGCGTTAATGAAAACAGAGAGCACCATACTAAATGTTGAAGATGGATAGTAGATGTGAAATCACAACAATATAAATTAACATAATAAATGCAATTTATTGACAATAAAGATAACAAATTGAATTCATGACGTCCTATAAAAAAAGAGGTAGATGATAATTTTGAATACTGCTTTATCAGTTTCAGTTGTTTTAGTCCAATATATTTAAGCTGTACTTTCTACCCCGCCATCACATTCTGTATGTGCCTGTCCCAAGTCAGGAGACTGTAATCCACTGGTTGTCGTTTGTTGCTGTGTTACATATTTGTTTTTCGTTCATTATTTTGTACATAAATTAGGCCGTTAGGTTTCTCGTTTGAATTGTTTTGCATTTGTCATTTCGGGGCCTTGTACAGCTGACTATGCGGTATGGGCTTTGCTCATTGTTGAATGCCGTACGGTGACCTATAGTTGTTAATTTCTGTGTCATTTGGTCTCTTGTGAACATGGTGAAGAGTTGTCTCATTGGTAATCATACCACATCTTCTTTTTTATATTTGTTAATCTTTCTCGTGTATTTCATGTAAAATGTACAATTAGGTTGCATATTTTTGAAACACATCTTACTTTTTATTTTACGGTTTGTTGTCCCTTGTCAGTACTTCCCAGTGCTTTTGTTTTTGTTTACTTATTTTTCATTTCCATAGGCTAAATAATCAATCTGAATGAACTTTATATTAATATTAACAAAGATGAAAATCATTAAAGTTATTTTAATATGAATGTGACCGAAATAGTATATTGGCTACCCGAATGTTATTTAGATATTTAAAAAAGGTTAAGCAGGATCCAGGTCTGCTAGATGCAGGGGCAGCAATAGTGGGCCTTAATGAATACACCCCCTCCCCCACACAAACACACACTTATTTTGACCGAATGTGTTAGTATATTTTCTGATTTTTACTGCTGGTCCCACCCATTCAGCTGGAGCCCCTGCAATTATAGTCGGAGATTTTATTTTTAATTTTTCCTGGTTGTTTCTTTCTCGAAACATTTTTGTTTAGAAAAATGATTCTTCGCTAAACATTTGTCTAACCAAGATATAAAATAAATATGAACAAAATAAAATGAAATAAAATCCATTAACATCAGAGAAATGAAAAATTAATGATTGAGAAAAAAACAATCTTCCAACTTAAATTCAAAACCATTTGGATATTGAATGGAATAGCGGAAACGCGCTATTTATACACGTTTTAACCGTATCTATATTATTATAACTTATTACCATATGATTGCATCAGTTTTGACTATATTCTAACTTACCCCGGACACACTAAATATGTCTATCGATATATGTCGATGAAATAATTTATTTACATTTATAGATTGCAAACGTAAAATTTCTTTTTTCGGATAATTTATAAATAGATCGGGGATTATTGGATACAATTTGGGATATACCTTACATTGTGTAACACTCGTTTATATATATACATTACAAAGTTTTTTGATAAATGCTAACAAACTAAAAAATGTTATGAAATCAGAAATATAAGATCAAAGTTCCAAGTTCAATTATTAAAATTGATTAAATCGTATCCGACGAAATAATTTTAAATTGTCGGAAAAAATACCAATTCTTTGAAACAAGGATTGATAAAGTACTATATCTATCCTGGTTTAATTAGTTACTGAAACGTTTGTGGTTTACGTTACAAGTACTTTTCTATTCAAAAGCACTTACTTTATCGTTAAATTTAACACAACCAGAAACCGTCGCCCACTGTCGCCACCCAATGCCATCGCCAAACCTACCCTTTCAATACATACAAAATTTTCTATGCTGGGTTTTTAATATTCAAAATTTCCAAGATATGGAAGAAGTTGCTGATTTCTGCAGTTAATGCACTAAGTTAACTCAGTAGTAAATAGTGTCATATACAGCAGGAAAACCATATTAAAAATGCGGTAGGGCTGAGCCGTTCTAATATTTATTTCACTACAAACAATTTTTTCAGGCATCTTTATTTACAACTACTACAACTTCGTTGGTATACTTTCTATATTATTGACTTCTATTAATATTTATTTATATGTTATTTTTAACATATCAATAAGTTTTAATAGGTTAATTTAATACAATTATTTTGCCTTGTAAACGCTAAACATATTTTCGTTTATTTTAATCTGTCACTTTATTCTAAATTATTCGATCTGAAATGAAAGTAACAAAATATGGAGACTTTGATTTCTCACTTTATCAGGTAACTCAGTTTGATATCACCATAAGATTTTTAAAGCCATTTTAGTCACTTTCCTAGACACATCGATTTAGAGCCTATTGTAAAGACACATAGCATAATGGACAAAGGGTTCAGAATAAAAAGCAACACAAATAAGGAATAGACAAAAATAGGCCTAAAATAAAGAATAACGATTAGGCGCAGAAAAATAAAGAATAGAGAATAATGGCCAAAACAAATAAAAAATAGAGAAAAATTATCGACCCACCCCCACCCCACCCCACCCCCACCCCCTCCTCCATTTTTTTAGCTTATTTTTTTTTTAAATGAACCAAACTAGCTGCTTATATTACGAATTATTATTTCATTATTCCGCTATTTTGAAATTTTGAAGAAAAAAATAAATCCTATTTTTGTCTAAATCGTAACTTATTTCAATGAAAATTGATGCTTCCTCAGTGAAGCGTCTCAATCTTAAATGTATAGTAAGTCTATATTCAAAATTTCATTGTAGCACCAGGAGCTTTATTTAATGATTTAAATGCTTCTTCAACAGCAGATGTTCAATAGCATTTTGTTTTATATTACATTACAGATTTTTTCGTGAGAATCCGTTATTTTGATTGTCTGACAGCAATCTCGAAGTATTTCAAATTAACATTTTTATTATTATTTTGGTAGGGACACAAACGAAAAGCTTATTTAACTCGTGATTTCATAGTAATAGCATAAAACTTTAATTATGATAGTTGAATGCCTATTTTTTGGACATTTTTGGGGATGTTTAAGCGTTCATTGTGTGCACATTACTCAAGTATCAAACATATCAGAAATAAACTTATAGAGTATTTGACGATATGCAATAGGCTCACGGTGATGTTGAATTCCCTGTCATTTATTCATCATCCACGCACGAACTTGTCTCAGAAAAAAATATATGTCTGTACATTAACCTCACTTTCAGGTATAGAGATGTGATTTTTTTTCTGAGACAAGTGCTTGTGACGGCCATCCACAAGAACTTGCGGTCATCCGATGTTCAGTACTTCAGTACTTTGATTAAGTTTAGATTTACCGGATTAATGGGAGATAATCCACTGTGAATAATGTTCCATCTTCCTTACAATTGCATAACATGTACGCAAGAAAAGTGTGACTGATGTTAAAATGTGTACATCTCTATTAATGAGCATGAGAAAATTGTCAGATGTATAATACATGTATATATATTGTTTTCAATTTAGACATGTATATATGTATACATATATATATGATGTTGTCGTAATTTTGGATTGTATGATGCAGTAAATCAAAATTTGCATCGAATTTTTCTCGAAGTTGAAATTTCAACAATTTCAAAAATAATGTCAATAATCTCATCATAGACACCAGGATTAAAATTTTGAACGACAGACACGTGTTTCGTCTACAAAATTAAAGACTCATCACTTACACTCGAATAAAAAAAAATAAAAATGGCCAAATAAAGTACGAGGTTGAAAAGCATTGTACGTGGTCTTGGCAAAATTCCGAAAAGTTTTGCCAAATACAACTAAGGTAATCTATTCCTAAAAAATATAACTTTAGATATGTTTGATTATCTTTTTTTCGAAATGTTGACGTTAAACATCTTAAAATTTCAACTTGATAACCTTAGAAATTCCCGACTTTTGTAAAAACAATACAACATTTCAACATTTTTTTATGTTTGACATTACTAAGAACTTAGTTTAAATCTATATTTCGAGATCAAAATAATAAAAATTTCAAACTTTAAAAATAAAAATTTTGAATTTGTAAAAATTTAATATCTCAAAGTTCTATTTTTAACTTTCATTTTAACTGTTTTTTCTTTTTTTTTATATATTCATATTTGATAGTATTGAAATTTTCGTCATTTAAAAACTAAATAATGGTCAACTTTTGCTAACACTGTCAAAATAGTTTTTTTTTTTTATTTTAAGGTTTCTTTATCAAAATAAAATTTCGAAATTTATCAAAAGTGAAAAAATACTTTATTAATAAACAAAAGCCATTTGTCAAAGAAAGACAATCCCCGTTTGAATTGATTAATTTTTCTCATGTCGGGGTTTTTAAAAGCCGACAAACGGTATGAGATTTTCTCATTGTTGAAGGCCGTACGGTGGCCTTTAATTTTTTACTACCCATTTCATTTGAACTCAAGTGGATATTTGCTTCATTGGCAACCATACCACATCTCCTCATTTTTATACCAACAGAAAAAAGATGAACCGACGAACAAAAAACGACACATATTAAACAACTGAATACACAAGATTCCGTCTAAAACCAGCGTTTTTATAACTCAGATGGCCTTAATAAAGGGTACGTTATCCCTATTTTACAACATTCTACAAGGGATATCCCTTGGTCACTGGGGGGAGGGGTCTCTTCCTATATGAAGGTATATACATATGTGACGCTGGAATGGGTCCCTTTTTTGATACGTCAAATATATCAATGGAGTGCAATTTTACAGAGGAAATATATCAATATGTAGTAATTGACCAATTGTGATATATCAATGGGTCATAATTTTTCAGTTTGTTGTGCAAGTGCAAGTGCAACGATCTTCACTGATTTTTCCAAACTCTTTGTCATTAAAATTGACACAAGTTTTGTTATTGATCAAATTTTATTACACAGTCACAATTAATAATCTTTACCCACTAGATTATAGTGAAAAAAAGGTCACATATCGAACCTTTTGCACTTATTGCGTAACACATCGATCTATTGGGTTTTTAATATATAATAAGATTGTATATGAAAAAAGTAAAATCACAAAAATACTGAACTCCGAGGAAAATTCAATCGGAAAGTCCCTAATCACATGGCAAAATCAAATGACAAAACACATCAAACGAATGGACAACAATTGTCATATTCCTGACTTGGTACAGGCATTTTCAAATGTAGAAAATGGTGGATTGAACCTGGTTTTATAGCGCTAAACCTCTCACTTGTACGACAGTCTCATCAAATTCCGTTATATTTACAACGATGCGTGAACAAAACAGACATTATAAATAAAATAGTCAAAATATGGGCACAGCAGTCATCACTGTGTTTCAATATCAAAACAAACAATTATTTACAAATAAGCACAAAAGCATCTATCAAATTAAAAACAACATTCATTGAGACAATATCTGAAAATGTCTAAATTTTGGCAATAGGAAAAACCCCAAAAAAATGTCTTTAGAACCGGTACTTTAATAGCACAAACCGAAGAACACACATTGAGGATTCAGGAACTGTTGTCTGTAATTCAAACAATTGTTAAATGTGGTAACAATGGCAATGTAAAAAATGGTACAAAAAATTCCAGTTCTTACCTGTTACCAAAGTGAATCAATTTAAAAAAAGTTTCTTATGGGAATAAGGAATAAGTTAAAGATACTATTTGTGGTTTACTAGTATATCCTGCAATATTTTATCAAATGCCAATTATTTATTTTAGCATTTACAATACAAAAGGTGAAGAAATATATTAAAATATAGTCCGATATGTCGGTAACATGAAATAATCTTGAGTAACAGGACAGAGATGGTAACAGGAAGGAATTATTTTTTCAAAACAATTGCTTTATTTCATAGTTTAAGAAAATACATCATTACAAATTGGTCACAATTGGAGGATAACAGCAAACAAGGTACACAAAAAGGCTGTAACAGGAGAGAACAACAAAATTATTCTTCTCTAATTTCTGATCTTTGGGGAGCTCGGATTTTTCAAACTGACTGCCATTCAAACTATACATACATTCAGGAAATGATGCTCTTCTCATTGCATTATAAGAAATCCAATCTTAGTCTTTCAAACGTTTCCACAGGTTGAAAAAAACCAGTGGTAACAGGAGGGAAATTACACTTGGGACAAAATTTAAAAGACCCTTAAAAATGCAAAATTTTATTATATGCTTTAGTTGTAATAAAAACAGACCAGTAAGGGACAAGTTTCTTATATATGATCTATCATATTTGTGAAAATCGGAAGTCTGTTTACTTAAATTGGATATTCTTTGAATGATTTAGTTGTCAAAAAACGCGGGACAATATGATTGTCGGGGGGTGTTGAACATTCAAATTATAATATTTTATTGGAAGAAGTATAAGAAAATATAAGAAAGAGTGTTTAATTGGCAATATTTGGTGCATTATATACTCTAGTTAATACTGAAACTTAAAATTTTCCAAAAAGATGGTTGAATAAAAAAATAATTGCTGGTGAAAGATGGAACCAGGAAATTATACTTTTTCAGATATTGTCTCACATGCATATAGGTACTATTTGAGCTGATAAATATATGAATGGGTTATGATTTCGATACGAAATATATGTATAGGTAGGGATTTCACAATTATTCAATATATGAATGGGGTTTTTTATTAAATCCCAGCTGCACAACTGTACCCACAATCCGAATTGGACGATGTATACTAAAATTATAAATATATATATTGTAAAAACATGAATTGTTTTTTTTTTTTTTTTAAAGGCGAAACTTGAGCATCTATGTAATAATAAATAAGCAACCTTTAATATCTTTTTTTATCAAAGTCAGTGTGTAGAAATATATGTGTATACATGTTACACAGGTGAATGACCCATTTTGTCATGCAGTTTGTTAACAAAACTTGAACTTAGGTAAGAGATTGTTATATCATTTACATTTTTTTTTACATGTTTTATTTTCTTAACATAAAGTAAAATCAGGATAATGGCGTTTGACAAAACTGATTACTTATACGTCAGGTTATCACGTTTTAGTAAGATGCCAATACACTGAAATAAGTAGTTTATGTGATAAACATAATATCAAGGTTATTTTATACTGATTTGATGTAAACAATTATAAAGGGACGATTGATACCAAAGGGACAATCAAAATTCATAAGTCTAAGAAACAACTGACAAAATACAATGAAACGAAGGATACAAAACACATCACAGAAAATGAAAGAGGTAAAAACACGTACCACAGCAAAATCTGAGAGTGAACTAAGATGCCCCTGAAGGATAAAGCAGCTCCTGTTCTACATGTGACACCCATCGTGTGGCGCATTCAAGTACACCGGTGTAAAGTCTCATTCACTGATTTCATCATCGAAAAAATAGGACTGAATTGTAGTTACTGCAATTGGTTATATCCTTGGTCATCCCCAACTAGTGACGGTGTCCGTAAAATTTTCGAATGCTTAATTTCAACTGTACCACTTGGAACCCGGGTTCATTAGCTTCCTTGTAAGCAGCAACCCTCGATCAAGGTATTCGTGATAGGAAAAGCAAGCTCTGTAATATGATATCAATTGGGAGATGTATACTCCATATAAAGGCGCTGCTGGAATGTTGCTAGATATAAATGCATATATGGAAAGTTCACAAATTGGAAAGCTCTAATCAACCTTTTGTCGTAAAGTTTGGATTTCAACCGAACCAAATCGTCAATTTCTAGATGCAAGTTAACACTTGAGGCAGACTTATCTGTATCTGTGGAATCCTTTATTTCGGGAGATGATGCATCATTTATATAGTGAAACGTGAAGTTAAAGAATGATACTAGCTTCTTAATATTCTTCATGAAAACCTCCTGTATGAAGTCTGTATCATAAGAATAAATTGACAAGTAAAGGATCACAAAACGTTCTCATAGGAATGTCGATTGTAAGTTGAAAAAAAGTCCTCCAAAATTAACAAATATCTGGTCAATAAAACATTAAAGCATCTTGCTGATGTCAGTTTCGGAGAATGTTTTGTTTATATCAGTGTAGTTGTATACAAAGCATGATTTACTCTACTTTAAAATATAATGAAAATACGGATATTGTTTTGATTGCAATTTACTGTAATAAAATTTTAGAAATCATGTTAGATTATGGAATATATCTACCTCATGCAAAGCTCTAATTCCTTGTCCGGTTTTGAATACACTTTAGGTCCTTTTGGTTGATCAGCACTTCAAGGTTTATATAAAAATAGGTTTTGGATTTTCAAATAAAAATTGCCTCGAGCATCACTGCATTTGGGATTCGTCTGATAAACAGAAGGTCCTCGTTCAGAACTATTTATCATACCAAATGCGTACGGAAATTGTATAATAGCAGCAGCAGGGTTGTTGTAATATTGTATGAACTTGTTGTAGCTGTAGTTGTTGTCGTAGAAAGTTAAGATACATAAGGGAACGACGATTTGATATTCTAGGAGAAGAGATTTTTTTCAGATTGAATATTCATTTTCATCTGTCATTATGCATGCTACATGTAATTATCAACCGCACATACATTTATTTTCACTTTTGTACACAACTTTTCCTTGCATTTTGTGTTGCAGAATATCAATTTTCATCCAGTCGAATGCACAGGTTATTTATTTTCAGCTCTAACCAGGCTAGGATATCCGTTTTTAAAATCCTCACGATTGCCCATATCCCACCCCAGAAATCATATGGTCGTCCCCTAAGCTGAAACTGTTTAGTTGTGTACCATAAACACCAGTGTATGTAATGTGCGAATCCTAAAATGTCATTTTTACTGTATCCGTGATGAATTTCTGATGTAGAATGATAATAAACAGACGACAAATTCAAGATTTTTGAATGAAATAAGAAATAATATATAATGTGTACTGTTTTTATAAATTCATGATATAGGTATGAGATGCGGACGGGTTTTCATCGCGCCTACAGCCATCCAGGTGCAAAATTGATACACAAATAGATAAATATTAAGAATAGTTCACAAACAGAGCGTGCAAAAATTTTAAATTAGCAGTTAAGTTTCATTTGCAGAAAAATGTATCTTTTAACATAATTATTAATGTTGTTTAACTTACAACAGGTTTTGTTATTCAGCTTGTTGATATTGAATCAAATTCCACTATGCTGTTTTCGTTATGCGATTCATGTTTACTGTCGAATAATGATACTAGACTTTCATTTTCACTGTAGGGCGATTCATTTCTATTGTATATGCGATGCATTTTCACAGAAGGAAATTAATTAATTTTCATTATATAAAGTCTTAATTCAGCCGACTCTCTAACAAAATTTATGAAGTCAGAAGGATTGATTATATATGCATACTTAGTGAGTGAAAGTCTGAGGTAATATATCAATAAATTCCTTAAACATGGTATTTATTGCTAATATAGTCAATTCTATTTTCTCAAATAATTTGTCCTGATCTATATTTAGGATAAAATTAATTCTTTCCTATGACACGTCATCATTAAATACATATATCTTGGATAGTTAAGCCAATCCACGTCACCGGAAAAGCAAAGTTTCTGTTTCGGTCTAAATCTACATCGCATACTAATAAATTAAACGTCATTAGAGCTAATTTCCTAATGCTTGTAATTAAAAGGTGTGGTTGGCCTTGATTGTGTTAATGTTGCCTAAGCATTGTAATTAAGATTGAGCAAAAGTTTTTACAAACAAGAGGGTATGAATGCCCTTTACCGTCAGGCGTCAAACGGTCATTTTCGGCTACCGTTAGCGTCAAATTGGTTGCAATTTTACCGTGATTCGTCAACATATCCTTATCGTGATTCGTCAGAGGTCTCAAATAATTATCGTTACCGTTATTTTTGGACAAAAATTAACGTGATTCGTCAAAATCAGTTGATTTTTTTATCGTCTTGAAGAAAGTCTTCATTTTATCGTCATACACCAAAAATTACCGTTGACGTCATTTGGCAAGATTTTTTACCGTTATTCGTCATGAAGGTACCCCCATCACCACCCTCAAACAAAGTAAGCAAGCCAACCAAACCTTTAAACTACAAGCGTTAGGATAATAGCTCTAATGGATGCATTTGAGATAACAAAGAGCATTCACAAAACGATCTTCATTTCACGTTGAATGAGTGGAAACGTTTTCATCTTGCACAAACAATTGACGCTTGGATGACTGGATAATTGATATTTATCATGCCATTGTGTATAAATCTTATACAGTAAAGAAAGTTCGAGCAACAGTCAAGTCACCTTAAATATGCTTGAATTTCTTATAAGTCGGTGTTACAAATAAGCCAATACGCAATTGTGAGAATACAAAGAATTATTGAAAACAGTTTATTGTGATATGTTTAAATGGTTCTATTCCACGGGGTATAACCGCCGTACAGTTGATTCCGCACGTTAATCGCTACATCGCGAAGCAATGTTGGTAGATATACCGTTCTTATATTTACACCAAAGACTAATTGACTAACTGTTCAGTTAAGTATTCAATGTTTATGAAAACAAAGTTTACTGCTCCTGGCAGCATTGTATATCATTTATATTGCATGAACACCATCGTGACTATTTTAAATAGACAGGTCTGTGAATTACTTGTAAATATCGCGAAACAAACACTATGTGTAACTCAAACTTGATTAATTTACAAATAGAGCATAGTTGGTTGTCTCTTTCACTAAATGCGACCGTGTATTTTGTGCTTTGTTGTTGTTAAAGTACATAATACGAATGAAAAACCCGTTGTTTTAATTTTATTTGAAGACATTTACTTGAAAAACCTCAGAATTTTGACACTGTACGATTCATTCTCTTTGTAGTTTGTTTTCTCTCTCTAGTACCGTTCGTTATACATTCGTGTACTGTTCGTTGTGCAAAAGCCTATCAATACGGTAGAAATATGTATGACACGGAGTGACAAATGTTCAAAGCTTTTTTAAGCGAGTTATAAAACTTTTCAAAGAAAATTCGCCGTAGAAAAACGTTATATTCATGGATGTTCTGCTCCAGTAAATTTTCGGATCCATGACAAGCTTATAGCAAACTCACAAACAATATTTGAATATTCATGATATGAACGTGGTTATACCCGTGTATATTCAGTAATCATCTACGAGTAGCTTGCATTTCAAATTGTAAATATCATCAATATTTAAGTCATTTAAAAACTATTTTCAGTTGTTGTATGTATAATCATATAAAACGACAATGATTCTGCTGCTTAAATAACACTTTTTTGGACTTTAATCCTGTTATTATACATTAAAAAGTTATATTCTAATGAAACTCTGTTAAAACATACATTCAAATCTATTATTTTGTATTTTCAAAAAGTAAACAAACACAGTTTTCCCCATCATCCTTTATTCTACAATAGACATACTCGCATACAACAGTGAAAATGAACTAACTGGATTCGCACTTTATATACACTGAACATGGTACAGAGGAGTGTAGAAGTAATTTCTATTGTTGACGTGAAGGTGGTGAAAGTTATGTTGGTTGTTGTGTACCACAAACATGAAATTCGTGTAGTATTTCTTTCAACGCAATGGGTATGATTTCTTATTATACCGAAGAGATGAGTAGATGATCATTCCTGTACAGTTAAAACTACTTCGTAAATTGTGTTTAGCTTGTCCTTGTTTAATACCTGCGAGAAGGTTACATTTAACTGCGATCTTGATGTAAATGGGGACAGGTGTTATAACAATCCATTGTACAGTGATATTGGAAAGACAAATGCAAAGCTGTTATCTAAGTGTTGAATATATGATTGAGAAATATTCAAATCGCCATTACCAAAACGAAATTGTTTTATCACGGTAAGGAGAAAAGAAATGAAAATATTAGTGAAATAAAAATGTAAATGCACACACAGTTCGCAAACAGTAGAAAGTATAGAAACGAAGGACAAAATAATGTTAAATAAATTATACAGTGAGGATTTTGAGATTACAGAAAAAACTACACGTCCTGGCAGAAGTGCTTACCGAACAGCTGAGGAACTGGCTACTGAATTCTCTTGGAGGATTATTCTCATCGGAAATCGGACTCAATGTGTAATAAAGTGTAAACATACTATGTGATAACAATCCACCAGAGACCAAACGTATAAGTTAGCAAATGTAGGTCACCGTACGTTCTTCAACAAAGAGCAGCACCCATACGCATAACAATCTATAAACGGCCCAAAGATGACAAATGTAAAAAATCATTTCGACATTACAAAGTCAATCTTATCCACTATATATAAAAAAAAAATGACACTGCTACTCCAAAACCATCTTTACGTATTGTGTCACAAGGTTTAAACAGAAATGTTTTGAAGTTCTACATTATTTATGATATCATCAAAGGCAAAGGGTAATATGGACAAAACAAGCAAGACATTAAAAACCAAAGAAGAAATGGAGAAACCAGGCGAGATAAACTATTGAAACAGATGCATTCGGTTTACAATTGTGAAAGAAATGAATCAATTTATTCATCAAATAGAACAATCCCTATTCATTAGTTTGATTCACAATTCATGAGTATTACAATATAACAGACCCGTCGTTTGACACTAACGTATCAGTATACCCTAGTTGAGCAGGATCTACTTATGTATATACACTTCTAGAACATTTGAGTTCAATCATGTCCTTGATGGAGTCCGTTGTTACTTTACGACCGTGCGAGGGCTGTATAGCCAGTCAAGTTCGTTAAAAACTTCCATCATCATTGTTACTTTAGTTTTCATTATGTGTTGTGTGGACTGTTTGTCTTTTTATCTTTTTTATTTTAGTCATGTTATTGTCTGTGTTTGAGCTACTTTAATGCGGAGTATTTTATAAGTTTAAATTTCGCGATTTTTCTGGCTAGACCCGTTTGTGAGATTATCATTTCGCGTTGTGTTCCTGTTGTTGAATCATCATACCGTTTGATAAGATTTTCGCAATTGAAAATAAGTCCTTTGCACAATTTTTCCTCTTTACAATATGATTTGCCATTTCTTTTTGGTATCTTTTATTATAATGTGACTTTCAGGGTCCACCATTTAGCAGTATTTGTAACACACGAAATATACAATACAATAATTCTTTACTTTAACAGGACAATGAGCTCAGACAGAAGTGATGAACTGTTTACTGTTCGGAGGTACCAGTATAAGAACGGTGACTTCGAGATTGATATTCCATGTGTGGAAAAAATTGCATTACACCCCTTTATGGCATTTTGGGGAGACAATTCAAAGATTGCTGAAAGATTACAAGCAATTCAGAACATGGCAATAAAAGGAGATGACATTTTAGTAGCCGCTTATCCTAAATGTGGTGAGATTATTTTTTTTTTTTTTTGTTAACTACAGTAACTATAGTATGTCAATTCATATTTAAACGGTGCACTCACAATTAGAGGATGTATACAGAAGGTCACGTATATGTCTGTTTGTTGATAAAAATTATTCACAAAAAAATAAACATTTAACTTTTAATTCGATAATCTAACAAATCCTTCCACTTTTATGACCAATACATACAAGTTATAATGTATGCAAATGAATAACAAAAAGCATGAAAAACAAATAGAAAATAATCGAGCTTCTAACTACGGCAAATAATTTGGAATCCAGTTTTGCAAGAATTTCAAAGTGCTGCTGAAACTCCTCTATCTTTCATAATCGAGGTGAAATGTAAAACTGATTTGAAAATACTTCTAAAATTTGAGTTCAAGAACAATAATTCTTTCAGATCATAGCGTTTTGAATGAAAGAAAAAAGCACCAACAAAACAAACCTATCTATTGTCAAATCATCACAATAAATTAGGACTGCGTGCGCTTAAAGTGTTTTAAACTAATTTCAAGATGACAGTTTCCATGAAAAAAATAACAATTTGCCGAAATGCTTGGTGTATATACATGTATACGAATGCAGTGACACCGAAACGTGACAATAATGTTACCATACACTTTTTATATGACGTAAATCAGAGCAAAATTTACTGAAGCAATTATTTCCATTATCATGCAGGAACTCACTGGGTTTGGGAGATAGTGAGCATGATAATGAAAGGAAAGGCCGACTACCAAAGAGATATTAAAGAAGAGTTAATGATTGAAGGAAAAATTGATTTGAGTTCAGTTGGCAACGGTGAAGCTTGTCGGTTACTGAATACTCATTTCCCGTACAGATTTATACCACGAAAGCTGATTGAAAATGGCGGGAAAATAATCCATGTCACTCGGAATCCTAAAGATATGTACGTTTCACTGTACCATCATGCTATCAGTTCGGGACTTTTGGGACCAAAATCTGAAAATGTGACATGGAACCAATACTTTAACGATTACGTTTTTGGTGAAGGTATGAGTTTATTAACATGATAATTATTCCCTTCACTCCTCTGTTGATATAGTCTATATAATATCACCATACACGTGAGTAACGTATCAATTAATATGTTTAAACTTCAAGTAATAGGAAAGAAGACATTTCACCACTGAAAAGAGAAAGTTGACAATGGGAAAGTTGCTTTTTTGCTATGTGTTATCTATCTTTTTCGGCATGTAAGATTGGCATCTTGAAAGAGTTATAAAGAATTGTATGTTGGTGACTTTGGAAGTTTGTAGTTGTGACTAATAAATTCATTAATAGATTTATCTGACTCGATATTTCTTCATTGATTGAGTTATGTTGTTGATTAGCTGCTGTCACTTTGGCATAGCGATACATCTCTTTGTTTTGATATTTTGATTTTGTATACGAAACTAGTCGATTTATCTTTCATTTCTGATGAAGTACAGCAGTATTGATAACAAACAATGTTAAGTAAATGAGGGTACTTATTTATCATTATACCAAAATAAACAAATGCAGGAAAGGACAAAACAATCTTCTTAAATTCATGTTGTTAGGGTTCTTAAAAACCAGAGTTTCACGTCTCATTTTACTTAAAGGAAAAGAAATCTGTTCCTTATGAGCTTTTTTTCAAACGGTGTATTAGGACGTATTTGCATCGTCAAAAAGTTCTGAAAATAACAGTTACATAAGTTGATACGTTCCTACTCAATGTAGTTATAAAAAAGTTGACATGTCAATATCTGTCGATTAGGACATTCAAAACATTTTAATGAACCACCCAAGGAAGTAGGAGGCAATTTGTTTTCCGGTCTGTGGGTCTGTTCGTCCGTCCATTGCCCCGTACCGAATCAAAGTTTTGATCGAACTTTAATATAGATTACCATGAATTTGTTTTAATATAAACTTGAAATGTAGAACACAAATGTTTATTACTATGTGCAATTGTTAAAATGAATGCAAAATAAAGGTTTTCCCCAGATTTCACGGTTCACTGAACATGGAAATGTCATAGTGAATCTGGGCATTGTGTTATATTGACATGTATTCGTGTTTCTGGTTTGATTTGACTAGAAGTGGTTAATGAAACATCTACCATGTGCGTAACTTAAGTATACAGGGCATCGATGTTCACATTACTTAATATTTACAGTACAGTTTTATGGTACATGGTTTGCTTATGAGAGGGAAATGTCGAGGGCGAAGAAAGAAAACAAAAACATTCTCTCTGTACATTTTGAAAAATTAAAATCGGTAAGTGATGTTAAAATTGATTGTGTGTATATATATAAACGTACATTGAAAACTACGTTAAGGATGTACTTAGGTAATCTAAGGTGAAATTAAATAAATCAAGAATTTAAAATTGGTACTATAAGCTGGAAGAGTATTAGGTAAGGACCAAAATAAACTAAAAATTTTGATAGGTCATGGAGCACCTTTTCAAGATATTTGATTTATAAAATATGGCGGGAAAAGGCTGACTCGGACTTTTACCTTATATTTTCATTGGTTTTATTTGGGTCTCAAATCAAACAAAAGAAAATCAAAAATCTGCTTAAATTTTGTCAAATGACCTTTTATGAGCTACTAAGTCTTATATTAAAAGATAAATAGATGTTATGGGGCAAAATATTTTACCTTGTATCGTATAGAAAAACACCAAGGAGTCCGAACATCTGACACAAATTCCAAACCCTCACCTAAGTACATCCTTAACTAATAGGACAAGGATATGAACAACTAAAGTTCTCTTACGACCTTCAACTTTAATGGATAAAAGTAATCCCCTATGATGAACAAGATGTATACCAATTTAGAAGAGAAATCAACGATCTGAGTTAAAATAAAACAATATTCGAAAAATAATTATTGCAGACAGAAACCACAGCATTACTGGCCCCGGCTTTTGACAGGCACAAAAAGAATATTGTGGTGTTTTAATCATGTTGTAGCACTCAATACTGACATGGAACAGTAGTGTAAAAGGACAATATAAGAACAAATTATAAACATCATCTGGAAAAGACTTGATCCATCAGATTGGAACTAACATAAGAAGTTATATACAAATACCGGTTTGATGGTATTTGCAGTCACTGAAGGCTAGAACAAAGCTCAATTTCAACTATTTCAACTATACAGTTCCCAATACTAAAATATATATTCTTTCATATGAACGACACTTACCTTTCTTCGATCAATTATGTAAAAACTAAAATCAGTACCATTATTATGATAAATAATAGCGTACATTACGAACAGAAGAAATTGTTAGCAGGAGTCCTGGACACTAAAAATACAAACCAAAAAGCAAAACCAGAAAACACCATGTAACCATTTAAAAAGACAAGGAAAAGACAATCAACAGTCCATAAAACTTAAGACTCTAGTCAAGACGAACCCCACCAAACTACGGTATTAAACTCAGCTGCTCTGGAAGGAAAGGCAGCTCTTGCTCCATTAATGGCAACCGTTGTTTGTTAATGACTAATAAACAAGTAATAATTAGTCATATTCGGTAACGTCATTTTCATGTAAAAGATGACGGGACATTTCAATGTGTCTACCACAAACTGAACATGTCCATGGTCATATGTGACAAAAAATATTCAACAACGGTTAACAAAATCATGACAGCATCAATAAATATTTCGAAGGGAAAACCAATAGAAATCCTTGGTTGAGCTGACTTGTAGGCAGCAAACGTCAAGGAATTCATGAGAGAAAATATGATACTAAAAGTCAATGGACAATTTTCTACCATTCAACATCGTACGCCAAAAAAAACTACTCCAAAATACATACATAGATATAAGAAGATGTGGTATGAGTGCCAATGAGACAACTCTCCATCCAAGTCAAAATTTATAAAAGTAAACCATTATAGGTCACAGTACGGTCTTCAACACGGAGCCTTGGCTCACACCGAACAGTAAGCTATAAAGGGCCCCAAAAAATACATTTTTGTAATGTGCACGCCGAAAAATTAAGAGAACTAATTCTAATGAATAATTATGTATAAAGATTGTGTTGTTCAACAAATTGTTATAAATTTGCGAATGGCTATATTCTATTTGCCTTCAAAGGTCATCAACATGCGTTTGCCAAGTACGAAGCATAGAAACTTCAAATATATTAAACTTTGAGATTTTTTTCAACAGGATCCAGTTACAGAAATACAACGGTTAGCAGATTTCATTAATATTCATGTGACTGACAATTTAGTAAAAGACATTGTTAACAAATGTGATTTTAAAAACCTTAAAAAGGCGGACAAAGATGTTAAATCAATGGGTCAAGAAATGAAAGTCCTAATTGAGGCTAGTACTAAGGATAATCCAAGTCTTAAACTTCCGGAAATTTACAGGAAAGGTATTATTGTATTCATTGATATTTTAAGGTCGTTTTGCTCTATATTTTATTTATTTTGCCCATTATTCTCTATTCTTTATATTCTAGTATAAAAAAATGAGAAGTTGTGGTGTGTATAGGTCACCGTACGGCCTTTAACAAAGAGCAAATCCCATACCGCATAGTCAGCTATAAAAGACCCCGAAATTACAAATGTAAAACAATTCAAACGAGAAAACTAACGGACTGATTTATGTAAAAACAATTTTGCCTATTTTGTTTTATTTATTATTTTTTTGGCCTGTTTTCTGTAGTCTTGGCTCAATTAAGTCTATTCTAAAAATCCCACCCAGACCCTCTTAAAGGGGGCAGACTTGGGTTAAGGGAGCTTACGATGCAAGTCAGTTCTGTGTTTGTAATTGATAGTTTTATGAATGTTTTAAGCAATCGTGTAAACGGGTGGAAATAATCAATGTTACCTAGAAGATTTGAATCAGTACTACCATCTGTATGACACAAACGATTTATGGATGTTAAGGATGTTCGCTCCACTTGTTATTGATTTTTTACCAGATATTCGGAATCCTCTGATTTTATCCATGTAGTGCCATTAAAAAATGTTGCCCACTAACACCTACTTTTCTCTCCATGATATGATTACATATAGTTAAAAATGTCATCTTTGAAAATCTTGTAAAATCCTTGTTATTTTTCATCGTTTTTGAAAGAAAACAGGTGCTAATGTTAAATGTATGAAAAATCTAGAGAGAATTATTTCCCGCCAAATTTTCAATGGCTTACATCTCGAAAACAAGCACAGTGACCATGCATTTTTTTCTGCTTTTAAAAAGCTTGTTATTTGGAAACAGAGTAGCAAACTTCCTTAATGTAAACACTGATGCTTATTTCTTATTATGCACTTATTCTTGTGATGTAAAGATATTAACGGTACCAATTTTAGTGCAAAGTGCTCATTGCGCATAGTTGAAAAATGTATCTTCTCAACTACAATGTTATTCATCAAAATACGTAGTTCATTAAGAAACACCTGATATGAGAATACCCTTTTTTCGCTTTATTGTTAATAAATATCAATTAGTATCATTTTACATTTTAAGTTGATAATACTTTTCTTTTCTAGGTTCAGTTGCTGACTGGAAGAATCATTTTACAGTCGCGCAGAATGAAAAGTTTGATGCATTAATTGAGATCGAGATGAAAGATATTGATCTAGATGTCTTCTATGAGATTACAAATACATAGAAATTTGTCATAATATACCTTTTTTGTCGGAAAATGTTCAATATAATATAAATTTGTCCAATGAGTCTTCAACACGGGTTGTTAAGTCATTTTCGAGCACCGTGTTGGCAATTCTAATTTTACTTGTTTTCATGTTTGAAGCTCATTTATGTACAAATGTCTCGTGTTTCATGCAAATTAGTGAAAAGCAAAGTGTAAACTATTTCATTTTTTTATGGTTCATGTTGAAATCACCAATCCATTTCCCGTCCGTCCGTGCCCATACCCCCCTTTCACAACCTTCGACAACGATTTGTATTGATACATAGCAACACAAATTCAGCTAAAATAAGTACTAAGTCCTTTACCGTGTTATGAAAATGAAAAAAGTTTGAAAATTCAGTTAGTAATAAAAATACAAAAAAATGGTATTTAAATTTTTTAGTTGAGAGAACTATAATATTTATACTTTGCGATGACCGAAATTAAACTTGTTTTAAAAGATTGTAAAAGAATATATGGTAATAATTAAAATGAATTAAAAAAAAAAGCTTTTATTTTTTACTGACAGACAGTCAACGTAAACAATTAAGAAGACTGTTACATGTAGATCAGTGTCCCTCATTCGGATTTATAGCTTCCACGGACAATTGTTTTCCTATGATCAGCGTGTGGTTGGACTGATCTCAGTTCTTCATTGCTTAAATCCACCTCGTTAGTCTCGCGCCTCAATTGCAGGAGTTTGTTTTTTTTTTTTAGATTATTGTCGGCTGAGAATGATGCGTCCGTATAAGGAAACATGTCTTTCTGTGAACTATTACCTTGTGAACTAGCAAATCAAAAACAAATCCGACTCAGTGTGTCTATGAAGTACAAAGAAAAGGTTTAAATTTATATTACATCGGTATATTCTCGTCATGATTAGAGTGTAATATTTCCCACTAGACAGTAAAACACTGATCAATTAATCTGTCCATCCATTGTGACGTACATGTACAATGTGCTTTCTTTCCTTTGCTTTCACAAAAAAAACCCGATCATGCGTGATTGTGTCGAACAGACAGAGCATGATCTTTTTGCACATCATTGAAAACGAAAGGTATTTGCCTCCATACTATAAAAAATACATCATTAAAGAAGCGGATGCGATGTAGCCACCCTGTCTATTTCGCCACTCAACGGATATATATATATGTATTTGAAATATTCAATATTTAGTCATATTTCATATTACAATCAATAAGAAACAACATATCTATACAGAGAATAATTTTTCATAAATGAGAGGACTTGTTTACGGTTAAAGTGTAATAGGTTACGGGAGAATATAACCAGCACCAAGGATAAGGATAGCACTATAAAAATCCTTGCCTATACCAATGACAATAAAGCACTGACTAATTTCTTTGATTGATTACTGCTAAACGCCAAGTAAGTAATTAAGTAAATTTCATTTGAAAACAGCATATATTTACATAATAAAATATCAAAGCATGAGCTGTTGTGAGCTCTTTATCGAACGATATAAAAAAAAAAAAACTAATGAAGTCTCATGAAAATAACAAAATAAAACCCTGCAAAGCTAATCAAAGTTGATTTCTGTACCTCCACAGTCAATGTTCATATGGCAAGCGCCCCCTATGTGCACTCACTTAGGAGAATATCAATAACTGCAATGTCATAAAAGTAGCATTGAAGTAAATAAGCACTGGCATTAAAAAAAATGATAAATATATAGAGGTATGCAACCTTGCATCTAGCAAAAGGACATAAAAAATAGAAATTCTGTGTAAAAGAATAATGCAATGTTATTACATAGTTGTCCCTCTCCCCCTTTTAATGCACACTGTTGCACACACACACACACACATAATTTTAAACACACCTTCTATAAAAGAAAAAAAAAGCGTCTTGCAACTTACCCGATGATCAAATCTCATAAAACCGTTTAAGAGATGAAGGCCAATCAAATCAAAAATTGAGGGAATTGCATGGACTTAAAAAGGGGCGAGACTGGGTGCATCGATAGAACAAGAACATATTTTATTACCAATTAAGGGCCCACAAGGGGCATATAGAGAATACATGTATAAGGAAAAAGATCATTGATTTATAGCATAGAAACATAGAATTCAAATACACAATCACAATACAATTAGACTGTAATAAAGCCCTTGGTTTATAGTATATAATATAGTTATATGAAAAATGAATAGATCCAAGTCATATTGACTTTAATAATTTTCCCACAGCTTTAAGGACCTGATTGTCTTCACAGCTTAATAAATAAATGAATTTTTGCTGATTGTCAAGTAAAGAAAAGTTAAAGAGAGCATCTCTAGATCTATCGGAGTTAAATTTTTCACATGAAGTTAAAAAATGGATTTCATATAAAACACAGCCAGAGGAGCATTTTTTGCAAATTCTTTCATTTCGTGGAATATTTGATTAGCGTCTCCTACTACGTATATATCACCCGCCACGCTAATCCACACTCAGTCAATGTGAATCAACAACTATTAGGACACCATCGGTACATATATCACTCGCCACGCTAATCCACACTCAGTCAATGTGAATCAACCACTATTAGGACACCATCGGTACATATATCACTCGCCACGCTTATCCACACTCAGTCAATGTGAATCAACCACCATAAGAACACCATCGGTACATATATTACTCGCCACGCTAATCCACACTCAGTCAATGTGAATCAACCACTATTAGGACACCATCGGTACATATATCACTCGCCACGCCAATCCACACTCAGTCAATGTGAATCAACCGCTATTAGGACACCATCGGTACAGATATCACTCGCCACGCTAATCCACACTCAGTCAATGTGAATCAACCGCTATTAGGACACCATCGGTACATATATCACTCGCCACGCTAATCCACACTCAGTCAATGTGAATCAACCGCCATTAGGACACCATCGGTACATATATCACTCGCCACGCTAATCCACACTCAGTCAATGTGAATCAACCGCCATTAGGACACCATCGGTACATGTATCACTCGCCACGCTAATCCACACTCAGTCAATGTGAATCAACCGCCATAAGGACACCATCGGTACATGTATCACTCGCCACGCTAATCCACACTCAGTCAATGTGAATCAACCGCCATTAGGACACCATCGGTACATGTATCACTCGCCACGCTAATCCACACTCAGTCAATGTGAATCAACCGCCATTAGGACACCATCGGTACATGTATCACTCGCCACGCTAATCCACACTAAGTCAATGTGAATCAACCGCCATTAGGACACCATCGGTACATATATCACTCGCCACGCTAATCCACACTCAGTCAATGTGAATCAACCGCCATTAGGACACCATCGGTAAATATATCACTCGCCACGCTAATCCACACTCAGTCAATGTGAATCAACCGCCATTAGGACACCATCGGTACATATATCACTCGCCACGATAATCCACACTCAGTCAATGTGAATCAACCGCCATTAGGACACCATCGGTACATATATCACTCGCCACGCTAATCCACACTCAGTCAATGTGAATCAACCGCTATTAGGACACCATCGGTACATATATCACTCGCCACGCTAATCCACACTCAGTCAATGTGAAGCAACCGCCATTAGGACACCATCGGTACATATATCACTCGCCACGCTAATCCACACTCAGTCAATGTGAAGCAACCGCTATTAGGACACCATCGGTACATATATCACTCGCCACGCTAATCCACACTCAGTCAATGTGAAGCAACCGCTATTAGGACACCATCGGTACATATATCACTCGCCACGCTAATCCACACTCTGTCAATGTGAAGCAACCGCTATTAGGACACCATCGGTACATATATCACTCGCCACGCTAATCCACACTCAGTCAATGTGAAGCAACCGTTATTAGGACACCATCGGTGCATATATCACTCGCCACGCTAATCCACACTCAGTCAATGTGAAGCAACCGCTATTAGGACACCATCGGTACATATAGCACTCGCCACGCTAATCCACACTCAGTCAATGTGAAACAACCGCTATTAGGACACCATCGGTACATATATCACTCGCCACACCATCGGTACATATATCACTCGCCACGCTAATCCACACTCAGTCAATGTGAATCAACCACTATTAGGACACCATCGGTACATCTATCACTCGCCACGCTTATCCACACTCAGTCAATGTGAATCAACCACTATTAGGACACCATCGGTACATATATCACTCGCCACGCTAATCCACACTCAGTCAATGTGAATCAACCGCCATTAGGACACCATCGGTACATATATCACTCGCCACGCTAATCCACACTCAGTCAATGTGAATCAACCACTATTAGGACACCATCGGTACATATACACACCTAATACATGTATCTAATGTTTTAGACCGCAAAACATGTCCTAGGGAGGTGAGCCAAAGACACAAAATATCGGTCAACCAATTCGTGATGGTGACTGTAAAACTTGTGTAGTGCCGATTTTAGTCGTTTTCCCTCACAAATCTGTTGGAGCCGTTTTTTTTTTGGTGCTAGGGGCACGGTCCTGTTAATGGAATCCGTATAATGTTAATAAAATTCAAGAGGTAACACATTAATTGAGATTTGTATTTACCATAGGATGATTGTGTTACGGCGGAGAAATGAGAAGGTGACAGTTTGAATTATCACGTTTGTCATAGATTCTAGTTGGAAGTCATCCATCTGAGGAAAAGAATAAGATGTGGAAGAGACCTTTTAGTTTTTGGTAGTATCCTTAATCTCGAGTTCATTTGGATATATGAGATGCAGAAACTCATTGAAATGTTGGTTATTGAGTGACATGATAATTATCATCAATATATCTAAATTGTAAAATTTAAAAAACTTGCAAAATGCTTTGTTTATTGTCAGCCGAAGTTATTATATATATATGCTGCTAAAAATTTTGTTATAAAATAATCCGGAGTTTTTCTTTACTCAGCATAGATATATCATACAAAAAGGAAAATATATATACCTAAAATGTCATATTTAATTTTGAAAATTAACGACAGCCAAACACATTAATACCAAAGCTGATATTAATGAAAATGTGTGCCTTAAAGTAAGTAGATATTTTCTCCGTATAGGTTGACGTGGAAATAGAAATATGGTATACCCTTAACTCTTATCATTTGATAATAAACCCCATACTTAAGAAGAGTGGCCATTTTTGCTGTGTAGGATGTGTAAATACACTGCCACGTCTGGTTAGAATAAGGACGTTAAATTCCGACGCCTCGTGTATGGGCAAATCACGTTTAAGGACCCTTAAAACAACTCTTTAGGGGGTCCGTATGTGGCCTCTTGCAAAGTAAAATAACTGCCCCTGTCCAAAGTACACTTATTTTACAGTGGCAGTCGTTATTCCTGAGCTTCATCCTGGTCGGTCCACATTGCATACCTAATGTGTTATCGTCCTGAATATGCATGACATATTCATGCAACTGGACGTTAAGAAAAAAAGATCAATCAACCATAATGTCATTCATTTGTCTTTTTTTATCGCAGGTGAAATAAAATTGAAAATCTGTTTAATTTTTCTTTTTAGTATAGACGACAAAAATTATTTAATAAACTTTCTTAAAATTTGGAGAGGCTTGAATTATTTAATGCATATATTATTATATGTCATTTGGACTCTGATGGATAGATGTCGATATCATACCTCATCTCCTTAGTTTTGTATTACCATTCTCTGGTATTTCTGTTAGTTGAATTGGTTCTGAAAAAGTGATGATATTTACGTTTTAGGTACCAGATAACATATGAGGGCGTTAGCAAGACCACCAAGATATTATTGTCAATGCAGAATGACAGTTTTCCATAATTTAGGAGGGGGTCTTTCAGCGATTTGACCATATGTTATAGAAAAGCATGATCAATGCAGGGTATCCAATTTCAGTTAACGACATCTTATATATTCGCTCTATAGTTGAGTGGCACATTGATAGTAAACATGTATATTTAGAGTTAAAGTATGGTATATTGGTATACATATGGTACAAATAAATTATATATATTAGAAAATCGGGGATTTATGATAATGAAGGGGGAGGGACTATGGAGGCTGAACATAGGGTCCTGTTCTCAAGCACCTATGATTTAGTGGAGATATACAAAAAAAATGCTGAGCGGTTGTAGTTATTACATGAAAACAAAGACAGATCCAGCGTGTTATTATTACAAACTTTATCCAAAAATTAATCTGGTTACCCTAATAAAATGATATTCATGATAAAAATAAAAACTTTTGAATATTGTACCTAGCTTCTATATATTCAAAGTGACAGGTTTTGGTTGTTTGTTCCAATTATAAAATTAAAACAAAATAAAAAGAGTTAGCGATATAAATGGATTTTAAATCACTATATTTATGATTTGAATTACCTGAAACTATAAAAAGCTTTAAAAATTTATAAGTGCATGCGCAATACATTGAAAAGTTCACATACAGGAAGTATTGATAACATCAACAGTTCCAATTTTACCACAAAAAGGGTATTGTAATGACATAAGAGTAATATATGCCTATGGTAAGCTCTACCTGTGTTATTATTTTGTTTTAACGTATCGTAAGAATTAAAGAAAATCATGTTTAAATTAAAAAACTAACATTAACACTATTTATCAGGTGATCGTCCGTTTTTATTATGAAGTCCCAAAGAGGTTGACAAAGTTATAAATATGGCTCACTGGACAAACATTAACTCTATTTATCTGGTGATCGTCCGTTTGTTTGAAGTCCCAAAGAGGTTGACACGGTTATAAATATGGCTCACTGGACATCTCCCATCCGGTAGGTCAACCCATGCGATAGTGCGGGGGCGTATGTTTAAATACGCAGTCACTTCGTTCTGTAATTGGGACGTTAAATCCAGTGCCTCTTGTAACATTTGCAAGTAGAGTACTAAACTCTTTACGCGTTTATCCAAATAGGTACATGACCTAGTGCAGAAACAAATTGTCTGTCCCTATCCAACAACTCCTCTGTAGACGTCTTAAATTATTACCATGTTACAAGAGTGCGTATTGGATTCATTATCAATTTGTTCTTTGTCCTAAATATTCATAACTTGAAATATTTGCCACTGGACTTAAATTAAAAAGAAATAAACCAATCCGTGTTTACCTTGAAAACATTATTCGTAGATACCCACACCTTTGGAGAAGAACTGTCAACGGATAATTTTAAGCACATTTTTATACTATTCTTTTAAATCAATAGGCAACAGATTTAACAAGGCTGCGAATTTATACATCTACAGCCAAACGGCTGCCACACTTTGTTTTTAGTGTCGGTCGGCAGAAGACTGGAGGATGACTTTATTCCCATACCCCAGTAAACCCTTGGGGTCTTTTTGAGATTAAGTAATACAGCCTGATGCAATATATTATTTTAACTATGTAATCCTAAGTAGTTAAAGCTTTGTATATGTTCAGCATTAAAGGATACGTCACTTAAAGAATCAATTTAAGAGCTATTAATATATAACGGTTACTGTTTATGGCTATCTGTGTTAAATACCTTATGTATTACTAGCGGTCTATAATACTGTATGGACATTATCATCGACTCCTTATAGTTATTGTTAAATGAATTGGGGTCCTACATTAAAATGTCATTAGAACTGAGGACTAGGGACTCTGGACTATTCGCCGTACTGAAATTAAATGATTGTGTATATATATATATGTGTGTGTGAATTTCAGTTATATATTGTATACTTATTTTATATTTGTCACATACTTATTGTTTGTAATCTATATGGCAATAAACATTTGAATTGAATTGAATCGATAGATCTTAAACACAAATTAATTAGGTCCTATGGCGTTTGACCTATTGTAGGACTCCTTTTCCTGCGTTTCTGCTGCGGTCCCGGATAAAAAGAAAATTGGTATCTTTGTTGATGATGTCCAGGGGATTAAAGTTAAGTTTATATATACGGCACCTTTCCTCAAGCCAAAATAAATACTTTCCTTTTCTCGCGTTATCTCATTCAAACATTCAGTTATAAACATTCAAAAATTCCACACATAAAACCATTCATTTGGATGTACTTACTAAGCATGCTTAGCATTTTATTTTGAAAAGGTATATTGAATGATTAATCTGATGGATGATTTAATTTTTTTTCAGGTCAAAAGAAAAAAATATTCATTACCAGAAACAGAAAACATGTCGTCAGATTTGTCAGAACCCCAATCTAAACCAAGAGAGACATTCATGATGAAGATCAGTGACCTAGAAATATTTCTTCAATTCCATGCTGATACACATAACACAGTTTTGAACTTCCAGAATATATCTCCAGAGAATTTCGACTTAAAAAAAAAAGCGCAATGTGAACAAATATTCTCAAACAAATTTAGGGATGCCTTACAAAAAGTTGCAGAAGAAAGTAAAATGAATGAGGAGCTTCATTCATTTGTTAAGAAAATTAGCAAGAAAATAAGAACACGTGACATGCATACTGTCAGTACAAACAAATGGCGTCCGTGGCTAAGGACACAAGAAGACGAAGCGACCGCCGAAAAAAAGATAAAAGATGACAATGCTTGCACAGACGACACCGGTGTTTTCTTGTTGTACTCACGAACCCCTACATCAGATGTAATTGATAAGAGTCGTCTTGAAGAAATGAAACTGCGTAAGGAGGAAATACCGTCATCTTCCGAGTCCACGTCAGGTTTAAGCGACGACTCGCGTGTTTGGCTAACTATTCCATTGAATGCAGTTCGCCAAAACAGAATAGACGTATTAGATTTATGCATTAAGACAGGAATAGATATAGGAATATTTCGCGATATTCGTGGTTTATCACTTTTACACGAAGCCTTATTGGGTGTCACAGATAATGAGATGATAGAAAAGCTATTAACGCATATCAATAAGAGTTCTTTATCTGACAGCAATTTTCCTCCAATGAAAGTGCTTATGGCCAATGAAAAGTTATCTTGTAAGCAAAAGATAGAATTAATGAGAAAACTCATTTCGTATGGTGTGCCACTGCATTATGACAATTCTACTGAGGGAGGTGCTGTTCAAAATGTTATCTCTGCGATGAGCAGTGTTCATGACGAATCAATGATTGAAGACTGGAAACAATTGCTAGATGAACTTCTGTCACTCGGAGTTAGCATAAATAGTACAGACTGGTTTAAACACACGGCTCTGCTGGTTGCCATCAATAGCATTCCGCCTCATGGGTTTGAAGACATGCATGATGAAGAAAATTCAGTTCAAAATTTGAAAGTAATACGAAAGCACAAAATGGAAATAGTCCAATATTTGCTGGAAAAGGGTGCCAATCCTGACATAAGGGATGCATCCGGTAGAACATGCCTCCACAATGCGGCACTGTCTCAGAACGTGGATGTGGTCGACTTAATAATAAAACATGGAGCATGCGTTAATTCCTTAAATCATTTAGGAATGACTCCTATTTACTGTGTGTGTACTCAGGGTGACTGGAGTGAGGAGGAGGATGACGTCCATGACATTCTTTTCCCTATTCTACTTTTACTGATAAAGTCTGGTTGTGACGTGAACAAGCAGGGAAAAGATCTCTCAAGCGTCCTTCATTTTGCAGCAGCAAAACTGAACTATGTCATTTGCAAATTTTTATTAGAATCGGGAGCCGATGTAGCAGTCAGTGATCACTTAAGGCGAACACCATTACATCTTTCTGTTCGAAATAAGGATACGACTGTAATAGATTTACTTCTACAATTTGGCGCCAATTTAAATGCAAGAGACATCCATAATGATTCCCCGTTACACAACGCATGTTTGTTTGAAAACACAACAGCTGTTCAAGTCCTTCTAGACAATGGTGCTGAGGTATCAATAGTAGGGGATTTGGGGATCCAACCTATCCATATTGCGGCAGAAAATGGTAACTTTTCCATGATAAAATTTTTTATCGACAATAATGCAGATGTCAATGTCAAAGATAATTTTGGCGCTACTCCGCTGCATTATGCAGCGGCAGATGGAAATCCCGATTCTATTCCATGTCTGCTCGATAATGGAGCAGATAAGATGATCGCCGACGACATGGGGAGAAAGCCTCTTGATCTTGCAAAACAAATGGGACAATTCAAAGCGTCATCCTTATTAGCTGAAAACGAGTCTGATGTTAAATTTGGTAATTTTCCAGAAGGATTGTTTCCAAACAGACCTCTTGTTAAAATGTCGGATGTAGATGAATATTTCAATAACCTTATAATTAAACTACAACGTATGCGAAATAGTGAACGAGACATAGGGGAAACTATTCTAAATACTCCAGGACTTGGCAAAGTCGATTTCGCTAAGGGAGAGAATGCAGACATTTTCCAGATCATCCAACAATTTATAGACAAGGTATTGGTTAGAGTCGGTGAATTAGATCCATTATTTAAAGGTTGTTTATTGAATGCAGGAAGTACATTGGAAGGCGTTAAGATAGGATATCCGAATGAATTCGATTTTCTAGTCCATCTTGAACATTTCAGTTCTATTGTAGAGAGAATTGAAACATCTGACGTTCCTGGCTTTTCAAAGATATTCGTGAAGTCACCTCTTCCCAAGAAGTACGATACGTTTTGTGAGCGTTCAAGTAATTATCTAAACGCGGGTTGTATCCTGAGGCGCTTCAACCAGCTTCTACGACTGGCAAAATATGATGTTCTACAAGAGCATGTTGAACATATATATACTGGACATATGATTCTACGGGATAGTGAAAGCGTCATGAGTAATCTACCTATTCCACTCGGTAATCTTGTTGCTTTGTCCGTAACATGGAGAGGTAGAGAGTTTAAGTTTTTGGACATATCCATTGACGTAAATCCTGTCGTTTTCACAACAAGTTGGCCACATGATGTAATTACTGACTGTTCCTTGATGCCAAATCTCACAGACAAGGGAATGTACTTGATTCCTAAAATGTGTGAAGCAGTTTCTAGTTGGCCTGGAGAACTGATTAACGAAAACACTGATTTATGGCGTTTTTCTTTTGCGCATATAGAATCTGAAATTATTCAGTCACTACCGCCGGAAGGAAGGGATTGTTATATGTTGTGTAAGACCTTCCGACTGGAACCTCTTTGCTGTAGTGTCGAACTTGACAGAACGGGTATAAATGAGCCGGAGTGTGCGTTCTCATCCCGTTTAAACCAAAAGGTTTCTTCATCCGACGACGACCAAAATGACGATGCTGATGATGATGATGATGAGAATGATGATGATGACGATGACGATGATGACGATAATGATGATGATGATGATCAAATAAAGCAAAACTTTGAAACCGCAATGGAAAATTACGCTAACAAAAATAATGAGATAGATCTAAATGAATTGATGGACTATGAAGAAGAATTTGGCAAAGATGAAATGACAGCAGAAAAATTAATTCCTTCATACTATATCAAGACCCTTTTTCTGAAAGAGGTAGAGCTTCTTTATAAGGAAAATAAAAACCTTTCGAATAAAGATCTGAAAACAATGACAAGGAAAGTGTATGACAAAATATTAACTGCCATAGAAACCGAGTATCTATCAACATTGCTGGTACCAACGCAGAATATTTACCACGCAGCAAGACATTATGAAAACGAAGATGGGGCTGTGGAATTAAGACATAAGTTCTGTGAAAACATACTCCAACTCCTAGAAAAGCTTGATTTTAAGACCAATTAAATATTGAACTTCAAAATGTGTTTTACTGATGTTTTTGGGTGGAAACATGAATGAAATAAAAAAATTAAAAAAACATGCATGGCATTTTATATGGCATTACAAGAAAACACATGATGATACGTTGTAATTAGAATGCCGTTAATCATTCATTGGCTAGTTAATATACCATGCACGTACATGACAGACGCAGATATGCTCCAAAAGTAACAGAAATCTTAATTAAGTCAAAGTTGACTCTAGATGGATTCAGCTATTGTTTTTATGTCCTTTGTGGTATATTATAGTTCTTCGGTTCTTATGCATTCTTGGATTTCAAATTTTCGGCTTAACGAAGTCATTCCTGATGAAGATAAATCCTAGTATCTATGATGAGTTTATTCGTCTACAATAGACTCGTTAGTGACGCTCAAATAAACAAAATTAAAAAAGCCAAATAAAGTACGAAGTTGAAGAGCATTAAGAATCTAGCATTTCGTAGGTTTTATAGCTAAGAAATTTGTTCTTGGGGTATACAATCCGTAGTCTTCCGAAAAATTCAAAGTGTTGTACACAGATAATTCATTTTAATGACCATAACGCTCCGACACGTGCGTCTGGCGTAAAAAAAATATATTTGGTGTCTATGATAAATTCAATTCAGGAAATTCGCAAAGATCTTCAACACAAAGGTAAGTTTTGGACATTTCATTTGAAAATATTCCTTTAAGTTAATTACTTAAGAATGATCTTACAATTGTATCATCAAGTTAAATGTCGTGTGATTGACAAATACGGGATGGGCATAAGAAATGAGCAAACACATTACCGTATAGTAAGCTTTAAAATGCTCTGGGATTACCCAGCGACATGAATAATACTACAGTAAAACGAAAACAGTTATTGCAGACATCATAAGTCCTTGCATGGTTTACAGGCTACTTGCTTGGGACATGCATTTAAAATGTGGTGGGATTAAACATGTTTGTGAGGTATCCATCCTCCCAAATATATTGGGATAGTAAGGTTACACTAAATTAACATACGAACAAACTGAGACAGTCGGGAATGGCTTATCTCAGTAATTCAATACTAAGCACAAAATAATGTTTGAAACAAACAGACACAAACGAGAGGCGAAAGATATCAAAGGGACATTCAAACCCATAAGTGGAAAATAACGCCATGGCTGAAAAAAGTAGCTAAGATGTGGTCACATGACCTGACCAAGAAAACATTTAACCTACTCAGATACATGAAATTAGGACAAGGTCAGTTGAATCCTGTTTTTAAGACATGAATACCTTGCAAGGATCCAATTCACCAAATGAAATCACTTGGAATATGATATATAGATAAATAAAGGCAACGCTGTTCAATAGTCATAAACCGATTAAACGATAACATAAAACGTCTGTTAGATTTTGTTGTATGTTTCAATAATATACGTTCTCCCGGAAAGATGCTTTACCACAATGCATGATGAACATAGATGTGTTAATATCCAACCAGGTATTACTTAAAACAAAAGGAGAACGGATCTTAGTCTATAAGGAAAGTAATGTTAGCAAAGTTCTTTTTCCTTCATTGTTTAAGCATATATTAGGCCTATGGTTTTCTCGTTTGAATTGTTTCAAATGTCGTCATGTCAGGGTATTTTATAGTGACTATATGGTATGGGTTTTGCTGTTGGGCTTTAGTGACCTACAGTTGATCAAATGCACATCATCTGGACTCTTTTGGATAATTTTCTCATTAATCATTCCATGCACATCGTATAATTTCTTTATATGAAGGGGAAACAACTCTTAATTCCGATGCCGATAAATAATAACACGCCAAAAAATCGATACCTTAAAATTATGGTTTAAGAAGCCATTTGATTTATTATAATTTTATAACTAGATTGGAACCTTTTACTGTGACATGTGTAAATCTATATAAAATATATAACATCCCTGCCAAGGTAAGAAAGGAATATAGGGAACACAAATCCCATGAAATGATAGAAACATATCATATATCATATATAGGATCCGTACATTAATTGCCAGTATACAATTGCTGGAAGACCTCGACGGGTGCCACATGTGGAGCAGGATCTGCTTACCCTTCCGCAGCACCTGAGATCACCCGCAGTTTTTGGTGGGGTTCGTGTTGCTCAGTCTATAGTTTTCTATGTTGAGTTGTGTGTACTATTGCTTATCTATTGGTCTTTTTCTTTTTTACCCATAGCGTTGTCTGTTTATTTTCGACATATGAGTTTGAATGTCCCTCTGGTATCTTTCGCCCCTCTTCTAGAAGCAAACCAAAGATTTTACACCTGATAAAAGAATACGTTGGTCAAACTGGATGACTTTTCATTCCAGTGTGTGCCCTTCCAAAGAATTTAAAGGAATCATATGGTAATAATTTGTAAACATATCCCAGATTATCCAACATCAAGGACAAATAATAAAGTATTTAAAAAGAGAAAACAATTAATATATATATAATTCTCTTTATATAGATTTAATCTTATTGGTTTAACCTACTCGGATACATGAAATTAGGACATGGTCAGTTGAATCCTGTTTTTAAGACATGAATACCTTGCAAGGATCCAATTCACCAAATGAAATCACTTGGAATATGATATATAGATAAATAAAGGCAACGCTACTTTTTTCAGCCATGGCGTTATTTTTCACTTATTGGTTTGATAATAATTCTCTTATTATAATATAGTATTTTAAAAAACTGTTTTATATACTATAAATAGACCTGAAAACTATGTCTCTTTAAATTAAAGAACAAGGACAAAATGAAACATATTCTAAAATTGAAAAACATTGTATAAATCTCTTAATATACTTCAACGTTTTATTAAATTCCTGATTAAATAATTTCTATAGTTCTACAAATTATAAGTCATGTTCTTCAAAAAGACTTTACTATAGACGTAATTATCTTGAAGTAAACTTTGCTTATCATGAAATAAACTTGTGGAACTTGAAGTACATATCTGAAACTTAAAGCAGACTATGTGTAATTTGAAGTAGACTTGTGTAACTTAAAGTAGACTATGTGATATCTGAAGTTGACTTGTGTAACTTAAAGAAGACTGAGTAATTTAATGTAGATTATGTGTAATTTAAAGTAGGCTATGTGCAACTTGGAGAAGATAATGTGTAACTTGAGATAGACTCTGTGAACTTGGAGAAGACAATTTGTAACTTAAAATAGACTCTGTGTAACTTAAAGTAGACTCTTTGGAATTTGAAGTAGACTTGTGTAATTTAAAGTAAGACTCTGTGCAACTTAGAGAAGACTCTGTGCAACTTAGAGAAGACGATGTGTAACTTTTAGTAGACTATGTGTAACTTTAAGTAGACTCTGTATAACTTGAAAAAGACAATGTGTAACTTAAAGTAAACTCTGTGTAACTTAAAGTAGATTCTGTCCAACTTGAAATAGACTGTGAGTGAATTGCAGGAGTCTTTGTACCAAACATGACTCTACAAAGAACAAAAAGTACTTCCTGGAGTCTTATGATAGGTATGTATATGATCTATATGCATGGTGCAAGACTCAGCATTGGCTGCATTTGTAGACAAATAACTGGTCTAAGTAAATCAGAAGTGTCACTTTGACTCACTAAGTGGTCAAAAGAAGGATTCCTTTCATATTTCTCCTAAAATGATGCTGTATGTCAGAAGTATTCAGTGAGTCCAGCTATCACTAGGTTTGTAGTGGTTTTTTTGCCCCAAATATTCCATTGCTTTATCTTTTACATGTGAATAATATTAGTGGTAAAAACCCACTGCAAATACCCATTTTCTAATTTTTGGTCTGAACTGGCATGAGATAGAACGCATGGCCTCCTGCACTGGAGGGTGAGCACACTTATTCCACTAAGGCAGTCAACATATTTTTGGAAATAAAATGGTCTTTTAAACATGTTAAATCAACTTAATTATTTTCAAAGGTTTAATTCTTGTATACAAGTATTTTCTGCACATATCTAAAATATATAAATTAAAACACATTTTAATTTACAAATTGAAAGCACCTGACAATAAATATCACAAATATCATCCATTTACACAATATTGAGGGTCACAATTTGTAAAGTGGCCAGTTATGGTACTCTTAACAATGTTTTACTCAAATGTACAACATTAAGATAGCAAAAAATCTTAAATATTTAATTAATCAACAATTAATATCATAAGGCATAGTTTTAACACAAGTGTTTGTGTAATTTCCATTGTGGAGAAAACAGAGGTATAAATACATGCTTTTTTTTTTTGGTAAAATGTAAATAAAGATTAATTCTATAATAAGATTTATCCTTTTCCTGACCTGTTGATTATTTATATTTAATCAAAGTGTGGTTCTTTAGATCTAAGTTCTTCACTGGTTTAAATTTGATTATGACATCAAGTTAACTTGCCTTTCTCTATAATTCCTATTGTGACATCATGAAAAAAAGGTGACATGCCTGATAATGTCACATATAAAGGAACACATCTTTTTGTGGATCATTCCAATCCAAGAATTAAGTTTGTCTGCATGGCATCTAAAATTCATTAGAGGAACTGATTCCCCCGCCATACCTCATGCAATAAGATATTTATCCAATCTTGACAGTTAAATTTTAAATATTTAAACCCTCGTTGAGCCTCATGTTTTAAATTTGAAAATTTGACTGTCTCGACTGGATAAATATTGTATCACACTCGATGCAGTGGTAGAATCTATATTTTATACATCTCTATATAATGTAACTTTGCTTAAGACTTTTTTACATATTGAACAGTCAAACAGAGAAAACCAATGAATTACAATACAGAAAAAGTTAGTTTTATTAAAAAAATCAAAACACAGTTGACAATTCTTAAATAAAGATATAATCCATTTTGATGAGTTTTTAATTTTTCAAAAACAATATATTATGAATAAAAAAAGTTTAATAGCTATAATATAAACCATATTTACCTCATATATATTGATTTTAGGCTTTTTCATAATCATCTTATTTAAAAAAAAATATTTCAGACTAATTGAATTCATTATATTTTCCCAAAAACAATTTGATAAATTTGCAATGTTTCACGACAATGATTGTTTTCTTTCAAAGAATATATAACAACCTTTCAAACTCTGTAAATAACAAATTAAATATTCAACTTTTGTTGTGTGACTTTCCAGACTACTGTAAATTCATTCATTTTTTTGGGTACCAATTTCTATGGATTGAGAAAAAATTGTATTTTCGTTGATATTGGATTCAGTGGTTTTACAGAAGTCTAAAAATCAAGCATATAAAATATTTAAAGTACTTTTTGAACATTTACACTGGAAGATAAGCAACCAACAATCAATCCAATTTTGATTATTTAAATTTGTTGTTAATGTTTACCATAAAAAATTCGGGGAAATTAGAATCCCATGAATAAAAATAAATTAACAGTAATATAAATATAAATGACATAAAACATATTTTATCAGTCACTATTTCAACAAATAATGCCCCCAAAAAACATATAACAAATAATGAAATAATGATAGTGTGGTCCTTCAAAGGCTTAAATGCAAAACAACATCTCAGGTTCATTTGTCTTTCTTTCATATCATTAATCCCTAATGAAAAGATCAGTCCTGCCTATAAAACACTGAAAAATATGTTCACAAGCTGTGCACAATGCAGTTAACATTCAAAACAGCAAAAATAGTAGGGTACACCATGCACAGACTGATCCAGTTTTGGGGGGGGGGGGGTTGGAACCTCCTTTTTTTTGACGATCAATGCTTTTGAATTGGGACATATGGTTGAAATCCCCGCTTTATCCTGGGTTGAAACCCCCCCCCCCCCCCCCCCCCATCCCCTAAAATGACTGGATAAGCCCCTGTCATGTACACAAACACAATTTTTTTCGAAATGATGATCCACATCTCTCCTTAAAGTTAGAGTGGATATGTAGTAATATCCACATAACCCTTAACTGGTGTATCAACACAATAATCTTGCACTGAATGATATGTATTTTAATATATCTTCAAACATTCTCTGTCTTTTTTGCATCAAAAATAGTCACATTCGAATCTATTTTCTAATGAGATGAATCAATTTGCAATGTGACTTCTTTTGGTATATGCTGTCTCGCATATATTCTCAAGAGCTATCAAGGAATCATTTGATTCAAGATAGTTTTTACAAAAATATTCATATTCTTATATTACATGTATAACAAATATCTATTGAAATGAATTCATTAGTACTATGATAATTCATGATAATAAAACAACTGCTTTCTTTCACTCATTATACTTATAAATGTAAACATGATCTCTAATCATCAATTTCATATATCTGACATCCTTTCAATCTGCACTGATAATTTGAAGCTAATGATTGACAAAATGATTGATAAAAAGACTAGTTCCTCCTTCTTCCTGCCATAATGTAACATCGTTATGACGTATTAACCACTTAGTGGCCGACAACTATAATATCACATGTTTAGATCTAAATGGGCACAAAATGTATTCATAATCACATTTCTAAGGTGGACAGTTGTCAATGGGCATAAAATGTTGTATTGACCGTCAATAAAAATAAATCTGGGTCCCATGACCAATACTCATTACTCTCGTAAAAGTCCAGAAATGAATACTGTGATTCCCTCTCTTCTATATATTGCTGTAGTAGCTGAAAAATAAAAAATTAAATTAGTTTCAACTTTCAATAACATTGCATTATAAATACCATAGAAAGTTTGATATCATATTTAAGGCTGGATATTCATACTGTAAACACGGAAATTTTCGCGGCAGTTTTATTTTCGCTTTTTTCGCGGTAAGAGTTGAAACGCGAAAATAAAACGACCGCGAATATTTCAAGGAAATCCAAACACGAATATGAAGACCATACAAGAACCTACATGACGTATGTCAATAGGGTATGTAGATGGCTAATTTAAGATATCGGTTTTACAGACGACAGATCTATACCGCAAAACATAACTTTATTTCTAAAGGAAAGTCAGTGTTAGATATCAAAACTTTATCTCATGATAGTCGTAATTAATCCAAGTGGAAATTACAGATATTGCTAAATAAACAACTATCGTTACAGTTATATTTTAAATGATTACCCATTTCGGTTGCTTCGCGGATCAATCAGATTAAAATATTAACTAATAAGTAATTCTGTCAGCATTTAATTCACTCTTAATTAGGTCATTCTTCTTTGTTTATTGTGATTGTGTTTTTACAAGCAAACATGACTAATAGTTTTAAATGTGAACCGACAAAAAGGAATTTTGATTGCTTTTATCACTTGATTTAAATACATTTATTAACACTGTACAGTTTCCAAATCATTTAAGAAAAAAACGTATATAGGACATCGACCTGGAAATCGCGAATTCAAAACGGTGCGAATCTAGATTTTGTTGGTAAATCGTGAAAAAAAGACGGTGCGAAAATTTTCCGGTTTATAGTATTAGGGAGGTTCTTCATTTCTCTCTTCTTTATTTTTTTGTCCATCTGCCTATTATTATCTTTTCTTTATATTCTAGCACCCCATTATTTTCTATTCTTGTTGGTTTTTTTTGTCTATTTTTGTCTATTCTTTTTTTCCCTCTTTTTTTCTGTACTTTTATTTTATAAGGCCCATCTTTGTAGGTCACTTAGCAAATGCTTAGTATTTGAGATCTGAACTTGGACATACAACTTAATAAAAATCAAGATAGCATAAAATATAGGTAGACTGTGTCAGACCTCAATGGACCTAATTTGTGTGGGAGGCTGACAAAGGTACTCTAAGTCAAATGATTGCATTTAGATCTTATTTGATAAAAACTATTTCTTTTAAGATTTATGTGTAGTTTGGTTGCTGTCTTATAGGCATATACATGTACTCAACATTCCATTGTCCTGAGCAATCAACAATCAATCAATCAACATTTCATTCATTAGCAATCAAATTTCAAATGCACAGATTTTAAGTTGTATGCCTGCACATGCTACGTCATATTAAACAATAATTTCACTAAGAATAATTTTAAAGTGTCACATACAAGTCATGGTTTGTATTCAAACTGTAAGTTTTCTGTCAAATTAGAAATGAAAAAAAAATACATTAAAAGTCCCTGACCTAGGCTAGTTCCTACATATGATATCTACTTAGGATAAAACCATAAAGTTAAATGCAAAGTTTGATCTGGACAAGATTATTGCATCAAAAGGGAGATAACTACTATATTCTTCAGCGATATATATATATATATATGGCATGTTATAATATAGGAAAGGATGAAATGTATTTTCTTTAATTTTTCATTGATAAAATTCCACCTTAAGGTAGATGGGGTGTCTAAATTATAATCCATAGAATTTTTTAATAATTTGCCAAAACGTAGTTTATATCATGCTTTTTAAAAAAAAATAATAAAAAGAATAGGTCACGGGGCTTATTTTCACGCTACAGGTTGTGCAAAATTGACAGATTTTGTATAGATTATGCATGGAAAACCCAATTTTCTGCCATAAAACGAAAACTAAACCATAGAATTTTGAGATAAAATATGATAAGATAGCTCTAATATTATGCTTTCAGATAAGAAAAAGAAAAAATTGGGTCACGGGACCCGTTTTCTTGCTACATAAAAAAATAGGTAAATTCCTAACACATTCTATTGTAAAAGTAACTTTATCTGAATTATCTGCCCTTACATTTGAGTTGCCTCCCCTTATGTGGCAAAGTTGGAAAAAATTGAATCAAACAAAAGTATTCTGTTTTTTTGTAAAATACAACCATAAATATGATAAAACATGTCATTTTCTATCTTGAAATGAAAATTCTTACACATGAATTACCTACTACTCTCAAAATTTGCACATTTTATTAAAGATCTAGACCGATTGTTTTCTGGTATTTCAAAATCAAAGATGGAGGAAGACACCCTATCTACCTTAAGCTAAAATAGTTTTTTTTTCAGTCCTCTAGAATGAAAATGCAATCACATCATTTATCATGTTTATAAGTCAATGTCATTCACATTGCCTAGGAAAATAGGACAAATCAGAACAGACATTGACAGGCATGACAGGTAAGCTATAAATATGGTCTCACAAGCATGAGGAAATTGAACTTTTGAAGCCAGTAAACTGACAGTATTCTTTTTTTCAAAAAAAGATAATCATGATAATCTACAACTATATTTCTTTCCTTAATTTGACCCTAAAAAAAAATATAAGTATTCTTACCTCATATGATCTAAGTGATGTACCAATCTGCAGAAAAAACATGGCAAAACAAAATGTCATTCCACATACTGCAAATAGTCGTAGTAAAATAAAATCGTCCCGTAAAAATCTGAAAAAAATTTGACAAATTGTCATTTCACATGTCACATTGACAAATATATTAAAGTGGTACTGGTGTTGGTAAGGGTCTTTTTTGGCCCAAAATATTAAATCCATTATTTCAAGAGGTAAAGTGTCATAAGTTGAGTTAAAATGTCATGAAAGTGAAACAAATTTTGAAAATACTTTCTAATGAAACAATTACCTTTTACTACTACACCAAAAACATGCCATAAGGGAGCAACCATTTAACTTCAAGGGGGAGGGGGAGGGGGGTTATGGTTTTTTGTCTGAGCTAAAAAAAATTTAGTTTTTCGACGCTATCAATCAAATTATTTTTCTAAAAATTGAACACTATTCTGAAATCTGGATTCAGAATATTTTTTTTTGTCATCTGCTTGACCACAATATTTTTTTTCATCAAATTGGGGATCAGAATATTTCTTTTAGGAAACCTTGACAATTCAATAAAAGAAGAATACCCTTAACTAACAAAACCATTCTTCCTGTTAGCACACAATGTTACTTTATACAAGCTTTTCCCACAATTATATGTTAAACAATCAGAACGTACTGAAATCTGACAATCATGAAATTCAAAACACCAAAAAAATCAACCAAAAAGTTACAAATACCAAAACAAACGGGCACATTTTAAACATTTTCCCACTCAATCTGATATGATACTCAAATTCAATAAACCCTGCTGTTTTCATAAACCAAGGACAAACATCTAAAACTAAAAGTACATTATTATTTTCATCAACAACATTGTAATTCATGTAATTGTTATCTTTAACAACAGTGTCAAAATCAGTGCTACATAATAAAGGCTGTAATAAATATAGACACTCTTGTAAACACAGGGGAGAATTTTTCCCTACACAATCATTGGAACCAGTGTCCATAATAATACACTAGGGGAACTAATGACTCGCTTATAAATGCAGGGAACAAAAAATCACAAATATTACTAAACATGTCTGTCTCATTGCAGAAGATATTCCAAACGAATTTGGGGATGATCATACAGTAACAGTCGCCTGCATTTGCAGGGGAATATTATCAACAAAAAAAATAAAATACATAATAAAATGTGGCTGGAATATGCTATCTGCTTAATTAAACCACATGCTCAAACTAAAACCCGGATGAAGTAAGAAGGGGAGGCAAATCTAATACAAGGCGTTATCAATTAGGCACAATGAGAGTTGCCTCCCATTGTACACCATTAGTAAAAAAAAGTGGAAGAATGCTCCCTTCTCGACTACTTGCATCAATTTTCTTTTGCCTCCTGAGCTATGTTTGTAGTGCCCGTAAAATAAAGCAGTGTTTCTGTAACAAAAATCCAGAAACTAAATTTTTATAAATAAAAAAAACTGGGGGAGGGACAAGTTTAGAGGGGTGTGCGGGGATGAAAATACACCAATTAATTTTAATTAGCCTTTAATACTAGTTTTATATCAACTTTACATTTGGGATTGGAATATTTAAGTTGGAAAATATGTTTGCATTCATTAGAAACATCTTTCTTCACTGTTTCTTGGCAAATTAGTAAAAAGCAACATGTAAGCTATTTTTTCATTCATTTTGATCATGAAATGACCATGTAGTATGATGAGGGGGGGTCGGAGGGGTCCTGATCCCGAAATCCCAGACTTAAAAACATGAAATCCCGAGGTCCCGCATTTAAAGAAATTTAAATCCCGACATCCGGAAATTCGAAAAAAGAATTCCCGGATCCCGAAAGGATCAATCCCGAAATCCTGAGCTTAAAATCACCCGATCCCGGAGTCTTGATAAAGGTCCGACCCCCCCTCTATGATGTACATGTACCCCCATTTGACATAATCAAAGAGCCTTAAAAGGTTTTACAAAATACATCGACTACATCTAGCTCTGCACATCTGTATTCTGTATTCTGTAGGTGTCGCTGTTGACACTGGATTGTCTCTCTTGTAAAATATTGAAGTCTCGCGTGTACAAATTATTTTCACTCTTGTAAACAACTCACTTGTACTTTAATTATACATATAGGTGGCAACTGTATTAAAATATTAAGAAACAAAAATGGAAAAAATAAGATTTAACTTTTGTTTTAAGAAAAATTAAAAATTTATTAATCAAATCTGCGCGACTCTCGGATAAAATCACCCAACAATCGCATTAGTGTTTCTCTAGAGACTGAGTACGTTGTCGTTTTTTTCTATTGACAATAAAAGTTCTAAATCAATATGTACCGATCCTGTGTTAAAAAATATATCATGTATAAGTTTTTGTCTAGCCTCTTCATAATTTTCACAAAAAAGTAAATAATGTTCCACAGTTTCTAATTGTCCACATTCACACTTTGGATCTACATTTGAATTGATTTTGTTTTGGTAATTTTTTAGTGGTAGTATCCTGATCTTAAATTTCTAATAATTTTTGATGTTTTATGGTCTGGAAAATCAAGTGTTAATTTTTCATTGACATTATGGTGGAAATTGTAATAGAATCTTCCTGTATCAGAATTGTCCCAACGATGTTGCCATTTTTTATTCACTAAAATCCTTGCTGCTGTTTTTATATCTTGTTTTGTTACGGTAATATGGGCTTCTTTTTCAATTTCATTTGCCTCTTTAGCTGCTTCTTTAGCACATCTATGAAGCGTTTGATATTTATTGCAGAATTTAACCCTCTTGCTGCCGGAGAGACACAATTCTTGCAAGCACCTGTTCTGTTCTGTATCTCTTTCAAATAATTTATGGTATACAGTATTAACATTATTAGGGTTAGTCCAAATAATTATGACGTCTTGCAAGGCTATTTTAATATTTTTCTGTCATAGAAAAAAATTAAAAATAGCCTTGCAAGACGTCATAATTATTATGTCATTAGGACTATATTAGGGTGTGAAATCATATATTGAATAATGTTGTAGTTGGATATTATACGACACAGACATTGAGCTTCGATATTTTTCTGGCACAGGAAATGCAACCATATTAAATACACCTTATCGCTATTTGTCCGCCATTACTGGCCATCACACAGGTTCCCGTAAAATTTTGACGTCACAATACAAAATATCTGACGCCACAATGGAAAAGTGATTGTTGTATGACGTCAATAGTTCAAGCGGGACAGATTCTCGGGTCAGCCGGGAATAGCGATAAGGTGTATTATTAGCAGCATTGCCAGCAAGGCCAAAGGTTCAGGCAAAAATTTTAACCATAACATACATGTACATGAAAGATAATTATTAGTACAATAATCACAGTGCACATGCTGAGGATAATCATACATTATATTTCCTCATATTCATATAAATAACATTTAATAATACTCGAGTTTTATTTTTACTCAAATGTGTTTTCTGTTGTTTCCTGGTTAAAACGTCAAATTACGTCACGACGATATTTCGCGGGAATATGTCACATGACTAAGAAAATGGATGTGGATACCATTGACACTGGCACTGTTTTGCTGACAGGTATAAATTGCTTCTTTAAAAAACAATAATAAATAAGTGTCACATCTGCCGATCTGGGTGAGGGCAGTGCAAGTGTTTAAGGGAATCTGCAATTTGAATCTGTCTGTTTGATGTTTTATAGCGAGAGGTGCTCACCGCCAATCGTTTTTTATCAATGACCAAAGTCGAAATCCGTCTCTTGTCTCAGCATCTGACTCTTTTTCGTCCTCACTGCTGGCCACATCGTCCATAATTTCTTTTTCAACTTCGATTACCGCCCTTTAAAAACAAAATTCTCTGGCTTTTTCCCAATGGAGATTGAAAGTTTACGTTGTCCCCCGAAGGTGATTTAAGTTCATGAACTCCTTCTGTGGTTCATTTCAGACACAACATGTCGGGAGATCACAGGCAATTTTCTACGGTCCTTGGAAAGGAGCAGAATGGAGTTATACAGCCAATTCTTACTGGTAAACATGCACAAACATACTGCCATTTTCATATTTGATATAATTTGATATTTTTTTCAAATTCTATTTGTTATGACAACATTTATTCAGATCAATAACTGTGCTAAATTATGTCAATTTTCATTTTCTCTTCTTTTTTTATAGTTTCACTTTCGTTTTTGTAGGAAATAAAAGTAACTCTGATATATCTGATATTTTTTTACAACTAAAGCAAGTCAATATATTGTTAAATGCCATTCAGTAGAATTTATTTGAGATACATGTTTCTTCATGTTGAAATTGCATACTGTTATCAACAAATTGCTAAAAACCAACTTTAAGCATTGATTCGGGCTAGTGAAAATTTTCAGAAAACTTGTTAGATATATAGAAGTATTTTCTAGAAATGTGTTTTCGGGATAGTCGCAATAATCATAAAAGTTTTTGACACAGATAATCAATACAAATTTCTGATTTACATAAATGGTCCTTGTGAAATTAAATTTATTTTCTCTGTAACTTACATGTATGACATATTTATTACACTGCATCATCAATATATATCTTATCCTTGTTATCATAGGGTAGGGTTTGTCATTCTCCATACATGTACAATGTAGGTTTTATGAAAATATTCTTTACATGCAGCAGCAGTTATTTTTCCTGATAACTTCAATATTTTATTTTTAGCTTTGAGATTATATTTAATAAATGATGATGATAGATGGCTGTTTATTGTCTAGAGGCAAATTAAATGCATAATTTAAATAAGGAAGGGAACATGTGCATATGTGCATGTGAAAGGAATCGTGTAAATATGAACTCTGTTTGTACTAAACCAGCACACAGAGTTGGAATTTAAACATGCTAGTTCACAATGTAACAGTCCCCAGACTGAGAGGAAGACATGTCACCCTCCCGGACACATTATTCTAATTCTGAGCCGACCAGTCTCTGCTCTATCATACTCCTATATTTTCTGCGTGCTTTGATTCAATACAGTATACTTTGAATCTTGGCGAAATAATTAAAAGTAACACAATATAAAACCATTTCTTCTAGTATATTAAATGTACTACTCATATTTGTGGTTTCAGTCTTGAAATAAAGGTAGATAGCTCATACACGTATTTGCAATAAAAACTAATATTTGCAATAAAATCACTTGTTTAAGTTTTAATTCCCCAGACTTATGAATGTTTTTTTGATGTTAAGAAGTTCCACATTATTGTACATGTTGTAAGATCCTACAGTCGTTTGACTTGAATTTGATAAATGAAAAATATATATTTTATTACGAATGTATAAACTACATTTGCAGCTATCATGGCTATGTAATGCATGCATGTGCATGCACATGTACAGTTTTAAAATTCCAGCCAACTTCAAGTTGGCCAGATAACACTTTGATCTAATTAATTTATTTAAAATATGGTGTAATTAAGGGGGAAATAGAGTAGACAGTCCCAGATATTATATATTATAGCTATGAACTTCAGTAAGCAAGGAATTATGGAATCTACAAATAAAATACTTTTGAATTCTGGAAAATTGATAAGAAATGTATGATGAAAACTAACCCAACTATGGAGGGTTAGCCATGCATGGATGGCTAAGGTTCAGGTTACTTCCATTGATATTTCAGTATGAACTAACCAGAATGAAAAATTATTCCAGATTCAAAAAATAATTCCTTGTGAGTAGTAAAATTGTTTGTTCAAAATATGAAAGTTGAGAATGTTGAAATTTTTAATTTATTTTTGGCTGCTTTTGTCAAACAGCTATTATCATGATTATGTTTACACGAGGAACAGAAAGATACTTGTACATCATGTACATAGGGATTAATTGATACTTTGACCTATGACACAATTGACATGTTACAAGAACACTGAAAAAGATATTCAAGAATAAGCCTGATAAGTGGTAATGAAAATCTGAATGTTGGCATATTGATATATATATCAAAAGTTAAAACCATATAGAAATAACATATTGCTCAGACATTGTACTAGGTATTAAATGGAATTTGCAAAACATGCAAAAGGGGACCAATGTATTTGGGAAAAAAAAACTAAAAGAAAAGGGGATTTGATGGGGCCTGTGATAGGAATATTAGTTTAGCTTGTAATCTACATTTGTAAGTATGATTTTTCAGGACTCTTTTAGGATTGAAATTTTATGATGGAACAAAATTTGCCAGTGCCAGAATTTTGTCACATAGATGGCCTTAAAAGTAAGCATGTCTATGTGGTAATGTTCTCCCACACACCTAGTATCATTGTGAGTTTACCTTGGTTACGCTTGCTGCTACACTGTTCATTTTCTACAAAATACCTACTTACTTTTGCACACAATTTGCTGGTATCGCTATAGCCCGTCATAGTACCATGTTCACTGTATTTAGTCTGTATATATATCATGCCACTCTTTCTGCACATACCAGTACTCTAGCAATTACTCTTAAGGGGCCATAGGCATGGGCAATAGCAACATGATAGTTTTGCAAGTCAACATTTCTGCCCCTATATATATACCAATGACCAAACATTCATTTTGTACCCTCTTATATAAGTTGAAACCAAGTGCTCCTCGTGTGATCAACCCAGCATTACCATGATTACAGAACCTACATTTACCCATACATAAGGACATATATATATGTACCACATTGATTTTTAGTTAAATTTGTTTTCGTCTTGAAGGTTTATAAAATATTTGCCACTAGACGTTAATCAGACAACAGTATTGCAATCATTCAGTTTATATATACATGACATGATCATCATAATCATGATAATAGACATCATAGATGAACAATAAATTTCAAACAAAATATTTCTTTATTCTGTTGTCACGATAATAATCATGATAATGATTACAATAAATGTTTTGAAAAAGACAGTCAGATAGATATATACATGTATATATAACTTTTTTGAATACTTAAATGATTTGAGTTTCTGACACCAGCAATAGTGTATGTATTTATCAAGACCAGTCTGATTGAACAAACAATATGTTTTTAAAAAAGCAACCAAACTTGAATGGTACAGACTCTTGCTGGACAACTTTTCAAAAGGATTTTAATCACAGAGAACTTAATCTTCTTGTAATGCATATTTTAGGTGCTTAATTTCATTAATTTTGATATATATACATATATATATATATATATAAACAAGTCTAAATTGAAAACAACGTTCAAACCTATGATTGCGTTGGATAAAAACTGCAATTTTTATACGTGTGCATGCAAAACAAATTTCTTGGTAGAGTGGTCTAAATACAGCACAAACAACATTTTCCGAAAGACCAAAAAGTGAAAAAGTATATTTTAACAAAACGCATTTGACTAGCAGGTCGAACAACGGATGTTCTTAAACTCTGCTGACTGCCATGGCGATTGCCAAATAAACGGATCACCAGATGTAAAAATGGATCTTAATTTATAAATAAAATACAAAACAGAAAACAAAAACTTGCGGAAAAGATGGTATACCGCAAACATGAGGTGCAAAAATTTGTACACCATATCCGGATTTCAACAATTAATGTCTCTTCAGTGATGTTAGGAATCGAAACGGTATTTGGAAGGCCATATAATTTACCTCAATTTGGGATTGACTCTTGAATTTTGAAGAGTCAAAATAGGATGAACAGATCATATAAGCCCGAAGGCAAATATAATACAAGCCCAAACGAAAAAATATAAAGAAGTCTAAATTGAAAACAACGTTCAAACCTATGATTGCGTTGGATAAAAACCGCAATTTTTATACGTGTGCATGCAAAACAAATTTCTTGGTAGAAGGGTCTAAATACAGCACAAACAACATTTTCAAAAAGACCAAAAAAGTGAAAAAGTATATTTTAACAAAACGCATTTGACTAGCAGGTCGAACAACGGATGTTCTTAAACCCTGCTGACTGCCATTGGCGATTGCCAAATAAAAGGATCACCAGATGTAACAAAATGGATCTTGACTATTAATTTAATACCAAACAGAAAACAATAAACTTGCGGAAAAGATCGTATACTGCAAACAAAAGGTGCAAAAATTAGTACACCATATCCGGATTTCGACAATTAATGTCTCTTCAGTGATGTTAGGAATCGAAACAGTATTTGGAAGGCCATATAATTTACCTCAATTTAGGATAGACTCTTTAATTTTGAAGAGTCGAAATAGGATGAACGGATCATATTAACCCGAAGGCAAATATAATAAAAGCCCAAACGAAAAAATATAAACAAGTCGAAATTGAAACATGTATAAATACTATGTTAAGATTGAGTATATAAATTATGTGTTAAAGTGCCGTTTTATCTCCATTGAAAGCCAAATTTGAGGTATTCAGATCATGTGATAAAATAATGAAAGATTTTAAGTATCAGGCCTACCACTCTCGTGGGGAAACCATGCCCCCTTTTCCCCCTTATAAGTCAGGAACACTGGTAGGTCTGTGGACTGTTAATAAGCAATTAATTAAAACGTGCTGTTACTATTACTTTTTCACTTTTTTTAAATTCAATATAACATATAATACTAAATTACTAATGTCCAGTCAGTGAATTATGAAACAGTCCTGTATTTTAACTGCCTTCAAAAGTAAATTGAAATTAACTAAGTTCATTTTAACATGTTTAATTTTTGTACAAGTGATTAATGATAAATCTTTTATTGACAGATAGTCAACAAGACCTAAATTCAGTTGTATCAAGCACATATAGATTATAAAGATCTACATACATGACATTATACATGTTATATATACATGATATATAATGTGATAAACTTTTATTCATTTCACAAATATGGTACAATATATAATGAATTGGACCACATGTGTAAATTTTATACATGTACTTCATGTGTACTTGTTGACTGCTATCAGTAAGGGTCATTACTTGACCAAGTTATTTTTCAAATTATTTTATAGGTAATTAATAAGAAAATTTAAATGAAATTACTCAGAAGAGCTATTTTGAATTACAATATTGTAACTGTAAATTCAGAAATTATTGCGATGTTTTTATTAATGCAAAAAATGTGACAGTATCAGGTTTGAAATTATGAAAATTGGGTTCAGAAAATCAGTAGTGGTATAATTTTCCTTCATAAAAGTTTTGCGATCAGATTAATTAGATTTAACCTTGGTCAAGGATTCATAATAATAAATGCACGCATTAATTTCTAAATATACAGTATTGAAAACATAGTCAATTATAAGCATTATCAAGCTTTCAAAGAGAGTCTGAAATAATTGTCTCAAATATAAGACATTTGGTAGTTGCTTCATTACTTTTTAAGCGCACTCAGCAAGTTATTTCTATAAGTTTGAATCTTTTTTTTGTGTTTGTTTATTATCTTTGTATTGTATGTGCTAGAAACATGGAAAAGTGCGCAAATTAATCCCTCGAAAACTGGCATTACTCTCAGATTCCAAATTTGAAAATCTGAGATCTGTTTTCAAACTGCACCTTAAATCTACAGAAAACAAGCATGCATCAGGTAAATGTCCAAAGTTTGATGTATACCCTAACATGTCTTAATTCGGAAATCACAATCAACCAGCTCATTTTTGAAAGTATGGAATACCATTGTAGCAAAGACCATAAGGTTCTAAAAGCATGAAAAGTGGTTTTTTTTGCCCCTTATATATTTTATCACCCCAGTATTCTCTAATCTCTATAATTTTGGTCCATTTTTACTCTTATTCATTCTCTATTTTTTGGTCCATTATGCTATTTGATTTGCCCCTTATTCTGTAAACCCCATCCAGACCAATATAATACTTCCATGGTATAAGTAATTAAAGAAAGAAGAAATGAAGGACCCACCAAGACCTTCATAGTAGTTATTCTGGAAATATTTTTGGTTTTATACAGAAATTGATTCTGAAGAGACTGCACTAGCCAGTCTTATAAGAGGTGTTTTAATACACCTAGGAGCCATTGAGATATATTGATTTTCTCCATTCTTCTTTAAAGCTTCACTAATACTGTTACAACACAGACTGCTTGCTCTGTGATTATATCGATACATGTAATACATTACTTATTGATTTAATGGAACACATTATTCAACAAAACAAATGTATGTTGACCTCTGGTGTGTGTAGATGTATTTTTTTTAGGACTTTTGGGTCCCTAACTCGTCAAGGTGTACCCCACAGCTCCACAACTTGTAATAGACAACCATCAAAGTCGCAGCCAGTTTTGAGGTTTTACATTTTTTTTTTTTTACTCGTCATGAGCTGCATGGCTTTTTAACATGTAGAGAAGTAAAACTTGTGAAACTTGATGGTTTTAAGTCTGTGGTCAAAAACATAATTTTGCTTTTAAACAAGAGCCTTGCATTTTTCTGAGCTGCTGAATACGAATCAAATTCAGTTTCCAAATAAAATTGTTTATAGTTCAGATTTCTGTAATTGAAAAGGAAGGGATTATGGACATCATGGACATATGGCATGCATCATGTGTATGAAGGTTAATCAATGTCCATGTACATTTTATATGTTTAACCTGCATGAGATGAGACAAAAAACTAGACATGACAAAATGGAAAATAAATGAGTAAAAAAAAAATCATCTGGATGACTAAGGGAGATAAGTACCTAGAGTTATACACCTTTGAATATTATTTTTTTCTTTGTTTGACCAACATTACATGTCAATGGGTTATTTTTCTTTCCCCAGTAGAAAGCTTTAGCAAAAATGTTCATATTGGTTAACATTTTAAATAAACTAATATTTATGGATTAATATTGTAACTTGATTTTTATACTTTCTTGTATCCTCATGATAGAATGTACTTCTCATTTTAGTGATTTCAAACTTACACATGACTTAAAATAAATGTAGATATTTAAACTCCATTTTGTAATAATTTTGTACAAAAGTTTACTTATTAATAATCAATTGATTTCAAAATCACTTATTCAAGTAATTCCCCTGCCTGGAATAGATCATTATTTCATGGACAATTTGAAAGCTCATTTGTCTGCTATTTTAAAAATGCTTTACTCCAGGGAATAGTTATTTAAAGCCTTGCATAGAAATATAGTTTACTAAACAGCTGTTTATAAGTACTAGTAGAGTTCTTTGTAAAGTTCTCAATACATAAGTTTGATCTTTAATAATTTGCTCATAAAAATTATTATGCAAACTATGAAAAAAAAATTGGAGGCTTAATTGTTCTCACATCTTCAATCAGAACCTCAGACATGTCAGAGGTCTTAAAACAAAATTATTTTATGAATAAATTAGTGGAGAAACATATAGGGAAATAATTCAAACATTGAAATATTGTCAAATTGTCAAATTTACTTATACATTAGTTAGTGAATTTAGAGAAATATAACTTGCTTATTAAAGGGGCATTACAATGTAGATGTCATCTTCACCGAATTGACTCAAATTCTCATATTTGATTTATAACATACTAAAACGTATATAAAAATTACAAAAAGTCTAAAATAAACAATTAACAATGCATGGACTCGATAATATGTATCAACATTTCGTGTGTATTTTTGTCTAGATGTCATCTAATTAACCATCGAGATGACCTCCAAAGAATGCCGACAGTCATATAACCCAATATAAACATAAATATAAACAAGCTTATAGCAACCACATCCAAGTGGATTGATCTAGGTCTGTTTGACAAAATTGAACTAAATTAGCTGCTAAAGGCAAATTAGTATTTCATGTCATATAACCCGATATAAACATAATTATAAACATAAGCTTATAGCGACCACATGCAATTGGATTGTTCTAGGTCTGTTTGACAAAATTGAACTAAATTGGCTGCTATTAAGCAAATTAGTATTTCACTATATCACTTTCATTATAATGATTGAACAAAAAAAAAATCATATTTTATTTTTTTGTATATATCACGTAGCTAACATGGCTTATGCCCCTTTAAAATTATTTAAAAATGACTTGAATGTATAAGTTGTATTTCTGATTGTAATTGATAAATTGTAATTTTGTTTTGATATTTTTGTCATATGGTATATTTTAAATTATGCAACTTACAATGCGGAAAAAATGTTTAGGTCTGCATATCTTCTAATTTAAATTTGTATCACTGAACATGCTGAAGTAACATTATCAGGTTACCTTTTACAAAATGTTCAAAAAAATAGATGTGATACAATTACAAATAAAGAAATTTTCAAATTCCTTAACTTTGACTCAATGTATCCAGGTATCAGTTTTCAGTTATTTACAACATTTACAATATACTAAAAACATTATCTGCTATTACCATCATTTAACTTATAATTATACAAAGGTTGATAATTGTTCTTTTGAGATAATTGTTTCAACACTTTATTTAAATCTCCTGTAACATGTAAAAGCTGTAATACGTGTATAAAGAAACTGCCTTTAGTTCACATACTGCAAGTACAATTTGAAGTCCTTTGGACACTGATTATCATGTGATTATATTGAAAGCACTACTACATTAACTTAGCCTATATAATCAAGTAAAAATCATTACAAGTACATCATTTTTGTTGAGCCTGCAAAATTTATTTCGCGAAAGCGAGACATAACGATCCTAGATTCTGTTGTCGGCAGCGTCAACATTTAGGTTCATTCTGTGGTTAAAAGGTTTTTTGGACATCAATAACTTTGCCAAACCAACATGGAATTTTATGAAATTGGGACAGAAGCTTGTTCATGTTGCTTTTGACCAAAATAAAGTATCCAGGGACAATTTTCAATTTTCCTTAATTTACTGATAAATGGACTTAGTTTTTGTACAGTTAACAACAATGAACAAGTAGATACAGTCTGAGGTTAAAGTTTGTTACACACCAATTACTTTGTCAAACCTTCATAGAGTTTAAAATTTATGAAACTTTGGCAGTAGCTTTTTAATGTTTAAGAGATAATGTCTGAAGCAAGCATTTGAAAATAATATATTTTTTTCATTTTTAGTATTTTTCTGATAAATGGACTTCACTTTTTAGCTCACCTGGCCCGAAGGGCCAAGTGAGCTTTTCTCATCACTTGGCGTCCGTCGTCCGGCGTCGTCCGTCGTCGGCGTTAACTTTTTACATTTTGAACTTCTTCTAGAGAACCACTGAATGGAATGAAACCAAACATGGCATGAATGTTCCTTATGAGGTGCTCACCAAGTGTTGTTACTTTGTAGCCGATCCATCATCCAAGATGGCCGCCAGCGGGGGACTTAGTTTAACATAGGACCCTATGGGAAATGCATACAATTGACTTCTTTTAGAGAACCACTGAATGGAATGAAACCAAACATGACATGAATGTTCCTTATGAGGTGCTAACCAAGTGTTGTTACTTTGTAGCCGATCCATCATCCAAGATGGCCGCCAGCGGGGGACTTATTTTAACATAGGACCCTATGGGAAATGCGTACAAATGACTTCTTTTAGAGAACCACTGAATGGAATAAAACCAAACATGGCATGAATGTTCCTTATGAGGTGCTGACCATGTGTTGTTACTTTGTAGCCGATCCATCATCCAAGATGGCCGCCATCGGGGAACTTAGTTTAACATAGGACCCTATGGGAAATACATACAAATGTCTTCTTTTAGAGAACCACTGAATGGAATGAAACCAAACATGACATGAATGTTCCTTATGAGGTGCTGACCAAGTGTTGTTACTTTGTAGCCGATCCATCATCCCAGATGGCCGCCAGCGGGGGACTTAGTTTAACATAGGACCCTATGGGAAATACATAAAAATGTCTTCTTTTAGAGAACCACTGAATGGAATGGAACCAAACATGGCATGAATGTTCCTTATGAGATGCTGATCAAGTGTTGTTACTTTGTAGCCGATCCATCATCCAAGATGGCCGCCAGCGGGGGAATTATTTTAACATAGGACCCTATGGGAAATGCGTACAAATGACTTCTTTTAGAGAACCACTGAATGGAATAAAACCAAACATGGCATGAATGTTCCTTATGAGGTGCTGACCAAGTGTTGTTACTTTGTAGCCGATCCATCATCCAAGATGGCCGCCAGCGGGGGACTTAGTTTAACATAGGACCCTATGGGAAATGCATACAATTGATTTCTTTTAGAGAACCACTGAATGGAATGAAACCAAACATGACATGAATGTTCCTTATGAGGTGCTAACCAAGTGTTGTTACTTTGTAGCCGATCCATCATCCAAGATGGCCGCCAGCGGGGGACTTATTTTAACATAGGACCCTATGGGAAATGCGTACAAATGACTTCTTTTAGAGAACCACTGAATGGAATAAAACCAAACATGGCATGAATGTTCCTTATGAGGTGCTGACCATGTGTTGTTACTTTGTAGCCTATCCATCATCCAAGATGGCCGCCATCGGAGAACTTAGTTTAACATAGGACCCTATGGGAAATACATACAAATGTCTTCTTTTAGAGAACCACTGAATGGAATGAAACCAAACATGACATGAATGTTCCTTATGAGGTGCTGACCAAGTGTTGTTACTTTGTAGCCGATCCATCATCCCAGATGGCCGCCAGCGGGGGACTTAGTTTAACATAGGACCCTATGGGAAATACATAAAAATGTCTTCTTTTAGAGAACCACTGAATGGAATGGAACCAAACATGGCATGAATGTTCCTTATGAGATGCTGATCAAGTGTTGTTACTTTGTAGCCGATCCATCATCCAAGATGGCCGCCAGCGGGGGAATTATTTTAACATAGGACCCTATGGGAAATGCGTACAAATGACTTCTTTTAGAGAACCACTGAATGGAATAAAACCAAACATGGCATGAATGTTCCTTATGAGGTGCTGACCATGTGTTGTTACTTTGTAGCCGATCCATCATCCAAGATGGCCGCCATCGGGGAACTTAGTTTAACATAGGACCCTATGGGAAATACATACAAATGTCTTCTTTTAGAGAACCACTGAATGGAATGAAACCAAACATGACATGAATGTTCCTTATGAGGTGCTGACCAAGTGTTGTTACTTTGTAGCCGATCCATCATCCCAGATGGCCGCCAGCGGGGGACTTAGTTTAACATAGGACCCTATGGGAAATACATAAAAATGTCTTCTTTTAGAGAACCACTGAATGGAATGGAACCAAACATGGCATGAATGTTCCTTATGAGATGCTGATCAAGTGTTGTTACTTTGCAGTCGGTCCATCATCCAAGATGGCCGCCAGCAGGGGACTTAGTTTAACATAGGACCCTATGGGAAATACATACAAATGTCTTCTTTTAGAGAACCACTGAATGGAATGAAACCAAACATGGCATGAATGTTCCTTATGAGGTGCTGACCAAGTGTTGTTACTTTGTAGCCGATCCATCATCCAAGATGGCCGCCAGCGGGGGACTTAGTTTAACATAGGACCCTATGGGAAATACATACAAATGTCTTCTTATAGAGAACCACTGAATGGAATGAAACCAAACATGGCATGAATGTTCCTTATGAGGTGCTGACCAAGTGTTGTTACTTTGCAGTCGGTCCATCATCCAAGATGGCCGACAGCAGGGGACTTAGTTTAACAAAGGACCTATGGGAAATACATACAAATGTCTTCTTTTAGCGAACCACTGAATGGAATGAAACCAAACATGGCATGAATGTTCCTTATGAGGTGCTCACCAAGTGTTGTTACTTTGTAGCCGATCCATCATCCAAGATGGCCGCCAGCGGGGGACTTAGTTTAACATAGGACCCTATGGGAAATGCATACAATTGACTTCTTTTAGAGAACCACTGAATGGAATGAAACCAAACATGACATGAATGTTCCTTATGAGGTGCTGACCAAGTGTTGTTACTTTGTAGCCGATCCATCATCCAAGATGGCCGCCAGCGGGGGACTTAGTTTAACATAGGACCCTATGGGAAATGTGTACAAATGACTTATTTTAGAGAACCACTGAATGGAATAAAACCAAACATGGCATGAATGTTCCTTATGAGGTGCTGACCATGTGTTGTTACTTTGTAGCCGATCCATCATCCAAGATGGCCGCCATCGGGGAACTTAGTTTAACATAGGACCCTATGGGAAATACATACAAATGTCTTCTTTTAGAGAACCACTGAATGGAATGAAACCAAACATGGCATGAATGTTCCTGATGAGGTGCTGACCAAGTGTTGTTACTTTGTAGCCGATCCATCATCCAAGATGGCCGCCATCGGGGAACTTAGTTTAACATAGGACCCTATGGGAAATACATAAAAATGTCTTCTTTTAGAGAACCACTGAATGGAATGGAACCAAACATGGCATGAATGTTCCTTATGAGATGCTGATCAAGTGTTGTTACTTTGCAGTCGGTCCATCATCCAAGATGGCCGCCAACAGGGGACTTAGTTTAACATAGGACCCTATGGGAAATACATACAAATGTCTTCTTTTAGAGAACCACTGAATGGAATGAAACCAAACATGGCATGAATGTCCCTTATGAGGTTCTGACCAAGTGTTGTTACTTTGTAGCCGATCCATCATCCAAGATGGCCGCCAGCGGGGGACTTAGTTTAACATAGGACCCTATGGGAAATACATACAAATGTCTTCTTTTAGAGAACCACTGAATGGAATGAAACCAAACATGGCATGAATGTTCCTTATGAGGTGCTGACCAAGTGTTGTTACTTTGCAGTCGGTCCATCATCCAAGATGGCCGACAGCAGGGGACTTAGTTTAACAAAGGACCTATGGGAAATACATACAAATGTCTTCTTTTAGCGAACCACTGAATGGAATGAAACCAAACATGGCATGAATGTTCCTTTTGAGGTACTGACCAAGTGTTGTTACTTTGCAGTCGGTCTATCATCCAAGATGGCCGACAGCAGGGGACTTAGTTTAACAAAGGACCTATGGGAAATACATACAATTGTCTTCTTTTAGAGAACCACTGAATGGAATGAAACCAAACATGGCATGAATGTTCCTTATGAGTTGCTGACCAAGTGTTGTTACTTTGCAGTCGATCCATCATCCAAGATGGCCGCTAGGGGGGGGGGGGGGGGGGGGGGGGCCTTAGTTTTTACATAGGACCCTATGGGAAATACATACAAATGTCTTCTTTTAGAGTAGCACTGAATGGAATGAAACCAAACATGGCATGAATGTTCCTTATGAAGTGCTGACCAAGTGTTGCTACTTTGTTGCAGATTTACTGTTCAAGATGGCCACCAGGATATTTTATTAAATAACGGGACCAATATTAATCAAAATTTGGCCTCAATCATTATTTGGGTATCTGTTATGATTTTTATCTATCTTTACATGATTTCTAAAACCAAAGTAGAGTCAGGTGAGCGACACAGGCTCTTGAGAGCCTCTAGTTACAGTTAACATTTACAGACAGTCTGGGATTAAATTTATTTTACATGATGAATTTGTAAACCTTCATGAATTGTTATGAAACTTGGACAAAAGCTCATCTTCAAGACCAAGAAATAGCATCTATAGAAAAAGTGTGATTTTTAAAAAAAATTCTGTATTTTACTGATAAATGGACTCACTTTAAAGTCAACATTACACTTTTACACTGACAGCTTTGTTTGGAGACATTTTTGATTTCAGGTTTACATAGTCATATTTCCTATGCATTATTGTTCTTGACCCAGAATGAAAATAATGTCATGTCATTGGTTGAATTTCCATTGTCCAAGATGTTGTTATCCAATCTAAACATGTTTGAAAATATTACCCAGAATGCATTAGTTTCTGAAACAAAAAATTCAAGGAACTACAAACATGTTTATCATATTTATGCCATATACAAGGTCACTTCCCTGGTATGAAGGCTCATAAATATGACCATGATGACTAGTTTAGATTTATTTAAGATTAAAATTAATTTAAGGCATAAGTGATTATATATATTTTATGTTTTCAGATCTGTACCAGATCACCATGGCATATGCCTACTGGAAGAGTGGAAAGATGAACGACGTGGCTGTGTTTGATTTGTACTTTAGACGTAATCCATTTAAAGGAGAGTTCACCGTGTTTGCTGGTTTGGAGGAGTGTGTCAAATTCATTCAGAATTTCAAGTTTACAGAAAGTGGTGAGAATTTTTATTGTTGATAGAAATTTAAATTGACAATAGTATTATTAATTTACCAATCAAATAAAGATGTTCATCTACCATGCTATATTTCTACCATTAAAGTTTTAATAGTTTTACTAGAAAACTCTAAGCCACAGTGGCTGTTGCTAGATGCTTTGCAAACTACATTTGATGCAGGAATTAAATTCTTCTGGCAATATCAAATGTCTTTGCAATTTGTTGATTCTAATTTTTTAAAATGTACAGAAGTATTGATGTTCCCACTAGAATCATATCCTCATCTTTAAGTCTCTGATGGATATTTGTCTCATTTGGAATAACACTACATACATGTATCCTTCTTTTTCTAAGTTCTCTATGAAGTTTTAAGAACATGAGATTACCATACTGTTTACAGTCTTCACGGTTGGCCACAGGCCCACCAGCCAAGGCTTGTAAAATTACTATCAGGCCTGTAAGAATTTCTACTATCGGCCAATAAAATCCATACGAAACTAGCATCGGGTCTGTGGCTGCAAAATTTTATCATGTTTATCGTGATAACTGTGTTTATTTCTTTTGCAGATATAAAGTACCTGAAATCAGTGATGCCAACTTCTGTCGAAGAAGAATTTTTTGAATATCTGAAAGAATTAAACACAAAAACAGTAACATTATTTGCTATTGAGGAGGGCACAGTTGTGTTTCCTAAAATTCCACTATTGACAGTGAAAGGACCATTACCTGTGGTACAGCTGATGGAGACGCCATTGTTAAACTTAGTTAATTATGCCAGGTCAGTCTTTTACTTTTTTCAGGAATTTTCAAAACACAAAAAAAAAAAAGGTTGGGGGGGGGGGGGGGGGGGGGAAGGGTCAGATAGAACGCATGATTTTTATACGACCGCAAAAAAATTTTTGTGGTCGTATATTGGTATGACGTTGGCGTCGTCGTCGTCCTGCGTCGTCGTCCGAATACACATTGGTTTTCGCACTCTAACTTTAGTTTAAGTGAATGGATCTTTTTGAAATTTTACCATAAGGTTAAATACCACAAAAGGAAGGTTGGGATTGATTTTGGGGGTTATGGTACCAACAGTTAAGGAATTAGGGGCCAAAAAGGGGCCAAAAATAAGCATTTTCTAGTTTCCAGACAATAACTGTGGAACAGTGTATGGATCTCTCTGAAATTATACTACAAGTTTCCATACCACAAAGGGATGGTTAGGATTTGCTTTGGGGGGTTATGGCTCAAACCGTTTAGGAATTAGGGGCAAAAAAGGGGGAAAAACAAGGTTGTCCTGGTTAATGGACAAATACTTTAGTACAAAACATAATTTAAAGCAGTGTAAGGGAGATAAATCAAATACATCATTGAAATTATCTCCCTTACACTGCTTTTAAATTATGTATAAAGTAATGGTTAATGAACAATAAAGATAATTTAAAACAGTGTAAGGGAGGTAATCCAAATACAACGTTTTGGTTACTTCCCTTACACTGCTTTTAAATTATGTTTAAAGAAATGCATATTTATAAAGGAAGACCAGTAAAAATATCTGCAAATGTTGCATCATTTTATTTTACAAAAAAATCTATATGAAAGATTTGACACTATATTTTTAATTCTATTATAAAATAGATTAAGTTAGCACTATGGTAAAATTAAATGGGTAATTATGGTTGCCAACTCCATTGGAAATTGGAATTGAGATTATGACCATATCTTGAGGGAAAGAATTTTTTGGGGGAAAAAAGGGGGGGGGGGATAAAAAGAAATTGTGGGGGGTCAATTTTTTCTCATTTCAGATTTCAGAAATTAAAAAGAATTATTCTTCAAATATTTTTTTTTTTTCAAATTTCAAATATTGAAAAATTTCAAGAAGTAATCTTTAATTGCACAGTATGGCCCATTAGATTTGTAATATCTTTGATCACATTTATTTATTTGTTATGCCGAATCTAACAGTGTATTTAGATTTTTAATTTTGGGTCCAGTTTTCAAAATAGTCTACATTAAGGTCCAAAGGGTCCAAAATTAAACTTTGTTTGATTTTAGCAAAAATTGAATATATGAGGTTCTTTGATATGCTGAATCTAAACATGTATTTAGATTTTTGATTTTTGGCCCAGTTTTCAAGTTGGTCCAAATTGGGGTCCAAAATTAAACTTTGTTTGAATTCAACAAAAATTGAATATATGGGGTTCTTTGATATGCTGAATCTAACCATGTATTTAGATTTTTTATTTGTGGACCCCGTTATCAAATTGGTTCATATTGAGGTCAAAAGGGTCCAAAATTAAACTTTGTTTGATTTCATCTTAAATTGAATTATTGGCGCTTTTTGATATTCCAAATCTAACCGTGTATTTAGATTTTTAATTTTGGGTCCTGTTTTTTAAATTGGTCTACATTAAGGTCCAAAGGGTCCAAAATTAAACTTAGTTTGATTTTAACAAAAATTGAATTCTTGGGGTTCTTTGATATGCTGAATCTAAACGTGTTTAGATTTTTGATTATGGGCCCAGTTTTCAAGTTGGTCCAAGATAGGGTCCAGTATTTAAACTTTGTTTGATTTCAACAAAAATTGAATATATGGGGTTCTTTGATATGCTGAATCTAAACATGTATTTAGATTTTTGATTATGGGCCCAGTTTTCAAGTTGGTCCAAATTGGGGTCCAAAATTAAACTTTGTTTGATTTCAACAAAAATTGAATATATGAGGTTCTTTGATATGCTGAATCTAACCATGTATTTAGATTTTTGATTTGTAGGCCCCGCTATCAAATTTGTTCATATTGAGGTCAAAAGGGTCCAAAATTAAACTTTGTTTGATTTCATCAAAAATTGAATTATTGGGGTTCTTTGATATGCCAAATCTAACCGTGTTTTTAGATGTTTAATTTGGGTCTCGTTTTTTAAGTTGGTCTTCATTGAGGTCCAAAGGGTCCAAAATTAAACTTAGTTTGATTTTAACAAAAATTGAATTCTTGGGGTTCTTTGATATGCTGAATCTAAACATGTGTTTAGATTTTTGATTATGGGCCCAGTTTTCAAGTTGGTCCAAGTTGGGGTCCAAAATTAAACTTTTTTTGATTTCAACAAAAATTGAATATATGGGGTTCTTTGATATGCTGAATCTAACCATGAATTTAGATTTTTTATTTGTGGGCCCCGCTATCAAATTGGTTCATATTGAGGTCAAAAGGGTCCAAAATTAAACTTTGTTTGATTTCATCAAAAATTGAATTATTGGGGTTCTTTGATATTCCAAATCTAACCGTGTATTTAGATTTTTAATTTTAAGTCCTGTTTTTTAAATTGGTCTACATTAAGGTCTAAAGGGTCCAAAATTAAACTTAGTTTGATTTTAGCAAAAATTGATTTCTTGGGGTTCTTTGATATGCTGAATCTAAACATATGTTTAGATTTTTGATTATGGGCCCAGTTTTCAAGTTTGTCCAAGTTGGGGTCCAAAATTAAACTTTGTTTGATTTTAAGAAAAATTGAATATATGGGGTTCTTTGATATGCTGAATCTAACCATGTATTTTGATTTTGGACATTGGACCATAATAGGTAAATTAAAAAAATTCAAGTTCTTAGACCACATTCTTTCTGTGTCAGAAACCTATGCTGTGTCAAATATTTAATAACAATCCAAATTCAGAGCTGTATCAAGCTTGAATGTTGTGTCCATACTTGCCCCAACTGTTCAGGGTTCGACCTCTGCGGTCGTATCAAGCTGCGCCCCAGCGAAGCATTTTATTTAATTCTCAAAAAAAAAAAGGAGTGTCAGATAGTACACATAATTTTTAAATGCTTTCGGCTTAGATGTCAGAAGAAATGTGAAAATAACACTAAGAAATCAATTTACATGTCATTAGTCAAATAAAGGAAAATATAGTAGTTATATAAATTATACAAATTTCATAAATTGATTAAAAAGACAAATGAATGTAACAAACAAAAACTGAGGAAATAGCATGAAGTCAACAGGGTAAGGGTCTCCTGCTATGCATGAATCTCCAATCATACGAATCCACACTCTTAGAAAGTCAGTGAGTCATGGGTAATGAAAAAGACAAAAAGACAAGTTACAGTCCACACAGAAAACCAAGTATTGACAGAGGGAATCCGGCTCTACCAAAATCTAGGGAAGAATTTTGATCAGTAATGGTTCGTGCTAAGGCTATTATATTTTAAATTCCAAAGCAAATTAGCAAATGTCTTGTGTCTTACCTTTGGACAATAACAAATTTGTAAACAATTTGTGCATGTTAATACTGTAACCCTAATACATGTAAAACATGACCATATATATACACGTATGTGAAATTATGAAATGAATTCTACATGATTTATATCCATATCTAAAATGGTTAATTGTTAAATTACAGTTTAGTGGCAACAAATGGCATGAGGTTTCGTATTGCTGCAGGGTCAGACAGTATCTTATTAGAATTTGGACTACGGAGAGCCCAGGGACCCGATGGTGCTTTATCTGCATCTAGATATTGTTATTTAGGAGGTTTGTACTACTGTATTTGAATAATGTAGGACCAATGATGTATTTAATTTAAAACTTTATTTTCCATCTAGATATTATTGTTTAGGAAAAAAATAACAATCTGACAATGCCATGGCAAAAAATGAAAAAACAATCTGACAATGCCATGGCAAAAAATGAAAAACAATCTGACAATGCCATGGCAAAAAATGAAAAACAATCTGACAATGCCATGGCAAAAAACATATAACAATCTGACAATGTCATGGCAAAAAAAGAATAACCATGGCAAAAAATGAAAAACAATCTGACAATGCCATGGCAAAAAACGAATAACAATCTGACAATGCCATGGCAAAAAATGAAAAACAATCTGACAATGCCATGGCAAAAAATGAAAAACAATCTGACAATGCCATGGCAAAAAATGAAAAACAATCTGACAATGCCATGGCAAAAAACATATAACAATCTGACAATGTCATGGCAAAAAAAGAATAACCATGGCAAAAAATGAAAAACAATCTGACAATGCCATGGCAAAAAACGAATAACAATCTGACAATGCCATGGCAAAAAATGAAAAACAATCTGACAATGCCATGGCAAAAAACTAAAAAAAAAAGACAAAAAACAGTATACAAAACACAACCTAGAAAACTAAAACCTTGAGCAACACAAAGCTCACCAAAAACAGGGGGTGATCTTAGGTGCTCCGGAAGGGTAAGCAGATCATGCTCCACATGTGACACCCATCATGTTGCTGATGTTAGTACAAACCGGGTGTTAATAGATATAAGAAGATGTGGTATGAGTGCCAATGAGACAACTCTCCATCCAAGTCACAATTTGTAAAAGTTTGATTCAAGAAAAAGAGGACAGGATTGTGGTTTGGACAATTGGAATATAACTGTTGTCATCTGTGAAACAGATATTCAATACCAGTCAACCAGCTTGTGATGATGTCTGTAAAATTTCCAAAGGAATGATTTCAACTTCACCACATCACAATCTTGGTTTGATATCTTTCTTGTAGTCTGTTTTGATATGATATAGCAGATTCTATAATCAATATTGATTGGCAAATAAAGAATAACAACGTCACAAAGATGTATCAATATTTATTGACAAGTTAACCTTCCTTTTACACTTCTTTATTGAAATTTTATATCTTTTCTATAAAGAACTAGTTCCGTGTTCGGTAGAAATACAAAGATAAAGGCAAAAATCATTAAAACCTGCAGATCTAACAACATCTATTAAGTTTTATCACTCAGAAAGATAATTAACTGATTGTTAATTAGAAAATTTAACTAAAAGATCTAATTAATTATTGATTGTTTTATTGATTGGGGAACTTTAACAGTTGTGAGGAGTATCGTGATGTACAAATTTATTTTTAAAGTAAAACCATTTTTATTGAAACGTAATGAGTTATGATGTAATTGAATTGAAAAATTAATGAGAAACGATGAATCAGCACTTGTGAAGTAATATGTTATTTACGTTAGAAAATAAATTCTTTTTACCAAATTCTAAAAGATCTGGCCTTGTAGTCATATTTCAAGCACGATTCACTTACTAAGACGCAGAAATCAACCAATCAAAAAACTAGATTTGATGTTTCAACACAAATTCCTCACTTGGGAGTACCGCGTACTGAGTAAGAATTTATTACAGAGAGCCCTGATCTTATCTATATCTTATATTTATGTTGTGTTTCCAGAATGTTGGGGTAGATATTTTATTATTTTTCCCCATTGTTTATCACTTCTGACAAATGCACAGCAGCCTTGACAGCTGTATTAGCTTGTTATATTAAGCTTCACTTTAAGAAGGTAGAAGACCTTGATAATTCATATCTGGTATACAGATACCTTTATAATGTCTGAGGTTTTTGTCTGGGCATATTTCCATTGGTTGTTGTAACTAGCTGTGTTTACCCTCTTTTAATAAAGAATTTATTATTATTATTATTATATTATTGTGCTTATTGCCCAATTTTATCATTTATTATGAGTAATAGGACAACTTTATTTGGTATAAAGATACTTTGCCGGTATTAATCTCTCATAAACGGAGGTATCCTTATGTGAATTCCAGGCCTGTAGCCAGGAATTTCCAAGGAGGAGGGGGGGGGGGGGGGGGGGGGGGGGGGTTACATGGACTAGCGAAGCTCACTTTAACAGTTACAATTCAAACAGAACGTCGACTTTAACAGTGCTTATTTGTTTTCAAGGGGGCGGGTTCGTACAAACCGCTCGAACCCCCCCTGGCTATGGGTGTGAATTCACTCACAATTCTAGTTCTACACTACGCTCTGAATTGCCATGATTGCCAACCGGAATAATCTGTTATTTAAAATTTTGAAATTATGTATTTTCTAATTTGTAGGTTTTGACGGGACAAGTAATGTATTGGCAGGTAAACTTTACGGCATTCCAGTAAGAGGTACACATGCTCATGCCTTCATCACGTCATTTTCAGGCTTATCAGAATTACACAATCGGGTAATTTGAATATTTCTTGTTTCATGGAAAATCTGTCATTTGGTATATGTGCCTGTTCATTGTGGTAGCTGTACATGGTGACATGTAATTGACTATTTTCAGTCAGCTTGAGTTGTTGGATTTTCTTATTATTTGTTATTCTACATCTACTTCTATCATTGACTATTACCATATTATGATATTTACAATAATTTTGCTTTATATGTTCTTTGAATTAAATAAAATGTGTTTACATTTTGAACTTTTCAATGGGTCTTCAATATAGCAGTTTTCTGGCATGTCCCCATGTGTGATTATCAAGTAGTTTTGGGTAAAGATTGCATGAAATGCAATCAAAACCCTATGGTACTGACTTGATATCTATAAATTCCAAGGTTTATCACTACTTTTGATAGTTCAAACAAAATAGTGCAGTGAAGTGATCATTATTTAGATCATATCCAGTCAATGTCATGCAATTTGTTGATGATATGTTATACTTTGATATTTAAGTTACAATATGATGTGTATTTGACCATACTGTAAATTCAGAAATTATATCAGTATGCAGCATTTCCAGAAATAGCGATAATAAATGGAAGCAAGAATTTCTGAATTTACAGTACTTGTCACAAAACATTTTTTTATTAAAAATTACATAAGTAATGTATGGTGTATGAATCTGTTATAAAAATAGGTTTAACTACAAATGTACAATCATGAACAAAGGAAGATAATTCCAACTCAAATTTATAACTTGCCTAGCAAAATACAATTCAATTTTTTATTTAAAAATTCTCAAAATTGCAAAATGAAAGCAATCTTTACCCTTCAGAGCTCACAAGCACTTTGATTTTATGTCACTGTGTACAGGACACACAATAAACAAATGGTATTCATGTTCAAAACATATATCCTACCGTAGTCTATAATCGGTCATAATGTTGGTTCGTTCGGATTTTGTTATTGTACTTATCACAAGTTAAAACTCAGCATTGACGTCACTACGCTAATACCAGCGTACAATTTTTCTACTCTTCTAAATAAACAAACATTTCTAAATATATGTTTTCATTGTTATTCTAAAGTATTGTACAAAAATGCCAATTTTCTAATGGCCGTTTCAAACCTGACTTCCGAATGCCTATAAACATTCCAGAACTTCAGAAATCCCCTCTTCCGGCCTCCTTTGCTTTGTTTACATTCCATTTAGCGTCATCAATCTTAATGGCAGACCAAACAGGCCAAGCAAATCGTATTTTTAAGAATTTCAAAATAGCAAGCACCTTACATCTTACCCGATTTTCCAGCGAAAAAAAACCATCCAAATTGAAAGAAAAACCTTGGGAAACAAACGATAATCATACCATATTTCTGTTCAGGAATATAGAGTAGGTTAATAAAAAACAATATACATATATTTTTCATAAAAAAAAAAATGGTTCAATATAAAGAGATCGATATTCTGACCATAAGTAAATATTCATATAAAATTCCATTGATATCAAATTTCATGGCTAATAATGAGGTTTCCTATTGAATAAACCCCCAATTTATTGCAAACTATTTCAAAGCAATATCATACAAACAAATAATATAATTGCCTTGTACTAAAAAATCACCTAATTGACAGTAGAACAATTTGATTGGATATAACGATTCAATGTGTCACGTGGTTTTGAAGCCATTAGAATTTGAATGTAAACAAACGGGGTCAGCTGCTGCAGTATGGAACAACATCGTACATTCAGTGACTGAGAAACAATTATGAGTAACCAAGCTTGACAATACACAGTAATAAAAAAATAAAGCTAAGTCTACAGAAAAATGAAATAAAAAATGGCCTTAAGTGCACGACTTACCACCATTGCGGGATAAATCAGCTAAAGTTGACATTCAATTTCTTCAGCATTAAACAAGTGTTAATGAAACCTTTTTACCTCTTACTATTTTTCTAATTCCCTTGTGTGTTCAAAAGTGTAGAACTTTAAATACAGGGACCAAAAAATGTACCCCAAAAAATCAATGGTGTTCTTATTATTTTGTGCTTTTTACATCACAATTCTACTGTTTACGAAAATAATATTCAGTTGTTATTGTTTTATTGCAGCAACTGGTTAGGAAAGGCACTGATGAAATGGTTGATTTCATTCCACTTTGTGAAAAATGGCTGAAACAGTTAGCACCTGTATTAGGTTAGTTATGAAATCAGTTGTTAACTCTAATGCTCAGGATTTGTTTAGGCCTATTCCTTGAAATGGGATGTGTTGGAAGGAAACTTCTATGTTTCGACATGGGTCATTGGTCATTTACTTAATGTACACAAACAAAACAAAGAAACCATATATGTTAGTGGGAGTATTTTAGAAGTTCTTTCCTACCCTCCCACAACTAATTTGATGAAATAGCCCTTATGATCACCACTACACTTTAGAATTGGGTGGGCATGGGATAGCATGTATGACCTTTGAACTGACTGTCAGAGGTCAATGTTCTTTCCATACAATGTATACAATAGCTGAAATAGACTGGTTTCACAAAAAAAAAAATTAAAACTGTGGATTCATTTATTTTCGTGGGTATCAATTTTCGTGGATAGAGAAAAAAAGATGTTTCGTGGTATACGTAAATTCGTGGATCGCTGATTGCAAAAAAAAAAAAAAAAATTCCGATATGTAATTCGTGGATTTCTTTTTGATTTAGGAGATCATATAACCTCCTTGGTTTGATCAATAATAAAACAAACAAAAAAGAAGGAATTCATTAAAGGCTTTGAATTGTCAAAATCCTTGTTTGGTCATTCTAGATTAAAGTGTTCATTGAAAACTTCTATTACAATAATGGACAGAGACAACTAATTATTTGTTTGTTTTACAATTTTTGAATTCTTGTCGGAATTTTATAAGGCATTCAAAATTCTATGATTGAAAGCTCATTTCCCTAATCACGATACAATTAACAGTCATATAAGTAAAAGGTGTGAAAATAAATGTTCCTGTCATAAACAATATTACCTACGGGCAATATCCCCGTACTTAATCCTATTGATTTTTAATCACCAGTAAACCAAACTATGACACGGTAATTAACAACTTGCAGTTATTTTCCATGAACAGTTTTAATCAATTTTAAAAAGTAAATTATCACTGATATTCGATATATTTATTATTGATTTAATCAAAATACTTGTGTCTTCTTTCAATAAAAACATATGTTATGTTACAATGTTTATCGCTAGTCAACACTATACTAGAACTGCATAACATAATCGGAAATAAACATCCGACTCCATACACATTTCTCAGGATTATTCTTCGTTGAATTCTTAAATTCGTGATTCGCTGTGACCCACGAAACCCACGAAAATTGGTATACAACGAATAAAAATGAATCCACAGTAATCAAATACACTTGAAGATAATGAGAACAAAACAACCTTCCTATAAGATCAATTAGTTGTCACTTTCTGACTATTCTGTAAAGCTTACTGTAAACACTATTAATTTATTACACAGGTGATAAATTTTCACAAATTTCTATAGTAGAAAAATAAAGAGAAAAGAAATCATAAGGAAGATATGAAACTAGAATCTTCTCTCATATGAATACATCATCTGTGTAAGGAAATTACAGAAATATGTAACAAAGTCTACAAGGTAGAGCTAAAGGCCAAAAATATGTTGTTTTACAGTGATCTGGAAAGATTTTTCTCTATGGGCCCAGGGCCCCCCCCCCCAAAAAAAAAAAAATCAATGGGCCATGTTTTCAAGTGAGTGGGCCATTAGTTTATAACAAAAAATAAAAAAGTGTATATTTCAGCAAAGAGGTACTAACCTGTATGATTTTAATTGATATCATGGATATTGTTCCTGTGCTTTTGTAGTTTCAGTGAACATGGTGAATAAAAGTAAAGGCATACAAAAAAATATATGTTTATAGTTATTTCTTTATTTACAATGATACTGGTACTCTCGCCTTGTTCATGTTCCTTTGACATTAAATTTGGGTCTTCGTCAACTGCCATACTTTCTTCCTGAAGTTCTGTGTTAGAGGACATTTCAGGCATTTCCTCAGTATTTCTTGTATAATTATTATTTTATTGTGACCAACAAAAGAAAGTAACGTTTTTTGATAAGACAAAACAACAAATCGCTGTAGGCATGTTTACAAAATTTTACAAACGAACCAAAGACCAAAAAATTGACAAGGACAGTGAAGCGCCTTTAATGGAGACAATTACTATATTATAAAAAAAAAGACCCTTGGGTTTTTCAATGGAAACTGTAGCAAGTTTACTTTAAAGATTATAATTTGAGAAAATTTCTCGTCTGTATTAGCCAACTTTCAGTTTCACAGAATTAAAGTTGTTTACTTTGAAAATTTAGATCATGGATGATGATTATGTTTTTTCGGTAATCAGATATATCATACGTTGCTATCCTTAACATGAAGGAAAACGCCCAAGACAGCCCAAAAATATAGGTGGTGCTCCTGTCATTTGGAGCGAACACAACACAGTTTTGTACACAAATATGGGGACACGTAACACGATCGGAAATACATTTTAGGATATCTAAATGTTTATCACTCTATGCACCATTTCTGGTCATTTGCTGGACCTTCCCCGATCACTGGTTTTAAAGTATTTGGCAGTGCTTTTTTATCCTTTTAACAATTCAGATTTTATAAACCTTTACATTGCAGGATTTTTAGATGACCAAGTATCAAAAAGTGAGCTGGCAGCCTTCATAGCTTATGCTACAGCATTTCCTGATGGTTTCTTAGCACTTATAGATACATACGATGTTGTAAGGTGAGTGAAACAATTTTCCACCAAAGACCAAATGACATAAATGTTAGTAAACAATTGGTCACTGTAGGGCCTTCAACAAGACTTTTGCTATTGTCACTAAAATTGTCCAATTTCAGCCATATGCAGGTATATGTGTCTAAGATTATTGTAATGGACAGTTCAATAGAAAGGTGCTTCTTGTCTTCATCTTCACTATACATGATTACAGATCTATCTAATGCCGTACCAATCCTGATCAATATTAGTTCTTAGTCCTTTAGGTGTCCGACTGATATTGATCTCTTGTGTTGTAAGCTTTACCATATACTATTCTCTATGCAGTGATGGATTCAGGGGGCGTAGAGGGTGTTCGTCATGTTGATTCCCCAAAAAATATCATTTTTTGGCATAAAATCTTTGTAAAATATTTCACGGTATATATTACTTTTTCTGCAATTAGGCCCCTTTCAAAAATCCTGGATCTGCCCCTGCTATATATATGTCAGGTGATGTATTGCTGTGTAATATGATAAATAATTCTTATATTTAATTGTCAACATTCATGATTTTATGATTACAGAACTGGTTTACCAAGTTTTTGTACAGTTGCTATGGCTCTACATGAGTGTGGCTACCAGCCTCGAGGTATACGGCTAGACAGTGGTGATTTAGCTTACCTTTCAAACCTTGTCAGACAGTCTTTTGAAAAAGTGGCAAGAAGGTAATAAAATGATGTTTGAGTTGCCTCCCTCTAACAGACATGATTTTATCAGCTTAAATAGACTTAGCATTTCTTCTCATATCTTTCATATGAAAAATCCGTAGACACAAAAAAAAAGAAACAACACTTTATAAATTTCATGTGTCCGAAGCATTTTCTGGATTTAACTTCATCAGGACTGCTCAAAGCCGAATAGATGAAAGTCAAGGATGTATAAAAGCCAAAACAGTTGAAGAGCTATAAGACCAAAAAGGAACTAAAATAATAGCTAAATCCATCTAAGGCCAACTTTTCTACAACTGTTTTTAATCTTTTCCAATTAATGAAACATAAAGTATTCAAACCTTAAATTACAAATAAAAACAACATATGTTTTTGAGGAGTGCAGCAAATTTTACAAAATAGTCATGATAGAGAAAGTCAATCCTACACACAGAAAACGTTGCTGTACCAATGAATAAAAACAATACACTTTCTCCATACATTAAATTATAGGAGCAGGGTAAGCCGCACAGATAATTTAATAATGATAAAAAATTGTTAAATGAACAAAGAAATCTTTTCCTGTTTTAAAAGTGGTGTATTGATATCAGTCCTTTATATATTTTTCAGTTTTAACGTGCCTTGGTTTTCACAGTTGACCATTGTAGCCAGTATTGATATCAGTCCTTTATATATTTTTCAGTTTTAACGTGCCTTGGTTTTCACAGTTGACCATTGTAGCCAGTATTGATATCCGTCCTATATATATTTTTCAGTTTTAATGTGCCTTGGTTTTCACAGTTGACCATTGTAGCCAGTATTGATATCCGTCCTATATATATTTTTCAGTTTTAACGTGCCTTGGTTTTCACAGTTGACCATTGTAGCCAGTAATGATATTAATGAAGACACCATACATTCATTAAATCAACAGGTAAATACTGGGGATTCATTTCTTTTCCTTCATACCAATTTTCATGAATTTAGAGAAATTTTTATTTTGGAGAATATTTGATGCATTAGTTTTGCAAAAGTCTGCACTATAGCATGTAGAAAATGTGAACTTGAACATTTAAATTTGTGGTCGACCTGTTACCATGCAATATATGACAATTGGTATCCGATGAATAAGTATGAATCCATCTTTGGTTTAGAAATTACATTATTACTGAAAAAAAGATGAAAGTTTATATATATTGTCGGTTGCAAGACTCTATCCAACCTCATCTTCCAGTTGCAGTCAGAATTTCTAATCATTTCTCTTACTAAGTTGACCCACTCAGTAGTACCTACTTCTTTGGTCTTTTGTTCCAAGTTCTTTCAAAAAGTGAGTTAATATATTTACGCACTTTTTACTCATGAAATAATTTGTTTTCTTAAATGTTTTGCTTCATCAAAATCAGATGACTTCTTCTTTTAAGTGTGCTTTATATAGGTCAGATTGAAGGAAACATGTACTATTGTACTATTAAAATGCATTGAATGAAAGTTACATATACACTAGATATAGGGTGTTTGTATGTATTCCTACATGTTTTGATATATATACTGTAAATTCAGAAATTATTGTGAGGTTTATATAATGTGAATAATGCTGCTGAGTTAGTATCTCAATGATTAGAACTCTCATTCTGATATCTCATACATATATCTGTATGTAGAGTATCCTGGAATCTTAATATTTAAACTCTTTTTTGTCAACTCTAAAAATTGCTATGATAAATGCAAGCAATAATTTCTGAATTTACATTTGAATTTTCTCCCTTTAATAAGTTTTTGAAAATGGTAAAATCATTGCAGTTCTGTCCTCAGTAATCAGCTTGTTATAGTATAATTATCATGTTTATGAAGTAAGAATTTTTAATTTCATTTTTTTATAGAAGATGATAAAAAGTGCATTAAGTAGAGAAAAAATAATATATTTCCTCAAAATGCATCCTTAACAGAAAAATATTTATATTCCCTATCCATTTCTTAGAGGATGATGAATCAAAATTTTGGTACTTTTATTTTGAGAAAAGAATTAGACATGTACATCTGCAAATTTTATTTGACCAATGAAACAGTTTGTTTCATATGTGGTTTTTCTTCAGGGACACAGTATAAACAGCTTTGGGATTGGAACACATCTGGTCACATGTCAGAAACAACCAGCACTAGGAGGTGTATATAAAGTAAGAAGAGCCAATGTCTATATAACTAAATCATTCAAAAAGCATGTACCTTCTTTAACTGAAATCTTTATTCTGAGCTCAATAGATATTCTGTAATAATTAATCTTTATCATGTTTATAAATCAAACACCTGTCTGATTAGATGAAATCTTATTAACAGTAAACATTTTCAAACATGCAGGTAGTTATAATGTAATAAGTTTACATATATTAGCAGTGTTGTTTTGCTCAGTCTTTACTTATTTACTTGTTTACACTGTATTTCATTTTCTCATTTTTTCATACCTCCAGCTCAAAGGAAGTGGGGTATACAGGTTAACCTCTGTCTGTCTGTCCATTTATTTGTGTTTCAGTCTGTCCCATGAATAATTCTCAACATCTTTTCCTAGGAACTACATTTCACTGCTTCATCAAATTTTGATAGCAAGCTTCCTGATTGTTTGATTGATTGTTGGTGTTTAACACCACTTTCAGTACTCTTCGCTATATCGCTGTGGCTAAATTTTATTGGTGGAGGAAACCAGAGTACCTGTAGAGAACTGCCAACCCTCGACAGGAAAACTGTCATATCTAGTCTAGATAAAAAGTAAAATCACAAAAATACTGAACTCCGAGGAAAATTCAATCGGAAAGTCCCTATATCACATGGCAAAATCAAATGACAAAACACGTCAAACGAATGGACATCAACTGTCATATTCCTGATTTGGTACAGGCATTTTCAAATGTAGAAAATGGTGGATTGAACCTGGTTTTATAGCGCTAAACCTCTCACTTGTACGACAGTTTCATCAAATTCAAAAAATTAGATAGTAGAATGTACCTACCATGAGCAGGGTTTGAATTCACAACCTCAGTGTTGACAGTCTAGTGATCACTGTAGACCAACCAGGGGTTAAAAAATCCAATAGCCCGACGCCCAGGGCTACAGCATTTACGCTTCGGGCAATCAAAACTTGTAACCCAAAATGCCAGACGGACTAGTAACAAAAAATTCTTGGCGTTTCCAAAATAGAAAGTGGAAAATCCCCTCATCACTATTCTATCTTAGCCAATCAGATTCAATTACGTCATCCGGGATTTCAAGAATTTGAACTGATTTTGTACATGTTTTAAAATAGAACAAATAACCCTGGGTGGACCGGTATCATGTATTGATCGCAATTCCCGTACTTTCAATATCGATTTCTCAGTACAGGGGGTATTGTACATTGCTTATGCCGAGATTTTCAATTACCGGTGACGGTTTTGGGCCAGTGGGGGTATATGATGCATTGATCGATATTGACCTGTCATGTCGGACAGCTGTTAAGCACTAAACCATGCAACAAAATATTTGAAATATTTTAGTACGGACACCCCAGGAACTAATTTTCAGTTTCAAAACAAAAAACGGTAGATGAAGGGGCTGAAAATTCATCCCAAAAAATGACAAATACAACCGGGAAAAGCTGAAAAGAACATTTATAGTGTCATGGACAAAAAGATTCCCAGGGCAAGGTCGGCTGTTGCTGATGATAAACCAGAGACAATGTTTTGTGAATATTGCCGTTATTTTCCCTATCACGCTAATAAAAAGTCTGCTTTGTATGTGGGAACAAATATATGATTTGAACCACTGGCTTCACATGACAAGACCAATGAACATGATTTCTGTAGTTTATCATGGTGATCAGAGATAATCTTGGGTAAACACTCAGAATGTCATAAATCAATACAGCGGTCAGTGACTGGAAATTTAATTACACGTGTATTATTGCATTAACTCTTCAATCCATTTAAATCCCTGAGATCCTGTAAAATATTTAACAACCCATAGTACAACGGATAGAAATGAACAAGTTTAAAGAACTCGTTGTATTATGCAGCAAACTCTGAATTCGTAAGACATACTCGGGCTAGCAGGTCAGTTTTGATGGGCTAGCAGTTCTTCCAACAGGGCTTGTAAAATCCTGCTACCAATAAATCCTGGGCTAGTGAGCTGTAACAAAATTTTTTAACCCCTGCCAACTAGTTAGAACACACTGCCACTGAGGTCCAGCAATCCTCATGTAACCCTGTTATACCTTCTTGCGTTTTTACATTCATTGTTCTAGATCTTCAACAGCATTTTAACCAAGGACTTATATAACACACAGTGACCATATTTGACATTTTCGTAACATTTTTCTAAGAATATACAAAATCAGAGCTTCCTGAAGTTTGTTTGTGTTTCACAACCACGGCTTATCAACTTTCTGTTTAACAAATTTATAGGAAGGGTATCATTAACAAGCAATAGCTCACAGTTACACTATGTTTTCACTCTATCTATTGTAGTATTTTATTTCTCTACTGGTATCTTATATTTTTGAAAAGATGGTAAGGGCTATTCCATAAAAATGTATGTGGGAGGGTAGGAAGGGAAGTTTAATTATTGAATGTGGGTCATGGGTCTTTTTTCAGTATGCGTCTATTACCATTTTGCAAAATTATCTAAAAAATGGTTCTTGGTTGTAGGGATATTTTGAAAGTCCCTTCCTACCCTCCCACATACATTTTAATGGAATAGCCCTAATAGGATTATGACTTTTTCAAATGCTTTGTTGTTTCTAAATATGAAAAGTAATATATTATTCTTTAAATTAACTTATTTCTACAGTTGGTAGAAGTGAACAGTAAACCAAGAATAAAACTGAGTGAAGATGTGGAAAAGGTCACCATACCAGGCCGGAAGATAGCTTACCGACTGTTTGGGCACGATGGTGAGTATAAAAAGTTAAATTCAAGATTTAACAATAATGGTAGCTTCAAATATGAAAATTAACAGGTACCAGAAGACAACGTTTAAATAAAATGGCCAAGGCAAAGAGTTTCAGTCGAAATTAATTAATTTGGAAAAATCCTGAACATGTTTGTTGCAAAAGATTGAAAACCCTACAGAATAAAGAATGGAAAAAGAAGTTTTTTCTTTCCATTTTAAAACTTGAAAACCATTAATACTTTCAGGAAATGCCTTGGTTGACCTGATGTTAAAACCAGATGATGAGCCACCTAAAAGTAATGAGAGAGTTCTTTGTAGACACCCTTTCATAGTGAGTATCGTAACCATTTAAGATTGGTTTTTGTTGAAAAAGCGAGACATAGCGATCCTATATTCCGTCATCGTTGTCGGCGGCGGCGGCGTCCACAAATATTCACTCTGTGGTTAAAGTTTTTGAAATTTTAATAACTTTCTTAAACTATCCTGGATTTCTACCAAACTTGGAAAGAAGCTTACACGTTTATGATCATAAGATGGTATCCAGAAGTAAATTTTGTAAAAAAAAAAATCATTTTTTCAGTATTTTACTTATGAATGGACTTAGTTTTTCTGCCAGTTAACATTACTATCACTCTGTGGTTAAAGTTTTTAAAATTTTAACAACTTTTTTAAACTATCTTGGATTTGTACCAAACTTGGACAGAAGCTTGTTTATGATAAAAAGCTAGTATCTAGAAGGAAATTTTGTTAAATTTTGTTCCATTTTCCTTATTTTACTTATAAATGGACTTAGTTTTTCTTCCAGTTAACATTACATACAGTCTGCAGTTTAAGTTTTTAAAACATTTATTAGATTCATAAACTATCCTGGATTTTTACCAAACTTGGACAGAAGCTACTTACAATCGAAAGATAGTATAGAGAGGAATATTTTTATCAATTTTTTTCCTCATTTTTGTTGAGCCTGCGATTAACAGCAAAAGTAGGTGAGGCACTGGGTTCCGCGGAACCCTTACAAATTTTTTTTAAACTATTCAGAAATTGTTAAGATTTTCCACCTAAAATAAATCTGATATTTACACTTCTCTGATGCAAAAAATCAATTTGAGAATTCTTAGAAAAAGATAAGTTCCTTTCAATTTCTACTTTATTTCCTTTAAAAGTACATGTTAATTTTTATAAAAAGAATAATTAATCCAAGAATTCAAATATAAAAAAATATTCAAAGCGTGACAGAACAACACTGATGATTAACTCATGTGCTATTCGCATTCATGATTTAATCTGGTTTTTTTTTGTTAATTTTTGAATATTTTCTTACTTTTGAATTCTTGGATTAGTTTTTCTATAATTGTCAACACAAGCTCAGAAAAGCGATTTTAAATTAAATCTCTGCTTCTCAATTATTTATTATTTGTTTATGAAAAAAAGAGGGGGGGATTTAATGTTTATATAATTTATTTTATTATTTTCAATTTGTGGGGTAAAGATTGCATTCACTGGCTTGATAGTTATCAGTTTTCCAGACTTTGTGACTACTTTTGACATCAAGAAAAAATAGGGCATTGATCATAACATTGTATACATCCTATTCATGAATATTTTGAGAAATTCATAAATGAAATATATTCTCCTATATTCAAGTTACAAGATAATGTGTATATGAATAAACATACTGGTCAAGAAATATACATTTCTAGTCTCTGCTCTAGTATTTGGTCTTAAAGTATTAATAATGTCATTCTTAAAGTTATATTTAGAATAGGAGTTATCTCCCTTTGTCCAAAATTGTAGTTCAACAAAGGATTTTTTTTTTTTTTTTTGGGGGGTGTTTTATCACCACTTTTAAGCACCGCTTTTGGGCTATTTCATGGCGGCCAGTTTTTAGTGGTGGAGGAAGTTGGAGTGCCCGGAGAAAACCACCGACCTTCGATAGGAAAACTGACAGTCCTAGTCAATTTAAAAGATTGGAGTCGAGTGCACCCGCACGAGTGGGATTCAAACTCACAATCTCAGTGTTGACTGGCTAGTGATTACAGTAGTAACTACTTAGACCACTCGGCCACCGAGGCCCCTTAGTTCAACAAAGGAAGATCTATCTCCAATTCAAGTACAATGCAATGTTTAAATTTTGGTTCCCACTGCAAAATAAATTCAATCTTTACCCTCCAGTGCTCACAACCACTTTGATTAGTACTGAGACAGAGATAAAACATGTCATATTTTCTCCATTTGAAGAAATTATTTTTGAGTATCAACCACTACAAAAAAAACATGAATTGAATTGGTGTGACTTTTATAGAAAAACAAAGGATATGGGGTATCAGACAATAACACAAAATCAGTACATGCACAGCAAAAATCACACATAAAGCAAAGGAACAGCACTTGTATTGCTGTGCTCCATCTCAAAGTCACAATGAGGTCTTCAACACAGATCAGAAAACTCTCACCTCTCATGTCAGACTTAGATCATAAATACACCAACAAAGTTACAAAATTATGAATTTAACCCGCAGGAAATGGACTAGTGAAAGCTATATGTTAGTAGATGTCAATGTTTTGTATATACAGTGGATTCATTATTATTCATTGGATACCAATCTTCATTGATTTTGTGGAATAAGAACAATGAATTAAAATGTTCAAATAAGTACAAATTTTGTATAGGCTTGTATGCAGACTTCGGTAAACAAAGAAATTAGATATCCACAAAATACAATGTTTCTATACCCAAGAAAATTGATACAGAGGAATATTACATATGGTTTGATTTTTCTTGTTTCTCATTGGTTTATATCGGCACATGTTTACCAATACAATGTAAACCAATTTATTTTCGCGGATACTTTATTTCGCGTTTAGCCCTTTCTAGCCCACTTCGGGGCGATTTAATTTCGCGATTTTCAAATTCACTTGATGTAGTAAGATAAGGAAAGATCCAAGATTTAGGTTTTCATGACGACTTCTTCCTCAGTCAATATAATCTGAACAGGTCCATATATAACTTATTGACCTTGTCAAAAGTTCATGATTGATTAAAACAAATGAATCCACAGCATGGGAATAATAGATGTAAGAAAAATGTTACATAGTACCTAAAGATTTTATTGAATTTGAAAGGTCGATATAAAAACTGGCCGCCACGAAATAGCCCAAAAGCAGTGCTTAAAACACCAAAAAATCAAAAATCAAATATTGAATTTGAAACATTTTTTGTGTAAAATTGATATATTAATTCAACATTTAATATCATATTTATTTGTAGGAGTCCAAAAGAGCTTATGTATGTCCTGCTAAAATAGAAAGATTACATAAAGTGTTTATAGAAAATGGAGAGGTATTACAACTTATATACTTTATATGTTCTTAAAAAACTGTGTCAATATAACATAAGGAGATGTGGTATGATTGCCAATGAGACAAATAATCACCAGGGTCCAAATGATGTGGACGTAAACAACTATATGGGTACTGTACGGCCTAAGCCTTCAACAATAAGCAAAACCCTTACCATTTAGAAAGCTTTAAAAGGCCTCCAGCATGACAAAAAATTTTAAAATTTAAAAGAGAAAATGGATTGATATATATGTTAAAAACAAACGAAAAAACAAATAAGGCAGACAGCAACCAAAGTCTGACAACAACTGAAGTACAGGCTCCTGGCTTGTCACGTACATAAAGAATGTGACAGTGTTAAAAATGTTTGTGAGCACTCAATCCTCCTCCTAAAATGGGATAGTTGTGTTTACAGCACAACAATGAGAACAAACTATAAAATCAGTTCGAAAAGAGCTTTAGTCATCATATCGACACTAAGCACACACAAAAACCTAACAAAAAGATAAAACACACGAGCCTTTCCAAGAGTATTGCAGTAACTGACAACTAGATCAAAGCCAATGTCAGCTTTGATAAAGAAAAAAAGTATAACAGAAATACTCAAAGGCAAATTCAAAAGGGGAAGTCCATAAAAATTAACAAAATCGAAAAACACGATCAATCAACAGAACAAGAGAAAAACAACTGCCATATTCTTGACTTGGTACAGGCATTTTCAGAAGAAAAAAGTGTGTTAAACCTGGTTTTATATCTAGCTAAACCTCCCACTTGTATGACAGATTTCCCTGACTATAATTTCAAGTCTTGCTTGTTTGCTGGCTGGACCATAAAACAAATATCATCAATCTTCGTTACCTCCCATTTATATTATTATTAGCCAATCAAATCATGGAACAGCTACCATAACAAAGACTGATAGACCTTTTTTGGTCAGTTTTTGTCAATATTTATAATAGATGTAACAGATTTTATGGATCATCAACAAATAAGCATAGCTTTTAAACCAAGTACACACTCCAGAAGTGGCACTACATATATGGATAATGCATAGACATTTTCACTTTCCATTCCTAACTTTGCCCTGTAAGTGCCCCACACCCTTTTTATCAAAATTTTTGATCTGCATCTGCACTCAAATAATTTAGCTGTAACATAATTATCAATAAAGATTAATATAAAAATAAGGAGATGTGGTATGATTGCAAATGAGACAATAATCCACCAAAGTTAAAATGAAGTGGTTGCAAGCAATTATATTTGTATAGGCAACCGTATGGCCTTCATCAATGAGAAAAACCAATGCATACCGTATAGTCTGCTATAAAAGATGCAGACTTTTGCAATAATTAAAATTTTGTCAGTGTAAATGAATTAATAGTAATTGTTTTTTGTGAAATTTACACAGTATCAATTTACATAGACTTTTCACAGACTAAGCCCTGCCATTGCCCCACAAAATTCTTGGAGAGTGATGTAGATATTTTTTTTATTAAATATCACATTAAACCAAATATTAAAACCTTTGAAATTTTGTCATTTTAGTTTTAAAAAGTTAGAGCATGGATTAAAATCTTTGGTATACAAAAAGATGACAGTTATACCACAATTGTTTTGTAAACAGATAACACATACTGAGTTTTAATTATTTCCTGTATTTTTTTTTTAGGTTAAGCAACCTTTACCTACATTAACAGAACTGAGGTCCAAAGCCTTATGCTCTCTGAAGAGTCTTAGAATTGACCATCGACGAGCCTTAAATCCTACACCTTACAAGGTATGTAAAAAAAATTTATAAACATGTCATCATCAAGCCTTGTCAGAAACCATTACCTTTTGAGAGTAAAAGAGCAAAATGAGCAAAAAAAAGTCTAGTGAACTGTTACCTTGGGAAGTAGCACATCGAAAATCTAGCACAATGTGTTTGTCGTGTACAAAAATGGCTTCATATTCATATGACATTACCATGTTTTTGTCCTGATATGCATGAGATATTTGCCACTGGACATTAAACACCAATATACCATATATACTCATCATCAAGTTGTGAATCCTACAAATTTAAACATTATATGACTGATCATTGTAAACTGCTGATAAACAGTGGCAAATATTTCATGCATAGAAAAAATACATCATGACAGTGTTGTAAATTTAACGTAAAGTAATTTTTAAGTTACTCCAGAATTAATGGTACAGGGAAGTGTTAAAAGGCACCTTATATTAATGGTATAGGTGTATGTTGGTTCGAAACAAGTTTTCTCACAATAAAGCATTTAATTTCAAATTAAAATTGTATGGAAGAGGTTCTAGGGAGATAATGTACCTTCCAATTAATTTTGGAATAGCCCTATTTCTTTCTATAATATGGTAAATTAAAATGAATACATTTTCAGGTATTTTTATTTGTTAACTTAAGTTATTGGTCTATAAAAAGAAGTATGAGTTACAGGTTAAATATGTAAGTGAGTCAGGCCAGTAATTAGCTGTGAAAATGTTTGTTTATTTTTGCTTTGTAATATTTTTTTTCTTTTTTACAGGTGTCGGTCAGCAGTAATCTGTATTCATTCATGCATGACCTGTGGTTAGATAATGCACCAATAGGAGAGCTTTCATAAATCATGTGATCTAGTCAAATTAACATCATATTAAATATTGTGATATCAATCAGAAAACACACACACATTTCCAATCTACCAGTGGAATTTTATGTTGTATGCGAGTAGAAAATGTTATTTTGATGTTATGTTAGACTCAGCTAATAGTGAACCTGATTGAGTATGCTGTAAATGAATATTTGCTAATGTCAGTCATTGAATTTACTGCTGCAAATTGTGATTTATAGCAGTGTAATATTTTAAAACAAACTTTTTCTAGACTGTGATATTTTACCACTGACATAATCATGTCTTTATAGAGATTTATTACTATTCTATCCCACACTCCAATGGAGGGAATATACTGGTTTACCTCTGTAACACATTTCTGTTTCTTTTTTCTCAGGATGATAATTCATAACTTCTTGATATATGTCAATAAACTACATCTGATAATGTCAAAATGTGTGACACATTTATTAGTTCCTTTCATTTCCACATTTTATTTGCCTGAAACTTGTAGCTTGAAATGTCATGCACATATGAAAATGTTGTCATATTTTCCCCAGCTTTTTTGGTATATGACCTTTTTCATTAATATGTTTATACAATATATGTAAATGCAAAACTTTTGTCAAAAATAAATATTTTTCTTTTTAAACTAAAACATTGAAATGAAATAATTTAAATGATAATGAGTTCTTATCCTCTTTATTTTTGAAAAGTCACAAATTGAGAGAAATATGCAAAAAAACTTAAAAAATATTGAATCTTGCTGTTCACATCTCATCTGGATAGTTAGAGTTGTCTCCCTCCCATTGTAAAGAACCAATATTTTCCTGACAATTTCAAATTCAGGCACTTTCCTATACATTTTCTATATCACCATGCTTATGTTATTACGTCACAGTTAAAACATAATTGTAATGAGACCATTTAAATTGATTGACCTTGGGTCAACTGGCCATGGTGTAACTTATTCATAAAAAAACAACTTGAGATTGGTGTATAAAACCTTACTCAGTAACAGATTGATATTTTTTGAGAGAACATTGAATTCTGGTTGTTATTTATTAGAATGCCTCCACTATCTGTACTTTACTATTTTTGTTAAGAGTTTTTTTATTGATGTATTTGTTGTTCTGTTTTGTACATATTATGATACAATGGTCCATGAAATTTTAAGGTAATATCACAAAGGCGAATATATCGTCTATAAGTTTTAAGAAATGGGAATTGAAAGAACAGACCAGTAATCTCTAAATGTTTCTGATCTTTTTTTATAATTTGACATTGAGGTAGACTTTTTTATAATGATACAAATGAAGTCTATTGAGATAAAAATTTAAATCAAAATGAGACGGTATTTAAATGCAAGATTGTGACTGGTATGTTGAAAAAGATTTGTTTTTTTTTAGAGACCACTTCACCGCATCAAAATTTTTGATTAATCACCAGTCAGGGGTGTTCCAATGAACTTATAATTAGGATTCACATGCATTACACTTTAAATTTATTATATGATCAGCTCACAAATTGACATGATGTTTTATGATTACAAAAAATATTTAAATAAGAATAAAGTCTAAAAATCAATTTAATAGATGCAAGCTAAGTTAGAAAATCAAAATAAGAGCAATTCACTGCCTCAAATTAGTCAACATTTGACCATACAATTGTGTGGTAATTACTTTGATTACATGAATTTCATAAAACACCTCCACACTATCATGTTCAAACATTCCAACTGATGGCAATTTTTTATTTTCAACTGATATTATTACAAAATAAATGATTGATGTGAGTACATCTGCACTGACTTGGTTTTTTTTTATCTTCTTATTTAAGATAGTTTCGAATGTTTTGTATGGCTGAAACATTTATTTACTGTTGTATATATCTGAACAGTTTGTTGGGCCAGTTTTGTCATTCATTTGGATTTTTTTAGAGGGATTACCTTTTATAAGTAAGGTTTTTATATATTTGAAATAAATAACTAAATATCCTACCCATATGTAGATCAAATAGAAAAACATTCTGCATTCTGTTTTATGGCTTCTAAAAGAAAAAGCAATTGTTACAAAAAAAACATTTCTCTGTAGGAATTATGAATACAGCATTAATTTTACAGCTGCTAACCTTGAAAAAAAATCATGTTTTTATTATATTGGGATAAACAGAATAACTATGATAAGGAAAAATATACCCAGCTTCCTCTCCGCCCCCCTCCTCCCCCCCCCCCCCCTCATCCCCCCCCCCCCCCCAAAAAAAAATATACAAAAATGTCATTGTTTTTGTATAAGAAACGTAAATATTCTCTTTTGGTCAATGTTTTTTCCATATAAATTTTTCTTGAGGCAACTCTGTCAGGCTAAATGTTTGAAAAAAAAATCCATGCAGTAATCACACTTTTCAATACAAATATATGGAAAACATTTTTCAAGGTTTTTTTTTCTAAAGCATATAAAATATCACTTGCATTTATATACATGAGTTTTCAGGGCTGCAATGTTTAAATAACTTTCACACATATACGTTAAAAAAAAAATAGAATAGTTATATATAGTGCCATAAGTTTGTTTTGTAATGAGATTAGTTAACCCTATACACATAAACACAAAACCATTGACCCGGTGTATAAACCCTAGCCTTGATATATGCACAATACATGTTCTTAAGTTAAAAAAGTATATTTATTTTTATCATGTTGATGGAGTTGTTGGAAGTATGATGCATTTATTTATGAAATATTAACAGCTGTGTAATAAATAATTTGGATGAGATTTTATCCATTACTTAACAGAGACCTGCATTTAAAATTGAAATCAAAAATGCGAATTTTAAGTTTGAGATACATATTGGAGGAATACGCCATTTTTTTATTCAAACGGTGAAATAAAACATTTTACGAAAGATTATCTCTGAAAGCCTGATTTATATTTTGATTCAATATAATCCTCACCAGGGGGCAGCACTGGTTTTTTAGTGATAAGAGGCAAATATAATCCTTGCCTTTTCTGTGTCAATTTTCATAAGCATTTAGGATAATATTTATTTCCTAAACAACTACATAAATTTATGGGTAACATACCACAATTAAAGCCAGCCAGTTCATTATATACTTGTTTGTAGGTCTACCAAATCCAGTGTACAGTGGGGCCTTGCTTATGCCAGACCACTCAATTCAATTTTCAACTACTTAAAATGAGAGGGGGAACTGCACATTATGAAATACATATCAATATCTTAATGCTTGATCAAATGACAAACAGATGTGTGTTTCTGTAAGTTTAGAAGTCTGAGGTATTTGGAAAACAGATTTAAGTTAACATATTGTTTTATATTTTAATCTCCCCACTTTTGGTCTTCATTACAGGGGAACCAGTGCTGCTTTCCTGGAGGGGAAATAACTCTTGTCAAATTCAAGCTTTAAGGAATAGAACTATACAGTAGACAGGTTATATTATAGTCACATGATGCATGTGTAAAGTCATATCAAAAATAAACTGCTGATAATTATATGAATTATTAAAATATAATTAATTTTATGTATTTTAATTGTAAATTGTGTACTTGTTTATTAGATGATTTTTACAAGACAAATTAATGTATTTTAATATTTGTTGTAAATTAAATAGATTTGATGATTTTCAAAGAAATAAAGAAAGTGCAATACCTTTTGCATAACATCTGTTTATCTTTTATCACAAATACACCAAGCTCAAAAATACCTTTAAAAGTTCATCATCTGATACTAATACCTAAAGTGTGCTCCTAGTACCTTTATCTCATTGAAAGAATATACATTACCTGTGTTATATTGATTTTTTTCTTTCTCTGAACATTTTAGCATTAAATTTTTGATTTAATTCTTTCAGCACTATGACCCGGTTTACAGGGAAATCAATTTTACTTCTGTAAACACTATAACCCGCTATACCGGGCTGCACATGCTACTTTTTTTAATCCAAGATTTCCATTGGTCAGTCGTTGGAAAAACCCCTCTGAAGTAACATACTATCGTCATATACATTCATTCGAGTTTCTCTGGCTTTTTCCGTACTTTTAACGGGAAATAAAGTAAATATTGGTCTATTATTAGCGATGAAAATTTTTGGAAATTTTGTACACAAAATGGTGGATATCGATAGTGAAAACGAACTGTCAGGAGACTAAATTAATTATTACTTCGGCTAATTTGACTTAATAAATGTTAATAAAGCTGACAGAAATGAATTAGAAAGGCAATGGAGAAATATAGTAGGGGACAGTGATGATGAAGAGGACTTACGAGGGATTTGAAGCCGCGGACAGGTTGACAAAAATTTTGACACACGGAGAAAGACAGAAACTCAAAGAAACATTCATGAATTTAGGGAACATGTGGGCCCAGTTAGAAATTTTGACACACGGAGAAAGACAAACTCAAAGAAACATTCGTGAATTTAGGGAACATGTGGGCCCAGTTAGAAATTTTGACACACGGAGAAAGACAAACTCAAAGAAACATTCGTGAATTTAGGGAACATGTGGGCCCAGTTAGAAATTTTGACACACGGAGAAAGACAAACTCAAAGAAACATTCGTGAATTTTGGGAACGTGTGGGCCCAGTTAGAAATTTTGACACTTCAGCATCTGCCCTAAACTATTTTCAATGTTTTTATACTAAAGAAGTCTTCACTTCTATCGTCAATTTAACTAATTTGAACGCAATCCGAAAATCATAAATGAAAGTTGACACCTTTACCTGTGCTAATGAAGTACAAATACTTTGTCAATTGAGACAATATAACATTTATTTTTTTAATCATCATTAACTATTAAATCAATATAAATTCAAACAAAAATAAAAGTGTTTTCATAGTTAAAACACCAGTTTATCAAAATTACCTGATTTACCCGTATTTTTACCTGTATGTCACCATAAGTCACAATAAGACAAACAGGTACAGCAAGTACAAAGTATGCTGATTATTTTGATACCTCATATGATGGAATTGGACGACTGAGTACAAATATACATCAGTTTAAAAGTACCTACCCTGAAAATTCTCAAAGTTACTTAGTGTTGAAGGGTATAATATATTGAAAGTTATGCAGTGTTGAAAGAGTTAAGGTTGTCAAGCATGAAGTTGTGGATACATCAACTTGAAACTTTAGTTCACATTACATATTCATTATGATATGTACTTTTTAGTGTATAACACCACTAATTTGGCCCAGTCAAAAAGCACAAACCAGAAAGTAGTACATATTTAACACAAATTAGTTCCTATGCATTGGTTTAACTGTCAAAATATGTTTTTTGGTAATTTTGGTATCAGATGAAAGCTGAAAGACTGGTAATAATTGCAGAACACTTTTTTACTTATATTTTTGAATAAGGTCGGACCTTTATCTGGACTCCGGGATCGGATGTTTTTAAGCTTGGGATTTCGGGATTGATCCTTTCTGGATCCGGGAATTCTTTTTTCGAATTTCAGGATGTTGAGATTTAAATTTCTTTAAATTCGGGACCTCGGGATTTCATGTTTTTAAGCCCGGGATTTCGGGATCAGGACCCCTCATACCCCTCCTCCTGGTTGGTTCATCAGAAGTTTCAGGAACCAGTTCTCTCTATATGCAATACAAGGGATGTTAATTTTTATACAACCGCAAAAAGCGGTCGTATATTGATATCACGTCGTCGTCCGAAGACATTTGGTTTCCGGACAATAACTTTAGTAAATGTAAATAGAAATCTATGTTTAAACACAAGGTTTATAACCACAAAAGGTAGGTTGGGATTGATTTTGGGGGTTAGAGTCCTATCAGTTTAGGAATTAGGGGACAAAAAGGGGCCCAAATAAGCATTTTTCTAGTTTCCAGACAATAACTTGTGGAACTGTGTATGGATCTCTCTGAAATTATACCACAAGTTTCCATACCACAAATGGATGGTTAGGATTGGCTTTGGGGGGTTATGGCTCAAACCGTTTAGGAATAAGGGGCAAAAAGGGGGGGGGGGGGGGGGGAAACAAGGGTTTCCTGGTTAATAGACAATAAAAAAAAAAGTACAATGTTATGCTTGGATTACCTCCCTTACACTGCTTTTAAATTATGTGTAAAGAAATGTATTGTCATGAGGTGATTAGCTGTCAATTTATTTTTAGAAGTTACTATTTAAAAATGCTGATTAGGGAAAATTAATTTTAGCCATGATTATGTATGTCATTTTTAATTTTAAGACTTTTATGATGTATTTAAATGGGTAATTATGGTTGCAAACTCCATTGGAAATTTGAATTGAGATTATGACCATATCTTGAGGGAAAGTTTTTTTTTTTGGAAAAAGGGGGGGGGGGGGGAGGAAAAAAAATTGTAAGGGGGGGGGGTGTATAAAAGAAATAGAAAATGAGAGGGGGGCAATTTTTTTCTCATTTCAGATTTCAGAAATTAAAAAGAAAAAAGGGGGGGTACATTTTTTTTTTTGGTGGGGGGGGGGGGGGGGGGTGTCAATTGGCAACAGCAAAGTGTATTGCACAAAAGCAAGAAAAGGGGGTATAATTTTTTTTTTTGGGGGGGGGGGGGGGTCAATTCGCAACAGCATAGTGTATTGCACAAAAGCATAAATTGAATATAAAATCAAATCATATAACCAATTCTAAGTTCTATTCTGTGTCAGAAACCTATTATGTGTCAAATATTTAATTACAATCCAAATTCAGACCTGTATCAAGCGCGAATATTGTGTCCATTTTTGCCCCAACTGTTCAGGGTTGGACCTCTGCGGTCATATCCAGCTGCGCTCGGCGAAGCAATTTATTTTAGTACAAAACACCATTAGGTGTTTCTTTGACATGCAATGATTGTCACTGTATTCGAATATGTAATATATTATATGTTTTTTTCTAAATAATTTCATTCACTCAATTAACGAAACCTTAACTATTACATTAACAGCAATGAAATAGTATGATTTCCAAATAAAAGTAGAAACCAGTTTTTTACATGTTCAATAAATCTGGTATTTTAAATTTCTCTCACATTATACATGTACATTCTGTGGCTGATTCAAGCGTGGTGCATAGCTGAGGGCATACACCCCTCTTTGATCAGAAAAAATATAATTTTCATGGCATAAAATCATACCAAATGAATACAAATACTATTTTTGGCAAATATGCCCCATTTAAGACTCATGGATCCAACCTCGACAATAATAGGTGTCAGCATAATTGAATCAATGTGAGAATTTGACACGGGTGAAGTGCCCCTCGGTATGCACCTTGACCCTCATCATTGGTATACTGTGAGTTTGGCTAGCTCACACATGGTAGAGTTGATGGATCACTTGGTGGGTGGTCAAGGTTGGGCCTGGCTGTGGTGGTCATCATCAAATATATTTCAACAATGCATTTTCGTTGTATTTTTAATATTAATTATTTCCAAATTCAAATATAATATATACTTATGTACAATCCAATTCAGAATTGCAGTTCTTGCTTATGTACCCATTAATCTCAATAATATCTTAGCTTCAATTCTCTTATTTTCTTAATTTAAAATCAAAGTCTTCTCTTTATATTGCTTGACCTAACAATCACAAAATAAAATGATTGTCTTATCATACATAAACCTTTATTTAATGAAAAAAGGCTGGACTAGTTCTTTTTAATCTATAGCTAGTTGTTGACAACATAAGATCTTGTGGGTTACCAAACATAACTTTCAAACATAACATTACATAATAACTACATTTTCACTTAAACTACAAAGAAAATAACAGCTTTAACTATAAAGTGCTAATTCAGATTATTTATCATTTAATTTCAAACTTATTGTTAAAGACCACACTTGGATGAAAACAATTACAAAATTTCTTAATCCTTAATCTGAGATATTAAACAAAAGTCTAATTTTGACATGTTTGTAAAAAGAGTAAACACTGTCACAAAGATTTACATTGATAATCAGTTGAAATAATTTTAAAATCTTGAAGTTTTGGCTTGAAAAAAGGGAATATAAATGCATCTAACGTGTGTCAATTTTTGACAAAATATGGTCATCAAGTTTTAGTCTAAGATCTGTCCCCTAATTATTAACTGGAATTTACTATCTGAAAACATATACCAGTAATTGAAATTATGGAAATTTATTCTAAATAATTGCATCTCATCTTTACACAAAAAAAAGTTCGTATGAATCACTGATGTGTGTCAGCGCTTCGCTGATTTGAATATATATGATATCTAGATAATGTGTCTATGACGTCAACAAACTATTAAATGAAATCGACTGGAGGAAAACTAGGTCATTAAACTGTCACAGATGTGTTGTCATAGGTAAAAATAAACACTTTCGTGTACTAAAGAAGGAATTGTCGGACCAAGGTAAGATTTTTCATGCTTTATAAGCTTAAAAAATAATTTTAAATGTTTTTAATCATTATCCTTGGTTCAGTTGAAGTGATTGCACATTACAATATATCTGTCTTCCGCATTCCGGCAAAATTTATGATATACATGAGGCCTTCGTGGGGTTTAAATTCGTCGATCTTCAGTCATGATATGGTGGCCGAGATGGAGGGTAACAAATGTCTAGTTTAAATAGAATTTGCGTCCATGGATTTTTGTCATACTGAATTTTACATCTTCTGAAAATCATGATGGGATATAATCGTTTGTTTCCCTATTACTAATTAATCACTATTAACTGTAAACCTGGACTTATACATCAATCTATTAGTCTCATAATGTAAAGTTAACTGTATAAAGTACGAAGAATAACTAAAAGTAATATGTGCCAATTTACAAGTAATATAAAAATACAGGAAAGTTTAATTCCTAAATTTAAACTTTAAACAAGCTGTCTGTAACTTTATAAATACGAATATAAGGAGGTCTGGTATGATTGTCAATGAGACAACTATGATCAGTCATTGTCTATGATTGATTGATTGATTGTTGTTGTTTGCATAACGTCCAGTGGCAAATATTTCATATGTGTTTACCATAGGATAATATTTAATTGTTATATATTATATATCATTTTAAACAACAATATTAAGGTTCTTTCAAATCCTGAATTAATTTCTAAAAGTTCTCTTTTTATGTTACATCTTATTTGTTTCGTCTGTTTTGTTTAGTTAATTTCTTGGGATTATCCTGGGAGAAAACGGCATTGAGATTAAAAACATTTTGTTCCTCATAAGACGGTCCATAGAAAATTCTTATTTAAGATTGTATTGTAAAATATGATTCCTATTTGTGCGAATGTGATCTCAGAGGACGGATCCATTGTTAGAACCCAATACCATCAAATTTGTCTTCATAACAAGTAAATCTCTGCGAAACGTAGGCATGCCCCCTTTTAAGTTTTTAGGTGAAATCTCTAGGCCTCCCATCTTCTTAACCCGTAGTTTTTGTATCCATGGTCAAACCAGAATTGGCATTTCGGCTGTTTTCCTGCTATGCATGCAACTTTTAGTAAAAAGCATAATTATGAGTTTATATTTATTAAGAAGAATTGACAAGGAGACATGTTTTCCTCTGAAGTTTACCTTGCGAGCTTGCACTTTAAAATCCGGTCGATCATAATATATGCTGACGTCTCCTTTATCCAATCACAAAACCAAAACTCGACACATGTATAATATAAATTCGTAATATATCAATAATATGCATGTAATGTTTGACACTGGACGATAAGGAGCCATCTATCACACTGTCAGATTAAAATACTGGTATATTGTCAGTCTATTTGGAAAGTGCGAGATTAAAATACTAGTATTCACAGTCTATTTGGAAAGTGCGAATCGAAAAAAAAAAAATATTTTTAAAATTAGATTGTTTTAATGTCGGTCAATTAGAGTACAGGAAGATAATGATTAATAGCATTTCTGAAGTTTTGGACAAAAAGAAGATTTTCTGTTGAAATAATTCTATGTACACGTGTTTCATAGTAAAATTTAGCCACTCAAGTGTTTAAAACCTATCCATCTTTTGAAATTGTAAGTACACATGTATCATATTACTTTAAGTTAGAGTATTCGTTACCATAAATTACTTAAACATTTTACTAAATTCTTTCATAGATACAAAGATTTGTTTTTGAAGCGTGACTACCTGTAGAATTCGTAAAAAAACGGGACATCACTTCCTATACATTGTTTACGATTGTGTTGTTTATAAAGTACGAATGGGAAACACGATCCGTGTATATATAGACTTATATATTGATCATTTTAATATCATTTTAACATCGTAGAAATGGATTATTTTTTTTATCCGTAATGACATGGATTTTGTATTTGACAAATTAAACATAGATAAATATGGATTTCTTTACACTTATGAAAAGTTATGGTGCTACACCCTGTCAAACTATTATCCTTAGGGAACGACCATTTAACTTCAAAAAAAGGGGGGTGTTATGTTTTTGTCCTTAAAAAATATTCTGATCCCCACTTTGACAAAAAAAAAATATGGGTCCAGATTTTCCCCATACCTTAGAGTGTTAAATAATTTGATCGATAGCGTCGAAAACCTAAAAAAAATGTTCACGCTTTGCACGAAAAAAAAATTCCGACTCAGACATCAGTCAAAAACCATAACACCCCCCCCCCCCCCCCCCTTTTTTGAAGTTAAATGGTTGCTCCCTTATGTTACGGTATTTACAAGGTCACGCTGTTCGAGACCGGTTATGCAGTATTAACACCAAATCCATAAGAAGTGTATAATTATTTAAACGATAGTCTGGGATAGCATGATTTTTATGCCCCTGTCGTAGCGGAGGGGACACAAAGTTTTACCCTTGTCCGTCCGTACGTCCAAAAGTTGGTTTCCGTTCTCTAACTTTAGCTTGCCTCAACCAAATGTTATGAAACTTATACACAATGCTTATTACCACAAAACACAGATCAAGTTCGAATTTTGTCGTCACTTTAACCGTTCTAGAGTTATGCCCGTTTAAAAATGAAAAAATGCTGAATTTTTCGTTTCCGTTCTCTAACTTAAGTAAACCTCAACCAAATGTTATAAAACTTATACATAATACTTATTACCACGAAACACAGATCAAGTACAAGTTTGGGTAGCGTTACTTTTACCGTTCTTCAGTAATGTCCCTTTATAACTTTATATGATATGCAAGCGGGGCATCATCTGTGTCCCATGGACACATTCCCCATTTATTTAGTAGTTGTTATAGTCTTATAAGTAATTTTCAGTAGCTGCAAGTAGTACGCTTAGATCGGTACTTTGTGTCATATTTCTTCGTGTTAGTTAAGGGTTTTTTTGTGTGATTCGTATCGATCTGATGAGTCAAGCCATCAAGTTATATTTTTACAGGTAGTTCTTATGTTATGCTTGTACACCATTGTCCCAGGTAAGGGGAGGGTTGAGCGCTCTCAAACATGTTGAACCCCAACACATTCTGTATATATCTCGGGAGCCTGTAATGTTGTTGTTGTCGTTAGTTGTTGTCTGTTATATCTGATTTTCGTTTATTGTTTTTTTTTTCATAAATCAGACCGTTGTTTTTTGTTTTTGTCTGAATCGTTTCCCTTTTGTCATGTCGAGTCGTACCAAAGCTGACTGAGGTTTTCTAATTGTTGAATGCCTTTCGTTGACATATAATGCTTAAACTCGTGTCAGTTGGACCCTGTTTGGTAGTTGTCTCATTGGCAATCATACTCCATCTCTTCATTATTATATTTCATGTACGAACTATCAGTGTCAGCAATCATAAGTTGCCTATTCTACCTTTCCTGTCATGAATTAATGACGATGTTTCTTGTTTGTTTTAAATGCATTTTGCATAATGTCGTAATCGTTTTCATATGAAGAAAATATTGCAGTTCTATGAGAAAAGTATAACATTATTATTTTTTTCACTATAAAAACAATATTGCTATTCTATAAGAAAAATATCGCAGTCATATATAAAAATATACCATTATATACCATTGTCAATCTAATACACGTGATTATGGTTTAAAATGCAATCGAACAAATTGAGAGTTCATTCTATTGTCTTTGCTACATAATTGTCTTAGTATTTGTACTTCAAAATTATAGATTGTACAAATAGGTTTCGTCTTTTTTACCTATTTTCTCGTATAAATACAAAATTCTTGGAATTATATGTACACAGTGCATGGGAAATCGTCCCTGTTTTCAAAAGGAAAAATATTCATTTCCCGAAAAGCTTTTTTTTCTTTCCTACAAATAGGATATTCGTATGCGATTTTCCCAAAATGCATCTCGTTTACAAAAGAAAATATCATAACTCTACATATGAAACGTGTTTTCGATTCGCACTGTCCAAAGACATGATAGACTGATACTAAAATTACAATAAAATTTGAGTCTTAGATACGTTGCGCACGATGTTGATACTAGTGAGCGTTACACGACGTTCCTTATAATAAGGCGATTTGGACGATTTCAAAGAACGTTTCAAGCGTTCAAGCTTTAATTGATGAGTTCAATTAACTGAAGTGAATTTGGTAACCAGCTTCCGGTTTGTCTAAAAATGCATAGTTTTACAATCTTTCCAGGCCACAATTGAAAATTTTCCGTTTGCCAGCAGTTCGCATTAATGGATGCATACATTAATTTCCGGCAAATTTACAGATTTAAAAAAAATATAAATTAGGTATTGAATTTACATTTCCTACTTTTTGCATATACATATATTCTTTTGTCGCATTTCTTTCCGTTTCCTTTCATTTCTATGTTTTATCATTTCCCGATGCTCTCTTTGTAGCAAAATATCTCGGTAGTTAAACATTTGGGAGTCATGTTTTTCTCATCTCCGTTCTTTTGTGGCATTATGCATGTCCTTTGTTTCTTATAATTGCTAGCAATGGTTTTTCTCTATTTTTTTTTTCATTTACAATAAAATTATACATTTTTCTTTTCAATTTCAAATATGCCAAAAAACGATAATCCCGATATTTTATATATCAACCTCATTTGATCGACATTTGAATTTAAACTTAAACTTTTCCTTTCTAATACTTGGGTTATATTATAACTTATATTTCTTTTTTTCATTCGAGTTAAACTGGAAACAAATAATTATAAAATATAAAATTAAAAACCCGAGCATGACATCAATCACGTTTTTCTAACGTTGTGACAAAACGGCTATACTTTTTGAAATGAACTAAAAATCTTGTTGCCTAACGGAAAATGTTATACACTAAATTGTTTTAAAAGAAAAACAGAAAAACTTTTACCACCAAGTTTTATTTTCTATGATCTAACCATGCTTATTTGATAAACAGCCGGTTAAAACCTCAATTGTAAAGACAATACAGCGGGTTTTTTTTCGCTGTGACAAGATGGCTATATTATTTGAAGTCATTGCAATATAAACTATACGCATCTTTCCGGCAAAAAATATCATGAACCAGGAATAAAGTAAATAAACTTTTAAAATATCATAAATATTTTTCCTCTCAGCTTTTCTAATTTCACCAGTCTATTGTAGAAGACATAAACTTGAGTCTTATCTGTCATTTGTGTCGTTTAGTTGCTTATCCAACAACTATTATTTATATTCATTGACGTTGGTCCACCATGACGTGTATCAAATAATTTTTTTCGTATTTCAGACTGTTGCGAGAGAGAGTAAACAAATACAATGTAATGTAAAAACAAAGTGAAAGAAAGAAAAAAAAAAGAACAATGAAGCACTGCAGATATATAGAAAATGGAGGTCGACAACCGTTTGCACTTCCAGATGGGAAAACATACCACGTGTTCATTTCATACGCAACAATGGAACCAGACCGACAGATCGCACATACTTTATTTACGAAACTAAGCGAAAGTAACTTTACATGTTGTTTACACGAAATTGAGTTTCAAGCTGGACATCTTATAGAGGACAACATTAAACAATGTATGAAAAAATCTCTGAAAACTATTGTCCTTCTATCAGAAAACTTCAAAAATAGTTATTGGTGCCACATTGAAATGACTGAAATTGTCCAATTACACATGGATAATAAAGGTTTTCCGCCAATTGTTTTAAAATTAGACAGTTGTGAGGTACCTGAAGCACTTAAGCCATACACATATATGTTGTTGCAAGCTGGACTGGACGAAAAGATGCCGGATATTGTAGATGTTATTAATGATATGGAAATTACAGGTAATTTACCGTTGGGAATATCCTTGTAGGCTGTTGTTTGTTTTTTCGTCGCTCTACATGCCATGATATTGTCTCGCTTCGACTTTATTGATTCTTCCTTTGGTGTCTTCCGCCTCTTAAATTTCTTCATAATCTTTTAATAGATTTCAACTGAATATATTTTTGGTAATATATTTGGCAATTCATGTTGTATTCGTCCGCACTCTTCAATTGTGTAGCCTTTTTTATCTATTCTTTATATTTTAGCACCCCATTATTCTCTCATCTTTATATTTTATATAATTGGCGCTTCATTATTCTCTGTTCTTTATATTGTTTTTATAGTGATTAAGGTTTTTACACAATGTTGACTGCTGTACCCCTCTTTTTGACATTTTTACCTATGATGTCTGTTTGTTTTGTTCACACATTATTGTCAATATAATGGAATTTTATGCGACTGTCATACAAATGAGAGGTTTAGCAAGCTATAAAACTAGGTTCAATCCACCATTTTCTACATAAGGAAATACCTGTACCAAGTCAGGAATATGACAGTTGTTTTCCATTCGTTTGATGTGTTTGAGCTTTTAATTTTGCCATTTAATAAGGGACTCTCCTTTTTGAATTTTCCTTGGAGTTCGGTATTTTTAGTCCCCTACCGACGAAGTCGAAGGGGACTTTAGGTTTGCACCCCGTCCGTCTGTCTGTCCGTCTGTCTGTCCTTCTGTCAGTCCGGCAAATAAGCTTTCCACACTTTTTTTCTTCATGCTTGAATATATTGATTTGATATTTGGTATATTGTTTTATCATGACAAGTTACAGATCAAGTTCGAATTTTGTTCCGGTCTGATAATTTAGTCCAGAGTTATGGACCATAACTCTGGACCATATCTAATGTTAGAGTACTATGTTAAACCATATTTCTGTACAAAGGGAGATAACTCATTTTTTAAAAGACATTCATTGTTAAATTATTTGAAGGATTTTTTAGCAGGTTTGTTTGTTATTTAGTATAAACTAATTTCTGAATGCTATATATATATAAAGAAAAATTTATGAAGAGAAATCCTTTAATTAGATAATAATCTATTTTTATTAATGTATATATTTCAATACATTACATTGTGTAGATAAATGTTGTTGACATTTTATAGATAAGTTACAAATCTATATTAGTTTGTGACAAATGAAAGAAAAAATATTTGGAACTATTAATTATATTTGATTATAATTTGAAAATAGATATACACTGTATTACATCATATCTTATTTTAGAGAACTATTAAACATATCTTATGTTTTTTTCACTCATATAATCAGTTTTCCACACTGATTTTAACCATGCTTGAAGATATTGACATGATATTTACTTTTTGTTTACACCATGACAAGTTATAGAACAAGTTAGCATTTTGTTCCAGTAAAACGAATTTTTACCCGGTAGGGGACTATGTATTGCCATGCAATACTCTCAGAATGCTTGTTATATTTTACTTTTTACTTTTTGGCCCTTTTCTCTATTCTTAATTTTTTAGGCTATTGTCCTCAAATCTGTATACCCAATCCAGACCCTCATATAGCATATATATGGTGTCAATCATAAAATGATAATTGTATGAAAAATGAAAAGAAGGAGTATTTTTTTTTGTGTTTATAATATGAATTCCCGACATGAACTTGACACAACAAAAAGCAAAGGAACAGAGTGTTTCCTGCGATTCTTCGTTTGAAATTCGCAGCGATACCTTAAATAATAGCCCACATCTCTCGTCAAATTCGAGCCAGTCCCTAGTAACGGTTTGTGCGGAATTCTTTACTAGATGTTGATAGAAAGTATTAAAAACACGTGTCTTTTTAGACACTATAGTTTATTTGATATTTCATTGGGAAATATGAGGATGATTCGGAAAATAAACAATGATCTCCACACAACACTGACCTCTTTTTCAACTGCTGAAAAAAAAACCACACACATATATTATTATATACTGGGATTTCAAACTCTGCAAATGATGTACGATTAACATTTGTTATTTGAACAATTATAGAATATGCAGCGCTAGATCTTATACTAATAAACTATATCTTGAATTATCTTTTTCAGAATTTCCAGAATCGATGCTGACTATTTCGTTTGTGCCACAGCGCCAGATCTTTTACTAATACACTATATCTTGATTTATCTTTTTTCAGAATTTCAAGGATCGATGCTGACTATTTCATTTGTTCCACTACCTTGCATCAACTATAACCAAGATACCCCTCATTCTCCATGCATTTGGCCCCATGTTTGTGCTAAATTTATTTTGTCAGACGATGGATGCAAAGATATGTGTACCAAACATCACGTGCTCAACAAAGAATCGTTAGAAAAACTTAAAAAATGCGGATTTCCTGTTGAGAAACAATACTCTCGTCTGTCAAAACTTTATAAGGAAAAGTGTAATAAATGGCTCAAAGACTTTCCATCTAAAACGATATCAGGACCGTGCTATTATTATAATGACAAAGGATGTTTTATTGCAGACGACGCATGTCCGTTCCCTCACATTTGTAAAGACTGGTTTGCTGGGAAATGTACACGTTCGAATTGTAAATTCTCCCATGATGTTCTAAACCCTCAGACAAACTCATTATTGCAAAAGTTTGGATTTAACATGAACCATCCCGATGATATTATTTTATGGCAGTATCGAGAAAAATGTCAAAATTATTTGGAACTGAAAACAAAACAAGACACCAACGTCAATCTCCGCAAAAGCCGTGATCCGAACTCTACAGCGAGTAAATGTGTTTTATATTTAGCTTTTATGGCTATGTCATTGAATTGTTTGTTTAACATATTTAATAAATATGTCTCAACATATTTTAAAAATTTTCTTTCGAGTAAACATTGAAATAATCTCGCATGGCATTTTACATTAAATTACTATAAATAATTCCAGAGTGCATGTGATTGCTTTTCATCCCATTAGTACAAAAGGCTATGTATATACATTGCGGCAAATGAGCACTCAGATGCGTTTACAAGTATTGCATTTTTTAAAACAAAAACTTATTATATTGTTTCCACGCGCAATAAACTCCACTTTTACCCCTTACTTAGATTCTGTGCCTGCCTAAAGTCAAATATCGGCAGTGGATACTGCTGCCTTTATGTTGTTGTTGTTGAATTGATTCACAACTTGTCAGGGAATTTTGATTGTTATTCGATATTGACCATTTATTTTTCGAGAACACGTTGTTAACTGTACAGGTAAATGTGTTGTTGGCTTGCATTGATTTTTTAGACTAATTTCCTGTAACTTAAAAATGGAAACCCCATGACAATAGTGATGACACACACCGAGTTAAGCATAGTACTATGTAAATAAACTCGTCATAGACACCAGGCATTTAATTGTGTACGCCTGACGCTTGTCGCGTCTATAAAAGACTCATCAGTGACGTTCGAAATAAAAAAGATGAAAGGCCAAATAATGTACGAAGTTGAAGAGCAAAACGGATCGTGCAACCAACGCTCCGTTCCTTTGACAAGTATTTTTCTGCTTGTTTGCAAATGTTTAATTGGTGCTCTGTTATGTAACAATATTGCAGTAGATATTCTCTACATGTATATGCAAACTATCTTACCTGACAGAGGCCTCGAAGGCAGAGTTGCCTAATTAGTCCAACTACTGTGTTACTATGCTGTCAACACTGAGGTTGTAAGTTCGAAACTCACACATGGTAGGTGTGCTAGACTCCAATCTTAATTGATTAGGATTGTCAGTTTTTCTGCCGAAGGTCGTTGGTTCTCATCGGTGCTCTGGCGTCCTCCACCAATACAAATTAACCGCTAAGAAATAGCCGATAGTGCTGAAATGGGGCTAAACACAAATCAAACTTATCTGACATTAATACCGATTAGACTGATATTCTGCGTTGCCTTTACAGTAGCTACTTGTCCAGTCTGAAAAAGACCAGTTTCTTAACCATTTTTTTAATACACCACATTTACAAATCACACTGAAGTTTAATACCCCTATCTGATTATAGATATGTTTTATCTTCACTCGCTCCAAAAGCAAAGTTGAACGAGGTTCTCTTTGTCACATAATATTAACATTTAACATTTAACGTTTCCCGAGCTAGAATTTACGTGAGTCTCGATATAAAACCTCTCGGTGAACAAAAAGTTTAGTAAAAACTTTCCTATTATTACCATAAGAACCTAAAATAAGTTACAGCACGATGATCTAGAAAAATACCCGAAAAACAAGTAGTCTCATATGTAGTCTTCAACAATATTTATATGTTTTATACAATATTTCAAATACTTTTCAGTGGTGGATTCAAAAAGGGGGGGGGGGTGAGGATAGAGGACATTAGTCCCCCCTTTAAGTTTGGCAAATATATACATCAGACAATATTATCATTTTATAAAAATCATGTAAGTTTATAAAAATTATACAGGTGAAAGTCAGTCCTCCAAATAAGTTTGTTCACACATGTGCATGTTTATATATAGATATATGTAATTGTAAATATATATTTTCTCTGTAACTATGATATGTAGTTTTATGATAATGAAGTTCATTCATTCATTCATTTTCTCGCAAAAAGCGTCCAAAGTATATGGTATTACGACCTCCTTTCAAAAATCCTGGATCCGCCCTTGCTTATTCATTACTAATTTATCTTAAGTGATCTGATTATACGCTTCTAAATTGAAAGGCTATATTGCAAAGATTGTTTGGTGAAATTGCTCTTCACAGATGAGTTAAAGTTCTAATGTCTCCCTGTGTTTAAATGTTTAAATATATAATTTTATAATTCGACTTACAACTTGTGTCAAATGTTTCAATTGTCGGTAGATTTGAATACTCATGTTATTGACAATATCATTTTTTCCTAATAAAACGAGGTGTATAGTCAATGCATTTCTTTTATGAAAATGGAAACTAACTGATATACCTATTAAAATGACACTGTAATTAAAAACAAAAAAAAACAAATACAAAGGATCTACCCCTCTTGAGCAGAAGACTTCTTTTCTTTTAGGCTGCCTTTAGTAAACTGCTCTTCATTTTATCAAACGTTTATCGCTATATGAGAGCTCCCGGCAGTACGCATTACTCCATAAAACGATTTTATTAACTAGATTTAAAAATTTTTGGCACTGATTTTCCTTAAATGAATTTCCGGAGAAGAAGAACATGTGACAATTAGACCGGCAAAAGTTATCAGTTCGGCCAAACAATGTATGTAAAATGACTTATAATGAACTGTTATTGCATGTCAAATGATTGTACTATCCGTTGTAAATACTTTATTCTATGTTTCCCCTAACTGACGTAAGAGAAAAATCATTTGGAAAAAAAATTCAACAAATGTATGTCAAATATGACAGAGTTGATGATTTTTAATTACTTGCGATTGTATTTCCGGATATAGAATTTTTTCCATTGCATATAAAAATTGTAGAGCACATTTCCTCTGGCAAGTAAAAACTGACATCAAGTGAAAGCAATTTTAAAACAAAAGAGGATTTGCAAAATAGTCATTTGCAATCTAATTGAATAAAACTAAAGTATAAGTTGAGATTTTTTAGGTCAAGTAAGTAAGTCAGTAGATTTTATTTGTAAATATTTCCCCGATTTTTTAAAATCAATCGACTGATAGATTATAGTTGATATTTATTAACAGTCATATACTGGTTTCCTATTTGGTTGTTTATCCTTCGATTTTTCGGGAAAAAGTAAATAAATTTTAAGATTAAACTTGAGTTTTATGTATAACTATAAATCAACAGAGTCTGAAATCGATCATTACCTACATTTCAAGATTGTTTCAAAAGAAACGAATCAAGTGCATCTGTAAAATGAGAAATAAGGCAAGACATCTTTATGGATATATCAACTGTCAACTTATCGTTTAAATACAAACCAAAACCAAGTCCTGAAATATATGTTCAATAGCAAAATAACAAATGAGTAATAGCAAAAGGTTATGTCCGTGATACAATCGAATAGTTCGGAAGAATAGTGACAGTAGCAACCACCATTTAAGATAGAAATACTTAGTTAAACGATTGGATCGTGTATTATGGGACTTGGAAGGTGGTAAATACTGTGCAATATTGATAGGGAAATCCAAAATTGATTTTGAGTCTAACTCAGTAGAGAACCGTCTAAAGTCTGTTTAATTGATAACTTATTAACGTTCAGATTTTGATGCCGAAGTTTACCAGTCATTACCTATTGATAAATTTAACAATAAACACAGAATCATAGAGCACGTGAACAAAGTGAGATGATAAAGCGTTGTATATTTGCAGTCGTTTATATTTTCGGTGCGTTCCCATTTGTTAATTTAACTATGCCATGACAGTTGTTAGGTGTATTAACTGTTTTCTTTTAGAATCGATTAATACTATCTTCTTCCAACGTTTGTTTACCTTTTCTTTCATCCCGGTTTTCACTCACACTTGCGCTGTGCAGTTGCCGAAGTGTCATGGTTAAGATAACTTCATAAGGAAAAGCTGTCGGTCAATTAGAGTACGGGAGGAAAATAATTCAATAGCAGTACATTTCTGAAAATTTCGATAAAAAAGAGGATTTTCTTTGGAAAGAAATTTTATGTTAACGTATTTCATAGTAAAAAGTAGCAATTCAAGCATATAAAACATGTTCAACTTTTTAAATTAAAAGGTTCATATTACTTATAGTCAGGGATTTGGTTTCGTTACCATAAATTACTTAAACATTTTACTAAATTCTTTCATAGATGCGTATTTGAAGTGTGACTGTACCTGTAGAATTCTTATAGAACAGGATATCACTTCCTATTGTTAACGGTTATGTTGTTTATAAAGTACGTAAATTGAAACACGATCCATGTAGACTTATTGATCCTTTGAATATCATTTTAACACCGTAGAAAGATGTTAAAATATAGCTTTTTGTTTTTGATAAATTAAACATAGCTAAATATTGATTTCTTTACATTTATGAAAAGTTATGTTGCTACATCCTGTCAAATTAATGTACTTATGTTACGGCATTTACGAGGTCACGCTTTTCGCAGACTGTTTATGAATTCTTAACACTAAATACATCGGGAGTGTAATTATCAAAACTTAAGTCTGGGAGAACGCGACATTATTGTTTAGTACTAGTAGTTGTTTTTGCCTTTTAATTAACTTTCAGTAGCTGCAAGTACTCTTAGATCAGTACTTTGTGTCTTTTTTCTTCATGTTAGTTGTTTTTGCCCTTTAACTAACTTTCAGTAGCTGCAAGTACTCTTAGATCAGTACTTTGTGTCTTTTTTCTTCATGTTAGTTGTTTTCGCCTTTTAACTAACTTTCAGTAGCTGCAAGTACTCTTAGATCAGTACTTTGTGTCTTTTTTCTTCATGTTAGTTGTTTTTGCCTTTTAACTAACTTTCAGTAGCTGCAAGTACTCTTAGATCAGTACTTTGTGTCTTTTTTCTTCATGTTAGTTGGGGTTTTTGTGCTTCGTGCTGATATGATGAGTCAAGCCATATCTATTTTTACAGGTAGATCTTATGTAATGCTAGTACACCATTGTCCCATGTAAGGGGAGGGTAGAGCGCTCTCAAACATGTTGAACTCCGCCACATTCTTTATACATCTGTCACAAGTCGGGAGCCTGACGTGTAATTTAGATGTTGTCGTTAGTTGTTGTCTGTTTTGTCTGTTTTTCGTTTATTGTTTTCTTTTCATAAATCAGACCGTTGGTTTTTTTTATTGTTTGAATCGTTTCACTTTTGTCATGTCGAGTCGTTTCACACCTGACTGTTTTTTATTTCATCGTTGACATATAACGCCTAAATTCGTGCCATTTTGGATAGTGGTTTCATTGGCAATCATACTCCATCTCTTCATTTTGATATTTTAAATACGAAATGTCAGTGTCAGCGATCATACTTTGCCTATTCCATCTAACCATTCGTGAATAAATGCCGATGTTTCATGTTTATTTTAAATTGACAATGCAATATTGTCATAATTGTTTTCATATAAAACACATATCGCAGTTCTATAAGAAAAGTATAGCATTAATAAGTTTTAACAATTAAAAACACATCGCTATTCTATAAGAAAATTTATCGCATTCATATAAGAAAAAAAAGCATTATCAATTTATTGCACGTGATTAATGTTTAAAATGCAATCGAACACATTGAGAGTGCATTCCACTATCTTTACTACTTGATTGTCTTAGTATTTGCACATTTCAAAATTATAAATCGCACAGATAGGTTTCATTTAATCCAATTTGCCTATTTTGTCGTATACATACAAAATACTTGGAATTATATACACACTGCTCTTACTCCTTAATACCGCGAATCAATTTTCAAGTCTTTGGTTATACCCAGCTAGGAATAGAAACATCGACGGCACTTACTTTAGTCGAGCACTATACCACGATTCCAACGAGGAGTTTTGGACGTTTTAGAGCTTGTGGCCATATTGTGAAGACACCAATCTATTGTTGCAGACATAGATTTGACATGTAAAAGTCTTTTTGTCATTTGTGTCGTTTGGTTGCTTATCCAACGTTTATTATTTATATACATTTACGTTGGTCCACCATGAAGTGTATAAAATCAATTGTTTTCATGTTTCAGACTTTTGCATTGAAAAGGAAAGAAGTAATGTAAAAAAGTGAAATAAAGACAGAAAAAAACAATGAAGCAATGCAATTCTATAATAAATGAAGGTCGACAACCGTTTAAGCTTCAAGATGTGAAATCTTACCACGTGTTCATCTCATACACAACAATGGAACCAGACCGACAGATCACACATACTTTATTTACGAAACGAAATGAAAGTAATTTTACATGATGTTTACATGAAATTGAGTTTCAAGCTGGACATCTTATAGAGGACAACATTAAAAAAATACATGAAAAACATTCTTAAAACTATTCTATCAGAAAATTTCAAAAACTGTTATTGGTGCCACATTGAAATGACTGAATTTGTTCAATTACACATGGATAATAAAGGTTTCCCACCAATTGTTTTAAAATGAGTCAGTTGTGAAGTACCTGAAGCCATACATATATATACTGTTGCTAGCCGGACTGGACGAAAAGATACCGGCTATTATAGATGTTATTGATGATATGGAAATTACAGGTAAATTTCATGTGCATATCTCCTTGAAGACTTGTTTGTCTTTTCGTCGCTTTACATTTCTTGTCCTAATTTTGTCAGTTATAAGTTTTGATCTTTTGATTCTTTTTTCATAACATTTTAACAAAACTTTAATTTATGGTTAATATATTTTGGAATTATATTTCATATAATAATCACTTTCTTTAACAAACCACAATGTTGAAATTGTTTTACAAACGAGAATATTGCAAATGTTTGCTCCCATATAGTTGCACTAAATATGATAAGAAGATCTTTACAACACCATGCTATGAGGGTTTAAATGGGAGTTTTCATTTTAATATTCTTTGATTTTGTAGGCTAATTTTCCCTATTTTTATATTTTAGGACCCCTCTATTCTCTATTATTTATATTTGAGCACTCCATTAATCACTATTCTTTATATTTTAGACCCTATTATTCTCTATTTGTTATTTTTGGGACTTTTCTCTATTCTGTATACCCCATCCAGACCCTCATAGATCATATATATGGTGTCAATCATAAAATGATTACTGTGTATTAAAATTGAAAAGAAGGGATATGTTTTGTATTTATAATGCAAATTCCCTACACGAATTTGACACAAACAAAAGCAAGGGAACAGAGTTATTCCTGCTGTTCTTTGTCTGAAAGTTACAATGACACCTTCAAATAATACCACATCTCTCTACAAATTCACGCGAGATCCTATAGTAAAGGTTTGAGCGGAAATCTTTTCTGGATGTAGATAAAACACGTGTCATTTTTTACACTATAAAGTTGATTCTTTTTTTTTTAACGGGAAAGTTAAATAGGAATAAGTTCAAATGTTTAAAACTTATTTATGTATATAACATTCATGAAACATATACATAACATTTTTTTTCCATCTTTGCAAATTGATGTACAACTCGCATGTGATATTTTAACAGTTGTTTGCAATAGATTATGTACGAGTGCCATATTTTGAACTATGTTTTATTTTATCTTTTTCAGAATTTCCAGGATCGATGCTGACTATTTCTTTTGAGCCACTACCTTGCATCATTTATAACCAAGGTGCCCCTCATTCACCATGCGTTTGGCCTCATGTTTGTGCTAAATTGATTTTATCAGACGATGGATGCAAAGATGTGTGTACCAAACATCACGTGCTCAACAAAGAATCGTTAGAAAAACTTAAAAAATGCGGATTTCCTGTTGAGAAACAATACTCTCGTCTGTCAAAACTTTATAAGGAAAAATGTAATAAATGGCTCAAAGACTTTCCTTCTAAAACGATATCAGGACCGTGCTATTATTACAATGACAAAGGATGTTTTATAGCAGACGACGCATGCCCGTTCCCTCACAATTGTAAAGACTGGTTTGCTGGGAAATGTACACGTCTGAATTGTAAATTCTCCCATGACATTCAAAACCATCATACAAACTCATTATTGCAAAAGTTTGGATTTAACATGAACCATCCCGATGATATTATATTATGGCAGTACCGAGAAAAACGTCAAAATTATTTGGAACTGAAAACAAAACAAAGTATAAGTACGAACGTGAATTCCCGCTAAAGCGGTGATTCAAAAACTACAGCTCGTAAATGTGTTTTATGTTTAGCTTTTATGGCTATGTCATTAAATTGTCTGTTTAACATTTTTAATAAATATGTCTTAACATATTTCTAGAATTTCTCTTATAGTTGAATTATTCCATTGAAATTTAACATTTAATGCATTGTACATAAATGAAGAAAACCTTTCTGAGGACTCCGATGTATTAACGAGTAACTCAAATTAAAAAAAAAAAAAAAAAAAAAAAACTTTACTATGATTTCCGTGTGAAACTGTGTTGATTTGAATTGGAACTAGTATCTCATTTTATTGAAACACGCCCATTCCACATAAAACAATTAAAACAACAAAAATACATAACAAACATAACAAAAACATAAAAAAATACCTTACCCTCGAAAAAAAATTCTGTTGCAGAATTTTCATTTACATCTTTTAGAATGCAAGATTAGTTTTTGCAGCTCTTACCAGACCAGAATATTCATTTTCAAAATTGATTTAATATCCAAAATTATTCTAATTCTCATTTTCTAGGTAAATAACTTTTCCAGGATATAATGATTTAAGATTTTTTTTATGAAGGGAATACTAGTACTATTATAACAAACTAGATATGAACGTACAACTGTTGGACCTCATAAATTCTAAATCCGAACCGAATACAAATCTTGTAACTGCCACTGATTTCACCGCAAAGCAATACATGCAGGAAAAAAGCTAATTTTCTTCAACGTGCCTAAGCGTGTTAAAGTCATTTTTTTTACTAAGTGAATATAATAATATATAGTTATTTTTGACGATGAAAAGATTGTTTCGCCAGTACATTTTGATGGGTGGATTAATGTTTAACGTTCGGTGGCAAATATCACTTCTATACCATGATGACATTGATGTTTACACGAACACTTCAAATTTGAATTTATGCATCAATTTTCGACCACTATATAATGATGATTTAAAATAAAAATATGTAACATATAAAGACAACAGAAATGAGTAATGCTAGAAAATTGTAAATATACAAATACACTCCTTTGGATGTCTTTCAATGACTGCACTTCAATTTGAGAATACAAGTACTTCCTGTCAATACTATTCATGTTATTTAACATTATTTAACATTTCCTAAAACAGACAACTAGGAAAATGTATTTTATAAAAATGCAACAAATATATCCATATTTGTCAAATATGACAAACTTGTTGAAATTTCAATTGCTTGGAGTTAACTTTCCAGTTATAAAATGATTTCTTCCGATTGCATTCAGTATACCAGTATTAGTCAAATAAAAGCACTAGAGGATACATTTAAATGTCAAACCAGATTAATCATTACAATTTAGGATTTACTAAGTAAAATATGATAATAAAGTAACCTTGAAAATGAGATCAAATATTTTGATAGTTCAATATGTAATGATAGGTGTAAACCTAAAACAAAATCTTTTCAATAAAGTATTGTGCAATTGTTACACGACAAATATAGATTATTTCTTTTTTTTTATTCTTCCAATAAAAGAGGGACGAAAGATACCAGAGGGACAGTCAAACTCATAGATTGAAAATAAACTGACAACGCCATAGCTAAAAATAAAAAGACAAACAGACAAATAATAGTACAGAAGACACAACATAGAAAACTAAAGACTATGCAACACGAACCCCACCAAAAACTGGGGGTGATCTCAGGTGCTCCGGAAGGGTAAGCAGATCCTGCTCCACATGTGGCACCCGTCGTGTTGCTAATGTTATTACAAATCCGGTAAATAGTCTAATTCGGTAGGTCGCATTCGTGAAAAGGGAAGGATATTGTAGTTACGACATAAGGAACATATCCGATATCATCTGTGAAACGGTTATTCCATAACGGTCAACCAACTCGTGATGGCGTCCTTAAATTTTACGAAGGGATGATTTCAACTTCACCATTTGGAACTCTTGGTTTAATAGCTTCCTTGTGAGCAGCAATCCTCTATCAAGGAAATAATGATAGGAAATACAAGCCCGGGAATATCGTATCAATTGGGAAATATATACTCCGTATGCAGGCGCTGCTGGAATGTTGCTACATAGAAATGGAAAGTTCACAATTGGGAAGCTGAAATCATCTCTTTTGTCGTAAAGTTTTGTTTTCAACCGACCCTCATTGTCAATTTCTAGATGTAAGTCAAGATATGAGGCAGACTTATCTGTATCTGTAGTATCCTTTATCTCTAGTTCGATGGGATAGATTCGTTCAACATAGTCACCAAATTTTGTATTATTTAGTGAGAGAACATCATCTATATAGCGGAACGTAAAGTTAAAGGATATTGCTAACTTCTTATCTTTCTTCCTAAGAAGTTCCTGTATGAAGTCAGCCTCATAATAATAAAGAAACAAGTCGGCAAAAAGAGGGGCACAATTGGTTCCCATTGGAATTCCGACAGTCTGTTGAAACACACGTCCTCCAAACGAAACAAATATGTTGTCAATCAAGAAATCAAGCATCTTGATAATGTCAGTTTCAGAGAATTTTTTGTTTGAATCAGAGTGATTCTTTACACAGTAGGATTTATCCCTCCCCAAGACAAGATACTTGTATCTAAGTTCGCCATTGTTTTTAATGAAACAAAGTAATACCAACTTTTTCAATTTGTCTTTTAGTTTGGAATGGGGAATACTTGCGTAAAGTGTAGAAAAGTCAAATGTTTTAATACTATTGCAAGATGAGAGAGTCTTAGATTGTATGTACTCTAAAAGATCTTTGGAATTTTTTAGTATCCACATCAGATTCACGCCACCTCTAAAATAGGCAGTTAAATTTCGTTTACTACACCTTTATAAGTGATTAATTGGAGTTATATTTAATCAGGCGGATTTTTCATGGACAAATTATCACTCAATCACTGTTCTAAGTACTAAATGCCTGAACCCTCAATATGAATTCACGCAAGAGCTAACACATAAGTATACATTTCTTAACTTTTGATCCCAATCATACCTGGTCTCCCTTTTCGCATGAAACTCATAAATAAAAAAAAATCATGTATCTAAGACTTAAATACTAATCAGTACACATCCAACGTCTAATGGATTTAGTGTAAAGACGTCATAAACAGCCAGAGAAGACCTGACCTTGTGCAATGCCAAATTACAGGTATCAAAAGATTGTACAAAAATGTAGAACCTTGAATGTGCATACAGTATATAACAATGATATTATAATTTTGGTTTTAATTTACTGATAACAAAATCAACATCTATACCAATAGAACATTAGATTCAAAGACCTAATTATAGTTTTGAATTAGTAACCTTTTAGAACAAGTAGATATAAGAAGATGTGGTATGAGTGCCAATGAGACAACTCTCCATCAAAGTCACAATTTGCAAAAAGTAAACCATTATAGGTCAAAGTACGGCCTTCAACACGGAGTTTATCTGAAGGATTGTTAAGTTTAACAGAATCGTATCTTAATTTGAGGGCTCGATTTTCAACAGGTACAGCCAAACTTGTAAACCAAATCTTTGAATCTATGGAAGAATTTAGTAAAGGTTGTACGTAATTTGTGGTAACGAAATCCCTGACTTAATAATTTACAAGTAATACATAGATTACGCTTATTGAAATACAAAACGTCACTACCGACACGGGCATATCTTTTTATTTGATTACCTGTAACTATTGGAAACCTATTAAGTGTGGCGAGCGAAGCGAGCCAAAAAATACTTTGAACATATTGAATATTTGGGGCCAGATTATTTATTTTCACCTAAATGGGGACCAGAATATTATTTCCAAAATCTGCCAGAATCAAATGGTTGCCCCCTTTAGGTCGTGAGCATACATTGATGTCGGTAATTCAGAAATACCATGTTGTGCGCGGAAACTGTATTATTTTTGTATTTTGTATTGTGTTGCAATTTACAATCGAAAAACACTGAATTGCTCCCCCTGATAAAAATAATGTTTGTTGTCTATTTTATCGACATGGAATGCGTGACGTGGCAATGTATAAGAAAAATGTGATGTATGCTATCACATCGAAGTGACACTTCATCAGATTGTAGTAAGGAACTGGTCATTTGCAACATGGAGGGGGAGGAAAATAAGGGGGGGGAGGTTTGAAGATTTTGGGGCATGGAAAGGGGTTGTCCAATACTTCAGATTGGGGGTATCGAAAAATGTTGGTGACCCACACCCATCTCTTCCCCATTCAATAAAAATGTATTTTTTTTTTGGCACAAAAGACATCATTTTTTTCCTCGCCCCGCTCGACTTAATTGTTAAGATTCAATTCCTAAGTTTCAACATCTTCTTCCAATTATGTATTTTCATCAAAAGTTAATTTACCAATTTTTTTAATAAAGGATATACATGTATATGAACAATGTGCTGAAATTGAATGAAGGTGTTTTAAATGTCAATTAGACCATAACAGGCACTCCTTTAGCCTCTTCTCAACTTGCTCGCTTTGCCCGTGTCTGTTGTTGGTTTTAGATTTCAACGAACATTATTTATGTATCAGGTAACTGGTAAATAAAAACGCAGGGATTTCGTTACCACAAATTAATATAAACCTTTACCAAATTCTTTCATATATAAAGATTTGGTTAGAAAGTTTGGTTGCACTTGTAGAATTCTTATTACTAACGGGATATCCAATCCTAACTTTTACGGTAATGTTGTTTATTAAACCTGTAAATTTAAACACATTCCATGTAAACTAATTGATCCTTTGAATAAACTTATTCTTTAAGCCAGGTTATCAATATAACACAGTAGTTAATCTTTAAGTAAAGTTTTATAGGACTACTAACATTGTTTTTTTTTTTTTTTTTAAATTAAGACATAACTGTTATATAGGTACAGTTCTGATAACCTAATTATGATTCTACATCCTGCAGATACTGTTTACTTATATTTTGATATTGCACAAGGTCATGACATTGGGTTTATCAGATTGTTTATAACGTCTTCACACTAATTCCATTGGATGTGTACTATATAGCTAATCGATACTCTAGTCTTGAAAATATAATTTATATATTAGTTGTAATTGACATTCTACTGGCTTTCAGTATCTATGAGTACTCTTTACTTGATCATGTTGATGCTTTGTGTCTTTTGTTTTACTGTCTCTAACCGATCTTTTGATATGCAAATTGCATTTGTTCTTATGATGTGTTGTAACACCGCTGTTCCAGCGCTCACTAATATGTTTAACCCTGCCACATTCTTTATGTTCTTGTCCCAAGTCATGATCCTGTAGTACAGTGGTTGTCGTTGGTTCAGGTCTGTGAAACATGTATTTGTTTTTCGTAAAGTGTTTTGTCATAAATTAGGCCGTTAGTTTTCTCATTTGAATTATTTATTATTTTTCATGTCGGTCCTTTTATAGCAGACTGTTCAGTATGAGTTTTTCTCATTGTTGAAGACTGAACAGGGGCCTATAATTGGGTACTACCACTTCATGTTTACACTGTTGAAGGCCGTACAGTGGCATATAATTGCTTACTAACACTTCATTTTAACTCTGTTGGACAGTTGTCTCATTGGTTATTAAACCTCATTTCCTCATTTTTATATATATCAAAATAAAGTCATTACTAATAAAACTATTAAGGATGTTCGCTACTTTGTTTTAAAATAACAAGCCTTTTAAAACACTGTTATAAATTGATATTATATAAATAAAGGAACTAAAAAAGCAGAAAAAAATGAAAGGTCCGTGTGCTTGTTTTCGAGATATAAGCTATTGAAAATTTGGCGGGAAATGATTCTCTCTAGATTTTTCATACATTCAACATTGGTACCTTTTTTCATTCAAAAACTATGAAAAAGTAACAAGGATTTTATAAGATTTTCAAAGATGACATTTTAAACTATATGTTATCAAATTATGGGAAAAAAAGTAGGGGTTAGTGGGCAAAAAATTGTAATGGCACTCCATGGATAAAACTAGAGGATTCCGAATATCTAGCAAAAATTCAAAAACAAGAGGAGCGAACATCCTTAAGGGCATACGATACAGTTTTGATCCCTCGGTGATTGTTTTACGAAAATTGGCATACAAGCTATTTTTCACTTAGTTAATTTAAATATGTAATAAAAAAAATATATACAAAAATTGGTATAAATAATCTTCATACAGTATCAAGTCAAATGTCCTTTTAAAAAGAGAAGTGCATGTACTCGTTTTCAAGCTAATGATTAAAATAACTCGAAAAATGCATCTTTTCCCGATACGTCACCGTTTAAAGTTGCGAAAAGTTAGCAACGTCATTTCCTCTCCTAGTACTGTATCGTATGCCCTTAAAAGTATCTGGAAAAGTTTTTTTTTTTTGGGGGGGGGGGGGTGTAGTAATTTTAATGTTGGAAAAAAAGGGGGGGGGGTCTTGAATTTATTTTCCTTCCTCAAGGTGGGGACATGAACAAATTCAGAGAAATTCAACTGTTTCCTCCCATCCCCACAATGAAAGAAAATGACCAGTCCCTATCAATAAAAAGATAACTGAATTGTATTTTAAGCTCCGACTGCATCAAATCACCAATTGAAGCCGTCGGAGCTTAAAATACAATATTGTTATATCCATTCTAATGAAAGTGACAGAAAACAACGTCAAATCATAAATTTGAAATCTGTCATACGTCGTCTGCGCTTGCGCGTAAATTTTCAAAGCATCAATTGTGAAATTGATGCCATGAAAATTGGTGACGTTATCCAATCAAAATGAACGTTACAAACGATTTTGCATTAGAATATTGGCATGTCGTATATATATCAATTCTGTCGATGTGTCTATGACTAAGAATGGCAAGCTGAAATTACACAACCTTGACCTAATTGAGTAAACATGTATATTTTATTTTACTTTAATATTTAACGAATTCAGGTTATCATAAAAATATCATAATAAATATTCAATTTTGTATTATCAAAGAGTACATCGCATTACCAAACATTTTATATATCATTTTGAAGTAGAAATCGTGAAATATAATTATTTGTGCTTTAAGATAAGATTCACTGATTAGTCCCTCCTCTACTTTATAAGCTTATAAAATAGTTTTTAAATGTTTTAATCATTATCTTTGGTACAGTTGAAGTGATTGCAATATACCATACATCTGTCTTCCGCATTCCGGCGAAATTTGTATGTATAAATGAGGCCTTCATTGGGGGGTTTGAATTGTTCGATCTTCAGTTCATGAAAACCGTATGGAGGCTAATAAATTTCTAGTTAAATGGAATTTGTGTCGATGGTTTGTTATCATACTGGGGCCTGGTTTTCGAAAGTATCCTAAGATATGTCATAAGATATATCTTAGGACAAATTTTATGGCTATCATAGGATATATCATAGAATGTAAATCAAAGCTGTCCTAAGATAGTCATACCTATGATGCTCTTATGACTGTCATAAGTGAAAATATTTTACTTTATTTTAAATAATGCTAAAAAAATGATAAAAATAGATATAAAAATAATGAGTATGAACATAATATTTATTATTTACGAATATTTAAGTTTTTTCATTATAATAAACATGAAATAACATACAAACAGTAATTAAAATCTGAGTTGATAACTTGTTTTAATTTAGTTTTTATATAATAAATCTTGAACTTCGCGTTAATGTATAATCATACATGGAGTGTAATCTAATTATGAATACTTTTAAGATTCTGTACATCGAGTACATGCTTAACTAAATGCCCGTGAAAATACGTTTTTAAAGTACTATACAAGGTACAAAAATAATATATATATATATATTTATTATACAAAATCAAAAGTAAGAAAAGGAGTCAAAATTTTACGTCGCAGGAGATTCCAATTATAATCGACGAAGTGGAGAAAAATAAATCTTTACTATTTAGCAAACTTAGCAGCACAAGTATTGATTTCATTGTAATGAACATGAACTTATATATGAAAAGTAATTAAGATTTTAGTTGATAAGCATAAGACCACCATAAGTCATGTCTCGAGGTGTCTTAAGTTTACGATAAAAGTTATGACATATTGTAACTTGGGACACTTTCGAAAACATGTCTTACGACTATGACACGTCCTAAGACCATCATAAGACAAGTCTAAGTCATAAGGGGCCTGTTTATCGAAGCTGTCATAGGATTTGTCCTAAGACCTCTCTTATGAATAAATTAGGATATTGTTATTACCGACTTCCGACATGTCTCAGCATGCACATCGAAGCTATCTTAGGACTATCTTAGCTAGGATGTCCTAACCGCTGTCCTAAGTGTTAGCGTAAAGGTAAATAGGAATTTAAAAAATTTAAATGTTTAAGAATGCATTGAATTTCACCAGTAGTAAATAATTACAAGATTAAAAATTAGAAATATTATTAGTATCATCATAAAGAAAAGAAATAATAGTTATCTAATAATGGTACATTCAAACTCTATGCAACAAAAACAAAAACACAAAAAATGTAACAGCGTTTTATATCATAATTGATCAAATTATTTGTAAACAGCAGTAACAGTGAAAACTAATAAAAGACAATCGATAACAATCATTATGTATTTTTGAGTGAGTTTAATTCGAAGTGTCACGGTTTTATACTTTACAGAGTTCAAAGGCAAATCTTGTGCATCTTTCATAAAAATATGGAATACATTAATTATTTCATTACGGATCACATGCGCTTGGGTAATGGACCCCCTTTTTCTGAACATTTTTTAAAGTAAATATTCTTTTATATATTATCCTATGTCCATTTATTTTATGTGTTTTATATATATATTTTTTCTCTTTTTTGGTCTTTTAGAAAACTGTTGTTTGTGCTGTATTTAGACCCCTCTAACAAGAAATTTGTTTTGCATGCACAAGTATAAAAATTGCGGTTTTTATCCAACGCAATCATAGGTTTGAACGTTGTTTTCAATTTAGACTTGTTTATATTTTTTCGTTTGGGCTTGTATTATATTTGCCTTCGGGTTTATATGATCCGTTCATCCTATTTTGACTCCTCAAAATTCAAGAGTCTATCCTAAATTGAGGTAAATTATATGGCCTTCCAAATACCGTTTCGATTCCTAACATCACTGAAGAGACATTAATTGTCGAAATCCGGATATGGTGTACAAAAATCTTTGCACCTTTATTTGCGGTATACCATCTTTGCCGCAAGTTTATTGTTTTCTGTTTGGTATTGAATTTATAATTAAGATCAATTTATTACACCTTGTGATCCGTTTATTTGGCAATCGCCAATGGCAGTCAGCAGGGTTTAAGAACATTTATTGTTCGACCTGTTAGTCAAATGCGTTTTGTAAAAATATACTTTTTCACTTTTTTGGTCTTTTGGAAAATGTTGTATGTGCTGTATTTAGACCCCTCTAACAAGAAATTTGTTTTGCATGCACACGTATAAAAATTGCGGTTTTTATCCAACGCAATCATAGGTTTGAACGTTGTTTTCAATTTAGACTTGTTTAAATTTTTTCGTTTGGGCTTGTATTATATTTGCCTTCGGGTTCATATGATCCGTTCATCCTATTTTGACTCCTCAAAATTCAAGAGTCTATCCTAAATTGAGGTAAATTATATGGCCTTCCAAATACCGTTTCGATTCCTAACATCACTGAAGAGACATTAATTGTCGAAATCCGGATATGGTGTACAAAAATCTTTGCACCTTTGTTTGCGGTATACCATCTTTGCCGCAAGTTTATTGTTTTCTGATTGGTATTAAATTTATAATTAAGATCCATTTATTACACCTTGTGATCCGTTTATTTGGTAATCGCCAATGGCAGTCAGCAGGGTTTAAGAACATTTGTTGTTCGACCTGTTAGTCAAATGCGTTTTGTTAAAATATACTTTTTCACTTTTTTGGTCTTTTGGAAAATGTTGTTTGTTCTGTATTTAGACCCCTCTAACAAGAAATTTGTTTTGCATGCACACGTATAAAAATTGCGGTTTTTATCCAACGCAATCATAGGTTTGAACGTTGTTTTCAATTTAGACTTGTTAATATATATATATATATATATATATATATATATATATATATATATATATATATATAAGCAATATATATATATATACGATGCCCCTCTATTATTATTTTCCACGTGGAAAATATGAACAGAGGGGTGTCATATATATACTACTGTTTTTGTGATATCTTTTGGATAAGAGCAAGAACACATTAAATAAGTGAAAATAGAAAAATATTTAGAAAAAGGGGGAGCCATATATCGGTGGCGGTCGTATTTGTTTACAAAATAACCATCATAAAATATATCCTAAAGTTAGGACCATCCTAAAACCATCTTAAGACACCTACTTAGGTGTCCTAAAGTTAGGACGATTCCTATGACTTTTCCTAAGTTACGACATGTTTGATAAACGCACTTAGGACAAAGATACGTCCTAAGATGACCTTAGGACATGTTCTTGTCATAAGAGCGCTTCGATAAACAGGTCCAAGATACTTTCGAAAACCAGACCCCAGTTGAATTTAACTTCTTCTGAAAATCATGATAAAATGTCATCGTTTTTTATCTATTGATTAATTAATTACCAAATAGTAACTGCAACTGGGAATAATACATTCATATTATTAGTCCCAGCTAAAACATGCAAAACACGAAGAATTGCTAATATAGAACTTTAACACATTATATGTGCCAATTTACAAAAAATAACATGCAAGAAATTCTAACCGCTAACTTTAAACTTGAACAACATTAACAAGCTTCCTGTAACTTTATAAATAAAAATATTAAGGAGATGTCGTATGATTGATTAACAGTACAGTCTAAAAGAGCATTCTCTAAGAACTGTCTTAGGAACAGACTATTTTTAATGCAGCTGAAATTGGCACAAAGAAGATGTTGATATCAAAGTTGATAGCTCGTAAAATATTTATCAAATTTCAGTTATTGTCTATGTTTTGATTGATTTATTGTTAGTTGCTTAACGTCCAGTGGCAAATATTTCATATCGTGTATGCATATCATAGGATAAAACTGAATTGTAATATCTTTTATATTTGTTTAAACAACTGTTATATATAATATTAAAGTTCTTCCCAGTCTTGAATTAATTTCTAAAAGTTCTCTTTTTACGTTACGTCTTATTTGTTTCGTCAGTAATAGTTAAATCTTTGGATTGTTCAGAGAGATAAACGGCGATAAAATAATAGTTTGTTTTAAAACCCCATACCACCAGATTTGTTTTTACACAAAGTAAAATTATGAGAAACGTAAGCATTGCCCCCTTTCCCTTTTTTAGTTAAAACCCCTTAGACCCATCATTTTCTGAACCCGTAGATTTTATATGTCCATGGTTAAACCATACTTTAAGATCTACTCTTACAGAACTGAAATGTTTGCTGCAGATCTGCTGCAAACAAAAAACTTGCAGGAACCCTTTGAATTACGTTTGCAGATGTTTGCAGCTAGCTGCAAACCTCCTGCAAACATTGCAGTTTGTTGCTGCAAGCTTGCGGCAAGTTTGCAGAAACAATTATGTTTGCAGTAAGATTTCAGGAAAAACTAGAATATAAGGGATGTTCGCAGCTAAATTGCAGAAATCTTTGACAATTCTATATGTTTGCAAGAGCATTACAAGAATTACATAAAATTACTAGGCATGCCTATTGGTATCTTCCTGGAAGATAAAGATCTGAAATTCGGTGCTTAACTATATGTTGATGATGTTTGAGTCATGTTATTCATTAGTGTTCAGGGAAGCATTTTAGGTTGGATATTAAATGTTTAGTTTTCAAAGACATTATTTGTAAGTACAAATTCTTCATAGAACTGTAAATTTATGAAATTCTTCCTGAAGGTTTGAAAAAAACATTTGCAAAAATGTAACAAATATACTGTACTCTCTAATATGTTTGGAGATTGTAACTTATTAAATATTATGTTGCAATAAGTCAAATTGAATTTTGTGATAAAATTAATTTAACTAGCTGTAGGCACAAAATGCATTTCAAATAAACCCTTCTTTTGTATTTTAGATATTCAATTCATTTGAGCACTTCAACAACAAAAAAGCGTTAAACTATTTCTTAAAAGGTATTTACTTATGCTATGATAATTTTGCAAATGATGAAGTATTTGAATTATTGTATGTATGTTTGTAACCTAGCTTTTTCAGAATTTGCTGTATAATATAGATAATGTGATGTGTACACAACATGAAATTTGTTAATTGTTTAATTGTATGTAGTTCCTGCAAGTTTGCAGCAAACACGCAGGAGAAAGATTAATTTGCATAAAAAAGTTTGCAGCATGTCTGCAGTAAACACTCATTTGCATGGTAAATTGTTTGCAGCAGCGTTGCAGACTTGCAGCAAATATTTGCAGGAGGCTGATATTTTTCAGTAAGGTAGTACTTGCTGTTTCTCCGCTAAGCACACAACTTTTAGGAATAAACGTAAGAGTTCATACTTATAAGCACGTAGTTTTCTTGCGCAAGAAATAGTAAATGGCAAGCATACGCACTGATATTCTAGGTTCAAATCTAATGTTAGTTGAATTCGGATGTTAAACTTCCTACCTCAAGAGGTTTGTTTGACTACGGATTCATTGCAATTCAATCTGGAATTTGTGTCAACGCAAACCAATATTGTTGTCAAACCAGATTTTAAATCTGATTTTGTTGTGTCGTGTGAACAGGGTGTAATGATAATAGTAATATTATGTAAATAAACGGCAAGACGTTTGTAGGGTAGCTGGTCAACACAATGCATACAATTTTCAAAATCGTACAATCATTGCAATTTTGAAAGATTAAGATCAGTGGCGGATTCAGGGGTGGGGAGAGGGGGGGGGGGGGGGGGGTTGAACCCACATTTTTTTTTGACGATCAATGGTTTTAAATGGGGACATATGGTTGGAACCCCCTTTTTAAAAATGGCTGGATCCGCCCCTGAAGATGCTATAAGGTTGAACTATTGAAAACAAAAAAAGAGTTAAAATTTAATTAACATACATTCCTAGCTGTTAATAAAACTTTTCCAGAAATTTAAAATATACTATCAATAAACACAAACGTCAAATATTTACTAATGGCAATTTTTTATCAAATCAATCTCTTCTTCAAGTCTAACTTTCTATTTTATTGCTATACAAAATATAAGCAGAGACTTATAAATCCATACATAAACGGTATAAAATTAGTAACGTATACGTAGTAATTATGAGTATTGTAAAATATTAATTACATTCCCTACAGTTTAAACATTAGATACTAATGTATTTGTGTTCGTTCCTGATAATTGGTACTCATATATTGCATATGATTTTCATAAATGTATTCACCGTTAAAACCCGCGGGATGATAATATAACATTACTAATTATATTCTATTAATGATAAATTTAGTTTCAGTTTAAACTTTAATAATTTTAATGAATATTCCCTTGGTCTGTAAGTATCTATTAATGAAAATAACTATTTTAGACAGAATATCGTTTTGTTTAATTATCTTTCTGTTTTCCGACTTCAGATAAATATGTTTAACAGTAATCTCGTTTTGTTTTTTCTTCTTGCTTTCCGACATTTGCTCAGGCTATGATGGCATGTTAAACGTTCAGAAATTATCATTTATTCTTGGACATAATTTAATGTCAGTATATTATTCACATGTTTATTGTCACAATGCACAATAGCACGTTATATTAAATACTACACAAACAACGCGTACAGGGACCGTCTCAAAACATAAATTATATAATTGCAATATCATTATACTTCATATTTAATACTTTCAAATAAAAACGCATATGTTCTGTCAAATGCAAAAAAGGTTGGAATATATAAATGGCTTTCTTAGTGCAATCTATTCTTTACTTTTTTACTTTCGGATCTACAAATGAACTTTAATTTGATTGTAGAAATATTAATACAATGTCACGTGGTAACATATCAATAGAGGGACCGTATCAAACACATGTAACTACCTGTATTAATGATCGAAAATGTTCGAGCCGTTCCGAGAATCTTGTTTCCGATGATATCGAAGTGGCCCATTCAAGCTACCAAAACTCACCAATATATCGGCGTGAACCCCCTGAACCCCTCAGGGGGTTCACGCAATATTAGGTTTCATATTCATAATACTGACATCTCTTTAAATTTGTAGTTATCCAATTACAAAACTTAACACATTTGTAATCCGTAATATATTAACATATTATATGTAAGGTATTGAATATGCATGTAGTATTTGCCACTGTACGATTAGTAGCCATCTATCAGACAGATATTAAAATATATTAAAATTGACCAAAATCTTAATTTTATGTACCTTTTTTTAGTCCACAGATTTAAATTAAGAAGGGGAAGAGTTGACCAACTAGTTTAACCCTGTCATACGTAGAAATAAGAAGATGTGGTATGAGTGCCAATGAGACAACTCTCCATCCAAGTCACAATGTGTGAATAGTAAACAATTATAGGTCAAAATATGGCCTTCAACACGGAGCCTTGGCTCACACCGAACAGCAAGCTATAAAGGGCCCCAAAATGAGGGAACGACCATTTAACTTAAAAAGGGGGGGGGGGGGGTTATGGTTATGGTTTTTTCCTAAAAAAAATATTCTGATCCCCAATTTGAGGGAAAAAAATATTGTAGTCAAGCAGATGACAAAAAAAATATTCTGAATCCAGATATTTTCCCCATACCTTATAGTGTTAAATTTTGAAAAGAATTATTTGATTGATGCATCGAAAAACTAAAAAAATATGTTCCCGCTATGCGCGAAAAAAATGTCTGACTCAGATAAAAAACCATAACTCACCCACCCTTTGGGGTAAATGGTTCCTCCCTTTTAAACAATTCCAACAGAAAAACCAACGGTCTTATCTATATAAAAAAACGAGAAACGAGAAACACTTATGAACCACATCAAAAAACGACAACCACTGAACAACAGGTTCCTGATGAGTATGAAAGTTGTTATCCATTCGTTTGATGTGCCTGTTTCATGTCAGGAATCTCATCAGTTTGGAGAATTTGGTGTTGTCAGAATGTAGAACTTTGACAATCCGTGTTATATTTATTCATACCTTTCTCGACTGGATGAATTGATGACTTTTTAACTGCTAGTGTCAAAATAAATGCTTAATCATAAGTAAAATAACAAAAATACTCCAAGGAAAATTCATAAACGGAAAGTCCTATATCAAATGGCAAAATCAAAAGCTCAAACACATCAAACGAATGAAAACAACTGTCATATTCCTGACTTGGTACAGACATTTCATTATGTAGAAAATGATGGATTAAACCTGGTTTTATAGCTAGCTAAACCTCTCGTTTATTTTCAAGACAAAGACATGTTATGAATATGAAATCTGCTTTGTACTAGACCGACATACTGAACCGAATTTGTGACGTATTAGTTCCAAAGGAAACAATCCACAGGAAGACATGCCACCCTACCATACATGTTATTCTGATTAGGAGCTGACCAGCCTTTTCTCTTACTCCTAAATGCCGCGAATCAGCAAATATCAATTTACAAGTCTTTGGTTTTACCCGGTCGAGGATCGAACCATCGACCGACCGTATTTTAGTCGATCACGCTACCACGAAGCCAGCGAGGCAGTTGGGAGCTTGTGACCATTTTGTAAAGACACCATGCAGTTTTATTGTTGAAGACATAAAATTGACCTCTAGCAGTTTTTTTTTGTCATTTGTGTCATTTACTTTGGTCCACTATGAAGTGTATAACATAAATTGTCATACAAGTGAGATGTCAGCTAGCTGTAAAACGAGGTTTAATCCACCATTTTCTACATGTAACAAGTCAGGAATATGACAGTTGTTTTTCATTCGTTTGATGTGTTTGAGCTTTTGATTTTACCATTTGAATAGGGTCTTTCCGTTTTAAATTTTCCTCGGAGTTGGGTACTTTTGTTATTTTCTTTTTGTTTTTCATGTTTCAGACTGTTTCGAGGGAGAGTAAAAAAAAATGTAAAAAAGTGAAAGAAAGAGGAGAAAAAAGAACAATGACGCACTGCAGTTATATAGAAAATGGAGGTAGACAACCGTTTAAGCTTCCAGATGGGAAAACATACCACGTGTTCATTTCATACGCAACAATGGAACCAGACCGACAGATTGCACATACTTTGTTTACGAAACTAAGTGAAAGTAACTTTAAATGTTGTTTACACGAAATTGAGTTTCAAGCTGGTCATCTTATTGAGGACAACATAAAAACATACATGAAAAAATCTCTCAAAACTATTGTCCTTCTATCAGAAAACTTCAAAAATAGTTATTGGTGCCATATTGAAATGACTGAAATCGTCCAATCACACATGGACAACAAAGGTTTCCCGCCAATTATTTTAAAATTAGACAGTTGTGAGGTACCTGAAGCACTCAAGCCATACACATATATGTTGTTGCAAGCTGGACTGGACGAAAAGATGCCGGATATTGTAGATGTTATAAATGATATGGAAATACCAGGTAATTTACCTTTGGGAAGCTCCTTGTAGGCTGTTGCACTATATATTTGAAAGAAGAGTTTTACAACACAATACTAGTAGGTTTTAGATGGGGGTTTCATTTTAATATTCTTAAATTTTAGGCTAGTTTTCCCTATTTTTATAATTTAGCACCCCTCTATTCTCTTTTATATATATTTTAGCACTCCATTATTCTCTATTCTTTATATTTTAGCCCCTATTATTCTCTACTCGTTATTTTTGCCCTTTTCTCTATTCTGCATACTCCTTCCAGACCCTCATATAGCATATATATGGTGTCAATCATAAAATGATTACTGTGTTTTAAAATTGAAAAGAAGGGATATCTTTTGTAGTTATAAAGCAAATTCCCTACATGAATTTGACACAAACAAAAGCAAGGGAACAGTCTGAAAGTTACAATGACACCTTCAAATAATACCACACCTCTCTGCAAATCCAACACACTAGTCCCTATAGTAACGGTTTGAGTGGAAATCTTTTCTGAGTGTAGATAAAACACGTGTCCTTTATATACACTATAAATTTGATTCTTTATTTTTAAGGGAAAGTTTTAGGAATGAGTTCAACTGTTTAAAAAATGTCCATGAAACATATGCATTCTTTTTTTACCATCTCTGCAAATTGATATTCGACTCATATATGATATTTTAACAGTTGTTTACAATAGATCATGCACCAGCGCCAGATCTTAATCTATATTATGATTTTATCTTTTTCAGAATTTCCAGGATCGATGCTGACAATATCGTTTGTGCCATTACCTTGCATCAACTATAACCAAGATACCCCTCATTCACCATGTATTTGGCCTCATGTTTGTGCTAAATTTATTTTATCAGACAATGGATGCAAAGATATGTGTACCAAACGTCACGTGCTCAACCAAGAATCGTTAGAAAAACTTAAAAAATGCGGATTTCCGGTTGAGAAACAATATTCTATTCTATCAAAACTTTATAAGGAAAAGTGTAACAAATGGCTTAAAGACTTTCCTTTTAAAACGATATCAGGACCGTGCTTTTATTACAATGACAAAGGATGTTTTATTGCAGACGACACATGTCCGTTCCCTCATATTTGTAAAGAGTGGTTTATTGGGAAATGTACACTTCCGAATTGTAAATTCTCCCATGATATTCAAAACCATCAAACAAACTCATTATTGCAAAAGTTCGGATTTAACATTAACCACGCTGATGATATTATATTATGGCAGTACCGAGAAAAATGTCAAAATTATTTGGAACTGAAAACGAAACAAAGTATAAGTACCAACGTGAATTCTCGCTATAGCGAGGATTCGAAAACAACAGCGGGTAAATGTGTTTTATATTTAGCTTTTGTGGTTATGTCATTAAATTGGCTGTTTAACATTTTTAATAAATATGTCTTAACATATTTCTAGAATGTCTGTTATAGTGGATGATTGCATTTGCATTTAACATCGCATGCATTGTACATAAATCAAGAATACCTTTCTGAGCACTCCGTTGAATTAACGAGTAACTCAAATTAAAAAAAAAAAAAAACCTATGCTATGATTTCCGTGTGAAATTGTGTTTATTTGAGTTGGAACTAGTATCTCTTGTTATTAAAACAAGCTCATTCCACGAAACACGACTAAAAGATAAAAAAACATGACAAAATCATAAAAAAACTAACCCTCGAAAAAAAAATTCTGTTGCAGAATATTCATTTTAATCTTGTATTATGTATGGTTAGTTTTTTTGCAGCTCTTACCAGACCAGGATATTCATTTTCAAAGTTGAGTTAATATCCAAAATTATTCTAAAAAATCGAGAAAAGTTAATAACTTTTCCATGAAATAATGAATAGAGCTTTTATTTTTTATGAAGGGCATAACAATATTATTATACCAAACTAGTTATGAATGCATAACTCTTGGACCACATACATTCTTATTCCGAATTACCGAATACGAATATTGTGATGCCACCGTTTTCACCTGACAGCAAAACATGCATGGACAAAGCTACTTTTGTCTTCAGCGTGCCTAAGTGTGCTCAACCTAAAAGTTTTTTTTACTACGTGAATATTTTTATCAAATAGTTATTTTCGACGACGAAAAGATTGTTTCGTCAATACATTGTGATGGGTGGATTGATGTTTAACATTCTGTGGCAAATATCACTTGTATATCATCAACTTCCAAGCAAGGACCGAAGCTCATGAACTCGGCAATCAAACGCAGGACTTATGGAAAGTTCGGAGAGCCGACAACCTTGCTTCGGATGTTGGAGAACATGGTATGACATGAATATTTGCACGAACGCTTCAAATTTGAATGTTATGCATCGATTTTCTACCACTATATAATGATGATTTCAAAAATAAAAATATGTTACATATAAAGACAACAGAAATGATTAATGCTAGACAATTGTAAATATACAAATACACTCATTTGGATGTCTGTCAATGACTTCATTTCAATTTGAGAATACAGGTACTTCCCGTTGCAGTCAATATTATTCATGTTATTTAACATTTCCTAAAACTGACAATTAGGAAAACAAGTGAACAAAATACAACAAATATATCCATATTTGTCAAATATGACAAACTTGATGAAAGTTCAATTGCTTGGAGTTAGCTTTCCAGTTATAAAATGATTTCTTCCGGTTGCATTCAGTATACCGGTATTAGTCAAATAAAAACACAAGAGGATACACTTAAATGTCAAACCAGATTAATCATTACAATTTAGGATTGACTAAGTAAAATATGGTAAGAAAGTAACCTTGAAAATGAGATCAAATATTTTGATAGTTCAATATGTAATGATAGGTGTAAATATAAAACAACATCTTTTCAATAAAGTATTGTGCAATTTATACACGGCAAGTATAGATTATTTCTTCTTATTATTCCATTAAATTTCGTTTACAACAAGTTTATAAGTGATTAATTGGAGTTATATTCAATCAGGCGGATTTTTCATGGACAAATTATCATTCAATCACAGTACTAAGTACTAAATGTCTGAACTCACAATATGAATTCACTCAAGAATTAATGCATAAGTATACATTTTTTAACTTTAGGTCCCAATCATACCTGATACCATTTTTGAGTCTCCCTTTTCGCACGGAACTCATAAATAAAAAAAGTCATGTATCTAAGACTAAAATACCAATCAGTACATATCCAACGTCTAATGGGTTAAGTGTTAAGACGTCATTAACAGTGAGAGAAAACCTGACCTTGTGCAATGCCAAATTACAGGTATCAAAAGATAGTAATTATAGTCTTGAATTAGTAACCTTTAAGAACAATTTTATTTAAAGGATTGTTTAGTTACCCGAATCGTATCTAAATTTGCGGACTCGATTTTCAACAGGTACAGCCAAACTTGAAAACCAAATCTTTGTATTTATGGAAGAATTTAGTAAAGGCTGTAAGTAATTTGTGGTAACGAAATCCCTGACTTAATAATTTACCAGTAATACATAGATTACTAGTACGCTCTTTGAAATACAAAACGTCACTACCGAAATTTCACCTAAAAGAGGACCAGAATATTATTTCCAAAATCTGCCTAAATCAGAATCAAATGGTTGTCCCCTTTAGGTCGTGAGCATACATTGATGTCGGTTATTCAGAAATTCCATGTTGTGCGCGGAAACTGTATTATTTTTGTATTTTGTATTGTGTTGCAATTTACAATCGAAAAACACTGAATTGCTTCCCCTGATATAAATAATGTTTGTTGTCTATTTTATCGACATGGAATGCGTGACGTGGCAATGTATAAGAAAAAAGTGATGTATGCTATCGCATCGAAGTGACACGACATCAGATTGTAGTAAGGGACTGGTAATTTGCAACATGAAAGGGGAGGAAAACAAGGGGGTCTTGAAGATTTTGGAGCATAGGAAGGGGGTGTCCAATTTTTCAATACTTTAGATGGTGGCCATCGAAAAATGTTGGTGGCCCACTCCCATCTCTTCCCCATACAATAAAAAATGTAATTTTTTGGAACAAAAGACATAATTTTTGTCCTCGCTCCGCTGGACTTAATTGGTAAGATTCAATTCCTAAGTTTCAACATCTTCTTCCAAGAATTTGTTTTTATCAAAAGTTAATTTACGAATTTCTTTAATAAAGGATAAACATGTATATGAACAATGTGCTGAAATTGAATGAAGGTGTTGTAAATGTCAATTAGACCATAACAGGCATATTCCTTTAGCCTCTTCTCAACTTGCTCGCTTTGCCCGTGTTTGTTGTTGGTTTTAGATTTCAATGAACTTGATTTATGTATCAGGTAACTAGTAAATTAAACGCAGTGATTTTGTTACCACTAATTAATAAAAACCTTTACCAAATTCCTTCATATATATAAAGATTTGGTTTAAAGTTTGATTGCACCTGTAGAATTCTTATTACAAACGGGATATTCCATCCTAACATTTACGGCAATGTTGTTTATTTAACCCGTAAATTTAGACACATTCCATGTAAACTAATTGATACTTTGAATAAATTCTTTGAGCCAGGTTATGAATTTACAGTTAATTTTTAAGTACTGTTTTATAGGACTACTAACTTTAAAAAAAAATTAAAACATAACTAACTATATGTTGTTATATACGTACAGTTCTGATAACCTAATTATGAATCTATATCCTGTAGATATTGTTTACTTATATTTTGGTATTGCACAAGGTCATGCGTTTATCAGTTATGATTCTACATCGCGTAGATACTGTTTACTTATATTTTGGTATTGCACAAGGTCATGGCATTGTGTTTATCAGATTGTTTATGACGTCTTTACACTAATTCCATTGGATGTGTACTATATAGCTAATTGATACTCTAGTCTGGGAAAACCTGATTTATCTATTAGTTGTAATTGACATTCAACTGTCTTTCAGTATCTATGAGTACTGTTTACTTGATCATGTTGATGCTTTGTGTCTTTCAGTATCTATGAGTACTCTTTATTTGATCATGTTGATGCTTTGTGTCTTTCAGTATCTATGAGTACTCTTTACTTGATCATGTTGATGCTTTGTGTCCTTTGTTTTACTGCCTCTAACCGATCTTTTAATTTGAAAATTGCGTTTGTTCTCATGATGTGTTGTAAAACCGCTGTTCCAGCGCTCACTAATATGTTTAACCCTGCCACATTCTTTATGTGCCTGTCCCAAGTCATGAGCCTGTAGTACAGTGGTTGTCGTTGGTTCAGGTCTGTGAAACATGTATTTGTTTTTCGTAAAGTGTTTTGTCATAAATTAGGCCGTTAGTTTTCTCATTTGAATTGTTTATTATTTTTCATGTCGGTCCTTTTATAGCAGATTATTCAGTATGAGTTTTTCTCATTGTTGAAGACTGAACGGTGGCCTATAATTGGGTACTACCACTTCATGTGAACACTGTTGAAGGCCGTACATGCAGTGGCCTATAATTGCTTACTAACACTTCATTTTAACTCTGTTGGATAGCTGTCTCATTGGTAATTAAACCTCATTTCCTCATTATTATATATATCAAAATAAAGTCATTATTAATAAAACTATTAAGGGCATACGATACGAAAATTTGCATACAAGCTATTTTGCACTTAGTTAGTTTAAATATGTTATAAAAAAAATATATACAAAAATTGGTATAAATAATCTTCATTCAGTATCAAGTCAAATGTCCTTTTAAAAAGAAGGGTTCATGTACTCGTTTTCAAGATAATGATTAAAATCACTCGAAAAATGGATCTTTTCCCGATACGTCACCGTTTAACGTTGCGAAAAATAACATATTACGTTAGCAACGTCAATACCTCCCCTGGTACTGTATCGTATGCCCTTAAATGTATCTGGAAAAGTTTGTTTTTTTTGGGAGGGGGGGGGGGGGTAGTACAAAAGGGGGGGGGGGTCTTGAATTTATTTTCCTTCCTCAAGGTGGGAAAGTGAACAAATTCAGAGAAATTCCACTTTTTCCTCCCATCCCCACAATGAAAGAAAATGACCAGTCCCTTACAATAAGAAGATAACTGAATTGTATTTTAAGCTCCGACGGCATCAAATCACCAATTGATGCCGTCGGAGCTTAATATACAATATTGTTATATCCATTCTAATGAAAGTGACAGAAAAGAACGTCAAATCATAAATTTAAAATCTGTCATACGTCGTTTGCGCATGCGCGTACATTTTCATGGCATCAATTGTGAATTGATGCCATGAAAATTGGTGACGTTATCCAATCAAAATGAACGTTACAAACGATTTTGCATTAGAATATTGGCATGTCGTATCAAATATCAATTCTGCCGATGTGTCCATGACTAAGAATGGCAAGCTGAAATTACACAACCTACACCTAATTGAGTAAACATTTATATTTGATTTTACTTTAATATTTAACGAATTCAAGTTATCATAAAAATATCATAATAAGTATTTAATTTTGTATTATCAAAGAGTACATCGCATTACCAAACATTTTATATATCATTTTGAATTAGAAATCGTGAAATATAATTATTTGTGCTTTAAGATAAGATTCACTGATTAGTTTAATAAAAACTTTGTTGATTTGGATCAATCCTTGAAAACGATATGCCAAAACAGTAATATATTAGCAATGGATTGCGTAACTATGACAACACAAAAATAAAGATAAATGCAATCTAGAATAATATAATTATGTTTTTTCATAACATTTCAAATAATGTACTAATGCGGTGAATACTAATAGACAAAAAACAATAATATCTAAGGTAACCTTGATAATTTCTGTAAAATAAAATTTATTATGTTAAAATAATCTAATAATTTCCTTGTTTAGCGAATGGGAAAAGGAGTTTTAATGTCGTATCGAACATGTGTCGAATGTGCCAAAAAATAAACCAAAGAGGATACACTTAAAACTCAAACCAGATAAATCATTACAATAAAGGATATTTAGGATTTACTAACTAAAAAATTGTAATAAAAGAACCTTGAAAATGAGATCAAATAATGGTGAATCTGGCCAAACGGACATGTACAGCTCACAATGATCATATGGACCACGTATAGGTGGCCTTTATCTGTATAGACTGAAAAAAGTAAAATAACAAAAATACCGAACTCTGAGGAAAATTCTAAACGGAAAGTCCCTAAGCAAATGACAAAATCAAAAGTTCAAACACATCAAACGAATGGATAACAAGTGTCATATTCCTGACTTGGTACAGGCATTTTCTTTTGTAGAAAATGGTTGATTAGACCTGGTTTGATAGCTAGGTAAACCTCTCACTTGACAGTCGCATAAAATTCCAAAGATCAATTAATCATTAAAATATAATGCTGATCAATGGACGATTTAATTAATAACAAGTCCAGGTTCGTCTGTATGCTGAATTAACACAGACATCACACGGCTACAGATACCTAAAAATATTACATTGACCAATCTAAAATTACATTATATTAATTTAGAAATAACTTAACGTAAACATATCGTATGACGGTATTGGTTTTGTTTATTGTTGACACCAAGACGGTGACCTATAGTTACTTACATCTACTTTATTTGGTCACTGGTAGGTAGATGTCTCTTTGGCAATCATACCACATCCTCTTAATTTTATATATTGTTGACCATACGGGGGCGAATCCAAAAATAATTCGAAATTTCAAAACGTTTCATTTTTTCTTATAGAGGTCAAGAAGAGACATTTAGGTACACATCAAATGGAAACACATGATTTACAAAATTGATTCCAATCTTTATATTTTTTATGTATTCGAGCGCAATTGTTAACGTTCACATCAAGATGAAAGCATATGGAGCATGACCTGGTTAACCTTTCGGTGCGCTTGATAGCACACCCATTTTTTTGTAGGGGTTCTTGTGGTTCAGACTTTAATCTTAAATGTAGTGTTTTGAAGAATGTTGTCTTTTCGTGGTATTTTTTTCCCCATTTGTTGTCGGGTTCTTTTGACTTATGAATTTTGGACGCCCCTTTTCTATTTGCGCCTTTTTTAAAAAGCTTTTCCAATCTTGTGTCAGGCACGAAAGGAGGGTTAACTCGATATTTTTTGGTAGGGGTGTGCCATTTTTCCCTAAAAAATGTACCCATTTTAATATAACATTCACTGAAATTCAGATCCTATAGTTATATAAATATTTAAGAAAGAATGACCTATATTTATATACAAATCAGGGGACAAATTTCCGGGGTTCATTTGGAAACTTATTTGAAAGGTGAGCTTTCAAATGAATTAATTTAATTTAAGATAATAATTAATCATTAAAAATGTCAGGTTCTCAATAAAATTGAGAATGGAAATGGGGAATGTGTCAAAGAGACAATACCCGACCAAAGTGCAGAAAACAGCCGAAGGCCACCAATGGGTTTTCAACAAAGCGAAAAAATTCCATTTTAATATAACATTCACTGAAATTCAGATCCTATAGTTATATAAATATTTAAGAAAGAATGACCTATATTTATATACAAATCAGGGGACAAATTTCCGGGGTTCATTTGGAAACTTATTTGAAAGGTGAGCTTTCAAATGAATTAATTTAATTTAAGATAATAATTAATCATTAAAAATGTCAGGTTCTCAATAAAATTGAGAATGGAAATGGGGAATGTGTCAAAGAGACAATACCCGACCAAAGTGCAGAAAACAGCCGAAGGCCACCAATGGGTTTTCAACAAAGCGAAAAAATTCCCGCACCCGGAGGCGGGCTTCAACTGGTTCCTAAACAAAATATGTACTAGTTCAATGAAAATGGACGTCACACTAAACTCCGAAACATATAAATGAACTAAAATTTAAAAAATAAAATACAAGAGTAACAAAGGCCAGAGGCTCCTGATTGGGTCAGGCGCAAAAATGCAGCGTGGTTAAACATGCATTGTGAGATCTCAACCCTCCTCCTTTTCCTCAATAGCATATTTATATATGATATGTAGATCATACATGCCTTAAATCGATCTACAGTTATCAAACGTAAATGCATTCTAATATAGGATGTTACAAAAAGGAGGGTAATTTTTATATAAAATCTCGCAAAATTATGACCCATATTTTGGCACATTCCCGTACACCCCCCCGTGGTGTCCGGAGTGTACCAGATGGCGATGTTGTATAAACACATGTATCATGGAAATGGTATCATGGAAATGTTATCAGTAAGTACCACTGCATGTATACTATCAGTCTCTCATGGTGTCATTTGCCCATTGACCAATGCACTGATATTGGTACGATTTAAATGACAAACGTTGTTTAAAAAATCACTTAAATATACAAAGACTTAAGTGGAAACGCTGATTGTAAAAGATCATAGACTCGATATTTGGTATTTGACATTATGACATGTCGACAAAATGTCAGATTCCTACTCTTGTTAATCACCAAACAATAATAAAAATAAATGTGTGAACTCTAATGGTAAACATGTTTTTATTGTGTACTTCAAAATAAAGCAAACACAAGTTGATATAACATAAAAATCAACTAAAATTTCGGTTTGCATTTCAAAATTCCTAAATTAACTTTAAAATTAATTTTGCATTACTGTCAAACAGTTTTCTTTTCCTCGATTGTGATATCATCGAATACGACTTACCACTAAACTTATACTTGCCATGAACAGAATGAGATTGAAAAGGTATCTTTTTTTTCTATTTCAATTTAGAACTGAAAATACATGATGCATTTGTCTGATGCTAAAAGCAACAGACAATGTATCCTATAAGTCTGAAGACCATATGTTGATACCAAGATGTTTGAAAGGAGGTTATATTGCTGTTTCTTTGAGGTTCATTCTACATATCCTGTAAATTGAATACGATAAAAAAAAAAGGGGGGGAGGGAGATACTTGATTATTAGTAATACATGTGGAAAGGGGAATACAAAACTGAATAGTACTATTACGTATTGAACTATCAAAATGTAAGTGCTAAATGCCTGAAAACGCAATAAGTATTTACCCCAAAAATAACAGATAACCACACATAATATAACAGTAAGGAGATGTGGTATGATTGCCAATGAGACAACTATCCACCAAAGTGCATATGTTTTGGATATAAGCAATGATAGGGAACCTGACGGCCTGCAATAATGAGAAAAACCAATACCGTATGGGCGGCTATAAAATGCCCCGACATGAACAAATATGAAACAATTCAATTGAGAAAACTATCGACCTAATTTATAACAAAACAATTGACCAATAGCAAATATGACAGACATTTGGTGGGGTTAAACACGCTCAACCCTCCCCTAACATGGGCTAGTGCTGTTACAGCACACCAAAGTTAACTATAAAAATCAGCTAACAAGGGCTGAACTCATCAGATCGATACACGGTAGAAAAACATTTAACAAAAACACAGACCGGTCGTGGAAGGGTATTTATAGATAAATAAACATTCTTAATTCATACAAGATTTTGGTAGTGCAATATATAATGGTTTTATTTTGATAATTCAAAATGTAATTTTGTAATTTGGATAGTTCAATGTGTAATGATAGGTGTAAATCTAAAACTAAATCATTTCAAGAAATAAAATAACAAAAGGACCGAACTCCAAGGAAAATTCAAATTGTAACCTTCGGCTCGCTTTTGCATGACAAATATGGATTATTTCTTTGTTCTTTCATTCTTCCAGTAAATTTGGTTTACAATATCTTAATAAGTGATTAATTGGAGTGATATCCAATCAGGCTGATTTTTATGGAAATATTGTCATGTTATCATAGTTCTAAGTATCAAATGTCTGAAATCGCAGCATGAATTTACACAAGAAGTAACACATATATATACATTTCTTAACTTTTGATCACGATCATACCTGATGCTATTTCTGAGTCTCCTTTTTCGTGCCGAAATCATATCAACTTTGCATTTCTACCTATATTCAGTCCCCGAGGGTAACATAAACCCAGTGTCCAGTACTGGTATGTTTGACAGAAAGCAAAATAAAAACAATTAAGATTGGATATAAACTGACAAAGCCATGGCAAAAAAGGTGAGACGACGAAATGACAAACTTGTTAACGAAACACTGAATTACAAGTTAACTAAACATTGAGCAACACGAACACCACAAAACTTACAGGTGGTCTCAGGTGCCCTGGAAGGGTAGAAACATCCTGTTCCATTAGTGTCATCTGTTGTGTTGCTCATGGTAAGAATAGATTATGTAATGAATCTCATATAGAGATGTCACAATCAAAGAAAACATGAAGGGATTGTGGATACGACAACTGTGCCACAGATATATGCAATAAAGGTCAACGGACTCGTAATGGCGACCGCAAAACTGTCAAAGGGACGACTTTATCACTTGGAAGCCTTGCTTCAAAAATTTCATTGAAAGCAGCAACCATATATATATATATCAAGGAGATCGAGATTAGGAACGCAAGCTCTGGAATATTGTAACGACTTGGAGATATATATTCCGTATCCGGCGATGCTAGAATTCTTCTACTTAAAATTGGAAATTTCACAAGTGGAAACTGAAATAATCTCTTTTGTCGGAAAGCTTTGTTTTCATCTAACCCTCATTGCCTATTCCTATATGTATTTCAAGAAATCATACAGACCTAACTGTTTCCGTAATATCCTTTAGTTGAAATTCGAACGGATAGATGAAAGAATTTAGTAATAGACCATTGAACTATTTAGTGAGAGGACATATCTTATATAGCGGAACGTTCAAGTTAAAGAAAAATGTTAGCTGATTATTCCTGGGAGGCTCCTGCATGAAGTCTGCCTTATATGAATAAAGTCACAAGTCGAAAGTTGGTTCCCATTAGAATGCTGGCTGTTTGCAGAAAAAGACATTTTAACAAATATGTTTCAGTAACATAAATAATCAGGCAGCTTGATGATGTCAGTTATAGAGTTTCCTTTTTATAATATAAATCAGTGATGATTTTTTTAACTTTTTTTATGTATGGTTTACCCGTTCTATAAACTAGATATGTGCATCCAAGTTAAATTATTCTGTGTTTGTGAAAATGTTATTAAAAAAAATGATTTCATCATACCAAACATAGTTTTAAACTACGCTGACTTCAGACTTTTTATACAGCCATATTCAGGCTTTTTTTTTAGTGTTTTTATGTTTTCAAACATTCAACTGTTATGGATATCCAAACTTAAGTTTGTGATTATACATTGATGTCGGTTATACAGGAACCGCATGTTGTGCTAGGAAATTACCTCTTTTTTATAATCGGAAAATCACTAAATTGCTTCCCCTGATAAAAGTAATGTTTGTTTTCTATGTTATCGACATGGAATACGCAACTTGGCATTGTATCAGAAAAAAGTATAGATAGTAGTAAATAAAGGCAACAGTAGTATACCGCTGTTCAAAAGTCATAAATCGATTAAGAGAAAACGAATCCGGGTTACAAACTAAAACCGTAACATTATTGACAGGACTTATCAGATATCATTTCTGCCTATGTGTCCATGACTAAGAATGTCAAGGTGGTATTACGTCAGATAAGTAAATCACGAGACCTTAAACTAAATGAGTAGACATGTACATTTCTTTTTATGTTATCATAAATTGAGCTCAAGTTATCATAAACATATCCTAATACAATAGTTAATTTTGTATTGTCAAAGAGTATATAAACAAAAAAGGACAAAAAGGATAGTCAAAAACCATGCAAAGAATCAGGGCTATGTATGAGGGAGATATATTCCTCAATTTATAAAATTTCCAAAATTTTGTTACAGCTAATTTTAATGACACTATATCCTTATTTTCATGCCAGTACCGAAGTACTGACTACTGGGCTGGTGACTACCTCGTTGGTGATATCTTGTTCAACTCTTCATTTCACTGATAAACATTACACTATATGGATTCCTCTTCGTGCAGATAAACAATAATCAATGCATTAGATTAAACTTTTCGGTTTACAATAATTTTGAAATTAAATCTTGAATTATCTATATAGCTAACGTTGACAACGAAATAGACTAAAGGAAGAATATTTTTGTTATACACATATGCACTTTCACCGTACTACAATCTGTATTACAATCTGTCGATACCCATATTTTGACATTGCACAAAGTTGTGTTTTTCTTTGACTGTTAATGACATCTTTACAATAAGTCCGTTAGATGTTGGATGTGTACTTGTTGATATTTTAGTCTTAGATACATGATTTTTTTTATTATTTGTTATTGATTTTGAACTAGCTGTCAATAACTGCGAGTACTCTCAGATCTGTACTTTGTGTCGTTTTTGTTTTTGTTTTTATGGATGTATAAATATCCTGCCACGTCCGATCTGTGTTTTTGTTAGATGTTTTTCTGCTTTGTATCGATCTGATGAATTAAGCCCTTTTGAACTGATTTTTATATTTTGTTATTTCGTTGTAAGGTTACACCATTATCCCAGGTATGGGGGAGGGTTTGGCGCCAAAAACAAGTTTAACCCCGTCACATTCTGTATCTGCCTGTCCCAAGTCAGGAGCCTGTAATTCTGTGGTATTAATTTGATGCTGTATATCATATTTGTTTATTTGTTCATTGTTTTGTACATAAATCAGGCCGTTAGTTTTCTCATTTGAATTGTTTAAGATTTGTCATTACGGGGTCTTTTATAGCTGACTATGCGGTATAGGTTTTGCTCATTGTTGAAGGCCGTACGGTAACCTATAGTTGTAAATCTCTATGCCATTTGGTCTCTAGTGGAGGGTTGTCTCATTTGCAAATCATACCACATATTCTTATCTTTATATAATCTGAAAACCAAGAAAAATTGTAAAAATTGATAATTGATAAATATGATAAAAAAAAAAGTAATAATTATATCAAACAAACAAAATGTTTATCTACGTTTTGATAATATTTGATAAATTATAAATTTGGAAACATTTACCAGGCATAAGCCGGAGAGTAAACATCAGTACATTGATGGTTTACTGTAACTGAAGAAGAAGAAAACACGAAGAATTACTCGTATTGAATTTTAACACATTATGTGCCAATTTACAAATAATAAAATACAAGAAATTCTAACCCATAAGTTTAAACTTTACCAAGCTGTCTGTTACCTTATTAATACAAACATAAGGAGGTGTGGTATGATTGTCAATGAGATAACTATCTACCAAAGTGAATGTAAGCAGTTATAGACAACCGTGCACCCTTTACAAATGAGAAAAAAAGGCACTCATTAGCATTGCGAAAATAGAGTCCGTGTCGGTCACAGTTTATTTTTTGATAAATATTTTGAAAAATGCTTAATGTGTTATTTTTTTGTTATACACATGCATGTATACTACTTTTTTCCTTATTTGATTTGGTCCGCATTTAAACCGAAATAGTAAAAATATTTAATAATAATTAAACCCTTCGTCTGCCCTCGCCATGCATTATGGTTGCATGAAATATCTTTATGTGAAGAAATAGTGTATTTATTACTATTATTATCATTATTATAGAATTGAATGCTGTTTTTGAAAATTCATACGAAATATTAAATAACAAGAGGAAGTGCTTCTTGCGACATTTAACTTGCTTTCATTTCGTATAAATTTTCAAAATCTTATCATTCAATTTTTATATATACGCATTTTCTAAACATTGCTTAATAAAGACAAATATGTTATTAACATTTTGAATATGAAAGTAAAAATTATAATTACAAATCTTCGGTAGAAAATGTCGATGGAGATGAAATCAGTATCAATCCAAGTAAAAACCACCATATACAAAATGTAGCTTAAATCGAATTAGCACAATGAAGATGTCGATATCAAAGTAGATAGCTCGTAAAATATTATCAAATTTCAGTCAGATTGTGTACCTTTATACTATATTCCTTTTGTCATGCGATTGTGATCTCAGAGGAAGGATCCTTTTTTAGAACCCATACCACCAGATTTGTTTTTCGTCAAGTAAAACTCTGAGAAACGTAATCATTGCCCCCTTTGCCTTTTTTTTATTGCTAAAATCCATAAGACAACCATTTTCTGAACCCGTATGTTAGAACGTAGAACTTTGAAAATCCCTGTTATATTTATTCATAACATTCTCGACTTTGGACGATTAAGCTGGATGAATTGATGACTTTTTAACTGCCAATGTCAAACTAAATGCTTAATCAAGACAAAAACATGTTAATTAATGTGATACTAATATGAATCCTGCTTTGTGCTAGACTGACACGCTGAGCCGAATTTTGAACGTGTTAGTTCCAAAGGTAACAGTCCACGGCAAGATATGCAATCCTACCAGACGTTTTATTCTTAATCGGAGCTGACTAGTCTTTGCTCTTACTCTTAATTGCCGCGAATCAGCAAATATCATTATCAAGTCTTTGGTTTTATCCGGCCGGGGATCTAACCGTCGATCTCCCGTACTCGATTCGAGTACGTAACCACGAAGCCTCCGAGGCGGTACGGACGATTTAGAGATTTTTACCATATTGTATATAGACATCAGTCTATTAGTGGAAAATGACATTTGACCTCTAGCAGTCTTTTTTATGCCTCCGTTGCATCGGAGGAGGCATTAAGTGTTACCCTTGTCCGTCTGTACGTCCGTCCGTCCTTCCGTCTGTACGTCCGTACGTACATCCCGAAATTGGTTTCCTTCTTTTTCTTTAGTTTGCCTCGACCAAATGTTATGAAACTTATACACAATGCTTATTACCACAAAACACAGATCAAGCTTGAATTTGGGTGGCGTCCCTTTATAACGTTATATGCAAATGGGGTCATCATCTGTGTCCCATGGACACATTCTCCATTTACTGTCATTTTTGTTGTTTGGTTGCTTACTCAATATCTATTAATAAATATAAATTTACGTTGGTCCACCATGTAGTGTAATAAATAAATTGTTTTTATGTTACAAATGGAAAAATTGTTGAATTATTCGTTTCCGTTCTCTAACTTAAGTTTGCCTCAACCAAATGTTATGAAACTTATACGCAATGCTTACTACCATACAACACAGATCAAGTTTGAATTTGGGTGGCGTCACTTTTACCGTTCTTAAGTTATGTCCCTTTATAACGTTATATGTAAGCTGGGCATCATGTGTGTCCCATGGACACATTCCCCTTTTATTGTCGTTTGTGTTGTTTGGTTGCTTACCCAATATCTATTAATTAATATACATTTACGTTGGTCCACCATGAAGTGTAATAAATAAATTGTTTTCATGTTTCAGACTGATGCGAGGGCAGGTAAACAAATAATGTAAAAAGAGTGAAAGAATGACGAGAAAGAAAAAAAGAACAATGAAACACTGCAGTTCAATAGGAAATGGAGGTCGACAACCGTTTAAGCTTCCAGATGAGAAAGCTCCCATACCACGTGTTCACGCTACAATGGAACCAGACCGACAGATTGCACATTCTTTATTTACGAAACTAAGTGAGAGTAACTTTACATGTTGTTTACACGAAATTGAGTTTCAAGCTGGACATCTTATAGAGGACAACATTAAAAAATACATGAAAAAATCTCTCAAAACTATTGTCCTTCTATCAGAAAATTAAAAAAAAGCAGTTATTGGTGCCACATAGAATCGACTGAAATTGTTCAATTACACATGGATAAGAAAGGTTTCTCGCCAATTGTTTTAAAATTAGACAGTTGTGAAGTATCCAAAGCACTCAAGCCATACACATATATGTTGTTGCAAGCTGGACTGAAAGAAAAGATGTCGGATATTGTAGATGTTACTAATGATATGGAAATTAAAGGTAATTTACCTTTGGAAAGCTCCTTGTAGGCTGTTGTTTGTCTTTGGTCGCTTTACATTTTATGCCATGATTTTATCTCTCTTCGACTTATGAGTTTTGATTCTACTTTTTTGTATCTTTCTTCTATTTATTTTTTTTTATAATCTTTTACCAAATCTAAAGTTTTTGGTAATATATTTGGCAATTTATCTTGTATTCTTCTAATATATCTACATATATAAATACACGATCCCAATGTTGAATTTTTTTTCAAAAACGATAATGTTACAATTGTTTGCTTCCATATAGTTGCACTATATCCAGTTAAAAGAGGTATACACCACAATGCTATATATGAGAGTTAAAATGGAGGGGTTACCAGGTCCGTACTCTTTAATTATGTAGCTACTTTTCTTTATTCTTTATATTTAAGCACTCGATTATTCTCTCAACTTTGTATTTTATATAATTAGCACTCCATATTACTCCGTTCTTTACTTTTTGGCCATTTTTCTCTATTTTTATTTTTTTAGGGCCCATTATTCTCTAATCTGTTTACCCAATCCAGACCCTCATATAGCATATACCGGTATATGTTGTCAATCATGCAATGATAACTGTATAAAAACTGAAAAAAATGAATATGTTTTGTATTTATAATGAAAATCCCCTACATGAACTTGACACAACCAAAAACAAAGAAAAGAAAATTTCCTGCTGTGCTTCGTCTGAAAGTCACAGTGATACCTTAGAATAATAGCCCACACCTCTTTGCAAATGCAAGCCATCCCCTAGTAACGGTATGTGCGGAATTCTTTACTAGATGCTAATAAAAAGTATTTAAAACACGTGTCTTTTTAAGCACTTTAGTTGATTTGCTATTTCTATTGGAAATTTAAGGATAAGACACTGACCACTTTTTCAACTGTTTAAAACACACATACATATATATATTATATGTAAAAGATACACCTCGAGGGCGTTAGCTTTTGAACTTCAGCGTCAGATCTTATACTAATAAACTATATATTGATTTATCTTTTTCAGAGTTTCCAGGATCGATGCTGACAATACCGTTTGTGCCACTACCTTTCATCAATTATAATTATGATACTCTCATTCTTCATGTATTTGGTCCCATGTTTGTGCTAATTTATTTTATCAGACGGATGATGCAAAGATATGTGTACCAAACATCACGTGCTCAACAAAAAATCGTTAGAAAAACTTTAAAAAATGCGGATTTCCTGTTGAAAAAAAATACTCTTATCTGTCAAAACTTTATAAGGAAAAGTGCAATAAATGGCTTAAAGAATTTCTTTCTAAAACTATATCAGGACGGTGCTATTATTACAATGACAAAGGATGTTTTATTGCAGACGACGCATGGCCGTTCCCTCATATTTGTAATGACTGGTTTACTGGGAAATGTACACGTCCGAATTGTAAATTCTCCCATGATATTCTAAGCCCTCAGACAAACTCATTATTGCAAAAGTTTGGATTTAACATGAACCATCCCGATGATATTATATTATTGCAGTACCGAGAAAAATGACAAAATTATTTGGAACTGAAAACAAAACAAGACACCAACGTCAATCTCCGCAAAAGCCGTGATCCGAACTCTACAGCGGGTAAATGTGTTTTATATTTAGCTTTTATGGCTATGTCATTAAATTGGCTGTTTAACATATTTAATAAATATGTCTAAACATATTTTTAAAATTTTCTTTTGAGTAAACATTGAAATGATCTCGCATGGCATTTTACATTAAATCAATATAAATAATTCCAGAGTGCAGGTGACTGCTTTCCATCGCATTAGTACAAACGGCTATATATATACATTGCGGAAAATGAGCACTCAGATGCGTCCTCAAGAAGTGCATTTTTAAAACAAAAACTTATTATAGTGTTTCCACGCGCAATAAACTCCACTTTTACTCCTTACAAAGATTCTTCGCCTGCCCGAAGTAAATAATAGGCAGAGGTTACTGCTACTGGCTTTATGTTGTTTTTGTTGAATTAAGGATGTAATTACGTCAGATTTAGGAATGTTTGTCAAATGTTCGGACTCCTTGGGTTTTTTCCTACGATTAAGGGTAAAATATTTTGCCCCATAACACCCATTTTCGTTTCATATAAGACTTCAGTAGCCCATAAAAGATCATTTACCAAAATTTAAGTAGATTCTAGAATTCTTTTCTTATGATTTGAGACCCAAATAATAGCAATGCAAATATAAGGTAAAAGTCTGAGTCAGCCTTTTCCCGCCATTCAAAAAAAATAATATCTCGAAAAGGAGCTTCATAACCTATCAATATTTTTAGCTTATTTTGTTCCTTAACTAATGCTCTCCTGACTTATAGTATCAACTTTAAATTCTAGATTTTTTTAATTTCAACTAAGTACATCCTTAATTCACAAATTGTCTAGGGAGTTTTTGATATTGACATCTGCTCATTGTTTTCAAGAACACGTGGTTAACTGTACAGGTTAATGTGTTGTTGGCCTGCATTGATTTTGTAGACTCATTTCTTGTAATTTAAAAAGGGAAACCCCATGCCAATAGTGATGACACACACCGAGTTAAGCATAGTACAATGTAAATAAACTCATCATAGACACCAGGCATTTAATTCTGTACGCCTGACGCTTGTCGCGTCTATAAAAGACTCATCAGTAATGTTCGAAATTAAAAAGATAAAAGGCCAAATAAAGTACGAAGTTGAAGAGCAAAACGGATCGTGCAACCAACGTTCTGTTCCTTTGACAAGTATTTTTCTGCTTGTTTGCAAATGTTCAATGGGTGTTCTGTTATGTAACAATATTGCAGTAGATATTCTCTACATGTATATGCAAACCATCTTACCTGACAGGGGCCTCGAAGGTAGAGTGGCCTAATTAGTCCACTATGCTGTCAACACAGAGGTTGTTAGTTAGAAACCCACACGTGGCAGGAGTGCTAGACTCCAATCTTAATTGACAAGGATTGTCAGTTTTCCTGCCGAAGGTCGTTGGTTTTCTTCGTCGCTCCGGTGTCCTTCACCAATAAAAACTGACCGCCAAGAAATAGCCGATAGTGCTGAAAGTGGCGTTAAACGCCAATCAATATTACCTGACAGAAATACCGATTAGACTGATATTCTGCGTTGCCTTTACAGTCGCTACTTGTCCAGTCTGAAAAGACCAGTTTCTTAACCATTGTAATAATAACAGTTTTAATACACCACATTTACAAATCACACTGAAGTTTAATACCGCTATCTGATTATAGATCTTTTTTTTTTTCTTCACTCGCTCCAAAAGCAAAGTTGAACGAGGTTCCCTTTGTCATATTATATTAACATTTAACATTTCCCGAGCTAGAATTTACGTGAGTCTCGATATAAAACATGTCGGTGAACAAATAGTTCAATAAAAACTTTCCTATTATTGCAATAAGAACCTAAAAAAGTTAGAGCACGATGATCTAGCTATGAATGAAAGAAGATTTTTAATGAGACAGCAAATTAACGACACAAATAACCGAAAAACAAGTAGTCTCATATGTAGTCTTCAACAATACTTAAATGTTTTATACAATATTTCAAATACTTTCAGTGGTTGATTCAGGGGGGGGGGGGGGGGTGAGGATAGAGGGCATTAGTCCCCCTTTTAGTTTGGCAAATATATACACCAAACAATACTATCATTTTATAAAAAATATACAGGTGAAAGTCAGTCCTCCAAGTAAGTTTGTTCCCACATGTGCATGTTTATATATAGATATATGTAATCCTAAATATATATATTCTCTGTAACTATGATATGTAGTTTTATGATAATGAAGTACATTAATTCATTCATTTTCACGCAAAAAGTGTCCTAAAATATAAATTGTTTTCTGGTATTACGACCTCCTTTCAAAAATCCTGGATCCACCCCTGCTTATTCATTATTAATTTATCTTAAATGATCTCATAATACGCTTCTAAATTAAAAAGTCTATATTGCAAAGATTGTTTGGTGAAATTGCTCTTCACAGTTGAGTTAAAGTTCCAATGTCTCCCTGTGTTTAAATGTTTAAATATATAATTCTGTAATTCGACTTACAACTTGTGTCAAATGTTTCAATTGTCGTTTAGATTTGAATACTCATGATATGGTCAATATCCTTTTTCCTAATAAAACGAGGTGTATAGTCAATACATTTCGTTTATGAAAATGGAAACTAACTGATATACCTATTGAAATAAGACTGTAATTAATAAAAAAAAATAAAACAAAGGATCTACCCATCTAGAGCAGAAGACTGCTTTTCTTTTAGACCGCCTTTAGTAAACTGCTCTTCATTTTTATCAAACGTTTATCGCTATATGAGAGCTCCCGGCAGTATGCATTACTCCATAAAACGCGTTTAATAATCAGATTTAAAATATGTTGGCACTGATTTTCCACAAATGAATTTCCGGAGAAGAAGAACATGTGACAATTAGACCGGCAAAGGTTATCAGTTCGGCCAAACAATGTATGTGAAATGACTTTTAATGAACTGCAATTGCATGTCAAATGATTGTACTATCCGTTGTAAATACTGTTATTCTATATTTCCCCTAACTGACGTAAGAGAAAAATAATTTGGAAAAAAACTCAACAAATGTATGTCAAATATGACAAAGTTGATGATTTTTAATTACTTGCGATTGTATTTCTGGATATAGAATTTTTTCCATTGTATATAATAATTGTAGAGCACATTTCCTCTGACAAGTAAAAACTGCCGTTAAGTGAAATAATTTTAAATCAAAAGAGGACTTACAAAAAGGTCATTCGCCACCTAATTGAATAAAACTAAAGTTAAGCTGACATTTTTTATATGAAGTAAGTAAGTCAGTAGATTTTATTAAAAGCCAGCATAAAGACACATTTTTCAAGATCTGACCTAATTATCATGTGCGCTGCCATTAATCTATCACGTGGTGCCGCAGCCATAGCACTAATGATAGATAACGCACGTGCTTTAATCACAACAATATCGATCTTCTGTTTACATTTTGTTTTCCACTATTTTCCTTTTCGTTTTGTTATGGAGAGTGAAAATAAATACAAAACAGGTGGTGGGAACTCATGTTCAGTTCATGGTTGTTCCAATAATCGGAAAAAAATAACTTTATGGAAAAAATCAATGTGTGAATTACATGGTGAAATGCACGACCATTGTCCCTGTTTAATTCCTTACAGACTACATGTAATGCCGTCCAAAGAATTGATACGACTTGAGTGGATAAAAGCTTTAAATCGGAAAGATCTTCCGAAAAACGTATATGTATGCTCTGAACATTTTATTGACGGAAAACCTACAGATCGGAATCCTTCTCCTAAGTTAAAGATGGGGTACGAAAACAAGACAACTCCGGGTAGAAGAAAAATTGTAAAACATCAATTGACAGTGAAAAAAAGAAAACTAGAAACTAGTGATTCCGATTCCGATATGGAAATAACAGAATTGGACACTACTTTAGAAAGTGAACCAGGCACAAGTACGTCGTATGAGAAACTACCGGAGGCTATTTGTAGTTTTAATGTTTTAGAAGCTTCATCTACTGTTAGTACATAATATCTTGAATCGGACTTCTTACCGCAGAACGATCACACGTACGGGAAAGAATGGACCGATTTTCAGACTACATTTTCTCAAACAAATATAGTTTTATCGGACGAAAAGGGAGTTCAAAGTAAATCTGATGGAGCAACTATGTCTGCTGCACAAAATTTAATAACGGACAATGACGCTTTATTGTATACAGGGGTCACAAAAGAGGTCTTTTTCACGCTGGTGAAATGTTTGACTCCTTTCAATACATTCAGTTTTCAATTAGAGATAGCAGATCAATTACGCCTTGTGCTCATGAGACTAAAGTTAAATTTAATTTTTGACGACCTATGCAGAAGATTTGGTATATCAAGTGGTTTAGCTTGCAAAATATTTAATTCGTGGATTCCTGTGTTGGCAGATAAGTTAAAGTCCTTGATTGTTTGCCTCCCTACAGAAGTAATAAGAGACTGTTGTCCCGAATCATTTAGGGAAAATTATCCCAGAACTACTTGTATTATTGACTGTGCTGAAACATTTATTCAGAGACCAACTAATTTAAGGAGTAGGGGTGAAACGTACAGCAATTACAAGTCCCATAATACAGCTAAATATTTAGTAGGAATATCCCCACATGGACAAATTATGCTCATATCTAAAGCTTTTGTGGTCGTGCTAGTGACAAATTTATTGTAGAAAAAAGTGGATTCATGAATTACTTGCTTCCAGGCGACGAGATTATGGCAGATCGTGGCTTTACAATAGACGACTTATTGTTTCCATTGCGTGTCAAGCTGAACATTCCAGCGTTCACAAAAAACAAACCTCAGTTAAGTGCAGAGGATGTGACAACCACAAGAAGGATTGCCAGAGTACGGATACATGTTGAAAGGGTAATTCGACGATTGAAGGTCTTCAAAATTCTAAGTGGGATTATGCCTGTATCATCCTTAAAACTGTTTGATGACATTTTGCTTGTATGCTCTGCTTTGGTTAATTTACGGTCAGATCTGATCAGAGATACTAATGAAAGTAATGAGTGAAATTAGGTAGTTATTTTTTTTCTCTTTGTTTGTTAAACAGGTTGGGTATACACTGTACATGTATATGTATATTTAAGTCGTTGAATAATGTAAATGCTATAGACGTACATTGCATTATGATTGTATTATATTATAGATCCATTGATTGTTGGTTGTTTAACGTCCAGTGGCAAATAGTTTATGCATATTCAGGATGACATATACATGAATTGAATAGAATTCTGTTTGTTTCCCTCTACCACGTCTTTTGGTTATTTTATGAACCCTCCCTTTTTGAATTTACCTTGGTGTTTGTTTTGTTTAGGGTCAAATTTATTTTGTAATTGGGTGTCTGTCGCATTGATGTATAGCATTGTCCCACTCATCTCCTCTCATTCATAATTTATAATAAAACTTTCATCGCAATACATCAATCAAAGAGTAAAAACATCATTGGAGGTATTTAAATAAAAACATTAAACTTGGACACCTTTTTAGATCAATAAATGGTTTCATGATAAACCTTTAAAGATCTTTTACTCTTTAACTGATGTAATGGGATGAAATTGTTACAACCGACAAGCAGTTTAAATGTCCTTAAAAATAACACAGGGTTCTTTGTGATAAGCCAGACCACACAACTAAGGGGAAAATCAGTGTTAGATAATTAAGACACACCATGGTATTAACTGTGTAAATATTACTTAACACAGTAGGGCAATTAATTGACATATTTCTGATTGAAGAATGTAAACAAACAAGTACAACTAAAGGCTCCCTGCTATCATTGTCTGAACCAAACTAGACACATATGTGTAAATTTATCCTAAGACATGTAAGAGATGTAGAAAGACTGACCATACAATAATATAATCAAAATAAAAGTACATGTATCAAGAGCAACTTTGAAAAATCACAACAAAATGAAAGGTCTCCTAAAATGATCAATCCAAGTGTAAAGGCTTGAATGTTTAATTTACACAACAAGTGATGCTTTTTACATAATATACATGTACAAAATGTACATGTATATATACATAGTAATCACACAAGTGACAATCAAGTTGTTTGAAGAATACACACATTGGCAATCATACCACATCTCGCAAATAATATATATGTTTAGGTAAACCAACAAATAAAACAATAAAAGGGATTTTTTTTTAGTTTAAAATAAATAAAATAATTTTCAATACAAAATAAGCACTTACATTGGTGTTCATTTATAAATTATACATTCCCTTCAAAATCTGACTGCTCAAATTAAGCAAATGTACATGTATTTATATATATTATTAAATATGCATAAACTTTACAAAAGCTTTGCTCATCATCAGACGGTCATCCTGGATCTCATTAACTAAACATGGAAAAAGTTTTTTTACATAAAAGTTTTTTAATCTGGTGACTTGGTTATTAACGTAAGTCTCATTATACAAAATGTCAATATATTTATGTTCATCTACGCCCAGCCATACAAGCAACTTGCACTGTTTTAATCCCGTACAATACATAGTGAGCTGAACTTGTAGGTAAATTCCCCTGCTCCCTTTTTCCTTTACAACAAGATCTCCATTTTCATCTTTTCCGACATCATATTTTCCAGATTCAAATAGTTGATCTAATGTTGACCAACTAGAAGAAGGCACTGAACACTTTATTTCTAGTAGACTTTGTCCATCAAAAATTCCATCTGGACTTGCGGACAACCAATTTTCCTGTTGCGACACACAAATGCCTTTCTCTTGGACTTGGTGTCCAGTAGAGTTCAGATACACTTTTGCATCTATTTCTCCCTGCTGGCCATGTTTAGTATATTTATTTCCAACAAATTTTGGGTGTAAATGTTCACGTATAAAGTTCGTGCTGTCTGTCGTTTCCTTAACTGGCACTTTGTGAGCACTGCTGGCAGTTATTCTTAACCTTCTACAGTCTTTCCATAATGTGCTTTTGGACTGAAGTGTTGTTTCAGTCTGTAATCTAACTACTTGGGAATCCGTCAGGAACACATATTTAGAAAAAAACTGCACACATTTAGCACATGATGACAAATCATTATGTTCACCATGAACTTGTTCAATACTTTCTTTAGTACGAACTGACGGATTACTTTTAAAACTTTTGTTCATGATTGTTCCTTTTATTTCAAATAAAGGTAGCATTGGTGAGGCATTGATGGCTTCTTTAAATTCCTCTTTTGAAACATAAAATGGTGTATCTCGCAGTCCAGGGACACTTTCGTTAGCCATCATATTTTCACCAAGTTTTGTTTTTTTCAGCTGAATTATGACAAGTGGCTTTGGTTCAATGTTCCTGGTAGTTCCTCGGTTCCACTTGGCAGTTTCGTCTGTGCAACTCACTCCATTCATGCTATTTCTCACAGCATACTCGATCTTCCACAATAATGCTCCGACATGACTGCATGAAAGTCCTAAACCAGCCATGCACGTACAACAGGCTTGTTCCACGGCACCTTCTCTTGTGCACATAACATAAGCATCATTAAGTCTACTCACAGTCTGGGATGATCGTACACTCGCCTTCATAACTAGTTTGTTATCTGTTGCATTGAAATGCAATATTTTGTCTACATTTCCGCTTTGAAAATAATTGTAACTCTGTAAACTCTTAAAGTTTTTCATTTCTTCTCCATCAACTGCCTTTGATCTTATCAAGTAGTTATAAATGTCACCGTACATTAAATTTGGCCAACTCCTCATATCGCCATTCCAGTCCTTTATTTCTTTGAAACTTTCTGGCATTGAACTTTTAACTTCAGTAGACATGATGAACTTCACTTGTTTATATATTTCTCGTTACGATTGAATGCTTTGTTTACACTTTTATCATTACTGTAATAGCGGACGTAATTTTAGAGCGCCAAGCGGCGAAGATTATTACTACGGGTGATAATTGAAAAAACGTGTCTATATGTGTGAGTAAGAATCAATGAAAATGAGGTCATGGTAAAGTGACCATTAAACCTTACGGGGTTTTCGTAGACAATGTAAAACTGGCAAGTTTCTAGATCACTTCCTATAAATGTATGGAAATAAGTATATCGAGTTAATGCCAAACAAATACAAGAATCTCTTTTGAAAAATGTTAAATGGACAATAAAATTCACGTTCTACTGCAATCATGAAAATAATGGAAACAACCACACTCAATTCATCATCAACGTGGATTAATTGGTTGTTGTTCGTCCAGTCGGAATTATTTTATGCATATTCAAAACAATCACAAGTTAGCAATTAAAACAAAAGGTAGGTTGTGCAAGAAAGGTCGACCACGATGAAGGGTGGGGAAATTGGATTAATTAAGGAAATGAGTGTTTGTTGGATAAGATGATAATATCTAGCACATTTTGCAATAATGAAATAAAGTTTCTTAACGTCACTTTTCCCTGATTGTACAATCGACTGATAAACTATATAGTTACTATGTATCAACAGTTATATTCTGCATTGTTTCCTCGGTGGACGGATTTGGTAGTTTTTCTTTCGATTTTTCTGAAAAATAAACAAAATCCAAGATTGGATTCGGACATGATTACAATCTGATATTTCACTTTACTCCGTTAGATTTTCTGATCGTTGGTGTAATGATATGAAGGCATCCCATAATTAAGGAGTCATATTAAGGCGACCTTTCTACATCCAATCAAATATTTGCTTTCCAAAAGTTTTGTTATGTTTTACTATGATCTATCAAAGACTGGATACTGCATCAGGATATAGTCAGGATATAATATGTTCACGATAACCATTTAGTATTCATCTTTTTGATAAATCCACTTATCAAATCGTGTATGTTTTATTTTTCATTTATTTTTACATGTTTTATATGTTGCATGAGTTGAAAAAAAAACATTTAAATTTAATCATTACACCGTCGGAATTTTTATCAGATTGCGTTAAGCTATTTTTGCAGATAAAATTCTAAACAAACTTCAAGCGTATTACCCGAAATAATTGGGTGATTATAAATTCATAGAAACGGTCACCAGAATAGGACACCTGATGGAATGTCTTCAGATTCACATACTAAATATTTTACACTGTTGTTAGCATTTCAAAACATTCATGTAGATAACATATTTTGTTAGACATGGAACCATGTCATTTAATGTTTTTATTTCCATAAGAATATAAACAATAAAAAAAAACGTCTATAAAAAATAGAGATAAAAGAGCAGAGTTCCAATGTCCCCCGCGTTACACATATTTTATCTATCCAAGGCACAAGGTGAATAAATAAAAAATACACTTGTTTTGTTCTTTAAATTGCTCATAAATATCTTAGAAAAAAATGAATGCTTCAGAGCAAATTCAATGTGATTTTTTATATGATTGATATATTCAAGGGCATAACTCGTTAACAATATTTGATAAGCAAAGTCGAAAGTGTCAAAGACATTGCTGATATAAACCTATAATATAAATTTCACAAAATTCTGGCAAGAATTGTACTCAAAAGAGAATTCACAAGGCAATTTTCCATATCTTTAATATTTGCAAGGGCCCTAAACTCTTTGGAAAAAAAATTGATCAGCATAGATTTTTTGAACTCGTCCAAGACATTGCATATAATTAATGTTTCCAAGGGGCATAACACTTTTACAAGTAATTGATCGGTACATATGTTTGAACTCGTACAATACATTGATGGTATAAACCAACAATTTAAGTTTCATAAAAATCTGGCAAGAATTGTACACATGATAGCACCAACGATGCAATTTTCACATAATTAGTGTTTCAAAGGGGCATGACTCTTTTAAGACTAGTTCATCGTTATTGATTTTCGAACTCCTCCAAGACATTGTTGATATAAACCTATGATATAAGTTTTATAAAAATCTGGCAAGAATTGTATATGTGAGAGTGCTAACAAGACCGGACGGCCGGGCGGTATTTCTATGTCCCCCTGCGACTGATATCACTTAAAATAAAGGATACCACAGACACAGTTAAGTCTGCCTCATATCTTAAACTTAAATCTAGAAAGTGACAATATGGGTCGGCTTAGAACTTCATTTTTATTTATCTTTATTTAAACATCGCCTGAATAAAGAGTATATATATTCCAGTTGATACTATATTCAAGGGTTTGCCATTCTAACAATTGTTTCCTTGATAACGGATTGTTGCTTACAAAAAAGCTACCAAAGGTGTCCCAATCGTCGTAACAACAAGCATACTCTTTTCCGCGATTGTGAAATCACCGAATACGACTTATCACAAAATGTGTGCTAACCGTGAGCAACATGACGGGTGCCACAAGTGGAGCAAGATCTGCGATGCTGACGCTTGCAGAGTATATGAGATTACAGCTTTTGTTGGGATTCGTGTTTTTTTTTTTTATCTTTTTTTTTATAAGTGTTTTATGGACTTTTTTTTGTTTTTTTTCTTGTCTTTCGTCAATTGCCTTGGTATTGTCAATTTTGTTTTCAACTCATTAGTTTTAAATGTTTTCGCGGTATCTTTCGTCTCTTGTTTGCAGCGGGAGTAATACAATCGCAAAAATTAAAGAAAACGCAAAATTTGCTATACTAGTAAGTGTATATTTAGGTACCTTTTGAACTTGACCTGTAAGGATAGTTGTTTGATGAGGATGGAGGTGACCTCTCTAAAATATTAAGAAAAGCAAACATACACCAATAAAACAAGCATATTCATATATGAAGAAATAGTTGTAGAAGATAATTGATAAGTGGAAGGTAAACACGCATTAATAAGAACCGTGTTGTGAAATAACAAGACTAATACTGGGTCTGGTCCTGCGTGGCAGCATGCAATTGGTTGATGTAATACGTATACTGATTCCAAGAAAAAATTTAGGAAAAGGTTCCTTTTTCAATGGGTGTTGAAAAATATCAAACTATCGGCAAACAGGAAATGGCTACACGGCAGAAATTAAAAAAATGCTTACTTGCTACAACTCAACATTGCAGACCAATATTAAAATCATTCCAATCAATAGGAGTCAAGAATTCTTTGACGGAAATTTTCCTTGTTCAATGAGGGTTGTAAAATGTCAAACTATCGGCAAACAGGAAGTGGTTAATTGCTTACTTACTACAACTAAGGGGACAACCATTTGATTCTGAGGAGGGGGCTGGGAAATCAGGTGACGTCAGAATATTTATTTCCCACATAAAAGCAGACAGATTATCTATTTTCACTCATACCAGTGTCAGAATATTTACTTTCTGCTCATCCACAAATTAACACAAAAAATGCCCCTCCTCGCTTCCCACAAAATCAACTTTTCGCCCCTGGAATAATTTAACTTTTGTGACACATATTACCAATTTGTAGGATACACATATAATTGCAAATTAAACAAATAGATCTAGAGCAGTCAAAATGAAATATAGAATATTAATATGAGAATATAATAGCCTACAATCAAGGTTTGATGCGGGGTCCAAGGAAAGAGGGGTATTATGGTCCAAAAACTTTCTAGCGAGCGTAGCGAGTCAAATTTTTTTCATGAAGGTTTCATAAACTTCCTTTTTTCATTTATTCAGGTCAAAAGGAGGGTGTACACTATGTTCTCCAAAATATAAAAAAAAAAAAAAAAAAAAACAGTCCAACAAACAAACAACAGACCACAAAACACAACATAGAAAACTAAATACTGAGCAACATGAACATCACCAAAACTGGGAGTCATAGTTGTAAGTAATTTTTGGTATCGAAATCCCTGACTTGATAAATTATCAATAATACATAAATTTGTTAAATTCCAAACGTCACTACAGACACAGGCGTAATTATTGGATTATCTATAACTATTGAAAACCTTTTTAATTGTGGTGAGCGAAGCCAGCCATAATTTTTGGAACATACTGAATATTTGGACCAGAATATATATTTTTATGTGTGATAAGGCAGATTATCTATTTTCACCAAAATGGAGGCCAGAATATTTATTACCAAATTCTGCCAGAAATTTAGAAAAATCTGATAATTAGAATGACTGTAGGTCCAGCATATGAAACATGTATAATTAGAACGACGACAATTGTCATATAAATGCAATGGATTTAATTCTGGCCACAGAAATATTGACGATACAAACACAATAGATTGCACAAGTGTTACTTGGACATTCGAAAATGATAGTATATCCTGCAGAATATATGAAATGCACTGCTACAAGTAGTAGGCCTATGCATTTGACATCAGAAATCTTTGTTTTCTACAGATATATTTACGAAATAATTCATGGCAGCCGCTCAGGGTAAAATAATCGAATATAAATGCCCAACCCATGATTAAATGAAAACAAATCTACGGCTGCCATGAATTATTTCGATTCTAATAGGACAAATTCGGTAATTTTGTTAACCGTGAAAGCCCTATACATACGATACTGTTTTGGCTGTTCCGTTTTACCCAATTTTGATAATATTAGTAATATTATATAATTCAATGATTTTTTTTTTTAATCGCATTTTTCACTTATATATTTTCTTCCAATGTAATTTTATTCGTTCTGAGGCGTACAAGAAGCTTTAAAACGCCCGTTATTTACATTTGATTTCTTGTTTACGGAAACATATTTGTGACGTCACCTTGTTTCGTTGCCACATCATTTCGCGGAATTTTCGTTTTATGAAATTTTACCATGAACAATAAATTGAAATGGACTGATTTGTTTATTTTGCTGTATTATAGAGATAAATATATTGTATCTGAAGCTTGGCCTTCGTAAACTGGGGATTTTGATGTCGAAAATTGAGAATATCTGGCAGTATAAATAAGTTGGTCGTAACGCGGAACAGCCGTTTTTGTGTATTACTGCGTTTGCGCTAAAGGTAGATATATTGTGATTATATTGGTTGACGATAATAGGTCGTCATATTAGAATTACATGTTTTCCATTTGCATTCTGTTCATTTAATGTTAGATTGACAAGTAAAACAACAAATAATTACTTAAGATTCGATGGTGCAAAATAACCTGCCAATCTGAACTTCCGCAAGGCCTTTTTGCCAATCAGGTAAGTGAACAACCCGAAAAGGGATCGTATTCTCTCCAGTGTCAATATCCTTAATGAGCCACAAAGTGAGGAACAAAAAAAAGTGAGTGAAAAAAATCTCTGTTCAGTGATATTGGACATTTTTCAATTTTTAACACGTGACTGAGCTTAACCATTTGTGCTGATTTTGAGAAGAGAGAACCACAGCATAAAGGTGTAAAACTATTATTCAATGTATACAAAGAACTAAATTTTAAAAAGAACTTATGAGTGAAAAGGAGATTTTTTACCTCGAGTAAAAAGTAAAATCACAAAAATACTGAACCGCATCACAAAATGCTTTTCAGTGTGTGCTAAATTACTGAAATGAATTGCGCATCTGTACCCAGTTGCTATTTTACAATATCTATTTGTTTGAAAAGTTAAAAAGAGTAAATATGATCAGCTTCATTTGTGGTGGGGTTAGTGTTGCTCAGTATTTAGTTTTCTATATAGATTTTTTTTACTTGTTTGTCTTCAAATTATATGACGCTATAAGGACAAAGTACGCGATTTGTAGACGTTATATGCAGAATTGTAATGGACGTATATCAGTATTTTGGAGAACTCCAGAAAATCAGAGTTTTTTTGGAAGAACTCTACAAGAGTTGACGGAAGTTCATATCTAATCATCCATGAACTAAAGATAAGAAACGAATGAAAGCATCTAGAAAAGACAATTCATATACTTGTTCCTCTATAATTACCGAATTCTTCGGTATGCGCAGAAGTTTCTAGTATTATAACTCTTTCTGCTTCTTCTATGGCACTTATTTGTCTCGGATTATCTCCCCTAAATCTATTTAAAAGTTCGTCATCTATCCCTTAACATCTTCTGGAAAACTATAATATAAGAAGACATGCAATTGATTGAAAAACTAAATTTGAAACAAATACAAAACGGAAAAAAACCCTACTTTTTCATAGGCTCATTGAAAAAATAGCAAAATTTGCAGACACACTGCAATTAATTTTTAAAAGACCAACAGTTTCGTCTTGTTTTAATCTCTTTCAAGCAAATAGGCGTAATACATACAAAAAGGCAAAAGTAGTATACCGCTGTTTAAACGTCATAAATCGATTGAGAGAAAACAAATCCGGGTTACAAACTAACACCGAGGGAAACATATCAACTATAAGAGGAAAACAACGGAACAACAGAAACACTGAAGTGCAACACAAACAAACGCCAACATACATAGAAACGGACTATTTGATAACAACTGCCATATTCCTGACTTAGTACAGGACGTTTAAAAAAAAATGGTGGGTTGAACCTGATTTTATGGCTTGACAAACCTCCCGCTTTTATGGCAATGTTAAAAAATATCGCTAAAATGAAAACACTACGTGACAGGAATACAGTACAAACAAACGCAAGAACACTCAGCACAGAGAAACGCATAAAAATAATATGATAGTACATTAGTAACATGTAAACCGCAGAATAACAACGAACATCTTCCATTAACGAAAGCACAGGACTCCAGAAACAGTGGCGTATATTTCTGACGTATATATAATCTTGAAAGTCATAAAATTAAATGGAACGAGATCGAAATACACTCACTAACCAATAAAAATCGTCATTTAAAAAAAAGTAAAGTTCTCTGATAAGTGTTAAGGATGAAATAACTTTTTAATTGACGATTTGGTTACTTCTGTCAAATTGTGAAAATAAAGTTACCTGCTCAAGATGAAATAGAAATTTTTGTAAGTAAGTGGTACTGCAACGATAAGCAATCAAAATTAGCATTACTGCCTAAGATCTTAAAGCGATGAACTTATTTGATGAGGCGAATATTTCGTTATCTGTTAACGTCAAAATGGGAATAAAAGTACATCATAAAAGAAAGAAGATGTGGTATGATTGCCAATGAGACAATTTTCCACAAGAGACCAAATGACACAGAAACTATAGGTCACCGTACGGCCTTCAACAATGAGCAAAGCCCATACCGAACAGTCAGCTATAAAAGGCCCCGAAATGACAATGTAAAACAATTCAAACGAGAAAACTAACGGCCTAATATATGTATTTAGTTCGATGATCTTTCGTTATATCGACCTTTACCAGAAACAGCCAACCTGCCTACTCTTTATGCATTATATTTTGTTCTTATCTGAGGTAAGATTTTTTAAAACGATATTTTTAAAACTTTCAATATCTCTACTTTTCGATCATTAACTTAAAATAATTCCGGAAAGTTGTGTCCCGTCCCTGATTGGGCTGACTACATAGTTTTCCTCAAAGATTTAGGACTTGATATAACTTGTATTTGTTGATGTTTTATTGTTTCATTGATTCATTTAGGCGTCCGTAAATCTTTTTTGAGGTTGTGTTGATATAGTTTTATTTATATAATAGGCAAACTAAGTTTTTCAGTTGTTTATTGAAGAAATGAGGATCCGACAAAATTCCCAAACGATGTCAAAACTGGAAAGTCCGTTGAAATTGGCTTTAACATTTCAAGCATACTTTAAGTTTAATCCTTTAAATAGTATTATTTTCTCAAAAACAGAAATGGGATAACTGTGTTGTTTACCTTTTACAGTTTATCGCGGTATTTTGACACAGTTGATAAATGTAAAAATGACATTTACTCGAAAGTGCGCGGTTGATTGGGACTTTGGTTCATTTTGGTGATTTGGAAATTGTTTATTATAAAAGTCGACACGAATGATGCAACATAACATAACGGTGTTTACAGTCCGCATTCCAATTGTAAATGCAGAACCTTTTCAATGACTTAAAGAAAACCCTTTTGCTTAGTTCTTTGATTTAAAGTTCAGATAAATTGAAAATTTCCTGTCTCTCTATAACCCACATGTCAGTGAGTACTTACATTTCATATACCCCAGTGAGCCTGTGATAAAATATACTATCGAACTAGAATATCTGCTTCATATCTTGACCTGTTCTTTGATGTTGACACAGAATAACGACTTCAAACAAAAATCTGTCAAACTTTTGTACATACAGGCCGTTAGTTTGTCGTTTGAATTGTTTTACATTCGTCATTTCGGGACCTTTTATAGCTGACTTTGTGGTATGGATTTTACTCATTGTTGAAGGCAGTACGGTGACCTTTAGTTGTTAATTTCTGTGTCATTTGGTCTCTCTGAAAATTTACCATTTGTGTTCCATTCCTGTTTGTTACATATTGACGTATTGATTCGCATGGCACGTGATGCAAGCTGTTGACGGAACCGATCTAATCTCTTTAGAAGTTCTTAAAATTCCCTTAGTTTTTGTTTGACAAAATGAACATCGGTAAACTACTGTTGACAGTTGCCTCTAATGTTTCCTAGAGACGTACAGGTTTATTTTTCTAGCAAAACGTGCTTTGATAGTTCCTAAGTGGAAGTCCACTCTGTTATGGCTTATGGTTTGTAACAACACAGAAAATAAAATTTTATGAATCTATTTCAAATTTTGTTGAATTCAATCGTCGAAAACATCTCTCTTTATAAAATTCAGCCAAAAAATTTTTTTTCACTCAATCCCCATTCATCAGTATAAATGTCCTTGTTTTAAACTTGATTATTCATCCTAGGAGGTCACATTCTTTTGTACGGTTAATTGCACATTTTTACTACCAGGTGTTATATTATTACTATGAGGTAAATAACCGTATCTAAACAGGTCAAAATTTTAAAAAATGTACCATACGTTAACATTTGAATACACAATTAGTTATGGATTGATAATTGGAGGTGCACCTTGGGTTTATAAGGATATATGTATATATTATATGTATTAATGTAACTATTCAGTTAATTGACCTTCGTTCTGATAATATGGAGGAAAAATAAACTTTGTTTGATTATTAATTAGCGTTGCGTCTTGTAAGGACTATAAATCATAAAACCCTTGGTGCGGTTTAATAACAAAAAATGCAACATGTGCAGTTGTAAGTTTAATATGCACTTTTCATTAAATTGACAAAAAGCAAAACAAACAGACATAATATCTAAAATTTTCAAAAATTGAGTTATAGCAGTCAACATTGTGTTATAATCTTAATCGCTATAAAAACAAAAAAATATTTCAACAAAGAAAAACAAAATGGCATAAAGACACTTTATAGACAAAGTATATATCTTAAAGATACTGTTCAAAAGCGACTTACAGTTTCTTTAAATCTGTGTATATAATAAGTTCTATTTTTTTTTCTACTTCAGTTGTGATTGTTTAACTCATGTATAAAAGAGGGACAAAAAAGACCAGAGGGACAGTCAAACTCATAGATCGAAAACAAACTGACCACGCCATGGCCATTTTGCAATTTCCTTTTTCTCAAGATTGAAGTGAGTAGCACACATACATTGGATAATCTTTCTGACCATCGACTTTCACAATAGCCTCATGTAGAGACGCATTTATTAACAAATTATTTAATGGGCAATTGTATTTGTAATTCTGATTATTATTATTATAAGTTTTGTATTTGATATAGCAAATGAATATTAAAGATAAGAGCAAGTAGCACACCTACATTGGTTTTTTTTTTTGTGTTTTTGTTATATCTAGGCCATGACATATAATTACTTTTTGTACGCGAATGAACGTAGTGAGGGAGAATATAAATTATTGTTCCGCTTGTTAGGTATTAGGTTTAGTTTGTATTCTTCCAATCTGTAATCGGTAAATTTTAAGCATATTTGAAGCAGGTTATACCACGAACATGTAACAAACTTGTAAACTTTTGTAGGTACCATTCTTTTATATTACTAAGCTTCATATAATTGTGAAGAAGTTAAGTGGGTGGCCTATGATTACCAATTTCCCAACACCTTAATTCTTGATATCAAGTGAAATAAAATAAGGGGATGTGGTATGATTGACAACTATCCATTAATATTTGTATGTCAAGCTTTTAAAGAGACGGACTATTAGGGTGTCAGAATATCGGGACCTTGACATGTTTCACTGGTACACTCAGCTAGTGACAATCCATTCACTTAAGACAAACATGTTGTAAATGAATAAGAAAAGCTGGATACATGTTGGTAACAGAAAAGTACAATTGCGACATAAACATACATGCAGACTTCTTATACGTTCAGGTATTTCACATCCAATTTTTTTATGGAAATATTCTTTATAAAGCACAAAAATGTCAGTATTCACCTCTGAAACTAACAAAACCTTTAAATAGACTTATTAAGAAGGGATATAGTTACGATACTGTTGTCAGGTCATTAAAGATTGCATATTTTGGCGTTGATATTGATTCACTTATAGGGTCTTTGCATCTGCACTAAACACATTTATTTAAAAACCAGTTGTTGGCATGACACGGGTTATGTTCTTCTCATATATGTTATGATGGTATGATACTAAACCCCTAACGGGAAGGATTGTGCCTGATATTCATATGATGAAGACATAATCTTTCAATCAGTTTAATTGAAGTCTGGAGCTGGCATGTCAGTTAACTGCTAGTAGTCTGTTGTTATTTATGTATTATTGTCATTTTGTTTATTTTCTTTGGTTACATCTTCTGACATCAGACTCGGACTTCTCTTGAACTGAATTTTAATGTGCGTATTGTTATGCGTTTACTTTTCTACATTGGCTAGAGGTATAGGGGGAGGGTTGAGATCTCATAAACATGTTTAACCCCGCCGCATTTTTGCGCCTGTCCCAAGTCAGGAGCCTCTAGCCTTTGTTAGTCTTGTATTATTTTTAATTTTAGTTTCTTGTGTACAATTTGGAGTTTAGTATGGCGTTCATTATCACTGAACTAGTATATATATTTGTTTAGGGGCCAGCTGAAGGACGCCTCCGGGTGCGGGAATTTCTCGCTGCATTGAAGACCTGTTGGTGGCCTTCTGCTGTTGTCTGTTCTGTGGTCGGGTTGTTGTCTCTTTGACACATTCCCCATTTCCATTCTCAATTTTATTTTTTACAGAGTTTGTCTTTAGTGCCGTGTGGAGACAGTAGAGTGCCTCCCCGTGCTTCAGGTTTATGCTCTTATAATATACTAGATTATGGAGTGTGTGTCCGAGCGAGAACTTCTCTAGTTCATTACTTTAGGAATATTTATCAAAAAGTAGTATTTCAATATTCAGCCCCATTCTACTATTTAGTCAGACGTCAGTCGCTACCCTAATATACCCTTTCTTTTTCGGGTAATTAATACGGATAGCGTTTGACATCTTTAGCCGAACAGATTTATCATTTTTACATAATTTAATTCATTGTATGCTGGTTCATATTCTGGACGCCAGTCTTTGCTCCTTTCTAATATAATTCACAAACAAAAAACAAATATGAAGCTTAGAAATGGAAAAATATTAAATACTAAACTCGTTCAAAGGGTATCTACACGTCTCAATCTTCAAAATCGCTTATCTAAAAATACTACCATCGCTAACATTTTTAACAATAAAAATCGTGGTTACCCTTCTATCGATAAGTGTCATGCCAAAAAATGACTTACATGTCCCCGTCTTTCCACCAACAATACGGTAAGGTCCACGTTTAATGGTCGCACATTTTCTTTAAATTTTGAAACTGATATAACTTGAAAAACAAACAGTATAATTTATTTACTCACATGAAACAAACCGGGATGCGGTATTCAGTACGTAGGTGAAACTGGACGATATTTATCTAAACGCACTCAAGAACATCTGTATCGTTTTAAAAGACCCAATAAATTCAAAAGTATCATTTATCAACACCTTAAGAAGCACAATCATCCTATTAAATATTTAGCAGTTCAACCTTTAGAAGTAGTAAATAAGCAGCCTGGTGAATCTCATTCAAAGTTTGTACGATCGCGGAAAATAATTGAATTAAATTGGATTAAAAAATTACAGACTGTCTACCCTCTCGGTCTTAATGATAATATCATGGGAATTGGTAATATATCAAGAACCGATTCTGTTAACATTTTGGATATAGTTTCTAAAACTGTTCGTAAAAACCGTTCTCATGGTCGTAGAAAAAATCGCAATCAAAGAAAATTTCGGACCAATCATACCAATATTTCGGACCTAATTTCTATTTCAAAAAACAACGGCAGACATTATCTGTTAACAAAGCTCTGTTCATTACCGGTTAATAAGTTAAATAAAATTTTAGAGGATTGCAACACAATTTCATATAGCAGTCCTAAGTATGAAATCGTTCAAATTATAATGGCATATTGTTATTCTAAACTGTTTCCCAAAATTGATCGCCCTGAAGATCATAAAAAACAGTTTATTAAAATAAAGTATGTCAATAAAGGTTTTGATTTTGTAAATATTGCCGGTATTTTTAACGACCATTCTGTTAAAGAACAAATTCCGGGATATTTTGATAATACTGAGCTCCCTCTTATTTGTTATATTTACAAGAAATCTACCCGGAAATTTGTGTTTAATTATAGCCAATTGTGTAAAGATGTTAATATCAGTGAAAATACACCTACTTCATGTAATTGCAGTAATTCCGAATACATTTATGGACCCATTTCCCATGTTATAACAGGAGATCTTAACATCGTTCAAGACCGAGAGTTAAAATCATTCCTCAGTAAAGGACCTAAATATCGTCCCCCGTCAATTATTAATTGGAATGAGTGTCGTAATATCATCCACGACTCACTCCATACTTACTGTTTGAAATGGATAAAACGGGAAAAAGCTGACAAAAAATCTTTGGACTCTTTTTTTAAATCAGTAATGAACATAGTTGATATACGTATTCAACATTTTAAAGAACATTTTACTCTTAACAATAACCACAATAAACCTATTTCTCGTATCAAACATAAACTAAAAGAACTAGCCAAGGAATTTGTTTTTGTCCCGGCCGATAAAGCTGCTAATAATATTATTATTGTTTGACGTAAATTTTACATTGAGGTTCTGAAAAAAGAAATCACCAATTCACCAACATTCCAACTGACTCCATTTTCAGAAAACGACATCTGTAACAAACATAAACTTTTAGCTACCGCTTTACAAGCAGAACCAAATACAATGAAAGTCCCAACTATGTATTGGCTTCCGAAGCTACACAAAACACCTTACAAATATAGATTCATTTCGTCTTCAAGCCATTGTTCCACTACTAAATTGTCTATTCTTCTTACCAGTACACTTGGTACAATCAAAAACCTGATAATAAATTGTTCAAATAAGGCCTTCGAAAATAGTGGAATTAATTACTTTTGGAGTGTCAAGAACTCGTTGGAAGTACTTGATAAATTGCATGCATATATTGGTGATTTTGAATCTGTTCAAAGTTTTGATTTTTCTACCCTATATACCACATTGCCTCACATTCTCATTAAGAAAAAATTCACACACCTAATTATATGGGCATTTAAAAAGTCAGAATGTGAATATATATGTTCAAACTCTTTTAGGTCATTTTTTAGTAGCAATAAACAAAAAGACTATGTCAATTGGACATACTTTGATACTATATATGCCCTTGAATTTTTACTAGATAACATTTTTGTTCGCTTTGGAGATTCCGTATATCGTCAGGTTATCGGAATTCCAATGGGGACTAACTGTGCACCACTTATTGCGGACCTTTTTTTGTATTGCTATGAGTTACAATTTATGACAAAAATCAGTAAAGACCCATCGAAACAACATCTGATACACAAATTTAATAATACTTTTAGATATTTGGATGATATTTTGGCTCTCAATAATGACGACTTCAGTATGTATACTAAAGAAATTTATCCTGTTGAACTTACTTTAAATAAAGCTAATACTAACAATGACCACTGCCCTTTCCTCGATCTTGATATCTATATCATTAACGGAAAGCTTAATACTAAAATATATGATAAAAGAGATGATTTTTCATTTCCTATCGTTAATTATCCATTTTTAGATGGTGACGTTCCCTTGTCACCATCTTACGGTGTTTATATATCTCAACTTGTACGATTCGCTCGTGTATGTAACAATGTTTTAGATTTTAACGAGAGAAATGTATGTATTACTGAAAAATTATTACACCAGGGTTTTCGATATCACAAACTAGTCAAAACATTTACTAAATTTTATCATCGGTATAAGGACATCATTCGTAAATATAGCTCAACATGCAGACTTCTTATACGTTCAGGTATTTCACATCCAATTTTTTATGGAAATATTCTTTATAAAGCACAAAAATGTCAGTATTCACCTCTGAAACTAACAAAACCTTTAAATAGACTTATTAAGAAGGGATATAGTTACGATACTGTTGTCAGGTCATTAAAGATTGCATATTTTGGCGTTGATATTGATTCACTTATAGGGTCTTTGCATCTGCACTAAACACATTTATTTAAAAACCAGTTGTTGGCATGACACGGGTTATGTTCTTCTCATATATGTTATGATGGTATGATACTAAACCCCTAACGGGAAGGATTGTGCCTGATATTCATATGATGAAGACATAATCTTTCAATCAGTTTAATTGAAGTCTGGAGCTGGCATGTCAGTTAACTGCTAGAAGTCTGTTGTTATTTATGTATTATTGTCATTTTGTTTATTTTCTTTGGTTACATCTTCTGACATCAGACTCGGACTTCTCTTGAACTGAATTTTAATGTGCGTATTGTTATGCGTTTACTTTTCTACATTGGCTAGAGGTATAGGGGGAGGGTTGAGATCTCATAAACATGTTTAACCCCGCCGCATTTTTGCGCCTGTCCCAAGTCAGGAGCCTCTAGCCTTTGTTAGTCTTGTATTATTTTTAATTTTAGTTTCTTGTGTACAATTTGGAGTTTAGTATGGCGTTCATTATCACTGAACTAGTATATATATTTGTTTAGGGGCCAGCTGAAGGACGCCTCCGGGTGCGGGAATTTCTCGCTGCATTGAAGACCTGTTGGTGGCCTTCTGCTGTTGTCTGTTCTGTGGTCGGGTTGTTGTCTCTTTGACACATTCCCCATTTCCATTCTCAATTTTATTTTAGCTTGTCTATATTTTCAAAAGAAATAACTTCTGGATAATAATTATGATATAAAAAATGTCGATATCAAAGACCAGAGTTTTACAAAACAAAGAAAATGTAAGTTCCAAAAGGAATCAACTTTCAACACAAAATTCATTTAACTCGTTTACATGTGCGTTTTTTTTTTTCTAAATTAGAGTTTTTCGAGACGGCAAAATTATTCCAATTAAATAGATACGGAAAAATCTTTAACCTCGCAATAGGCCACCTATGGATCCATCAGAGAGTTGTCACAATGTTTCTGCAATAAAACAAATAGGAATCAGAAGGGAATGACTTAGACATTCCAAGAGGCTAAATGATATCACGACGCCTGGATAAAGCTCTACGGAAACTAATTATCAGCACCACAAACACGGCTTTATACGGTTAGTTACGTTACATGCTGTATAAGGCCAAAGTTTATAATTAGTGCAGCAGTAGTGTTAAAAGTTATATACTAAATTTTGATTTTATTTTGTAAACGAACATACTGTTAAGTGAACTTTTTGAAGATCTTTCCAGAAACATGAATTCGGCCACAGTAATCACTTGTTTTTAATACCAATGTGAACTGTTAGACCTAATTTGTGTTGTCTGCTCAATATCTAATGCCTTGGTACTCTTTTGAATTTAAGTATTCCTTCTGTTTTTAAATTTCCAGTTTTCAACATGATGTTATTGTGCTAAAACAAAGGCTTCCAACTCTCACCGATAAAGCTGACTTCAATTGATTATCACTGTACTCATCATGTCCATTCGGTTGTATTTTCTAAATCGATTTGGTTTTCTTATTTATTTATGGTCACAAACTACCAATAAAGATTATTCATAAATCAGTTTACCGCACGGTTATTAAAATATTTTTTTGTATTTTTTTTTTGTATGTTTTTTGGAGGGGATATTGCCTTTTTACAACTATTTTGCACTAAAATCACTTGATTAATTATATATATGAGTGAACTAAAATTGTGAACATAAAAATCTTCAGAACTTCAAGATAAAGCAATAATTTATTGTTGCTTACTGAACGTCCAGTGTCATATATTATAGTATTAGAATAAATTAACAATTGATATGATGGATAGATTCAGCAAGGTAGGTCGACTGTGACAGAGGATGGGATTACCATTTGGAAATGATGGAAATAAGATAGAACAGAAACTTGGACTATTAACAGGCCATCTTCGGACTCCTAAGATAATTGTTGTAAAGGCTATTTACCGTCCAGACAGTCTGATAGTGTCCCTTCACGCGGTATTGTATTCAAAGTCCCGATAACAACCGAGCCTGGCTACGTATTTATTCATTTCTTACAGGTAAACGGAAGCACTATTTTGGCAAGGGTTTTAATGCCGGAGATGAGAAGTCAATGGATGGCCATATTCATATAAATATAAGGTCAAGGATAAATTTGTACTGACCGTGAGTAACACGAAGAATGTCCCTAGAAAAGGAAGATCTGCTAGTCCCAGAGCAATTGTGCTCAGCCCCGGTTTTTGCTTTGGTTCTTGTTGCTCAGTCTATATTTTTGTGAATTGGTGTGCCTTTCACGTCATTGTCTTTCGTCTTTTACCATGGCTTTGTCAGTTTCTCTTGACTTATAAATTTTAAGTGTCCCTTAGGTATCTTCCGCTATATGAACATATACCTTTAGAAAATATCATATTGTTTAAAAATCACCAAAGCAGACTCAGATGGCGTTTTAAAATATTTCATATCAAACAAGAAATCATAGTTGAATGTTTTAAAACTTTCAGCTCCTTGAAATGTAAAATAGCTCTGAACAATATGAACTGCGTTTTTGTTATTATAATTATTTTTTTAAAAATAGAAATTTTACGAAATCTTTTACGAGAAAAATACGAATCACGCAAATATTAATATCAACTTTATGTTTAGCAATCTATGCACATCATGTTTTGGATATCTTTGTTGCTGTGTTAGTTATGTGTTTTAATGATATGATTTTATAACTATTTGTACTCAGACTTTTTCTGATGTAAAGCATTTCTTTTTGTGACACGTGTGTGGGAATTATCTGCAATTATCAGCAGATATTCCAGAACAACTATGCTGTATCTTTTTATTGAGCTACGATGGTATAATCGAAAGAGCAAATATATCTGACTTCAAACATTTGAACAGTAAATAGTGTTTCGTTCTACCTTAAATAGCTAGTTTTCATGCTGTTGCAAAAAAATGCAAATCAATTAAGCTTTTATTGCATATTCATGAACTCACTTTAATGACGGACTCTCAAATTTAACAACTACAAGGCCGTATCAATAAAGAAAGTTTTACAGCATTCAAAACCAAAACGTTACAAACAATTTGCCAATTCTGAGTTTAGTTATGAATGTTCGATTTGGAAAAAGTGTTTCGAATAATTTAATATATGTTTTTAACATCAAAAGTATAGACATTATCGTATCATAGTATTTTATGAAAGAATAATTGCGCTGACTTATGGGAGGAGGGCTGTTAAAATATATAATTTTTTTTAATGACAACCTTGTGTCTCTAAGGTAAGTGTCTAATTCACTATAACTAGATACTGTTATACAATATGACAAATATTCACTATTTACTTTTTAAATTGTCGAATAGCCTTAAAACTTTACATCGGTTTTATTATTCCTATCACATAATGACAAAGTCTATATCGGACAAAGTATTAAATTCTATAACCCTATTTTTCATGACACAATTAAAAGTGACAGACGTATTTTGTTACACAGAATATTTGCAGAAAGATTATGACTGAAAGTAATAAATAATATACACTTGTAAACTTTTGGTATTATTTTTATTTCATTGCCCTTGCCATAATGTTATAAACTTTCCTCAGACAGCATGTTATTATTTGTGTGGGCAAAATCAATAAAAAAATAGCTTTTTCTGCTTTTATAAATTGTTTTACTCAAATTACATAAAATTGACTGCTTACTAATAGGGCATATATTTAGTTCTTGCTTATTGTGTACTCTGCATAAAACTAATATATTAAAAATACGATCAACATTATTCAAACCTATAAACTCCAGATCAGCTTTTCAATAATATTACTGCTATAATGAAAATTGATTACACAGATCAAAATGTGTAATTTGTTTATCTAATAGTAGTAATATGTGCAACAAGTTCAACCCTCGACGTGGTATATACAACATGGCATGATATCTTAATGTAGTGGTAATTGCCACGTGGCAGTAGGTAAGAATCATCAAATAACTTCCACGTCATTATGGGCAATATATATCTGTCTACAAAATATTAATCTAATTAAAGTGGTCATTGTTCTACCTTTTGTTCATTATTGCTTACCTCTTACGGATATAAAAAAACATGTATAGGTAGTATCGTTTTCATTGACATGTTAGTGATACAAAATTTGTCCTCGGGTGCACACTTCTGACTAATGAAATGGAAAGTTGTTACATTTTGTTTACCTAATCTATACTTATTTATTCCAAAACCCATAATCACCTTCCTTCCAAAACGACATTCCTTTCTACACAAAGCGTTTTATTTGTTATAAATTGAAGTTATAATACATTACATTTAGTATATACCTGTATACTACTGACTCTTCCTATATGCAGAATTGTACGCTGAAAGCTAATCTGAATCGTGCCGATGCTCTTTAACATTTAGTTTCAAAATTTTATTAAGTAAACCAAATGTTTTCGAAATATCAAAATAAGATGGTACTATTTGATCAAATTATATATGTTTTTTTGATATACCTTTCTCAAGAACAACATAATGCAGAATAATCCACACTATTCTATCTAATAGGTAATTTAACCGTTACACAATAAGGCCTTTGTAACAGAAATTTTTTATTTCATTTCATTAACCGAATGAAAAATAGAAACAGACCGATATTTAAGATAAAAACCTATCCATGTATAGTTTATTTATTTTGTATTTACATTGTGTCATAGGTCAAATTTATTTGTTCAGTGTATGTTCAATGGTGTTAATATGTCCTTTGATTGAGTTAAGCTATTTCAGTTGATTTTTTATAGTGTGTCTTTCTATGTTGTGATGTTACACGATTGTTTCAGAAAAAGGGTGAAGGTTTGGTACCATTAAAACGTTTAAACCCGCTGCATTTGTTTGCACCTGTCCTAAGTCACGAATCTGATGTTCAGTAGTTGTCGTTTGTTGATGTGGTTCATAAGTGTTTCTCGTTTCTCGTTTTTTATATAGATTAGACCGTTGGTTTTCTCGTTTGAATTGTTTTACACTAGTAATTTTTTGGGGCCCTTTATAGCTTACTGTTCGGTGTGAGCTAAGGCTCCGTGTTGAAGACCGTACTGTGACCTATAATGGTTTACTTTTATAAATTTTGACTTGGATGGAGAGTTGTCTCATTGGCACTCATACCACATCTTCTTATATCTATGTTTGCATGTAGAATGAACATTATGTTTGATAACCTTTATAATCTTCCTACCGGCAATTTCATAAAATTTCAGTGAAATGATTTCAGAAAATACTTCATAAACATATTTTTCAAATGAACATGATGAGTTAAACCCTGATTTTGAAAGTTACATTTTTGTAGTTCTTATGTTGTACTGTTTCACCACTGTCCAAGGTTGGTAGGGTTTAGTGCCAAGAGGGTTGCTGCTCACAAGGAAGCTATTAAACTAAGAGTTCCAAGTAGTTAAGTTGAAATCATCCCTTTGAAAATTATACGGACGCCATCACGAGATGGTTGATCGTTATGGAATATCTGTTTCACAGAGGAGGACGGATATGTTTTAATCGTCGTTACAACAATCCCGTTCAATTTTTCCCCGAATGTGACCTACCGAATTAGACTTGTCCGAGGGTTTGTATTTAATTATGTCATCCCCAGTTTTCGATTGGGTTCGTGTTGCTCAGTCATTAGTTTTATATATTGGGTTTCGTATACTGTGGTTTGTATTTTTCGTTTCAACCATGGCGTTGTCATTTTATTGTCGACTTCCGAGTTTGAATATTCCTTTGGTGTCTTTCGCCTTTCTTTTTGACTAATGTGATACTCTTCAGCAGTTATTATTGGACCGTGTATACATATAGAAGGACCAGATTATTAGTAGTGTGTGTCTTTGATGTTAAAGAAAAAAACTGGACGATTAAAAAAACTACGGGAGCGATAAAAGTATCGAATACAAGCCACTTCCGATTACAATTTTACATTTAAAGAAAAAAAAAATAAAACACAAAAATAAAACAGACGCGATATAATCATGTTTTGTTACCTTTTATCAAAGCGCTTAAGAGAATTCAAGGTGTCAGGAAAATGAAAAGAAACGCAATGAATTTAGTATAAGGCAACCGTGAACGTGGTATCTCTGGCTGGAGAGGAAAACCTATTTTATGAGAACTCTTGTTAAAAAAAACTCATTTTGAATGGTCATGATGGTTGTGGACTTTTCGGAAAACGTTCTGAAAAATAGTATTTGCATAATGTAGGTACAACTTTTGGTTTGTAAAACATTTGCTTTAGGCAACTTAAATGATTTTCAGTGGTTTTTAACAAAAGTATATTGATGAAATTCGGAGAAAAAAAGAAGAATATTATTTTTTTTTTTTTTTTTGGCATGTTTTTATTTAATGATTGTGTACTTATGGGTTTCTGTACATACAACATGTAGTCGGCAAAAACTAATAATGATAACAGTATTGTACACATGTATGACGATATGATAAAAATGTTTTATGTTCACATCGACAACAAATCTGTCAAGTTTGAAAGACTTTTCTTTCAGCAGACATTCGGTATTCCAAACTTTGTCCCTATCTTCGTCTATCTTTTTCTCCACTCTCCGGAATCTGACCTCATCTGAGGGCTTATTATAAGGTGAAAAGGGGAATTTTCCTTATATATTAATTGCAGCGTCCATTCATAGGTGATGTGTTTTAACTTAACCCTATAGGACTCGTTGATTTTATTATTGCTTATTTAGATATCATCTCTCCAAAAGAGCTTGATAGATAGGATATCACTTTAAATCTGCCTCATATTTTGGATTCTATTTCAAAATTGACAACAAAAGACTTTTGAGTATTAAGTAAGCTGAATGACAAACGTGATAACCCCTTTTTTCTATCGTCAACTATCCAGCATACTCGTTCGCTTGATCTGAACCTGGGTTTTAAGGGGGCTGCTTTAATTATTAATGTATATTTAAGTGTCAGTCTTACACACTTGTCTCTGATTTTGTAATTCTATTCGGACTTTCCTTCACTGATGAAAGAATAAGTTCCCTGCATCCATTTTACAGGTATTAATGTTGTTTTCACCTTTTGCAACTGTGTATGTTTTATACGACGGATTTTCGTATATTTCTATCCAAAGTATGTTTGAACATTTTTATTTTTGTTTTAGCAGTTATGAGTACTTTTTTCGATTGAATGAACAATCAGTTATATCTTTGAGTTGCACATTGATATTGAGAGACGTACAAATGTATACTTTCAATGAAATGTTGTGAATATGTTGGACAAAAAATATACACTTTTGTTGTATTCGTTTTATAGCAATTTTGTTTTTGAAGATAACATAAGCAAGACTTTGATAGTGTATTTCATTGTTTACATCCATTTGATTTTATTAATATCTATGAGAAAATGAGAGGATGAAGATGAAATAAAGTTATAAATATAGATATTTTTGAACTATTTTAAAGTCAAGGATCAGAAAATGCATTTGTATAGCTTCAAGTGCTTGCTATACGGTATGGAGTTTGCTCGTTGTTGAAGGCCATACAGCGACACATCATTATTCGATTCTTTTTCTCACTTTATTAGTACCCCTATTTTCTAAATCGTTCCTCAACCGAACATAAAGCATTTAAACGCTTAGTCTAGAACATAAAACAACATATAATTATAGGATCAGTTTTCGAGGTATGGCTTTAACGTATTTAATTTTATATCAGTATAATGAAAGAAAAGTACCATCAAATTTAACATTAAATCTGCCAGTGCCACGTTAAATATTACAACAAATATTAACAAGCAGAAAAAAATCAGCTGGTATAGACTTATTTGAAAACATTATATCTATTTTTCGTACAATTGTTTAAAGATAGTCCAAAGTGAAGCTGCAATGAAAGCATAGCTTCGAACATGATTATCAAGTGTTGTTTAATTAATAATGAAATCTTTTTCAAACAATACCTTTACATTAGTTTTAAGAATGTACAAATCTGAAGAGCCAAACATTTCTAGAATAATAAAACATTTTATGATAACCTAATTTTGGGGATTATATGACCCTTAGAAAGTAATTGATGAAGAAAACATCAAATGGTGGTGTACGTTTTGGTTTGCCACGGCCATTTGAAAGAACCTTATTTTCAATGATTTCCCCATTTTTCATCAATTATGACCTATTTTCGGGCTATTATCATGAAAAAAAATCACAGTTTCACAATCAAACTTATTTATACTTTCACTAAATATGAAGTGTACCAATCTGAATGAATTTAACTTCAAATCCAAACCATAAAGGTTTGTGTTAACAATCAGAAAGTTGTATAAAACTTTGTTGCTTTTTCGTGTCAAATTGATCACTATCAATTTTGTAGATTTTGGATATTTCTCTTTTTTAGGACAAAAAGCATATTATTTCAACTTCTTTGTTATAAATGATTGACAAAATACATATCTAAGAAATTTTAAAAGAACAAAAATGAATTGGGATGTACATATTTTTGGTAACATCATTTCTTTATACCCCTCACCAAATGTCTAACCATTTTGGTTTATGACACTGACTTGATTGGTAATAAAGTTTAAAAGATTTATATCTCAAAAACTACTTATTGTAAGTACACAATTTTATCACAGAGTTGATTGTGATTACAATGTTTTCTTAATTCATTAATACTTTCCACTTGTATCACATATTTTGGAAATAATTCCCAAACGAGATTTCAGCAAGACTGAAACATCAGAAGAATGTATCCCTAATCCAATTTGGATCAATTGTAAATACTTATAAAAAGACATGACAAAACACAGGAATCAGGTGTACAATTGACATGTTTAAGATACTTATATTGACGTGGAAGTTTCTGTTATAATACTTAACGAGTATTACTATCCTTGCAATTAAATGTTATTCTGATGTGTCAGTGGGTAATTCAATTCAATTCACTTCGATTTAGGTTATCTAGCTATAAAAAAAAATGGTTTTACCTACTATTTTCTCCGGCCAATGCCTGTAACAAGTCCGAAATATGACCGTTGCTTGCTATTCGTTCTGTTGTAGAAATCTGTCGTCTATATGTATGACTTTTGGTTCCCAAAGTACTTCTGACTGGTGCTTTCCGTCATTGGCGTTCGTATCACCTTATTTTCATCTCCAATCTTTCCATGATAAGGTTTGCGTTTTTCTCTATCTGTATCTCTTTCTTTCTTCTCCTTCTCTTCGTCATATTTCATGTATTGTATGCAAGATTTTACTACTTATTTGAGCGATTGTATATATTACATTGATATTTCTGATAAGAGGTAAAAGACAAAAATAAAGAGAAAATTACGTTTTAAGCTAGTTTATGTTGGTCAATAGTTTTCAAAATTAGAACCATTAACCTTTTTGGGAAATATCGTTCAAATGAAAAATTGAACTAAGCAATGCATAGAAGAAAGCGTATTATAAACGTGTAAGACGGATGGGCGAAGCGACATAAAGACGGACAGTATCATGCACACACACGATTAATTTTTACAAAACCGTGATACATTGTTACGATGGCTTTAGGGATATTCATTGGTGAAATTTCTTCCTGGGACTGTCTATTCAAGCTGCGATGGATATTGATACTTATTTACCGTGGGAATATTTAAAAATATCACAATACATGTCTAAACTCGTATAAAGTTACACTATATCGTCATCTTTAAATAAGAAATGTCTTGTGACTTTTAGCCAATCAAATGTGTGTTTACATAATTTATTCATCTAGTCGAAACAAATATGGCGTCGGCTAAACAGGTACAAGTAGTAAGTTATGCTTTCCTTATTTTATATAGACATGCTAAAACTAGTAAATTTGATAGGATTGGGGAGACAATATCAAAGAATCTTGTAATTGTCACATTTCTTCTGAAATAATTTGGAAAAGTAGGAAATAGAAATCCATGCTTTTCTATGATAAACACCACACCGATCTCTTCCTTAAGTATTATATTTTGGTTTATTGTTTCTAATTTGAAAACTATCGGTGGATAAACACATAATAAAGTAACGTTAATTTTTATACATTATTACAATTTAGGTAAAGAGAAAACATACCTGGGTATTTCAAACATATACTACTCCTTTCATTTCTTAAACCAACACCAGACCTAGTGCTTCCAAGATTAGATATCACAGGGTGGTATCAGAGCCTTTTACCCTCAGGGATATTAAATCCAAACTTCCCGATTTAACTTGTTCGAACATATTCTCGCTGGTCATGTTATAACTAGAGACATTGCAAGCCAAATGAATCAAAACCAAACGCATTCTTTTAATAGACCAAAGCTATTCGGTCAAGCATTCAGAAGCGCATTCAAAATACACGATCACAATGAGGAAACGGCATTCTGACTTTTCCAAGATGCCCGAGGTAGTAGATGCCTTATCCTCTCTTTACGACACATATTTTGTTGCTAAAGTTCCACTGGATGCATAAACTTCACAAAGAGTCTTTTTACGAACAATTATATAACCAGTTGTTAAAGATTTTCCACTAAACATCTTTCTGAAGTTCTAACCATCATTTGTTCGACAGCAAAAGATGGCCTTCAAAAATGAGGTATATTTAACTAACGGTGTCAATCAGATGTGCATTCTTGAATATTCTAAAGATTTACCCAAAAATCATAAATCACTATCTTTATAATTTTACATCGACTCATTAAACAGAGCCTTTTCTACAAAAATAGGAAATGTGATACAAATTTTTTGTTTAGGTCATGACAAGTCTTACTTTGTTAAAAGCCAGACTGATTCCCTTAACAAATACACCGAAAATGCTGGACTTGTTGATCATATTTGTTGAGTTCTGCTTATTCATTTTAAGCAGACAGTCGTTATTCCAAGGAATACAAATTGTTCACCACTACCGACCGACTTGTTTTGACTTTAATGAAGCAGAATTCCTACAGAACCGGCTCAAAGACAAATACAAAAACCCGTGTTTTCTCACTCTACAACTCACATTTCATTGAAAGCTTTCATCTCAAATATCCTAGTGCACTTGAGATTTAGGATACTACCATAAGTTAAAGTTCTAATTCATATCTTGACCGTTTCCTCGATATCGTCACGGATGAACGACTTACAAGAATCAATAACAAACGTGACGATTTTAATCTTCCAGAGAAAAATAACCTCCATCGTATGGCATTTACATATCCCAGTTAATACCTGACGCTTGTGTATGTTCACAGTATAGACTTACCAGGGGTGTTCTGCTTACACAAAAACTGTTCCAACGAATTTATGAAGATTGACGACTGATTTCGACACTTTTTCATTCTTAACGGTTACAATTACAAATTGGCTGACAGATACGATGTTTCGATTTTCCAAATCACTAGCGACATGTTTTTGCAGTCTAAGATCTTAGATACCTGTATAAAAAAGAATAACAAAATTGCCGAACTCCAAGGAAAATTCAAAACGGAAAGTCCTTTAGCAAATGGCAAATTCAAAAGCTCAAACACATCAAACGAATGGATAACAACTGTCATATTCCGGAGTTGGTACAGGCATTTTCTTATGTATAAAATGGTAAAGCCGTGTATTGCGTAATTTTGCCAACTGTGTTTAATCCTATACTCAACGTCCTGTCTTGCCTATGTATCATTTATTAATTTATCTTATGAAAAATAGTGTGTTTGAAAGACAAATCGTAGCAATATGAATACTCGAGATTCATTTATAGTACATTTCTTTAATGTGAATAATACGTTTTGATTGACAATCTTAATTTTTATGACACCGGAATGTGAATATATATTCTAAACAATTCATTGAACATGACCAAGTATTTATTAACTTGAAATACAAGACATGCAAGTTATCCTAATATCTATTTTATAATTTCAGGTCAATACTACGACATATTTGAACCAAATGGAAAATAAGAGATCAGATTTATTTAACGAACTAGTTATTAAAGAATCTGACAATATGGTTTTCTGTAGGCAAGTTAAAATACATGTATTGACCGTAATGATTGTCTATTTTATACATAAAAACTTCGGTTGGTCCTCATAGAACGAGATTTGTTCAACCTATAACAAAAATACCGAACACCAAGGAAAATCAAAACGGAAAGTCCCTTATCAAAAGGCAAAATCAAAAGCTCAAACACATAAACTGAATGGAAAACAAGAGGGATTTTCTTATGTGGAAAATTGTGTAAATGTTAAATGTATAAAATTACTGTTTCAGAATAGTAACGTTTTGTAGTCACTTGAATGACAGTTACATACAATTCCATTATATTGACAACAATGTGTGAACAAAACAAACATACATGATAAATAGGTAAATTTGTCAAAAATAGGGGTACAACAGTTATTCTTAATCACTATAAACACAAACAAATATGTCAACAAAGATAAACAAAATTGCATATAAACAAAGCACATAAGCACAAATGAAAGACGCGAATACAAGAAATGACCATGAAACAGTAACACAATGGGGAGAGATATGCAAGTCAAGAACTGTTGTTAATAAGTCTCAAACAATTATTCAGCTATATTGAGACTTAATAATCATTTTAAGGTTCAAATATTATGCTGGCAAACTTTACATGACTTTGGCCTCAATGATGAATTCACAGTTAAATGAGTGAGTCATGCTAACATTATTTGTAAGACTCTATACATGTAATGTTGCTGTGTTCAAATATTAAAATGACTCCTGACAAAATTTGATATAATTAGACTGTCCATCAGTTTTTACATATAAATCAATGAATATCTTATTAATAAGTAAGGGTTATTTACATTGATTTGTTTTTAAAAAGAACGTCAGTATATTTTTAAACATTTTGCATAGCGTTTACCATTTTCAAACTGTTATGGGCCGAGTATGAAATATTGTTATTTCTTATGTATTTATTTTCTATTACAGAGTCAATATGGAAACAGCTATCACACCAGAGGTATGTATTCTTAACTCACAATGACCGACGAGACCGGTTGAGCTATTTGATATCATTTGGCTTCGGTCTGATATCTATCAAACATTTCGCATGTCAAAGAATCTACTCTCAAACTATTAGGCCTATCCGGCTAACAACGTGGACCGGGACATGCTTACGGAGTCTAATTTCCACGTTTGGTTTATTTCCGACCGGTCCAATCAATCGTTGAACATAAGAAAAATATACCAATTAAATGGAAAAAAACCTTTTAGGCTCTTAGTTTTGAAGTGGGACCTTATACCCTTGTAACAGTTTACTTAACATGAAATGCAGGTAAAACATTTATTAAATGTTTCATCAATTTCCCCTGAAATAATGTCTCAGCTACAGTAAAGTTTATACTTTTCATATTGTTGATTAATATCATTATATTGTCGGAAATGAGTTTTTGTTAATGTGCAGTAGTTCGTTTGGCAAATCTGGCTATATGTGCTCAAACATCATTCAATACTATAAACTTTTATTATAAGGTTAACCCTAAAGGCTACTTTGAGGCCTATGCTACATTGTATGATGAATACCATTTTTAAATCTTAGAGAGCAAATATCTTTAGAGCTATCCAATTGTATCAGTTTTAAAAAGCTTAAGAAACAAAAAAAACTGTGATCTTTTTCATTTCTTTTTTTGGAAATAAACTACACAAAAACGTTCCTATCGTCTTTATAATAATTCAGTTGGATGTTTACTAATTGATATTTTAGTCTGGCAAAATATTTTTTTTTAATTATTTGAACCTGGCTTTGAGCTTGTAACTGCGAGAACAATATGTGGGTATTTCTTCTTTTTGCCAGGATATTTGTTTTGACTCAGCACCCATCTGATTACAGTTTGGTCTAATGGTGTTCCGTTACGCCATTTTCCAAGGTAATAGAGAAAGTTAAGATCTCAAATGTGTAACCCTGTCACAGTCTGTATGCGTTTGTCCCAAGTCAGGCGCATGTATATTAGTAAACAGATATCACACACAGCAACCAATGACAACAACTAAATTTCAGGGGTACAACGGCTATGGCTATATAAATCATACTAATAATAGTTATTTTAATCTAGGAAACACACGAGCAAATTTCTCTGTATGTCGATGATGCATGTGTTTTTTTGTTTTTCTTGGGTTTTTTTTTAATGGCCTTCAAACAAAATAACAATATCCAGATGAAACGATTATTCATACATTTGAATCTTAACCATGACAACTTCGATATAAATCATGACAAATTTCTAGACACTTTACTGAACAATGTAAATCGCTTCACTAAACCATGTCAATTTCGATATTTTGCTTGTCCTGCGATAATTTCTTAAAAACAAGAAGTTCAATTTAGATTGTTTGTTGACACTATAAATTCAATCATCTAATAGATTATATAAAAAAAAATGAGGCAATCGTTCTTGAAACTGACCTAACCAAAATATTACTCACAGTACCAAATCATGACAAAAACTGAAATACACGCTCCTCGATATAACTACTATACTACCCGTGTGTAATTGTCCATTACAGTATTTTTTCATTTTTCTTATTTTGGCATAAATCAGGCCGTTTGTTTTGTTTTTTGAACTGTTTCATATTTTGTCATATCGGGGCCATTTACATGTATTGCTTACTCTATGATATAGGCTTTACTCATTGTCTACGGTGGATAGCTGTCGTATCGGCAATAATACCGCATCTTCTTATTTTTATATGAGCCATTATATACAATAGAAACATTTGCTACATAATACCGAAAAAAATGTATAATAGCAAAAATCAGATTTCCAAGGAAAATTCAACATGTTCAAATCGGAAAGTCCCATTTCCAATGGCAAATCAAAAGTTCAAACACATCAAACGTATGAAACATATTTTTTTTTCCAGAGATGCCATATTTTCTTCATCTCCAAAATATATGTTGATGTATTACGTAAGTAATCTTAATCCATGATATATGATGAATCAAAATAAGTAAACTCACTAAAATGTATTGTTATCTGGCTAACCTATGAATTCAGTTCAAAGCTGAAATGTGTTCAGAAAATATAAAAGTACTGATATTGCACAGAGGCACTGAGCACATTTTCATACGTGTTTTTCCTCATATATAAATATGCTAATAAATTGTATTTTTAGCTTCTTCAGATTCCTGTGGTGAGACCGGAATTACTAAAGTATTGTATTGCTGGAGTACATATCAAAGGCTATTTTCTTAACATACAAAGGTAAAGATAAGTTAAAACAGCAAATACATGTGTCATTTGTGGCACAGATTTTGCAGTGGGGTCAACCAACTCGGGTTGGAGTCCGTACAACTTTCAGTGAGATGACTATAATCTTACCAGTTCAAACCCTTGATTCAGTAGCTTCCTTGTAAGTAACAACCCTCTGTCAATGAAATCATGATAGGAAACGCAATTTCTGCTTAGTGTATCAACTGGGAAATACATATGCTGGAATGTTAGTAAATGGTTATAGAAAGTTCACAATTGGATAGCTGAAATCATACATATGATGACAAATGATATCCATTGATTGTCTTGCCTTTTACGAAAGTAGCAGATTGTGAGATAGCGATGCTGATCCGGCAGTGGCGTCGGCAATTGTCAAGTTCATATCTCGGGTACATATATTATAAGCAATAAATCAACTATATTTACAGTATGGACATGTAGAAGGATTAATATCAACTTGAACATAGGTCAGGGATCTGTTAGGTTTAGCTGATAATTGTAGTAAAATCTTTATATCAAAGATTAAGCAAACAAATCAATCATGATCGGTAAAGCAGGCGATACATTTGACCTTATTTTCACGGTGCAATGACTTCATTAAATCTTAAAGGTTTTTATCATTTGAACTTTTCATTTAATATGAATAATACGTCAAGTATACTTTGCAAATACAAATATCATGACAATGGGAAATTATATGTATAAGACGCATATCAACATACAGTCTCAAATCGACGTCAGTTTCTCAAATTTCGATAAAATCTTACTTCAAAATGAAGTAGATGTCCTTGGAGGAGTTAATACCTTTACATGAGGAGGTTTTCCCTTTCTTGGGGGGTGGGGGTGAGGGTGGTGGGGGACAAAACATATAGAGATATAAAGAAACGGTAAACAGAACAAATAAGCAGCAATACAAGTCAGCAAAAGAGAGATTTTAGTCAAGAATTATATTCTAGTCTACAATGTTGGAGGATATACATTGTTGATACATATAGATTAAAATAGTCGGCACATGCTCTTTATCATGTTAATACCCTCTGGTTTGGTATGTCAGAGACCAACAATTAATTGGTGATTCTTTGTGCATAAGTTGACCATGTCAATTTTCTATTTATCTTTACCATAAATATTATTTTTTTGTCAATCGAAATGTTATAAAGTTTACCTATATGCTAAGAACTCGACAATTTGAAATTACTGAGTTTTTTTTCAGAATACAGAACTAGAGGCTCTTAAGAGCCTGTGACGCTCACCTTGGTCTATGTGCATATTCAACAAAGGACACCCTCCGACATTGTAGACAAGAAAAGAATTCATGACAAAAATCTGTTTTGATGATCTATTATTGCTGATCATTTGGTCTGTTTAGTTTCTCTCTACCTTCTTCAGATAAATAAAATCCTCATTTAAGGGCAATCACTCCTATAAAGAGTCACAGTCTACTTAACTATATCTGCAAAATTTGAATTCTTAGTAGATCTTGACTTGCTGCTCCTTTTTGTGATTTAAAGTGTATCTTTATCTTCTATCATATATAACAAAACGCAAAAAAAAGGCGAAAATCGTCATTAAAGGGCAATAGCTCCAATAAGGAGTCGTCTGACCATTTCATCCATATTGTCCTCATTGTATATTTTTGCTGATCAGTTTTGGCTAGCTAAGTGTCTATCTGTCTATTATAGTTTTAAAATAAAAGGCAAAAAAAAGCAAAAAATTGGTCAAAATCATCATCAAAGGGTCATTACTCTAATAAGGAGTCGATTGACGATTTCGACCACGCTGACCTATTTGTAGAACTTGTCTTGCTGATTATCTTCAAGTTTTTCTGTATCTATTATAGTTTTCAAGATAGAGGGCAAAAATGAACAAATGTTAAATTTGTCATTTAAGGGCAATAAATCATATAAGAAGTCTTCTGACAGTTTTGACATGTATGGACAATTGGTAGAGCTGATCCTTTTTGCTCTTGTCAAATTATCTCTCTTTATAATGGTTTTCAAAATAACAGACAAAACTTGCATTTTACCCTTACGTTTAAGCTATGTAGGCCATCTTGGTTGGCTGGCGAGGTCATCAGGCATATTTGTTTAAACATGTTAAACTAGAAACCCCAATGATGATTGTTGCCAAGTATGACTGAAATCGGCAAAGTAGTTTCAGAGGAGACGATTTTTTTAAAAAAAATGTAAAAAAATTGACTTTTAAGGGCAATTACACCTTAAGGGGCCATTGACAATTTTGTTCATGTTGACTTATTTGTAGATCTTACTTTGCTGAACATTATTGGTGTTAACAGTTTATCTATAATTATATTCAAGATAATACCCAAAAACTGCAAAATTTCTATAAAATTATTTATTCAACCAAATAACGACTTGTCTGTTTCGTCTGAAAATTTCAGGACAGATAGATCTAAACCTGATGAATATTTGAACGTCCATGTCGTATTTGCTCTAAATGCTTTAGTTTCAGAGATAAAAGCCAAAAACTGCATTGTACCCCTATGTTCTATTTTTAGCTATGGCGGCCATGTTGGTTGGTAGGCGGGGTCGTCGGACACATTTTTATTCAACTGAATATCCCAATTATGATTGTGGCCAAGGTTGGTTAAATTTGACCCAGTCGTTTCAGAGGAGAAAATTTATGTAAAAGTTGACGACGACGGACGACGACAACGACGACGGACGCCAAGTGATGAGAAAAGTTCTCTTGGCCCTCTGGGCTTAGTGAGCTAAAAAAGAAGAAAGTAACATTCTTCAAATTCTTTATTTTCACTTATTTTTAATATCATTGGTATTATTATTTCTAATATGATTGGTATTATTATTTTTATTATTTGTATTAAACATATTTCATCTTAATTGGTCAAGTTGAGGTAAATATCTGAATGAAAATGGAAGGCGATCCTGCTAAATATTGTAATAAAGATTTACTTTACCGAGTTCATCAATAACAAAGGATCTGTTTCTGATAATCTGTAGTGTGTCAATGGTTAAATTATGTATATTTGTGTACAAAAAGGTATGACTCTGACTTCCAACCAGCTGATGATGAAAATGGGTTTAGATTTTCGAAAACTGCTTTTCCAGTAGATGACGAGATTGATATGAACGTAAGTTAGTATATACTGAAATAAAAAAGATAAGATTTAAAGCAAAATTAAACGGGTAGACATGATCTTTTCAATGACGTCTCCCAATTTAGAAATTTGACATATTTGCAGATGTAACCAGTTTGACACATATTATATGTCCCAGGCAAAACAAATTGGATTCCTCAGATATATTACAGCTTTGTCTTAAACCAAATAGTTCACGTAAGAAACACAAAATACCGGGTGAGAAGGGGGGGGGGGGGCTATTGAAAATACACATGAGACCGGTGCTTTATTGCAAACTGAAATCACTGTAGCCATATAAATTAGTTACCAGTTACCGGTACAATATGAATGTCACATTATATGTATACATGACTTTTAATTCTATAAATTAACGTAGTTATAGATCTAGGAAAATATACATTAGTTAACAAATGCTTACTGTAATAAATTGTTTTGTTAGATTGCGATGTTGTGAACTTAGTTAGTATCTTTAATCATTTAATATTCTGTTAGGAAGTCCCGACTGTATTCTCGCATCATGTTGTCAGCCATATAGGTATAATAAATGGTAAAGGTTTTTTTTTCCTTTTGCATGTTTTGTGTTGGATCACAACTCATCTTATATTTGAAATTTTATTTATTTTTAACATTTTAACAGTTAATATTTCTTTTTCTTTTATTTGTATATAAAAAGTCAAAACGGGGTTTAAACCAATCTGATAAAAAAGGTTTTAGTGTTAGTAAGTAACCTTGCCAATTTGTAAAAGTGGAGGGTTTAGGTTTGTTGATTTTTTATTCACGAAAATTTTGTCGGATTATTCATTTCTTCTTTAGTTCTGTATTAATTGCGAATAATGCTATATTTAACTCCCTAACAAATGGTAAAGAACCTGCAATTTAATATGACAAATGTTGTGTGATTGATAATTATCGTGTAGGTTCAAAGATATTATCAGATCAGTATAATGATGAAACTATGAGTATAGTCACGTTTTCCAGACATAAGATCACTTTGTTCTAAATTTGACATTTAGGTTACTTAATTTAGTTTTCCTCTTATGTTAATTTCTCAGAAACTGAGTGGCCTATATTCATATCACTAGATGCAAGGATGTATGAAGCAGTCATAAATACATGCTTATCACTGTAGGTCTACACTTGACCATTCAGTAACTTCTAGTATTAGTCAAAGAAATAAGGAGATGATGTTTAATTGACATGCTACAATTATAGATGTAAACATGTACAGGTCACACGATTGGTTTACACGATATTGGCAGTTGGTGTGCGACTTATAAGACATTTGGCTTGCAATTGGTAGCAAATGTTTACTCGAGCACAAATATATCGCCTACCTCCGACAATGGTTTAAATTGCAACGCAGTAGTCATTTCCTAAATATTTAAAAGTGGCAAAGATTTATATATCATTGTATGCCGATTCATTTAGAGAAAATGAATAACAAAAAAAATAACGATTGCGAGACAACAGTGGTCTACACCAATTGCTTTAGCGGCATTGGTTTGATTTTATATTAGTATTCAGATACTACGTAACGTACAATCGTATGACTTTGTATGTGTATATTGAGATGCATTTAGGAAGTTTAAGAGTCCTCACTAGTAACATAGACTTGGGTTAACGATATAGTGTAAATCTCAGATGCTACGAGTATATATTTATATCTAGTTACATGCATATGAGGTGTTTAAAGGATCCTTCGGGTGAGTAGAATAGCTGCAAGCAAATATGTGTTTCGCTTGATTTTATTAACATCCAAAGTGTTAGACAATTTGCATTAGTTTTATGTCAGATATATATAAATATACCCATCTGGAACTTACAACATCGTAGGATTTTGTTTGGGTTTGTGCTGCTTAGTCTTTAGTTTACTATGTAGTGTTTATGTGAACTGCTTAGTCTTATCTTCGTCGTTCTTTTTTTCTTTTCGTAATGTTAAATGTTCTCGGAACCGGGCTAACAGGAGACTTTAAGTACAAATACAGCAAGAAATTATATTTGTACAATAGTTGGCTGATTGCAAGAGAAAAACTTCTATTGATATTTTCTGAAATAGATTTTAGCAGACTACGGATTTTAAATCAAGTTTGTTTTGAACTATGAAATTATATAATTATATTTTCACGATCTACATGATCTACTAGATAATATAGGTCCACATATATTTTTCCCTTTGACGCAAATACTATTAAGGAGTACTGATCGGAATGTAATAAGATGGAGAAAAGGTTTCAGACTGGTAGTTTATGTACAGCATAGAATAGATATTGTCTCTTTGTTTTACAACGTCCTTGAAATGCTGATCAAAAAATTAGTTTACTTTTTTACAGCAATTGGTGTTTGTATATAATACCACTGAAATATCTAATAATCACAAAAGTTATGAATCAACACTTATAAATTATGAATATAACTATGCAACAGTACTTTCTGCTTTGAAATGAAAACGGTAAAAATAGGTTTTCAGTCATTGCAAGAATGTACCGCAGTTATGCCCTTAAATTGTAACAGTAATGACCTTCATTTACTTTAAGGGACCATTATCTTTAGGTTTTGTGTACAGATTAGGTTGTAGGTTAAGGAAATGCTTTGGTAATCGGTTAGTTATAGCCTGGGTTAGTTGATCGTTACGGGGTTTTTTAGTATTCAGTATTGGTTAGGTCCGTTAAGTTAAATAATAGCCAAATTATTGACTTCACTATTCCAGTGCAAGGTTGTCCCGAGCTTTTGGTTTATCATTTTTAACGTAGGATATTGCTATTATAATTATATGGTCGAGAATGATATACACGTCATGTTTATTTTTACTTTAATGTCAGTTATCTCTACTAGGAGCTTTTTTGGCTTTGGACATTTTGTTTATCGTTTGCTTTTTTTTTTACAGCTTTACGGATATTTTTAGGTTTGGAATACAGTTAAAAGCACATATCGGACTTTGTTATCGAGGGTGAACTGTGTTTATAAAATGCATGTACTAGCTATCTTAACATGTGAACAAATCTTTTGTCTGTGATATAACAAATATTTAATAAAAATGTAGTAACTTTTTCATAATGTTTACTTATCATCGTTTCAGGTTCCCTTATTGCAGGTAACTAGATCAAAACATTTCCGTCAAGGCACACATGGAATGCTTCCCGTTCTCCAGTACTCCGCTGAGGGGAAAATTATTGTTAAATCGGTAACTGAAAATTTCATCAATTGCTTTATGAATGATTATTTAAATCAATAACATTACTTCGCTCTTCGAAAATTACATGTTTAATGGTACCAGTCCAATCGAGCGTACTTACAGAAAGTTTTTTTTATTGTTATCAATCCAATCAGTATGAAATGCGTATAAGACGTGAAATGACGCCATAATGGAATTTAGTTTTTTCTCATTTGGCTTGAATTGACAGGATTCCTGTTTGCATATGGTTTGTCAAATGATAATGCAAGTTTGTTCTTATTTGATATTGCATTTTTACACTTTGTCAGGTTCTATGAATACAAGTTTAATCTGTCTGGACATTGCTGTTAAAGAGTAACGCGACTTTTTCTCACAAAAACATCATAATTTACTTTTTTACTGAAAATACTTTCAGAACTTTTACACCTTGACACTTCTAATTTTTGGTACTACAAGTTCTCAACTTCGTTCTTTCCTAAATTTTTTGCTTTTCTAATTCAAACTTGTGTAGACGAACCTCAAGTATGGCGTACACAATTTTAATCCTGGTATCTATGATGAGTACATGAAATTTATTTGAAAAAAAGCTTCTGTGATATTACAAATTTGGATCTTTTCTATTGCAGAGTTTTCAACTTTTTTTTTAATGTTACTTTATTCAGATTGTAAAACATCAGCATAATTCAATGAAAGAAGTAATAGGATTGGTTCATATACAGAACACAGGAATATCACCTGCTGTGTACTTAATCATAGAGACAGATGATAGGTATGGTATCTACATGGAAATGGTATCCCCTGGTAAGTAAGATGCATATTTTAAGAACAAAAAAGATATATCAAAAAAAATTTTAAAAATCTGTCAATAGTATGTCATAAATTTTCTCTTGAGAGTTTGCATAAGATTGTTTGTTGGCTTGAATAATCTATGAAAAGATAGTGAATATGTGCAAATAAAACAAGCATACACGAATTTATCTCTTTTGTATTAGCGAAAATACACTTTTTAAAGTGAACATTCATTGTAACTTGACCAAATTTGACATTAAAATAAGTTACAGTTTGCAAGAATAATAAATATCCCAATCTCATTTCAATATTTCGACTCTGAACTCATCTGTGTTTTCTTTTTAAATGTTTGGAAAAAATTTTGTCAATTAATTTGAAACGTTCTCTTTTTCAGGGGTAACCCTTGAAGATGTTATAAAATTCATACCGGATATAAATCCCCAAATAAGTATTAAGTTTGTGCATTATATTTTGCACCAGCTTGTCAAATATATCAACGTGATATGGGATAAACGTTGGAGTCATAAAGATTTACATGGTGGGTATATTTCATATAGGACGAAATGTGTTTATTGTTGGTGCACATGCACATGTAAACATCGATGAAATGTTCCCTTTGTGTTCTAGTGTCATCATTCCTAGGACTGCCATACTCAAATGCATATAATGACAGTTTTTAAGGCAATCAATTAAAAATCTGGAGATCAAAATTATCTCTCTTCTATAATTCTCATTTTTTTCCATTTTTGATTTTTGATTACAACTGTTAAAGTTCAGAAAAAAACGTTCGTTATAATAAATGTCAAAATGAAAATGAAAATGAAAATGTGGTTAGAAAATAGCATTGTAATTTCATTAAAAACACAATTAAGATAAAATGCTTATAAAAACATATGACACTTTTATCGTGTGCCTTGTAAGTGCTTCTGTGTTCAGGGATAATTTTTTTGTAAGAAAAATAGCTTTCATCTTTTAATGCTAGCTACAGAAAATAAGGAGCACTTTAAAATTAATTTTTGGAAATAAGTTTTTGTTAATCATGTTGATACTATCTGATGACAATATATCCAGAAAAGCTCACAATATATTCTGTTTTATTTAAAACACATTTGGACACAACAGATTTAAAAAGTATTATTCATGCTTTCAATGATATGAAAGTTTAAAAATTATGAGTCTTTATTAATGTAAGTGAAGTAATCATATGCAGCTTAAATATTCAATACATAATAAAATTGCAGATATTCACAATTTTGATGTTAGTCAATTTTAATTGTAGCAGGGAATATCTTAATAGCAGAAAGTAACCAATGTGTTGATATAAGGATCACCGACTTCGGTAATGCGACCGAAATAGATGAAAGTACATATGAATATATCAGTAGAGATGTTATTGGTATATATGATATACTATCGATGGTAAGCCTTAATATCATATAAAAGACGGTCAACAAACTAGGGTGAATATTTATTTATTATTTTGACTTTTTGATAACTAACTACATGTATAAAAACTTGAGAAGAAACAAAATAGGAATTTGCTCGGAGGTATTTCTAAATATTATACCTCCAAATGAGAGAGAGGAAAACTAAGTAGACAATGTAAAATTGCCTTTCACTAAAACCATGTTGGTTTATTTGATACAGTTTGACGCTTATGAACTGATATTTTTATATGCTGTTTTAATTTTTGCCTACTAAAAAAAGTATCGTTAAAAAAATGTACAGGTACCGGTAAATTTCAAAGTCGATCGTCTTCCATTGCCACAAAGGCCACATATTCATTTGTCGTTGTCAGTGATTAATTTGCAGATAATTAAATTTTGACTTCATTTTACCTAATGTTCTCTTACAAAAAGATGTTTGCCAAATTAAAATATAATCAAACAGAAAGTATTCGGCAACTTGCTCGATCTAACAAATTTACAGTAAAAGTGATGATTTTCTAAAAATTGTTTGGCATTTCACAGTGATATCATACTTTAACTTTGTTTAAATCTGTTTATTTACTTTTGACTTTAATTATTTATCCCTTGTAATATTTTATTAACTGTGTATTTGCATTCAGGTGTCACAGGTCAAATTTATTCGTTCATTGTGTGTTAATTTAAGTTTTTTTATTGAGTTCAGCCTTCCAATTGATAATTTATAGTGTGTTTTTCTATGTTGTGATGTTATACTATTGTTTCAGAAAAGGGAGAAGGTTTGGTACCATTAAAACGTTTAATCCCGCTGCAAATGTTTGCACCTATCCTAAGTCAGGAATCTGATTACAGTAGTTGTCGTCTGTTTATGTAATTCATACGTGTTTCTCGTTTCTCGTTTTTATATAGATTAGACCGTTGGTTTTTCCGTTTGAATGGTTTTACACTAGTAATTTTTTAGGGCCCTTTTATAGCTTGCTGTTCGGTGTGAGCCAATGCTCCGTGTTGAAGGCCGTTCCTTGACCTATAATGGTTTACTTTTATAAATTGTAACTTGGATGGAGAGTTGTCTCATTGGCACTCATACCACATCTTCCTATATCTATACAATATAAAATTACAAATGACGTTTTTTTCAAGAAACTGCGCTATAGGTCTTAATACGTAATTCAACATGTGATAATAAAAATCAAAATGTGTTTATAGGCGCTGTAAACACCGAATAGTCTTAGTATAACTCAAATTGAATAAAAGAGAATATCCCAATACATACTACGTCAATATGTCAAAATCGAAAATAGGAGACAATTGGTAAAATTACACACCAGAAGATTTTACTTGTACATAGGGATAAGAATGTAAAAACTGTTAGTGAATTGAGACACTAACACATTGTATCGGTCACACTATGCGTATTGGTAATAATCTAGTTTTGTTTTGTAAAATGAACTTCAATAAGAGAATGTGGGCACCTCATTCATTAAATCTCCCCTTAAAATTATGATTAAGGTACGATTTTAATTTTTGATCCGTGAATATGGAAGGATCGTCTGTTTGTTTCGGTCTTCTCTTTTCGAAAATGCATTACTGTTAAGTACCTGTCTTTGTAAGAATCATGCAAGTTCCTGTTGATGGGCGATTCATGACCCCTCTTCAAATGTCTTTATATTTTGTTTATGAAGAAGATATGGTATTAAAATAAGTTTCATATATTTTTTTTTTTTTTTGAGCCTTGGTTGCCATGGAAACCATCCTTACAAAATTTTGCCAAAATACGTACAAAAGTAGCCTTTGAAAATTGAAATATAAGGGATTTTAAAGAACCATTGACATAAAGTTAATCAATACAAACAATAAGTATATTTACAGTATTGACAAACAAAACCCCAAACTATACTAAAACGTTAAAATTTTGAAATTACTTCATAGTTTGTTTCCATAGCAACCATTTAAAAATGTGTTAAAATTCGAAAATGAAAAATGTCAAAAACTCCTAAATTTTAAATCTGTTTATCTCCCAAGACCAACAATACAATTACATGTCAGTGACAAATTTTGTAAGGCAACATTCTATATATTCATAAAATAAAAAGAAAGTCGTGTGTTTTTTTTTCTTTAAAGAAATAATTTTAGTAAAAAATGGTCAATTTTCACCAAAATTCAGATTACCAAACAGATGAATAATCAAACATTTGAACTTAAAAAAGCTAAAATATTCCATTTGTATGTGCAATTCTGACACATATTTGTTAATTTTAAACTAGAATATATGATTAATGAAGATATACTTGTACAAAACGAAAACTCATTACTCTGGGTATAATGCACACCCCCCCCCCCCCCTTTTTTTTGGAAAAAAAATCTTTTTTTTTCAAAATTATAAAATTAGTTGATTAAATGTGGAATCTTATTGTGTTTACTTGTGAACTAAGCATTTTAAGAATTTAAGCATAACATTACTTCTATAGTGATATGTAAGATTTATCAGAAGTTTGAAAAAAATGGTAATACGCATAACCCGTTGTCGTGCCTGGGATTGATGCTGTTAGTGAAAAAGAATAATATTGAACTCCAAAAACATTTAAGCCTATGTATATAAATAAGAGGATGGATGTGTTGTAATTGCCAATGAGAAAACTCTCCACAAGAGACCAAATGACATAGAAATGAACAACCACAGGTCATCGTACAGCCTTCAACAATGAGCATAACATGATTGTCTGTAAAACAAATCTTAATGACCAATTTAAATAAAAGATTGCCCTAGACTAAGATCTGCTAAACAAGAATGAACACCCTGAAATGTCTGGTTGGTTTTATTTATCAATGAATTACTTTTGAAACTCTGTTATATAAAGATTTTAATACAAGTATCATATTAACTTAACATTATCAATGTTCTAAGAAAATGAGGTCAGGGTAAGATGAACTATGTCTGACAGACGAAAGAGAGAGAACGGAAACAAAAAATTCAGCAATTTTTCCATTTTTAAAGGGGCATAACTCATTAACAGTACAAGTGACACCAATAAAATTCAGACTAGATCTGTATTTTATGGTAATAAGCATTGTGTATAAGTTTCAAAACATTTGGTTGTGGCTAACTTAAGTTAGAGAACGGAAACAAAAACGTCAGCAATTTTTCCATTTGTAAAGGTGTATAACTCTAGAACGGACGTACTTACGAACAAGGGTACAACTTAATGCCCCCTTCGCTACGGTGGGGGCATACACATTCTACGTGTTCTATCTGAGGTAATATATACAAACGATCTATCTTAAACTGTGCAAGACTTTGTCAATGTTTGTTTGGTATATAATGGAAAAGGACAGCTTGTCTATCATTTTTTTTTTTTAAATAACCTAACTGAATTATTATTTGTATAAGGCAGAGTTATCGCATCTTTATAGTTCTCAAAACATATTCTCCTTGTGGGCCTTGAGGAAAATTTGCTGGTCCTAACTAGTATATACTATTTTGATTCTCAAAACCTTAGGACCACCATGTGCAAAGATCATTCATGGAATTTTGCTCAATTTTATCAATTGTTATATTTACACATTTGTGTGTCCATGCCGTGGCGGAGGGGGCATTAAGGTTTACCATTGTACGTCCCAAAGTTGGTTTCTGTTCTCTAACTTTAGTTTGCCTCAACCAAATGTTATGAAACTTAATCACATTGCTTATTACCACAAAACACAGACCAAGTTTGAATTTTGGTGGTGTCACTTTAACCGTTCTAGAGTTATGCCCTTTTACAAATAGAAGTATTGCTGTTATTTTCGTTTCCGTTCTCTAACTTTAGTTTGTCTTTACCAAATGTTATTTAAATTATACACAATGCTTAAAACCACCAAATACAGATCAAGTTTGAATTTTGGTGGTGTCACTTTTACTGTTCTAGAGCCATGCCTCTTTACAAAGGGAAAAAATTGCTGAATTTTTCGTTTCTTTTTTCTTTCTTTAGTTTGCCTCAACCAAATGTTATGAAACTTTTACACAATACTTTTGACCACAAAACTTACATAAAGTACACATTTGGTTAGTGTCACTTTTACCGTTCTTCAGTTATGTCCATTTATAACTTTTATGATATGCAAGCGGGAGCATCATCTGTGTCCAATGGACACATTCCGCATTTATTTCAAGCTCTTTTGCATAAGTTAGATTCATTATATATTAGAATAAAAAGAACGGTTCTTCTTCAATTTCAATTTTGACACAGTTAAATCGACATAGTGACAAATAAGTGTTTGCATAAAGGTTTCGATACATGTCGAATTACATGGGCGGTAAATAGTAACAGCCATTATGGGTACATAATCTGACTCTGCGCAATAGAATACTAGTCAACAAAAGAAACGATACAAGGCAATGTATTAAAATTTCCATATATAATGAAATTGGAACACTGTACCAAACTTAATAACTGTCCCATTGGTCTAATTTTTACAGAGTGTTATTTTCTTATCAAAACCACTGATTTAAGACAAAAGACCAATTTTTTATTTTTTTATTTTTGTTATTTTAAAAATAGTCTTTTTTGCCAAAAAAATAATAATCAATATTAGAACTTAAAATTCTAAACTTAAACATGCATGGTCTGCTTAAAATTTTGATTGCCGTCCGTCCTTGTGTCCATCTGACTGTTCGTGTGTCTGTCTGTCTGTCTGTCCGGTCCTTGTAGCGCTCTCACATGTACAAATATTGTCAGATTTTTACGAAACTAATACTTTAGGTTAATATAAGCAACATCTCAAACAAGTTATATATTGGTGGCCAATCGACTTTTTTTAAGAGTAATTACCCTTAAAAATATTAAATTTATGGAAAGTGGCCTCGTTAGCGCTCTCGAGGGTACAAGTTGTTTATTTTTCATTTTCAGTATATTTCTGATAGAACGGACGTAGATTTTTGGTTGACCGTTCCATCACTTGGCGTTCATCGTCGTCCTGCCGGTGTTAACTAATTCAAACATCTCCACTGAATCCACTGAACCAATTCCAGCCAAACTTAAGCTGAATGATTCTTCGGATATCTAGAATAAAGTTTGTGTTTTATTTTCTATTTTGTCAAAAAAACATGGCCGCCATGGAACAAATTAGAACATAGGGGTAAAATGCAGTTTTTGGCTTATATCTCAAACACTAAAGCATTTAGAGCAAATCTGATGTAGGTAAACATGTTCATTAGGTCAAGTTCTATCAGCCCGAACATTTTTAGATCAATCTAACAACCCATTGAAATTTTGCAGTTTTTTGTTATTATCTTGAATATTATTAATGACAAAGATAAACTGTAAACAGCAAAAAAGTTCAGCAAAGTAAGGTCTTCAAATAAGGTTAATGACCAAAATTGTCAAATGACCCCTTAAGGAGTTATTGCCCTTTAAAGAATTTTTTCACAATTTGTTCATGTAGTTTGCTTACTTTAAAAAATCTTCTCCTGAAACTGCTGAATCAATTTCAGCCAAACTTGGGAGTATTTAGTATAAATTTTGAATTTTATTTCCTTGTAATTCAAGAAACATAGCCACTATGGCTAAAATGGAACATAGGGGTAAAATGCATTTTTTTTTGCTTTTGAAGACAATATGACAGATACAAAGAACATTAAAATGGAATTTTAAGCCACTCATTGATATATGTTGAAAAGCATATATAATCATTGATGAGAGATTTAACCAAAAAATTACAGGTGATCGATTCAGGCTCTTGAGAGCCTCTTGTTTAGAGTGAAAATTTAAAGACAGTCTGAGACTAAGTTTTTTTGACATAGACTGAAATAAAACTTGGACAGAGGCTAATTTTCAAGACCATGAAATAGCATCTAAAAATTTCAATTTGCACAAAACAAGTGTATTTCATGTATTTAGGGACGCAGCAATCCTTCATTCAGTCATCAGCCTTTCGGCTGTTTTCTGTTGTTTGGTTGGATTGTTGTCTCTTTGACACATTCCCCATTTCTGAAAAAAATCTAATATATAAAAATGGGTAAGGAGGTACTATCATTGCCCTAACCATTTGAAGAAATTTCATGCTTCAATGCTCAAAATGTTCAGAATTTAATACCATCTTTCTTTTAATTTTTGAAATATTTTATAATTTTGAAAAAAAATGATTTTTTTTCAAAGAAATGGGGGGGGGGGGGGGGGGGGGGCACCATGCCCAGAGAGAAAAGTTTCATTCTCTACATACATATCTCTATCAATAGTATATTCTCGTTTATGATTACTAAATTTGTGTCAGAAATGCACATATAAATGGAATGATTTAGCTTTTTAAGTTCAAAATGTTTGATTATTCATCTGTTTGGCAATCTGAATTTTGGTGAAAATTAACAATTTTTGACTAAAATCATTTTTTTTAAGAAAAAAAACACACAACTTTCTTTTTATTTTATGAATATATAGAATGTTGTCTTTCAAAATTTGTCAATGAAATGTCATGGTATTGTTGGTCAAACAGATTTAAAATTTAGGAGTTTTTGAAATTTTTCATTTTCGAATTTTAACACATTTTTAAATGGTTGCTAAGGAAACAAACTATTTGGTAAATTCAAAATTTTAACGTTTTTTGAATAGTTTGGGGTTTTGTTTATAAACAATGTAAAAACCCTAATTGTTTTTATTGATTAACTTAATTTCCATGGGACTTTAAATTCCCTTATTTTAAATTTTCAAAAGGGTCTTTTTTCACATATTCAGGCAAAATGTTGTTTTGATGGTTACCATGGCAAAGGGCAATATACAGGGAAAATAAAGACAGAATTTTACTTATCTACCACAGTTCTTATGATATAGGGCCAAAAATATTACTTCTGTGACATGTCATGAATCACCCTCTGTGTGATTTTTACAAAGACAGGTACTTAACAGTTTATTCTCGCCCTTTTAACTGTAAAACTTCATAACAGAGAAAAAAATTGCCACGAATATTTCATCTGAACTCGAGTCATAGGATTATGGCCGTTTATAAGAAACTACAACCCGGAAATCGCAAATTTCATCCAACGCGAATTTGAATCAGTAGGCAAAAAAAAGAGCGCGCGAAAATACTTGCAGGTTTACGATATATAATTTATTAGTGCTTTATTGTATTTTGGAAACATTGACCTCGCAGCCATTAAACCAACAGTTGTTAGTATAATATTGACATCCAAATGTACAGAGTTTCAATAATTAAGTAGAATAAATATGTGTCTTTAATGATAAAAACACCTGTTATAGGACGCAAAAATGGATTCGAAATAACGGGTTTTTTTTCTGAAATCCATTATGTATATGTGCAATTCTAATTTTTATTCAATAGTTACTTTTTTCTTAATGAAATTAATTGTTGAATGGCAAAAATCAATTCTAGCAACGTAAAGACTTTTATGTTATTTGTAGTGATGTTGATAGAATTGAAACACGTATTAATTGTATTGTTCTTTTGTAGCTGTTAAAAGAACACCCCGAAATTGATTTCGGACTTAAAGAATATGAAAAAAAGAGAGTAGAGTTTTTGTCTAAGCAGAAAGTTATGGAACTTATGAGAACAGTTACTTATTTGGCAGAGGAATTTGGTAATTTTTATGTTTTTGTCTTGCAAGCGAAGAAAATACCAGAAGCCAAGCTGTTAATTTATTGAAAAAATATAATAACAAAAATACCGAATTCTAAGGTGAATTCGTAAAAAGCGAGGTCCATCAAAAATGATGCAACTAAATCGTCGCCTATATCTCAACCAACGAAACGACCGGAAAACAAAGAAAATTGTTGTTTAAACCAAGATGGCTACATTTAAATCCTTCACATGTATGACTACTTGGAGTTGTTTAACACCTTGACTACCCAGGGGTTCTCTCGCGGTCGGTTATTGATTTGATTCGTCATAGACCTAAGTTAAGTCTCAAAATTAACTGAATGTTTTCCATTATCTTTTAAGCAATAACGCATCTCCAATTTAAACATGTGTGTCTGTGCTTTCATGATGCAATCGAGTCTGTTATATGTACAATACTTTCCTGATTATCATTGGGCATTTGAGACATATCAGCATAGCCTTCTTGTTTTCATATACCAATATCGCTCATTACATATGGTACAATACTGCTTCTTATCAAATAAAATTGTAATAATACAGAAACGATTAAAACTTAATTATATATCCAATTGTTTTCGCTACCATACATTTGTTCCTACTAACGGTCATAACGTTGATCTTAATACCATCTGATAAGTCTGAACCTAAACATTAATTGGTAGATTGTTTATAGATACATTCTTTTTTTGTAAATTTAGTTTTGTTCAGACATTTGACTTGCAACCAATCAAGTGCTGTTCATTAGTTTTTCTGACAATTTATTATGTTGTTGTTTTGTGAGCTAAATACCAGCTAATGAAAAATCCAAACGTAGACTGAAAAGACTTTAATTTTCTGCAAGAAATGTGACTTAAAGACGGAACAAATCCTTAATATAACAAAAAATAATCTTTTAATTTCATATTTTGTTTACAAGTGATTATATTCTTTAAAGCGTGATTAAACAAACGGATTAAAAGGAAACTTTGTGCAATAGTCGAGACTTACAGTTTTACAAAAAGTATACTTTTCAAACAACTATTACTTTTTCAAGTGCTAATTCTAAACACAATGTTTTTTTTAGTGAAAAGTCATGCTGCAAATAAGGACATACTTCAGTTGATATCTAAATGTAAAGCGGATTATGTACACCATAGAAATAATCAGACAAGAACAGGTATGCATTTTTAAAAGAAAAAAAAACATTTGCAGAAAGTAAATTTTAAAGAAAACTAATTGAAATGGGGGGACGATACAAAAGGGCGATTAAATCAGAACGTCATATGAAAACACCAAGGCAATAAAATACGATGCTAGGACAGTTACAAATCTTCGCAGAGAACTAAAGAGTGGGTACATGAACACCAACCAGAAACTAGAAGTACACAAAGGTAAACTGGATTCTTGCTCCACTTAATCTAGTGTTACTCGTATGTCTATTTTTTTTTTATTGTATTCATACATTGTAATAGACAAACAAAGGATATGGGGTATCTATTCATGACACAAAATCAGTATAGCACATCAAAATAAAAACACGCATAAATAGCAAAGAAACAGCGCCAACTTCATCTCCAGGTGTTCTTCATCTCAAAGTCACAGTGAGGCCTTCAACAGGGAGCAATGAACTCTCACCTGACGGCAAGGTTGACACGGCCTCTAGCACCGGCTTGAGCGAAATTCTTTGCAAAAATAATGAGCGGAATGCTATACAAATAATTTGGTTAGACTTTGTAAGATATAATACCAAGCATTCGGGCCCGGTCAAAAAAGAACATGCAGGAAAGTAGTATATATTATAAACAAAATAGTTCAATGTTCATATCTGTATTTTTCCATTACAATGAACGTTCCTAGATACTTATTTGATCTGTCATTTTATCATGCTTCTAGTTAAGATTTTATTACCATCATCTGTACAATAGGGTGCATTATAAAAATAATAAAGAGATACATACTAGTGCGTTAAACCTATACATGATATTTATTTAGCAAATTTGTTAACAAAATAAATGATTTAACTGCTTTTAACTATGCATTAGTTGTACATTTATGTTCTATCAATCTATTGTAAAAAATTTGTTTTGTCTTCTTTTATATCACCATACTATTTCTTATAAAACGGCCTACCTTTTTATACACTCTTTTTTTTCACTGATTGGAGTAAATAACGACAACATATACACATAATTTAGTAAAGCAGATTACATTACATATAAAACTCGCTGACAGATCAAATTGTCAGACGGTGTTCAAGATATCCCAGACAACCTGAATAGTCTAAACTATTAAAATATATATTTAGAACTTAATATTTCAGAAGGTAACGGACGACCAAGATATGTATAGAGTTTAAATTTGTCTTATGTTACGAAGTGTTAGTTTGGTTAAGATCCACTGGATTCATGGTTCCACGACTGCTTGAAAAACGTTTATAGCTTTTCTTTATCACGTGTTTTTTTTTCATTTTCAATGAGTAACAGGGCGACATTATTTGCTTTAATCGTTAATTTCAAGGTTTACGTGTCCATCATGCAAATTTCACTTGACCTTGTATTTATAGATCAGTAATCAAGGTTTAGTTTTCACAAAAAAGAAAATAAAATAAAGTAAAGCAGGTGCAATAAATAGATCAGGGTGTTTTCTTGTTATTTTTTATTTCTGTATAAATTGTTGGAGTTCGCAAATCAAATCTTTATAAGGCCAAAAAAAGCAAGAGCATTGAGTACCAAAAATAACGAAATATTTTTTTTTCTTCAAAATACAGCTTAGATATTCTATTCCCTGGATACAAAATCTCAAAGGTATTAGTTGATGAGCGTGACAATTCAAAATCGAAACCTAATCAATATCAAATTCAGAATAGTTCGACACTTTGATATACCCCCTCTAATTTAATTCAGTATAGGTGTCTGTGTAAAACGACTTTTCGAAATGTGTATTATTTACAAGATATGACACAAGTTGGAGATTATCTACTGTTTTCTATTTTCAGGAGAAGATGAAAACTCCAATGTCAGAAGGTGTTTGAGCTTTATCTGTGGTATGGATTGTGTTAATTTGTAAAGACCGTTTTGTTAGCGAAAGGATAAAAACCATTGTACCGGAAATGCAGACATTTTATTTTATATGATGGCAATGGGGACACGAATGGTCGATTTATTTACATTAATGAAAACCCGTTATAGGGTATGCGATTGTAGCTACGAGAAACAATGTAAACAATAATTACAAGCACCTACGTCACTTGTTCATCGTTGGACGGATGTATAATTGTTTATTATTTCATATTTAAAAAGTTTAACTATATTACATATTAATAAATTAAAGTAATTTTCGAATTTTCATAATTTGTTGAATTTCTTACAGTACTAATTTTCACCGAAATTTTGTACTAAATACAATTAACAGGTACTTGAACGATTATACAACATTATCATTTTTGTCGAGCCTTCGACTTTTGTCGAAAAAACGAGACATAGCAATCCTACATTCCGTCGTCGTCGGCGGCGGCGGCGGCGTCGTCCACAAATATTCACTCTGTGGTTAAAGTTTTTGAAATTTTAATAACTTTCTTAAACTATCCTGGATTTCTACCAAACTTGGACAGAAGCTTGTTTATGATCATAAGATAGTATCCAGAAGTAAATTTTAAAAAAAATCTTGTTGTCCGTATGCTACTTATAAATGGACTTAGTTTTCTGTATTTCAAAGTATTGTTTGTTGGGTAATGTCTAGACCGAGAAGCATCCATGGTGTATACCATTCTTATTTTCAATTGAAAGATTTGCAAATTTGCGTATTGGACCTTTCATTGTCATGCGCCCTGTAAAGTACTATTTGCTCATTATCACATATGTTTTTTTGAGTTTGTTTATTTCGCTAACTTTACGATCCAACTCTTGTACTTGTTTGGACAGTAGACGATTTCAATTGTATTCATCTTTGGTTTCTAGTGCATTGATAAGATCTCACATAAGAACGGGGCATTGTCCGATCTCTGCAGCCAAACAAGGAAACAGGATTTTATTTCTGTATTATCAACATGAATCATTTGGACCCTAAACATCTTCTGTATAGGTCTGTTACCATGTTCTTCTCTTATGTATTTTATGTATTGTAGTCTCTTTTTGCGAGTCGTTGCCTGCTAGATCCCGGTTATTGTCATGTTAATCAATTATGTCTGTTCGGATAGCCCACCAATTTTGTTAACATAACGGCCTGATTATATACAAAACAATAAACGAGAAACAAATATAATATTTAACTTTCAACTATTAGACGTGTTAGAAAAGTCGATACTGCTGTTGACGCTCGTGTTGGACGGAAGATGAATACAATATGATGTGGGGGTCATCTCCAAAAGTATAAATACTCTATCGATTTTTGTTACCTGTTTGACCACTGAAATATTTTATTTATAGTATGCAAGACAAAATCAATCAATCATTTAAAAAGACACAAAATTAATCATTAAATGTGAATTTTGAAATAAATTAAGTGGGATATTGAAGATAATTATAACCATACATGTAATTGTAATTATTTGATTAAAGAATCCAAATATGAAAAAAAAAAATAAGGCGAATCTTTTCCTTTTGTGAAAAACGGAGTGGGCATGTTTTTTTTTGTGTCAGAATCAACAAAATCGAGTCTAGAGTGCTAGCAAGGATATCAAATAAATTACAAGTCTAACAGTGACCGTGATCTTTGACCTCGAAAATTTATAGTAATGTTATTTATAAGGACTAAGTATGTACCAAGTGTGGTCAAAATCCTGGAACGATGTTGAATATAGAGTGTTAACAAGGTTGTTACGGACAGAAAGTCGTCGGAAGGACCGACAGACGGTACCGTTACAAGATCCCCTCCATTTTTGTTAGCGAAAGGATAAAAACCATTGTACCGGAAATGCAGACATTTTATTTTATATGATGGCAATGGGGACACGAATGGTCGATTTATTTACATTAATGAAAACCCGTTATAGGGTATGCGATTGTAGCTACGAGAAACAATGTCAACTGAAGCTATGTTTGGTTTTTTTTTTTCTCGGTTTTTTTTAAGTCTGAATGTTTAAATGGACCTTGAATTATTTATTAGTTGTTAATGACTTTTAGTAGGTTTTCAGTAAAAGCGAGCGTTATTATCTAGTAAAAAAAAAGTGATTCAATTGTCATAGTTATTCAGCTAAGAATTACCAATCCGAGATCACAGATTAGCAATCCGTGATCACAGATTGTCAAATCGAGATCACCGAAATATTATCGGAGATCATGGATTATCAATCCGAGATAACAGATAAGCAATCGGAGATCACGGATTACCAATCCAAGATCGTGGATTATCATATCGAGATCACGGGCTGATTTTGTTTTGGTGTGTTATGGCTTTCGTAGTTCTTTTACCATTTGTTTACAAAACGTTAAAACACGATAAATTATTCACAAGATTATTATTAATTGATGTTAAATTGTATCTATTAAACCTTTTCTGGTTTTGAAAAAATAGATTTTATCTTCTCCTGCGTACTTTAATAAATGTATTTGTTTAGGATTAATCTCAGAAGTATCAAACACACAAACACGCCAATACAGGTAACAACAATATTTAGTATTTGTACTTTTTTAGATGATCCCCGCATCATATTGTATTCATCTTCCACCCAACACGAGCGCCAGCAGTAGTGTCGACTTTTCTAACACGTCTATTATAATACGCAAATGAGCTTTCTTTAAAATCATGTTTAACCTACCACCTTTGTTGGGAACATGGCTGTACTAAATCAGAAATATGACATCTTTATGTTTCCATTTAATCTGTTAGTTGAAAAAATCTCCTTTGAGTTCGGTATTTGTGTTAACACTTTTTGATACAGGAGAGAAATTGAAAAATAAGATTTCCAAATTTTTTTCTTATTGTTATTTTGTTGAAAGTTTATTTTATTTTCAGAGAAAGAAAAAAATATTAAAATAGATTTTATATTTTGCTAAAAAAAGACAACAAAAGCAGACGCACTATGCTGAAGAATAAGTAGTGAGGCAGAATAAACATAAACTGCTGTTAAATAAATATAATATTCGTTTGGATAACAGCACGACCTAATTAAATAAGTGACTATAGGTTACAAATAAAACATTTAACACCAAACAAAAATTATAAAAATAGGGATGACCATGCCTAAAGCTAATATTGACAAAAGTGTCAAATTAAATTATATCTATAGCTTTCCGACAATAACATTTTTAGTTCGGTTTAATCATTTGCGTTTTTGTGTACAATTTGTCATATGTGTAATTAACAATGAACAATTTCATGGTGGCTCGTGGTCAGAATTTTTTTCTGCCCGCAAATAGTTAACTTGTGCCGTTCCACGTTGAAAATTCGAACTATTTTGGAGTATAATACAAAACAGAATAAGTACATGTATATCATTTTTACTTGTTAGAATTCTGCAGACCCGCGTGTGATTCTAGCCGTGGAATTTTAGAATATCCTTAAAGCATGTTACTGAAAATACGAGGAAAATAACCGAAACAAATGATTAGAGGGATAACGGTTTTAGTGTATGTGAATATAATTACTTAATCAGACTTAAGGCTGTTTGGGTATTTGAAATGAAACGTTTACTGTCTAATCATCAGGTTAATATTTCACAAACATTGATGTATATTTTAAAGAGAGGAATTTAATGTTATGAAAAGGTTGGGTAGTACATTTAAGTGATTGACTTTCTTTTATCTACATGATCAATAACAAAATGGCGGATGGGTACAATTTTGCTAACATTACTTTGAAACGGGTAAATTTTTTATTTTACTGTACATTGTAAATGCAAATCATTTAGGGTTTATTCTTGATATTTTTCAAAAAGACAGTGTTGGGCAATTATAATAGACATTTTTAAGTCTACTGGAAGTAAAATTTCAGGTGTAAAAAATCTTAAATAAAATTGACTCATACTTTAAAGTAACAGGAAAGTTGGTTCAGTAAAATTATCTAATTAAGTAACAATCTAAAATTCAGGAATACTCAAAATTAGAAAAAAAAATATTCATTTTATAAATGTTTAAAAATACGAAAATTGCGAAAAATTATTTGTCTGTTTGACGTCATATCAAGGTATTGATTTAATTTCAAGTACCGGCATGTCGTTAATGGAATGTAGTTTCACTTTCATATTATATTAATATATTATAATACAATGAGAGGTTTTTTTTAACTTTCACTAGTAATTTTGCTTCACTTGAAGGGAAAACAAAACTGGCTCAAAGTTCAGATCATAAATGTAAATTAAGATAATACTATAAAATTTCATGTATTCGAGACGCCTGTCTGAATTTTCATTCATCGGTAACGTTCAATCCCAAGCATTTAAATGTCAAGGATATACAAGACCTAAACACGTGAAATATCCAAATAGTTTCAGTTAGAGCCGAATATTTGATATCTTTTTACACGTGTATTGTAAGTTAGGAAAAAAGTAAAGGAATATGCCCGGTAAGACCCCTTTTTGGCCCCAAAATATAGCATTTTTACCTATATGTTAAAATTTAATCTTTCAGCTCTTTATTGGAAAGTAGAATACTTCTGCTCCATAAATATGGGCTGGTTTTGACAATACAATGCACATGCAGCAGGTAATAGCATCATAAATTCGTGCAATATCACTGAAATCTTCACAATTTTAGCATTTGTGCTAATTTTAAGACGGCTTTTGTCTAAAATGGAAATGGCCGCATTCGTGTTCAGTCTTGATATTTAAATATATGTTGTATTTGATGATAATACATAACATATATAAAGGTTGAGACTGAACACGAATGTGGCCACTTCCATTTTGGACAAAAACCATCTGAAAAGTGACGTTTTATGGCAGATTTGATAGATTTTTCATATTCAAGCTTGAATTTGAGCGTCTTTAATGATCAAATCAGTTATATAGATACAATGGATAAGCGTGGATTCTTGAAAAAGAAACCATGAGCCCGGAGGGCGAATGGTTTGTTTTTCATGAATCTACGCTTATCCATTGTATCTATAACTTAAACTATTGTGTTAATTACTTTTCAAAATTAAAGCCTTTTCTTAATTAGAAGGTATTGTAAGTGAGTTTAAATAATCATGTTATCGTGTCCAATGATGCATTGATAAATCTCAGATCACAATTAATTGGTTAACAAAATACAAATATAACACTTCTACCTTTAAAGATCTTTATATTATCAGGCATCTGAATATTATCTGTTTTTACAAAATAAGACATATTCGAACTTATTTCTAATAAAATTGAGAATGGAAATGGGGAATGTGTCAAAGAGACAACAACCCGACCAAAGAGCATATATAAAGTATATATCATAAGTATGTTACCGAAATTTCTACCACTCTAGGCACATCACGAATTTCTCGCATAGGAATTTGCGAACAAACATTTGTAAAATTATGTTGTAAAACAGATGAAATCATACTATGTTTATACAACAAAAATTGACAAATAGAATGTAATCATTTTTGTTTCAAACATGTGAAATAGCCAACAATAATCCAAAAAATAAATGGTAAAACTCGCTATTATTACAAAAATATACACTATAACATGCAAAATTAGAAAAAAAAACAGAATTGGGACAACAGAGATAATACAGGGATTCGAACCTATACCGACAAATCCCTATCTTTTAACTCGTTGATTTTAAGCATGCTAACCTCGCGGCTACCAACTTATACTATACGACTGCCCATTGTTTATATATAAAGGTACAACCCCTGTGTGTCCGATGTTCATTTATATATATAAAATAGACATCTAAGTTGTAACCCATTGGTAGCCGAGAGGTTTCGTCGATGTGCTGATGTCAGTCATTCATAACAAATTTCAAGGAAAGGTTCGATTCCCAGTGAAGGCATATACAAATTACAAAAATTAAAGGTAAGTTTTTAAGTTAATTCCATTAGTGAACAGAAATCAGTAAATTAGCCAATTCAAACTTAATGAAATTAGACACACAAAGGAAACAATTGAATATAATTTGGTGAGTCCATTTCAGCGGCAGATTTAGAAAGCGTTGATTCTAGAAAAAGAATCCACGGTAAATGAATAGGCTGACGTCACCACAATGGTTTAAGTTCAAATCTTTTACTTAAACTATTTGAATCGACTAAAGTACACACTTAAGTGTTTGAAAAATATTAGGCCAAAACTAGCACTTACCGGACCTTCTCCTTAAACAAACTACCCATTTCCAAAGTAAATTCAAAACGAAAATTCCTTAAACAAATGGCAAAATAAAACACATCAAACGAATGGTACAGGCATTTCCTAATGAATAAAATGGTGGATAAAGAATTTCGCAAAGTTTAAATGTAAAATGTCTAAAATTACTGTTCAAAATAGTAACGTTTTGTGGTCTGTCGGATCTGCCAGAGTTTTAATATACTACACATTACTTTGCAAAGTTATTAGTGTTCCTTGGTAAGTAGAACTTCAAGTCAACCTTATACGCTTTTTGGTCGAATTGTTTGTTAATTGACAAAGATATCTATATAGAATGAAATAATATAACATTTTATATTTCGTATTTTCGTAAATCTTTTGTGCTTACCATTTTATAGCACCTGAGATCACATCTGGATTTTAGTGGGGCGTTTGTTGCTGTCTTATGTTTGCAGCCAATTATTCGCCTGCAGAACAAGAAACATATAAGAATGTATGTAAAAAAAAAATGTCTGCCTTTCTTTTGCGAAGGAAACATAAAGTTACAAAATTAATGAATACAAATTAAAGTAGACCAAAACAAAGCAAAAACAGAAAGAAGATACAAAATGTGAAATCTAAACCATGTCAAAAGAAAAATAATAAACAATTCAATGACAAAAACGACAATAAAAAGGACAAGTCTGAAAAAAAGTCACAAAGAAAGTTAGAGTTTGAGCTCCACTATCAGCTTCTTTATTTGAAACTCAAATTAAACATTTTAACAAAGTTCTAAATCGGAAAGCGTTTTTCAAAGAAACAACAGAAAATATCAAAGATATATGCCTTCAACAACAAGTTCCCAAAATGACGGACTAAATGTATGATAGAACATAAATAAGCATTAACTTGAGACGTCGATAGACAGTAGATATATATAAGAAGATGTGGTATGAGTGCCAATGAGGCAACTCTAAATTCAAGTCACAATTTGTAAAAGTAGACCATTATATATAAGTACGGCGTTCAACACGGAGCCTTGGCTCACACCGAACAACAAGCTATAAAGGACCTAAAAATTACTAGTGTAAAACTATTCGGATGTACAAGTAACCTGCCACGTCCACTCTGTGTTTTTGTGAGATGTATTTCTATTTTTATCCATCTGATGAGTGCAGCTTTTTTAAACTGATTATTATAGTTCGTTCTTATGTTGTACTGTTACACCACTGTCCCAGGTTAGGGGGAAGGTTGGAATCCCACTAACATGTTTAACCTTGCCACATTATGTATGTATGTGCCTGTCCCAAGTCAAAAGCCTGTAATTCAGTGCTTGTCGTTTGCTGCCTTGTTACATAGATATAGGAAGATGTGGTATGTGTATTTGTTTTTCGTTCATTTCTTGTATATTAGAAGATTCCCGCAAAATCGCGACACAATTAGGCAAGTGTTGAAACAAATAGTTTTAAAATTTTGCGGGCGATACATCGACTGAGCAATCGCTAAAGCGTATAAGACACGGATCGATAACGGTCTCCGAATTTGAATATTTTCTCAAAAATTGGCGTTGTCTGTGGAAAATAGATTGTTTCAAAGACAAATTTAGGAAATACAAAACACTGTATTTATACGTCATATCACAAATGTTTTACGACTTTTTATAGTTTCAGACGAGTTGCGGCTCAATGAAATCGGTCGCTCCCTTTAATAGTATAGATTGATTAGCCCGTTAGTTTTCTTATTTGAATTGTTTTACATTTACCATTTCCGGATCTTTTATAGCTGACTATGCGGTATGGGCTTTGCTCATTATTGAAGGACATACTGTGACTTATAGTTGTTATTTCTGTGTCATTTGGTCTATTGTGAATGGTTGTCTCATTGGCAATCATACCACATCTTCTTTTTTATATAAACAGGAAAACAAACGCCTAACCTATATGAAAAATAGAAACGAGAAACACTTATGAACCACAGGTACACGTTTGGAGGTATTTGACTAGTTTTTATTTGTGGATACCCTCACTCCCTTTGTAGTTCTACTCAAGTTAGACTTACAAAAGGTACACAAATGAACATACGATGGTTGCCGTTAACTGATTATTGTATATTTACTTTCTTATGGGTGCAATCATTGTTATCAGGTAATATTATCATATACTTGAATTGCGTTTCTATAAAGTTATCAATATGACGCCGAATTTGCTTGTGCTGTATTTCTGTTATGTAGTGTTTTCATTTGAGATATATTTTCAAAACATTGTCATAAAGCGGAAGGCATGGCTAGCGATTAAACCAGGTTCAAACCACCAATTGTTTCTTAAAATGTCCTGTACCAGGTCAGTAATATGGCAGTTGTTATCAAATTTGTCGTTTCTATGTATGTTGGCGTTTGTTTTGGTTGCACTTCAGTGTTCCTGTTGTTACTGTGGTTTCCTCTTATAGTTGATGAGAAACCATTTACGGGGAAATATGGTGACTTTGATGACCTCTGCTTGAATCCTTTGGACATTATCATTATGTCCTGTACCTTCTACTACTTGACTCATTTATTCTGTTAAGAATTGACAAGAGTGAATTGATTATTATAATTATATAGTAAACATTCATTTGCGAAAATGAGCCTCTAAGTCGTTCCTTATAATTGATATTTGATATGACCAGGATACATCACATCTGCTCATTTTATTATGGACATTGTAAATGAAAAATGTATGGGTTGTCCGCCTAACAGGTTAGCAAGAAAAAGAAGGCATGCATTTTGCGTTATTACCTCAATACAATGTTCCACCTTGAAATTTGAAATTACATTTCCAAATAATTCGTATATAACCTAAGTGATGCATATACATTTTTTACAATCTAACGTTTTATTTCGTTTTGTATAACATTATAATCGGAATAACTGTACTGTAGATTTGATTTGACGGTCGCAAATTTCGGTTTAACTGTCTTCGCTTCCCGTCGCCGGTAAACCTGCATTTGCAACCATCAGATCGCCAATTGACGGTGGCAACCTTCAACCACAGTACTAATATTTTTTGTTCTTTTGTTTTTCAGATTTTTCTTATAAGGTGAAATTATGAATGACAAAAAAGTTAGACGACTGATCAAATTATCAGTTGACACATCAACGAATGTTCTCCGTGCATTGTGTCAGAAAACATTATTGTCTTGTCCTGAAGAAGATTTCCAAAGTTTTCTCACTGAAAATCTTCATTATTTTTTCATCAATATGAAGGAGAAAACATACGATGCTGTGAATGTACATTATCAGATTGTAAAAATACCCAGACTAATGATTTTCTTGCAAGCTTACAAATATAAAGGCGATCCAGCTGATGGCCATGTAGTTACAGAAGAAGAAAAAATTGTTCAGAAGTGTATGCATACGTATGTTACACGTGACATTTCGTAAGATGATCTTGAAACGGAAGCTTAATCCGTTTTCTTATTGGATAAGGGGAATTTGTCTTAAGAGGAAAATGCAGCTTTAATTGTTATACGAACGATTGCACAAAGACTCGGAGACATGAAGCGAGAGCCTCCTCGGAACATGGATGTCAAATGGGCTGATTTAGAAAAAGCTGTTATTTCATTGACACATCCACATTATTACCGTCAACTGGTTAAAGAAGTCTTTGATGAAATTTGTAACCTTGATAAATCAAAACCTGAGGCATCTGGCGTAAGTGTAAAAGTTTCTTCTATGTGAATATTACTGTGATTCAGCAGTTTCTAGATTAAATCGTACTGAACAATTATGTTTAGGTTTGTTATCTAGATTCCGAAAATGAACTTTGCATGTTAGACGGTCACTGGTTGTGATTTGCTTAGACAAATTTCATGGATTGTCTCAAAACACTCTCCCCTGACAATGTTGACCTCAAACCGATCTGGATGTTGGATCTTGGAAAAAAGTTTAGGACTATTTAGTTTTTGTTTGAACATACAGTTTAGGCGTTTGTGTACACAAACTGTTGTTGTAATTGAAATATAGGTTTTAAAATATAGGCAGTTAGGTGGAATTTTTTTAATTACTGATATTGGCATCATTAACTTATATTGAAATATGTAAAACAAGGAATGATTTAATATCCTTCGGAGGAATAAATATGACTCTTCGACACCCCCTCAAAATTCCTAGCGTTGCAATCAGTTTATATAAATAATGTTGATAAATGTATCAGAATGTGTAAGAATACGTTTAAACTACATGTATAAATTGATTTATAAGCACATTAAAGCAAGTTGTCCGAGTCATAAGAGTATAAGGAACTTAAATCAATTCATTGCACAATTGATAATTAACAATTTAGATCTTTACTAATAGGTGTAATTGAAACTTAATATCATTATTGATAACACATGAATTTATTCATTTTTTGTAGATCAAAAATAGAATAATCAGAATGTGTAAGAGTGTAAGAATACGTTTTAATTACATGTTTGAATTGAATTATATGCATTCAAAAGCCAGATACCCATGTCTTAAGGGTATAAGGAACCTAAATTAATTCATTGCATCATTGATAATTAACAAACTGAAACTTTACTCATAATTGTAATTTAAACTTAATATCTGTATTGTGATAACACATTTATTTATTCATTTTTTTTGTAGATCAAAAAAGAGAAAACGTTGAATCAAACAAAGGAATGCTCGATAAGCGAGGAGGAATGGATAAGTGGCAACGAAAGCCAATCCATGAAAAGCAAGTCTGATGAACAAAACATGCAGATGTTAACAAAATTATTTAAGTCAGTAATACCAACTGAAAGAAACAACAAGTCTTCATTGGAAAACGTAGCTGATATGGACAAGATACTTATTCAGCCATGTACGAATTCTCATAACCTTTACTTCAAAAAAAATTTAAAAAAGCGATAGAATTTTCGAATATTGGTATCTATAAAAGTGATACCATCGTGTCTTGTTAAATGGTGAAATGAAATGTGGTAACAAACTTATTTTCATAAAAAAATCTATATATTTTGTGTAAAATCATTTTGTGAAAGAATTTCAATAACAAACAATTTGGAGGTTATGATATACTATTTAAAATTAGTTCGTAATGACAAAAAAAATATTTAGAGGCTAATTGGCTCTCAAATTGTACTTTTGTCATTAAAATTTTCAAATTTTGAAATATATCTATTCAGGATATCATTCAAATCAAATTGATATATAATTATAATCTGCCATTCCAAAGGAATCCCTGTGTCATGTTGCCCGCAATTTACAAATGTAACCTTAAACCTAAACCTTAAAAATATTTTAAAGGTTAGTAAAACTAGTTATTTGAAGTGACATTCAATTTAATAATGGCTTTTAGTTTGATTAAGAAGGTAAAATGCGACATTTTATCTCGTTTGTTTTAAACTTTCAAGACATTGGTATTAAAAAATCGCTAAAATACAAAAAGTGAAAGAAGAAAATGGATCTATGGTAAATAAAGAAAAAGAAAAAGACTAAATGAATACAAAAATTCACAAACACAAAATAAAAAAATCTAAATATGGTATACACGAATCTACTAATATTCGGGAATGACCGCATAATTTTCTATTTTATTTCATTGATATCATTTATTTATTCCTTTTTTGTATAATTTTGTACTACTATTTTTCTAGGTGCGATAGAAAAAAAAATAGGAAAGTTGACTGAAGATGTGCAGTATCAGAAGATTATCAAAACTGACAAAGTTGATAATAACAACTACATGTTTTATTAGTCATTGTAGAAAAACATCTGTCATTACTTCATATTCAGGATAAACGCACAAAATTCACTTAATAAATGATTAAATATATTATGGCTGCTGTCAAATTAATATTTTATGACATATTTAGTACAGGGGAGCTGAAAGATACAAGATTATAAATCGAAATCAAACTGACATTGTCATGGCATAACACGAAAAACGACTAAAAGACAAAAAAACAACAGTACACAAAACACAACATGGAAACCTAAAGACAGAGCAACACAAACCGCGCTTATAGCCAAGATCGATCTCAGGTGGTCCGGAAGGGTAAGCAGATTCTGCTCCACATGTGGCATTCGTCTTGTTGCTCATGTTAGTATAAACCCGGTGATAATTCTAATTATTTTTTATCTAACATTGATATATAGTTTGAACAATTTGAGATCAACTTAAACCACAAACTAGAGGTAATAGTAAATAGCAAATGTTCAAATCTCATAAATTAATTCAGAACATACAAATATATATCAAGTAAGAACCAAAACAAAAGTAAGATTTTGAAAGTCTTGATTAAACTTCATTCTTTTCTGATTGATGTTTTTCAGTATCTAGAAATAAAGAGACAAAAAAAAATAGTAACATGAAATAAGAAACATGCATTTTATTTGTAACTAAAGTTATAAGAATATTTTATGCGACTGTCATATAAGTGATAGGTTGAGCTAGCTGTAACACCGGGTTTAATCTACCATTTTCTACATAAGAAAATGCCTGTACCAAGTCAGGAATATGCCAGTTGTTATCCATTCGTTAATGTTTTGAGCTTTTGAGTTTGTCATTTGATGAGGGACTTTCCGTTGTGAATTTTCCTCGGAGTTTGGTATTTTTGTTATATTACTTTTTATATTTTTTAGTCTTTTAATACTTTTTATCATGTTTATTCTGCCCATTATAGAACTTCGTCCGATGGATGTAAAATGGAATATCAAAACCCCTAAAGGATGCAAGATTGAAAAAATTATCAAGAAACTGAAGAGTAAAATGGAAGAAATTTCTACAAATTTGCCATTAAGAATTAAAAATATAACCAGAGGATCAGTCAATATGTTGACAACAGTTGAAGCCGGAATCCTTACAGACCAAACAAAATGCAATCGTATATTCAAGTCCTTTCTTGGGAAAATAGTGAATGTCGGGGAATTTGTGACAAATAGACGGCATACAATAGATGTTCGTGCAGAAATTGTGCATGAAGGTAAACATTATTCTATAGTATAATACTTTTAAAATACTACTTAGAACGTTCTAATTTCTTATGGTCTGAAAATATATGTACTAAAGCCTTGAATATATCAAACAAGAAAGAACAATTGGATTCCAAAGGACATACATTGAAATGGTTTATATGAAAGTCTATAGTTCCTCGATAGTAGTCTGACAATATCTTAAAAATACTGAATTAATCGGATGTTTATTACATTTTTGGGACAGTGTTTCGTTATTTAACGAGTGACATCATTTCGGCTTTCATGAATTGCAGAATTGTTTATGTTTACCGAAACGTACAACCATTTACTGTTGACAGCTTTCTGGTGATTTCTCGTATATCTTTATTCAAAATGTCATTCTTTCTTATTGAACATATTAGTAGTTTCTCTTATTTCATATTTTTGTGTTATAAGTTATAAATTTTTAGCACACATTTCTCAACGCACTCTAACATGATGGTAAATGTTCACCGTCGTCTGATAAGTTCATTTCTATGGAAATGTGATGTACCGATGCAAATATTCATATTCTTGCATATAACCTGTGACATATTTTATAATGGAAGAAACTATTGAAACTCCCTACCCATTTCCTATTTTCTATTAAGTAAATAGAAATTGTTTGAATGCAATATATTATGCCCACTAATGACTTGACACCATAATCTCAGGAACTAGGGGCGAAGTTAATTTCCAATCAGTTTTCCTTATCAGCACTGCATATCTATTGTTTCGCATTTATTGTCTCGTATTTATCGTCTCATATGTACTGCTCTTCCTGAAATGTCAATTATATTGTTCATTTACTTGATGAAGAACAAGATATAAGCCGTCTATCATAATTTAAGAACACTTGTTTTTTAATGTCATAAACAGAATCAGCGACTTCTATAATGTGTTATTTTGTATTTGTTTTATATCTATGGCTTAATCTGTATTTTTTTTAGATCCTCCGTTTACTTTTGAAATGAGTGAGACATCGTTGGAAATGCCTGTAGATTTATTAAAAGCAGCAAGGAATGCTATCGATTTTGGTGTAAATGCACGTAAGTTTTTTTTAAATGCTTTAAGAATATATCTCGGTATTGTTTAAAGCTTTGGCTTTACTTGTCATCACGTTCGTTTTCCCAATATCACCAATATTTATTTATAGATCTCCTGTTTATTGATTTTTTTCGTATTAACACTACTGGTGAGTTCGATTATCCTTATTTTATTAAGTTAGTGTTTAAAATTGGCTTGTAGGAACATCATATGATTATAATCGTCTTTTCCTGAATTCATCTTACTTTCCTTTCAGTCTTTTAATTAAAATATATACTTTATCAAATCAATTCAAATAAAATTATTGGTATAAAAGGGAAGTGTGGTTTAGGTTTGGATTACAACGGCATTTCTTAATCATTCGTTACAGTCTTTTTTGTAGATGAAACGCGCGTTGGGCGTAAATACAACATTTTAATCCTGATATATATGATGAGTTTATTTACAACCACTGGGTCGATGCCACTGCTGGTTGAGTTTTTATTCCCAGAGGGAATAATCAGCTCAGTAGTCCGCACTTCTGTGTTGACATGAATTATCATTGATATGGTCATAATTTTAAATTAACTGTTCACAAAACTTTGAACTTTTGAAATACTAAGGTTTTTCTACATCAGGAATAGATTACCTTAGCTGTGTTTGGCAAAACTTTCAGAAATGCTTTGTCTTAAATTGTCTTCAACTTCGTACTTTTTAACCTTTTTGAATCGAGCGTCACTGATGAGTCTTTTGAAGACGAAACGCGCGTCGGGCGCTAATACAAAATTTCGATCCTGGTATCTCTAATGAGTTTATTTACCTCAATCCTCTTATACTGAGTGGTTTACATTTTTGTTTTGCTTCTTGAAAATCGGCACATAGTTATTCTACTTTTGCAGTAACAGGTTTGATTGCATTGATGAATATGCGTAAGAAGTGTAAAATAAAAAAAAATCCGTTTTGGAAATGTATAATTTCAAATACACTTTAAAATTACTCATCACTGTTGTTGTGATAGGTAAATGCAATATGAATATTATACATGAAATAGCAGTAAGCTTGGTCATTAGTACTTCTATTTTCAAAAACCCTTTAAACATCTTTACTTACAATCAAGCAAAATAATATGTCTTGTATTTCAGGTAATAATTACCCTTGATTTCTTATGTGTGATAGATTCATTGTTGATTGTATTGTTGATAGAAGACTAACCAAAAAGACATCAGGTAATGTGTTTTAAAGAGAAAAAATATTTCTTAAAATGTTCTAGGTGTATAAAAAAGTAAAATAACAAAAATACCGAACTTCGAGGAAAATTCAAAAAGGGAAGTCCGTTATCAAATGGAAATATCAAAGGATCAAATACATCAAAAGAATGGATAACATCTGTCAAAGTCTTGACTTGGTAGATGCATTTTCTTATGTAGAAAATGTTGAATTATACCTGATTGTCTAGCTAGCTAAACTTCTCAATTGTATGGCAGTCGCATAAAATTTAAAGGAATAATGACAACGATGTGTTAACAAAACAAACAGACATTATAGGTAAAAATATCAAAAATACAGGTACATCAGTCAACATTGTGTTATAATCTTAATTACTATAACAACAAAAAAATTTAGCAAAGAAACACAAAACGCATATAGACAAAGCACATTTACAAAAAAGAAAAACCAAAAATAACAATTTTTTACACAGAACCATAACACAATGACGGGATGTAAAAGTACAGAGCCACGTCAAATGGATATCACCAAAAAAAGACTGAACAGTAAAACTAATATTCATAAAGACAAACAAAAGACTACTATAACACATTATTAAGATGATAAACAACGTCATATATACCGCAGCTGTAAACTGACTTTATGAGAACATCGCATTGAAGCAATATGATTTTTTTAATATAAACAATTCATAATTTATATATATATATGTAAATGTTTCATTAATTTCAATGTAAATACCTTCAAAAATTGAAAGTTGGCGTTCAGTTTTAAATGCATGAATGATGTATGTCATATAAAGGCTGAAATAACATATTTTAGCAATAGGAGACTGTAATTTAACACCATTGAAAATTTGTAGCAAAAAAAATTCTTATAACGTCTATTATGTTAAAATGTGCTCAATTCTAGTAATACATTGATGACCTCCTCGGAGGTCTCGTTAATGCATGTTCGCTTCGAGTTCGGGAGATCAAGGGTTCGAACTCCAGCCGGTTCACACCAAAGACTATAAAATTGATATGTTATGCTTCTCCGCTAAGCATGCGTCATTAGAGAGTAAGAGAAAAGACTGCTCAGCTCGGAGTAAGGGTATTGTGTCCGGGTCGGTTGATAAGTCTTAATGCGGGCTGTACCTTGTGAACAAGCGTGTTAAACATGCGACTCAGTGAGGTTGGTCTAGTACTAAACAGAGTCAATATTAATTTTATATTAACATATTGTCGTCCTGAATATTCATTTTATTTGCCACTGGACGTTAAGCAGCCATCCATCATCATCATAATCTGATATTTCATTTTTCATATTTTTCAGCATTTTTTAAGGCATTAAACCACCAGTCCAGAACCCTATATCCTAAATTCGAAATGCACTGCCGTTCTATTTACATTAACATAAAGTTACTGTCATATCATTTCAAAACAATACTAGTACCTTGTCTCTGTGGTGAACAGAAATTAATTATGAATTTATGTCAATGTTCTATTCAAAGTTGTCCAAGATGACGACATACTGAGGTCGTAGTCGTAACAATCGGTAGACTTTAAATTGTATTATTCCACTTTATGTAAATGTTGATATCGAAATCAACATTTGATTCATTGAGACTATCCAACGTGGCATTGAACAAAACTTCATATTCCCCATTGAGTATCATATTCTGCTCTGAAATGTCTATACTACCTCGTGCGACTTTATGAGCGATTAATGTGCACAACGTTTTGAAAGTGTTTATTCCAAATAGCGAAAATATAGCCATTATTGTGTTCAAAACTATTTGACGTAAGAACAAAATAGAGAAAAAATGATGTTTTCAATGAGTCTGTCGTGTTCAGCTATAAAAGCGGACATGAAACGTGGCAATTATAAAATTTTATGTTTATGAAGTTATTTATTACATTAATTTTCCTTGGGTCATAGAGATATGATTATTTGTTCACCTTCGGAACGTCCTATTTCCCTAGGGAAATATTATTTTTCTGAGATAAAGAAATCTTCATATCTACCTCAAGCACGATATGTAACTGCAGTCAGTTAGAATCCATTCGTTTGATGCGTTTGAGCTTCTGATTTTGCCATTTGATTACGAACTTTCTGTTTTGAATTTTCCTCGGAGTTCTGTATCATTGTTATTTTTACTTTTTTTCTATACCATGGCACATTTGCCTTATCAAATTTCGGTTTCTTCAATTTCAATATTTCATTAAAAAACCAAAACATGTAGATACACAAAAATGTAATTAGCTTTAAGAGAAAATAACTCAGTTCGTTTTGAATTTCAGGATCTTGGCCGTTTGATGACAACATGATTCAAGTTTCCATGATAACATATACTTTTAAAAGACTTTTGCAAAACCATCAAAGCTTCCAGGACCAATTTTTCACTAGCAAATCATTGCATGAACGGTTCACACACAGTATCAGGCTTTGGGAACCCGGAACATTTGGTATTAATCCCGGATTGGATTGTCGGTATTTGCTGTGTAATTTTGACCAAAATAATGATGATTTCATGGACATCTTACATTCGGTATTAACATCAGCAATTGCGGCACAAAGTTATAACTGAGCAAAAGCATTGGCATGGTTCTTGAACGGGACCTCCTTGGTTGAAATGCAAAGAGATCGGAAATGCACGAGAATCCCATTGTTGTTTATTGCAAAAATTCCGACGAAATAGAATTTAAATGTGGGAAACTGGTCAGCTATGTATTTCCACCGGAATCAAGTGAAGGCACCAGCGTCGATGCAGCGATTATCAGAAGGATCCGTTTAGCCGAATAAGTCAAAACGTTGTTGCCATTAATAGTGAAGGCCATTGTAAGTATCACTGCAAATTCTATAAATAACGTTTTACACTAGTAATTTTTTGGGGCCCTTTATAGCTTGCTGTTCGGTGTGATCCAAGGCTCCGTGTTGAAGACTGTACTTTGACCTATACTGGTTTACTTTTATAAATTGTGACCTGGATAGAGAGTTGTCTCATTGGCACTCATACCACATCATCTTATATCTATTTATTCATATTGCATACGATTTCATACGAATGCTTCGTTTTTCTTATATATGACAAACTTATATATAACTAGATTGTTTATAAATTTGTAAGTCTAGTTTCAGTTTTAAAAGACATGAGTATATATATTGTGTATATATACCCACATCTGGCGTACCATATTTAATTCTGACATCTTTGCACGAACACCTATTTTTCTTCCAGAACTCATTACTCCTATTTCTTTAAATGCTAATCAGTACATTTCCAACAGATGTAGAATAACTTCATCATAAGTAGTCTGAGAAAAACATGGATATTTTAAATTCCAACATATTACTAAGTAGTATAGACATGATGTAAGACCATAAATATAGAAATATTATATATTGTCCAAAACATTACTTTTGTGAAGTTAAAAAAAAACAGGTAAAATGTTAGGCTTTAACGAGCATTTTCATCCCTATCGAGCTGAGAACAACTTATACTATTTTGAGGTACTCGAAAATGCCAAAGAGGAAACTAATTACTCGACTGACTAAACGGTGTTGCAATGAGGTCACAGAAGCAGGAGTTTAAATCCCACTGGGGGAATAAATTGCATTTCCTGACGTAAATTTGCAGAACTAACATTGTTGGGCTTAATAAACTGATAAAGGATATAAAAACAAATACGGACAAGATGCTTTAAACTCGTATTGAGAGATAATTTGGAATCATCGATTACAGTCCAGCAACCTATATCATGGCATTCATGTGTTTTAGCTTTACTGAGCAAATATGAATTAAGCTATTGAATCAATCTCAGCATAACAACCAAACAAAACCTACAAACGTCTCAAAACAAATTAACAGCTATGGATCGTGAGAAATGGTTAACTGATGTTTTTGACGATAAAAATTCTGTAAATGGAAACAAGCTAAGAACATTCAGAAGGTTTAAAAACAATTGCAAAACTAGTTTATTCGTTAAAACAGTCAAATTTCGTGACCATCGTCGCATTTTATCGAACTTTCGATGTGGATCACTGCCGCTTGCGGATGAGACCGGACGTTACACCAAGCCGACCACCCCATTATATGATAGACTTTTCTGCAATGACAATTTTATAGAGACAGAACAACATTTTTTAATAGACTGTAATTTTTTCTCACATATAAGAGAAGAACTTTTTAATTATGTTAATGCTCTAAACAACTCTTTTAATTGTTTTAATTCTGATGACAAGTTTGATTTTATTATGAACTGTGATGATACCCAAGTTTTATTAGCCAAGACATTGCATCTTATGTTTAAACGTAGGAAGATAAATTTGTAAATTTTTAATCTTTACTGAATGTATAAATGAATTTTAACGAGTATTTAGAATTTTTAGTATCATATGAAAAGTTTTATTATTTATTTAATCATTTTACATAATAGCATATACGTTTATTTTGAAAAGGATGAAAGTGTCTTAAAGGCAGGGATATAATATTGTTTTAAAGATTTTTTATATTGTATATGATGATGTATATTAGATTGTGACACTATAATAAACTATTTACTTACTTACTTACTTACTTACTTACCTACACAACACGACCAACTAAGATATACAACATTTGGCTCTCTTTATTCGAGTAATGCCTTTACTTGCTGGCTTTATATAGGCTTGTTACACCGTACATAATATGATATACCATAAAACCTCTAAATATTCATATAGCCCTTTTGTTTAAACAAGACTTCGCTTTTGATTTGTGAAGAAGATGGACCAAATGTGTAATTTAAATGCATGAATTAGTAAAAAAAAATAACACAAATTAGTTACAATGTTCATTTTTGAAAACCTTGCTAACGATTGCATAAAAGCACGTGTTATATTGAAACAAGGAGTGCAGTATTAAAAATTATAACATACAAATAAAAAAATCATATTTGTATAAAACAAACAAATAAGAGTAAAATAAAACGCTACTGTAGTAAACGTGTTAGTTTTCATATAAATTATATTACATATATTACTTTCAGGTTTAAAATAAATGTACTTACATCGCAACTATATTGACTACCAAGAAATTGAAACAATTCATGAGGTGCAGGTGGCTGCTGTTGGGGCGATTTCATCAGTTCAACATGGAAGCGATAGGATATGTTTGGAAGATAAAAAACCAAGTTGAATTTAAAACCCTTGCCCACGCTGTTAGAAATAAAGCGAATCATTATCCAAAGCCTCAGGAAATAAATGACTGCATTCATCTTGTGGATAGCGTATTAAAACAAGTAGGAGACCAAGAACTTAAAACTCCAAGAACGATAACGTTACATCAACAGATTTCAATGCGCAATGTGTCTTTCACACAAGGTGACTCCGGTATGTGTATCTATGTCAAATGTCCGGACAATGAATTTCGTTGTTTAGGAATGGCTATTGCATCACACCCAGATGGTGGGTGTATCATTACTCCAATAAAGGCCATTTTATCGGCATTTAAGTTAATATGAAATATTCAATAGATGCATAATAATAATTCATACTAGTATTCATAATGATGTATTTCAATCCATTTCATGGGTAGATGACTTGGAAACCATAATGCTGATTCTGGTCTAAGATTTTTCTGCCGTCTGATGTTCTATTGTTTCTTTTTTTTGGGGGGGAGGGGGGGGGGGGGGGGGCGTCAGACACCAGAGCACAGTCCGTAAGATAAAAGGAAATCGCTGAATCGAAAATTAATATATGTGTGTTCAAGTGGCTAAATCATGCATCATTCCTTATTCATCAAACTCTAAGAATATGTAGCTTCTATTAACGTACAATCCAATGTAACAAAAACAAAAGCTTTATTTCCATCAATCATCATTTCTCTTTGAATGTGTTTGCACATGATTGCATTCTGTGTGTTTTTGTGCATATAATTCTTACAGTTAATGAATATGACACCGGTGACCCGTATGTATAAACAATATTTGTCTCTTCAACAAATCTACTCAATGCGGAAGTTCCACTATAAAAACTAGTTGAACTCAAAATAGAAAAAGTTAGAAGTGGGGTTCGTGTTGCGTAGTCTTTAGTTTCTATGTTGTGTCATCTGTACTATTATTTGTCTGTTTGTCTTTTTATTTTTGGCCATGGCGTTGTCAGTTTGTTTTCGATCTATGAGTTTGACTGTCCCTCTGGTATCTTTCGTCCCTCTTTTAGGGAAATATTTTAAAGAGACGGTAACACAATATCACAAAAACACGTTCAGAGATCGACATTCAGTCAACTACAGATAAGTGTTTACACATTATGTACATGTCAAGCTCAAAAAATTTGCCCTGATTCTAGAAAAGTTGTAATAACTACTTCGACAGATTATTAATGATCTACACCAATTATTCTATAAAGGACAAACAACATTAGATTATGATTGAGGGATTCCTTATATGACATGCCAATGAACATGCGGCGAAGTTATTAAAACTCAACGGTCACCTTCAAAATCTCGATCAATGAAAGCTTGAAGAATTATAGAAAACAAATCTGTTATACTTGTATTATTAACACCAAACATGCAGTTAAAAGAATCTTGCACCATAAAAGAAATTAGCATCTACTAAAATCAAGCTTAAAGCACATTTACTGCTGAATAAGAAAGCGTGTCGTCCTATATCTTATATCGGCGGATGAACATCGGAACAATTTGGATATCAAGTTCATTATAAAAAGTGATGCAAGATATGAATAAGCTTCTTTACTGTAAAGCCCTCTCCAAGAAAATCAAAGTGCTACTATTGGATATTCAAATTAGTCTGCGCAATCAAAAGATTGATTTGGACATCCCGTAAATTCCAATATCCTCTGTTAAGCTCACCTATAGGTATCTTGTTTAAAATTTATTAGATAATCTCGCTAACCAATCAACAGTCACCTTCAAAATCTCGATCAATGAAAGCTTGAAGGATTATAGAAAACAAATATGTTATAGTTGTATTATTAACACCAAACACGCAGTTAAAAGAATTTTACACCATAAAAGAAATGTGCATCTACTAAAATCAAGCTTAAAGCAAATATACTGCTGAATAAGAAAGCATGTCGTTCTAAATCTTATATCGGCGGATGAACATCGGAACAATTTGGATATCAAGTTCATAATAAAAAGTGATGCAAGATATGAATAAGCTTCTTTACTGTAAAGCCCTCTCCAAGAAAATCAAAGTGCTACTATTGAATATTCAAATTAGTCTGCGCAGTCAAAAGATTGATTTGGACATCCCGAAAATTCCAATATCCTCTGTTTAGCTCAACTATAGGTATCTTGTTAAAAATTTGTCGACATGATTTAAAATTGAACATAGGTGTAAATTGCAAGTTTTGCCTGTTATCTTAAAAATAACCATAGATAAAAAAAATATGTTCCGAATGTGGAGATATGCATACTGTTTATTTACTCAAAACTGTCCGACAACTTCTGATAGGAGTTATACCCCTTAGATAACTATTTTTACGTGTTTTTTTCATATTGGTCTATTGTCTTGAATATTTCAATAGATGATCATAGATAGAGAGAAATTTAATGAAAATAAAATTGATTCGCAAGGCATGAACTACATATGTGTCAATAAACTTATCATACATACCAGGAATGAAATTGTGTGCACCAGAAGCGCATTTCTTCCACAAAAGACGGTCCAGTGACGTTTGGTTCATAAAGGTTAAAAAAGCAAAATAATGTTAAAAGATGAAGAACACTGAGGACCCAAACTTCCGAATGGCTTTCTCAAATACAACATGTACAGCTAAGATTATATATACCCGACTATTCAAATTATCGAAATATTCAGTTGCACTTATTGAAATAATTGACCTATAACGATTTTAATATATTTTTCGTAGCATACAGGCCATCACGAGTTGGTTGACCATTATGGAAAATCTATCTGTTTCACAGACAAGTGATATTTTCCTAATATCGTAACTACAACCCCGTCCCCTTTTCCCGAAAGTGACCTACCGATTTAGACTTAATTATTACCGTGTTTGTTTAAACATGAGCAACATGGATGGTGCCACTTGATCTCGAGAACAGGATCTGATTACCCTTCCGGATCACCTGAGATCGCCTCTAGTGTTTGGTGGTGTACGCGTTGCTCAGTCTTAAGTTTTCTATGTTGTGTTTTGTGTACCATTGTTTGTCTGTTGTTCTTTTTCTTTATTTTTAGAAATGGCTTTGTCACTTTATTTTCGACTGATGAGTTTGAATGTCCCTCTGGTATCTTTCGCCTCCTTTTTATCATTATATCACGATCAACAAAGAAGATATTTAAGTCATGGACTATATTCTAATCTACAATGGTGGAGAGTGTCCATTGTCGAAGATGCACATAGATCCAGATGAATGACATAATTATGCGCTTAGTAGCCTATAGTTTGCTTCTTTGTTTAGATCTGTCGAAAATTAATGTTACATAACCACCAATATTGTTTGTAAAGAATGCTACATTGTATAACACTATATTTACCAGAGTTTCTCATGAAGCTATTGTGGCTCGCGGAAGACGCTGATTTGATGTTATCCTTTCTTTTGACTTCATGGTAACAAACCAACGATTTAATTGTACTTTTTTATCAATCTTTTTAGCACATATTTACAACTACTCGTCCAATCAAATTGCTTGAATTTCCCTCCTAAGTTTTGTAGTACATAGTTTTTCATGATGAATGACAGCAATAGTAAAATTTCATTTCATTGTAATTAAGATATCAAGACAATAAAATGCCAGTATTGAAGGAAAATATGTCGTGAGATTTGATGAATATTTAAAATATATTTTTAAGAGATAAGATACTATTATTTAAGAAAGGAAAAAACGTGTTCTTGATCCAATACAACACGAAAATAAGTCAAACATCGTCATTTAAGGGCAATAACTCCGATCAGACTTCATCCCATTGTTTTGATCAGATTGTCATTTGTTTAGATATTGTATTGTTATTAAATTTTGCTATTAATAGTTACCAAGTAACATTTAAATTTTTCGAAATATTTAAAATGCAAAAACACGAAAACTAGTCAAAATCATCATTTTAGAGACAAAAGTCCTATATAATGAGTTGTCAAAAATTGAAGGGGAACTGTCATATTGGTGGTATTGATGAAAACCTTGGTATTGATTATCATATTTGGTGTAATCAGTTCTAACTTATCTATTATTGTTTTAAATATAATAGGCAAAAAACACTAAACTCATTAAACTAGAGGCTCTCAAGAGCCTGTGTCGCTCACCTGTATTTAATGATGCTTTGGAAATCATGTAAAATAAGGTTAAAATCATAATTAATAGTATTAGATATTAGATATTATAATGATATCTAAGATAATAACAAAAAACTGCAAAATTTCTGTAAAATTACTAACTCAGGGGCAGCAACCCAACAACGGGTTGTCGAATTCGTCTGAAAATTTCAGGGCAGATAAATCTAAATCTGATGAACATGTTTGCCACCTGTCAGATTTTCTCTAAATGCTTTAGTTTCAGAGATATAAACCAAAAAATGCATTTTACCCCTATGTTCTATTTTTAACCATGTCGGCCATGATGGTTGGAAGGCGGGGTTATCGGACAAATTTTTTAAACTAGATACCCTCATAATGATTAAGGCCAAATATGGTTAAATTTGTCTCAGTAGTTTCAGAGAAGAAGATATTTGTAAAAGATTACAAAAATTTACGAAAAATTGTTAAAAATTGACTATAAAGGGCAATAACTCCTAAAGGGGTCGACTGAGAATTTTGGTCATCACAACTTATTTGTAGATCTTACTTTGCTGAACATTATTGCTGTTTTACAGTTTATCTCTATCTATAATAATATTCAAGATAATAACCAAAAACTGCAAAATTTCCTTAAAATTACCAATTCAGGGGCAGCAACCCAACAACGGGTTGTCAGATTTGTCTGAAAATTTTAGGGCAGATAGATCTTGACCTGATAATCAATTTTACCCATGTCAGATTTACTCTAAATGCTTTGGTTTCAGAGATGTAAGCCAAACTCTACATTTTACCCCTATGTTCTATTTTTAGCCATGGCGGCCATCTTGGTTGGTTGGCGGGGTCATCGGACACATTTTTTAAACTACATACCCTAATGATGATTGTGGCCAAGTTTGGTTAAATTTGGCCCAGTGGTTTCAGAGGAGAAGATTTTTGTAAAAGCTAACGACGACGGACGACGACGACGACGGACGACGGACGCCAAGTGATGAGAAAAGCTCACTTGGCCCTTTGGGTCAGGTGAGCTAAAAATTAAAATTAAGGACACTGAATTGGTGAATTTCAATTTTGACTAAGCATCAAAATAGCAACTTTACCTGCATATGGGATATACATTTCCCAACTCATTCGGTATTCAAGAGCGTGCAGCTGATACCCATGAAATGTCACCAGTGTCTGAGCAGAAAGTTTATGAGCCATGGTTACACAGCAAAAATGCAACGCATGTAACGCATGTTTACCATGAATTTACCATGTTTCTAAACATGTCAGAAAAAAGTAAAATCACAAAAATATCGAACGCCAAGGAAAATTCAAAACGGAAAGTCCCCAATCAAATGGCAAAATCAAAAGCTCAAACACATCAAACGAATTGATAACAACTGTCATATTCCTGACATGGTACAGGCATTTTCTTGTGTAGAAAATGGTGGATTAAACCTGGTTTTATAGCTAGCTAAACTTCTCATTTGCATGTTTGGAGCACCGTACGTTTAATGCATGTTTGAGAAACGTAGTTTACACACGTTTATGGGAAACATGCGTCTGAAAACACATGGTAAACATATGGTGAAACGCATGTTTACCATACGTTTTCAAAAACCTGTGGTAAACATCCGTTGCATTTTTTGCTGTGTACGTCAAAATTTCTCTTTCGTTTTCTGTTGATACAGTTGTTTCAAAGTGTGGTCACATAATGTTTGATAGCATAAGAGAGAGGCGAAAGTTACCAAAGGGACATTCAAACTCATTGTGTATGGTAATTGAAAAACCAACCAAAACACAAAAAACTTAACATTGACCAATGAACCAAGAAAATGAGGTCAAAGTCAAGTAATACCTGCCGGAAAGACATATGCACCTTACATTTAATCCATACACCAAATATAGCTCATCTATTGCTATTAGTATTTGAAAAACAGACAAAAACACAATAAGTGAACACACGCTGACATTTCTCTCCTGTCTTTCTTATCATTGAATTTATGTTGAAAGCCTGTAACATGAAGGTTTTACTACAAGTATCAATTAAACTTGACATTATCAATGTTCTATGATAATGAGATCATGGTCAGATGAACCAGGCCAGACTGACATGTACATTTTACATTCATTTCATACACAAAACATAGTTGACCTATTGCTTATTGTGCTTGAAAAACAGAACAAAACACAAAAATATAACTTTGACTTATAAACCATGACAATGAGGTCCAAGTAAGATGAAACCTGCAAGACTGACATGTACCCCTAACAATCATTCCATACACCACATATTGTTGACCCACTATTTATAGTATCTGAGAAGCGAACCTAATCATTTTACTTTAACCTTGATCACTGATCCATGAAATGAGGTCGAGGTCAGGTGAACCCTGTCTTACAGACATGTAGACATTGCAAGGAATCCATATATTAAATATAGTTATCCTATTACTCATAATAAATGAGAAATTCACATACCAAAACAATTTGTTTTTTTCAATCAGTTGCTGAACATGAAAATGAATTCAAGGACAATAAACATATGATGGACGAAAACTTTGTAACAAGGTATCTGCATACAAGGTATGAAGCATCCAGGTCTTCTACATTCTGAAATATAAAGTTTTACACAAATAGTTTACGTGGCCGCTGCCACCAGCTAGTAATACCTATGTCTTGCACACTGTTGTCGCGAGACAAAAACATAACACTGACCAATGAACCATGAAAATAAGGTCATGGTCAGATGAAAACCTGCCAGACTGACATGCACCCTTTTACAAATATTATATACACCAAATATAGTTGACCTACTGCTTATGGTATTTGAGAAACGCACAAATCATGTAACTATAACCTTGATCACTGATCCATGAACTGAGGTTGTGGTCAAGTGAACTGTGTCTGACGGACATGTAGACATTGCAAGGAACCCATATATGAAATATAGTTATCCTATTACTCATAATAAGTGAAAAATTCACACGACAAAAAAACTCCAAAAAACATTTCATGCCGTCACTGAACCATGAAAATGAGGTCAAGGACAATGAACATATGACAGATGGAAAGCAATAATTTCTGAATTTACAGTAACTCATTGCTGCAAAAGATGTAACTATACAACCAGTCACTTTTAGCAACAACTGTATCAAAGATAAAGTACTGTCTTTTATTTGATAAACAAGCAAACTTCCTTCATAAATCAACAAGTAAACCCTTGCATTTTTTTAAATGACTGAAGCATAACTTGTTGCAAGAAAACATCCAAAAATATTAATCTTTGTATACCAAATTTATTCATTTTGTATGAAATAATTACTATTATACATAATAATATTAAATATATACATGTCTTTGTGTTAATTAAGCACAATTTGAAGACAAATTCTGAGGAAAGCATTTTCCACTGATATCACTTTAGTTCAAAAACAGATAAATGATGAAGGGAATTTCCTATCATAGTACAAACTGTTATACTCCTGTTTTATTGACTATTAAATCACCTTTTTTTAATAGAAGGTTGTCATAAATTTGAGCCATTTTAGTTATGTCCAATCAGGTGAAATTTGTAATGTAATAATTGGCAAGATTTTTTTCCTCTTACCTTTGAACTTTATTATTATGCAGATTCAACATTAAAAATACCTTTAATTAGCAAAGACAAATCTATTTCAGTATGTTTCTACTCTCATTTCATTTTTATATAAGTAAATGATAACTAGAGGCTCTAAAGAGCCTGTGTCGCTCACCTTGGTCTATGTGCATATTAAACAAAGGACACAGATGGATTCATGACAAAATTGTGTTTTGGTGATGGTGATGTGTTTGTAGATCTTACTTTACTGAACATGCTTGCTCCTTACTACTATCTCTATCTATAATGAACTTGGCCCAGTAATTACAGTGGAAAATACTTTGTAAAAATTTACAAAAATTTACAAAATTTATGAAAATTGTAAAAAATTGACTATAAAGGGCAATAACTCCTTAAGGGGTCAATTGACAATTTTGGTCATGTTGCCTTATTTGTAGATCTAACTTTGCTGTACATTATTGCTGTTTACAGTTTATCTCTATCATTATAATATTCAAGATAATAACCAAAAGCTGCAAAATTTTCTTAAAATTACCACTTCAGGGGCAGCAACCCAACAACATGTTGCCTGATTGGTCTGAAAATTTCAGGGCAGATACATCTTGACCTAATGAACAATTTTATTCTCATCAGATTTGCTCTAAATGCTTTGGTTTCAGAGATATGAGCCAAAAACTGCATTTTACCCTATGTACTAATTTTTAGCCATGTCAGCCATCTTGGTTCGCGAGCAGGGTCATCGGACACATTTTTTAAACTAGATACCCTAATGATGATTGTGGACAAGTTTGGTTAAATTTGTCTTAGTAGTTTCAGAGGAGAAGATTTTTGTAAAAAATTACAAAAATTTACGAAAAATGGTTAAAAATTGACTATAAAGGGCAATAACTCCTTAAGGGGTCAACTGACCATTTTGGTCATGTTGACTTATTTGTAGATCTTACTTTGCTGAACATTATTGCTGTTTACAGTTTATCTCTATCTATAATAATATTCAAGATAATAACCAAAAACGGCAAAATTTCCTTAAAATTACCAATTCAGGGGCAGCAACCCAACAACGGGTTGCCTGATTGGTCTGAAAATTTCAGGGCAGATAGATCTTGACCTAATGAACAATTTTATCCCATCAGATTTGCTCTAAATGCTTTGATTTCAGAGATATGAGCCAAAAACTGCATTTTACCCTATGTACTATTTTTTAGCCATGTCAGCCATCTTGGTTCGCGAGCAGGGTCATCGGACACATTTTTTAAACTAAATACCCTAATGATGATTATGGACAAGTTTGGTTAAATTTGTCTTAGTAGTTTCAGAGGAGAAGATTTTTGTAAAAGATTACAAAAATTTACGAAAAATGGTTAAAAATTGACTATAAAGGGCAATAACTCCTTAAGGGGTCAACTGACCATTTTGGTCATGTTGACTTATTTGTAGATCTTACTTTGCTGAACATTATTGCTGTTTACAGTTTATCTCTATCTATGATAATATTCAAGATAATAACCAAAAACGGCAAAATTTCCTTAAAATTACCAATTCAGGGGCAGCAACCCAACAACGGGTTGTCCGATTCATCTGAAAATTTCAGGGCAGATAGATCTTGACCTGATAAACAATTTACCCCATGTCTGATTTGCTCTTAATGCTTTGGTTTCAGAGATATATGCCAAAATCTACATTTTACCCCTATGTTCTATTTTTAGCCATGGCGGCCATCTTGGTTGGTTGGCCGGGTTACCGGACACATTTTTTAAACTAGATACCCCAATGATGATTGTGGCCAAGTTTGGTCAAATTTGGCCCAGTAGTTTCAGAGGAGAAGATTTTTGTAAAAGTTTACGGACGACGGACGACGGACGCAAAGTGATGAGAAAAGCTCACTTGACCTTTCAGGTCAGGTGAGCTAAAAAGTATAATATAAAATATTTAACTTCAAAATACATGTAAACATGAATCTTACGAAGAATTATTCAAGTTTAAATTTCTTAGTATATAAAAATATTAACAATATAATCCAATGTCCTTTTCAAAATATACAGTATCAAAATTGATCATGTGATATATATATATATGACTATGTACAATGTATGGCACAGCTGACAGTATGAGTAATGAATTAGGAATGAACACAAGTTCACAACCATCTTATTGTTTTCAGATCTGAGTTTACAAAATAATATAACATGAGGCAATAATACTGATGAATTTGTTCTTCTTTTTGTGGCAATGTTCTTTCATTTTTGCTCTTATAAAACTTAATTTTGAATTGGTTTATTTCAATGAGAATTTCAATACAATGATACAATTCTATTTGATGAAAAGATGTATTTTTTCAATATCTGGCACTTTACAATTTTTTTGTTCAAAATTTTAAAAAAAAGATGGATTTTGGTTTGTTTATCTAGTATATATTTAATTATAATTCATTTTATAAAATTTTAAAAGATATTGAAATTTTTCTCCAAAACACCAGTGTCATTGCCCCTTGATCTCAAACCTCTTACATACACAGAATGCCAATCTGACTCAATTTTATATTTCTTGGGAAAATCCTTATTTAATTAATCCACTATTATCTAAAATATATTTATTGTTCGTAAAGAGATACTTTGAATGAATAAGAAAATGACTTGCAGTAAGCAATTAAAAATGTATCATCAAAACCTCATGTTTAAACATTTTCAAAAGATTTCTTTACTTAACTGTAACCAAAATAATAATAAAAAGACAGAAATGAAATCTATAATGTTTCTCTAATTTTAAGACTAGAATTGTCAGCAGTGTTCAAAAATCCATATTTTTTTGAGTTATAAACTGGTTCCAAAATGCCCCTTTGTGAGGTACCAGTATACATCCTGGAAAATTACAGATCTACTTCTGTGGCTGAAGGAAGTGGGTATGGATGAACTGAAAAATACAAACATCATATTTATATAAAACACATATTATACTTTCACAAATCCATTTCTTCACAACTTGAATATAGGAAAACAATTACAGGTCCTTGCTGGAACTTCTTAATAATATGTGCTTGGCAAAGAAGCCAACCGTTTTGTTTTTATTATTATTTTTGGTTTGTTCCTGCAGGCTGGAGACCAAACTTACAACTTTCCTTCAGGTTCACATCCCACACACAAATGAGGATATTCTACATCTCAAGTGGATTTTGTTATTTCAATATTTCCAAGATGGGTTTGGGTAAAGTTACTTTTTAAATGTGCCAAAAATTTTAGAAGGCCCCTGTGTCGATTTGGATATTTAATTCTTTTATAATTGTTTAAGTGAAACAACATCTGAAGATGTGACTGTGCAGTAGACTAAAATATTTTAAAAATTCTTTTATCAAATGGAAAAAAGGAATTAACACTTTTGATTCAATATCTTAACAAAATCTGAGGTTACACTTGAATGGACAGGACTGGACTGCATGCTCCTAGTTAAGTTGTATGGTGAAAAGACTGATTCCATCTGCTTTGAAGTGCATGCCGTAAACATCAATGAGACAGCAACCTAACAAAAACATATTGATGAGAGGGACGAAAGATACCAGAGGGACAGTCAAACTCATAGATTGAAAACAAACTGACAACGCCATGGCGAAAAATAAAAAGACAAACAGACAAATAATAGTACAGATGACACAACATAGAAAACTAAAGACTAAGCAACACGAACCCCACCAAAAACTGGGGGCAATCTCATGTGCTCAGGAAGGGTAAGCAGATCCTGCTCCACATGTGGCACCCGTCGTGTTGCTTATGTTATTACAAATCCTGTAAATAGTCTAATTCGGTAGGTCACATTCGTGAAAAGGGAAGGGTATTGTAGTTACGACATAAGGAACATATCAGATATCATCTGTGATACGGTTATTCCATAACGGTCAACCAACTCGTGATGGCGTCCGTAAAATTTACGAAGGGATGATTTCAATGATGAGAGAGATAAAGATGATGTCATCAATGAATGATAAGCAAACTTTTCTGATAAGTTAATCTCTATATTAACATCAATTTTCTGGAGAAAAAAAAAGAAGTTGTAAATTAATTTATCAGAGACTAACAGATTCAATGTCCCAAAAGGGTGAGAAAACCTATCCTGCAATCCCATTTCGAAATGTGTTATGTACAGATCCTTTATATAAAAATTCCATGCTCAGTGTAGACACAAAGTCGTACTCGTTTGTGTTTTTAAGAACCCAATTAACAACTCTGAGATGTAGGTGGTCTGTTGCAAGGCAAAATTTCTACCTCTATCAAGCATGCCCTCATTTTCCAGTGTATGTCATAAGGAGTAGGAGCGGTAAGCACCTTGGAATATACATATTTTATAAAATTTCTTGAATTTTCCCAGGTTAACAACAACCTTTTAGTATACTCCTGATTGGGAAAGAACATGAACTTTAACCCATCAAAATATTGACTTGCATGTGTAGCAATTTAAATTGTAAGGTCCAGAAGTTGCTTTTGAAAAGTTTGGCAAGTTCAATATGAAAGGACTTGATAAGCTACAAAAAAATATGCCTCAATGATAAGTTGACATTAACATACTCTACCTGTATACATAAGAGGTCGTTCTTCATGCGGTGGTAAACCATATCCTCCTAAACATAATAAAAATCATTGTAAAATTAATATACATTCAGATATAATACATCAAATGTGACCATTGTGTGTGTTCAGCATACAAAAAATTTCTTTTCAACGTTCTTTCCTCGTTCTTTCAAATTTTCTTGAATAGATAATTTTCAATTGTAATTTGAGCAAGAGTTATTTTCCCTTTGTTGCCATGTTCGAGGTCAACATGGATAATTTTTTTCCTATTAATCAACCAAACTCAACTTGTTTTACTGAACATGATACTTTAGACCTAATTCAATTTTTTCATAAGTGTAATGTAATAATATTGATAGAAAAGGTCATATCTCAAAATGTTATTTCAAATTTCAGCATTTTTTTTTTTAACAAACAAATATCTAATTTTCAATTTTTTTAAACTTTTTATCTGTTCTATATTTTTTTTAAATGAAGAACATTGACCCATGGGTCCTTTATTCTAAATAAAAACTTCCATTTTGGGGATTTACTAGACAGTATTATTTATACTAGGTCATAGTTCATCAAACAAGATTTTTAGAAAATAGTGTAAATTTTTACAAGTGTTACCCAATTTACAAGTTACATATTCTAAAAAGTTTGGAAAAGAAGAATTTTACTGAATACCCGTTCAATAATTCATTGTTACATGATCTTCAAACAAGAAACAATTTCACTTTACTTAAAAGAATAAATAATCAATCAACATTATAAATATATAATATATGAAGTCTGCAATTTCTTCCACTATCTAACTAAAAAAGCATCCAGTATTTCCTTGTATACTATGTGACAAAAGAAATGCAACACTAGGATTTTGGAAGTCTCAAAGTTTATATTTTTTTTAATTTAGAGGCAAATTCAAATCAATGATTTTCATTCCTATATTACACAGAGAATTATATTATTGAACTAATTTTCTGGTAATTTGTTTTATCTTCCTTGGAAAAAATAGCGAAAAATTCAAACATAAACATTGTTTTTTACCATGTTTACTTTAAATGGTAGAGTCAATAATTGACTCAATATTAATGTTAATGAATGTTTTAGTATCAATACTTCAACATCTCAGTAAAATACTAGAACCTAGCCTAGGTGTGTTGCATTTCTATGGAAATTTAGTATAAAGTAAAAGTACACATAATCTCTAAACATATAAATTTTTCTTCCAAAAAAAAAAAAAACATTTCCAAATTATGATCAAACTTTTCTTCCAAAATTAAACATTTCAGAATTATGATCAATTACAATGAAATTGATGAAATGTAATAATATTTTCAACATGTCTTTTGTATGTGTACTTTTATGTAAAAAAAGACTTTCTCATGCAAATAATTGAACGAACATGCAATCAAAATGAAATCAGATGGAAAGGTACATAACTCTAGTCAAACTTTATCATTAACGGGATTGCTTCTCAGGGATGGTGCGGTGTGAACCTTCATGTACATGTAGTATCATTTCAAATAAATATGTCAATTTCTGATTACACAAATAAGTATCATAAAACAGTGGAATAATATCGCTATCCGGGTAAAATAAAGAAGATGTGGAGGGGAATTTTTATACCCCTATTCTGCTTGTTAAAAATCCTGGATTGACCATATATTTTTATACCATATTGATAAGTATCCTCTTGGAATCCTTCTGACATGCCTCCTGTTTATCGTCTTAAAAAATGTTATGCTTTATTTTTTAAACTGTTTTCAATATATCGTAGTTTAATTAAACAGCATTTTCAACTTATAGCTTATGGTGCCTTATAAGCTTTTAGTCGGTGCATTTTCAATTTTCAATAATGGATCCAGAAAATTGAAAAAGACGAACACTTAAAAAAAATGAAAAAGATATAATTTTTATGCATTGACCATATTTTCTCATTCACAAGGGGTCCCAATACCAAATCCACATCCACCACTGGACTAGCTTTTACTTTGCTGTTACATTCATAGTTATTTCCTTATTTTGTCATTAAAATTTAGGACTTAAAAATGTAAATTTATTATAACAAAAATAATCTCTCACCAATGTCCATACTTTGAATACATTTTAAAGATATATAGGAAACACAGAGATTAATAGGGTTGTGTATTAAATGTATGTATAATCCATGCAACATGTATACAGGTTACCGTACACATCAACATTATATTTCACAAATGTAACATAACACAACACGCTTTGGATATGAGCACCTTGCATTTATTTCCAACTTTGTTCACCACAATAAATGCATGCATTCAATATATGGGTAGAATATAAACCATTTCTATATCATTCTTTACTTTCATATACCGGTACATCATGTACAGCTTAGCCATGTTTTCTTATCATAAATGGTTCCTCTTAAACTGATCTAATCATAAACTTTAACATGAAAACAATACAGACATTTCAAAGTTGTAAGACCTATAATGACCGAGGCCAGTCTGAAGTGGCAGGGTCAAATAATCTCAAAGGCTATGAGATGTGCCAAAGTTATACAACTGCATATAAAAACATTGAATAATAATTTATTACAAGTGGTTCAACTTAAACTGACCTAATCATAAACTTTAACATGTAAACTATGCACAAGTTTTAAGGTCAATAGACCATGCCTAATAGAACAGGGACAAATAATCTCTGATGAAATGAGATGTTCCAATGCTTAAACAACTACATACCAAATATCACTGACTTACCATACATGGTTCCCTTAAGGGTACAACCATTTAACTTTAAAGGGTTACGGTTTTTTTCCTTAAAAAATATTCTGATCCCCAATTTGATGAAAAAAATATTGTGGTCAAGCAGATGACAAAACAAAATATTCTGAATCCAGATTTTCCTCATACCTTTAATACAGTGTTAAATTTAAAAAAAAATAATTTGATTGATATCGTCGAAAAACTAAAAAAAAAAATGTTTGCGCTTTGCAAAAATCCAAACCCCCTCCCCCCCCCCACCCTTGAAGTTAAATGGTTGCTTCCTAAACTGACCTAAACACAAAATTTAACAAATTGTTGACCCTGCCCTCAGTAACAGCACATTAAAGTTTAGCCTTTTTTTCAACTCATTCAAGGCAAGACAAAAAAATAAATTGTTCCTCCTTATCAAAGAATCTGAGGGTTCAAATACATTCTTTTTTTGTAAATATACATGTTTTACACTTTTATGCAAATGATTGCCCGTTGCGTGCATTTTTTACATTGATTCTATGCCATGTTCATCTAGTGTTAAGAACAATTATCCAAATCGATTACATATTTCAGTGTATCTAAGTCATAATATGTTATATTGTAAAAATCTCAATAAAATATAATACTGTAAACCAACTTATTGTCGCAAGCGATTTATTTTTGTGACTTTCTTGAGAGAAAAATAACGCGAATATAAATCGTCATGAATATGTAAAACTTGGATCTTTCCTTTTTTAACTTCATCAAGCAAATTTGAAAATCACGAAATTAAATCGGCGCTAAATGGGCTAGAAAGGGCTAAACGCGAAATAAAGTATCCACCAAAATAAGTTGGTTTACAGTTTGATTTGGATTTATTTACAATTTTAAGTGAAATATATATAAATTTGTGATTAATATTTACAGTACAACCAGTTAAAAATCCTTCATGCTGGTGTTATGTGAACCATTGTGAAACTGAATGATTGACAATCACAAGCATTACATCTTCACAGTGAAAAATCAACACCAAGAGTGATGTGATAACTGGATCACCTTATACTAACATATATATATTTATTCATTTTTATTATTATTATTAGATGAACATAAATGCTGACATTAACATACATTTGTGCATCATGATTATGTAGAATTTGTCACGTTAGGGGTATATCTTAACAGTTCAAAATTTGGACCTGAAACTGGTTAAATGTTTTGTTTTTCCTAGGTCTATAACTGAAAAGACAATTATGCTCCTCCAAAAACTGTTCAGGGGGGGGGGGGGGGTATACAGAAAAAAGGTGTTACTATATGTATGTAAAAAAATGTATTCGAAGCACTTATAAAATATTTAATCCTGTTTTTTTTATAATGTTGACATCATCTAGATTATCTCCCCTTCTTCCATTTTCTGTAAATCAATGTTTATTTGCCATTTATAACATTTGTTCAAATCTTCCTTAATATTCCTATTTTTTTAATGATTATTCCATTTAACTAAAAGTGGGATATCTATGGTTTTTTGTCAATTTAATGTACACATAATTACAGGGGAAGTTTCGTGTTTGTAGAGATATTTCATACTTCCCTTACTACACACTCACCCACATTCATTTAAAGGAAAAGACTATTATGTAAAGTACAGTGTTGTTGTCATTAATCAGATAAAGAATTTCAATAGTGAATGTATACCAGTACAATCATGACAGTATAAGATGTGGCCAGTATAAAAATAACGTCAATTTCAGGTCCAAATTACCTGAACTGTAGTGATGAACTATAATGACAGAAAGATGTGTGAAAGAGAGGTAACTAATTATAAAGATGTCTTTATTTAGACGAAAAGTTTGCTGCTTAAAATGTTATTACGATTTCAAAAATACTTCTTGTTGTGAATTTGAAACCAGATAAAACAATGTCAAAATTCAAGGGAGATAAAAATTTATGCTTCTGAAAATATTTATATAATTTCATGGCATACTTTTTTTTTGCAATAAAATGATTTTTTTTAGTGCATTTGAAAAGCATGTGTAAGCCTAAACAAAGACAATACTATAATCTAAGTGATAATTCTTGGATATATAAAACCTAACTCTAGTCACACCTTGTCATGTCTCTCTGATAACTGCTTATAGTTAGGCCAAAAGGCAGTTCAATTAAATTTGCCATAGCCTATCAAAAGCCTTAATTATAGTTAGGCCAAAAGGCAGTTCAGTTATCTTTGCCATAGCCTGTCAAAAGATTAACATTTTGCTTTTTTTTTCAAAATAACAAATGTCCAGGCAACCTCTTGAGAGATCTTCACACTATTTAAATATAAGATGCAATATTTTATCTTGTTTAAAGATGATAGTTACTATGGCAAACAAAATTATCTTTAGTTTTCGCCTCTGAATACATTTTTACGTGAACTAAAAGCCAAAGGTCAGACATTCTACCATACTTCTAAAGACAGTTGGAGGTAATAAAAGAATTCAGCATTACTTGATTATGACCTAATTTGAAATCCATTATTTTTCAGTTATTTTATAACTCAAATACTGTATGTAAACAGTTCTACACCCACAATCAATGTCAATTTGTATGTAAAAAGTTAATATACCCACTACCATGACTACTGTGAAATCGTATGTCACTCAAAAATTAGGGTTCAGGAAATAGTGCTTTGAGGCAGAAAATCGTATCAAGGCAGTCAGTTTTCATTGCCGGAGGAAGCCACTATTCTATGGAAGGAAAACTGGCATTCATTGTTACATGTAGTTCAGATTAGAGGAGGAAACCAGAATTCCACAGAGAACCACAGATCTATGAAAGAAAAACTGTCAATCCTTGTCAAATTAGATCTCTAAGTCATAGACACCTCCCCACCAATAGGGTTTGATCTTACAATCTCATAGATGACAGACTAGTGAATACTGTAGATGACTCAGCCACAGAGTCCCCAATTTAACTCAGACAAACACAAATGTGTTGTAAATTATCAAAATAGTGGTGGGAAATCAGCAAAATTCATGCCAACTTTACAGAAGGGTTAATATATGGTTTTAAAACTTATTTGTTGAATTTCTTTCTTTTCAAACAAATCAAATCTAAATTGATTTTAATCATAATGAATTGTGAATAATTGATCATGAACTCATAATCAACATGATTAAAGAAGGTGTCTGTGAGAGAAAAAAATAATGAAAAACAGGAATATACAGAGAAATAATAAGCAATAAGAAATTAATAGACTTAATGTATACTAATAAGTGCAAGATTGCTACTTAAAATGTTTTAAATTCATTTCCTCATTTAAATCTTTACATTCTCCTTTTGATAGAATCATCTCGTTATTCCTACCCAAAAATGAAAATCATGTCATGAGCCACTGGTTAAATAACAATTGCAAATGAGGTTATATTCAATTTATCTATAATTGCAACACCACTATTATACAGGATCAAAATACATTTGCTAAACTATCTGAAACAAAGAGAAAAGTATATTTATACTCAAACACAATATAAAATGCAAAGAAAATGATGAAATGAAAAAAGCACAAGCAAAGGGGGGATAATTTTAGCAGACATGACAAAAACGTTGACTAGAGTTTAAGTACCTTGACAGATGAAGCAATGAAGGTAGCAACAGCATTGAAAGGTCAAAGTAGAAATTCACCAGGTTGTCGGTCGTAGCCCTTGTTAGCATAATACGGGTAACCAGGTATAGGACTGGTTCCCTCGTCTGGCTTCTCTCTCAACATCTGGTACCGAATGTGGCTAAGACGGTTGCAGGATGCAAACATCTGTATGACTACACAAATGGCAGAGACGAGAGAGAACAAAGCTGCAGCTGCTGCAAAGTAGAATCCCCAGTTGAATTCTATCTTAGGATAGGCTTCTAAGACTTTGTAGTAACCAAAACGGTTTGGGATGGCATCCTTGACTGGGAGGTCCTGCCACATGGCCTGGTCATCAACAAGTAATTGCATGACACAAAGTATAACTCCTAAAACTTGACATAAAGCTGAAATAAAAGTAATTCAAATTTATGTATAACTTTAGCTATTATTTCAAGGGTCTTTTACAGCTTCCCATACAGTATAGTTTTTGCTCATCATTAAAGGTATGGTAAACTTAACTTGTTATCCTTCTTTTTATGTTCTACGGTGGATAGTAGTGACCCTGAGTGGTCTCATTGGCAATCATACAACATCTCCTTACCGGCTTAGTTTTAGGTAAATGATATGCCAACATGAAATCGCCTTACTTTTGTATAAATAATAAGCTGACATGACAAAACGAAGCAAAAATATTAATTCAATATTCATACAGTAAGAATATAGTTAAAACTTGAAATATTAATAGTCAAGGTAATGAATCACATTTCTGTATTATCTTCCTCTACATTAACCATTACAAAGTTTGGTATGTACAGCAAATAATCAATTATATTTCATCAATGGTGAGAAACGTTTAGACTAAGACATATTTATATGTTAAATAATTCTCATGAACAATGATTCTACTTTTGTCTACTTTCACTTTCAACCAGAAATTAGATTGTGAATATTTCAGAACTGAAACAACTTTAAAGGCTAGCATATAATTAATTTCTTTTTTTTATTTTTCTTATACAGGAAAGTTCTATATATCGTAGGTTTTTAGAGGATCAATTGATTGATTGTGGGTTGCTTATTGTCTATGTTGTCCAGTGGCAAATATTGTATGCATGTTCAGGAAAAGTTTTTTAGAAGACAATCAGGAATATGATGATCAGATACTAATCTTGTGTAATTTCACCTTACATACCTATTGCAACAGTAGCACCAGCTAAAGCCATCTCTGCAGAAACAACGGTCTTGTCACGTGTCAGTAACAATATGGCTGAGGCTGTGCATACCAATATACCAATGGTACCAACCAGGTATAGCAACTGGGCAAATTTCAAATAATCTGGAAGAAATATAAAATATTTTTTATTTCAATCTTATTGACTTGAGTCAATTTTGAGTGTCTATCAAAGATGGATGTTTTTGCACTGTAATTTTATAGGGAACAAGCCAAATCAACACTTGGTTAATTCAGCACCTATAGAAAAAGTCAAATCGGCACCTGGTCAAATCAGCACCTATTTAAAGTTATTTCGGCATTTGGTTAGTGAATTTGGCACCAAATATATTTTATTAATTGAGTTTGATTGGGTAACTCTATCATTAAAATAAAATGCTCCGCTGGGCACAGCTTGATACGACCGCAGAGGTCAAACCCTGAACAGTTAGGGCAAGTATGGACACAACATTCAAGCTTGATACAGCACTGAATTTGGATTGTGATTAAATACTTGACACAGCATAGGTTTCTGACACAGTATGAATGTGGTCTAAGAACTTAAAAATTTTTAATTTACCTATTCAAACCATATCATTATTATTTGCTTTTATATATAAATCAGAAATAACCAATTTAAAATGGAAATTTTAAAGAAAAAAAAATCCCCCCCCCCCAATTTTTTGAACCCCCTTATAATTCATCACCCCCAAACTCAATCCCAGCCTTCCCCTTGTGGTATGGTACCTTGCAGTACAATTTCAGAGAGATCCATACACTTGAACACAAGTTATTGTCTGGAAACTAGAAAAATGCTTGTTTTTTGGCCCCTTTTTTGCCCCAAATTCCTAAACATTTAGGGCAATTACCCCCAAACTCAAACCCAGCTTTCCCTTTGTGATATGGAACCTTGTAGTACAATTTCATAAAGATCCATACACTTACACACAATTTTTTGTCCTGAAACTAGAAAAATGCTTGTTTTTTGCCCCTTTTTGGTCCCTTATTCCTAAAATCTTGAGGCAATTACCCCCAAAATCGATCCCAGCCTTCCCTTTGTGGTATGGTACCTTGCAGTACAATTTCAGAGAGATCCATACACTTGAACACAAGTTATTGTCTGGAAACTAGAAAAATGCTTGTTTTTTGGCCCCTTTTTTGCCCCAAATTCCTAAACATTTAGGGCAATTACCCCCAAACTCAAACCCAGCTTTCCCTTTGTGATATGGAACCTTGTAGTACAATTTCGTAAAGATCCATACACTTACACACAATTTATTGTCCTGAAACTAGAAAAATGCTTGTTTTTTGCCCCTTTTTGGTCCCTTATTCCTAAAATCTTGAGGCAATTACCCCCAAAATCGATCCCAGCCTTCCCTTTGTGGTATGGTACCTTGCAGTACAATTTCAGAGAGATCCATACACTGGAACACAAGTTATTGTCTGGAAACTAGAAAAATGCTTATTTTTTGCCCCTTTTTGGCCCCTTATTCCTGAACGTTTTGGGCAATTACCCCCAAACTCAATTCCAGCTTTCCCTTTGTGATATGGAACCTTGTAGTACAATTTCAAAAAGATCCATGGACTTACACACAAGTTATTGTCATGAAACTACAAAAATGCTTGTTTTTTGCCCCTTTTTGGTCCCTTATTCCTAAAATTTTGAGGCAATTACCCCCAAAATCAATCCAAGCATTCCCTTTGTGATATGGAACCTTGCAGTACAATTTCAGAGAGATCCATACACTTGAACACAAGTTATTGTCTGGAAACTAGAAAAATGCTTATTTTTTGCCCCTTATTCCTAAATGATTTGGGCAATTACCCCAAAACTCAATTCCAGCTTTCCCTTTGTGATATGGAACCTTGTAGTACAATTTCAGAAAGATCCATAGACTTACACACAAGTTATTGTCATGAAACTAGAAAAATGCTTGTTTTTTGCCCCTTTTTTGGCCCCTTATTCCTAAAATTTTGAGGCAATTACCCCGAAAATCAATCCAAGCATTCCCTTTGTGATATGGAACCTTGTGGTACAATGTCAGAGAGATCCATACACTAACACACAAGTTATGTCTGGAAGTTACAAAAATGCTAATTTTTGGCCCCTCATTCCTTAACTGTTGGTACCATAACCCCCAAAATCAATCCCAACCTTCCTTTTGTGGTATTGAACCTTATGGTAAAATTTCATAGAGATCCATTCACTTAAACTAAAGTTAGAGTGCGAAAACCAATGTGTCTTCGGACTACGACGCTGGACGACTACGCCAACGTCATACCAATATACGACCGCAAAATTTTTTTGTGGTCGTATAAAAATTATGGTATTAATTATAAACAATAACACACTTGTTGTTTTAATCATTTTCATATAGTTTTTGATGTTTCATAATGCAAATGACTTAGAATAACCAAAGAATCCATAACCCAAGCTAGTCTTTCTTTAAACCATATAATTTTATGAGGATAATCAGTGTAATGTAAATTGTTTTTCTGCATTTCCTGTCGACTTATATAAAATCTTACTAGGTATATAAATCTTTGATAAAATGAATAACACTGGCACCAATTTTGTATGTTTACTAGCAATGTACAGTTGTGATGAAATGGAAGTTCCTTGATAAGATACGTTCCAGTAGGAACAGATATTATGGCATTGTTTATAACTAAGTTCCCATTGGAACTTCTGTCATGTGTCACAAATATCCGGTGATACCTTGAGCCAAATATATCTTAAAAAATATGCAAAAAAAATGGAGTCTTCAATAGTTTACTTGCAAAACATATTATTAATCACGGTGCCGAAATAACTACCTTGTGTGCCGAATTAAGCAGGTCCCGATTTGAGGTATCGGGTCCGTTCTTGCCCAAAACACGTTCGCACCCTACACATTTGCACCCCACACGTTCGCACCCTACACAATCACACCCTTTTTTTAATTCAAAAACTTGATAAATTTTTAGATGTTTTGTAGATGTTTATATCAAAATATTTGTATTTTCATAAATAAAAATTTGGGAATTTTCAAATGAAATATTGTTTTAAATTGATTTGATGATTAATTATTAAATGTTAATTATGTATGGTTACTGCTCATTGGTATTTATACACAGCCTAATTTGGTGTTATTGTTGAGTGTTTGAAAATCATGATTGTTGTCATGGTTGTTTTAACTTGCTTTGATGTAAATACTGCATGTATTTAACTTGGTATGAGTAAAACTTTGAAGATTTTAAATAAAAAACATGAAAGATAATTGTTTTTAACAGCTTGGCTCCTTTGATCTCATGTGTGTCAGAATCTCATTTTATTCATAAACAATGAAAAAAAATATTTATAGCAATACACTATCCAAAACATGATTACGAATTATTCAACACATAAAAAAAACGTTGTCAGAATCCCAATTCCTTTTGAAACAATGAAAAAGAAATATTTATAACATGATACACTAACCAAAACATGATTAAGATTTTATCAATACATAAAAAAATGTTGTCAGAATCTCTTTATTTAGAAACAATGGAAAAAAATAATTTATATATATATTATATATATATAGATACAAGTCTAAATTGAAAACAACGTTCAAACCTATGATTGCGTTGGATAAAACCGCAATTTTTATACATATAGAACAATACACTTACCTAAACATGATTAAGATTTACATGATATATGCAACACTTTAAAAAAACGTCAGAATCTCACTATATTTAGAAACAATGAAAAAAATATATTTATAGCGATACACTTAACATGCTTACCATTTATTCAACACCAAAATAACGTTGTCAGATTTGCACTTTATTTACTCATGTTACTAGAAACAATGAAAAAAATATTTATAACAATACACCTACATGTACCAACACATGATTAAAAATTATTCAACACAAAAATAAAATACAGGCAGAGCTCCAGATAAGCTGCGTATTTGCGTGATCACGCAATAAAAATAATTAAAAACCCAATGCAATTGCCCATTGCAGGGTTCAATAACCCAATTAGTTCAAAGGAAAACCCAATTATATGCCAAAAACATGGGTTCTTAACGCTTTTATTCGCTATCGTTTGCGTTATTGACCCTTTCTTGATTACAGTCGTCGCGTAAATCTATTTTTATAATATTTATAATTGGAAATGTCCTTTCGTTCTAAAAATAGAGCCCTGCATCAAGTAGCTGTAATGGGTCCCTGTTGGAATTTTCCGTTGCTCAAAAGGTACACGTGTTTATGAAAACATTTCGATCTTCTCGGCGTTTATCCAATTAGCGTGTGACATGCTGTCATATTTTTTCGAATTGCTCGGGCATTATCATAACATAAATGAATTAAAACGAAAGTAAATGTCCGGTAAAAATATTGAATAGAAGCATGTTTTCGGCTTCTTTTTGATAGCTGAGGGAAAGTTATGATGATAACAAGACTCAGCTAGTGATTTTAGGAAGCGGCAATTGAACGCACGGGCGTGTTTGCGTACCATAACGAGAACATTGCTAGAGCGATAAACACGGGGTTCCGTCAAAAAAAGAAATCAATAATGGAAAAAGTGAAAGGCCAAATCAATTATGACATGATATATAGTTTGAAAGCATCGGAAACCACAAGTTCTGATATGGGACAACTTAACCCAGATTTATGTAAATTGAATTAAACGAAAACAGTTTATATATTATTTTTTTTCATTTTAGTTGATGAGTGAATACACATATCCGTTTTTTTACGTCAATGCAGCTTGACACTTTCTTTGTTTTTGGTCTAATTTGTTCTAGATGCTTAAGATAGTTGTTTTATTGGCAAGTGCAGTATAACATTGTCATTTATTTGCTTGATGTTGCAGAATTATTTGTAAATTTAAGTTGAATGTGGTCTCCGTCATTATAAACCTCAAGGTTTTGGGGGTATATCTTAAATCTGGAAACTACTTTTTATTTTTATTAAAAAGTAGATCTGGCAAATAGGTGAAAGGACTGGCAAAACTTTCTTACAGCACCTAAATTTCACATAAATTACACAAAAATCTAAACACTTAGCCACACCTACCCCAACTATAATTAAACTGTAGGGTGATCATATGGGATCTAGAAAGGCAATTAGTTCCTGTCCAACTAGTGACACCAGCTGCAGTTTACATAAGTTTTGAGAAAATACAAAACTGACAGAAACGGTACACAAATTAAATGTACAATTGCTCGTCAGTGAATAAACCAAATAAAACAGCTAGCACATATTCTACAAAGAAAGAAACACATTTAAGATGGAAACACATCTGGGGTTGATATAATGTGATTATAACATGCCTAAATATTCAATATTGTGTTGATGAAAAAACCCAATACATTAAGGAGCTTGGTGGTGAAAAACCCAATTTGATATTTGCTTGAGGGGTGAATTGGAATTGATAATGCAATTAAAAAACTTTATCACCCAATTACATAAAAAAATGGTGGGTAAAAACCCCAATTTGTGAATTCTTATCTGGAGCTCTGTACAGGGGCTCTTTTCACAAAAAATCTTACGACTAAAATTGATCGTAAGTTATACTGTTATGTTCATGACTTAAGAGTGTTTTTACTCGTAAGATATTTTGTGAAAAGAGTCGCTGGTCGTCAGAATCTCACTTTATTTAAAAACAATGAAAAAATGAGTTTATTAAGCAATACATTTACCATGACTCCAAAAAAAAACCTTGCCAGAATCTCACTTTATTTAGAAACAATGAAAAAATATATATTTATAGCAATACACTTACCAAAACTTGTTTACAAATTATTAAACACAAAACCAATAAAAATTGGGCGCGAACGTGTAGGGTGCGAACGTGTAGGGTGCGAAAGTGAAAGGGGGGCGAACGTGATTGGGCGCAAACGGACCCGGATTCCTGATTTGACCAGGTGCCGATTTAACTAGAATTTATTTTATATCCAAGTTATAATCCTGTAAAAAAGTGAGGGTATACATTTGTGTACCTGGCATGAGCTGGACACTTGATGCTTTATCTATCATCAATAAATTGATAAATCTGTCTTTGTCCATGAAGTACAGTCCAGTATCAATTTCAATGTCGTTGGGCTTTACCTCGTCTCCAAACACCTGGTTGTACAGTGTCAACTTGAACCAGAAGGGCAGCAAACAGCTGACGATAGACACCAGCGAAGAAAACACCAACAATAGACCGGAGATGAGCAGGAAGCCCGAACTAAATACATTATGGAGGCATTCCCCGATCACCTCGCCTGGACTTCTAGATCTGTAACTGTTTTGTTTATTCTGATACATTGTTTTCTTCAAATTTTGATTTCCGGTTTCAGTAAACTTTTGGGAAAGTGTTTTCCCGTCAACTGTCTTATATGCTAACACTCAAAGTCAATTTTTTTCCTTGGAGTTATGGAAAAATAATCCAATGGTTGTTTAGATTCGAATAAAATCTAACGAAAACTGCATTTCCGCATTCATCACATCTTGGCGTCCACCATTTGCATTTCTCACCTGCCACAGGTAAGTAGTTAACTGTTACCTGCTGATTTGAATTTTATTAGGTAACAGTTTCACGAAATCCCTATGAACCGAAAAGGATAGACCTTTATGAAATACTAACGGACGTTATTTCAGATTAAATAAGAGTTACATTTCTTTGATAATAAAGATGCGTAAAAAAGTATTAACAAAAATAGTGAATAAAACCGTGAAAGACTACCAACCAACTGTCAGTCTGTCATCTATCATTGTTTACAACGTGCTCTGAGACAGTTATTTTCTTCCCAGGTGAGCTTGTTGAAAAAGTTTGGAGTGTTCTTCATATCATGCTGATTGCAAAATGAATGGTACAGATTTTATTGTTTACATTACTGTTTGACGAAAATGCAAAAAAAAATCTTCTTTATTTTTTTTTAATGGGACATGGTTTTTTTTTCGGGGAGCAAATACTTGTCTTCGGCTTGAATTGAAACAAAACCTTTTTTCAATAACATACAGGATTTTGTTTGATGATTCAATGTAAAATATGTTTTCCCTAATTTTCAATGGAAACGATTTTTTGTTTACTTTCCTACTGAAGCAAATCACTTTTTCAATTCTTTTAAAACTTAAATTATTTATTTCAAAAAAAAAAAAATGATCCCAAATGTACTAGAGTATGTACTAGGCCTACAATTATAGAACAAGTGATATTTGTTTCCAATTAATAACAAAGGCATGCGTCATTTTAATCGAGGATAACATTACTATCAAGATAAGACTTAATAAATAGGCTGCAGTCCTTTTGCGACAATTGCTATTTCTAAGATATATGAACCGTAAATAATTTTTGCCAAATTTTATTTTTTAAGGGTGTCAATTGCTCAAGAATACGGATTCACCACAAGCTCTTGGAGAATCCCTTATTTTTTCCATTTTGTTTTGTGCTCTCATTTTTTTTTTTTTTTTTTTTTTTTGGAAATACGATATTACATTAGCAGTAGTTTGAATATATGCTGTCCCTCTTTCCTTATTTTAGGATAGTTGGGCATCATATGCACTACTGCTATATTGTTATGTAGTATTGATAAGAGCAACAATATACTATGATCTACTATTATTCACCTGGGGGAACGGGCATGGGTTCATTTCTCAGAACAAACACTTTTCGACTTTGATAAAAAAAAAAAAAAAACAATTTTTTTTCCAATACCACAGAAACTACCAAAATTTTTGTTAAAGCTAAATGTTGTATTTATCATTCTTTTCCAAATTTTCTATGGAACAACCTTTTTCACTTTCTTTTTGAAACCATTTTTTCCCAGAAGTTTGGAATCAAAAGATTTATTCTTAAAACCCCATTCCTCCACAAAAGATGAATATTTGGTGCCTGACAAATCGGAATTGAGACCTAAAATGTGAAGTCATCCCCTCCTCTCCCTTTCAAAAGAATGAAAATTCAGCCTGTTTGGCAAGTTTTGCTGTAAACTTCCATGGGTTTATTTTCGATACTTTTATTAATAACTTGGTGAAACTTAACCATTTTGCCACATTGACACATTCGGCTCGGAGACATTTTGTCACGTGGACGAATTCGAGTTTGAGAAATTTTGTCATGTAGAAACATTCGGATCGTAGACAATTTGGTAGGGGGACACATTCGGATCGGAGACATTTTTGTAGGTGACACATTCGGACCTGACAAGGTCCAAAGAAATTCCTAGCATGGATTTTTTTTCAAAATTTATATAAAAAAAAATAATAATCTATGTACCCGTGCAGACACGGGTGCAACATTTTCTTTATAGCCCCGCTGGCGAAAAATGAGTAGTTTTATTTCGCATGTACATGTATATGGTGCACCAAATTGATTTCGGTATCTTGCATTTTTTCAATAGAACGAAGAAACGTTCACTCTTTTCGTCTAGTACCAATGTTTCTATCAAGTTTAATGTAATGCTGACTGAACAAAAGAAAAAAATATATTTACAGCAAAATATTTTTATACTAAACACTACAAACTGTGACATTTTTATACAAAGTTACGATATAACCCCAAATTATTTACTTGTAAATTAAATAGTAATTTTGATAAAATTACATATATTTGTGTAATCGTAATATATTTTATTAGATCACACATGACTGAAATTTAGCACTTGAAAATTCAAACATAGTTTATTATACAAAATATCAACACAAAGCTTTTTCATATTGTATCGAGTTCGTTTTAATTAGTGTAAATGCACCAATTTAAAATGAAATAAATGCCTTAATTCATTACTGCAAGACTGTTACAGGATTCGTCCATTGGTACATTTTCCAATTTTAATCTATTTGTGTACATTATTTACCAGCAGACATGGTTTGGTTTAAATCTTGATTAAACTTGATTTTATTGGTGAATGGATATATGTATGTCTTACGTTCATCTAGGTCAATAATTACTGGTTGTTTCGTAATGTCTATATAAAATGTATGAACCGTTTTTTAATAAAGAATTACATGTCCGCAAGAGGTCAACACTAGAGTAATTTTTGGTAATCAAGGCCATTTAGACTGAAATTTATAGGCTACTTTTGGTACATATCTCATATCTCATATTTTTGTGCCCATTCTACGTCATGAGGCTTAAATCATCAGATCGGCGACACGAAGCATAGATATAAACTAACAAAAAGACACAAATTACCGATCAAATATATAGTGCACGCACTTACTGAAAGCTAGTATTAAAGCCAATCAAAAGCAAGCAACTGAAGTTGGCTATTCAAGATTTTGGATTCATTGTTACCCTGGTTGTAGAACATGGGCTTAGTACAGTTTGCTTTATCTTATCTGTTACAAATTAAGACCTTCCATTGACTTGGTAGATGCCGAATCTGAAGCTGAATCAGTTATTGCCAGCCTTCGTCGAATAAGACAGGATGACACAGTCTGGCAAGAGTTATGTAGGGACACCCTCAAAGTCGCAGAAAAGCATAATGTACTACCGAGCAAACCAAGGACGGCAGGCAGACAACAGCATCAGGATAATATGCCAGCTTATTGGCGACGATCATTATATTGCCAATTGCTCGACCATATTTTAAATGAAATTGAAACAAGCTAGACGTGTCGTTCCCAAAGAAAGGTTTCTTGCTCAATACTTAATTCCTTCAAAACTTGCCTCTCTCACGCAAGAAACAGAACTTCAGGTTTTTTGCTATTTGCAAGAGGTCATCTAACTGAATTTTTGTTTACAGCATATAGGGCAGACATGGTCAGGTGGAAATGCAAATGGCAATATGTTGCTTATTAGCCTAGTACACTGATAGACACTCTAAAGCACACAAAACCTGAATTGTACCCTGACGTTTACAGAGCTTTAAAGGTTTTACTGCCTATACCAGAGGCGGATTTAGAGGGGGCAGGGTGCCCTGGCCCCCTTTTGTGTATGCCAGTAACATCTGCTACTGCAGAGCTCCTTCAGTGCTCTAAAACGAACCTACCGTCGATCAACGATGGTGGAGGAAAGTCATTGATGCATGTCCATCTGGAAATTCAACTAGATATTGACCAGGCCAATTACACTTTTGCTTCGGATGGAAACATTAAAATTCAACTTCAATCTATTCCCTTACTAGTAGGTAGTTAGATGTAAAATTAAAGAAAAAGTACACAAGTGGATAAGCAATACAAGTTTAAAAAAACTATAAAAGTCCACTACCGTGAGACGTGTTCAGCTGAAGGATTCATAAATATTTATACAAATAGTATGACACTCCCCTTTACATGGAACCTCTTTGCTACCGGACGTTACTGTGTATCCATGAATCCGAAACATTTTGGTTTTAGTCCTGTTTCTTAATTATACACTCGAACGTAACTGTGCATTTGCATCCCAAACAGCAACTTACAATTTGGTTTTCGTCGCCGGTGTTTCTTTATTACACACACCATGTAGGGGCCTGTATACCTCCTTGTTACCGGACGTAACTGTGTATATGTATGCATCCCAAACAGTAACTTTCAATTTGGCTGTCTTCATGTTTCTTTTTTTACAGCCCCCTCCCCCTTGATAAGCTTTTGCCCCCGGATCCCCTGTTTAGCTTACCCCAGACCCCCTGCTAACAATTTATTCGGCGTCCTTTTAGCTGTGCTGGATTTATAAATACGCAGCCATGTCTGGTCGGAAAGGGTACTTTTAATTTGATGTCTGGTGTATGTTGTGTCGTGCCCTCTTGCACATTAAAGAACCCTTGTAAAAATTATCTGTCTCTGAGGGGTCCATATAGGTGGCGTGTTGCAAGACGTAATTTCTGTCCCTCTCCAAAATTACCTAAATTTCCTGTAGCAGTCCAAATTGTCCCCACCTATCACCATAAAAATATAACAAAACTAACATATTTATTATACAAAATATTTTTGCATAGTGTAGCAAGTTCGTGTTTAACTAATTAAATTGCATCCCCTTTTAAACGAAATAAACACGCATGACACGGAATAAATTGACACAATTTTCAAACATATATATAATAAAATTCCGGGTACAATCTATTTTTACATACTTTATTTACCAGCAGATATGGTTTAGGTTTTAATCTGGATAAAACTGGATATTAAAGGTGTTATCATATACACTGAAAACATAAATTAGTCAATTTGACCAATTTAATTGGTCATTTTGACTGTCCTCTAGATGACAATGCACTTTAATCATTTTGACTATGCTCTTTGTCGTTTGACTAGATGGGTAGTCACATTTGACTGAGTAGGGTGGTAATTATGACTATGTTTGGAAGTCAAAATGACCATATGTTATACTCGTTATGACAAATTGGATTGTTCAATTGACTATGCACATTTGTCAGTTTGACAATTGAATGCAGTCCATATGACTTATTGAAATAGTCGAAAGTGACCATGTTGTTTAGTCAACATGATTACTGTGAATAGTCACGACTGTTAGACTGTTATTTTAATTTGTGTTGTGTTTTTTGTTCCACTAATTTACTGTGTGTGTGTTTCTATCCGTTTTGTACTTTTATGTTTCATTCTTCTGTTATTCTACTTTTTGTTGTTTCTCTTCCATAGGATTGACAAATACATCTGAAATATTATATCATTAAAAATACCACAACAGCAAAACTAACATCGAAACCGTATAGGACCACAAAGTGCTCAATGTTCAAAACCTTCCTATATCTTCATGATTTTCATGTGTTACCATTACTCAGTGACATATATTAAAGTCTAAAAATCAAATAAAGAAAATATATTTATTTTATAAACTCATTGTTAATTTGAAGTGTTTATTTCAGATATTTTTTCAGTATCAACTGTGTCAGTGTAATAAGCTCTCTGGTCAAAAATCTCTCAGCTGTGTTCATACAAATAGCAATGTCTTCATTTTCTGAAAAATATAATTATATCATTTTAGAAGCTTTAATATAACAATAAACAAGTATATCAGTCATGTTAAAAGTTAAAAGAAAAAACAAATTTTAAAATCTTTGATCTAGTGATTTTGTCACTCATTTTATACCATTATTTTGTAATGTAAGTTCCGGGATCTTGACAGCCACCCATCTTATACCACAACATTGTAATGTAAGCACCAGGATCTTGACAGCCACCCATCTTATACCACAACATTGTAATGTAAGCACCGGGATCTTGACAGCCACCCATCTTATACCACAACATTGTGATATAAGCACCAGGATCTTGACAGCCACCCATCTTATAACACAACATTGTAATGTAAGCACCAGGATCTTGACAGCCACCCATCTTATAACACAACATTGTAATGTAAGCACCAGGATCTTGACAGCCACCCATCTTATACCACACCATTGCAATGTAAGCACCAGGATCTTGACAGCCACCCATGTTATATCACAGCATTGTAATGTAAGCGCCAGGATCTTGACAGCTACCCTGACGGGTTTTTTTTTTATTCATTGTTGTGAATATCGATTGCAGTGTTTATTTTTAACAGTTTTTGATCAGGTGAAAAATAGATATTGCTAAATACTCTTTTCAATCGAAAATACGTTGTATGTGTATCAAAATTGATATCCCATATACATATCTCCCTCTGTTTTGTATTGTCATTAATTTACGTCAACATGTGCCGATATATTACATTCATTACACTTCTTTTTCTCAAATTTAATTTTTGTAAGTTAGAATTAAAACAAATGTACATGATACTTACTTTAAACAATTGGTTTAATTGACAAAATAGCAGTTTCGTGCCTCCTGGTTTGTTTACATCTACACGATCAAGGGAACAAAGGGAACGCGAAAGAGTGCGCGTGAAAACCGATACTCTACACCACGTGATGCTGTGACCACCTAACATAGTCAATTGACTATGCAGGTAGTCACAATGACTTGATGGGTAGTCAAATATGCTGTTGACTACCTTTCGGCTAATATTTGACTAACTGAATAGTCATAGTGACTAATTTAAATTTTCAGTGTATACGTTCATAAAGGTCAAATACAATTCTGTTGTTTCGTAATGTCTATATCAAATTTTAATCACCCGTTTTTATTAAGTAATACACTGCATGTCCTCTAGGTTTCAATAAGTATAGTCGTGATACAGCAATTTAAACGTACTGAGGATATGTATCTCACATTTCTGTTCCCACTCTACCCCCACAGACTCTTGAGTGCAGGATTTGGGATATTTTTGTTTTCTGTTAATAAACACTACTATGCTTGTCTTACCTTGTTTGTCGTATACATTTGAAAAATGAATATTCGGTGTAAACAGAAACATATATAATAGAGGTGAGCATAGGGGTTCACAAAATACAGAATAAAGGGCAAAGAATATAAAGAATAGAGAAAAATGGACCCAAAAATAAAGAAGAGAAAATAATGAGGTGCAACAATATAAAAAATAGAGAAAAATAGGCAAAAAGTATAATGAATAGAGCAAAATGGCATAAGAAATAAAAGAAAATAGAACTGAAGGAACCCCCATCCGAACCCTCATAATACATGTCTCTAGTACGAACAATGAGAAAACAATCCAAATCCTGTACCGAAGCGCCTGTGACTGTAGCTACAGCTGTATATTCATGTTATTCAGTATTTTGTGCACTATTTTTCAAATTAATTATTATGTTTTAAGATATTGGTTCCTATTATCAAATCTTCTATTTCCAATACACATCAGGCTAATTGCACGTTAAAAAACATGCGAGACACATCGACACTATAGCTTTTCCCAAGGCGTTATTATAATTAACAGGGCGTTACCCTCAGTTTAGCGAGATATTATTCTATAAACTTTATCCCTCTGTAAATAATTATCAACGCCCTTTTTAATTTTCTATTCACACAAATATACCACCTAGAAACGGGCGTTTTATCAATACATTTGTTTGTGATTTTCTTCTTTTTTTTTTACATATATACATCGCCCTTCATAAAGAGATTTTCGTATACCCTGATCCTTCTTATATGATTACTTTTTCCAATAACAGTACTAGTTAAGATATAATTGTCAACATATTTCAAGTACACCGGTTTCGATTTCTTGTTTTTTTTTAATTTTTTATTTCTATTATTTTATTTGCCACTGTGATTGATTGATAGGTGCTTATCAAACATCCAGTGACAAATACTTGTTACACTTTGCATTAAACAACAAACAATATCAATAAATATTGCAAATGCGCCCAAAATAATTTTTCATCGTGAAATCACACTTCTTGCCCTCCAGCTTTAATTTTTGACTGGGCCATTATCCAACTTCAAAGCGAGGACCGATGCTCGCAAACTATGCAATCAACGCAGAATATCGTGAATTTTCTATAGAATATATTTGGAATAATATATTTATTACTCCAATTAAGGGCGCTTGATGGGCAGCATGACATTCACATACAAAACATTACATTATGATTTCTAAAAAAAATTTCAAATAAAAATTAGACTTATCTAACAGTTCAAATAATCATAAACCTATATATATATCCTTATATTATATAAGAGGGATGGACAGTGGTAAGGGAAGATGGGAATGAGGGGGGCCAGTAGTCAGGGGCGGGAACGGGGAAGAGGGGGAGTAAACATAGGGATATTCTGGGAAAAAAATGTTGAAAGAATTTCGTCTGGGAGTAAGGGAGGAGGGAAGTGGGAGTAGGGGGAGGGAATTTGGAATCAGGGATCCACTGTCCAGTCCCTCGTATAAATCGTGGCATATTAAGCTACATCTTTATCTCATATAAATCACCAACATTTTTATTAAAGACAGGACCAGAATCATGCATAATAAAACGAGTTGATAATCGAATTATAGTAATTTTGTACCCTAACCATTTCGTACCCTGGCAAAAACCATTTAGTACCCTGACCAGTTCGTACCTTGAACATTTCGTACCGATCATATTAGTAGGTACATTATAAAGAGTTGAATTTATACTTTTTAACCTAAGTATTTGTCAGTTTCATTCCAACCTTCAAATTGTTTTCAATTATTTTTTTACCATTTTACTGAGACACGTTTATGAAGAATGGGACTTTTTCTTCAAATCATAATCGTAATATACATCCATTTTTCCCTCCTCGTCTTTCTACTTTATTCCACTAGTCACTTTTACCCCAGTTTTCTTTTTTTTTTTTCCTCTAATATTTTCTTCACAAATCTACACTTTCACTTTTTGTACTACTATCCTTTATGATAAACCATGAGTGATAAACTTCCCTATACCCTTTAGGATTACTCATGCCGGGTAAATTATTCATACCTTTTGGGATTAACCATGCAAGGTAAACTTCTCCTACCCTTTAGGATTAACCATGCAAGGTAAACTTCTCCTACCCTTCAGGATTAACCATGCAAGGTAAACTTCTCCTACCCTTAAGGATTAACCATGCAAGGTAAATTTCTCCTACCCTTCAGGATTAACCATGCAAGGTAAATTTCTCTTACCCTTTATGATTAACCATCTCCTATATATACCTTTTAGGATTAACCATGCAAGGTAAATTTCTCCTACCCTTTAGGATGGTAAATACAGGGCAAACTTCTCCTACCCTTTGGGATTTTAAAACCATACAGGGTAAACTTCTCCTACCCTTTGGGATTTTAAAACCATACAGGGTAAACTTCTACTTTTTAGGATTAACCATTCAGGGTAAACGTCTTCTTTTGTGTTGCATTAGTACAATGTTTTATTCCTTTGAAGTGATGAATCAAGAATAAACAGTAAAGATTAATTGCTTTATTTTTATTTTACGTTCAGTGGCAAATATTTCACACACACTAAGTTAGAGGACAAACGGACAAGACATTTTTCTTTAAATTCATGTAGGAAAATATAAACAAATAATTTAATTTTGGATGTAACACGTCTTCTGATTGGCTGAAAGTGTTTCGTCTATCAGCTCATAGACATAATTTTGTCATGTATGTGACCGCGACGTCATCAACGTTTTTATTATGATTTACTCCTTTTTAGAATTAAATTATAAGGAATGACTGTAATAATTTTTTCTGTCTATTCGAAATAACATAAAAAAATATGGTGCACACTTTTAAATAACCCGCTACGCGGGTTCATGATTCAGTGTGCATCACATTTCTTATGTTATTTCTTCATAGACAGAAAAAATATTACAGTCATTCCATAAATAAATAAATATGTCTTTGCTACATGGAAGACCATCAGAAAATACAATGAATAGAGCAGTGCAAATCAATCTTGGACGGAACCTGGTATCATTTTCAGGTTTTTGTTGGAGTCCGTACTGCTCTTAACGTAAATCTCAAACTGATTTTATTTGTTCGTGAATACATACGTTATTATGTGTTTCTTCATTCACACACCTGTTTTTAAGGGGGTTAAATCGAGGGTACTTCTGCATTCAAGTTTCTTGTTTCCTGTTTTTAACGCATATGTGAGGGCCTGGAGGGTGTCTTCATCTCTATTTACTTTCATAATGAAGCCCGTTTTTCTCTTTTCTTTATTCTTATTGATACAGGATTCTCTATTCCAGATACCATTGAAGCACCCCATCTTTTCAGCTACCTTAAAATAAAACTTTAATCCCCCCATGATCGGGTCAAGAACCAATAACTTAAACTGAAAAAACGAAATACTTTATTTGATACACCCATCACCTAGGCTATTAAAGAGTATCTGGTTTGGGTGATTCTAGATTTCTGTAATCTAATTATTTTGGCAGTTCTTCTTTGTTCTTTGTATGGTTTGTTCCATGTTTTCTATTCTTTATTATTTAGCACCCCATTATTCTTATTCTGTATTTTTTTGCCCATTTTTCTCTAAATTTTTTAATATTTGGGCCAATTGTTCACTATTATGTAACATTATCCAGACCCTCATAAAGCTTCTAATAATTCGAATGTTCTTAATTTTAATTCATAATATCAGAAGTCCATATCTGAAAATATCTGGTTAACACAGGAAAGCTGTTTCAGCCATGTTTTCAAGTTAAATTGGAGTAGTTTCCCTTTGAATGTTCTCAAAATTTACTTTTGTATTATAATTATTTCGTTACTTTCTATGAATAGGTACGACGATACCTGATAATTCTCAGAAAACAAGGATTTTTAAAGTAATTACTATCATCAAAATCCTTGAAAATACTAAATTTAGCTTTTCATAAACATAAGTATTACTTCATTGAATATGGTCAAATAAAGGTTACCCTTGAAGTGCTATCCCCGTAATATATAGTCGAGTAATTCTCGGGTAGATCCGGATTTTTGTGATCTTGAAGGACGTTCCAGTCAAATTTCCCATCCCTTTTGAAATACAGTATTACTTTCCTTTCAATCAATAATTTGTGTTTCATAAAATGGTGTATAATTGTAAAAGAGAAATATTAATTTGAAAATAGTTGTACTAAAATCAAACCCGAAACAATTAATTCTGATTCTGTTAATGTCTTTACGTCGATGAAATGTTACCTCCAAATATAAATAGTTCTTGTTCACATTTGCAAAATAAATGCATGAATATCGGCGCCAAAAACAATTCTTAGTTTCTTTGCCTAGTATAAGTCTCGGACGATCATTACCTTCGTCGAACCAGAGCAGGTCTAGTACCAGCCCTACATTGCTCAGACGTCTGATGGCATTCTTTAGAATTTGTTGGAGTCCCAATACTTAAAAGACGGTCAGACGTTATGTACAATGGCGGATCCAGAAATGTTCATAAGGGGGAACCAACTGACTGCCATAAGAAAGGGTCCGCTTCAATGAGTGATTCTCTAAATAATCAACCAAATTTTTCCCACAAAAGGGGGGCCCCGAGATGTGCAGGCGCGGATTCATACCCGGCGCGCCCCTCCAAAAAAAGTAAAGAAATTTAATACATAGGTAACATTTCAGCCATTTCATGTCAAAATATGGTCCTCTTTACTCCTAATTATCAGCGGCACCTCGGGTCCACCACCACCACCAATATTAAACCCTGGACCCGCCTCACAGATTTGAATGATTTTACCCAAGGTTTCCGATGTGGGAACTACTAGTCATTTCTGTCATTAAATGCTATTGAAGGTTACAAGTTTGTGTTTAGTTTCCATCATCGCCGAAATGTATTGTATTTCACTGGCTTCCTGTTGCTATAAAGATTAAACCATTCTTTTGTGCGAAGTTTTTTTTTTTACTACTGGGGAACTTCCATATTAAAGCAATTAAATTAGTTACATCTATAACTATTGACGAAATTCGAACTTGAGATGTTTCCAACCTTTACGCATGAACTGAAAGCTGGTATTGGTCGCGTTTACTTGAGAATTTTTTTTTTTTTTTTTTTTTAATAAATAATTACAACTATAGAGGAAGCAAAAATTGGAGTTATGATATTGAAGTCAAATGACGACCTCTATCAAAATATGATTATCGTAGTGCAAAATATGTATCTTATATGAGGGTCTGGATAAGGTTTATAGAATAGAGAATAATGGGCAAAATGTGCAGAATACATGGCAAAATCAAGGATTTGTATAGTAAGAACGTAGTTTGTCGTTTTCTCTTACGTGGCGAGACTTCGCGCTACTCGCCACTGCTACTTGTCACTTACGATATCGGAACAATTATTCGGTTATTTTTTGTACACATGTATCGAGTTATTTTCTTGTTTTTGTTACGTAGAGACAATATTGTGATGTTAAGGGACTTTAAGCATTCGTAAATGTAATTATTATTGATTCCCACTTAAGTAACTTTTGATGAGAAAGCCACGGTAATTAAGGTGTTTACTTTTGATGAAAAAGCGTATTAAATGTGTAAGAACAATGTGTTTATATGTTAATTTCTGTAAACTTTTAATTTCAGTCAATTGCCAAAACATTGAAAAAATATCTCATTCTTGTAAATGATGGTATTATTGCTATATTTATGCAAATTTGCTTCTTCCGAAACTATCAATTTCGGGAAATAGGTGCAAAACCATTTTTGTGGCAAGCTCAACTAATCTTACCCCAACAAGTAATTGTGAGCTGCTATTTCGCCAGTTACGTAGTTTGAGAACTGACCACACATTTCAAGAAGAATTACTGCATTGTGTATCATATACATGTAGCCGGTTTCATTATAAAGGCATTGAAGAAACGTTACTCATGATCAGTGTGATATAAATTATCCACTGCAAGCAAATCTTTTGAACTGTACTAATAACATTACATTTGTAATATGAGAAATGGTTTAACAAACAGGACAGAAGGGGTCTTCGAAAACCAAGTGATACATTTTTCTTTCTTGTCAGAGAACATGAATCAATTGTGCATAAATTAATAGGGCAACCTTATAGTGTCAGCTCTCTGTCATATCAGCCTCTCAAATAGTCAACCATAGAATTATTCATGGTTACGTATTATACAGACATTAACTTGAAAAGAGAGACTTGTGATACGGTGTCATCTATTACAGAACACTTGGTTCATCTTTTTCTGACTGTACGTTGGTATGCTTTCACATGTATTGAAAGAAATAAGATAAGTAACAGCAGTTACTATACAAATCTTTGGCAAATGAATGCCAAAGAATAGAGAAAAATAGGGCAAAAGAATAGAGAAAAATAGGGCAAAAGAATAAAGAAAAAGAGAACAACGGCGTGCTAAAATATAAAGAATAGAGCATAATCGGCAAAACATATAAAGAATACAGAAATGAAGGACACCCATCAAGACCCTCATATTTTCTAAGAGCCCATCGATATTATATTGGTTTTTAAACTCACGATTTTTAGTTATGATATAGATGCAGTTACATAATTTCTGTATTTAAGACATTGGTTTTCTTTAAGTGGGATCGTGATTAACCCTTCAAACCACACAAAAACAGTTAAAACACTTTATTTGTGGTTTTCTTTCAATGTAAAATTGTTTACAGGTATATTTAAAGAAATATCTGAAACCGTGAATTATTCATTTTTAACCTTTTCATTCAATAAAACTTCTGACATCCAGTCCACTAAAAAAACAAGATATCATCTGATTCCCTATTTCTCATGTATATAAAATATCAAATATATATACATTACTTTTTAACCAGAGGAGTTTAGAAACTATACACATGTTTACAATTACGGAACAAAATATATCTCCCATTTCTTAAAATAATCGCAACTTTAACTACCGGTAAAATGATACTTTTATTTCTTTAAACGACCTATTTTAGGATATGTGTCGATTCTCCTATATCTTTAAGTACCTGTTACAGTTTTATAACTTGATGATCTATTTACTCTACTTATTTCATTTCATGTCTTCAGCTTCCTAAATTTTTTTCTATATTTTTATTGAGTCTCCACATCGACCGATCTTTATGAACCCCATCTCGTAATGAATATGCATGAACTATTTCTAACAGGATTCCCATGTTTTAAGCTAAAAAAAATTAATTTGTTATAATGTGTACATTGCTGTACACTGTGATGATTGAGTAATATAAGTAAGTTGAAACTATTCGGATTGATCCTTGGTGTTTCCGAGCATGGAAGCCAACACCGAAAAGAAGACTGTTCATGTCTAAAAAAAGAACTCCATTGGAGGTTGTAGCTGATATTACTATTACATGATCTTTCCTTTCTTTTGTTTAGTTTCTTCTTTGAATTAAAAAATGAAAACAACACGCTATAAATTAAATGCGTCCGAAGCGCTTTTCTGGATATACCTTCATCAGGAATGCTCAATGCCGAATATTCGAAAGCCAAGGATGTGTACTAGTAAGAACCGAAACAGTTGGAAGAGCTACTTGACCAAAAATAGCCAAATCCATCAAACATCCAGTAACTGTAGGCATCCTTTGATCGTTACGTAGCCATTTTTGACCTCCGAATCACTCCGACGATTCGAGTCTCCAACTAATTTTCGGTTTGTTCTGACGTTAACGTTTGTGCAACTGTCACATGGTGGGAACGATTTGAGCATTCACAAACACGAAGAACATCATTGTGCCCCATACTTTTGTGTACTTACCAGCCAGGAGTTAATGTGTAGTCAGTGATTGTACATTGCAGTGTGCTTTGTTTTTTCTTTATGATTGTATTTTAAATCAGACTTATTTTTATCTTTAGAATTGTTTCACATTTCTGTGCTAGCTTTCTACATGTATAGGACTAGTGTATGGGGTTTAGCTAATTGTCTCGCACAGTAACCAGCTTTTGGCATCCTTGACCTTGCTCTTTAGTTGATAGCTGTCTCGTCAACAATGATACATCATCTTCTCACTCTTTATGATTATATAAAGCGGATTGTACTCTCTTTACAATCTGATGTAACTGGGAACTCGTAGATACTCCTATGCCAAGAAATTGCAGAATCAAGAAAGAACAATATTTGCTTTTCTGGCAAATGATTTGTTACATGTGTGTTTCTTACATAATGATTTATCATAAGATTATGGTACTATAGTAACTGTTCAATTAAGTGTCTTTGTCATGAAATAGAAGTTCCTTCATAACATAAGTTCAAAATGGAAGAAAAATTCTGTAATATTGTTTCGGCCACTGGGACAAGTTTTACAGAATTTGTTCCTTAAGGAATAAAGGGTATAGAATTGTTATTCAAACAGAAACAGATATTATGGCATTTTTTATAACAAAGTTTCCAGGGGAACTTATGTTTAGCGTAACAAATATACGTTGACATCATCACTAGCCATAAGCCTATATATGAATTTTTTTTATCAATATATTTCAACTATTGATATTTAGTGACACTGATATATTATCCAGAACTACATATAATATCACGTAGATAAAAACAGACTGGTTACAGTATATTGTTGTGAGTTTGCTGACCATCAACTACAAAAGGGAGGATGCTATCAGAATCCTAGTACCGGTACCTTAAAATTGTGTAGAACTCTGGTGGATAGCTGTCTACTGGCAATAATACCACATCTTTAATATTTATACATTAATTGTAAGGTTTGTTGCTCCTGCTGTGTGGACATTGTAGAATGCCTATCTGTGCGTGTGGTGCATGCCCTTATATTTTACATTTATAGCTGGGAGAGCTGCCTACCATTACTTTACTACCACTTCATTTTAACTCATTGGCAATCATACCACGTTTCCCTATTACGTTATATAAATCCCTGAATCCTTCATTTTTGTTCAAACAAAACACAGCAGTGTAAGTAATCAGACAAGAGACAAATATCTTGTTTTGTGTATTTTATTAGAAACTCCAATAATCTATGTGAAATAGACATGGATGTTCCTTTTATAACATTTCTAGTAACAATAACATCAACACAAGTATAAATTAATATTGTATGAATATCATAATACAAAACCAATAAACAGTCACTCCTGTGTGATGGACAGTTCATTTAGTCACATTTACTAATCAATTGCACACTTGAAATATAATCTTCATGGAAGAATAGCCAGCAATGAAAAAGCTCATCTTTGACACACACAAAAAAATTATATTTCAATCTTTCAATCATAAATACACTAAGATCTTTGTTTCTGAACTTCAGAGTTAGGAATTCTTTTTTAAGTTTGATCGAATTCAAATAGTTACACTTGCATCATGAAATGTATGTACCCTGTCAATTTAAATTATTTTCTGTAAAGCACATACAAATTGATTATGATTAGAAATAGAAACTGGAATATTCAATAAATAAAAACTTTTTAAGTTCATAAACACACGCACACACACAAATCTAAATAATCACCACTACACATACAATGAGAACAAACACACTAAAATGTAGATCTATCACTCTGGATTGAGCATACACTATGAAAACATGTAAACGATGGGAATTGGATGGATTTTGGATGAATGATTACGAAGATGGCACCATTCGCACGTAAAATGTTTTTAAAAAAAATACTCTTCCATAACACATACTTCTTTGAAAATTCCTATTGCTTTTAAATTACACTTGGTCTAACTTGACTGTGAAAAAAATCACCACACCAATTTTCATTCTCTAACTTTTTTCTAACCAGCCACCTACTGTATGGATTCACTGACCAATTAACATATGCTTATCACAGTTAATTCAAACAAAGTGTAATAAAAACAACGTATTAAAGTGCAGGGCTGTGCTCAGCATGCCAGCATTGCACTGTCAAAATAACTTTTGCTATTAAATTAATTTATATAGTTTTTTTCTTCAATTATAAAGCTGCCATTAAAACATGGACAGAATGTCAGTTAACAACCATTCAAAGTTCGTTCTTAATAATCATTTCTACCCGTAGCTGTCTTTTTTCGACAGAGATGTCTATACTTGAATAAAAGTCACTCCAAATAAATAAACAAAATAACACTGGCGCTTGAAATTCAACTGAATGCTAACGACAATATTGTTCAGAGAAAGAACTCTTCTTCTTCTCCATTAAATACCACGCTTGGAACAGTTTGGTCACTATGTTTGTGATCCAAGATTGTCATAAAACCAGGTGACTGTTTCCCATTAATCCATGGGTGTTGGAGAGCATCTCCGGCAGTCAGTCTATCGTCTGGATCTCGACGCAACAGACTTTTTATAAGACATTTAGCCTTCACCGACAACATCGGAGGAATACTGTACTGGCCTTTACGGATTTTACTAAATAGTGTGCTCGGATCAGAATCGTGAAATGGGTAACGTCCGACTAGCATCGTGTAGAGCATGACTCCCAAGCTCCAGATATCAGCTGCTCGACCTGAGTATGTTTCGTTAGAATGAAGAATTTCTGGACTAACGTATGCAGGACATCCGTGTTTGTCTGCCAAACGGTCATTTGTTTCATCTTCTAACACCCGTGCATCTTCTAGCCCATCAAGTCTCAATTCAGACCTGGAAATAAAAATAATGAAAACTGTTCAAGTATGGTTGAAGTATTTAATTCATTTTAAAAGGAAGTTTCAATGCACATCTTCATGAAAGTAATGCACAACTCTGCAGAAATGTCGTTTACAAATGCAATTGTTTATGCATGGTGATTAATTAATCATTTTCACTCAAAACGGAAAGAGTTGCTAATTCCAGATGATTTAATGTAAGTAATGCATTACATAAAACTGGTAGAAGGTTATTCATTGTAAAAATAAAATCACACAGGAAACTCCCAATGAGTCACATAATTAACATACAATACAAATTCCAATATGTTAATATCAATGTCATAAAGTTTATAAAATTCCATTTCAAGGTTTAAAATAATATTTTTACATAACGACAGTTGACCTTTAGTAAAAAAACAACTGAACCATTAAAGTACAATGTACAAGGCAGATTTTACAGTATTGTGTTCTGCCTCCTACTTCCATGATAAATAATTAAAGAAGGCATTACACGAAAAAAAATTAAATTTTCTGAAAATTTATTATCAGTAGATCATAATTCTTCAAAAAAGGAGTAAATAATGTAAGAGATTATTGAATGGTTGCCAAGGAAACAGGATACCCACATTTTCTCCTTTTGCACCCTGGTCCAAAATTTCATTAATTTTGGTTTTAAGCCTTTAACCAGCAATAAAACCAAAATAAATTCTGAAAGGTAAAGGGTTTAGGAAGATATTCAGCATCTTTCACATTACTATTTCTAATATATTAGTGGAAAAAAAATATGTTTAAGATGATGGACATGTGACATATGGAAAATGGGACAAAAAGTTTATGTTTTTCAAAGTAAATGACATCTAATACACAGTAAAAAGAATTGAATAAGTATAAAGTTGCATGTGTTGTCAATATTTACTTTTTACTAGTTTAATTTGTGCCAGATTCTTGAAAGAAAACATGTTTTGAATTAAGGCTGTTGCTAATGTGACGGAGACAAAAATGAGTAACGTTAGCGACATTTGGACAAGTCACATTAGCAACAGCATCTTTAAAAAATAAAATGTATGCACACAGTCGTGCTTTATAAATGCTTTGAGTAATTAAATTGTACAGTCTGGTTTAGAATATCTAAATATACAGAATGTCATTGGCAGGTGTACTTTGTATCAAATGAATACACAAGAAACCAATTTGTAATAGTAACATTAGCGACATCTTCTTCAGTAATACATTAAGAAAATTTGCTATCTAGATGGGTCGCACTAAATAGGGCCAAAATTGTTACAGGAGGTGAAAAATAAGATTCATATCTTTATCGAAAAAGTTTTCAGATGTAACTGAATGATTCTTCTAGATCTGTTCATATCTTTAGTCGTGAACTGAGATGTTGATATGATACGAGTACCAAATGCAATAAGAACTGTTCTTTGTACCAGACTGAGACACCAGATTTTATGGATGGATGGATTAATTATTGTTTAACGTCCAGTGTCAACCTAGTATGTGCACATCAGGATGAGAACAAGTTGATTTAATATGATCTCTGCTTTGTACTAGACCGACACGCTTAGCAGGATTTTCCACAAAGACACATTATACAGACTCTGTTGCCTCTGTAAGCTGACCTTTGCTTTTACTCCTAGATGCTGTCGGCTTGGATGAGAAGCAGCAAAGACCCAATTTTAATGTCTTCTTTTATCTGGCTACGGATTGAACCTGCAACCTTTGGCACTCAAAACAGAAGGGGGATATGGATTATTTATGAAGCACAAGCCAAAATGCCCATGTAATGTCTAGCAAGAAACATCAAACAACAGAAGAATGAACAATTTCAAATCAATTCGCAGTGAATATGGAAATACCATAGTGATCAATGCCTCAATGACTTTCACCATGGATTTTGGTAAAGAAAGTCTTTTGTAGTCTTCAGAACACTTGCTTTGCCCATTTAATTCATGATGCATTTGCATTCAAAAGTCTAAAATACTGCCTAGACTAAGAAGCTTAAAAATATTTTAATGTTTGAAAAATTTATCGTCTCTGTTAGTTCTGGAGGACTTCATCTGAAAGAAAATAAATTGAAAATATTACTGGTATATGAATACAATTTAAAAAATGAACGACTATTAAAATTTTTAAAATGTATTGAAGTACTGCCTTCAAATTTACTTCAATCAAGACATAGTTTTTTGCCGAATGCTTTCAGAATATATGGTAATTAAAGATATGTTGTCATCATTAATTGTAGCAAGAACAGTTCAAGTTACCATCTTCTTTTAATGATTACCAGAGATTATGCTAAGATACCCCTGAAAATCAAATGTATGTTTACCATTTGGTAAATTTGTCTGTGAGCAATGACTTTTATGCCAATTTTGACAATTTTAAGAACTGGACTAATTTTGGCAATTAATGAACTAAGTTGTTATTATAAAAATAGAAGATGTGGTATGAAGCTCTTCGAAAAGGAAAGACTATTACCTTCAAATATATATAGTCATGAGCGCCCCTTCATTACTATATTAGACTGTTTTAATTTTCTTATATAACATCACATCAACAATATATTGTCCCAAAGTAACGATCGCTACATAAAAATCTGTCCATGTTATACCGTTCGCATCAAATTATTAAAAGAAATGTATTTTGATGAACTAGAAGACTCAACTGTACGTAAAATATGGTCAAATCTCGTTGGGAGATGAAAAACCACAACAAAAGTTTCTTAATGCGACATTTAAATGACATTACTTGATTCAACGTTTTGTTGCGAATGTCTTTTTGATGGACGGAATACAATAAAGGACCTCATGTAACGATATAACAGACAACTTACCTTCTTTGCTTTCCCATTATGTGAGGGAACCGGCTCCGCTTCCATTTCTGCAAAGGGCGATATCGTAACTCCTATACAGGAGAGTTACAGATCTAAATATATATTGCTCACGTGACATTGATTTGGACGGAAACGTAGAGCAGTAACGTTCGCAAAAACTAAAACAGCTAATGATATTGATTCTGAAAGTCCGTTGACCCACTTTCGTCATCAAAATTTAATGTGATTGCTATTTATATCAATTATTTATAAAACCCGAGTTAAAAATAACAATGGGCCGTCTGAGAACCAACAAAAAAATTGCGATCGTAACATACCACAATGGACGGAAAAGATGTGACGTTCGCAATAATATAATAAATTACCTTTTTTAGCCTTTACCAATAAAAATGTGCCTTAAAATTATAATTAAAACACAAAAGAAAACTTTTTATTAAAATATAAGTCCATGTTATTAGGCTCCACTTATAAATAATACTTTAAAATTCCACTCCAAATAAGCTAGATGTCAGTCAAGTAGGTCACAATGTCTATTCAATGTCCAATATTTTGAAATTGAAAACCCACTAATTCTAACAAAAAACATAAACACAGGGTGATTTTTATTTTTATTTACTCAGAAAGACACCTTTTATTAAATAACATAATGCATTACTTCATTTCAAACTCTGTTTCACAGTTTCAGCAATTCCTTTTTTGATGGATACAAAAAAGCAATACTTCCTTTTTATTGTAAAATCTGCCACAAGTGATGAACTTCCAATGACTGAATCAGACTATTCATAAAATTTCAATAAATTTAACATGCATGTTTTTAATTCCTAACTTTATAGATTTTGGGTTATTTCATTTTAAAAATTCTATTAATTTCAATAAAAGCCACAAAGCTGTAAATATTACATTTAATTATAGAATACATAACATAAATGTTCATGAAAATAAATTTTGTAGATGGTGGTTAACCAAATCCTCCCTATGAAAATTGTCCTATCCCAGCAAAATTTTTATGACCTGATAATGGTCAGTGAAATGTACTTGTACATGTTATATACAAATTAATTTCACCTCCAAAGTAAACTAAATAGATAAACTTGTGGAGACCTGCCAAATTAGACATACAACCAACCCTAATAACTGACATTCAAGGAAATATATATGCCTATATATTATACATATTAATTTCATGTTTATTTCTGTGTGTACATGTTTCAATCCTTACATTTCCTGTTTACTTCTCTCTATCAGTGACAAGTGGCACTGGCCATTTAATTTGTTTACTACTATGTACATGTGTATCGACTAATGTCAACAGATTTATTCATCATATTTCTTGCCTGAATTGTAGTTATAGGAAATAGATTTAAACTTTGGGTGTGTCTAATACATAAATACAGATTTAAGGCCTTCTCTTTATTATCCACTGTTTAAATAATTGGGTGGAGCTGGCAAATCGTGTTGTATGTAATCTCTTCAGATATATATTGTTACACCTACTTATAATACATTAAATATGTTGTATGTAAAACATCAATAAGGTACTGTCCCAGTGTGCTGGTATGTTTGACAATAAAATATAGAGTTGGTATGTAGGAGATATATATATACTTAATTACATTAAAACAATCTATACCAATATCAAATGTTATCTACTGGTCCACAACTTTCTATTTGAAATCTACCTACATCGTACACATCCCCGCACAATATGTTTGATAAAAAATAACATTGATTTTGCAAATCTACAAACCGCCATTGATTTGTGGGGAGTAAATTTCAATAATTTGCCTGCAATCAGGAAGTTACTGAGCAATTTTATTATACAGTTTCTGTTTGAACGATTTTAATTACAAGCATTCAGTATGATTTTCATGGTGAATAAAAGGTTCTGCATCTGTTAGATACATTTGTAAGGGTGGGGGTAAACATTTATTTCACTTCATCAGACAGAGTAAATCATACATCTCATCTTCATAAAGAAACTTACCGTTCAGGGTTTTTGAAGACAAACTTCCGAAGTTTGAGATCTCGTAGCACTATTCCATTACTGTGACAATATTCCACAGCGGAAACAATTTGTTCAAACAGTCGATGGGCTTCCTCCTCCTTCAGCCGTTTTCTCTGGCGTACGTAGGAATGAAGATCACCATAGTGTTTTTCGAATATAACATATGCTTTGGTTTCTCCAAGAATAATCTCGGATATGCTGCTAAGATTCTCATGGCAATCCACTTGCCAATATGCTGCCAAGATTTCTCTATATCGAGTAATTGGGAATACCTACAAGAGAGAAGCAACAAAATCTGTAAATTTTTGCATAAATATATAATGTATGTACAATGCATGATGTAAAAATTGAAGCTTTCTATCAATAGTGAATACATGACTACACGTTCAATGTACAATGCACACTGAGCAATTCATATACCCTATAACTTGTGTACTTTACATGTATTATTTTAATTTTTCAAAGCTTTCCATTCAGATCCATTCTAACAATCGTACATGACATTTTGTGTACTGTACTACATATGATGTATTGTATGGTCATTTTTTGTGCACTTCATAAAATGTTCATATTTTTATTTCATTACAGGTACATTCAGATCAATCATATGCTTACAACATGCAATTGCATCATAATAGTTGCATGTATGTAAACATATTCTCTTATGTTGACGAAATAATGTAATAAATTGCATATTTAATTTAGTATGTGTATTAACCCCTATATGCAAGGTTTAATAAACAGCATCGCATATTTTGTGAATGCAAAAATCAATAATTGGGTCTAACTAAAAATCTAACACATTTTTGTAAAGATGAAGCCTGGCAAGAGGAAATTAAATTGAATTTATCTGTAAATGATTGCTTGGCAAGGAAATATTTCATTTTCTGACTGGATAGCTGTGTTATTGATTGCATGAATCAGCTACTGAGCTAACATTCCTATGGTTTATTTTTAGCTTGTTGATGAGGAATGCAACAGGCCCTAGTAAACAAGGGAATCAATACACAGAGAAAGTCAATGTCCTACACTCAACTTCTCATGGTGTCATCTAATAGAAGGATTTGTCATCCCTTGCAAAAATTCTTTGATCTAAAAAAATTGTATAAAAGTGATTGTCCATAAATTGGACCATTATTTCTTTTTTCAAGTATTTGGTTTTATTTCACTTTTTTGTGCTCTGTAGTCTATGATATAATTACACATTATGAAGTATGTAGTAGGGTTAAGGTTTTTTTGTTAAAATGGAAACATTTCTTCCTTTCTAGTCCAAGCCATAGGACAGATATTTGAAACAGGAACCAAATCCAAAGACATGATAGATAACAGATATCTAACTTCCTTCTATACACATATATATAACATGTATATTGTAACCCCTTAAAATCAGGATGTGTATTTACCTTGTTTTAAATACACAACATTATAATCTTTGTATTCACTTCCTTTTCAACTTGGACATAACAAGCATTTCCTTTTATACATCCTAGGTGCATATAAATGATTAAATACAATATTAGTACAATGTGCTCTTCGGACATTGCACAATCAGCGGAAAATGTTGGGTTTTTTTTATTCCATTACGCGAATCTTTAACAAAATGTATTTTTTATTGCTATAGCAACAGAACTGAATGTATATTTTTTTTTCTTTCATTTAAATATTTTTTAACAGGAAGTTTGACCCATATGACCTCTGCATGATATCCCCATCATCCCATTAATTCAGTACAAAGGTCAGCTGTCTGGATTTATTTTAGGATAATGATGACATTGCATGTTCTACTAATTATCGATTCATGACAATCTAATATTTCTTATATAATAAATCAATCATTGAACATGCCAATCATATAAATGTTTGTTATGTGTCATAATTTGGAAGTATTATATCTACAAATGTACATGCACATATAGGAAAGTATTAGTTTTAATACTTTATCCTCATTTTAAAGTATTTTCATCAGCTTTAAATTTAGATATAAATATTTCTGATTTTGTATTATGAAATTTTCACCAAAATTGAGACATGAAACAAACTTTTTTATTTAAAGGTAGAAATGAGATTTAAAAATAAATATATTTGAAATAGCAAAAAGAAGGATCTGTGTTAAATTTCTTTTTTTTATTTTTAAATTCTTTTGTACTGAAATTTATAAATCCAATAGATTTCCTTTGAAGCAATTACCTGAGAATTGCCACCTCATTGTTCTATAACACTTTCTTTGTTCAGGTATGACTCACCTGGTGAAACACCTTTGTTCAGGCAGGTGTGTTTCATGTTTTATCATATTCAATAATTATTTAGTCAAAAACTTTATTTACACAGAAACAACATAAACATAATTGTCAAAGTTAACTTCAAGATTTATGAAATACCCCTTTGTGTATATTTGAAACTTGGAATTTTTTGTATTGGGGAAATTCCTGAAATTTCTAACCATGAGGAGACAACTCTATCAAATCCCTAAATTTTACCTACATTTACACAACTGTAGTTTTTAAATGTAAGCTATCTACAGTTAAAAAAATATAATTGAAAAAAAAACTTATATCATGTACATGTATTTAGCATAAAAAAAACTAAGCCCACACTTATTTACCTTGCAGATATATTCTTCATTGTTCTGCCAATTCACAGCTTTGTATGCATCGCCTTCAATCTGTCCCAATAAAAGGTATCTTCCAATCTTGGAAACATTCTGAGGAGAGTATTTCTCTGGGAACTTTGGCTGAGGTGACGAAGGTTGTAAATCTGGACTGAGATTTCCAGGAACTAAGTTAAATGAGCCAATGTCAAAATGGTCTGTTTTCTTCCTTGGCCCATGACTCGGAATTTGAAGTCTGGGCCTGGAACGTGTTACGCTCATTAATATAATAAACTAATTTGTTTTAAGCCGAGATGATTATCCTCTCAACTTTGATGTGGAATCGGAATATTTCCTTTGTCCAGTGTTTGTAGTTTCACTTTCTTTTTCCCTCCAGAAATGAAACAAAGAACAATGCAAATCAAATAATCGCACAAATTATAAACGAGATCAAGTTCAGCTTTCAACAATCGTTTCAAATTAATATAACAAAGCAGATTAATATCACAGTTTTGCTTACTGGCAGTGTATAAAAACAAAATAGTTTTTGTCTCGACTTCAAAGAAGTTCAAAACAAAACGCAAATTTCCTCGTGTGCACCTTCACACAAAACCGCGCTAAAAAGTCAACGATTTTCCACGTGTTTCCAACAGTTCTGAATAAGAGAGTGTGCTCATCAAAATCTGGATTTGGAATAGTGTTGCAAAGTTTGTGAAATTCACTAAATGCGTGTTTCAGCTTATGATGAAATGCGTAGATCCAAATATTACCTAACTATCAGTCATTCACCGGGTTCCTTCTGCGTTGAAAATAGAATGGTCACTAGAAAATCTACAAAAGTATCTTGATTGTATTAGTTGTAGTCCTAAGCGTAAGCACACTCTCTGGAAACACTTGGGAAGGGCACGATGTACCAACCCTCCCCGTTCAAAGACCTGTACTAACTTCCATTGCCGTCGCCATTGTACTAATTTTTATTAGCAACGTGTATAACCGTCTTATAACTAAGTGCACCTGCGAATTCTTCCGCCTTAATTTGCGACGAACAAAATTTCAAATTTAGAAATGGTTGGTGGAATAGAAAAAAATTAAAAACTATTCGTATTCTGTATTTGATATCAAATAACTGTTAATTTTAAACAACGCACTCGTATTTGTGTGTGCACTGAGCTACTACGTCGCAGAACTATATTTTACGCGGCAGGCCGTCTTCATTTCATTGATGAAATTCTTCTGTTCGGATTATCTCGCAATTTTTCCACAGGACAACAAACGTTCACATTTGACGCTAAATGATTGGTTGACCGGTGTCTATTTTTAGCAAAAACAATGGGATATCCTTATGACTTAATACCATATATGGCAAATGTTGATTGATTATTCGTTGATAAACAGTGACGTATCGAAGACACGTCATCAAAATAGTAATTTTACAGGTTGAGATTTCCTTTGTTTACTGCAAGAAGTAAAATCCTGGTTTCGTTATGATGCAACCATTTGATCTGAAAGAAAAAGAATGATGCAAGCTTGTTTCTACAAGTGTTTTATATTTAGATTATGCAGAAAAAAACGTAGTTGTCATGTTAATCAGAGACATATAATACATATATGTTTTAATATATTTAATTTTCAAGATTTACTACCTAAGGGAAATCTTGAAACTAAACATAACATAGACATGAATATAGATTAGAAATTAGGAGAGCGCTTCACATATCATAAATGTAGTACTAGTTTGTTTCGAAGAAACATACAATGTCGGCATAGAGGGGGGTAATTATTAGTTAAACATATATATATATATATATGATGCCAAATAGAATAAAACTTTTATTACTGTTTAAGATGCCGCTCGATCACATTAATACTTTTTTTTATTATAATTATTTATAGTCCAGATAATACTTTTTTTTGTAGGTTATGGGGAATTGAATTAGAGCGAAACAGTTTTTAGAACGAAAACGGCATGGTTATACTGATGCAACTTTTTGTAATGTACTTTTGGCAGATGACGCAATGTGTAATCGGTGACGGTACATTTAAAAAAGCAGGTTTGTTGCACTGAATTCATCATCGGCTCTTATGATTGTACTTTTTGGTAATTTACTTTTTTCAGATGACGCAATCTAATCGCTGTTACAAAACGAATATCCCAGTCAAATAACGCATACAACACCTTAAATGTACGCTCATAACCATTCAAGTCAAATGTTTATTGCCATGTAAACTTTAAACAAAAAGTTTGTGATAAAGTACAAAACAAGTAAACATTTTGAACTGCAAATTCACATATTATATACACAATAATTTAATTAACACAGTAAATAGTACAGTCCCCTGTCCTCAGTTCTAATTACTTTTTAATGTAGGACCCCCTTTTTTTTTACTTGTAATGGTGTTAATGGATTGAGCATTAAATCAGTTTTTCTTCATCAGAAAAGTCTTGAACAGAAATGTTTCTTATTTATATCTTATATAGTAACATTTAAAAAAAAAAGCAAACCAGGTTTGTTGCATTGAATGCATGCTCTTATTGTTATTCTTTTATATAGGACCCCTTTTTTTTCTTTTTCAATTTATATATTTTTTTTTATTTAGGAACTGGAAAATAGGTCGATGAATGGAAGGATGGTTACTTACACTAGCTGAAATAAAAACAAAATAATTGAATTTCCTATATATACACGTGTCATTTTTTAGGAGAATGAAACATGATAATAGAAGAGAAAATTTGAAGTAAATAATAGTATAGCCCTGTTACAAAATAACTTTTTTTAACAAAATTTTCTCATGCAAGTTGGAGATTTGAGGCGATAAGTGTTAGTCACATTTGTAAATGTCTTATTTTTTTAATTGAATTACACGAAATCGGCTGACAAGCATGACACGTAAATATTAGTAGTAACTGAATCATTGACAACCTTGACAGAAATGAAAAGATATTTCAGACCTCAGGCAAAATTAAAAAAAATATGAATCTCAGGAAATAGGCCGTGCAATGAATCAAATCAAATCAAATCAAATCAATGTTTTATTAAAGTCTCATCTCACAACAAGTACAATCAATATTTATACATTGTAAAACAATACTAAATAAAATGAGAGCCATTCTTTACAGAATATTAGAGACTATTAAAATGCATAGATATAATACATTAAACAATATGAAATAAAATATTATTTACAATAAATATGAATGGTAAGTAGTAATTTTGACGATTTTTATAGATCAAGATACAGTTCTTGTTCATAGTCGTGCAATGAATTTCAAAATTGTATAACTGAGAGGACGATAATTTTCTGGGGGGATCATTTATTTTCATCTGTTGCTACCTACATGTATATATATGTTTTTTTCCCATGACTTTGCGGCGCAAAAAATATTTTCACTTTTGTACACATTTTTTTCCTGCATTTTGTGTTACAGAATATTCATTGTCATGCTGTCTTGTGTAAAGTTATTTATTTACAGTTCTTACCAGGCCAAGTCAAGTTATTCATTTTCAAAATCCTCCTGCCCCTCCCCCTAAAAAATAATCAAATGGTCAGCCCCGTCACTGGCCAGCTGTAGTATTATTTTTATTATCCGATTGTTGTGTGTTTATTGTCATCCTTTTGTTGACCACTGCAAATGATATTGAAATCTATTATAAAATCAGTTGAAATTTATCTTAGACATGAAAATAATTAATATATTCAAATATGTTAATTATTAATGATTGTTTCCTTTTATTATTTTTTTTGTCGGTAAGCCCGAGGGACTACCCGTAACAAAATCATGTATGATAATATCTGTTTTATGAAATTGGTAGTTTGTAAACAATAAAAACAAGATAATAACATGTAATTACTGACCAATATCACACTTGTGAAATTACAAGAATGCATATTAATTCCCTTTGATTTTTCTAAATAACGGGAACGATGCAGTTAGAAATAAACTTACCACTTTTATAGCTTACTATGCGGTATTTGTTTTGCTTATTGTTGAAGGCCGTACGGTGAACTATAGTTAATTGTTGATTTCTATGTCATTTGGTCTCTGTTGGATATTTGTCTCATTGGCAATCATACCACATCTTCTTATATTTTTGCATTTTATTTACCAGAAATGAATTGGAATCGCTGAAAAGTTGTATAATGTGGGAAAAGATAATGTACTTATCGCTGTACTTATCGTCTTGTGTAGCAAATTCGTATACATATGAGGAAAAGTATAAACCGTGTTCTCGCTGTACCGTGAAATATAAAAAATATCAAAACAAATATGTGACGCCTGTGTAGCAAAATTAGACTTTATATACGCCGGGACATCCATTTGCTATGACCTCGATCCGACCTTCTATATATGTGTGCCTTTTCTCTACTAAGTTAAAGTCAGGGTCCTATAATTTAGTGTTTGTCTTTGGATATTTTGTTTTTTAGTGAGAGGCGGGGGTTTATTGCATTACTAAAGGCTTACGGTTTATCTTCCAGTATTGCTTCTCGTTTTGCATTGCCGGTTTTTTTAAAAGCTTACGATACGGAATTGGTTTTGCTCATTGTCGAAGGCTGTACGATGATCTATTATTGTTTACATCCTCGTCATTTGGTCACTGGTCCCATGCAATTGATAAGTGTTTCATTGGCAATCACACAACATTCTCCGCATTTCTATAGCAGTAAGAAAGCGAGGATGGTAGTGGTCTTCATTTCTCCATTCTTGAATTTAATAGACCAAATATATTTTGTCTAATTTAATAGGCCATAATATATATCTCTATTTTCTATTTTTAGTTTGCCCATTATATATATAAATATTCTTTATATTTTAGTACTCTATTATTCTCTAATCTTTTTTTTTTTTCTTTTTTTTTTGCCCATTTTTGTCTTTTCTGTTTCTTTTATTCTTTTACCTGTATTCGAATATTTGTGGATGCTTGTTAGTCCACACTCTTAGAATGCGAGTTGATTGAGCTTATCCAAAAATATCAATGAGAGAGAGAGAGAGAGAGAGAGAGAGAGAGAGAGAGAGAAGACCAAATAATGAAAATTTAACATGAACACATATTTGAATATATATAAATATACTTTTTTTACATATTTTATAAGAAATTAATAAGAATCAAAACCCCAGTTACTATATGTCATGAAAGAAAATGCAATTCAGTCCTACCTGGTATCATTGTCTTTGATGTTATAAACACATCTATGCAAATTTATCAATGCTAATCTCCGTACAAAACCTTGATATTTCGTCATGTAAACAACCTGACAGAAACCACGTATTTGTTTTAGCAGCCCCTTGTCACGTATAAAACATTTTCTCGATAAATATAGGACTTTCGATTTTTATTAGATATTTTTTATTTTTTTAGGGAGAAAATTTAAATTGTGTACAGATATAAATATTGATTATAGATGTCATGTATAGTTATACAATGTGAAGTTGAGGTCAACGTTCGCATTGGCTCATCCTACATATAAAGATCACATTTATACGCCGAAAAAGAAAAAGAAAATCAAATAAAATTTGCACGAAAGGCCTTTGACCCGCAACTTGTATAAAGAAAGACAGGGGCGGATCCAGCTACACCCCCTGTCGAAAATTTGCATTCTTTTTTTAAATTTCTGTGGTTGACTGAATTTGTTTTCAATTGCCCTGATCCAACCCCCCACCCCCATATTTTTTTTAAATCCGAAACTTAAATATAATATATATATGTATGTATATTTTATATTATAATATTAATGTATATGATACGGATTTGAGTGCGCACGACACAAATATTTCTTGAGGTACGCTCGAGGAAAAGTAATTGGAAAGCCGAAAGTTTTTACACGAAGCATTTAAGAGCATCACCACCATACAACAGAAATTGTACAAGCTGAGTTCGGCTAGGGTGAACGAACTTTGCCTGAGGGTTTTTCATCTCGGATATTTTTGTAGGGCGCAGAATCATTTCGGCGCTAAATTTGATTAAACACTCGGTTGGTTATTACGACTCTGATAAACAGTATTGTTTTGTGTAACATTAATTTTTCATGTCTGGAAAAGGGGGGGGGGGGGGCGGGGGGGGGGGGTAAGTTTGCATAGGATAATGCAAATCAACAACATTGAATTAATAACGTTTTTGAACGAAACAAATGAACTAAATGTATATATCCAAGTATCCCGTGGCACCATACTGCATAACAAACCGCATCATGAAATCAATATTATTAAGAAAATCAAACCGTTCTAGATACGTTATTCTAATCAATTGATGAACTAGCTGTTATACACATCACATTGAACACATTTTAATTACGCATTTATCAATAGAAAAATATATTTTGCGATTTCTTAGTAAAGTAAAAAATGTATACCCTGCTTCTTGTATAAAGCACTATATATAACTACAATTTACTCTGATGCACTAGTTTCAAAAGCTCTTTCTATAAGATCATCTTATGATGAGCAGATTTATAGAAAGAGCATGTTGATTATAGAATAAATCTGATATAAGCAATAACCTTTTCCAAATTTCTCCACTTTGCTACGCTCGTCAAACAGTTTTTGATTCTGATTTAGAGTACAAAGGAAATTATGATCGAGTTATCAAGATGCAAACGAAATGGACTTCATAAATTTTTGTCGCAAATCTAATCCATTCCGTACATCCCCTGTAATACTATATGTATACAATGATGTGTTTCGTAGTATTAAATGGAACGCATATGAACTCGGCACCGAATATTGTGGCCTTTCTAAAATCAAATTTTAGTCATGAAGGAATTCTTACCCTGCAGGTACTCTCAGCTTGCTTTTATAATTTTGTTTTAATGTTTATCAATATAAAGGTTGTATCCGATGATTATTTATTTTATTTGGTTTTGTGGTACAGAAGAAAAACTATTTCCTTGCGGTGTTTTCATAGACCGAATTGCTGTACTGTCATATTTCCTTGCTTTCTCAAAGAAAATCTTTACAGTATTGATCTGTTTGTAAGATTTGTATGAGGGTGTGGATGGAGGTTTACAGAATAGAGAATAATAGGCAAGAATATAGAGAAAAATGGGCAAAAAAAAAAAAAGAATAGAGAATAATGAGGTGCTAAAATATATAGAATAGAGAATAAATGGGCAAAAAGTATAAAGAATAGAGAAAAAATGCCTAAAAAATAGATAATATAGACCATCCAGACCCTCTTATATAACCGTCAGAAAATCCAATGCCGTGACGCAGTTCAGGAGTGGTTTTTCCCATCGCGGAATTCTGGGTTTTTTTTTTTTTTTTTGCTGTAAAATTGCAATTATCGAGGTTGTTGCCTATAGCAAAGGGAACGGTTCGCTTTAATTTCATGTTTTGTATTGAAAATGGTTTAAAATGAGACGTAAAGGGAAAATGAACGGTTTGCTTTTGTATTGATGGTAATGGTTTTTATCGAAGAATTCCAGTGTTTGTCGAACCTTAAAGTTGTTATGTTTTTAAACCAAGGCTATATATATATATATGTATGTATAAATTTATCACAAGTCAAATGCGTTTTGTTAAAATATACTTTTTCACTTTTTTGGTCTTTTTGAAAATGTTGTTTGTGCTGTATTTAGACCCCTCTACCAAGAAAAAAATTGCGGTTATTATCCAACGCAATCATAGGCTTGAACGTTGTTTTCAATTTAAACTTGTTTATAAATCTATCACATACATAGTTCTAATTAAATTAGCTACACTACATCCTAATAAAGCGGACAGGGCTGTTTCATAACGAGAAAAGACATCCTTTTATAGCTGACTGTGCGGTATGGGCTTTGCACATTGTTGAAGGGCGTACGGTGACCTATAGTTGTTAATTTCTGTGTCATTTGGTCTCTTGTGGAGAGTTGTCTCATTGGCAATCATACCACATCTTCTTTTTTATATGAAAAATAAAAAGCACTTATTAAATGTATAGATAAAGGCATTATCGTTTATTGTCTTTTGGGTGCAGAGACAGTTTTACCAATGAAAAACACAAACTTGTGTATATATATTGTATGCATATATTTTTTCTTCTTCGATTAAAAGCATGTACCGTTCAAAAGATTGTTGATTTCAAAGCTGAACATCACAACGCACATTGACTATGAGAGTTGGTAATTAAGCAATACGCTGATGTCATGCACAGGTATTTTATTGATCATGTCAGGAAAAAAACCTTTCCATGCCATTTATAGATCTTTAATACCTACGAACCTCTATGATGTAAAGCAATGTGTTATGACGTTGTTACATCCAAATAGATCACGATAAAGATAAATTTGCAATATATGACCTTTTTTCTTTCTCCAGAAATGAGGGTTGGATGTAGGAAATAATTATGATTGAAAAAAGATGCTTAATACTGCTTTATTAGAATTTCCAAAGTTCTAGTATTAATAAATGGTCGTAATCTGCACGTTTGACATTTCAACTAACAAATTAATGGTTCGACCGGCAAATTGAAATTCAGGCGTTAAGCTTAAGGTTATTAAAGACAGAACATCATGATAGGAACACGGGGTGGAGATGTCGCGGAATCATAAGAAAATATGTAGCTCACTTACGAAGGTGTTCCAAATTGCGAATAAGAAAACTAATGGCGAAAAATGGATTAGGAACACGGCAATGTCCTTTTCTATTGTTATTGCCATAATATAGACCCAATGTATGACCCTGTTCTAGTTCCCCCTTTTCTATTGTTAGTGCCATAATATAGACCCAATGTATGACCCTGTTCTAGTTCCCCCTTTTCTATTGTTAGTGCCATAATATAGACCCAATGTATGACCCTGTTCTTGTTCCCCCTTTTCTATTGTTAGTGCCATAATATAGACCCAATGTATGACCCTGTTCTTGTTCCCCCTTTTCTATTGTTAGTGCCATAATATAGACCCAATGTATGACCCTGTTCTAGTTCCCACTTTTCTATTGTTAGTGCCATAATATAGACCCAATGTATGACCCTGTTCTAGTTCCCCCTTTTCTATTGTTAGTGCCATAATATAGACCCAATGTATGACCCTGTTCTAGTTCCCCCTTTTCTATTGTTAGTGCCATAATATAGACCCAATGTATGACCCTGTTCTAGTTCCCCCTTTTCTATTGTTAGTGCCATAATATAGACCCAATGTATGACCCTGTTCTTGTTCCCCCTGTTCTATTGTTAGTGCCATAATATAGACCCAATGTATGACCCTGTTCTTGTTCCCCCTGTTCTATTGTTAGTGCCATAATATAGACCCAATGTATGACCCTGTTCTAGTTCCCACTTTTCTATTGTTAGTGCCATAATATAGACCCAATGTATGACCCTGTTCTAGTTCCCCCTTTTCTATTGTTAGTGCCATAATATAGACCCAATGTATGACCCTGTTCTAGCTCCCCCTTTTCTATTGTTAGTGCCATAATATAGACCCAATGTATGACCCTGTTCTAGCTCCCCCTTTTCTATTGTTAGTGCCATAATATAGACCCAATGTATGACCCTGTTCTAGTTCCCCCTTTTCTATTGTTAGTGCCATAATATAGACCCAATGTATGACCCTGTTCTAGTTCCCACTTTTCTATTTACCCAAACTGTGGTCTGTATAGACTTATATATTACAATTTAACATAACATTTATATTCGCTTTTAAGAAAGGAAGTATACATTTAATTATGAAATACTACCGTGTCTGTTGAAATACAAAGAGATATCAATTATTATTTCATATATGAGGGTCTGAATGGGGGGCCCTTTATTTCTGTATTCTTTAAATTTTTAGTAATTTTTTCTCTATTATTTATATGTTTTGCCCGTTTCTCTCTTTTCTTTAATCTCTAACATCCCACTATTCTCTATTCTGTTTTTTTTTTTTTCTAATTTTGTCTATTCTTTTTTTTTTTTGGTTATCCACCATATTCTCTATTCTGAAAACCCAATCCTGAGACTCATATAAACGTATAGAGGACATTTATTGTAAAATTCTATACAAATCAGCGTAAATAATGGTCAGTTTTGAAATAACATTGTTTATTTACACTTTTGTTTTGAAATAGATATCGAATCACGATGGTATTAGATTAATTTGTTATAAACAGGTCAGACACAACAATAAACAATTTCCGAACGTAACCAGTCACGATTTAAATTGTTTATACGTAGAGAAAAGAATAAATAGAACTTTAAAAGGGTTAATATTCAGGTTCTAACAACATGTTATTATTAAATCTCTTAAGCTTTTTCGTCTTATATATATGCTTGAAATAATTGCCACTGGATGTTTAGCTAATACCAATAAATCAATCAATCTTAAGCTTTCTACAGTAAAATAGAGGCGAAAGATACTGGTACATTCAAACTCATAAATCGAAAATAAGCTGATAACTCCATGGCTGACAAGGAAACAGACAAACAACAGTATTCAAAACACAACATAGAAAACTAAAAGACGAATACTCAAAATACACCGACGAAAAAAATCTAACTTTCAAAATCACAAATTGATAAGGCGTCGATATTGTTACTGAGAATTCAGTTCTGTCGTTTTCAATGCAAAGCGTGTAGCATGATTGCCGGCATCTAGGAAAGATGGAGCCGGTCGTCCTAAGTGGGCAGTGATGTGTGAGTTTTTGTTTTGTGTTGAAGGCTTACTGTGACTTTGTGATGTAGAACAGCAACATTGGCGTTGTTCTTTCACTTTAAAGTTGGTTTTGTTGGGTGAGTGTAGTGATTTTATGTCATGAAATATACAACATATAGATATAAGAAGATGTGATATGAACTCTCCATCCAAGTCACAATTTGTAAAAGTAAATATCTACATTTTTCATTTCCAGAAACCAAATGGTTGCCACTACATAAGGGTAGCGGACATGGAATACTCTTGTCATTTCTTTCCATTATTTCTTTTACAATTTTCTTTTTTTTTTTAATCTTTCTCCGCAATTTATTTTCTTTCTTCGTTAATCTCCCGTTCTCTATACATACGTATCATGCATGTCCGCCCCTCGGTGATGTATCCAAAATTGATTAGGGGATAACTTTTGTAATTAATCAAAACAAACAAAAATAGTTATACATTAACTGGTTTGTTTTTTCAAAAGAGAAACACGTTCTCTGTCGCCTTTAAATCCGCCAATGTCAAGTTTAGTTAATAGTATTATAGGATTCGTAGAACAATGCTATATCTTGATGGCAATAAGAACTCTATAACGTTTGTACTAGGATTTTGTGATTTTAATATTTTGACCTCGAGCATCAATAAACAGACATTTAAAGCTTGGTTCAGTACTATTGGCATCGTTGGTGTTATTCCAAACTTATATACGATGTCACAAATTTAAAACCTAGCATGCAGATGCGGCGGAACATGGAAATGGTCACCCCCTTAATCTATAGGTAGGGAAAAGTTTTTTATGCTTTTGCTTCACCTTATGTTAAAGTCGACAGTATTTCAGAATGAATATTATACTGTAACAGTTGTAAAATGAGAAATTAACCGATACGTCACTTGAAATGGAAACCTTTCGTGCTCTATCATTTTTCCGTATTTATTATTTTTTTTTTATTTTGTCACGTTTTTTTGTTCGTTTTTTTTGTGGGGGTGGGGATTTTGGGTGTCGGATTTCTGTTTTGTTTCCTTTATTCTACACGTCATAAACATTTTTGTCTCTTTCTCAAAAATATATGTTTCGCCAGAAAGTAATTATATTACAGAACATAACGGAACTAAACAGAGGAAAACCAACAAGGTTATTTCTTAAGTAAAAACGAACCCATTTCTTTTTTGTTTCTTTCCGTTCCGTTTTGTGTAAGAACATTTACCATCCGCGAGCGCTATGAATACTAGTATATAGAGACGATACAAACTTGTCTGTTTGAGAATTCTGTCAGACCAATAAGGTGCACTCGTCTCAACTCGACCAATTCCGTTCCTCCGTCTAGACCTTAAGGGGATTTACCCAAGGATTGTCGATTGCAATACGATTAGCATTGCGGAATAGATTTAAGTACAATTTCTACATCCAAATAAAAGTGTAAAAGAAAACAACGATATATATAAACTTGTCTGTTTGAGATTTCTGTCAGATCAATAAGGTGCGGTCGTCTCAACTCGGCCGCTTCCGTTCTTCTATCTAGAAGGGGATTGGCCCAAGGATTGTCAATTGCAATACGATTAGCATTGCGGAATGGATTTAAGTACAATTTCTACCACCATATTAAATTTCAAAAGAAAACAACGATTAACTTGAAATTTGTACATAATGTGTCCTGGAATACTTTTACATTAATTTAGCAAATGCAAGCAACATCGATCAATGATATCATTTTTTCCGTTTTGCCAAAAAAAAAATACTGCAAGAGTGTGCCGCGTTGAGGTTATAAAGACCTTTGCTTTTAAACCCATAAAGCCCATTATTTTTTTTTCTTAATTGAAATTAAACATGTCACTTCATTCTGCAGCTCCATTACTTAGACATGAGGGTCTGAACGAAGTTTTTCATTTCTGTACCCATTTTTATCTGTTCTTCATATTTTTTGCAGATTTACATTCTCTATTCTTTACTTTTTACCAAATATTCTATTTTTTTATGTTTTAATCCAATATTCTAATTTTTTTTTATGTCTTAACCCAATATTCTATTTTTTATGTTTTAACCCATCATTCTCTTTTCTGTAAACCCCATCCAGACCCTAAACCATTATCTTTTTAACAAGGGCAACTTATGGCAATATTTATCAGTCAAAAAACAATTTTTTTTCATGTATTAGTACATACGTAAGTAAGTCACTTTAGTCTGTAGATAAAAAGAACTAAAATTATATATTACGAAACATGAAAATAAAATTATACATTACGAAACATATGAATAAAATTTTATATTACGAAACATAATGGCGACTGATTCATTGGTTGGATCGGTTGTTGACATTAAATTAATTCATGTGTAAATATATAGGACGTTCCAGATTAAATCCCACAAAGGTCACGAACTTCGTGAGACCTTAATGATAGTTGTGAAATGACCCTGTAAAATATTGTCATGATGATATATCGATTACTTTCCGTTATTTCGAGAAACATAGATCATTGAAATAATTACATCTTGCCAGGTTGGGGAGGGAACAATCCTCTAATATAAAGTCGAAAACTTAGTAAACATTAAGCGACCGATCGAAAAAAAAATATTTAGATATTTTACTTCTATTTGAAACAATTTTGCTTCCTTAACTCCATTCATTCCATTTCATTAATTGTACCACCACGGCAAATATTATATTTTTCTAAACAAACAATAGATACTTGAATCCCATAATCGATTTAGGGCGTTTTGTTAGCATGTTACATATTTCCGTGGCAAACCCTTATCATATATGATATATTCTCTTTCCCTGAAATAAAATTTATGTATCCAATGCGTCAAAAAGGATATCCATTGACCTCATACTAAAAAAAGCGCATGCAAACTTTTCAATATATTCAAAAGCCATCAATTAAGAAGGCAAAAGATGTTGTTGGCTATGGAACGTTGTTTTAGCATGCTTCTGCTTCTGCAATATAAAGGCCCCAATCAGCAAACTTATTATACTGCCATGGGTTTGGTTCGCACACGGAACCACCCCTCCCCCAAAATATTTAATTCAGTTTTGTCAGGCTTTAAAGACCTCGGCTGACGATGCTGATACAAGAGGGTGGTAATGGGGGTACCTTCATGACGAATAACGGTAAAAAATCTTGCCAAATGACGTTAACGTTAATTTTTGGTGCATGACGATAAAATGAAGACTTTCGTCAAGACGATAAAAAGATCGACAGATTTTGACGAATCACGTTAATTTTTTTCCAAAAATAACGGTAACGATAATTATTTGAGACCTCTGACGAATCACGATAAGGATATGTTGACGAACCACGGTAAAATTTTAACCAATTTGACGCTAACGGTAGCCGAAAATGACCATTTGACGCCTGACGGTAAGGGGCATGCATACCCTCATACAACCCCAGGAGGAGAGCGTTCCAATATCGGATGTGACATGTTCCTGCAAGTCTTTCAAGCTGTCTGCATGGTTTTGTTAGCTTGCTTTTATTGTTTGTAAAGGCCTGCTTTAATTCTCTGCAGAAAAAGAGGTATTTGAATGTGCCTACTGAACTATGTACCATATGTATTATGTACTATGTGCTAAATGAACCTTATATGCATCATGGACTACATATGCATGTTCTAAATGTTCTATGTACTATGTGGTACACGTACCTTGCACTATATGTTCCTTCTACTATATGTATTATGTACTATGTGTACTATGTGTACTATGTGTACTATGTGTACTATATGTATTATGTGCACTATGTACCATGTAATATGTGCTGTATGTACTATGTGTGATATGTACTATGCTCTTTGGTCGGGTTGTTGTCTCTTTGACATATTCCCCATTTCCATTATCAATTTTATGTGTGATATGTACTATATACTCCGTGATATTATGTACTATATGTACTATGTGTATATAAGAGCTCTTTTCGTATATTTTGAATAGCTGCAGCAAAAATACATACAGGATCAAATGTTTTTTTGAAAAACCGTTGTTAGGGTATCTATTGTTGCTGTTTGCTACATTTTACATTAGAAAAAAAAATGTGTAAGGACATGGGCCATGGTATACATATGTATTAATTGGTGTGTTCTTGAAACGGTTTGGACTCTAAAAAAAAATGAGGAAAAGAAAAATATTTTTTTTCAAGAAAAAGGGAAATCCATTTTTTTTGTTCTTTTGAAACACCGTGATAAAAAATGCTAGTATAGGTGAATGCTAGTAAATTCATAGTCCCCATAATCACCATGACGACCTAGTTCTGGAACTTCTTATCATTTTTACTAAGCCGAAAATTTCATAAGAGCTGTTTCATATCAACACATAGACACAACAGTCTGAACATATCACTTTAATAATAAGACAGTTGATCCACAACTAATATGTCAATGTTTCTCAGGTCACTCGGAAAACCGTGTGTACAACAAAATTTAAATTTACCTTTCAATGAGAACACCGTCATCATAGAAAAAGCCACATGTGACCGTGATTGAAAAAAATGGGTCCAGATGTGCTATATACATATTTTCATTTTTTTTGCATTTTTTCAATGCTACTAATGTGCTTACGATGTATACAAAATTTTATAATGATATCTCAACTGTTTTTGAAAATAAGACACATCCTAATTCTGCATGCGTTTCCGTACATTAAATTTTTAACTGAAAAATGTGAAAATTCAAACGAAATTCTGATTAATTATTTTCTGTGGCAATTTAAAGGTATCAAATGAGTCCAACCTCAAAATTGCATTTTTCATAATGATTGAAAGTGTTTACCAGCGTAATTGAGCTGCTTTCCCATCATGCAGTTGGCAGAACCATCAAGCTGTTTCTCGTTGGTCTACGTTCATTTTCACATATCGATGACCAACTATTTTGATAAATAGCTCCAGTTTATACATAATTGGCTTTCAAATTTTTGAGTTCGCGTGTTCCCGGTGGAGATTTATCCAAAACGCGCTTTGGACGTGCGAAAATTTACAAGTATTATTTTCATTCAAAATTTTAATAGCTACTAGTATTTCAGTGAGGTACGTAATGATTTTAGAAGGTCTGGATGAAAGGGTCTTCATTTTTCAATTCTTACATTTTCAGGCTATTTTTTCTCTTTTATTTACCATCATCATCAATTCTTTATATTTTAGCACCCTATTATTCTCTTATCTTTGTTTTGTGTGCCTTATATTCTTTCTTAACTCTTATTGTTTTTACCAAAGCATGACGGGAGTCTTGGTCTTATTTCGAAAGGCAGTCATGAAAACCCTTGCTAATGTTTGGCGTCCGTTTGGCTCTGCGGGATGAATAAATACGCAGCCACATACGATCAGAAAAGTTTGTACTATATATGGTTTAAATTATACTCTTTTAGAGTCCTTCATTGATGGAGATATTTAACATCCAGCAATAACTATTACATGTACATTCTGAATATGAATATGGTATGATATGAATATGTATCCTGCTTTGCTAAATACTAATATGTTTTACCGGATTGGTTTTGTTTTACTTCGCAGTTAACAGTCCCTGTCCAGGATAACATGTAACCCAACATGGAAACATTATTCCTAATTCAAGCTGACAAGTTTTTACGTGCTTTTACAATTAAGTGAAAAAAGCGAAAAAAAGAATAAAATAACTTAAACCCCTTTGATTCATTGTGAAATCACAATCCCCCATCCCCTGCACCCAAGCTCCCATGCTGTTGTTTCAGTAGTTGTATTATCAGTTTGTTTAGGTTAAATATCAAATATCATTTATGTCAGTCAATTTTAGAAAAAAACACAATCTGATTAAAATACAGATATAATTCTTGTGTCAAAGCTTTGTTTACAAGGCAAAGCTTCGACACGGGATCTGTATTTAAATTAGATTGAAAAAAAAACATTGAATATATGTACCCATGAAGTTATCGATTTATATAAACAAGTTTTAGATCTTGGAGGGAGCCCATTTCGCATACCGAAAAGAGAAAAATGAAAATATATATAAACTTCCAGAAATAAAAATTACATGTTTTTTGTAGAATAAATGAAATCTTTGGCTTGTGTCGTTATTATTTCAAATAATCTATCGTTTTGTAAAATGTCAGTTTTCATGTTACACTTCAACTGTAACTGATTTTTTTTAATTTGCATTCTACGTTTTTATCTGTACTTTATAATTACCTTGGTTCTAAGGTTCATATCGTATCCACGCTTTACCTACTTATACGGATACGTGTAACTTTTTACTACAGGACATTAAAAAATTAAACATCACGAACTAGATCGACGTAGAATATTCTGGAGAAACGCAAATTACATTCATTCTAGATAGAGACCTATTCATACCAACAGGGTTTTAAGGTTATTTTTTCGTCCAGAATCAACTCAAGTTTAATGACAGACGAATTAACAAAATTATGATTTTTTAAAATAAATATCTGACATCAAACTGAGGCAATGATATCATTCCTTTCTCTTTTTAAAACGGTTCGCACTTGATGAACGTACGAATGCTACGAAATGCACTAGAGGCTCTAAAGAGCCATTTTTGGTAAGAATCATCATGAAAGGGCAATAACTCTATAAAGATAATAGACAAAAACTAAAAAAAATGGCAAAAATATTTATAAAAGGAAAAATACATACTCTTCAACTGTTTGTACTATTTGCTACATTTTACCTCAGAAACGAATTTTATGTAATAGCATTGGCTGTGGTATACTTATCTTGGCATAAATTGTTGTGTTCTTGAACATTTGGCATTGACCCCCCTTCCAAAAAAAAAAAATAAATGAAAAATAATAGGTGGCTTTATTTTTTTAAGAAAAAGGATTTTTTTTTTGTTCACACATTTTTTAAACAGTACTTTTAAAACACTATTGATAAAAATGTCATATATTTTAACATACCAATACTATCAATGAACACTTCCTTTTCCTTGATCTTGATATCTATATCTTTAACGGGAAGCTTAATACCAAAATTTACGATAAAAGAGATGATTTTTCATTTCCTATTGTTAATTATCCATTTTTAGATGGTGACGTTCCCTTGTCACCATCTTATGGTGTTTATATATCTCAACTTGTTCCATTCACTCGTGTATGTAACAACGTATATGATTTTAACGAAAGAAATCTCTGTATTACTTCAAAATTATTACACCAGGGTTTTCAATATCACAAACTAGTCAAAACATTTACTAAATTTTATCATCGGTACCAGGACATCATTCGTAAATAGACATCGTATACGTTCAGGTATTTCACATCCAATCTTTTATGGTAATATTCTATACAAAGCACAAAAATGTCGTCATTCACCTCGCAAGCTAACCAAACCTTTAAAGACTTATTGAGAATGGAGATTGTTACGATACTGTTGTCAGGTCATTAAAGATGGCATATTTTGGAATTAATATTGATTCACTCATACTAGGGTCTTTGCATCGGAAATAAACACATTTATTCTAAAACCAGTTAATGGCATGATACGGGTTATGCTCTTCTCGTATTTTTTATGATGGTATGATACTAAACCCTAACGGTAGGGATTGTGCTTGATTTTCATATGATGAAGACATAATCTTTCAATCAGTTTAATTGAGGTCTGGAGCTGGCATTATCAGTAACTGCTAGTAGTCCTTTGTTAATGTATGTATCATTGTCATTTTGCTTAGTTTCTTCTGTTACATATTCTGACATCGGTCTCGGAATTCTTTTAAACTGAGTTTTACTGAACTAGTACACATTTTTGTTTAGGGGCCAGCTGAAGCCCGCCTCAGGGTGCGGGATTTTCTTGCTGTGTTGAAGACCCATTGGTGGCCTTGGGCTGTTTTCTGCTCTTTGGTCGGGTTGTTGTCTCTTTGACACATTCCCCATTTCCATTCTCAATTTTAATACAAGTAAATTCATAATAATCACCATGACACCTTAGTTCTGGAACTTCTTATGATTTTTACTACGCCTATATAAGTATATATATATATATATATCATAAGGGCTGTTTCCTATATAAACACCTAGCACAACAGTGTGCAATCGTCACATTAATAACAAGACAATTGATCCTTAAATAATATGTCAATGTTTCTTAAATCACTTGGAAAACCGTGTGTACAACAAAGTTTAAATTTACAATGCAATGAGAACACCGTCATCATAGAAAAAGTCGTGTAAGGATTGAAAGATTAAAGATTGAAAGTGTTAACCAGTGTAATTGAACTGTTTTTCCATCATTCGTTGGTAGACACAGATCTACAGCCAACTATTTTGGTCATATATAGCTCTTATTTTTACATTACTGCCTTTGAAATCATTCTCAAGTTTTTATATTTTAGCACCCTATCATTCTCTAATCTTTATTTTTTGTGCCTATTTTTCTCTATTAACTCTTCGTTTTTTTTGGCTTATTTTTCTCATTATATATGCCCGAAGTTTTACGGGGTGTATAGAAATATGGTCAGTCTTGGTCTTTTTCAACTTGCAGTAAAACTCTTGCTAAAGTAGGGCGTCCGTTTTGCTGTGTAGGATGAATTAATACGCAGCCACGTACGATCAGAAAATTTGAATATACGGATTAAATTATATTCTCAACAACTTCCCCGTCCTTCATTGATGGAGATGATTAACGTCCAGCGGTAACTATTAATAAACATTTTGAACATTATGATATAAATATGTATCCTGCTTTGCTAAATACTGGTACGTTTAACCGGATTGGTTTCATTCTACTTTTCAGTTAACAGTCCTTGACCGGGATGAATTATAACCCTACATGGAAACCTCATTCCTAATTCAAGCTACCAAGTTTTTACATGCTTTAAATAAAAGCAAAAAATAACTTAAACCCCTTCGATTCATTCGGGAATCACGACCCCAACCCCTTTGCACCCCTGGCGCCAATGCTATCAATCGGCAATTCTCGGGTGAATCCGCTACTCTCAGGTACGGAATCGGCCGAGTTGTGACGAATGCAATGCTATATGTCGAATTCATTTCTGCAGTTTTTCCTGTTACAGTAGTTGTAGTATCAGTTTTTTTAGTCAATTTCGAAAAAAACACAATCTGATTAAAATACAGATCTTGTGTCAAAGTTTTGTTTACAAGGCAATTTAAAGCTTCGACACGGGATATGTATTTTAATTACATTGGAAAAACATTGAATATTTGTACCCATGATGTTATCGATTTATAACAACTAGTTTCAGATCTCGAAGGGAGTCTATTTCGCATACGCAAGAGAAAAAAAAAAAAAAATATATAAACTCCCAGAAATACAAATTACTATGTTTTTTTGTAGAATAAATGAGATCTTTGGCTTGTGTCGTTATTATTTCAAATAATCTATCGTTTTGTAAAATGACAAATTTTCATATTACCCTTCAACTGTAACTGATTTTTTAAACTTTTCATTCTACTTTTGTATCTGTACTTTATAATCACCTTGGTTCCAAGGTCGGGGAAATACCTATGATATGATCCATATCGTATCCACGCTTTACCTATATATACGGATACGTGTAACTTTTTACTACAGGACATTAGAAAATTAAACATCACGAACTAGATTGACGTAGAATATTCTGGAGAAACGCAAATTATATTCATTCTAGATAGAGACCTATTCATACAAACAGGGTTTTAAGGTTATTTACTGCCCCAGTTTCAAGACAAGTTTAATGACAGACGAATTAACAAAATTATAATTTTTTAAAATAAAAATCTGACATCAAACTGAGACAATGATATCATTCCTTTCTCTTTTTAAAACGATTCGAACTTGCTGAACGTACGAATGCTACGAAATGAAACTAGAGGCTCTAAAGAGCCATTTTTTTTGTAAGAATCATCATTAATGGACATTAACTCTATAAAGAGTTAACTGACAATTTCAGTCATGTTGAAATATTTGTAGATCTTGTCCTGTTGATCATTATTGCTTTCTAAAGTTTCTTTCTACATTTGTATCTATTACATTTTTCAAGATAATAGACAAAAATGACAAAAACATTTTAAAGGGAAATAACTCCAATAACGATGATGGCTTATTTGTAGATCTTGTCTTGTTGATCATTTTTTCGAAAGTTTCTAACGATCTATCATATTTCAAAATAATAGATAAAAATAAAAAAAAAAATGGGAAAACTCGTCATTAAAGGGCAATAGCTTCAATAAGGAGTCAATTATTATAAATTTTGACTTGGATGGAGAGTTGTCTCATTGGCACTCATACCACATCTTCTTATATCTATCAATTGTCGATTTTGTCCATGTTGACTTATTTGTAGAACTTGAATTGTCGATCATTTTGACTGTCTTAAGTTTCTTTCTATCTATTATAGTTTTTAAGATATAAGACAAAAAAGCAAAAAAATGGTAAAATTAATTGTCATTAAAGAGCAATAACTCCAATTAGGAGTCGTCTATTTCAGCCAAGTTGATTTATTTGTGTATCTTGTCTTGCTAATCACTTTTCCTAATACAGATTTCTCTGTATCTATTATAGTTTTCAATATAATAGACAAAATGAAAGAATGATAAAATTTGACATTTAAAGGCGATAACAATTATAAAAAATCGTCTGACAGTTTTTACATTAATGGAAAGCAGATAAATCTCAACATTCTCCACATTTCTGCCTGTGTCAGATTTTCTCTATTCATATTATGTTCCATTTTCAGCCATATACGCGGGGTCATTGGACACTTTTTAAAAAGTATTTACCCCAATAATGATTGTGGTCAAGTTTGGTTAAATTTGGCCCAGTAGTTTCAGGGGAGAAGATTTTTGTGCTGGGGAGCTCATTTCCCAAATCCCACTTTTTTACCACCTAAATTGCACATTCCCACTTTTTGTATCCTCTAGATCCATCATACCCACTTTTTACAAATATATTCCACATCCCCACTTTGTAACCCCTGGATCCATCATATCCACTTTTTACCCCTATATTCCACATCCCCACTGTGTACCCCCTAGATCAATCATACCCACTTTTTACCCCTATATTCCACATCCCCACTGTGTACCCCCTAGATCCATCATACCCACTTTTTACCCCTATATTCCACATCCCCACTTTGTACCCCCTAGATCCATCATACCCACTTTTTACCCCTATATTCCACATCCCCACTGTGTACCCCCTAGATCCATCATACCCACTTTTTACCCCTATATTCCACATCCCCACTGTGTACCCCCTAGATCCATCATACCCACTTTTTACCCCTATATTCCACATCCCCACTTTGTACCCCCTAGATCCATCATACCCACTTTTTACCCCTATATTCCACATCCCCACTGTGTACCCCCTAGATCCATCATACCCACTTTTTACCCCTATATTCCACATCCCCACTGTGTACCCCCTAGATCCATCATACCCACTTTTTACCCCTATATTCCACATCCCCACTTTGTACCCCCTAGATCCATCATACCCACTTTTTACCCCTATATTCCACATCCCCACTGTGTACCCCTAGATCCATCATACCCACTTTTTACCCCTATATTCCACATCCCAAAAGAGTGTCATCCCCCTCATTTATTATCAATTGAAATGTTATTTTTTTTGTTATGCTTTGTTTTTATTCTTTGTCACAAACAACCATATGCTTATATTTTATGACAAAAAAGTATTATCATTATTATACTCCATGCAACCAACCATTTATCGATTCGGATTTTCCGTACATCGTCATTGTCGTAAACTGTGCCTCGATGGCCGAGAGGTCTAAGTAGTCGAACTACTGTATCACCTGTTCATCAATGAGGTTGTGAGTTCGAATGCCGCACGTGGCAGGTGCGTTCGACTCCAATCTTAATTGACTAGGATTGTCAGTTTTCCTACCGAAGGTTGGTGGTTCTCCCCCGGCACTCCTGCTTTCTCCTATAAAAACTTACCGCCACGACATAGCACAACAGTGCTGAAAGTGGCGTTAAACACCAATCTATCAACAGGGTTGGCAAAGTATTACCCGGGCGGGAAAACGTTTTCCCGGGCTAGGCAATACTGGGTAATATATGATTTTTCAAGCTTATTCTTAAACAAAATAGTAAAGACTTCTTTTCACATTTTGGACGTTTTGGACATTTCAGGATAGCTTGTTAATTTCCAAGCTTTGTTAATATTATATTATTAAATCCAAGTTGAAAAATGCATTTTATTGCAGTGTTTAAGTGAATTGTAAATATTAATCAATCACTTATTGTCGTAAATAGGATACCGTAATCTTTTCGAAATACTTAACCAAAAATAAATTGCATGCAGAGAAACAAATTATAAAATAGGGAAAGACTCTTTATCAAACATGCTCGTTTCAACTATGATAAAATAGTCCAATGACCTTCAAATGCGGAAATGACTGAGACTATAATCAAAGTAACCATACAAGTAGATACGTATGTGTCACTGTTAAAACAATTGAGATATTATTCATCTTGTATTGATGGTACTCATAACAATTATGTGTATATCTAACTCGTGTATAGTATATATGATGAAATGTAACCCAGCCTGTTGAACATCTGAAATTCAAGACCGTTCAACTGACTAAATCATCTCGGTCCTCGCCGGGAAATTTTGTCGCAGATTTGATAAAGGGAAATGTAACTTACACATATAATTACGAGATGAGATTAGGGAGCTACCATTTGATTTTTATGGGGGGGGGGGGGGGGGGGGGGGCTAGGATGAAATTTGAAAAAAAGGCAGGATGAGCAACTTGGCAAAAAAAAGGTAGGATGACAATTTATGTAAAAAAAAGTCAGGATAAACTAATAAAAAAAAGGCAGGACCGAATAGAGTGAAAAATAAAAATGCAGGACAGAATTACAACTAAAAAAAATGCAGGACAAAAATTTTCAGCCTAGCCCCCCCCCCCCCCCCCCCCCCCCCATAAAAATCAAATGGTAGCTCCCTTAGCCCAAAGATGTGTTTTTCTTAAAGTTTTTTCGTAAGTCCGCTTGTTTATACAGATTTTGTTGTTCTTAGATAAAAATAAACTGAAATAATGAATAAATAAAGTTAAGGAAATCTTTTGTTAATCAAGAAAATTTGATTTATTAAGGAACACTTGATGTTTAGTTTATAGGTATGAGGGTCTGAATTTGGGGTTCACAGAATAGAAAATAATTGGAAGAAAGGGATAAATGGGTCAAACAATATTTTCAAAAGAATTGAGAAAATATGAAAATATGCAAAAAGATAAATAATAGAGAATGATGGTCAAAACAGATAAAGAATAGATAGATTTGACCTAAAAACCATCTAGACCCTAAGCTTTGTCCTATATCAGTAAAAATGGTCTATACTGATGCGTACTTTGCTAGATATGATGTTTGAACATAATCAGAAAACACAACTTATGTATTTACCTAACAATACGAGACAGACAAACCGGTCATTGGGGCCGTCTTAAACTTGCAGTAAAATGAGAGTTTTTTTTTTGCTCCGTGTTGAAGGCCTTATTGTGACTTTGAAATGAAGAACAGCAATAAAAGCACTGTTCCTTTGCTTTACGTGTGATTTTTGCTGTGCATGTACGGATTTTTGTGTCATGGATGGATACCCCGTATCCTTTATTTTCTATTAAAGTATTCAAAGAGGTATACCCTTTTTCCCGATTTTTTTCACACCAAGACCGTTCTCGAAAAGTCTTTCAAATTTGTTTTAATTTACAGTATCATCTTTTTACGAAAACTTTGAATTTCTTACAACATTATAACATATTTCTTAACACGTCACCAAATGGTGACCAAAATTGCAATTTTGATGGAAGTTTGGGAAATTTTGAGTATTTATTTCAAAATCGACTTCGGAGAACATTTAAAATGTAAAATTCGATTGAAAGTATTCTATTTCAAAACACATTGAAATTATTTCGTCAACGATGTCCTTACATTTATCGTGAACTTTGTTGTCGACCTGAAAATGCATGACATATTTGACACTGGACAATAATCTGTCAATCCTACATTTTTGAGTAACTATAAATTAACGAGCATTTGAAGGGTGATAAGTTACTCGGATTTCTTTGATTTCTATCAAGATTGTTTTCGTTGGGGACATTTTTTTTAAAAAACAAACGTTTTTTTTTTTCTTTTGTGTGTTCTGTTACTTGCCCTTTGTCTGTTTGATTTTGTTTTTGGTCTTTTCAGTGCTGTTTTGACAACATGACTGTGCAAATTGAATATTAAAAATATGTAAATTGATATTACAATCAGATCGGTTGTTGACTTTTAAATTTAGTCATGTGTGAACATTTGTAAGGACGTTACACTTGATAGCGTGAGGGTAATGTAGTACAAGAGTAAAGGTTGTACGTAAAGGTTGTACTGAAATGACCAAAATGGTGTTGTGAAATATCTTTTGAAAAAGTAGCCCTTCCCATGGGAATGTTATTGTTTACTTTATAGTCACAAAAGATTGACCCTCTGAAGCCAATTTTCACAGTCATGTTTGTTCGAAGAAGAAAATGAAGCTAAAAGGCGAATGTTCCAAAGCGTCCTTCAATGATAGATTAGTGTACAATTGAAAAATTCTGTATCATTTCTTCTCCATCTTCTTCTTCTTCTTTTTCTTCTTATGAACTTCGCAATTTAAGCACGATTTAAGTACCTGAAACAAGAATACTTTTCTGATCTATATATCCCCCCTCCCCCCGAAAAAAAAACCAAAACAAAGCAAAAAAAGATATGTTTCATTGAAAGTTGTTTGCTTAACGTTCAGTGGAAAATATTTCATGCATATTCAGGACGATAAAACGAAAAGATGTCGATCATCAAAGAAAACCTGCAAGTATAAGATGTGTATCAGAGTTAACATTATTCAGACATTATTCAACTTATTCTGCTAGTTCTTATTTTATTTTTTATATGTTATATTCAATATAATTTGTGTGGAGAATAGTACATGGCCCATGGTAGCGTGTGCGCTTTCGATTGCGAAAAGTCGCGAATACAATCCACGGTCTGACAAACCAATGACTTAAAAATTGCTATTTTCAGCTTTTGCGACACGATTGTGGTAGTTAGGAGAAAGAGCAAGGACTGGTTACTTCGGATTCGTGTTAAAGTTTCGGGGGAAGGTGGCATGCTTTCCTGTTAGCTAGTATATCAAAAAATCTGACTCATCATATGCGTCAGTATGCTACAGTGCAGAATATTTCCATATTTCATAAACATGGTATCGTCCTTAATATGCATGTACTATTTGCCGCTGGACGTAAAGCATCAAAATCCATAAATATTTGTATAATCTAATTGGTCGAATATCTGAAATGTTTTACCATTGAACTGAATTATCTCGTTTCCTGCCGAAAAACTTCGCTGCAAATCATGAAATTTTTAAATACGTTTCTTTCATAATATTTTTAGTTTAACATGTACGGAGTTTATATTCACCTAACAATAGTTTGTCGTGCATATAAATTATACTTACTATTACCATACTGAATTTAAGGGCTTCATGTGTGTTTTATTTATCTTATTGCGTGATTGTTTGTATTGTTATGACTTGCATATATCGGTTAAAAACTCAGCAGAGATCAAGTTATGTCTTTATTATGTACGCTATACCGACTTCGAATAACGATTTTTTTTTATTTATCATTATGATATTAAGTAATCGAAAATTAGAATTTCTAGGTTTACGTCACGTTCCGACAGAGTATATCACCATGAAATGTTCTGTTTTTATATTGTTTTTCACCATGCAATCAATGTCGGCAAAATCTGATCCATATATCTACACTGACAATACCGTAATACGCATACACATTTAGATATACATGTGAAAAAGGGAAGAGTTTATTCCACAAAAAATAAAAAAAAACCGTCACTAAAAATTACAAGGAAATTCATTTCCACAATTCACCCGAACTCCCTGTCATTACGGATCCCAACTCTACCCCATTAGGGATCATCAGCGCCCAAGCAGACTGAACCCGACTTGGGTTTGAAAATATGTATATTAAATTTCGCGCATGAATAAACTTTAAGATAGTTGACTTTGAGTGCAGGTAGTGTATTAATTTCGACAGGTTGCTTGGTTCAAGTCTGTCCTCAATCTAATGAAAAGATAAGTAACGGAAAAGGACTCATAGCTCTACTCGAACTACTACAAGTCATAAGCGATGCTCGTTTTGTCCGTATCAAATAAATACTCTTCATTGAAACTGGTACTAGTATCTCCAAGTCTCACATTCAAACAATTAGAAAATCATCACCTTCTTTAATGGTATTTACATCGAACGTCATTTACACCAAAAGAAAATTGCATGGAAAAAAATAATCAAATGTATACATGTATGAGAAAAGATCTGTTTTGAATTGCAACAAATATCACCCAACGGCCTTCAATTCAGGAAGAAATGAGTATATACAGTACTTGTGTATGGTAATGTGTCATGCTAAACTACATGTAGTCACGTGTTATTCATGTAGGTACAGAACATACTTAAAATAGTATGTTTATGATATGTACACCCGTTGTCACTAACCTCAAAGGTCGAACAAATTATTCAGTGACGTAATTTTGGTTACCGACTTAATATGATAAAACAATTTCAGTTACATAATTCAGGTCTCCGACGAAATATCATAAAAAACCTATCCATAATCTAGGACACTTAACATTATCTGCATGCATCTACACATGCGTCAAGCCTTTTTTTTTTGTATACATGTAGATTATACTCCTTCATACAATAATACAAAGGTTGATTCAAGGATACACGATTCTTATAGTCAATGGTAAATTATGATCGCATGAAGCTCTCTACAAAATAACCGCTTCAGTAGCAGGGGCGGATTTAGGATTTGAGGTTAGGGGTGGCGTAAACTTAAATAAATTTTTTTGAGGTAAAATTATCGAAATATTCTTTATTAAGCTGCTTTGCAAATTTTAGGGGGGGGGGGTTGCACGCCCGCCACGCCCCCGCCTGAATCCGCCCCTGAGTAGTTGTTCATTTCCCTACCCGGCAACGAATAATCCAAACTTATATCAAAGAGTTTAAACAATGGGATGCGGGATGATTGCCATTAAGACAACTACCCATAAGCAATTTTAAAGATGCGAACAATTAAAGAACATTACAGAATAATTATTATACAGATATGGGTATTTGACGAGCAACATAAGTACAGCCATCATAATAGTATATACCCGTCATTATGTCGCAACAATCGAGTGGTACAGTTAGGGCTGACAGACAGATAGATGGCCCATTAGTGATGCAAAAGTTCCATTGTGTTTTCTAATGATACTGTTTATTAAAATAAATACATCCAGATTCATGTTCACTCTAAATCAAGCCTTACAAAACAATAACCACATATAATAGAATAACATCTCATATCATTGGGAATTATCAATATATAGTATTCCATGCCATTTTTAAAGCATCAAACGCACATTATTACCACGGGGGGTCTCAACATGGGATTTTGGGTGCAGTTGTGCAGCTGGGAATAACCCCCCCCCCCCCCCCCCCCCCCCACATTCATATATTGAATAATTGTGAAATCCTTACCTATACATATATTTCACAGCGAAATCATAACCCATTCAATGAAGATCTTTGCACAACAAACTGAAAAATTATGACCCATTGATATATCACAATTGGTCAATTACTACCTATTGATATATTTCCTCGGTAAAATTGCACCCCATTGATATATTTGACGTATCAAAAAAGGGACCCATTCCAGCGGCTTATATGTATATACCTTCATATAGGAAGAGACCCCCCCCCCCCCCCCCCCCCCGTGATTATTACATAATCATTCACTATCTAAGTTTTCTAAATAACGATCCTTTAAGGCAGAGTAAAGCAAACACACTATCTAACTGCCTTAATAACTATATCCAATAAAAATAATCGCATTCCTTATATACATACGCCCTATCTAGTTATGATTTATATCTTTCCTCCAAACTTTCTCCTATAGCTTTTTTCTAATTTAATATTCTCTTACCGCGAAGAACTTAACAAGAAATGTAAAAAGAACATTTTGTGTGTGTGTTTTTTTTTTGCTGTGCATGTATTGATTTTGTGACATGGATGGATACCCCATATCCTTTGTTTTTCTATTATAAATAAATATTATACCACGCATGTATTCATGAGTTACAAAAACGTTGGGACACTATAGATATAAAATCACAGAAAATAGGAGTTTTTGGTATCTTCTCGTATCCGCGCTCTCTTTTGATCAAGGAGGGGGGCAAGGGGGGATCCAATAACAGCAAAACAGCAAATTGATTTGGCTTAAAACAGATAACAAGGAATTGAAAAAGGATAAAAACAGATAACAGTAAATGAAATATTAAAATCAGTCGGGTCCAGGACCAATCTAGCATATCTTATTATAACCCATTTTAAATTCCATTTTCTATGAACATGTATTTAGAGTTATCTAGAACTGGTTTACTCAATATATGATAATAATTTTTTGTTACCGCAAAACTAGTAGACTCAACCCTTGGATCACTATATTTTGTAGATGATCTACTTTTGAATAAAGAAGGTCTACAGAACAGTATAAATAAATTTAGTAGTTTCTATGAAAATTGGCAACTTACTATAAATATAAATAAAACTAAAACCATGATTTTAGAGCCACATATTGCCAAAAGTGTAGGTTCATTTCTTAACTACAATGGTAATATATGATTAAAAATGTATTAGAATATAAATTCCTATGAACTCTTATAAAGAGTAATGGTAACCTTATTTCAAGTTTAGAAGACCTAGCGAAAAAGTAAGAAAAGTCATGTTTTGGGTTAAAGCCAATGTAGCTTCATTGGGAAATCTCCCAATAGAAATTTCGAGTAATCTTTTTGATAAAGAAGTTCAACCAGTTTTAAATGATAACTCGGAGATACAATGTATCCTCTATGGATAGCTATATATTTTTTTTCCCTTGTGTTCATTTCTTTTAGAATTGTTATTTCTTTGCTATATTATGTTTGTTTTTGTTTTTTGCACAAACTAATTATGTTTTAATATATGACATTAAAGATAGTATATGATAATGGCCATATGTTTTCCTTTTTGTAATATTAAGAATTGTTTGAATTTAATTTTTACGTATGGGGATACATGGAACATTATCCCCATATATACATAATAATCAAATTCGACCAATTCTTAATATTACAAAAAGGAAAACATATGGTCAGGGATACCTGATCAGGATAGGCCTAAGTCCATACGACCTTAACAGAAACACCTTTTTAAATAGAGCTGAGTCTGTGTCCCTTATTGCATAAATTTTATACAATAAGGAACACAAGACTCAGCTCTGTGATTCTTTTCTAAAAATACACACACTATTTAAATTACAAGCATGCATGAGTTTCTTTAAAGGCACAAAAATAAATGCTGAAAAAGTATTCCATAACAAAAAATAATTATATATAGAGTAAACCAATTCTAGGCAACTCAAAATACATGTTCATAGAAAATGGAAATTTATTACAAAGAATTATAAAAAGATATACTGGAATGCTTCTCCGAATAAGGGACCACCATATTACCAGTAGTAAGACCCAAATGTTCAACGAGTTTCAATTTCTACCGAAGATTGGTTATCAAAATGCTAACATTCCAATTTTCAATAACAGTTAACAGCAAATACATTCTCACAATAACAGATAACAAAAAAAATATTAGTCCTATAACAGCTAACAAGGAATAAGACAATAACAGCTAACAGCAAATATATTTTCAGAATAACAGATAACAAAGAATTAAATTACCCCAAAACAGCATAACAGTTAAACTCCTTGCCCCCCTCCCCCCTCATAAAGTAGCCGGGAATAAATCACATTCCTGATATGTTGCAGCATTTTCCAAATATTTCTCGAATGGTCAGACTTAAATTATGTGTATCGAAAGGAAGACATTACCTGCTATTCACCCATCACCCATAAACAGGCGCATGTTGGGAGAAGGGGTGACAGTTTTGAATGATCTGTAAGACAAGACCTTCTTAAATAACCTTGACTATCGACAGTCATTTATCTATCTCTTAACTGCACTTTTGTAAGCTTAAGTGGTTTGGCAATGCATTTCGTATAATTTACAAAATGGTTTGCTCTCCTGTGATGAATTGCCTATCAAAAACCAAGGTACATTTAGAAAATTACGACAGCGGATTGAATAATGTCTGTCTTAAATAAAATAATCATATGACCTTAGATTCAATAGTTCTGCAGTTAAGAAAAACAAATCAGCGTTATTAAAGTACCAAATCCATATAAAAACAATGAAAATGAATCAGAATGAATTGGGGTTTTACCAAAAGAAGAAAAGAAAACCCTGCATTAATCAACGCATTTATAAACTCGTTGGTGGATATGACTATAGATATAGTGTAGATAAAATGTCTTTGCATTTAAAAAAAACTACACAAAGCAGTCGCAAAATATGAAAATAATTTAGTAGACTGATTAAATTTCTGTGTGATGTCATACTTTAATGGGGAAATGCCATAACAATATCAACCCACATTGTTTATTTAAAATACAGTATGAATACTATCTTATTTCCTATATCCGATCTATTTTTAAAGCGTAATCACTGTTTATAGGGTTATACAGGTACATGTATGTAGTTATTCATTATATTGTTTGCTTTATTGTTTTAAAGGACAATGCAAAATTACAGTAAGGCAAAAGTGTAAAACCCGAATATTTTAGTAAACTGTACTTTCGGAAAGAATAAAGATGATTATGGAAACTTTTCCCGTAGTCTTGTTTTCGAAACTTATACCCTAGCTGTTCCAAGAAACCTTTTACCTTTACTGATTTATCGCATAAAACGCCCTCTTCTAAGAAAGAATATTTTCAGCGAATAAAATAAAATCGAGTAAATAGTCATTTGCTACCCCGATAAAACATTACTACCTAGGAAGATCAAACGACCTTATGTCATTGACAAAACCTTTCGGAATTTTGGGTCTTCACTCTGATCAAACACATGTGAAACGGTTTCTAAGAAATGAAGCTAGATGTTTACACGAGTCTGTATCACTTACTAGACACAGTTCGTTCTCATCAAATCTTATACTAGTACATATAAAGGAGATATTAAACATCGTTATCCCGCCAGAAGGTTTAAAAAGTTTGTAAAATTTTATTGGAACAAGTATGTTAAATTTTATGCAAATAATTTAGTTCTTCACCAGATGTTTACTTTAAACACTGATAAGTGATAAAAGTGGAATCCTATAGTTTCTATAAAAGGCCTTAGATGAGGTCCAATCCCCGGTCTAAAATTGGTATTTGCTGATTCTCTACCAAGCCTGTAGCATTTGAGAAGAAGTACGGATCATGCTCGAAGTTAAGATAATGTTTGCACCTATATGGTGGTATTTTGTCATGTAGACAATGTACCTTGTGAACTAGTAAGTTTTTACCACGTCTGGTGCAAGTAAAAAGAATGGATTGGTCAAATGTCATTATGAATTTAAAATTCAATTCACCATTGTTTGCTATCGGAGTGTTAGCTCTCATCACCGCCTGCCTTTCTAACACTAGAATACTGGTTTTAAAATACATTCCCATCTTCTGTATCCTATGATTTGTTGCCCTCTAGCTCTTACTTCTTAAAAATATTAGCAAAGTGGGAAGACGATTATTTGATGAAATGATGGCAAACAGTTGTAATTAATATTAAATGGTATAGACCTTTGAAATACTAAAAATTCATTAGCATTTAGAACTCGATCTCATACTACCTGCACCTACCAAACTTATTAATTTTCAAAACTTAATGTCTTGGGTGAATATAGTCGGCAGATGCGGATCCAGGATTTTGAAAAAAGGGCCATTGGGCCCCAAACTATACAAAATTTGTACTGGAAGCGGTAAAAAGTCTGTATTAACCATAAATTAAGCTCCATAAGCACCATAAAGGGGGGCGGCACCGCCCCCCCCCCTAAATCCGCCCCTGGTCGGTCTAAAAAAACCAAAGCTGATTCTTATTCAGTACACAGTCGATCAGCATTATGCAAAAGCTTGTCTTAATACTTTGAGTATTTAGTCCACAACAAAAACCTTGTGGTTAAATGCATTCTAGCACTATGAAAGTCATCCTGTATACCTATATATAAATGATCGAAAGACCGGAGCATGCAATTGAACAGTCGCAGCTTAAAAGGTTTTGAGAAAACTAATAAGTCCTTTTTATATGATACCTGTATATACATGTAATTGTAATTAACTCCGTCAGCAGAATATATTAACTCATGAAGTACCCACTCATACATTCTTATTTAAAAGCGTGATCATAAACAGAAAATCAGGCTATATAATTTTCAATGACCTATTATCAAATCCTTACGTCATTAGATCTCATATATCAAATGTTTCATTATTTTTGTCAATATACCCCGCGATACTGGCCAATATTTGAATTTGCCTTGTCGACAGGCTATATTGAGTTCAGTTACAATCCTTTACTTACGCAAAACGTTTTTTTTTTCTTCTACTTATTACATATCAAATTTTGAAAACCAGAGATGACATCACATCTATTAATATGCAGTTATTGACCTCTTTACTGTCACAGGTAATTAGCCAGAAGAAGACAAATTTCGCAATAATATTATTGACTTTGATGCTTTACAAACATGGAATCATCGAGTTCTTATCTTTAAAGACAATACGTAGAATTTTATTTATCACTTGCTTGTTACTTGTTGGCATCAGGAATTACATCGCATTCCCCTTCTGGGGGGGGGGGGGGGGGGGGGGGGGGAGGGAGGGAAGGGGCAGAGTTAAAGTTTAACAGGAAGAAAATAAGAAATTAAATTTGACTGCGTAATTTTGTTTTTGGTGGTCAGGGAGACAACTACAATATGCAAATAGAATATTTAATACCGGACTTGGTAGATTTACCTCCCTTATTCTGTATTAAATAAGTAGATTCTTAAAACGTCTATATATTTTTTCATCGTTTTTTTTTTGTTTGAAACATGTAAGTAAATGTATTCAAAACGTATCTTGCATTGATAGCACGATTTCCCTTTTCTGCTCTGACCATCTTTACAATAATTTGTATAAAAGAGAGAGCAAAGGAACATTCAAGTTAATAAATCGAAAACTAACTGACAATTGACAAAATAAAGATAAAAATATAAATAAAAGTATACAAGCTTCCTTATCTACATAAGCTTCGGCTAACAAACAAATAGAAGTTGATTGGTTGATTTTTGGTGTTTAAAGCCACTTTCAACAGAATGGTTTTATCGGGGGAGGGGTTTTATTGGTGGTGGAAGCCAGACCTCCAGAGAGAACCATCGACCGACCTTTCGACAGGAAAAGATTGGAATCAAACGCACTTGCCGCGTGCGGGGTTCGAACTTACAACCTCAGTATTGACAGAACAGTGATACAGAAGTTGAACTACTAAGACCATTCGGCAATCGAGGCCCCAGTATTAATAGACAATTGGAAGTTAACCATTTGAATCACAGCAAACATAATTGTTCTTTTTGCAAAGAGATCCAATATGGATCTGGTTTCCTTACAAAACTTGGCTCGATAAAACATTCGTTAATCAATTTAGAATACAAAAAGAACGTGGTTAAAAGTCCAAAGCTAACTTTTTTCATACTCCGCAAGTGAAATAAGATCCAGAACTTTCAGTAACGTATCTACTGCTTTTACGTTAAATGCAATCCTGCAGAAAACTATTATTTTAAGGTTGGAAATAATGTATTAGAATAGATCTCCGTCAGTGAAACAACACATTGATATGTAACTGACATCCATTACCTATAGATTTCACATTGTTAAGCCTTTTGGGAGTGACTCTTAACAATCCAGAATGTTGATACAGTAAGATGTCATGTATAGAAATAAAGTTCATCCATAATCAACTATATGTGCCATATCATTCACATGTTGAGGACTCAGCTTTTGTCTGAAGGTTCCTGAAAGGTTTATCCATAAATGTACATCAACCGCAGCAAAATCTGCCGGTTTAATAAACTTTTTTGTCTTAGGGTGTTTTTGAACAAAGGTTTATTTCCAATTCATAAATTGTCATTTGTACTTAAACTAAGGTAACGATGACCTCTGTGCAAACCAACAAACGTTGTTTTTAGAGTGCTGGTGGATAATGTATAATGTAGATAAGACCTTGTCTAATGCACAGAACAAACCTGCAGTGAGTTCTTATGCAGAAATACAAACAGAAAATTTAAGTCTTGCTTACAACTATAACTTAGCGAATTGACGTTCATCTCCACAAATACTAGACACAATGATTGAATAACAAAAGTACAATCATAAATTTGTGAAAAAATCTATTAAGCAAAAACAAAATGTGTATACTAATTCCCAAACTTGTTATATATAGGTTTATAAATAACATAACCGTAAAAAGCTGGGTGTGAAATACTACTTTTTATTGAATCAAACTTCTACAATAAATCTCTTTATTTGAAATATTAAATTTAGTAAAAGTTTTTACAAATTAATATCTTTATTTCCCTGCAGTAAAATATATTAAGTAATAAAAACCCAAAAAGGATTGGCTTAGGTATAGAAATATGGTCACCTTTTATCATCTGGCAATAAATTCCATGTTTAAGGCACGATCGGTCAAAATACGGACTTCAGGTCTGATGCCTGGTGTAGGGAGAGTGCCGAGATCTCTGCAAGTAAAAGTAAGCTTTGCTCCTTGATAGATCCATATGGTAGATGGTCTCCGCCATGTTGTAGAGGAAACTTATATGCCATATGACTCACACATGTGAAATATGCAAAACATTCAAAGTCAAGACCATGACTGAGGAGGCAGTCAAACAATATCCATGAAAATGAGATGTGCCAATGCTAATGCATCTACATACCAAATACCATCGACCTACCACTAATGATCGCCCTTTAAACAAAAGTTTCAAAGTCAATAGACCATGACTGAGGGGGTGGGGCCAAATAATCTGTATGTAAATGAGATGTGCTAATGCTGACACAACTGCATGTCAAATATTATTGACCTACCACTAGTGGTTCTCCATAAACTGACCTAATCACAAACTAAAACATTGTTGAGGCTGCTGCCGTCGCCATTGGAAACAGCATAATTAAGTCTCACTTTTGGATTCCATGAAGGTGACAAAATACTATCTGTTCTTTAATAGTTGTAACCTCATTTTATATATGTGCTTCCAAAAAAAAGTGATTGATGTTTTAAAGTGGTTCCTCGCTTTTTACTTTTTAATTCCAGTCACCAGTGGATAATATTATGTGCACATCAAGACAAAACAATGCTTAGCTGGATTTTAAATGTAATAGTTCACAAGAACAAGTCCTACCAGAGACATCATTTGGACTCTGATCCTATCAGTCTTTGCTCTTACTCCTAAATGCTCTATGCTCAGCAGAAAAGCAGCAAATACCAAAAAGAAGCTGAAACAATTGCTATGCTAAGAATACCACCACCTGTAAATCAATCTACATGAAAACATGAAGTAGTTGTTTGCCAGATTAGAAAAGCATTCACACCATACAACTTATCACTGTCTGGTTGCTGACAAAATATGTAGTCATTCTGTTCAGCAGTTCATGAGAAAAGTGTGACAAGAATGTTATGGTTTCATTCAACACATTTTAAAATCCAAAGAACCAGCAAAAAGGAAGTAATTGGCAGATTCGATAAGAGCTCACATATAACATATTATCATTGTCAAGCTGCTGACCAAAATATAAAGTACTGTAAATTCAGAAATTATTGCAAGGTTTTTATAAATGCGAATAATGCGACTGGGCGAGTATCGCATTAATAAGAACTTGCCTTCTGAAGTTTATATATATATCTGTATGCAGATTTCCCTGAAATCGCAATAATAAATCTCGCTTTTTTGTCCATTCTTCAAAAATCGCAATAATAAATGCACACGATAATTTCTAAATTTACAGTAATTCTGTTCCGTTGTTCCTGAGAAAAGTGTGACAAAGTATTTGTTGGAAGAATAGAAAAGGTGAATGCAATATAGCTCCCACTGCTAGCGGAGATATAATTTTCTTCAAGTCTTTGTTTTAAGACCCTGACAGACATTGAACCCACAACCCCAAGAATTAAAGATGACCACCCTTACACAACACAATTTGGCCAGGGACAATTAAAGAAGACAATACATTTATAATTTTTATTCAGATAGCACTTTTATATTGCACAGTCTACTGAATCATATAAAATTATCTTCAGGTGAAATATACATTGTAATAAAAGTGTTATAATATGACTTGCTCCTTTGGCTATTTTGTCAAATATGTAAGCTATTAATAGAGATCAAGCAATGAATTTCTTTGTTTGACATTAGCTTTTTTCTAAATAAAGAAGACTTTAAAAATAATTTCAAAATTTTTATTGTGACTCAACAATTATCTGAATCGAGTAACAATTAGGAAATGCTGAACAAAATTTGATGAGCAGTGATAGAGAGAGACTATGATGAATAAGTTCTTTTTGAATAGTGGAAGACATTATGATGAATTTTTATCTCATTCTACAATTGACCAAAATATCATTGGCATTTAAAAAAATTGTCCACAGAAGAAAATGAATATTCTTTTGCATTTTATAACTTAAGTAATTAAATATTTTAGGTATAAAATTATTTCCTTAAGTAAATAAAATGGCAATATGAATTGTTATCCTACTGGTCACACAGTTTATATTTATAACAAGATACTAGCACCATCAAACGCTTCACGTTACTATACAGAAACTAATGTCACTCAACGAAAAATGTCACATAAAACAATCATGAAGATAATAAAATTATACAAATGAGATAAGTTAATAATAATATGATTAATATCATAAATTAAGATTAAGCCCAAGATGAATAAATGTAAGTAATTCTAATAAACTTAATCAAAGTATTAGCAAGCAAATAAGTTTGTATTGTGCTCAACCAAAACTATGATCTATGCCAGATTGAAAGAGTCTTCAAATTGGCAAAGGACTATTTTTACTGATGTAATGTGACATGTGTGACAAACAGATTATTGTTCCCAATTTTTTCTTAACTGAATAAAAAGTAAAGTGCAAGTTTATTGTACCCTCTATATATTTTTTGGCAGAATATAACACCATACATATCTATAATATTCAATATCAATTTAATCAATCTATTTTAAATATTTTATATTAATAATTCATTATTTAATCTTAATCTTTTTGTTGCATAGACGAGACAGAAAGTTACATCACAAAAATATCAAGTGTGTGTTATGAAACATTTTTGTCTTCTTTTTTTTTTATAAATGTACAAAGTAAAAATAATAATACTTTTATTGAGCAGAAATTATATCGTAGCTCTGATGTCAGAAAATAAAGTGATTGGAATGGCCTGATATGAGTTATCTCCCTTTGTGGCACTTCCTCATCAAATGCTGTCTGTACAATTAGTAACAAACTTCTTGCCGTTATAGATCGTCTTGAACTGTTCTGGTAATGGAAATTCTGTCTGTAAAACAAACAAAATCATTTGCTACAAACTTGTTTAAGTTCAACATAACTGTTTGTTTGTGTTTTGGTTGTTTGTTGCCATGGTATTGTCAGTTTGTTTTCAACTTGTGCATTTGAGTATCCCTTTGGTATCTTTCGCTCTCTTTTACCGATTATCTTGGGATTTCGTCAATTTATGTGGCTGATGGAGTTGACGTTTTGTATCAATTTTTTTAATTGTTAAAAACTTGGATGGTATACAATTTAAAAGTTATCACTGAGCAGGCAATGTTCATCTATTACCTAGGGTAAAATAATTTACATGACAAATAGTTTATGAATTTCATGATGTCTTAGTGTTAGATAAGAGACATTTTTATTATATTGGTTACAATGAAATATTGTGATTTCCCAGTTAAATCAAAACTGATAATTTTGCATGTGAAATAAATCCAATAATTTCACTCCTCTCCCAATATACAGCTTTGGGTGTTGTCAAGACATTGTTTATACAGGTATCGGACTCGGACTTCTTTTAAACTGAGTTTTACTGTGTGTATTGCTTTGTGTTTGTTTTTTCTACATTGGCCAGAGGTATAAGGGGAGGGTTGAGATCTCACAAAACATGTTTAACCCCGCCACATTTTGCACCTCTCCCAAGTCAGGAGCCTCTGGCCTTTGTTAGTCTTGTAAGATTTTTAATTTTAGTTCAATTATATGTTTTGTATTTTAGTATGACGTCCATTTTCACTGAACTAGTACACATTTTTGTTTAGGGGCCAGCTGAAGCCCACCTCCGGGTACAGGATTTTCTCAATGTGTTGAAGACCCATTGGTGGCCTTAGTCTGTTTTCTGCTCTTTGGTCGGGTTGTCTCTTTGACACATTCCCCATTTCCATTCTCAATTTTATATACATAAAAGTTCTTTTAAACAACTTAATTCTGGTTATAATGATCAGAGCTAATAATAAAGTAATAAATATTCAACCAACACAGTACCAATTTAAAAGCGTCAACTTACAAAGTCTCCATCATCTTTAGGAACTAGTATATTCATTTCAGAGGATTTTGATGTTATAATTTCACAGTTGAGTGAATCTTTACTTAAGTAAATCATACATCCATCAGTTTTATCTATAGAGACTGTTGGCATAGTTCCTTGAACCTGAAAAATATACAAATATGTAACCTAAATATTGCCCACTCCCATTGTCATCATTTTTGTCAGAACTATTGTACACTTCTGGTCGAGGACCATTTATCGTCACCAGTCAACTGCATTTTATGTAATAACAGAATAGTTGCGGTAATATTCCATGCTGCTGTTAACATTGGTTAACTTCAGAAAAATATTTTTACTGACAGGGAGTTTTTTTAACTTGTTTGAGGGGAGATAATATCCAGCTTTTCGTTTGTTTTCCTTTGCATTTTTGTACTGTTGTCAGGAAAGAACATTCAAGGGGAGGGTTGGCGCCCAAACACATTCTGTGTGTGCCTGTCCCAAGTCAGGAGCCTGTAATTCAGTGGTTGTCGTTTGTTAGTGTTTATCATATTTGTTGTCGAGCCTTCGACTTTTGTCGAAAAAGCGAGACATAGCGATCCTACATTCCGTCGTCGGCGGCGTCCACAAATATTCACTCTGTGGTTAAAGTTTTTGAAATTTTAATAACTTTCTTAAACTATCCTGGATTTCTTCCAAACTTGGACAGAAGCTTGTTTATGATCATAAGATAATATTCAAAAGTAAATTTTGTAAAAAACAAATTCCATTTTTTCTGTATTTTACTTATAAATGGACTTAGTTTTTCTGCCAGGAAACATTACATTTATTCTGTGGTTAAAGTTTTTGAAATTTTAATAACTTTCTTAAACTATCCTTGATTTCTACCAAACTTGGAAAGAAGCTTGTTTATGATCATGAGATAGTATCCAGAAGTAAATTTTGTAAAAAAAAAAATTCCATTTTTTCCGTATTTTACTTATAACTGGACTTATGTTTTTCTGCCAGTTAACATTACATTCACTCTGTGGTTAAAGTTTTTCAAATTTTAACAACTTTCTTAAACTATCTTGGATTTGTACTAAACTTGGACAGAAGATTGTTCAAGTTAAAAGCTAGTATCTAGAAGGAAATTTTGTTAAAATTTTGTTCCATTTTTTCTGTATTTTACTTATAAATGGACTTAGTTTTTCTTCCAGTTAACATTACATACAGTCTGCAGTTTAAGTTTTTAAAACATTTATTAGATTCATAAACTATCCTGGATTTTTACCAAACTTGGACAGAAGCTACTTACAATCAAAAGATAGTATAGAGAGGAATATTTTTATTATTTTTTTTTCTCATTTTTGTTGAGCCTGCGATTGACAGCAAAAGTAGGCGAGACACTGGGTTCCGTGGAACCCTTACGAATTTTTTTTCCTTTATTGTTTTGTACATAAATGAGGTTGTTAGTTTTCTCGTATGAATTGTGTTACATTTGTCATTTCAGGGCTATATAAGCTTGCTATGTGGTATGGGTTTAGCTCATTGTTAAAGGCTGTATGGTGACCTATAGTTGCTAACTCTTACATCATTTTGTCTCTGGTTGCTCATTGGCAATCATACCATATCTTCCTATTTTTATTGTTATAGATATCGCCTGCTATTAGGAAATAAAATCTAATTTTGGCAGGCCTCATGCTTGTTGTCTCCCAGGATCTCATTAAACATCCATGTTATGTGAATATGAACATTTAAAACGCAATCTTTTGTTCTAATTACGGGAAATCTGTTCCAGTCAACTACTAAACCTCAACACCCAAATGATAGCCAAAAGGATTGACACTAAATAAAAGATGACTTGATATTCCCAAACAATGCAGCAATCCAACAACACATGAAAATGATATCCATCAATATGCAGTCTTTAACAATAAACCCAGTCTTTTGTATTGTCTATAAAATAACTTTAGCAGCATACCTACTTGTAAAATCCCAGAATTGTAAATGGGGAAGAATAATAAATTAGATATTATATACAGCAAAGCAATGTAAGAAAGATAACTCTTACCTGTCCTTTAACACTCTGACAGTTGACAAATTCTAATGAGGCTAAAACATCATCAAACGCTATTCCTACTTTTTTACAGCTATCTGTTAAAATAAAGATTATTTATTTGAGAGATATAATAATATTGTTGTCCTATGTGAAGTACTGAGGATTCATTATTATCTGTTGGATACAAATTTTCATGGATTTCGTGGGTACAGGTGAACCACGGAATTAAATGTTCAACGAATGACAAATTTTCTATAGGTTTGTATGCAAAATCACGAAATTAAATATCCACAAACATGTAAGTTTTCCTTAATTCACAAAAATAAATTAATCCACAGTACATACAATGTATATACATATGATTAAACACAGTCCACCTTTATTCATATGATTAAACACAATCCACATTTATACATTTGATAAAAGTTTAACTTCAGTAATAAAAGGAAAGTGATATTTTTTTAGTTTCAGTTTTTGAAATATTACATAGATGGGTTCAATTTCTATTTTTGGTTGTGCTGAAACTTTAACAGGTTCATTTAGTCCTGAATTTGTTTTTTTTTTATTAAAAAATAAGTAGATACCAAGGAGATATAACAGTTGAATTGAAAGAAGGACAGACAAGGTTGTGGTTTAATTCAGTGGTTGTTGTTTGTTGCTGTATATCATCAGTGGCAGATCCAAGGGGGGGTGTTCCAGGGGTTGGAACCCCATTTTTTTGTTTGACGATCAATGCATTTGAATGGGGACATATATTTGGAAACCGCCCTTTCTCCTGGGTTGGAACCCCCCCTTTTAATAAACAGCTGCGCCATGAGCGCATGATACGCCCGTCGTCTTGTGTGTGAATTTTTATGCAATAAGCATAAATAGTTTCTGACATACGGCGTGACATGCGAAAACCCTCTTTTTTTTTTTACAAAAAACTCAATATCTATAAAATAAAATTTTGAATCAAAACCAAAAAGTATACAGATCTTTAGATAATATAACTAAGAAGTGTGTAAAATTTTAAGCAATAATCATAAATCGTTTTTGAGATACGGCGCGACATGTGAAAACACCCCTTTTAAAAAAAAAAATCAATATCTCAAAAATAAAATTTTGAATCAAAACCAAAAAGTATACAGATCTTTAGATTAATATAACTAAGAAGTGTGTAAAATTTTAAGCAATAATCATAAATCATTTTTGAGATACGGCGCGACATGTGAAAAACCCCTCCCCCTTTTTAACAAAATACTCAATAACTCAAAAATAAAATTTTGAATCATCACCAAAAAGTATACAGATCTTAAGATTAATATAACTAAGAAGTGTGTAAAGTTTTAAGCAATAATCATAAATTGTTTTTGAGATACGGTGCGACATGTGAAAAAAAACACACACCTGTTTTAGTTACTAAGTCCCGTAACTCAAAAAGTTTTAATCTTATTTTCACCAAAAAGTATACAGATCGTTTGACCATCATAAGAAACAACTATGTTAAGTTTCATGAAATTTGGATAAGTCATTCTCAAGTTACGGTGCGACATGTTTACGCCGGACAGACAGACGGACAGACGGACAGACAGACGGACGCCGGACATTTGTATAACATAATACGTCCCGTCAAAAACTTGACGGGCGTATAAAAATGGCTGGATCCGCCCCTGATCATATTTGTTTATAGTTCACTGTTTAGTACTTAAATCAGGCTGTTAGTTTTCTTGTTTGAATTGTTTAACATTTGTTATTTTGGGGCCTTTAATAGCGGACTATGCGGAATGGGTTTTGCTCATTATTGAAAGCCGTAGGGTGACTTATAGTTGTTAACTTCTATGTCATTTGGTCTCTGGTGAAGAGTTGTCTCATTGGCAATGATACCACATCTTCTTATTTTTATAATTAAAAACACAAAAGACAAGAAATAGTCCATCTAGGATTAATTGATTTAACCTTTTCTCAACTTGAATAAAAGAGCTTACTTTTTCTTCCGTAGAATAAAAGATTTAACTTTTGCTTGTCTAGGAAAATAGAGGTTACTTTTCTTACCTGAGATAACAGAGGTGACCTTTCCTTTGATAGGATAAGAGAGTAGACCATTACTTTGATAGGATAACAGAGTTGACCTTTCCTTTGATAGGATAACAGAGTTGACCATTCCTTTGATAGGATAACAGAGTTGACCTTTCCTTTGATAGGATAACATAGTTGACCTTTCCTTTGATAGGATAACAGAGACGACCTTTCCTTTGATAGGATAACAGAGTTGACTATTCCTTTGATAGGATATAACAGAGATTTGACCGCCATTACTGGAAATCACAAAGGTTCCTGTAAAATTTTGACCTCACAATAGAAAATGTCTGATGCAACAAAGGAATAGTGATTGTTGTACGATGTCAATAGTTGAAGTGTCGCAAATTCTCTGGTCAAGTGATACAGAGTCCCAAATAGCGATAAGGTCTATTATTGAGGTGACTTTTCCTTCCTCCCTCCCATTCAAGAGGTGACTTTTTCTCTCTACCGTAATATAAGTCACTTTTTCTCTCTACCATTATAGAGGTGACTTTTCCTCCCTACCATTATAGAGGTGACTTTTCCTCCCTCCCATTAGAGAAGTGACTTTTCCTCCCTCCCATTAGAGAGGTGATTTTTCCTCCCTACCATTAGAGAGGTAACTTTTCCTCTCTACCATTAAAGAGGTGACTTTTCCTCCCTCCAATTATAGAGGTGACTTTTCCTCCCTCCCATTAGAGAGGTGACTTTTCCTCCCTCCCATTAGAGAGGTGACTTTTCCTCCCTACCAATATAGAGGTGACTTTTCCTCCCTACCGTTATGGAGGTGACTTTTCCTCTCTACCGTTATAGAGGTGACTTTTCCTCCCTCCCATTAGAGAGGTGACTTTTCCTCCCTACCATTAGAGAGGTAACCTTTCCTCTCTACCGTTATAGAGGTGACTTTTCCTCCCTACCGTTATGGAGGTGACTTTTCCTCTCTACCGTTATAGAGGTGACTTTTCCTCCATACCATTATAGAGGTGACTTTTCCTCCCTACCATTAGAGAGGTGACTTTTCCTCCCTACCATTAGAGAGGTGACTTTTCCTCCCTACCGTTATAGAGGTGACTTTTCCTCCCTACCATTATAGAGGTGACTTTTCCTCCCTCCCTACTGTTACAGAGGTGACTTTTCCTCCCTCCCTACCGTTACAGAGGTGACTTTTCCTTCCTACCATTATAGAGGTGATTTTTCTGTACCTAGGATAATAGAGTTGACCTTTCCTTACCTATGTATTATAATATTGAACTTTTCTTACCTAAGATAATAGAGTTGACCTTTCCTTTGACTATGATTGTACTATCAGTACATTTAAAGGCGTAAACTGTCTGTTTTAACTCTGTATTATCTATAACAATGTTTTTGTTGCCTTTTTGGTATTCCTGAAAACAGAAATATGACATGATTAAAATAAATGGAGAATGTGACCATGGGACACAGATGATGCCCCTGCTTGTATATAACGTTATAAAGGGACATAACTCAAGAACGGTAAAAGTGACACCACCCAAATTCGAACTTGATCTGAGTTTTATGGTAATAAGCATTGAGTATAAGTTTCATAACATTTGTTAGTTAGAGAAAGGACAAGGGTAACACTTAATGTCCCCTCTGCTGCGACGGTGGCATAAATATCTTAGAATTTTCATTTCAAATTGTTAAATCAACATAATAGGGTACTGTAAACCAACTAATTCTTGCGAATGATTTATTTTCATGAGTAGATAAATAACAAGAATATAAATCGTTATGAATATGTAAAACTTGGATCTTTCCTTATTCAACTACATCAAGTAGATTTGACAGTCATGAAATTGAATGCAGAAAAGTGGGTTAGAAAAGGCTAAACACGAAATAAAGTATCTAAGAATATAATTTGATTTACAGTATATTAAAATAGATCAAAGACTCAATGGCTTGGATGCTCAGAATGCTTCTTAACCCTTACCATGCGGTGACCGTCATATGACGAGATTACCCAAACTACCGTTATTTGGCTCCAATGGCTCTCCATACTTTTAGAGGTCAACTATATGACATTAATTTCGAATTTGATGCATGCTCCCTCAACCTGACGCTATTCATTGTCATGTTTCTCAAGTTAAAGGTGCATTTTCAGAGCAAATACAAATTTGGAAAATTGAAATCGAATAAAACTGGTTTTTCTGGAGGGGTGGGCTTCACATCGGTATCAGACACACGCAGTTCAGAGGACTAAAACTTTAAAAAATAGTGTAAATCCGCGGGAATATAACTACTGATCGTGTTTATTATTGAAATCCACTTAGTGAATGACTACTTCCGGTTGCAGGTCCAGTTGAAGCTAAAAAACGTGAAAAATCAAGAAATTCTGGATTTTTGGTGCAGATGACCTTCTTTAGACTGCTGTACCAAGATCAGTTTGACTCCGACCTAAGCTTTGTTGTGATTAATGTGTTCACTGGGGTCCACTCTACATGCAGACTACAGTAAGATACATCTATCAGCATCCCTCGGTCTTCCTGGTCAAGAAATAGGACGAAAAACTTGTCAAGATTGACGCTTTTTGCACCTGATGACCAACTTTGGGGCAAATTCCTGCCCAGCCACCCCTGCCTCCTCACCCCGACCACGCCACCCCGTGATCCCCTATCTTAGATTTAAAGGAATCAATATGCATCAGCAGCAGGGTAAAGCTCATTTGCATGTAATTTGTATATTTTTGCAAATAAACTAAAATTATACATTTTCTGAAAACAATTCAGCATGGTAAGTGTTAAACTAAAGCGAATGGTCTATACTGAACATTTTCATATAAAATGCAAAAAATAGAAAAAATCTTTAAACAACTCCATAATGGAAGGAGCACAATTTCAATAGGTTTGCAAATTTTCTTTGAAGTCCGAAAGATCTTCATTCAAAACAAAAATTGGTACCATCTTTTGAAATTTTTGCTGAAAAAATGACCAAGTTCTTGAGTTTGGAAAATTCCTCTAACAATTCAATAATAGCAGGTACACAACTACAATATGTGTGCAATCTATCTGGGAAGTTTAAAGGATCAGGGTTGAAAACTGTAGGAGGAGATGATTACGCAAAATATGTTTTGTCTTTTGTCAATTTTGCCAAAAAAAAAAGTTTCAAAGTCTTGAAAAAATAGGAAAACATTCTTCAAACAATTGCATAATAGCAGGTGCACAACTTCAACACATGTGCAATATGTCTGTGAAGTTTCAGGCATCTAGGTTGAAAACTGAGGTAGGAGTTGATTTCACAAAATATGAATTGTCTTTTGTCAATTTTGCCCTGTATAAACTAAGTCTGGAAAAATAGAAAAATACTCATCAAACAATTCCACAATAGCACAACTTTAACATATGTGCAATCTTTCTGTGAAGTTTCACAAATCATGTTTAAAAACTGTAGGAGGAGTTGATTACACAAAACAGGTACACCCCCTCCCCCCCTCCACGGCCAACATAACAATATTAAATCTTACTTTATGATATCAAAATTGAGTTACTTACAACGGCCCATTTTTTATTCTGTAATTCAAACACTGGTGGTTTATCAGCTGCTACAGGCTTGGCTACTGGCTTGACTGCTGTAGCTGGTGCTGTAGGTTTAGAGTAAGGCTTTGGACCCTGTTGTGTGGCCTTGTATGGGGCTGGGCCTTCACGAAGTTTGGGATTCTTATGTGTTTTCATATCATCTGTTACTTTCTTCAATCCTGAAATATATATCTACTTGTCAACATGGCTGTCAGTATGGTAAATATCAATATCTATACTACTAAAATAACGAGGTCCAATTTGTAAGCCCGCATTACGTAAAAATGACGAATCAAAGAATATAACTAATATAGGATAATGGTGTTGTTTAAAAATTACACCATTCCAGGCCCTTTTGTTTTCCACATAATTAATATTACCAATAATTAACAAGTTCAGGGTCGAAACCGATACCGATACCAATAGTATACGTCACATGTAGTTTCCGGTTGTAGTTACCCGTTACCTTCTGTAAACACCTCCTCTATCAGGAGAACCTGGAATTCTTCCAGTAGTTGTTTTATATCTATGTTACACTATAGTACACTATTTAACAAGTCTGTTTTCTTCCACCTCAATACCACTATTAATTTTGGTTAATTAGTTAAAAAATTTAATTTAGTTTATAGTAAGTTTATTGTAGTAAGAAAACAGACAGATTTTGAAGGAGGGAAAAGTGTACACCTTACAATCAGCATGACTTTATCAGATGACAATACGAATACTAAAAATCCAGGATTAAAAAAAAGGCATAGGTATTTTAATTCAGTCACAGATCCGCGATGTAGCGGGTGTGTTCTAGTTGAATGTAAACTGACAATGGTAAGCGCTATTCCATTAAAATGTATGTGGGAGGGTAGGAAGGGACTTTAAAAATATCCCTACAACCAAGAACCATTTTTTAGATAATTTTGCATAATGGTAATAGACACATATTGAAAAAAGACCCATGACCCACATTCAATAATCAAACTTTCCTTCCTACCCTCTCACATACATTTTAATGGAATAGCCTTAATGTGAATTCAATCCCATGCTTCAATTTATTGTCAATTAAGGGGCAGATATAGGGTGCCCAGTAACCTTTATGACACTAATTCAATCCCATGATTCAATTTATTCTCAATTAAGGGGCAGATGATATAGGGTGCCCAGTAACCTTTATGACACTAATTCAATCCCATGATTCAATTTATTCTCAATTAAGGGGCAGATATAGGGTGCCCAGTAATCGTTATGACACTAATTCAATCCCATGCTTCAATTTATTGTCAATTAAGGGGCAGATATAGGGTGCCCAGTAACCTTTATGACACTAAATTTGTGTGTTCTTTTAGATTCTTCATATTTTTTTACTTTTTTGTGGTTTTTTTTTACGTCTTTTTCAGTTTGGCTATTGCTGTCTTCATTTTTCCTCCTGTGGTTTCAGATTTTAAATGGCCCTCCTTTTTGTGATTAAGAGCAGTAACTCTAACTTTTACTTATATATATATATGTACTAACCTTTAGTAATATCAGTTCCTTTCTGAAGACTTTCAAACAGCTGTGCCCTGCTGTCATCTCCTCCATTATTATCACCTGCCTCAGGAGTGGGAGCTGGTGGGGGTGGTGGAGGTGGTGGGAGTGGAGCACCACCTGGTGGTGGTGGTGCTCCTCCAGAAGCTGGTCCTGATTTGGTAACAGATAAGGCATTACCGCCCTGAAAATAGAAAAATAATATTTAAACTTTCAGAAAAGAAAAAAATTATGTGATTATACAAAAAAAACTGTGAAATATGAAGGAAATATTCTCTACAGCTGGTTTGAAATGTCCATTCAGTAAAACATGACCCATGGTCAAGTAACAACTACCCAGGGCTTACAATAAGGAGTGCACTCTCTTTGAGTGGTTGTCAAGTTAAAACAGGCTTACAATAAGGAGTGCACTCTCTTTGAGTGGTTGTCAAGTTAAAACAGGCTTACAATAAGGAGTGCACTCTCTTTGAGTGGTTGTCAAGTTAATACAGGCTTACAATAAGGAGTGCACTCTCTTTGAGTGGTTGTCAAGTTAAAACAGGCTTACAATAAGGAGTGCACTCTCTTTGAGTGGTTGTCAAGTTAAAACAGGCTTACAATAAGGAGTGCACTCTCTTTGAGTGGTTGTCAAGTTAAAACAGGGAATCTCCACTCTACCAAACACACTTTTTACACATAAGTCTACATTATTTTAGTGATTTAGAGCTTGCCGTACACTGTGGGCGCATTTCCATCATTGAAAACTGTCTGATGACTTCTAGATGTTAATCTTTGATGAACTTGTATTGTATTGTATTACCTTGCTGTCTCAAATAAAAATTAGGAAATATGTTATGATTGCCAATGAGACAACTATCCATCGGAGTTCAAATGACGAAGATATAAGCAATTATAGGTCGACGTATGGCATTTGACAATGAGAATTGTTTTTAATACGCATTAACTTGCTTTTCAATTGCATCATGATGGATTATTTAGCAACTTTGTGACAATTAAACCATAAATAATTGCTACTTTAACTTTCAGTATAATTTGGGAGCATTAAGCTATGGTTTGCTCTTTGGCACTAAGAATTAATTACAATACTTAAATGGATGTACACTCTTTTTTTAGGGTTCAAGATTCACTCCACTTCAAACACTCTAAGAAACTATCATCATGAAAGAGAAATCATTAAGTTTCAATCAATTTACCCACTCTTTAAATCTTTAAATTGATAACATAAAGTGGTAGAGTTCCTGACTACAAAGAATTACATTATAATAACAAGAGGTTTATGGAGAAGAGAAACTTAAAACAACTGGATTTCAATAGAAATTTGTTCAAAATCTCCTCTCTAACAATAAACATATGTGAAGATTAAATAAAAGTGAATCTGAATTACCTCCCTTTGGCCATGTTTATGTTTTAAAATCTTTTTCATCTTAATACGATTATCAACTTTTTTTTTTTACTAATAATAGATTCTACAGTTTTCTGTTGGATAACTCCATTATCGGCCTGTTTTAAGGCACTAGATTTTATTTTGAATATTAGGTCTAGTAATACTTTGCCTTTAATAAAACAGCCCTTTTATTACAATACTTCATCTAGATGTTTGCTGGAAGGTTGAACTTCAGAGATTTCACTGTATAGCAAGAGTTAAATCTATATATATTCTTTGATGAATTTGTGATATAAACATTCATCGCTATTTTGTGTATTTTTCCTTTGATCTTTTTTTGTGATAATTTGTTATATCACACTACTCGCTTGAGATGGAAAATTATCGCCAGAAACTTAGGGCGCAAGTGACGTTGTCAATGAAAACATCAACGATGTCATAGGCAAAATAGCAATAAACAGATTATCAATGGTCTTTCAAACTCGAGGATGTTTCTCAGCTTCATCTCATCTCAGGGCTTATTAAAATCGCCCTTCGATGAGATTGAATATGATAAACACCCTCTCGTTTGAAAAACCATCGATAATCTATAACTACCAAAGAAGACACATGGCTATGTGGTAGTAATGGATAAAATGTCTTCTTACAAATTATATCAATCATTCCTTTATTCAGAAGCTGAGTTTCAAGTTAAAAAAGTTACAGACAGATGAAAAGAAGGACAAAAGGATTGCAGTAAAACACACACTCTGTGTTGTAAAAATTAACCACTTTTATGCCTTAATTGAGTGTAGGAGAAATTATTTTAACAAATGAACACTCCATAACTGGATCCAATAAACGAAGAGCATGCATGCTCAGTATATATAATGTACGTAAGCTATAAGGATACCAAAAGTTCACAGGTACAACAGCTGACACACAAAAATAAGTTTTAATTGACCAAGTCATATGTTTTCACTGTTTTCCACAGATGCTATGTAAAAACATATGCTGCTCAAGCGTCAGAAAAGGCATGTGGGTGTCTTCAAAATATTTACAATACAATGATTTCTAATTACAAAAAGATTCTCAAATCTTCAATCTGGATTTATCTCTTACAGCAACCTGAATATTTTTAAAATTATTACAAAGTATTCACATACAGTAGCCAGCCCTACCTAAAGTTAACACTCTTAATTAAGGAAGGATTGATTGATTGATTGATGTTGTTTAATGCCACTTTCGGCACTGTTGGCTATATCATGGCAGTCAGTTATTATTGGTGGAGGAAGCCGGAGTGCTTAGAGATAACCAGTGCTGAGTTTTGAACTCACAACCTCTGAGTGTTGACAGGCTAGTGATCGCAGTAGATGAACTACTTAGGCCACTCGGCCACTGAGGCCCCCTCTAGTTAAGGAAAGCACATGTACTAAGTAACCTTTCTTGGTTGATTGACTGTTGTTTGCTTAATGTCCAGTGGCAAATATTCCATGCATGTTTAGGACAAGAACAAATTAACAACAAATCAGAGAGGTTACCAGGGTTTTGCAATGTGAGTCTAGCAAGATGAATTAAGTGTGGATTATTTGGATTGCCACTGAAATAATTAAGAGAACATGTTGGGGAAAGCAAAAATTTGCCTTGCAGTAAGCCACCTGAATACTCCTCTAAGAGATATAATAAAAGAGAGGCAAAATGTACCAAATGAATATTAACTGTCTAAATGTTGGTAGCTAACAAAACAGCTTTCTATTTGTATGAGAAAGATGCATATATATATATATATAGCAAAAGAAATTTTTGGTTAATGGTTGTAGAGTTAATTGTATTCTAATTTTAGTAAAAAAAGATTCACAAAATCCCAATTTTCTGCTTATTTTTCTAATATCATTTTTTATAAAATAAGGAATATGTCAAAAGATTTTGTTTTAAAAAAATCTAAAAATGGGTAAGCATATACTATTTTCAATTTGGCATACAAAATTTAAGTTTACCTTTATATTTAGTATTTTAAACTTTAAACAACAAAAATTTTAGTTTATGTCCATTTATTCTGCCCTTCTTGGTATATATATTGGCTTCTGATGAAGAAAGGAAAGAATAGTTCACATGCCATCAAACATTTCTTATTTGCAAAAAATTAAATACCAAGCATTTTTTAATTAATAGGTTACTGAATTTAATTAATTCAAACCTAATCTAAAAGTCGTTCAATTTTGTTTCTGGCAAATCACTGAAGAAATTTCAATGAACAGTATAAAACAAATTAGTAAAATTGTAATCTGTCTAATTTACTCTCAATGAGGCTTGAAATGATAAGGTCTCCACTCAATTATTCAAACATTGAATTGACTCTGACTGAATCAAAATTTTCTATTTCTTTTTTGGTGCATTCTGACAAATCAAAAGGAGAAACAAATAAAATGAGATAAAATGATTAAATTATATCTTTTCTGGAGGATTAAATATAATTTAATTGTCTGCCATTCTTCTGATTTACAAGGTCAAAGTTTGATGTTGGTCAGATTTTATAAAGTTCACAATTTTTAACTGACTTATTTATGTAAATGCCATATTTTTCAAAGAACTGCTTTAAGCACTGCAAAACAACAAACAATCAAATCTACTTCATCTTGTAGACATTGGGATTATCGGTATTTGAATTTCCTTTGAAGATTAATGTACAATTCTTAATTATATAAAAATCACATAAGTACATAAACCATGATTTCTTCATCTTTTATAGCATTTAAAAAATTGCAAAAATCTATACACATTTTATTTTGAATTCCCCCAAAAAATGAGGTTTGCTATATATGTCAACTGTTTATTTGAGATGAATAACAGCAATAAAAACACATTTCCTTTAATTTAAGTTTTTTCCAAATGCCTTTCTGGATACTCAGTGTCATGTATTGATACATTTGTATGTCACAAACCTTCTTTCCCTATTGTGATAGATATAGCATTATATAAGGTGGCAATTTTAGCTGGTTGCAAGCTCAAATACTTGAAGAACTTTCTAATTAATTCCTGCAACACTATTTTCTACTCATTTATACCTAATTGAATCAATATTGAAAGAAACCTCACTAACTGATCTACAGCCACCTTTATAGTATATAATAGTCAGAAATTGAAGTTCAGGTAATCATTTAGGCTTGTTACTGAGTGGTGGGCACGGTGCACACACACACAGAATTGAAAAGAATAGTACCTATATTTCCTAAGTCTGCCAAATTTTCCTGTACCTAAAGTCCCTTACTTTTTAACAAAATGAATTCACCAATATACCGTTTAAAACTGTCCTCACCCTTGCTGATTCCCACTGGACGCTAACCAACCAACAATCAATCAATTAATCACCCTTGCTGAACCTCATTCCCCCCTCCTAATTCATGATCCTCCTAACCTTCCTCTTTAACTTCTCATTCATCATCTTTCACAAGACAAAACAATGACCTTGAACCATCCCCTGCCAAGTTAGGTGACATTCATTAAGACGGAGCAGATTCTAACAACCTCATAGAATGAAAAACATTTGTATTATGTGTAAGACAAGCTGTTATTATTTGTAGAATTATAATGAAACAATGCATTAGACAAAAAAATCAACACTTTAACATCTTAATCTCTTTTAAAGATGGAAGATGGCTTCAGATTCAGTAGGTCGCCCAAAGGTGTCGGTGACATCTCAGCAATCGTTTACTTTGCCGATAAGACTCATCTTGTGATTGTTGTTGTCAAGAAAAAGAAAACTCATCCAAGATACCAGGCTTATAATTTTGTATGCCAGATGAGCCTTTCATCTATAAAAGACTCAATGAAAAGATGCTCAAATAAAAAAGTTAAAAAATGGAGGACCCAAATTCTGAAAGAGGATACCAAATAATAAAATCAGGTGGTCTATGTCAATTTTTGTCAGATACATTAAAACTCTGTTTAAATGTAAGCCCTTTCCTAAAAATGGAGAAAGTCCATTCAAAAATGAGTATGGTTTGGATTTGAGTTCTTCAAAAGTATGTGCCAAAAAAAAAATTAAAGACATTTAGTGATTTAGACAGAGTTTACATACCATTAAAAGATCAATTACAGACAACAGAGACAACATCACAGAGAGGAGTACAAACAAGTTATTGTGGATTCATTATTATTCGTGGGATACTTATTTTCCTAGATTTCGTTGGTACAGGTACTACGAATTTAAAAGTTCAACAAAGTACACCATTTAAATAGCCTTATATCCAGGCAAAACCAAAAAATAAAATATCCCTGAAATTACAGTTTTTCCTCATCCAAGAAAATTTGTACCAACGAAAATAAAAGTATCCACATATCACCTAATTCCCATCAGACATTAGATAATGAACTTTCAATAGTATTATTAATTGCAAAAAACTTGAATGTCCTAATAACCAACTGAAATAATTGACTTTTAATTGCATTTTAAAGCCTCTGATTCATCTTAGAAATTGCAATGATCGGTTTTCATGGTTTAGTTACATTCCTAATGGGGCAATACATTTCTACAACTGAACTTTCTTTTTTGTCTAACATCATTATTATACTGCTAAAATTAACTCTTTCAATACTAATTTTTTGAACTTTGACCCATGAAACAACAAACACTAAGAATTTTCAAATGGATTTAACAGGATCGAATTGTTCCTCATTTTAACAAGATCAAAGCTGGTATATAGTCAGCAGATGTTCCCAAAACAGCATACTTATAGAACCTATTTTGGGTCATTCCACTAAACAATCAAACTTCAATCTGAATCTGAACTTAAATAGTCTTTAATAGTATGTATTGTTTTTAGAACCCCATGAAACATCCCCTCCCACTCTCTATGGGTGTGCTATTTTTCAATTGTTCATGGGTATTAATGTTAGACAGGAATGCTGCAAAATTACAATGTCCAAACTCTGATTTCTAAGGTGGAAAAATTCTGGTTCCCCAGAATAATTTCTGAACCCCTCGCGGTTTCCATCTTGGTTTTGTTAAAAGTTCTTATTCGCCTTCGCAATGTCTATCAACACTGTCTTATAACAAATCTTTAAATTTCAAAGCACATCAAATTTTAATATTCATTTACATTATCATGATTATCAAGACATGAACATCCTAAAAATTGTGAAAATGTGATTAATTTTGTAACTTTTATTGAATAGATAAACATGCATGTACATTAAAATTTCAACAGATAATATGCATAAAGCAAGAGCGTTAAAATTTTAACAGATTATATGCAAAAAGAAAGAGCATTAAAATTTCAACAGATAAAAGGAATAAAGAAAAAAACTAATTTTTCAAAATGTCTTCCATCAGATCTGGAGTATTTAACAAGCAGAAGTCAGATTTAAAATAAAAACTCAGTTCAGTTATCTCCCTTTGTTTAAGTACTCAACAATTTATTCTTAGATCAATGTTCTGCAATGCTTATTATAAAAACAAAACACTCTAAGATTTTGACCCCCCACTTCTTTGTACCTGAATAAACAGATGGAAACCAGAAAAAATCTTAAATTTCTTCAGGAATTTAAATAAAATTGATTCAAAGTAAATTCTGCTTATTTTTCCATTCATTTTCTCCAAACACCTTATGTTCTGCTTAAATGATTTTCAAGATTTTTATAAACTTTTCTAGGCAGAAGGATAAACACTGAGAAGTGCTGAATGTGTTTACATTTTGTGGGTATTAAATAAAAATAAATAATTAATCTAGCAAATGGTTGGAAATCAACCATCTTGAAAAGTTCAAAAGAACTTTTATTAATCATTTTGACTTTCTTTTCAATCATTTGTTGTATTTCTTATCTATGTCTGGGTCAGTTGGTTAGCTTTTACTTTTGCAAAAAATTATTTAATTGTTTGTTCCACAAATGCTTTACTTTTCACTTCAAAGTAGGCTACCAAATTCATTGCTGATGATTATTCTAATTTTTAACTCATTGTTAAGAAATTAACAATATCCATTTCCAAAATTATTCTGCAAGTACATATTTTCTATTTGGGAGTCCTTTTGTCAGACTAAAAGCTAATAAGTGTAGGTTTATAAAAATTGTAAATCTGAATTTATCACCATCTTGTTTTATACTTTATAGTGGTTTTAACATTCAATCTGTTTGGTTCTTTTGAAATGAAAAAGAGATAATGTCCTTCCTTCAAGGTTACTCAAAATAAAGATCTACATGAATCAAAGAGTTGCTTCTAGGGGTCTGGATGTTTGAACCTCCTCTTTCTTTTTCTTCAGATTTTTTTTTAATCAGTAAAATTGATGAAAGTAAGAATGTAACTGCCCTTTGAAGAATTTCTGGATCTGTGCTTCGAAAATAAAGGTCACCTGGCACTCTTGTGATTCAAGGTATTATAGCAGTCTAGTGTCTACTCGTTTAGAGACTCAGGATTTTCCACTCCCATTGGGTCTCTGCATGCGTTCGTCTGGGTAGGCAACTCCTTGCGTTTCTCTTTGACTCTGTGCATGGATCCATCAGGAAGCAACAGATTGCAAGGTCACCAACAGAAAAGTACACACACATTGTTTGGCAAGATAAATCCAGACAAAGATATGGAACATAAACACCAAATTCACAAAAGACAAAGACACTTAGAGACATTAACAAATACCAAAGAGATTCCTTTGTTGGGGTCAGCACAAACACGGGCTTTCTTTTACTTTACGCGTCCCAACCCTTATAGAGCTTAACTAAGCTATCCTTAACTCTAAACCTTACCCTAACCTATACCTAACCCTTACACCAACCCTAATTCTAAAATCTAACCATAACCCAAAACATCCCCATACCTAACCATAACCATAAATGTACCCTTAGCCTAAAGTTTAGGGACAGTGTAAACTATTTCACTTATACAGATCTACTCCCTCTAAGAAAAGTCGGCTAAAGAAAATATTTAATCTGTTATATAACCAGTGAAGATAAGTAAGAAAGTGTTGCACTCCCGCACACTTTCCTAATAATGTGATGAGCATGCACGCGAACACATTTTTTACACATTTCAACATGCCTGACTTTTTTTAAATTCCAAGATATCTATCAATTGCTACTCATTAAAGTAAACATATACTGTAATAATATAAAACTGTTATTGAAAGATCAGACGCAGGCAAGATCTGTTTTATACCCAAGACAATTTATTTGTAAATTTTGAACTAATTATTGGTGTTATACTTTAGTATAAACTATCTATCTTTCTAAACTGTAGGATATTGAATAGACAACATCGGAAATGTGTATTAGAGATTGGGTTGTCATTAGTTTAGAAAATCAGGAGAAAGCAATTTGGAGAAAGGAGAGGATCTAGGGAAGGGGAAAGAAAAATATATTCTTCTCCTTGATGTTAAGCATTCATCAATCAATGAAATTAATCTCACAGAAGCATGCCTTCATGCCTCTCTCCATTGGTTTGTAAGACTGTGCTTAAAAACTGATAATTTTTTTTAATTGTCCATTCAGAGCCAAGGAATGACAGATAAACCAGTCAAAAGAAACAGTCTATAAATATCTTTAAATGAAACATGAAGAATGAAAACAAATGGGTATAAAATTGGCACCCAAATCCTATAAATTTTATAATTTTGTTATTTTTTTACTCTTAATTGATTGATATTTTTCAATTGAAAGTCATGATATATTTCAGGTTTTAGTTTTTGTAACTTGAGTACAAATACAAATGTGAAAGATTATTTTTCCATGAGAATGATAATTTGTCACCTTGATGGAATTAGAAAGCAAGATTTAAGTCCGGATCCAATAGCAACAAAACTACATATGTCACATTCATCATGTATGTATAGCCATATTTTTCTTTGTTATAGATTTCTTCTGGATTAAGGAGTCAAACAAGAAATATGTGTCCATAGGAAACCATTCCATGATCACTCGATCACATTTCAATGTTCAGTAAAATGGAAAATCTTAGTTAAAGGGGCACTAGCTACGAGATATATAAAAAATCTAATATACGATTTTTTTTGTTCAATCATTAATGAAAGTGAAATAGTGAAATAATTATTTGCTTTTAGCCGCCAGTATGGTTCAATTTTGTCAAAATAAGCTAAGAAACATTCATGATGAATTATTCACTTGCAAGTGAATAATTCAACCTCATTGAAACCGTATTCATGTGAACTTCAATTTAACCCCTTAGCTAGAGATGGATAACACGTGAATTGTATGTGTAGAGTTATTTAAAGGAAAAGAATGTCAACATTGAAAGTGAAACAAAAGTAAATCATTTGATTGACTGATCCGATCCACAAAAAATCATTCTTATACAGGTAAAAACGATAATAAACATATATTTTTAATCTATAATATGAAATTAAACAGACCTAGAAAAATCCAATAGCACGAGTTCGCTTAATCTATTTATATCTTTATTTATGTTTAAATCGCTTATATGGTCATCGGATGACTTTGGAGGTCAACTCAATAGTTAATTAGATGGTACGTGTCTAAGACTAAAATACACACGAAACGAAGCTACGTGTTATCATGCCCATGTCCTGTTAACTGTTTATTTTAGACTTTTAATAGTTTGGATAAATGTTTTACATTGTTATAAAATAAATATGAGAATTTGAGTCAAATCGGTGAACATGAATTTGACAGCTAGTGCCCCTTTAAACCTTAATTTTGCATATATTTAAAAAGTTTACATCATAATGAATACAGGTATGTGTACTCATTTAAGTTTCAAGTTGATGTGTCCACAACTCCAGGTAAAGTTCTTTTAATTAGCTTATAAACCAAAACATTAACCTACCTAAAACACAAACTTAAAACTAATACGAGGGTCTGGATGGGGGTCCTTCATTTCTGTATTCTTTAATTTTTTAGGTCTTTTTTGCTTTATTCTTTATAATTTAGCACCTCATTATCTATATTCTTTATTATTTATGTCTATTTTTCTCTATTCTTTATATTTTTTGCTCATTATTCTATATTCTATAAACCCCGTACCACACCCTCAAATACGGGGCGGACAACAGACAACTACTATCTAGTTTTGTAACAGCAAGATAGATGGATAATGGGTGATGTAATCTAAGACAGCAACCCAACAGATCTTTCATAGTCTCCATTTTTTTTTTTGGTATTCACAACTCCCAGACTGTTTAAAGATTGATATCATTGACTCCTTGATCGTTGTTGAAAAGTGAATTAAGACTTATGAGTTCTACATGTCTACTTTGTTTGCTTATTTTGTGTCGTGGGGTTGCTGTTTCTTTGAAGTTTATTGACTCCTTGTTCATTGTTGAAGGATGAATTAGACTGTTTGTAGTTCGACATGTCTACTTTGTTTGCCTATTTTGTGTCGTGGGGTTGCTGATTCTTTGAAGTTTACTGACTACTTGTTCAATGTTGAAGGGTGAATTAGACTGTTTGTAGTTCTACATGTCTACTTCGTTTGCTTATTTTGTGTCGTGGGGTTCCTGTTTCTTTGAAGTTTACGCTAAATCTTCTTTTATTCATAGCATCATAAAAGCAGAAAAACTTGTAGATAGTTTATTGTCTAATGAGTGAATGGAACCTGCTTTACCAGAAAGTATAAGCTTTCAAAGAATTATAAGCTTATAATTTCCATTCAATTCTATCTACCTCAATGATTCTCTCTAGTCAAGACAGCAAAATAAAAACAGATTTTTTAAAAAGATAACCTTTTCACTAAAATATAAAACATGGAAAGATCCTAGCGATTATTTTCACTTTGATCAAAATCGTAAATGAGAAAACAGATGGTGCTTCTAAAAAAGAGAATTGCGAGTGTTCTGAAAATTGAAATTTAATTGCACTTCTCTGTACAGAAGAAATAAGAATGTTTATCAAAACATGAAAGTCAAAAACAGCTTTCAAATGTAAAGCTATACCAAAGAAAAAATTAAGAAGAGTCAATTTGACTCACTTTTATCATGTGTATAATATTATGAACTAATTGTTCTGAAAATTACATCTGTTTTATAAGTCGAAACTCTTTAATTGATTTGATAATTAATTACTGTATAATCAAGAATAGACTACAATAACTACCATTTAGAACATTCTTTCGATTATGATGCAGTTGTTATATAACTACACAGAAGTTAAGTAATTTGGTCTTAAAGCTAAATGTAGACTATTTTAAGGTTCAATATCGTGTTCTGCATAAGTTATATAAGGAACATTAACATAACATTTTACCCTTTAGTGCCAAAATATCACCAAATGTACATTCAGTCATGCCCTGTAAAAAGTTTTTAACTTTTAACATTTTACTTTTTCTTGAGAACCAGATTTTAATGTACAATCAAACCTGTATATAACGGTCACCCTAGGGACCAAAGAAAGGTGACCTTTGAATTAAAGTTCAAAATGGATAGTTGTTACTACAGCGGGACAAGTAGAGGGCTTTGGTTAAAAGAGGTGACTGTAAATGCAGGTTTGACTGTATATAGAAGTTTTTTTTGCAGAAAATGACTGTGCATGTAGTGTTTTTAAACTTTGCAAAAACAATAAAGTTTACCAATCTAAAGGGACATAACTCTTAAATAGTAAAATTGAAAATCAAACTTGAACTGCATTCCATGGAGGATAGTTATGTTGCAAATTTATAAAGTCTAAATCCACAGCAAACAAGTTATTGTCCTATTCTTTTTAGTGTTAACCAATTTTAACTGCTCCAACTTTTGGATTTTACTTTGAACTATATGTACATTTGCAAAAATTGAATGTATGAGCAATATATCAAATAAACAAACATTTCAAAATATTTGTCAGACTACAGATTTATTTGAGATCCAAGTTTATAAAAAGTTAAGAAATATATTAAGGCTGCTAGTGGAAAGAGCCAGAGTGTTACAAAATATATTTTAAAGTTCAAAACATGTAAAACATTCTAAAATACTGAGATAATCAAGGATGTCACATTTGCAGCGTTCTTATTTGAGAAGGTCTGTTTGTTTTTGTTTTATGAGTTATCTAAGTGCAGAACGTGGCAAATCAAAGATAGTCGTTTTCTTTATTGTCAAAATAAACTCTCATCTGATCGCTGAATTTCATCAAGATATTATTTCAAGGCATATTTTTTCCTTTTTGTATTTGTTTTGTTCTCGCTATCAAAACCAAGGGCAGATAATTAAATCATGACCATCCAAACAATTGAACTAAACAATGAGCCAAGTAAAGGTGTAACTTACGACAGGTGAAATTTATTATTGGGTAATGAACAGCAATATATTATCAATTCTTATCATTGATGCTGTTAGTTTTAAAGGGCCCCGAAGGTAGGTTTATGTTTTTTATTTGAGCGTCACTGATGAGTCTTTTATAGAAGAAATGCATGTAGGGCATACAAAATGTTCATCCTGGTATCTTTGAAGAGTTTATTAACATTAAAAAAAAAAAAAAAATACATGAAAATTTAGTGCCTCTTTGAAGACTCCAATAAGTTTCAACTTTATCATCAAGAATGAAAAAAATACATTTCACTGCTAACAAATTTAAAGTTTTTATTATTTCATAAGTAATCCAATAGATATAAGAAGATGTGGTATGAGTGCCAATGAGACAACTCTCCATCCAAGTAAAAATTTATAAAAGTAAACCACTATAGGTCACAGTACGGTCTTCAACACGGAGCCTTGGCTCACACCGAACAGTAAGCTATAAAGGGCCCCAAAAAATTACTAGTGTAAAACCATTCAAACGGCAAAACCAACGGTCTAATCTATATAATGCATGAATAAAAGGAGATGTATGACAAATGTCATGGAAGGAACCTGCTCTATCCAAAAAAGATTTTTACAGTGTAGTGTACTACTTTTGGGGCAAATTATCTCAAAATAATGGAAAAGTCTACCGGCTCTAACTCAAAATATGGACAATTTTATGTTATGGGGGTCTATAATTCAGTTTGACAGCTTCAGACATACCAAGACTGCCGCCAAAATATAAATAAACAAATACCTAGATGTCAGCATTACTTCTACAAAGTGAACACAACATATAACATCAACACCCTATTCTCAGACTTTGGACAAATGAGGTCAGGAAGGACACCAGTCAAACAGTCAACACCATGTTCTCTCCAGTTTCATGATTGACTGATTGTTGGTGTTTAAAGCCCCTTTCAGCACTCTTTGCTATATAATGGCGGCTAATTTTTATTGGAGGAGAAAGTGGGGATGCTGGAGATCGAGAACCATGACCTTTGGTAAGAAAACTGGCAACCCTTGTCAATTATTAAAGATTGGAGTCAAATGTTAGTAATTGCTGAAGATAAAATTACACCACTTGGCCACAGAGGGCCCCTTTCTCCAGTTTTAAGTAACTACACTCAAATGAAAACACGCATAAGAAAAAGAACAAAGACAAGAAAGACTATACATATTCACATTAAATAAATTAAGTCTTGCCAAACAGGATAAATTATAAAAGCAATCTACACTGACCTCATTTAAATCAATTAGTCAATTTAGACTTGATCAAGAATGAAATCTGTAACCCCAATTAGCAGATCATTTCAAAACCAACACATAAAAGTACCTTCTTTCACAATAAGCTGTTAATAAGACATTAATTACCAAGGTAAAAGATTCATGGAAATAATTAGCCATCAATCAGCTTACATTTCTATAACAATGAAATATAAAATTGTACCTGCATACTCTTGCCTTTTTTTCTCCTCAATAAACCGACAAAAGTATAGTACTAAAACCCTATATATTATCATCTTTCAAATCCATGCCAATAATTATAAGTAACTGATTTGTATCTGGTATCTGATAATAATGATTCCAAATCCTAGTTTCTCTAAACCACTAACCTTGATAATACAGTGTATATTAATAGTGGTAATTATAAAGGTATCTTTTTCAAATCAGAGGATGTAAAGCAACACACAATTATGAATGTGACCTTGAAGGAACTTTCTTATCTACACTTTATAGTGTAAAAAACTGCAGGAATCTTTGTTGAATCTGTGTGGTTTTGTTTACTTTTGTCAAGATCCAATCAATTTTGCTGAAATTTACATCAGCCAATCAGAAAATTCTCTTGGAAAATTGGAAATTGACGTTGTCAATCAAAATTTGACTGGCAGTTGAGGTTTCTTATCTGTTTTGAGATTTTTACTATCAGAACATAAATAAGTAATTTATTAGTTTGGCGTGTGTCTGCGCTATAGGTTTCACAAATGTTGTAAATAATTTGAAAAGAATTACATCAACATGTTTCTTTGTAAATGTTAAGGAGATTTTCATCTTGATTTCAATTTTAAAGTGTTGTAAGTTTCCAGTTTGGAATTTAATAGCTTGTTCATTTCAAATCTGATTTGCTGCAAATTTGTTGGACTTTTTTCAGTTTTTGTGAAATATCAAATAACGCACAAAGTATTTCAATATTTGACATACATTTGCACATCTTTTTGTTTAAGCACATATTGTTTTTTAATTACTTAATTACCTCTCTTTCTAAAGTTTAAAGTTAACATGTACTCTTGGCTATTATTAGCCTTTCACAAAACTGATAATACAAGAATTAAATAATTCTATGTTTGTAAAAACTGCAGACTCATCACTATTTGTTGATACAGTAGAATAATTGTCTCATCCTGTGTTTAATAAATATTGAGGATCTTGAAAGATGAACCATACATATATATATATGTTACCAGGATAAATATTAACTTAGGCTATCATTTTAAATTATAGTTTTTATAATAAAATTGAGAATGGAAATGGGGAATGTGTCAACATGGTCAAAGAGACAACAACCTGACCAAAGAGCAGAAAAAAGCCGAAGGCTACCAATAGGTCTTCAACACAGCGAAAAATCCCACACCCGAAGGCGGGCTTCAGCAGGCCCCTAAACAAAAATGTGTACTAGTTCAATGAAAATGGACGTCATAACTCATTTTACTTGAAATACCAATTGTTTCCACAAGGATTGTTTTGAAGGGGGTTCTCTCAAAAGTGGCCAGTTTTACTTTAAAAGAAGAAGATGAATTATTTATAATTTCAAATCACAAGTCCACTGCAGAGAACATGCACATTTTACATGACTACAAGATCAATAATTCAAAAATTTAAACAACATATGGACATTGTTTTTTTTCTAAATACTGGTATATTTTGAACATTGCTATTTCTTATTCTAAAATGTAAAAATAAGTTCTGGTAAGTCAGATTCCGCTGTACAAATGATTTGCCCATACTTTAATCATTTTTCCCGAATGACTTTTATATTACTAATATTTATATACTGATTTCCTAGACACAAACTTTGATGCTTCTCTGATCAGAAGAGAGAGAGTCCATCTTGCCATAACACAAGCTGTGAAAATATTCCTGTTTACAACAGAGTTCCACTGCACTTATATGCTCTGATAACCTTTAACCTTGGATGTACTGTTATCTCTGTATACAGGTATCAATACAGGGATACAGTATGATGTTTACATAAGATGCTGATAGATATTTTTTTAACGTTTTCATAAAGGTACAGAAAACATTGATTTGCTTAGCAATTCTTAGGGTAGAGTAAAAAATAATGCAATATTCAGATGAGAATTAACTAAAAAGCATACAGAATACACCAAGTTATCAACTAATCCAACTAAAATTAATTCCTGTATGACCCAAATGACCAGTTTTGGTATAAAAAAACTACTTCAAAGGCATTAAAAAAAAACATTGCCAAAACACCTTGATACATTCCTGGAAAATAAACACTTGATAATTTTAAATTTAGGGAAAAGGGGTATGTAGTAGGTTAATACATAATACATTTCAGGTGAATTGTTACACCTGTGCATAGTGGGCAAAACCTCTTACTGGTTCCCTGTGCCTATCCTATATATATACATATAGATTGGACCAGCAATTTTTTTTCAAATTCATGATTTACCTTAACAAAACACAAAATAAGTACCCCAAAAAAATATGTCTTCTAAGTGGAACTTACTCTTTATAAAATTAAAACTACTGGTATTTGTTTAGTTGTTAGATGTCTTGGACATATATTATTTCTAATTTGTTGATATTACCCCACAGATGTGTTTTTCAATGAACAGCTGTAGCATGGTCAACATCCTGCAAAGAATTCCGCTCAAGCGCAGACCCCTTGAGCTTGTAGTGAGGTAATTAAATTCTGCTCTCTGTTAAAGGCTTGTGTGACTTTGGGATGAAGAACAGCAATAAAAGCATTGTTTCTTTCTTTTGGTTTTTCATGTATGTAGACTGATTAACATCCAGTGGCAAATATTTCATGCATGTTCAAGACGAATGTGTATGTAGAGATTTTGTGACATGAATTGTTATGTCAATCCTTTCTTTTCCATTATATATATATATTTTAATTTAGACTTAGATAATTCAATGAAGAACGTAACATTCAAAGAAATGAAAGAGCAAGAAAAATATGTCAGAAACAACCTCTTGTGAACTTTCAAGATTGCACCAGCTCCATCCGTGTCTTTCATTACATTATGCATGATACAAAATAGAGGTAACATCACAAATCATCCGATTACAAACAACTACATAACCGTAATTACTTTTTTCTTTTTAATTACATCTTCCGAGGTCAAATACCCATCTAATTAACTTCCTGAATCTTCATCTAGGAAACGAAAATTTGAACAAGTTTCTATGATTCATCAACACTTTGGAAATGAGATTATTTCTCCATGCCCGAACAGGTTTAGGTAAAGTATTATATGAATTTTAAGGTATCAGACCATGTGTTTAAGATATCATCGTGAATCGAAGCATTCTCAAACATCACCTCGGATACAAGATTTTCTGGAGGAAGTGGGAAGTTTCGTGGTACATTGTATTTCGTTACAAATAAGTTTAATAGGAAAGACATATGGCACCTACTAGTTGTTTTCATTAAAAAAGTTTAAACATTATCTATTTATTTTGAAACATAAGTTTTGATTACATGTCAAAATTTTAATATGAGCTGAGGGTAACGACCTTGGAACTAGGTATGTAACGACCTTGGTGCTAGGTATGTAACAGAGTGATGTAAATTCAGAAACTTTTGCAATGTTTTTATAATTGCAAATATTACTAAATTACATGTTTCAGACAAAAAACACAACTTGCATTTTAAAATTTTGATAGCATTATTTCTATTGCAGCATTACCTTAAATCGCTATAATTAATCTTGCATTTTACTTTATTTAAAAATTCAAATATCAAATGCCACAAAATTAACAGTATGTGTGGGTTTTTTTCCTGAATAATAACTTTTTACAATGACAGACAATATCCAAAAACAAACAAGAAAAGAAGAAAGATTGCCAATTGTTCTCACAAAAAAAAAAATTTCATTGTTCAAAAAAAAAAGTATTTGTGATTAATGTAGTCTGTTTCCAGAAAGCCTTTAAATGTTAAACTGAGGATCCAATATCTGACTATACTTACAATAAATTTAAGTATATGATTTTTTTTATAAAATGAGGTATATCAAGAACTTTCTTATCATCTTTCCATAACAGCTTACAACATAATCTCTGTAATTGTCAAACAGCTGTGTTTCACTTAAAATTGCACTAATTTACTGAAAACGAGGGCAAGTATTCTTCAGGTCTAACTGATATACGTATCAGTCCACCAAGTCTCAAACAGACTGCTTGTTGGACAATGAAGATATAGTGCAAATTTTAGTGTCAGTTTTTACGATTCAAATTAAGCCCTATGGCCAAGGCCAGTAAAAATGTTGTCTGACCAGAAAACTTTTCCTGCAAAGAGGCCTCACAAGCCATACAAATTTAAAAAAAAATTACAAAAGAATAATTTTCCGTCTTTCAAGTAAAAAAGTTTTCCTTGAAGACTGCAGCTAAACCTGTGATAAAGAGACTAATGATAAAGAAGATTTATAAATGTACATTTTAGTCTTTTTCTGACAGCTGGTAAATTTAAATTATTCAAATCTATCAACCATATACAAGCCACACATGACCTATCATTTGAACAAAATTAATTGTTTGAAAAGGCAGACTCAAATTTGATAAGATTGGTAAGAATCGAGTAATTTTCATTCAAATATGATTTCTAACCCACTTGGGGGCTAACTTCAACTCATTAAAATGAGATACTGACAGTAGCGAACAGCTAGGAATTTCAAATCTGAAAATTTTGATCTAAATAACATAAATCGCTGGCTCGTAATCTTTTGAACAGGTTAAATTTTATACTACAATCAATGCATGAACAGCCTTTTTTCAAGTCATTAAAATTTCGTTGTTATTTTGTTTACAAGCTTGAATTATTTTTATAAACAGCTACTTTTTTGTAAGTTTATGAGAGTTTATTGTTTTAAAGACTCTTCAGTTTTTTTTTGCAAATCTATGGAAGACTAAAATAATGTTTTGTTTCAGGAGAGTCAACAGATGATAAAGTGTATTACTACCTTTTGTTAAAAAAAAAACATGCAATGGTAAAATTATTCAGGGCTGTTCCAGATTTAAACACATGGGGAATGGAGGCACTCAAATTAATAAATTGTGGGTGGTTACATTTTCTTTTATAGAATTTTGCAAGAATGATGAAAAGTAAAATAAAAAAATTATACCAGTACTTTAGTAGTATAAGTATGCTTTTGACTATAAACTATAACAGCCTTTTCTTATTTTTTTTACAGGTGAATGGAGACATGTATTCTCTATAGACAGGTCAATCATACTTCATGTCTAGTTTTTACATAAAAAAATAAATCCAAGCAGGTCGGGCAAAACAACATTAGGTGATCACTAAATGCCTATTTATAAATATGGCCGAGTTAAATGGTCCATACCTTTAAACCATTAACCATCTCAATGACAGATGGTCTTTTTTTACAGGTGAAAGCTTACCTGTGGATTCCATGACAAGCCTGTGGTATGGTTTTCTTTGATGTAACTCTGAAGTGTTGACAGAGTGGATGACCATGCCTTTACCCAGTTAACATGGTTCTCATCTCTGAAATATAAAAATGTTAGTCTTAGTTTTTAAATTTTCTGTACAGAAAGGTCAAACTTTGAACCAGAGAAAACTGACCTTATAAGAATGGTGAACTTTGAATGCAGGATTAAAATACATAGGTATTACTGCCAAGGGACAAGACGAGGGGGACCTGACAAGATAGGATTGTAATCAATAGAGACACCTTTAAAACAGGTTTGACTGTATTTACCAGTTGTGTCAAATCAAAACAGATAATTGCATACATCCACGTCATTTCTACTCTGGTGGTTAGTTGTCTTGTGATCTCCTCATTCATAAACCAACATCAATGACAATGGTAGGTTAGTTTTGGGGGATTTTGCATGTCTAATAGAGGTCAGAGGTTAAAGTTAACTCTAGGGAAATGACCTTCATACAATACAACAGTAACATTTTTTTTTTAATCTAAAGATATATTTTATAAACTTCTAACCCTGTGTTTTCTAAATTTGTCCACATTCAGGACATTTAGACTTAACACACTGAGATTTCAAGGACTATAATTAATATTCATAAGTATATATTTTTTTTATTGAAATTGTCTACTTACAAACATAGGTTTAAAAGAATATTATTAATATTCATAAAGTATACTTATTTGTTTCTAAATTTGTCTACATTTTATAACATTTAGACTTAAACACTTAGGTTTCAAGGAATATCATTAATATTCATAATGGATATTTCATTTTTTAAACCTAAAAAATCTTCATTTGTCTTCATCCTAACATTAGAAAAATCTATTCAATTTATGGGTTTAGTAGCAGGAAACAAAACAAACCCTCAAACTTCGATTATCAGGATAAAAAATAAATCTACAAATTTCCTCAGACTAAAGATATCTTTGTTTGATTTATTTAATGCAATGACAGAATATCTCCTTACAATTTAAACTATTTTGTATCTTTCAATGATTTTCAATTCTATCTAAAATTATTCGTCTCAAGTTTAAACTTTGATTATCAGGATAAAAAGTAAATCTACAAATTTCCTAGGACTTAAGATATCTTTGTTTGATTTATATAATGCAATGACAGGAATTCTCCTTACAATTTAAACTATTTGGTATCTTTCAAAGATTTTCAATTCTATCTAAAATTATTTGTCTCAAGTGTAAATGGATGTTAAAAATGAGCTCTTCAATAACACTTAGTCTGTTCTTCAATTAAGTAAATAAAACTTGATTTATTTTAAAACATCTGAAACATGTAAATAAAACCTTCAAAATATCTGTACTTTTAACGAAAAAAATTTGTTTACAAGATAATCGCTTTTTTATCAGTTTGAACTGATGAAATCTTAAATATCATCTTATCTAATGAGTTTTTTTTTTAACTGAAATCCAGAGTTATCTTTCTTTAGCTGCAAATTTTTCTTTAAGACAGAAAGATATTAGACAAGTAAGGCATTGTATTGATTATATTAAAAGCTCTACAGCTTGAAATAATGTTGTGCATCTGTCCCAAAAGAGTTCTTGAAATCTTATTTTCCATGGTGATCCTTGAAGAAAATCTGCTGGTCCTCACTATTATTATTTCTATTGCAAAATTCCGAAAAATTGTGTCAGTCCTTTGCAAAATTTTGGTGATCAAAACCTTAGGACCACCATTTTTTGAAAACTTTATCCAAAGTCATTCATTTTTTTTCATTCATTGTTTAATTGTTATTAATCAGGAGGTTAGTTTTTTTTTCGTTTGAATTGTTTCACATTTGATCATGATGGTGTCATTTATAGCTTTGTATCTGGTATGGGTTTTGCTCATTGTTGGTGAGCTATAATTGCTAACATCTACGTCATTTGGTCTCTGGTGGATAGTTGTCTCATTTGCAATCACACCACATCTCCTTATATTCCTATTATGGCAGCCAGAGCCATTTACTTTAATTAGAGATTAGAAATATAAGACAGATTCATTTATATATAGTTAAATTCAACAGGGAAAAAAAAAGCAAGAGTTTTCAAATCTTAAATCTGAAAATTCCTCAATATTTAATTGGCTAACCATTAAAAAAACAAAAAATGAAGATTATATTGACCTGTGGAAAAAACATTGACCACAGATTTTGTCCTCGATCAATATACTTCTGTTTGGTCAATATAATAATGTTTCATTTATACCATAGGAATAGAAACATCATTATTGTATAATATATTAAACTGTCTCAATTCTAAATTTATAAATTTTACTATAATTATAGCTTTAGGTTTTTAACTTCCTTGAAAAAAAATCAAATAATGTTTATCACTAAAAGTCTATCATAAATCTATTCAGGTTCACAATTCGGGAAAACAAATATTGTGAATACTGTAAATTCGTAATTTTTTGCAAAAATTGTGAAGGGAAAAGTAACGCAAAAATTAACTCCATTTTAAATTTTGATAGCACTATTGATATGAAAACTTCATAAAATCAAATAACAAAACTCAGATTTGTGTCCATTATTCAACAATTTCAGTAATAAATTCAGGCAAACATTTCTGAATTTACAGTATTAAAGCTACTATTACATCTGTAAGCAGGGTTTTGGCAATAAGTTCAACAAATGAAACCAGCATTTAAAATCTGTTTAAACTTCGGATAAACATTTCAACACAAAATCTTTACAGAGCTTAAAATTAAGCACTGTAGAAAAGCACTACAAATTGTCTCAAGATGATTTCAATTTGCACAAGAAAGCCATCAGATCTACCTTTTCTTAAAAAAAACAAAAACACAAACAACTCTGTCAAAACAATAAAAGAAACCAATTTGCAGAAAAGATCTTAAATAATTCTGAAGTTTTAAAAGAAAAAAGTAATGTAAAAACATCAATTTTGACAAGTTAGAACATAAAGAAATACCTTTTCCAATACCCTTAATTTGATATACAGATCAGTTAAATGTTTTGAGTACTTGATAATTAGCACTGCAAATTTAAAGCATTAAAGTGAATGATAGATGGATCGTTTAAGTGTTTTAACAGCAGGACAAGATAAAACACCATTCATCCATTTTGCTGATGCAGGTGAAAGTTTGAGGGAGTTTTTTGTTTACAAAGTTTGAAGTTTAATTAGCAATGAAACATTTATGATGTTTCTGTAATAAAATCATTGCTTGCTGGTATTTTTTAATTGAATAAGAAAGAAAAGATGGAATGCACTGTAATGTCTGTCTAGTTTAAAATCTGATAATGATATAAAGGTGATGGGAGTTTTTGTCATTTTGTATGTTATCTCTCAAGATTCCTTGCAATGTAAAAAAATAATTAGTTCAGTTTCCAGTTTCCATATATCTACTCGAAATTTTTAAGCCATTTTTAGTTAAGAACCACTGAAGTCCAGAATATAATATGCTGTCTACATTTGATAAAATTATAATTTCTTAGAATTTCAGTATAAAAGCATCACTAGATAGGGTTAACGGATACCAGTTGACAACCAGAATACAGCCATAACCACATGAACTTACTTCCCCTTGTAATCTTTAAGAACACGATTGGAGTAAAACATGCCGGCATCAGCCATATCTTTGACAAATGGTCCTGGTGTTGGTGCCTATCAAATAAAAACACACACAAAGGCATGAAAGTTTCATCAATATATTAATTACTTCACCTGTTATTTTCATATTCAATATTCCTGTTAATATATCATGTATATTATATGCAAATTAAGTTTTTTTTTTTTCTGTCAGGGCTAAAGGTCTGTTGTTCTCTTCAGCTTTCTCTAGCATTTAAATCTAGCCACCACGATGTAACCAAATGTGATGAAAGTGAAAGTAGCATTAAACACAATCAATCAATAGTTTGTCAAGGTTCTAAATACAACAGTTTCTACATTCATATCAGTCTATTTAATTGGTGAAGAAAATCAAGAGTTCCAAGGTAGACCACACACTTTGAGAAGAAATTGACTAACTCTATCAAATACCAGTACTTAGTTTTAGTAAATCTTGCTTTACTGGCAAATGGCTCAACTCAAAGTGTTGTCTGAATCACTATCCAGCGGAGATCCCTCAAAATATTACAATGCCTGAATCACTATCCAGCGGAGACCCCTCAAAATATTACAATGCCTTAATCACTTTCCAGCGGAGACCCTTCAAAATATTACAATGCTTGAATCACTATCCAGTGGAGACCCCTCAAAATATTACAATGCCTGAATCACTATCCAGCGGAGACCCCTCAAAATATTACAATGCCTGAATCACTTTCCAGCGGAGACCCCTCAAAATATTACAATGCTTGAATCACTATCCAGTGGAGACCCCTCAAAATATAACAATACCTGAATCACTATCCACCAGAGACCCCTCAAAATATTACAATACCTGAATCACTATCCAGCAGAGACCCCTCAAAATATTACAATGCCTGAATCACTATCCAGCGGAGACCCCTCAAAATATAACAATGCCTGAATCACTATCCAGTGGAGACCCCTCAAAATATAACAATGGCTCAATCACTATCCAGCGGAGACCCCTCAAAATATAACAATGGCTCAATCACTATCCAGCGGAGACCCCTCAAAATATAACAATGCCTGAATCACTATCCAGCGGAGACCCCTTAAAATATAACAATGCCTGAATCACTATCCAGCAGAAACCCCTCAAAATATAACAATGGCTCAATCACTATCCAGCGGAGACCCCTCAAAATATAACAATGGCTCAATCACTATCCAGCTGAGACCCCTCAAAATATAACAATGCCTGAATCACTATCCAGCGGAGACCCCTCAAAATATAACAATGCCTGAATCACTATCCAGCGGAGACCCCTCAAAATATTACAATGCTGAATCACTATCCAGCGCTGACCCCTCAAAATATAACAATGGCCTTGATACAATGACACTACCATGAACATTGACTGTTGATTCTATTGTTTTTATTTATAAACTAAGAATTTATTACTAATGTTAACTTTTAATGAAAATGTGATTAGATCAATTAGGCATTTAGTAATTTATTATATTGTGTGTTTGTTTATCTATATATCAAGTCTTTTTATATCAAACTCACCACGGAAACCCATCCAAGAGCTGACAAGGATTCGCTCAGGACTGACAAATGGTTGAAAAACTGACTTCCACGGTTTCCTTCTCTAAAGTTCTGAAATCATAAATTAAGTTTACTTAGTATACAAATTAAAAGATGTGGTATAATTGACAATGAGACAACTACATTTATCAACCAGAGACCAAATGGCAGTAATGTAAGCAACTATAGGCTATCATTGATGAAGAGACTGATTGATAAGGGTTTGAAGCCACGTAAAAATGTGGCGTGGGCTATGTCAAGGTGATAGGAACTGTTCAGGTACAAGCACATCTCTAAAACTTTTGTGAAACAACAATAAATAAGAGTTCCAAAATCCATTAGAACAGCCAGCGTATTTATTTTTGTTAAAAAAAAACCAACATCACATGAAAAAATAATTGATATCAAAGGAAAAGGCCCTGGATAAAATATAAACAATTTCATTGCTTCAAAAATAGCAGGATCATTTTCTCATAGAGAATGGGAAAAAATCTCTTAAAGATCATAAATTCATAATTAGGTAATAAAAAGAACTAGATATGTCATAAATTATTAGAAAGTGTATTATTTTTAATTTGCAAAAGATTAAACAAAGAGAAATTGTCGGACTAGAAAATTTCAGAAGATCAAACGAAAACAAGGAAAATAATAATTTACTTCATTGGTATCCGTGGTAATGATTTTTTAATTCATGAAACATTAAAAGATGGGTTAAATGAGACCATTCCTAAGAGGTTTTTAAACGATACTTCGTTCAGATAGAAAAATTATCCTTCTGATTCAGAATTACAAGAATTTATAATGTTTAACATTCAACATTTTACAGCAAATCTAATGTTAACTCTTAAAGTGCAAGAATACTTTCTTGATCAAAAAATGCTGTTTTCTACATTTTTAGCAAATTTTTAGAAATTTTGAAGATATTGAGCAATCTCCTTGGTGTGATTTGTTCTGAAATTTTTCTATAATAGTAAAGAAAGAATATCAAGGACAGATCCAGGGTTAGAGAAAGGGGGGGAGAAGGCATAAGAGTCCACAATGGTAAAAATAGAGGCAAGTGATCTCATAATCTATATAAGCATATCATAACATACAATACTTTTTGAACAACTTATAAAAAATGCAGTCTTAATGTTATCATACAAATATAAACTCAAATGTTTTTCAAAGGAGGTGCTATTTTGTCTATGTTTTTTTTTTCAAAACTAATACCAAGTTTTTACCACAATTTTGACATCAGGGAACAATTTGGAACACATTTTATACCTATACAATATTTATCAATTTTCATTGAAATCCCAACACAAAAATATGATTCTCAAAATTTTTGATTTTTTTCTAACAAAAGTTTTCTTTTTACCCCATATTTGACATTAACAAACAATTTGGAATAGTTAAATATATACTCTTATATCAATTTTATTGTAATCCTGACATAAAATTATGTTTCTCAAAATTTGTGAATTTTAAGAATACATGTAGTAATTAATGTATACCATTTTTTACTATTTTTTTTGGGACCTTCACTTTAAAATAATTTATTACATCTACATATCAATTTTTGTTGAAATCCTGTCATGCATGTAAGATGTCATTTCTCAAATTTGTGATTTTTATAACAAAATAAGTTTTAAACACATGTATGACACACTTTACACTAAAAAAAAATCATTTTTTGACACCAGGAAACAATTTTGATTATTTTATAATACCTATAAATCAATGTTTATTTAAATTCTTTTACAAAAAGATGTTTCTTAAAAGTTTTGATTTTTTAAACGAGAGCTTTTTAGCACATTTTAATTTCTAACACCTGGAATCAATATACATGATATACAAAAGAATATCATACCTATAAATCAATTTTCATTAAAATCCTAGCAAAAAAAGTTGTTTATCAAAAGGAGTAGGGGCATTAAGGCCTGGTTTTCGACGAAGAAAATAAAGTTTTTGAGAACTATTTCAAATTTGCACATAATGTTTGGAAATGCATAAAATCAAGAAATATAAATGAAAATTATAAGATTTTTGATGTTGAGGCGTCGCAGTTACATAATAATATGTACCGTTTTCATGAAAACATAGAAAAGTTTATGCAGTTTTCCATCATCATTTCATTTGTGGAAACATTGTGCGCAGGCAAGAAACAACAAAATAATTTAAGAGAAGCTTTTATATAAGTATTGACATATTCTCACCAAATATAAAGGTGTTTCTTGTGTGCGCACATACTTTCCAATGATCTAATATATGCTTTTATAAGTTGATGTAAACAAGAGGCTCTCAAGAGCCTGAATCGCTCACCTGTATTTCAGAGGAGAAGATTTTTAAATGTTAGCAAACTTGATGAACAAATGGTGTAAAATTGTCTGAACATTATTGCTGCTTACAGTTTCGATTCGTCTGATAATTTCAGGGCCGATAGATCTTGACCAATTAAACAATTTTACCCCATGTCACATTTGCTCTAAAAGATTTAGTTTTTGAGATATAAGCCAAAAACTGCATTTGACCCTTATGTTCTATTTTTAGCCATGGCGGCCATGTTTGTCGATGGATACAAACTTCAGATACAATTTATAAACAAGATACCCTAAGGAACATTTAGTTAAAGTTTGAAGGTAATTGGCCCAGTAGTTTCAGAGGAGAAGATTTTTGAAATAGTTTATGACGACAGACGACGACGACAGACGACGATGGACACCAAGTGATGGCATAAGTTCACATGGGGCCCTTCGGGCCCCGGTGAGCTAAACAAGGAAAATCAAGAAAATTTACAAAATATACAAATTTTGTCATGGTTTGTTGCTATAGTAATTCGTGAAATTTGTTTTTATTTTCTGAACACCTTGTACCTTAGTGTATTTAGGACAAATTTAAGAATATGTACGGTAACTTTTCAATTTACACTGATATTTGGCCTAAATAAGGGCCTTATTGCCCCTTCTCCTTTGTGTATTTTAAAAATAAAAAAAAATTAAAAAATCGATAATTTTTTGTCATTGGAAATGATTTTGAATAGCATATTATAAAATTAATGTCAAATTTTGTTGATATACTAGCAAAAAAGATGTTTCTCAAAATTTATAATTTTTGAACAAAAACAGTTTTTATAACAATTTTTGTCCAATTTTCACCAAAAAACAAAAGGACCTTTCTTTTATGGGTATAAACACTGCATAAAAATGATAAAATTGTTTGAGGCAATCTTGACTTACCTTACACCAAAGAGGTGCTGATGGACAGACAGAGCGACTACCCTAATAAAATGTTTTTAAAATGAAGAGACACTGTTGTCTGTATATGCTGGTGGTTGTTGAAGTGGCATTTCAGAAAATACTCTTTTTCAAAATGTAAAGGTATCCATGCAAAATGTAAAGGTATCCATGTAGTTGTGTAAGATGTATCAAATACATAACCTATCAGTTGAAAAGGAGCCAATGATTGTTCTAAAGGTATAGAACCACTAATTGGGGCCCGGTCAGAAAGAACATACAAGAAAATAGTACATATTTTAAACAAAATAGTTCCTACGCATAGCTGTAACTTTGTCAATAAGTAAAATATTTGGGAAAATTTGGTATCAAATGAAAGCTTAAGAACTTGGAATCACTCTAGGACCCTTTTTTGAGTTAATATCGAATAAAACAAAAATATATGAAATTTTAATAGGAGGGCACATTTGCCCTGTTGTTCAGATCTGAAGTATCTGTTTTTGAACTATCAAACTTCCGGGAACCAGTGCGCTGGAATATGCAAATAAAGGTATACTGAATTTTTCAGCAAAAGTCAGGATAAGGTATAGTTTTGACATGAAATAACTGCCACTATATTTGAAGTTAAGACAAAGTAGTCATTAATGCTTGAAATTGCAGAATTTAACATAATGGGGCTTTGAAATAGTGGTTTTGTTCCTAAATTAGGAGAGTGCCACAAATACGTAATTGGGCTATTAAACTTTATCCCCATGTTCATGTATAAAAAAAAAAAACCTTTTCACTGATGTCTATAATCACGATTATACAATGTTTATAACTTCATACTTATGTGCACAAACTTTATAAGTTCACTAAAATAAAAGATGTATTTTGATATTTTGTGTGGTTTTGTAGCTGTCTAATTCAATTCAATATCTTCATTTATTCATATTGATTTAATGCATATATCTAACACCCCCCCCCAAGTGACATCCTCAAAAAGTTAGTGTAATTGCTATTTTTTCATGAATTTTTTAATTATTTTTTCTCATGACAGAAAATTTACTTTCGCAATAACAGGTAAGAGTTATTCCTCTTTGGATAGCTTCTCAACATTCAAAATAAAGAGCCTGCTTGTCTGAATGCTGTCTTATAAATGTACATACATTGTTTTCTCTATAACTTTAAAAAGTTAGACCTTTGAAGTAAAGCCTCTTAGGTAAGCAGAAGCAGTATGCCCTTTATCTAATACATAAATTTGTCGTTTGGTAGACAAAATAAAAATAAATACTGAAAATTCAGATATTTTTGCATCAATTTATTATTGGCTGTTTCAACAAAAGACACAAATGTAAAATTTATTATTGCAATTTAAGGAAATGCTGAATACAAATAATACTATATATTGAACTAAAATTATTAGTATTCATTTTTGCAAAACATATCCCATTTTTGCAATAATAAAAATAAAATAAAATCCCAATAGTTTCTGAATTTATTGTAAGAAGATGTGGCTAATGAGACAACTTTCCACCAGAGAAGTTCTCTTTCAGGCAGATTGGACTGTACAGATGAACTTAAAAATATACATACCACTGCAGCACTGATACAGTCTGATAATGGCTGTAACAACTTGGCCAAATCTCCCTGTAAAGTTAACAGAATTATCATTAGCCTATATATTTACTTGAACACAATTTTATTTGAGGAAATATATCCTACCATAACAAGTTTCAAAACATACACATACAATATTCTAACTAGAGGTTCTAAAGAGTCTGTGTCCCTCACCTAGGTCTATGTGCATCTTTTTCAATAGACACTCTACAACATTTTAGACTGGAATATTATTCATGACTCAAAATCTCTTTTTTGTGGCTGTTGTATTGGCGAAAGACTTTTCTCTGTTTGCTGAGTTTTCTCTCTATCTTCTATAGTTTTTGCCCAAAACACAAAAAGTGTTAAAATCATCATTTAAGGGTAAGACAACTGACTAGTTCATCTACATGTTCCCTGACCTATTTGTAGATGCGGTCTTGTAGATCATTTTTGCTTTATAAGCTTCTATCTATCTATTACAGTTTTCAAGATAATAGGCAAAAACAAAACAAAATGGTAAAAAAAAATTTGTCATCTAAGGGTGATAACTCTTATAAGGAGTCAACTGACGATTTCCGCAATTGACTTATCATGCTTATTTGAAGATCCTGTCTTACTACTCATTTTTGCTTTTGAAATATATCTATCTATTATAGTTTTCAAGATAATAGGCAAATATTCAAAAACATGGTAAAAATGATAATAAAAGGGCTGCAAATTGCTACAAAAAGAAACTGATTGACAATTTCAGCCATGAGACTTACTTGTAGATCTTGTCTTGCTGATCATTTTAGCTACATAAAGTTTATGTCTATTAATTAATTTCCACTATAATCAGCGATAATGAAAAAAATTGGTAAAACAAGTTAAACTGAGAGCTACTGCTCACTGATGATACCCCCAGCCCAAATACTTGACAGAAAACAGGAAGTTGATGAGTGATGAATCTGAAAACATATCACACGGTATAGCTGACTTATATAAACACTGAAACCAAATTTCAGAAATCCTTGTAATGTAGTTCCTGAGAAAAATGTGACGAAAATTTTCAACTTGGATATGTTGTGTAAAATGGTGTAAGTGTTCGGTAAACAGGAAGTTGTTGAGTGATCAATCTGAAAACGCATCACACGGTATAGCTGACTTATATAAACCCTGAAACCAAATTTCAGAAATCCTTGTATTGTAGTTCCTGAGAAAGATGTGACGAAAAAAAGGGGGTGTTTGATTATCTAGATGGCATTTCATTGTATCCTAACATCTATCACATCATATTTTAACTAACTGTTTTAACTATTCTTTAAATCTAAACTTCAGAAAGAAACACCATAAATCCAATATCATTTAAAGTGTCTCTAATATATATTGCTGTATATATATATATATATATATATATATAACCAGAAGTACATGTAGCATTTTTCAAAGAAATCTGAACGAATATTGAGGTCCCACTCATACTAGGATTCAGACAAGAGATTTTACTTGACAAAGGTCTGTGCTACAGTATCATTTTATGTATCTATCTATCATAGACAAGTGTCTGTGCTTGACAAGGGTCTGTGCTATAATATAACTTCATGTATTTGTCTAGACAAATGTCTGTCAGTCCAACACTGTTACTTCACATGCTATCTAGACAAGGGCATTCCTGTCTGAATATCTATATTGTTGGTATTTACATGAATAATCTGCGTGTTGCAGATGATGAAGACTATATGACATCGGAGGGATGAAAGGATGGCTGATTAACTTCCAGTGGCAAATTAAATTTAATATTCAGGACCAGAACAGGTTAATTGGAAATGAATATGAACCCCGCTTTGTACTAGGCCGACATGCTGAGCTGGAATTTTTAACATGCTAGTTCACAGGTAAGTCCATAGGAAGGCATGTCACCTTACCCAGATATATTATTCTGACTCCAAGCTGACCAGTCTTTCTTCTTACTACTTAATGTTGTGTGTTTAACAGAGAAGCAGAAAATACCAATTTTAAAGTTTTTGGTTTGTTTATAAATGTTAAATGCCACAATATTATATCTGGTTTATGACCTTGACCTTTCATATTGTGACCTCAAGATCAAAAGGGATCTAATCATCTCATTATAAATGTTAAATGAGACCATATATCAAAGTCAGGTTTAAATTCACTGGATATCTCTTTACACTGGACTCATTTAAAGGCTTTTTGATAATGTAAACATATATGACAAGGACATTATTCGTAAATATAGATCACATGCAGACATCTTATACATTCAGGTATTTCACATCTTTTATGGTAATATTCTATACAAAGCACAAAAATGTCTTTATTCACCTCAATAGTTTAAACCAAACTGTTAAACAGACTTATGTAGTTACGATACTGTTTTCACAGAGTTCTCGAAAAGTGGTGGTCCTTAGGTTTTGAAAACCAAAAATAGCAAAGGACTGACACAATTTTGGAATTTTGCAATAGAAATAATAGTGAGAGTCAGCAGATTTTCTTTAAGGACCACCAGAGAAAATAAAATTTTGAAATCTCTGTTGTCATGTCATTAAAGATAGCATCTTTTGGAATTAATTGACTCACTCATACATGTCATATAGGGTCTTTGCATTGGAAATAAACACATTTTTCCAAAAACAATTGTTGGCATGATATGGGTTATGTTCTTCTGGTATATTTATGATGACATGATTATTTAAAACCCCTTAGACAGGAGGAATTGTGGTTGATTTTCATATGATAAAGACATAATCTTTCAATCAGTTTAATTGAAGTCTGGAGCTGGCATGTCAGTATTTAAAATGCTAGTAGTCCTAAAACATTTTTAACCCTGCTGCATTTTTGCACCTGTCCCAAGTAGGAACCTCTAGCCTAAGCCCTTTGTTAGTCCTGTATGTTTTTTTTAAATTTTGGTTCATTGAGTTTAGTGTGGAGACTTTTTTGCTGAACTAAGGTACATTATTGTTTAGAACCAGCTGAAGCTCGCCTCCAAGTGCAGGATTTTCTCCATGATTCATTACTGGCCTTGGGCTGTTTTTTTACTCTTGTGTAGGGTTGTAACGTCTCTTTGACAAATTCCCCATTTCCACTCTCTGTTTTATTATACATGTACAGAATGTAAAATTGAGAATGGAAATGGGGAATGTGTCAAAGAGACAACAACCCGACCATAGAGCAGACAACAGCCGAAGGCCACCAATGGGTCTTCAATGCAGCGAGAAACTCCCACACCCGGAGGTGTCCTTCAGCTGGCCCCTAAACAAATATGTATACTAGTTCAGTGATAATGGACGTCATAAGAAACTAAAATTAAAAATAATACAAGACTAACAAAGGCCAGAGGCTCCTGACTTGGGACAGGCGCAAAAATGCGGCGGGGTTAAACATGTTTTTTGAGATCTCAACCCTCCATCTATACCTCTAGCCAATGTAGAAAAAACAAATGTACAACAGTACGCACAGTAAAACGTATCTACCATGAACCAATTCATGCTTTCTGACAATGTTAACATACATGTACAGAATGTCTTTATGCAAGACAATTCATGCTTTCTGACAATGTAAACATCATACAAGTACATAATGTCTCTTTACAGGACCATTTTATGCTTTCTGATAATGTAAACAGGACTGATACATATGTTTTGATAAGGTAAACCAGTTGCATGTTAAGAATGTCTCAATACACGACTGATTAATGTTTTTTGACATTGTAAGCACTATTTAAATCAGTAATCCCTTTTCAAATTAGATGTTTAAATGGATTTTTTTTTTCATCTAAAATATTTTAAGTTCACCTTGATCACTGTCAACTTGTATCTGTCAATCAAATGGTGACAGGCAGGTGTATTCAGATGAACATGATGACATTTAAGATGTAGAAGCACTACACTGTAACTTAAATACCCATTTACTTAAAATGGCCTTTTAAATCAATTATCTTCAATACAAGAACATTAAAATACCTCCATTGATTTCACTACTGAGACTTTTAACCTTTTAGGAATATCAACCATATCATTAAATTTAATGTAAATAAGGCATGGCTAATATATGCAGTCAAACCTGTTTACTGATTTTATACAGACGAGACGTGACGATGAGTTGAGGTTAAAATGCATAGGTATTACTACAGCAGCAGTCATTCCCAAGGTAGCCGGACATTGGGCAAAGTCCAGTAAAAATTGGTTTGGTCCAGTCAAGTGATATTTTTAATTTAGTCTAAATCATATGTGTAAATGTCCTGTAAAAAAGAGTCTGGTCCAGTTAAGAAGAATGGTTTATTGGACCAAATGTCCAGTTGAGTTCTCAAAGCCTTGGGAACCACTGAGCAGTACATGATTGATTGATTGATTGAATGATTGGTGTTTAACACCACTTTATGCACTGTTGGTTATTTTTTGGTGGCTAGTTTATATTAGTTGAGAAAGCAGGATTTCCAGGAGAGAACCACAGACCTTGGAAAGGAAAACTGACAATCCTAGTCAATATATATTAAAGCTGAATGCACCTTACACATTGTGTTCCAACTTACAACCTCAGTGTTGACAGGCTAGTGATACAGTTGTTGAGTAATTGAACTACTTAGCCCACTCTGCAACCGAGGTCCAGATTTAAAGTTAAGGGGTATAATAGTTTTTACATCCCATGCACGAAGCAGCTAAATGACCAAATATTCAATGAAAATCAAATCCAAATCAGCATTCATATTTCATGAATAATATTACACAAATTGGAGGATAAACCCCTGCAAACAGGCTGTGAACAAAGAAAATATTTAATACAGTAAAAAGGTTGGGCGTGGATTCAGATGGGGGCCCAACCGGCAGGCAGTCTCCAAAAAAGAACTAGATGTGTCGGAACGGCACAAATGGTCCCGCTTGCATAAAAAGCATGAAGCAAATTTTAGGAGTGGAAAATTTGAGAACAAAAATCCAGTATCAGTTATTTTCACGAAATTTTCAAAGCCCAAAACCTGTAATTTTGACACAAATCAGCGGAGCAGAACCATACTCAATCTGTAACTCTTCATTGTAAACTCACATACTAAAAATATGCTCAATATGTGAAATTGATTAGAAAAAAAGTCTGTACAACTGTTTGTTACCAAATGTAGATGAGACGGAATGACAGATGGGGGAATAAACTGCTTCGCTGAGCGCAGCTGGATAGGGCCGCAGAGGTCCAACCCTGAACAGTTGGGGCAAAAATGAACACAATATTCAAGCTTGAAAAAAAATGCTTGATACAGGTCTGAATTTGGATTGTAATTAAATATTTGATATATTATAGGTTTCTGAATAAATGTAGTCAAAGAACTTGAAATTGGTTATATGAAAGATTTCTTGCTGTCGTGCAATACACTGTGCTGTTGCGCAATACTTAGTAAATCTGTTGTCAGACTATAAACAAATAAAATCTTATAACTCAGAAATGTAAAATCGAAAATTTATAAAAATCAAAAGGGAGCTTACAAAAAAAGATATAAACAATTTACCAAAGTTTCATAAGTTTGAGTTATTGTCCGAAAACTGGAAAATCCCCCCTTTTTTAATGAATAAAACCCCAAACTTGGAAACGATAAATCCGAAATTTATAAAAAACGAAAGGGAGCTCAAGTCAAAATATATGAACAATTCACAAAGGTTTCATGAAAATTGGTGATTTGTTTATAAGTTATTGTCCGAAAACTGGAAAATCCCCCCTTTTTTGTCGAGCCTTTCGACTTTTGTCGAAAAAGCGAGACATAGCGATCCTACATTCCGTCGGCGTCGTCGTCGTTGGCGTCCACAAATATTCACTCTGTGGTTAAAGTTTTTGAAATTTTAATAACTTTCTTAAACTATCCTGGATTTCTACCAAACTTGGAAAGAAGCTTGTTTATGATCATAAGATAAAATCCAAAAGTAAATTTTGTAAAAAAAAAAATCCATTTTTTCTGTATTTTACATATAAGTGGACTTAGTTTTTCTGCCAGGAAACATTACATTCACTCTGTGGTTAAAGTTTTTGAAATTTTAATAACTTTCTTAAACTATCCTGGATTTCTACCAAACTTGGAAAGAAGCTTGTTTATGATCATAAGATAGTATCCAGAAGTAAATTTTGTAAAAAAAAAAAATAATTTTTTCAGTATTTTACTTATAAATGGACTTAGTTTTTCTGCCAGTTAACATTACATTCACTCTGTGGTTAAAGTTTTTAAAATTTTAACAACTTTCTTAAACTATCCTGGATTTGTACGAAAATTGGACAGAAGCTTTTTTATGATTAAAAGCTAGTATCTAGAAGGAAATTTTGTTAAAATTTTGTTCCATTTTTTCAGTATTTTACTTATAAATGGACTTAGTTTTTCTGCCAGTTAACATTACATTCACTCTGTGGTTAAAGTTTTTAAAATTTTAACAACTTTCTTTAACTATCCTGGATTTGTACCAAACTTGGACAGAAGCTTTTTTATGATTAAAAGCTAGTATCTAGAAGGAAATTTTGTTAAAATTTTGTTCCATTTTTTCAGTATTTTACTTATAAATGGACTTAGTTTTTCTGCCAGTTAACATTACATTCACTCTGTGGTTAAAGTTTTTAAAATTTTAACAACTTTCTTTAACTATCCTGGATTTGTACCAAACTTGGACAGAAGTTTGTTTATGATTAAAAGCTAGTATCTAGAAGAAAATTTTGTTCAAATTTTGTTCCATTTTTTCAGTATTTTACTTATAAATGGACTTAGTTTTTCTTCCAGTTAACATTACATACAGTCTGCAGTTTAAGTTTTTAAAACATTTATTAGATTCATAATTAACTATCCTGGATTTTTACCAAACTTGGACAGAAGCTACTTAAAATCCAAAGATAGTATAGAGAGGAATATTTTTATTAATTTTTTTCCTCATTTTTGTTGAGCCTGCGATTAACAGCAAAAGTAGGCGAGACACTGGGTTCCATGGAACCCTTACGAATTTTTAATGAATAAAACCCCAAAACTTGGAAATGGTAAATCTGAAATTTATAAAAAAACGAAAGGGAGCTCACGGCAATAGATATAAACAATTAACCAAAGTTTCATGCATATTGGTTAAAGCATTTTTGAATTAATGTCCGACATGTTGACGACGGACGGACGGACGGACGGACAGATGGACGGACAGAGGTCAACGGTATACCATAATACGTCCCGTAAATGGGTGTATAAAAACTATATGGCCCCGTCCACTTTGTGTCAGGGCCATAAAAAGAAAATGTAATTTATAGGTAAATAAATGTGGATAGTGTCCACATGTGGACACAGATGATGCCCCCGCTTGCATATCATATAGTTATAAAGGGACATAAATGAACAACGGTAAAAGTGACGCTACCCAAATTTGAACTTGATCTGAGTTTTGTGGTAATAAGCAGTGTGTGTAAGTCTCATAACATTTGGTTGAGGCTAACTTAAGTAGAGAACAGAAACTAAAAATCAGCAATTTTTCTATTTGTAAACACGCATAACTCTAGAACGGTTGTGTATAAGTTTTATAACATTTGGTTGAGATAAACTAAAGTTAGAGAACAGAAACGAAAAATTCAGCAATTTTAATGTTTATAAAGGGATATTACTCAAGAATGGTAAAAGTGTCGCCACCAAATTTCGTACTTTATCTGTATTATGTAGTAATAAGCATTGTGTATAAGTTTCATAACATTTGGTTGAGGCTAACTAAAGTTAGAAAACGGAAACAAAAAATTTGTACTTGATCTTAGTTTTGTGGTAATGAATATTGTGTATAGGTTTCATAATGTTTGGTTGGGGCAAACTAAAGTTACAGAATGGAAACTAAAAATTTTGCAATCTTTCGATTTATAAAGGGGCATAACTCAATAATGGTTAAAGTGACACTACCCAAATTCAACTTGATCTGTGTTTTATCAGTGGAAGTCAAAATTAAACATTGCATTGTATAAAGCATTGATTGTAGTTGATTCAACTATAATCATGGACAAAGGAAGATAACTCCAATTTAAAAATATCTTGATATTTAGAAGAAAATAAAAATTTTGCAATTTTTCCATTTATAAAGGGGTATGACTCTAGAACAGTTAAAGTGACGCCACCAAAATTCAAACTTGATCTGTGTTTTGTGGTAATAAGCATTGTGTATAAGTTTCATAACATTTGGTTGAGGCAAACTTAAGTTAGAGAACGGAAACTAAAAATTTTGCATTTTTTACATTTATAAAGGGGCATAACTCTCGAACGGTTAAAGTGACACCACCAAAATTCAAACTCGATCTGTGTATTGTGATAATAAGCATTATGTATAAGTTTCATAACATTTGGTTGAGGCAAACTCAAGTCAGAGAACGGAAACCAATTTTGGGACGTAGGTTCGTACGTACATACAGACGGACAAGGGTAAAACTTAATGCCCCCTACGCTACTGCAGGGGCATAAAAAAAAAAGTAAATTTTTTGTCATAATATGGTCAACAATCTCCTTATTCTGAGGAGCACAGTCCCCTAACATCAATTCCTGGATCTGTCCCTGAAAGTAACAAGTTTACCGCCATGACAGTAGTTCATTGCAAACATCAAACTACAGATAATGATTATATAACTTACATCAGCTGGTTTCTTGCTCTTAGAAGCTACCACTAGAAGTTGCCTCTGTTCCTGGAAGGCCTTGGATACAATTTCTCCCTAAAAATATACATATTGTTAACAATTTAAAATATACAATTGACCATTTTTCATTTGAATCAAGGACCCACAAGAAGCATTAGATCATACATGCATGATATAGAGGGAAACAAATATTGATTACATACATGGAAAGCAACGAATTAACTCTTCTTTGATTGAGGAGGTTAAGAGGCCTATTATATTACATTTGACATGAGACAATACCAGTCATTTAGGCCTTACAAATAAAAATACAAATGTGTAAAAAATTCTTGGGTATAAAAATTGCAGTTAGATAGAGTTATCTTTCTTTGACATATACATGTATATTGATTACACATATATATTTCACTTAAAAAAACACAACATCAATCGAATAAAAAAATAATCAAATAACAGGTATACAACTTCATGTCCTGTAGGAAATATGAGTATACAACTTCATGTCCTGTAGGAAATATGAGTATACAACTTCATGTCCTGTAGGAAATTTGAGTATACTTCATGTCCTGTAGGAAATATGAGTATACAACTTCATGTCCAGTAGGAAATATGAGTATACAACTTCATGTCCTGTAGGAAATTTGAGTATACAACTTCATGTCATGTAGGAAATATGAGTATACAACTTCATGTCCTGTAGGAAATATGAGTATACAACTTCATGTCCTGTAGGAAAAATGAGTATGCAACTTCATGTCCTGTAGGAAATATGAGTATGCTTTTTAGAATTCTGTCAAGTTGTTTTTCAGAAGTTTCAGATTAACAAACTGATATAAGCAGAAATGGCTATGGCAATGAATAAATATTGTGGATTCATTTATTTTCGTGGATTAAGGGAAAAGAGACTCGGTAGTTAAGTTTCATGGATATTTGATTTTTAGGTTTAGTGTACATACTAGCCTATAGAAAATTTGTACAACGTTGAATATTCAAATTCCTGGTTCAACTATACATGTACTAATGAAATCCACAAAAATTGGTATCTAACAAATAAAAATGAATTCCCAGAATAAAAATAAGAAGATGTGGTATGATTGCCAATGAGACAACTATCCACCAGAGACTAAATGACCAGAATGTAAGCAACTATAGGCAACCATACAGCCTTCAACAATGAGCAAAACCCATACCATATTTTGTAAGTCATAAAAAGCCCCAACATGTCCATATTTTGGTATGTGAAACCCTAAAAAAATTCCTCTGATTCACATGATTTTATGTACAAGAATCTGTGCATGTTTGGTAGATTTCTGTCATGCTTTTTTCTCAAGTGGTTGCAGATTGTAAAGTGTAATAATGTTGTTAATATAAATACAAGAAGACAGAAGTGATCCTAATGGGTTACTAAGGTTACACAATAATACTGTTATGACTTAAGTAAGAAATTTGTGCTGGGGTTCATTATTGCTTATTTTGTAAATTTATTCTTGTAATCATGGATAAGGAAAAGTGTGAAAATTAAACCTTTAATAGGTTCAGAAGAGAAAGCACGAAATTTAAACCATGAGAAAATAAAATAAACGGCAATAAAACAAATTTTGACTGTATGAAAATAAGGATATGTGGTTTGATTGAGAAAACTATACACCATTGTTCAAATGAAGAGACATATGATTCCTTGTATTACATGGATTATAAACATGATCTAATCACTAAATGCTATGTCCTATAGTAATCTATTTAAGGCCATACCAATAAATATTCTTTTGATCTTTCAACAACTTTTTTGAAAGATAAATGTGTAAGCTTTGACATATGGTCCCTTTGGAATTTCTCTTTCAACTGATGTCTCATGTACATGTACTGTGAGAGGCTCTATCTAGATCAGACACATTCTCTGAGTCAGACATTCTTTTATATCTTATTATTTTCATGAAAATTGTGTGTTTATATTACTTGTGTTGTCTAACTCTTGGCAAATTATGTCTAACTTACGACTATCCATTTCACTACTCAAAAAGACTCATATCCATATACTGTAAATTCAGAAATTATTGCGATGTTTTTATTATTGCGAAAAATGCGACAGGGTTATAATCGCAATAATTTAAACTCGCATTTTGAAGTTTTTTATATGAATTAAACAGGATTTTTCTCAAAACCGCAAAAATTAAAATTGCAGTTTAGTCTAAAATGACAAAATCGCAATAATAAATGCACACAATAATTTCTGGATATACAGTACATGTATTACTACATGATTTTTCTTTAAAACTCCCAATTTGAAACCCATGAAAAGAATTGTGATTGATTCCATTATTTGTGTTTTTCACTCTCGACATTCTTTGAAAAACATTGTGTTTCTTAGCAGTTTACACTTGATTTGAACATTAGTCATAAGAGATTATGTTATATTATTTACATATTTATTGGGTCAAGAAATCCACAAAAATGTGCTGTTTGAAAATTGAAATAATGGTATCCTTTAGGAAAATTTTGGCCTCAGCTCTGTATATATAACTTTGGATATAAAAGGATTTTCTATGAACCAGTATACATTTTTTTAGGGGCCAGCTAAAGACCCGCCCCCGGGTGCGGGATTTTCTCGCTGTGTTGAAGACCAATTGGTGGCCTTGGGCTGTTTTCTGCTCTTTGGTCGGGTTTTTGTCTCTTTGACACATTCCCCGTTTCCATTCTCAATTTTATTAATGGCTAAATCATAACAATCACAGCTAAAGAGATGTTTAGTACAGAGTAGTGTTCATTACTAAATCATAACAATTACAGCTAAAGAGATGTTTAGTTCAGAGCAGTGTTAATGGCTAAACCATAACAATTACAACTGAAGAGATGTTTATATGTTCAGAGTAGTGTTAATGGCTAAACCGTAACAATTACAGCTGAAGAGATGTTTATAAGTTCAGAGTAGTTTAATGGCTGAATCATAACAATTACAACTAAAGAGATGTTTAGTTCAGAGTAGTGTTAATGGCTAAACCATAACAATTACAGCTGAAGAGATATTTAGTTCAGAGTAGTGTTAATGGCTAAACCATAACAATTACAGCTGAAGAGATATTTAGTTCAGAGTAGTGTTAATGGTTAAACCATAACAATTACAGCTGAAGAGATATTTAGTTCAGAGTAGGGTTAATGGCTAAACCATAACAATTACAGCTGAAGAGATATTTAGTTCAGAGTAGGGTTAATGGCTAAACCATAACAATTACAGCTGAAAAGATGTTAAGTTCAGAGTAGTTTAATTGTACATTATTTCTTGAGCATGAATTAGATTCTGGTTTCAGTTTCTAAGGGAATATGAAGCTGTCAACATATAGGTGTGTTACCATGTTATATAAGCCTTTTCATGCCCCCCTTTCCCCTGGTCCCATTCAGTCTTTAAAAATAACTACAAGCCCTACTGCCTGGAACAGTAAAAATATTGTCAGGCCAGTTTAATTTTCCTGAGAAGAAGTCTGACAAGCCATTAAAAAGTGTAACATTTTATGAAAGACTGTCAACTACAGAAAGAGAGACATCATCATGACCATAAGAAACAAGAGAATTCTGGACAACACGAATACTCAATATACATGTACAGATGGGTCAATATCCCTAATGTGCCTCAAATTGAGGAACACAAAAGTTGTGTGTAACCAAAAAGCTCTGTGTAGTGATATTGGACATGTTTCTATTTTTAACAAGCGACTGAGCTTAACCATTTGTGTTTATTTGGAAAGGTTAGGACCATAGAATAAATGTGTAAAAAATATGGAGTTATTAAATGTATCCAAAGTATTAAATTTTCCAAGAACTTATTGTGAAAAAAGGGATTTTTTACCACGAGGAGCCGCAAAATTTCGGGGTGTGCTTATTTACGGAAAAATAAATACCCCGAAAATTAAACCACATATGTGAAAATGTCTCTGCCTCGAAACGAGCCATCATACATATCCAAGTTTATAATATGGGTATTCCAATCTGTATGGACAAAATAATTTTCATGAAACATTAAGGTCCAAGTGCAGCAATTATGCTTAAATTCATTCAATGCAAACAGAGCAAACCAAAATTCTATTTAAAAAATTGCTATTTTCAAAATGTACACTTTAATGCCAAAAACCAGATCAAGGTCTGCAAGTAAAAAGAACAATAATTTCTTTTCAACATTGGATTTACATGTAGCAAGAGCGATCAGCTTTTTTTTAATCAAAAATCTTATGATGAATACTGACATGTTCATTTTTGTGGAAATTACAGAGGCAACCTAGGAAAACAAGTAGGTATTAGAACAATAACATAGAGAAGTAAAAGGTTTTTACGTAGAGTACCATGACGACTGTATAGTCTGCCAACAACATATTGTAAGTGGTTGGCTACAAAATATTTGCCCAAATTTTATTCTATTAATTGCTGCTGTAACCATGACATTAACCTAAAAATCTAAAGGGGTCTAAATTCACTCCTACAGATTATTCACAAAAGACAAGTAAAGATCTATCTATGGTTCAAAAGATATTTTCCTGAAAGAAAACTTTTCCCCAAACTTTCAGTCTATTGTACTGTGAACTTGACTATTGACCAACTGACTAAAAACTTTTTGGAAATGACATTCTCCAGCTAACATGGCTAAGTTTACTGAAGTTTGGATATGGTTCAAAAGAGAAAGTCCAAACACTTCATTTTGCCCCATTTTTGTGTATCAGCTTGAACTTTGACATAATAACATCGAAATTAAGAGGGTTTTTGACATCTCATAGTGTATTACCAAATGAAATATTAAAAAAAACAGGACATATGGTTTAAAACACAAAATGTAGTAACCAAAATTTTGCCCAAATTTAATTCTATAACAGGAGCCTTCCTCATCTCTTGGGGAATTATCCAACCATGTTTGGTAAATATTGGACATATGGTTTAAATGATAACATCCAGATACCAAAAGTTTGTCTATCAATAGCTGCTAGACCTTGAACTTTGTCTCAACCCCAAAATGAATAGCAGTCATGACATCTTCCAATGGGGGCATTATCATTTTAAGTCTGATAAGTACTTATTCACTGGGAATGCTGTGAAATCTGCTAAGAGATATTACTATATTACTCACCATTTTAGCAACATCTCCACCGATTTTATTGGATAAGTCTATAAACTGTCCTACTGATCCCTTCACCAGCCCATCAAAGGCGGCTACATATGGTGCTACAACATCTGTAAAATTACCAAAATTGTTTTGAAACATTTTATCAAGAATAGAAACTGCTTCTTTAAGTTTCGAAAAGACGTGAATTCATAACTTCTTAGTTCTAGAAGTAGTTTGTATGCTACATGTATGATGCACAAGACAAAAATATACAATTAGGTGATGTACAACAGGTAAGTTTTTCTTTCTTTTTGTCAGATTAGATATATAACAAAACATCATTTCAGTCAGTTATCTCATGTTAATTTGATGTTACATTTTATCAACAGAAACTGCAATAGGCCAAAAAAATTATTTATGTGTTTAACGTTTCCTTCTGAAGAAAAATAAGGTCAGTAGGCACTTGTAATGACATTTTCTTATATTTTGATCAATTTTAAGTACCTTGAGCATGTTGAGTACCAGTATATTGGAAAAATGAAAGAAGAATATGTGTTTGACACAAATGCCCTCACAATTTTTCAAGTTAAGAAGGGACATAACTCTAGAATGGTTAATGACTCACAATCCAAATTTGAACTCTGTCTGTGTGTTGTGTTTCAGTATATATACATACTGTGAATGAGTCTCATGAAATTTGAATGAGGTAATCTTAAGTTAGATTGCGGAAACGAAGAATGGGACAGATGGAAAGACGTACGGAAGGTCAAGGGTAACACTTAATGCCCCTGATGCCTACAGAGGGGGCATAATTAAAAACCTACAATATTGTCATCAGTCACAAACAAAAGTGTCCAGATCTTTAGAGTAGCCATTCAATGATTAATGAGGTATAAGTACATGGTCGATAATAAAATTCTAAACACAATTTTAAGAATATTTCTTTTTTTCTTTTTTAACTTAATAAACATAATTTGTACAACATACATGATTTATGTATATATCATGTATATTACATGTGTAGGTGTCTTTTCAAAAACAGGAAATATTAAAATTTGTAAAACTATTTATTCAATTCATCTCAGATTATTTCAGATCATCTTGCTTTTCCTGGACTACAATGTATCTTGGGATAACAGCAATTTCATAAGAAAACTCAAAATTTTGCAGATTCAGGTATCCATTTCCTAAATCCATAAAAATTCTATATATATATATAATTAGTACCTACTCTTTTGGGTATATTTATACAAACTAATTTTTAATGTCTTAATTAGGGATGTCAACGAGTACTCGAGTACTTGAGTATCGCTCGGTAGTACCGAGTATCGATTACCAAAATGATACTCGACTAATCGGTTTCCTGTTAGAATGTCGTTGCTTTTTTAAGTTTAAAACAAAAAATATTTTTGTTGAGAGCGCCTCCCTCTTTAGTTAGAGATCGGAAATGAAAAATTCAGCAATTTTTCCATTTGTAAAGAGGCATTACTCTAGAAAGGTAAAAGTGACGCCACCAAAATTCAAACATGATCTGTGTTTTGTGGTAATAAGCATTGAGTATAAGTTTCATAACATTTGGTTAAGGCAAACTAAAGTTAGAGAACCAAAACCAATTTTGTGATGTACGAACATATGTACAGACGGACAAGGGTAACACTTAATGCCCCCTCTGCTTCTACTATTCATTCATTTTGTTGTATGGCCAAAAATGAAATTTAAATTGTTTGATGTTGCCTCCCTACCAACCTAAAAAGTATATAACACAAATTGTTTCAAAATTTTTTTGGGAAGATGTTTTCCTTCTCTAATGTTGTTTTCTTGTCTAAAACATGAAACTTATGTTGACGTGTTGTTGGCCCAAAAATAATGAAACCCCTACCTTCCTACAAGGCATGGGTAGGCAACATCAAACAAAGAATTTTCCAAGGTTGGCCTGAGGTTAATATATATCATCTATCAACTTATGCATGATATGCTATCTTTGAAGAATTAACTTGTTCTAACTGGTGTAACTGGAGGTATGTGAATAATAGGATATGTGGAGTATACATCAATGAGACAGCAACCCAATGACACAACAAATGTATATCATCTACAATTAATTTACAGATCAACATACCCTATAGCGTCATCCCCAGCATTTTCAAATAGCACTGTTTTCCTAATTTTACCAATTATAAAAACTTTTCAGAAAGCACCAATATTGGTAAAAAAATATAGTACCATGGGACCATGGCCATGGGGAAAACACAGCAAAGTCTTCATGCAAATACATGTATATGTAGATAAGTGCCTAGGCCAAGGCGGCCATTAGTGGCGATTAGAGGACTAGGTGCTAAAACTCACAAATATCAGAGGGAATCACCCACTCTCATTTGTATGGCCTTCAACAATGAGCAAACCCATACTATACAGTCAGCTATAAAAGGGATGACAAAACGTGAAACAATTTAAACCAGAAAACTAACAACCTGATTTATGACAAAACAATCATGCTAGTTTAAATACCTATGAATTCCTCACAAGGATTGATGAAAACTCAAAGAGTAGAGAAAGTTACACAATCAAAATACATGTATAAGGAGCAACCATCCCAGTTGACAGCAACAATTCTAATATACATGTATATGAATTAAAACGGTTTTTAAACCATAGCAATTTACAAAAAAAATGTAGAAACAAGCCTACAAGTCCAGATACTCACGATGTCTGCATGCCGAGGGTATTTTTGGACTCATTACAGGAAGCTTAAGGCATCAAAGCAAAAGTTGAAATAGCCTTCCCATGCCACATGTCATAATTATAAGAACAACAAAAAGACTATTTCAATTCATTTGGACTACAACAAGGACTATTTCGGTTCATTTGGACTACAATAAAAATATTTCAATTCATCTGGATTGCAAAAAGACTATTTCAATTCATCAGTCTGGAATATAACTCTATAGGGTTATTACCGGAAATATCTTACATGTGTTATTACAGATATTTTTATGAGTTGTCTACTCTTTAATCCTTAAATTTTCTAAATCTGTAATAACATATGTTTGTTATTTGTAAAATAAATCATCAACATTATAATTTTTAGTGGACTCTAGGGAACTCTTGAAACTTTGCACAGAAACTAAATGCATAGCCTCGATAACTAATTTTTGAATTAAATTAATACATTTATCATTAACCATGGTAAATCAAGGAGATGTGGCTTTTAAGTGATTATCTTAGCTGTAATAACAAGGCTTAGTTATTAAAGGCATGTAACATATTATATGAGGCACTTGGAAATTACTGGGAAGCTTGCACAGAACCTCATTACATGCTCTGATCATTATTTCTTGCAATGAATTAAAATATATTGTAATTAAACATGATGTATGTCTGAGCAAATACTTTGGAGTGATAAAGAGAAGCTGTAATAACACCCTTTAGTTATTACAGGCATATTTTTTCTGTAATAACATAGGTGTACTATGCATGATTGGCAAAATATGAACTGCTATATCTTTCTATAGTCAAGTATACATAAAGACAACAGTAATATCAATAAAACTTGTATACATTTTAACAAAACTAATGATGTATATTGTCCCTTTGAAACATGTAACATACATATGTTATCACAGGTCTTTGATTTTTTAGTCCACAATAACAAATGTATGTTATTTTTCTCTAATAACCCTATAGAGTTATATCCTTGACTGTTCATAAGGACGACTATTTCAATTTATTTGGACTACAAAAATACTATTTTGATTCAATTTGACTACAAATAAACTAATTCAATTTATTTATACTATTTACATTTGTCATGTCGTGCAGTTAACAGCTTGGCATGTGGTATGGACTTTGCTCATTGTTGAAGGTGTATGGGGACCTATAGTTGCTTATTTTATGTTATTTGGTCTCTGGTGGAAGATGTCTTATCAATGCTTATTGGCAATCATACCAAATTTTCTTATATTATTAATTCCCTTTATTTAGACTACATAATGACTATTTTAGTTAATTTGGAATACAAAAGGACTATTTCAGTTAATTTGGAATACAAAAGGACCATTTCAGTTAATTTGGAATACAAAAGGACTATTTCAATTCATTTGGACCAGATAAAATTTTTTTTTTCATTCATACACACCTGAACTTGCACTAGGAGATCCAGAGCTACCAGTGTTGACTGCCAGACCTTCTAACCTGACAGCGACAGCCTCTAGACGATCCACTGCTGATAACAACGCTTGCTGAGACATCTCGTCGGAATCGCTACTTTGTATTTCCTGTAGAATTACTTGTTTAAGGTCCGCAACTTCCTGCTGAGCGAGACTTAATTGACTCTCTGGTGAACCTTCTCTCGGATTATTAGTTACTTCCCTTCCTAAAGATTTCTCTTTAACAGGTTGTGCTACTTTCTTTTCTAATGATTTTTCTGGAACTTGTTTTTCCTTGTTTAAAGTCAATTCTCTTTCTGGAGAAGACTTGACGCCGTTCACTTCTGTTTCCTTGGTTTGGAGGGATGCAAATTTGCCCCCCTGAAAAGAATCATCATCTGAGTCAGAATTAGCACAACAACAAAGCATAATTAATTAAAGGTGAAATCCATCAAATCTAAAAATAACTTCAATAGTTAAGTCTAAAAATATCCAAACTGATGAGTATTTCAGTGTGTCATACCATGGATATGTAAAATATGTGTACACACCCTAGTACTCAATAAAAGTACACGTGTAAAGTGGTATCCTCAAAAAATAGTGGGAGTTCCTTTTAACATATACTAATCTCTATTTACACAAAACACATAAATTAGCAGACTGTGAATGTACAATCAGTACAATCCAATTTCCTTGTCCAAATGTAACAACAAATCATTCAATAATAATACCTTGTCTATTTCCAATTAAATACAAATTTACACAGATCCAGACACAATAAATTATTACTAATAATTTCACACTTCGATGAATATCAATTTTCACTCATCCGTCAACTTTACAGGTATAAAGTAAGCAACACATGTGGCAATTGAATTGTGTTAAAGAAATGTAAACTTTATCTGACATTAAAGATCTAATACATATATATATCCTATATCCAACTTGAAAATCAATATTTAAAGTCTTAATCAACTGTTGACAGCTAGAACCTGTATCTGATTTCAATTTCTATAATTTTGCATAAAACATAAAAATTTTCAGAATTTTTTCATTCTCAAGGTCACCTTGATTGTAATGCTGATGTAGGAGTGATTAGGTGTAAAGGCACTTGTGAATCAGTTGAAACCAGGCCAAGAGATATGGAATCTTTGTTTTTTTTTCTAATAATAGCTTAGCTGTAAAGCTATAGTACTACCATGAAGTCAATGAACTTTATTATAATTACATGTTCTTTGTATTTTTACATACATTTTCAGATGGATCTGATGTAAAAGAAAGGACTTTAATTTGTTTTAGTAGTTATATTGCAACTTTAGAGACAGGCAGATTTATTTATTACATTTTTCCAGATGAAATAACAGGTTTTTTTTTAAGACTATCTGAATAAAAATTAATCGACAAAATTATAAGTAAATTTGTACAACAAGCAAATGTACATGCATGTTCATAAACAAACACTTTTTAATCAATTGAAACTTTTATTATAAAAATAAGGAGATGTGGTGTGATTGCCAATGAGACAAATATCCACCAGAGTTCAAATGAATTGGATGTAAGCAATTATAGGCAACCATACGGCCTTCAATAATGAGAAAACCCAATACTGTTTAGTCAGCTATAAAAGGCCCAAACATAAACAAGAGTGCACACGCTGAAATGTCTCGCCTTCTTTACTAATCATTGATATTATGTTGATAGTCCTAAATATAAAGCTTTATTACAACTGTCACATAAACTTAACATTAACCAAGTAAACTAAACATTGACCAATGAACCATGAAAATGAGGTCACGGTCAGATGAACCATGCTAGGCAGGCATGTACAGCTAACAATTCTTCCATACAACAAATATAGTTGACCTATTGCTTATAGTTTAAGAAAAACAGACCAAAACACAAAAACTTAACACTGAGCAATGAACCTTGAAAATGAGGTCAAGGTCAAATAAAACCTGCGTGACTGACATATAGATCATAAAATATTTCCATACACCAAATATAGTTGAACTATTGCATATAGTATTAGAAAAAAAGACCAAAACTCAAAAACTTAACTTTGACCACTGAACCATGAAAATGAGGTCAAGGTAAGATGACACCTGCCATCTAGACATGTACACCTTACAATCATTCCATACACCAAATATAGTAGACCTATTGCATGCAGTATTAGAAAAAAAGACCAAAACTCAAAAACTTAACTTTGACCACTGAACCATGAAAATGAGGTCAAGGTCAGATGACACCTGCCAGCTAGACATGTACACCTTACAATCATTCCATACACCAAATATAGTAGACCTATTGCATACAGTATAAGAAAAACAGACCAAAACACAAAAACTTAACTATAACCACTGAACCATGAAAATGAGGTCAAGGTCAGATGACACCTGTCAGCTAGACATGTACACCTTACAATCATTCCATACACCAAATATAGTAGACCTATTGCATACAGTATAAGAAAAACAGACCAAAACACAAAAACTTAACTATAACCACTGAACCATGAAAATGAGGTCAAGGTCAGATGACACCTGCCAGCTAGACATGTACACCTTACAATCATTCCATACACCAAATATAGTAGACCTATTGCATACAGTATAAGAAAAACAGACCAAAACACAAAAACTTAACTATAACCACTGAACCATGAAAATGAGGTCAAGGTCAGATGACACCTGCCAGTTGGACATGTACACCTTACAGTCCTTCCATACACCGAATATACTAGACCTATTGCTTATAGTATCTGAGATATGGACTTGACCACGAAAACTTAACCTTGTTCACTGATCCATGAAATGAGGTCGAGGTCAAGTGAAAACTGTCTGACGGGCATGAGGACCTTGCAAGGTACGCACATACCAAATATAGTTATCCTACTACTTATAATAAGAGAGAATTTAACATTACAAAAAATCTTAACTTTTTTTTCAAGTAGTCACTGAACCATGAAAATGAGGTCAAGGACATTGGACATGTGACTGACTGAAACTTCGTAACATGAGGCATCCATATACAAAGTATGAAGCATCCAGATCTTCCACCCTCTAAAATATGAAGCTTTTAAGAAGTTAGCTAACGCCGCCGCCGCCGCCGCCGGATCACTATCCCTATGTCGAGCTTTCTGCGACAAAAGTCGCAGGCTCGACAAAAATTTGAAACAGTTCAAGTAGGAAAACAAACAGCCTAATTTGTAACAAAACAATTTAAGAAAAACGAATACGACAGACATGAACCAACAACAACCACTGTATTTCAGGCTCTTTGACTTGAGACAGACCCATAATGAATGTGGCAGGATTAAACATGCATTAATAACTGTTTATTTTGCCAAATTATGGTGAACCGCAGAACTTTTCTACAGAGTAATAAAGATAAAGGATAAAAGTCAATATCATTGCAACATGACAAAATTCAAAGTAGGACTGCATTTTTTTTGCCATTGATAATTTACCTTTTTTAAAGTAGATTTATCAGTCCAAGTATCTCTTGTACATGTAAACGTTTTTACATCCTGTACATTACTTAAACTGTTAAACACATAATTGAATAGTACATGTATACAAGTGATGTTGATGTTTCATCAATTTGTCTTCATACATAATTACATTTATACTGCATTTCCTAAATATAGTACTTAACAAAGCTATATTTTGTACAATGTCAATTTCATCATGGATTACTTTATCCACAATCAGGGGTTCATTTATAAAGGGATGAAAATAAGTTTGAAATTTGTGATACAATCTACAAAAATGTAAATACTATCAACATGATCAATGTATTAATTTAAGTTGCAGTATATATAAAAACAATATTAGGTCAATGTCAGAAAAATATAAACAGTTAACTTTTTTGTATTTAGCACAAAACTGGGGAAGGGCTTGGTACAACATTGCCCTTCCCCAGTTTCTCAGCCTCATACAAAAAAGTTTATATTTTTCTGACATTGACCTAATATTGTATATGTAGATAAATAACTGTTGCTGGTATCTCTTATAACTATCATATATATCAATTCCAGTGGGGTGAAAGTTAAAGTAATGAAGAAAACTTTAGAAAAACCTTTTTAGGAATTTTCGTGTGATCAATTATTCATTAATTACATTTGTACAATGTACACTACTGTACTCTATCATTAAGCCCAACAATTTTAAAGGAGGGGTATGATTTGGCCCTGTAAATCATTGTGAATTGGCTGAAAATTATGTAATTGGTTAACACAATTCTAACCTGCTCAATGTAGGCGTTTATAAAAATGTAAATATCAGGTTAGTCCTGAAGATGAAATTTAATATAACTGTAATATCATTGAAGTGACTTCATAGTGGCAATTAGCCTAATTTTTGCGAAACATTTATATGCTAATTTCATGAACATTGTACCTACTTGTCCTTTCCTGATTAAATTACTTCCCTTTTTAAAGATCATAAGTTTTGTCCTGAATTTCAAAATATCCCAGTTACCATGGTTATAAAAGCTTATCCGTAATTTAAATAATTTGTAATAAATGAAAGACTATTTAGCAAAAGATCACTTTTAATTGTTTAATATAATTGTTCAAATGGAATCCTTGTATTTTCAAGTCCCAAAAATATTTCAAAGCTAATATTATGCTTGACAAAAAATCATGTTCCAATACATAAGGCCAAAAAATATATAGTTCTGTTTTTGGCCTTAATTCCTATTGACCCTTATTTTTTGTGCCTACCCTAACACATTTTATGGACATTTTTTATTAAGCACTGTTACAGTAGAGGGATTTTTGGTTCATAAGTCTAGAACATTACCTTTCATGTATACAATGATATATATACTTGTATGTAAAATCTAAACAAAATAAAATTATTTTACATGCCTAGATTTTTGTACATGAAGGTATTTACAATACATGTACCTTGATAATCATTGTTACTGTAATCAAATAATGCACATGTTAGTTCAACAATCAGATAAATGTAATAAATGCACATTCAGTCTTCACGTTTAACAACAGGCCAAACATAACAGCAACAGCCCAGGCTTGTAAAACATTTTTTGGACGTGTAAAAATCATCATGGAATTGAACTAAAATTTTGTAAAATTGAGTTCCAGGTCTGTAAAAATCATCTCTACAGGCCAACAGAATTTAACTCAAATTTCCATAAAATTGAGCTTCGGGCCTGCAGATTTAATGTCTACAAAAGTTTATCATGAAGACTGCACATCATGTGAAACAGTTCAATTTCCATTCCAAACAAAACAAAAAAGTGAAACACAACTAAAGACGGAAAAAACATAAATTTTGTTTGAGGAATAAAAAGTTAACAAAATTTTTGGCGGTTTTCCCCACCATTTCTGTTGACCTTTAAACCTGAAAAAGAAAAACAAATGGCAACTTTAAAGCTAAAAGAATCTCTAATGGGGAAAATTATTTGTGAAAAAGAAATCTTAAATTTGCCCCAAATTTGTGTTAAATAATATGCCATAGACATGAAAGACTTCCAAGGAAATTATGGACTTCTAGTCCAAGCTATCAATATCCATGCCATGCAGTGGGAACCAGGTCTACCATGGACATTCAGCATTGGCAGCATAACTCTGTCATGTCTGTCAACAGTAGGCAAGTCAAGTGCAAAAAGCAAATTCCTGTTGAACTGTTGTTTGAACATTCTATTTCCTTCAGAATTGTGAGTCAATGGGGCACCCCTTTTTCAAAATCCTGCATCCGCATCTGAAACATTCTTTACTGACAAGCAATGAATACCTATAAACCATGAAATAAATGACAGGAAACAAATAGCAAATGAAAAATATTTTCTTTGGATGCCAAAACTGGGACCTGAATGAAAACTGTAAAGATGAATTTCCTGGCCTCAAAATTGCAACTCCCACTGATGATTATGAGGGAAAGTTGATTAATCCCAAAGATTAGTTTAAACAGTATTAATTATTTAAGTAGGACAATTTTAAAAAGAATTCAAATAAGATCAAATATGGGAATGGGAAACAAGTTTGGAAAAAACTTTAATAACCCATCTCCCAAAACAACAGTATATAGTTTTTTCCAACAGCATTTAATGTATGAATGTTAATTTTCTAACTTTTCAGATTTTGATTTTTGAATCTTGAAAACATGTAATTCCTTAATTTAATACTTAGAGGAGTCAAACTTGTCCAATTTTCTTAGCTGAGCGAGATCCTGCTTCAATCTCATAACCAAATGTACACAACATATTAATGTTTGATCACTTTTGAAAAGTTTTCAATTACTGCTAGATTAAAACGCACAAATGACTTCAGGTACCATTGTAAGGGTTGTCTCCCATATTCTAGGTCTACCCTCAGTGTTTGTCGTTTAATGCTGTCTGTCATATTTGTTTTTAGTTTTAAGTTTTGTCATAAATCAGGATGCTGTTTTTTTCATTTGAATTGTTTCATATTTTTCATGTCAGGGTCTTTTATAGATGATTACATTGTATGTGCAAAATGTACTTATGGGTTTTGCTGATTGTTGATGGCCATATCATAACTAATAGCCTCTTTATTGGAACTTGAATGGATAATTGTCTTATTGGCATTCATTCCTCATTTACTTATTAAATAAGTCTTATTTTACAAGGATTCCAAATCAACTAAATGACTGTTTTGTTGTACATTTTTGTACATTTTATTATTTATTCAAACTACATATAAAAATAAGAAGATGTGGTATGATTGCCAATGAGACAACTCTCCATAAGAGACCAAATGACACAGAAATTAACAACTATAGATCACCATACGGCCTTCAACAATGAGCAAAGCCCATACCTCATAGTCAGCTATAAAAGGCCCCGAAATGACAAATGTAAAACAATTCAAACGAGAAAACTAACAACCTGATTTATGTACAAAATAATGAACAAAAAAACAAACATGTATATCTAGATTAAAAACATTTTCAGACAAGTTGTGATTCCATTTGGACAATTTAAATTTTGTCACTTCTTGTCAGATGAGATCTAGACAATTGCAAGTACTTAACAAGTTATTATACAGTAGATGACTGCTGAAACAAGAATATATTAACCCTCTCACCGATAGCCATGCTGACAGAAGTTACTCTGAGACAATGGTTTCCTGGCTATTGTGACACATGTGGGAGAACTTCATATTAAATATCAATAAAAATTTATCAGTCAGTGTTCCCGCCTGCCCTAAATAGAAGGGCGGCCCGCCCTTGGTGCCCTTACCCCCGCCCTCCTGCCCTCCAAAGTAAAAGAATGCCCCCCTCTGCCTTTTAAAAAAAATATTTCCAAATTTCATGCCTACCCACGATTCTGGTAAAATTGTTACCTGATTAATGTGTAACACTAATTAACTGACAATGGGATTAAGTTAAATTTTAATGCTTTGGCAGTTTTATCACCTTTGTTAATGATTGTTTACTGCTAATTAGTAGATTTAAGATAATTGAACAAATACTAGATATTTAATTAATACAGAATGAAATGTCCACATGTTATCCATTTGTAATGTTTATGTACAGCAAGTACACCATAAAAAATTTATTTCAGTAGGCATAACATAAAAAATAAAATCTTAAACAATTTTAAAGGCATACATAGTTTTGACTTAATTGGTAAACAAATTTTTGTTTCATAACCATGAGTATGAAATTTAAAGAAGAATCAAAGAAATTTGTACTTTGACCATAACAAGATTCACTTCCTGTTTTACTTTTTGTATTTTATAATCCTCCTGACATAGGAGCACTCAACAAATTTATTTTTAACAATGATGGAGAAAAAAGTAACTGTTTATACCTTCTGCAATATATTATTGCATCAATATAATATGATCATCTCCTGTCTCGCCTATTATATTTATAAAACTCCTTAATGAGGAGCACACAGATAATCTGGTCATGCTGGTGTTATCTATGTCTTTTATTTTATTCACTTACACGATTGCCACAGTTTTGTTTATGTTTTACCAGTAATAAATTTTTTGTCAGATCTTCTAATTGTCCGCATTGAAATACATAAAATTCACGAAAGTCGTCTTTTGGACCCAAAATGGTAAATTTTTTAACACAAAAGTTTGAAATTTTTTACGAGGTTGTACAAATTCCTGACACTGAACGATGTCCATTCCAAGTGTTTCAGTACATAAAACAGCATCTAATGTCAAAATAGTTTATACTAGTCTGGCTTCAAATCTTACAAATTCTTTAAAAAAAAATGTTCCCCTCTTTCAAATTCCAGTAAAATCCATAAATTTCAGTTGATTTTGACATAGTTTTCAACAAAAAAGGAAGTGCCATGTTCACACTTTCATGAGGGCAACGAACAAAAAAAATAAATTGTGTTCACAATGTTTATTCTGCAGGATATACATTTTGTACATGTACAAAAGAGGTATGCTGATCCCCTTAAACTGGGACTCATCATCAGCTTCTGAAGCATGAATCGCGGTAAACCAGGATTCATCAGCGAATTAGGGTTAAAATGATTTTGTCAACAGTTCTCAAATTTTTTATCTTCAGACACATGTAATTAATGAGCTTTTCTTTTCCCATTCGAAGGTAAATCTATCCTTGGTGACACTACTTTACTTTGATAACACAGCTTAAAAATTAATTATCAATTGCATTTTTCACATGATTAACAACAAGCCCTACAGCCCAAGCCAGTAAAGGTTTCCTGAAAAGATGCATCACAAGCCATATAGATTCACAAAACTTTTATGAAAGACTGATTTTCAGACATGCAAGTCAAAAGCTTTTTGTGATCAGTTGAGATTGAAGGATACATACATGTTTATGATGATGTTGCTCCATTCTAAAATAATTATGTATGACACATGTATCTTTAACAGCATGTTTGATTTATGTATGTACATGCAATTATTTATTTGTTTACAGATGTATATATATGCGACTGTGGGTGGTAATGGTAATGGTAATTTCTATATCTTTGAATTTTTTACCATTTCACTCTATTCTTTATTCTTCTGCCAATTGATCTCTATTATATTCGTCCTAAACATGCATGAAATATTTGCCACTGGACGTTAAGCAACCAACAATCAATAATCCTATTCTTTATATTTCACACCTCTTTATTACATGTATGTTATCTATATTTTTTGGACCCACACCTATAAATCTACATTTTTTGGACCCACACCTATAAATCTACATTTTTTGGACCCACACCTATAAATCTACATTTTTTGGACCCACACCTATAAATCTACATTTTTTGGACCCACACCTATAAATCTAAATTTTTTGGACCCACACCTATAAATCTATATTTTTTGGACCCACACCTATAAATCTACATTTTTTTTCCCATTATTCTCTTATCTATTTACCACATTCATATCCTCATAAATTTGGACCCATTCATAGCCTCATACATCATCGTAACATGATATGGTAATTGAAAGAAGAAAAATAATATACATATATTACTGTATGCTTGGACTAATAGATAAATGTATTAGTCCCAGAATATGTTATAAAGTAGGTCTTATAAAAACACAATAGCATTTTATTAATGATTATATATTAGACAATGCCAATTCATGTTCTGTGGAAGGGGGGCAAGGTTTTAAAAAAAAAATTGTTGGTTTCCTTTGAAAATAAGAGGGAAAAGAAATATGACATTCAGTTTAAAACAAAATCTTGTATGATATTGAAAAAAAACAAAATACAGTCACAAGAAATGGTAATGTGAGTATTTTGTTATGAAGACATATCCCATATACATGTATTAATACCAACATTCTTGACGCTAAAGTAAACATCTATTTGTACCTATTCTTTAAAAACACAGATTTTAGTTGGTAATTTCTTTCCTGATCAGAAGATTTCACCTGATTTGATATGATTTTTGGTGCTTTAATACCACTTTTGAGCACCGCTATTGGGCTATTTCGTGGCGGCCAGTTTTTATTGGTGGAGGAAGCCGGAGTGCCCGGAGAAAACCACCAACCTTCAATAGGAAAACTGACAATCCTAGTCAATTAAGATTGGAGTCGAGTGCACCCGCATGAGCAGGGTTCGAACTCACAACCTCAGTGTTGACTGGCTAGTGATTACATCATTACAGTAGTAACTACTTAGACCACTCGGCCACCGAGGCCCCAGATTTCACCTGTTAATTGATCTTAATCTGTATTATTGCATTAAAAACTAATAAAAATATTCGTTCTATTCAAATCAACATGTACATGTACATGTAAATTACATAAAAGCTTTTGTAGAGAAACAGCCTTCGAATTTAGCCACAAGTCCGACGGTCCTGGCCAGTAAAATCGGCCGCGGACTTGTCAAATTTGTTCTTCAAAAGTCCAACGGGGGGGCTTGTAGATTTTTCTGTAGTTGGTACACTCTTTTTGTCTTTGGTAATTAGTGACACCAATTAATTGGTTTCTATTTTGCGCTTTTTCACATGAATTGAACGTATTACGATTGATACTGGATCGAGACGTTGTATTAAATGACAAACCATTGGTTTCCTTCCCCCTTACTTATATTCCCCTCACAAAAATGTTTCTTCGGCAATGTACTGGCGGAGCTCGTCCGGGAAAGCCGTTTAAGCCCCCCGCCGACAAAAATGTAAGGAAGAGAAAATACGACGCTACAAGGTCGCGTCAGTTTTTTTTTATTACTCCAAAATATGAGAAGCCTGCAGCTGAACCATCAAAGGCTGAAAAATGCTACAGCATTCTAGTGAAGGCTGCTGATTATGATCGTCTTGCTATAAAATTCAGAAACACACATGCTACATGTACATTGTATTGCCAAACACCAAAATCTTTCAGTGATTATAATTTCCTGTGTAAACTGGAACGTGCCAAAGGATTGGACATTGGATCTAACTACTTAAATGACAAAGCAGCAGCTGTGTTTGTAAAATCCATTGCCAATGTAACGGGAGAAGATGTGTGTGGTATATTACAGAAGGCAGATTTTTTTAGTTTTTCCTGTGACGGTTCAACAGATTTTATGGGTGAAGAACTGGAGAATATTTATGTAAGAACTTGTCAAGATGGTCACATATTGGACACCTTCCTTTACATTGGAAGCCCTGAGTCATCTTGTTCACATGCCCCCTGGTAAATCTGCCACTGAAAGGTCAGTCAGTCAAGTTCCCTTCCACAAAAAAAGATGTCAGTTTCTACAAAGATGAGGGAGGGGGTACTAAAATAATATTGAAAGAAAAATCAAAATAAATCTTTCAATACCATCATTGGCATGATTGGCATCAAGTCAGGATAAAAGAAAATGACCAGTGGTCAGTTCTTAAAAGGTCACTCTCTCTTTATTTTGCTATAGATTGTTTGTGAAGTTATTTCTGTATCCTAATTACAAACAATTTTTATGCAGCTTTAACCTATATGATTCAGCATATCACTGACAAGCCAATTAAAGCCTATTAGTATTAAGATCTATTAAGGAAGTGATTCATCTTACACTGTTACATATCTTCAGTATATTCAGTTTAATAACATGATGGTCTAGCTACTCTGAGTACTGACCATCAATTCTTCAATTCCTTACATTTGTCTTCTAAAGATTGAACGAATAATGCATTTTGCCAAATGCAGACAATATTTTCTAGGACAACCCTCCCCCTTTTTGATAAATCCGATTTTCCTTTGATGTTTGCCATTGTTTCTCGATATTTTTTACTACATGATTAAGCAGAACTTCAATAAATGAACTTACACTAGCTGCTTAACTACCTTTCTTTTTGCATGTACAGTGTTTCTCTTTGGTTAAACTTACCAAGATTACTTTGCCGGTGTCACTTGTTTGCTTCCGCGTAGAGGGCGGGATGAAACGGAAGTTGAGATTGCGATGCGTTCATGAAATTGATTTAGCTTTTTCAAAAAGCTCACCATTAAAAAGTTTTTAAATCTATTAATTCAAAATTTTATTAAGCCCATTTTAGAGTCTTAATGATAACTAAACAATCCGACTTTGAAGAAAAATAAAATGATTGGTCAAGGGACAATCACATACATTTACATGAAAAAATACTGGTGAAAGAACACAGATATAATTTAATGGCAGTATCCTTACTCAAGCCGGCAAAATATCCCATTTCTATAGAAATGGCTATTTTACCGGCACCAGCAATATAGTGAATGTGTTATTTTGTAGGTTCTTTGTACAGAGTGAAATTTAATATTTACTTTTGAAAAGTACTATGAAAAGGTGCACTGTCAACATGAAATCAAAGTACTGAAGTACTGAACATCGGATGACCGCAAGTTCTTGTGGATGGTCAAAAGCACTTGTCACAGAAAAAAATCACATCTCTATACCTGAAACTGAGATTAATGTACAGAGATATATTTTTTCTGATACAAGTTCGTGCGTGGATGATGAATAAATGACATGAAATTCAACCTCACCGTAATAACTATCATAGATATTCATAAATGATTTGCCCAGATATTTGTCAGATACTAGAGACCCAGTTAATGTCAATGACAAAGATCTACATTGTTTAATGTATGCTGATGATATTGTTTTATTATCTACATCAGCTGAAGGACTACGAGAAAAGCTGGGAATGCTTGATAAATTTTGCAAAGATTGGTGTCTCAATGTGAATACTAATAAGACAAAGGTGCTGATTTTCAACAAGGCAGGCAGACATGTAAAACAGATATTCACATTTCAGAATATAAATCTGGAATGTGTTTCAAAATACAAATACCTAGGTTTATATTTAAGCTCATCTGGTTCATTCAGTTATGCTCAAAATGAACTATACAAAAAATCCCTGAAAGCTCATTTCAAATTAAGGAAAGATCTTTTATCACTTAATCCTGATGTAAAAACAAGTATTCATGTTTTTGACCACACTGTAAAACCTATTTTATTATATGGTAGCGAAATATGGGGGATGTTTAATTCTCTTTCCTCTAAATGTAAGAAGGAAGATATATCTTTTGAAAAATTATATTCAGGTTTACCCTGTGAGAAACTTCATATAAAATTTTGTAAATTTATACTTGGGGTACACAAGAAAACAACAAATGCTGCAGTGTTATCTGAACTTGGAAGATTTCCAATATATTTTAATATTATAAAAGGAATGTTATTGTACTGGTATAGATTAGAGAATTTAGGTAATAATTTTCCTCTATTAAAAGAGGCATATACACAATCAAAGACACTACATCACATGAATATAACATCATGGTATGGTTCAATAAATGTTGTTTTTAAAATACTTGGTATTGACTATACAAATGCCATAAATGCTCCATTTTGTGAATCCTTATACAAATTTAAGAAATATATACAAACCAAGCTATCAATATTGTTTATTAGCTGTTGGAAAAAAACAAATAGATAAATTTTCAGACAGTAAACTGAAAACCTACCTTTTATATAAAACAAATTTTGGATTTGAAAAATATCTAACATTGATCAAGAATTTTGAACTTAGAAGAAGTTTTACTAAATTACGTGTATCTTCTCATAGATTACAAATAGAATTAGGTAGATATCAGGGTATTCCCCGAATTAACAGAATATGTAATAAATGTTCTTCCAATACTGTCGAAGATGAGGCTCATTTTCTATTTGATTGTAACAAATTTGAGGATGATAGAAATTGTATGTTAGCTAGTATTGCACAATATAATTCTTATTTTAATCATATGAACAGTCAAAGCAAAATTATCTGGTTATTTAGTGTAGAAAATGTTGAGTTACTTAAAATAATATGTAATTTTATATACAAACATCTTCCTTAGTGAAGATTAGTTAAAGGAAATCTATGTGTGTATATACATTTGATTGGACATAGAAAATTATATTCATCTGAATATCACAAACATACTAGCCGATTAAAAAAAAAATAATTGTTAAGATAAATTATTTATTCAAATGTTCTCTTATATCCTTGAGGCATCGTCCCCTGGTATCAACTGCATTCAAGTTACCTATGATGCTTCCTTGTTTGCTTTTGATACAGGTAGGAAAGAGACATTTACACACATTTTACATGCCTATGGCCCATAAGGTATCGCCCCCTGGTGTCAGCTGCCTTTAGGAAACCATAATGCTTTCCTATTTGCTGCTGACACAGGATGAGTCATGGACATGTTTAATTTCTACTTTCTTTTTGGCTAATTATTATATATTTAATTGATCCAACTTTTTGTGTACTATACATATGTGGATATCTATTTTTCTTTTTTTCTTTTTGGGCTGCTTGTTTGTTATCTATATCAACCACACTTGCAATAAAATGCATTAGTATTAAAAAAAACAACATACTATAGATTCTTTATCTACGTATTCTTTAAGAACTTAAATAGTTCTCGTTTAACTTTTTTTTTTTTTTATCTCATTGTTTGTATTTAATTATGAAAAAATTATTGATGTTGTAATGTTTATGCCCTTTGGGGCCCATAATTGGAAATAAAATATCTTATCTTATCTTATCTTATCTTATTGTAGTGATACAAATCAGTATACAGTGGTTTGTTGTTATAATTCATATTAATATAACAGTTACATGTATATATAATTTTCATCCATTTGTATATCATTCTATTCTACTATTCTAATAATAGTGCAGTGCAAGTCATTATGGACACTCTTCTGTAAACATTCGATTTTTCTAAAAGATTGGATATGAGTAGGCATTCATATTTTCCCGCAGAAACAATTACAGAGTTACCGGTCCTTGCCGGGATTGTCGCAAAACGTTCTTGAGATATTCTTCGGCATGCTTTAACACAATTTTTCGGTACGTGTGCATAGATATTCGATCAATGATGTTTTACTTATATATACATATCTAACGAAAAAACATTTTCATATTATTAATTTATGTTCTTAACAAAAATATTTTTATCAGTATTCATTGAAGAGATGTATTTATAACAAACGATAAGGAATGTTAGTTTGCACTCGTTAATATCCGCGTATTTATCATGTTTATAGATCGGTTACAAACCGAAAACGAAAGTTACGTAATGGAAATCTAGGCGATAGCAATACATCGGAATGCCCTCACGGTCATCGCGATGTAAAAATCAAATAATTACTGATATACCAGTAGTTAAATAAGAAAAAAGCGAACAAGACATATGTTTTAAAAACATTTATCAGTCAAAGTATAAATAAATTTTAAGAATTTATAACAAGAAAAAAAAATCAATATAAAAATATTTAGCATCCATTTGTTGCAATTAAATCATATCTAAACATGTAGTTGATATTATTTCTAAAATCAGTCAGTGACAGTCTAATGCTATATGTATGCATAAGAATAATAAAATCTCAGATTTTTTAACTGTGTGTTATAAAAAAAATAAGTTAAAAATCTCATTGCATCGTAAATTTGATAAAACATTATACAATATAACAAAGTCAATCACATAGCTTCAAAAATCAAAAATGTTTGAAATAATAGTCAGTTAATTGAACTGCATATGTGTAAACAACATAGATTTAACTTGGTTTCCGCTTACATTATGCCAGCAAAATAACATATTTTCTATTTTTTCCAGCACCGGCAACACATTCACTATATTTTTGTTGCCGGTAAAATATTCATTGCTATAGAAATAGGCTATTTTGCCGGCTTGAATTAAGATATTTTAATCAGAGCCGGCAAAATAGCAAATTTGCTATTTTGCAGGTGCCGCCAAAATAGCCACTGCCTAATTTAATATGGCGTCAGTCTTTTTTGTTTACTGCATAATAATTCAAATTTAATGACATACAATTAGATGTAGCTCACCATTATTCCCTGTAAAATGGAAAGAAATATAACTTTGTTTCTACACGCCCACTCTAAACGAAAAAAAACAGGGTACCGGTTCCCAGTCTTGTCCCGGTCCGCCTGCGAGTCACGGTTTATCTGCCAATAAAGGTGACGTTTTATTTTCGCATTTTTAGCAGCATCTACAATGAAATAAATATTTTTTTTATGTACGACACAAGCACGATCTGGTTATGTTATACTGTTTCCCACGTCGCAGTATTAAGTTCCTTCGCAAAAAAGTGGCTACCTCTGTTCTCTTTTCACAAATGTTGACTTAACTTTGGTTTCACATGTATAATGGATACACCTTGTCACTTTACACATATATTTACGTTGTTTACCTCTGGTCACCTTTCACATATGTTGACGTTGGTAACCTCTGGTCACCTTCAAAGATATTCACATCGGATACCTTTGGTCACCATACACGTATGACGACTTTACTTAATTCTGGACAACTTACACATATTTGGTCCCCTCTGCTATCTTCACACAAATGTTGACCTTGGTCCTCTTTTGTCTTTTTAAACATATATTGACTTTGGTTACCTCTGATCACCTTCCTTACACAAATGTTGGCCCTGTTTACCCAATGGTCACCTAACACAGATATAGGTTTTCGTTACTTCTTGTCATCTTACACAGATATCAACTTTGTTTACCTGTGGTCACTGTCACTGATGTTCTTGTCACCTTACACATATATTTGATTTGGTCACCCCTGGTCACCTTACACAGATATTGACTTTGGTTGCCTCTTGTCACTTTACACAGATATTGACTTTGGTGACCTCTGGTCACCTTATACAAATCTTGTTCCATTTTGTCTCTTTACACAAATATTCATTGCATGACTTTGGTTCCCTTGTCCTTTTTAGAGAGATTTTGACTTTGGTTAACTCTTGTCACCATACTTACACATATGTTGACTTTGTTACCCATGGTCATCGAACAGAGATTTTGTCCTCTGTTACCTCTGGTCACCTTACAATGATGATCTGGTCACATTATACAATTATTTAATTTAGCAACCTCTGGTCACCTAACACATATATTGACGTTGGTTAGCTCTGGTCATTTTACACAGGCATTGCATGACTTTGATTACATCTAGTCACTTGACACAGATATTGACCTCGGTTACCTCTGGTCACCTTACACAGTTTTGGTTCCCTTTGTTCTCTTTACACAAATGTTGTATTTTGTCCCCTTTGTTGTGTTTAGAAAAACGTTGACTGTTGTAATCTCTGGTCACCTTACTTACACATATGTTGACTTTAGTTACCGATGATCACCTAGCACAGAGATTGATCTTCGTTACCTCTGATCACCTTACACGGATATTGAATATGTTTACCTCTGGTCACCTTACACTAATGTTCTGATAACTTTACACATATATTTAATTTGGCTACCTCTGTTCACCTTACACATATATTGACATTGGTTACCTTTGTTCTCCTTACACAAATGTTGACTTTGGTTTCCTTTGTTCTTTTTAGAAAGAATATCGACTTTGGTTACCTCTGCATGGTCATCATACTTACATGGACATTGACTTTGTTAACCCACGGTCACATAACAGAGATCTTCTTTTTGATTACCTCTGGTCACCTTGCACAGATATTGACTATGATTACCTATGCATGGTCACCTTACAATGATATTCTGGTCACATTACACAGATATTTAATTTGGTTGCCTCTAGTCACCTAACGCATATATTGACGTTGGTTACCTGTAGTCATCTCACACAGATATTCCGGAGCACCTGAGATCACCCCCACTGTTTGGTGGGGTTCGTGTTGCTCAGTCTTTAGTTTTCTATAAAATTGAGAATGTTGTGTTTTGTGTACTGTCATTTGTCTGTTGGTATTTTTCCTTTTTTAGCCATGGCGTTGTCAGTTTTCTTTCCACTTATCATCGGAGTTTTAATGTTCCTTTGGTATCTTTCGACTCTCTCATAGGCGTTATTGCCCCTAAAAAAAACTTTTTTTTTTAATTAAATGTTCAAGTTTTCGTAAAATTTATGTTGATAGGGACAAACTTTAAGTGGCAAAATTGCGCAGCAAACAAATACCTACGAATAAGTTAACATGACCAAAATCGTCATTTGATCCTTCATGTGAATCGTCACCCTTGAAAGATTTTTGTTTTAAAGAAAAGGCAGTGCCTTGGTGCCTTCAATGGTATCAGGCAATAGCCATTTTGTTTCTTCGTGTGGGTAAATACGTCATCATAAAAAAATCCTAAAAAGTGGAATTCTTTCTTCTTCTATTTGTGATATTCTATGTTTTTTATTGTAAAACTTTGACACTGGGCGGTAAAGAATCGAACGGTGTTTTTTGTTAGTTTTCAAAACTTTCGACAGAGTATTTTTTGCATTATGAGCAGTCAACCGATTGACATACCGGGATTACTTAAAAATCCGTGTGAAAGAGTTCGGGTTTATTTCGAGTGGTATTTTAATCTAATGTTGTTTCAGTCGTTGGTATAATAATGAAAAGTCGACTACATTATGCGTAGTCGCCACATGTCAATAATAACTCAGCTTTATCAGGAATTTGATTATTTTTCTTTTTCTCATCAGAACATTTGGTACGACGAATTGCCGAAATCCGTCTAAACTATGAATATCCACTTGGACTTGATTGAAAACCAGAGCTGTTGAAAATCGTCTGACCGTTTGACATAGCTATCATGTCAGACCCTTTGGCAGGTAAACAATTTCGATCTATTAAGTCCGATAAAAGTTTATTAAATCCTAAACTAACAGTGCCAAGTTGACATCCGGGAATCGGTGGAAAATTCGATACACTCTAACCCGAATAATTCAGTCGTTATATTCCTCTAATATGGGTCGTAATGGGGGTACCTTCATGACGAATAACGGTAAAAAATCTGGCCAAATGACGTTAACGGTAATTTTTGGTGCATGACGATAAAATGAACACTTTCTTTATGACGGTAAAATAATCGACTGATTTTGACGAATCACGTTAAATTCTTTCCAAAAATAACGGTAACGGTTAATTATTTGAGACCTCTGACGAATCACGATAAGGATATTTTGACGAATCACAATAAAATTTTAACCAATTTGACGCTAACGGTAGCCGAAAATTACCGTTTGACGCCTGACGGTAAAGGGCATTCCTACCCTCTCTAATCTACGATTACTTCATGATTAACAAGTAGGTCAGATCGATTACGGAGAGGGGCTGAATTATTCTGGTAAGATACACTCTGGTTTTTACCTCTACAAACTGAAGATATAAAACCCGATCAGGTTTAATTGACATTACGCAACTTGTGCTGATTCACGTTTACCCCGGTCCAATGCTAATTAACAAGTGTTAATAGTTCAACTGAACAAACAACAGGTGATCGAATATACCAATTACTCGATATGGCTTCTGTTTATGGCACACGCCAAAGATGGTTAAAGTTAGGCCGATATATATTTGCGCCAAAAAATGAATCCTTTTGCGCCACAACTTATTTGCGCCAAATCTTCTTCTGCGCCACACCATTTTGAAAAATGTAGGTTTCATTTGCGCCAATAATACAATCATACAATTGCGCTAATGTTATCAATTTATTTGATTTTTACTTATATATATCAACTAAATTATTTTAGAAGGTCGCTCAGATAACATATCAGTTGCTCTTTGTTTGCATGCTGTTCTAAAAATCCGATGTCTTTCTAGTTGCTGAGTATTATATTCATGTTTATGGTCTAATTCCCCAATCAAAGTTTCTACAAGATTCATCTGTAAATAGCCTAACACAACAGGACTTAGCTGTACATCTCCATCTAATTTCTCCGGATGATTTTTCTTAATAAATGCCTGACGGAATTTCTAATCTTCTACAACGACGATAGGTTTCCCTCTATCAGACTCTATTTTCTTGAACAATATATCAGACATCTTTACATGTAACATACTTCTATTACTGAACAATTTATTTATTGGTGAGTTTTCTTAATTTTGATGGGGGTTCTGTTTACTGAATCTAATGTCGATAGTCTTACTATGCAAATCCTTGGTTACATGTATAAGTCAGGAACCTGATGTTCAGTAGTTGTCGTTTGTTGGTATGGTTCATAAGTGTTTCTCGTTTCTCGTTTTTTATATAGATTAGACAGTTGGTTTTCCTGTTTGAATGGTTTTACACTAGTCATTTTTGGGGCACTTTATAGCTTGCTGTTCGGTGTGAGCCAAGGCTCGGAGTTGAAGGCCGTACTTTGACCTCTAAGGCCACACCAATTTGATTTATAGTTCTTTGGATTTTCCCGCTCCTGTTTTGGAGAAATTGACTTTTCAATAAAAAAAAAATAATTACCGCTTCCGCCAATTTTTGGGCCGCATGCCGCTCCAAAATTAGTTTTCCTTGACATTTTTTTTTCTCTGAGACGTTTTTCTCGTGCATATATTGCTCCAAGCGATTCAAACGCACGTGTGATAAATCGATTTGTAAATAAAAGGTCAAAAATCGGGATGCCAACATAAAGTTGTGTCAGATCATTGCAGAGGACACGTAGTTATTAAACACACAGTTATTTGAAATGCATTTCGTTTTACCTGTTCTAGGAGACAAAAATAAAAAATCTTTCGTTAGATGACCACGATCACATCAGTACTTGTTAGAACCATTGTCAGCCCCGATCATTGTTTCAACAGACAGTCCGAGATTACTCCGACGTCCAACAGCTGTTTGCCAGACAAGATGGGGGGCTGTTGTCCCACGGCCTCAGCTTGTCTGGCAAAACAGCCGTTGGACGTCAGAGTAATCTCGGACTACAACAGACATAGATTTCTAGAGCTATCTGTCTTGGATGAAATTAATATTAAATTCACATGAATTTTTGAAAAATGACAGATTTATCTTATTTTAATGAAAACTCCATATCCCCTTGTTAGTCTATTGACATGCAATCAGAACTCTTTTGTAAGGGAAAATTTAAAAGTTCCAACATTCGAGGCCAAAGTGGTGGTATTGGGATTGGCATGCTAATAATAAGTAGGGATGTGTTATTGGTGCAACCACTTCCAGTTTGAAATACATTGCAGGTTTCAGGGGCAAAAGGAAACAGTATTTTGCTAAGTCAGAATAATGCATGTGAATGTGGTTAAATGTATTTTAAGGGAATAAATATAGGAAGATGTGGTATGAGTGCCAATGAGACAACTCTCCATCCAAGTAACAATTTATAAAAGTAAACCATTATAGGTCAAGGTACGGCCTTCAACATGGAGCCTTGGCTCACACCGAACAGCAAGTTATAAAGGGCCCCAAAAATTACTAGTGTAAAACCATTCAAACGGGAAAACCAGCGGTCTAATCTATATAAAAACTAGAAACGAGAAACACGTATGAACTACATAAACAGACGACAACTACTGTACATCAGATTCCTGACTTAGGACAGGTGCAAACATTTGCAGCGGGATTAAATGTTTTAATACATTGAGATCTGCATGCATAGCAATATAATTATCTTACTCAGGATGTTGTTGAAATATTGACCTCACTCATTATGTTGATCCTATTATGGATAAATAGTTCCAACTGGATGTCAAGCAGCCAATAAACAATCATTACCATATAATGAAAACAACTATATGAAAAGATATTTAATATTTTTCATGGGCATTTTTTTGGAATACATACACATATTTTAATTGTATTCAACACATTTCATTTACCTAACTAACATAATTCCTCTTGCTAAACTGCATCTGATATGCTTCCTTAATATATACACATGTATGAATTTAAATGAAAATTCACGCAGTCAAAGCTTATTTGACGAAAATAATCAAAATTATACTAAACCAAAGCGAACCAAAAAGTTGGGTATGGTACAGACTGTACTACAGGCACAAATACACCAACTTATATGCATAAGAGCATGTTTATCATCCTTTTTCTTTGAAGTAACCCAGTTTTAACATGTACAAATAATCGCACAATTTAAAAAAAAAAATTATACCGCTCGCTCCACTTGTAGAGCACCCGCCTCAACAAAACTCATTTTCAAGAAATAAATACAATAAAAAAAAAAATTCGCTCGCTCGCCCCATATTTTTTGGAGCTCTTGTCCGAAGAACTAAAAATCAAATTGGTGTGGCCTAATGGTTTACTTTTACTAATTGTGACTTGGATGGAGAGTTGTCTCATTGGCACTCATACCACATCTTCTTATATTTATATAAAAATATACAGGTGAATGTGGCGCAATTTGATAACATCAGAAAAATAGAGAGTGGCGCAATTGATACCTTTTTAAAACTGCAATTGGCGCTAATTGATTCTGGTCTGAAGTTAATACTGGCATTGATAGATAAGTGGAATGTTCTTTGATGCCGAAATAAAATTTAATAAACTGTCAACCCAGCAAAGAAATAATCACTATTCCACACTCCAATGCGGATATTAAAGGACCTTCAACATGTTCAAGAAGTTCCGAACTGACAGCAGGCTCAACAATGACTCAAAGACGATTCAGCCTCCTCAATGTTTAGATTAAAAACTACACAAACTGTTACAAGGATCGGGATTATTTTAGTAGAGTAAATGGTATTAAAGGCAACCAAGTTGGCTTGTACTTCTTACATGACACAGTGTTCCAAGACCAGTGCTTTGGTTATTAAATAACAATGGTCAATTTTATATACCGTAGACAGTGCTTTTATAGCTAATATATTTTAACACGTTTAAAACAATGAATCTTAAGTTTTTTAGCAAAATGACTTTATTAATGCTTAAAAAACCATGCATAACTTTTGTTATTTTTTGTTATTTTTTGATCTATTCATCTTGTTGTAAATTGTAGCATCTTTCTTTCTCATATATCTACACCAATGAAATTGAATACAAATAAAAAAAGATGAAGACATGAATAAAACACTATAATTTTAATTTTCTTTTTGTACTCTTAAATCATAGTATTTTATCTGAGAACAGTCAATTGTTCGATAAAAAACCAACTGATCTGAGGTGTAAACTCCTGACCAAAATTTACAGATCTGAGTTTCACAGTCCATCATGTGTATGGTAGTGATGCACGTTGTTTGAAGAATTTTTTGAGTTCTTGTAAAGAGGAGCAGAGCCAGTGAAAGAAAATATAATTAAGGCTTTCATATCGATCCGGTCTCAATCTAACAAAATTATAATTACAAGGGATACAAATTATACATACATGTATTTGATTTATGGTTCAAAAATATTAATTAATCTATGAATAATAGCAAAAGTGGACGATAAAAAATGTGCCTTTGACGCATATTCAGATATATAATTTTCTTTAGAGGAGATATTTTTTAAAAATATTACAAACATTTAGATTCAAATCAATTTACAGGGGCAGATTTAGGGGGGGGGGGGGCTTCTGGAGCTTCATAAATGCTAAATGAATAGAATTAAAAAGTATCATTCCAAACGTTGCGTATGCAGTGGGCCCCCTTTTCAAAATCCTGGATCCGCACCTGATTTATCACCCTAAATACATGTATATAATCTTTAATAACTCTTGTACAGAGATGTGTTATATATAACAATTATATAATTATAAGATCAATTCATTCATGAATAATAAATGTTTTTTATCACTTCCTGACTATAGAATTCTTTAAACAACAGAACCAACACAAACCACTGCAGCAGGCTTGTATGCCACACTGGTCAAGTCTTATAAATGTAAAGTATATAAATATGCATGTTATTTTAGGGTAGTAAGTTACCGTCCTATACAATTCATTTACCCTATATTCTCTTCCTTTTGAATCGCTGATATGCCAGACAATGTTTCTCTTACACAAACATAGGTTTAACAAAATTGAGAATGGAAATGGGGAATATGTCAAAGAGACAACAACCCGACCAAAGAGCAGACAACATCTATGTCGTGAAATTATATTTTCTGTCTTGACTCTCTTGCCATCTAGGCATAAGTCGGAGCGCCTTAACCTTGACATTCATTACTACAAATATAGGACTTTTCATTATCCAACTGTACTTTGAATCACTATCTGAAGCAAGTTTACATCCTTCTAAAGTTACCAGACTTGCATACATATCAGAAATATGGCAGTATCTTTTTCTCGGGGTTGGTCATTGACAATCACAAACAATAATTGGGGACCTTGCATGGTCATTTCATGGAGTAATACTTAGAATTGTCAACTTTTTTGCTCTGAGTAATTTTTTGAAGAATAATGATTTTGTTTGAAAGAGTGGACACTCCGAGATGCATTATATAACTCAATATTTTGAGATAAATTCGCACGAACTGGAATGGGCTTTTTGTAAATTCGAGATGTGAATAATCACACTAGTGAACACCAAAATTGACCCTAAATATTCGATTTGCACTTTTTTGTGTATAAATATAAAAAGAGTTTGTTTCTCGAAAAAGTCAATTCTAAGTTGCTCTGTAGCTGCATGGTAAAATTTTAATTGAAAAGATATTAGTGCATTAATATGCTCATGCAATAATATATTCTTTGGAAATTCAATGTAGTATTACCATTTGCATACCATAATAATTAAAAAATGTCTAAATGATATTGTTAGCCTTTCCTGAAAAGTAATATGATTGAATGTAATCAATCTGGACTATAAAATCACAAAACCTGTAGGTAACTGCCTTTACAGCGCTTATTAGCTTTGATTACAATTAGTGTAAGAAGAAACAAGGATAGATACAGATAAACTTTAAAATGACAAAGATTTTTTAACGAAGTAAAAGTTACAAAATGTTAAAATGACTGAAATTATAAATCGTCCTCTTATAAGAGTTATTGGCATTGCTTGGCATTCCTTGTCATTGTTTCAAAAACTATGGACGATATGTTAAAAATGTAAATTGCAAAAATGATCAAAATGGCAAGATGTTTCCATCCTGAGGATTGCAGAAAAATCGAACAACTTATTTTAGAGTTATTGCCCCTGGAATATCTATTTTTTTCTAACTTTTAGCAATTGTTGACTGGTATCATGAAAACTATAAGATCTTGTGTAAATTGCAAAAAGGTTCAGCACGACATTCATGAAAATTGGAGAAAAATATGTCGCCCTGTATTGGAGTTTTTTGCCCCTGAAATAATATTTTTTGCAGTTTTGGCTGTTATTTTGAAAACCATAGGAGTAAGGTTAAAAGTGGAAACTGCAAAAATGATCAGCATGACAAGATCCATTTACTCTGATATTTTTGACAACCATTTTGGATTTACTGCTCTTGAAATATGGATTTTTTTTACAGTTATGGCTGTTATCTAAAACCTGATTTGACCTAGGTTAAACATGTAAATTGCAAAAAATGATCAGCCACACAAAGAGAGACTATAAGTATGTGCATATAAAAGTCCTTATTAGCAAACTGGAGATTTTTTTCACGAGTCGAGCGATACAGACACAGGTGTGCTTCTTGTTATCATTTCTCTGCAAAAGTCAATTTCGAGAAGCAGTTAACAGGAGTTAAAGATAGATTTAAACCAGAGTAAAACTGAGTAGCAAGACCATGCAGTATAAATTAGTCAAAATAAATGAAATTTCAATCGACTCCTTACAGACGTTGTTGTTCCTAAATCACAATTTTAACCATGATTTTTAATTGTTTGCTTTAAAAATAAATATCTTTCAAACTAATAGATATTCAGAAACCTGGCCCATGATCATAAAAAATACAAGATGTTTGCCCACACGCCTTCCATTAAACACAAATACTATTGTTGCTTTGAATCATTAATGCAAAAATGACCACGTGAAGAGACCGTGTATATTTTCGCCTAACATATTTCATTTTCGTTGTCGCAATAATTTAAAGTTTACGTATATCTTGGAAAAAGTAATAATTGAAACATACTCATATTTTCTTATATCAATAATCACGGGTAGATTAAAAAATCGATTTTTAAGCAGTTATATTTACTGTTATTGCTAGAGAATTCGAAAGGAAGTAAAATGGTTCTTGTTGTAGATCAATGTTATTTCTTAACATTTATACCAAATTAAAAAAAAAAAAGAATAAGAGAAAATTTTACAGAGAATTGTTTTTTTTTCTTCTATAGTTTATACTTATTCAAATATTGCACATTTATACGGTTTTTTCTTAAGTTTTTTTAAAGAAAGAAAAAAATAATAAATTCCTCACCATAATATCGTTTTTATTTTGTTTACCAATTGAAATTTGAAATGCTTTGATAAAATTCAAATTATATTGTACCTGTTTCGATTTTCAACTCAAAAATAAAAATACTCACAAGTACAGCAGATTTTTTTCTTTCAAAATAGAAAATATTACATCCTGGTTTATTTTTTTCATTTGTCAAACATTTTCACAAATATGAATTTTGCTCCTGTTTGGAGAATTTATATGTTTTAATTTGTTTGGCAAAATGAATAATGCATCGATGTGGAACATTTTCATTCTTCACTTTTGACAACGATATTGAAAAATGTTTAAATAACGTACATCTTTTTCATTCTTTATTCATCCAAATAACAGGTTAAATATGAATAGTTCATATCACACACAGTACACACGTATACAACCCTAACTTGAATGTCCTTAAAAAGTAGTTTACTTAAAGGAGTATTAGCTGTCAAATTCATGTTCACTGATTTGACTCAAATTCTTATATTTGATTTATAACTTACTAAAACCATGGAAGTATTATATTGACAGGAACTCCAACAAGCGGACTTCAAACGTTTATAGTGCGATGCCGCAAAATCGTTAAGTATCTGTTAATTAACTCGACATGTCTTATGGATGCATGGGTTCCGATCAAATTTTTGGAACCTCGTGAATAATCGTAACTACGGAACATACCGAAATAACCGGATGTGTACTTAATTGTCAAGGAAATGACATTTACCGACCATGTGAATTACAAATATAATGTCAGTTTTTACGGGTTTTGCTGCTTAATAACAAATAAAAAGAAAAGAAACGAAATTCCCGCGACTGTTTTCACCGATTAAAAAAACAAACAAAAAAACTGAAGAGTAAAAAAACTCAAAAGCCATAAATATTTCAGTTTAAGGGGTTAAAGAGCTTTAATCCGAAAAAATATCAAATAATTTGATTTATTGTTTACTGAAAGTCCAATGGCAAATATTTCATGCAATTAAACAAGAAACAAAAACATAAATTGCTTAGCATACGGTGTAAGATGTTTCAGAACTGTTAAGCTTTTAAACACATAAATAAATTCTAATTTGGTTTCCATGATAAAAAAAAATTAAACTGCTTAAGGCCCATCATCATGGTGATCGTTCTTTAAATGCATCCAGAAATATTTAAAGCCATCCGTAAAAATTAATCTGTCAGACGTCAGAGTAATCTCGGACTAGGTTGAATGTTTAAGGTTGTTTACAACTTTGGATTAATTATAAAAGGTGTAACAATTCATCTGCATGTCTCGTAACCTGATATTGCTATGTAGAGGTCATCACATGCGTGTAATTATTAACCTCTTTAAGTCCTTAAAACATATTTGATAAATAAGTTAATAACATTTAACGATATTTTACGATAGAGAAAACCATAAATATTTGTGTTCCACTCGATAAAAGTTTACAATCTTTAACTTAAAATTTTAGTTATCATGCACCATCCGGCTCAATACAAGCGCATCACATTATTTTCTGCAAACACTCTACTTCAGAATCATGTAATTTTCATAATCGGATATTTCCCGATTTCCAAGTTCCAATGATTAAAACATACTCAACAAAACTAAAAATAAGCTTGCCCTCTTTCCGAATGCAGTTAATTTTCTTATGTCATTCTGTTAAATATGGACCGATTTTTTCGATCTTTTCAGCTTTGTTCTTCATTAATTGAACGGAAACAGGTGTTGTTATTCATGTGGCGATTCACAAATAACCACGGGAGTTTCCGTGTTTATTTACATTGGTAGGTAGATAAGACAATCGATACCAAATCACGTGATAAGACCAGCTTCAGTTTAAGAACAGGCGAAGGCGGCATCACAGATACCCCACAAAGGAGTTACTAGTATCACGTACTTGACAAACTGAGTCGGAACCTTTTATTTTCTTAAAGAAATCAGTGGGATGGGGATGTGCTAATTTTTCGTTGGAGTTCCTGTCAATATAATACTTCCATGCTAAAACGTATATCCAAATTCTAAAAAGTCTAAAATAAACAATTTACGATGCGTGGACTCGATTATATATATATCAGCATTTCGTGTGTATTTTAGCTTAGATACCATCTAATTTACCATCGAGGTGATCTCTGAAGACTGCCGACGGTCAAATAACCCGATATAAACACAAATATAGATATAAATAGATAGCGAACATGTGCAATTGAATTTTTCTAGGTCTGTTTGATTTCTAGGTTAAACAAATTTCTAAATCATCGTTTTACCTGTATAAGAATGAGTCTATGTGGATCGAATCAGTCAACCAAATGGTTTACCCTTGTTTCACATTCAATGTTGACATTCTTTTCCTTTAAATAGCTGAACACGACTAGCTTATGCGCAACCCATCTTTAGCTAAGGGTTTAAATAGAAGGTCACATGAATACGGATTCAATGAGGTCGAATTATTCACTTGCAAGTGAATAATTCATCAGTTTCTTAGATTATTTTGACAAAATTGAAACAAACTGGCTGCTAAAAGCGATTTATTATTTCACTATTTCACTTTCATTTATGATTGAACAAAAAAAAATATTTTCTTTTATATCTCGTAGCTAATGCCCTTTTAAAGAAATGAAAATAATTAACCATTGGAGAATTTAAAAAATATTTTCGACAAATTGAAAAAGTTAAAAATCTACTATTGAAACAAATTTAAATTTGTTCTACATATGTAAAACGAAAAATGGAAAAATGGTGCAGTTGTCGCATTTTCAATGTTGAATTTTTTTAAAGCAAAATGAGAAATGAGAAATGAACCATTTTTCATTTTTAATTAATAATGTCATGAAAAATGTTTCACATTGGAGCATTTTCATTTTTCAATCTTTAATGTCAAATCAAAAAATCATTACGGTGAACAATCTCAATACATTGTTTTTGCTTTTTATATTGAGAATAAAACAAGTTTTTTTTTCTAAAAACAAAACCAATTTTCTTGTTTTAATGTTCATATTCTGTGGACGAAATGAATTAATTTTTGCACTATTATTATATTGTTCATTTCATTTCAAAATCGAAAAATTAAATTTCATTTCCAAACTGGTTGAGAAATTTGTTTTTCTACTTTTGTTCAATACAAGTCACTTTCAAAATTGCAGAGCAATTTGCAAAATCTATTTCTCTGAATAGAATGACAAATGTTTGGCGTAAATTAATGAACATGGACGATGAAGCCTCTATTTGTTTTCGTTTAGCGAATATATGAAGGGTAGCGGGCATGAATGCCATGTGATTTCGAGAGATAAAAAACACAAAAGAAATATGCACTGCCAGATAATTACAATCTCAGGATGACAATTTGGCCGATATCTAAAAGGTATTTGAGCAAAAAATGAATCCATTTGCGCCAATACTTCATTTGCGCCAATTAACAATCATACAATTGCGCCAATAAAACGACATACAATTGTGCCAATCTTATCGATTTATTGATTTTTACTTATATATATATATATATATATATACAAGTCTAAATTGAAAACAACGTTCAAACCTATGATTGCGTTGGATAAAAACCGCAATTTTTATACGTGTGCATGTAAAACAATTTCGTGGTAGAGGGGTCTAAATACAGCACAAACAACAATTTCCAAAAGACCAAAAAGAGTGAAAAAGTATATTTTAACAAAACGCATTTGACTAACAGGTCGAACAACTGATGTTCTTAAACCCTGCTGACTGCCAGATATATATATATATATATATATCTGTAGGATAAGCAGTAATTTTGTTATACTTTGGTTGAGGTGAGGTCAATATCTGTGTAAGGTGACCAGAGGTAACCAAATCCAATATCTATGTAAGGTGAACAGATGTTTTCAAAGTCAATATATGTGTGAGATAACCAGAGAGAATAAAAGACAGCATCTGTGTATTTAGGACCAGAGGTTACTTAGTCAATATCTGTGTAAATAAGGTGACCAGAGGTAACCAAAGTCAATATATCTGTCAGGTGTCCTATTGCAATCACAGTAAATGCATGTGTTAGGTGACTAAAGTTAACCAAATTCAATATTTATGAAAAGTGACCAGAGGTGACCAATGTCAACATTTGTATTAAGTAACAAGAAGTAACCAAGGCGAATATTTGGTGTAAGCAAAGTCAATATCTATGTAAGGTGACCAGAGGTAACCAAAGTCAATATATCTGTGTAAGGTGACCAGAGGTAACCAAAGTCAATATATCTGTGTAAGGTGACCAGAGGTAACCAAAGTCAATATCTGCGTAAGGTGACAGAGGTCACTAAAGTCGATATCTGGAATATCTGCATAACCTGGTTGGAAGTAACCTTTGTCTTCTTTTTATACGCCCGTTTAATGTTCATATTCTGTGGACGAAATGAATTAATTTTTGCACTATTATTATATTGTTCATTTCATTTCAAAATCGAAAAATTAAATTTCATTTCCAAACTGGTTGAGAAATTTGTTTTTCTACTTTTGTTCAATACAAGTCACTTTCAAAATTGCAGAGCAATTTGCAAAATCTATTTCTCTGAATAGAATGACAAATGTTTGGCGTAAATTAATGAACATGGACGATGAAGCCTCTATTTGTTTTCGTTTAGCGAATATATGAAGGGTAGCGGGCATGAATGCCATGTGATTTCGAGAGATAAAAAACACAAAAGAAATATGCACTGCCAGATAATTACAATCTCAGGATGACAATTTGGCCGATATCTAAAAGGTATTTGAGCAAAAAATGAATCCATTTGCGCCAATACTTCATTTGCGCCAATTAACAATCATACAATTGCGCCAATAAAACGACATACAATTGTGCCAATCTTATCGATTTATTGATTTTTACTTATATATATATATATATATACAAGTCTAAATTGAAAACAACGTTCAAACCTATGATTGCGTTGGATAAAAACCGCAATTTTTATACGTGTGCATGTAAAACAATTTCGTGGTAGAGGGGTCTAAATACAGCACAAACAACAATTTCCAAAAGACCAAAAAGAGTGAAAAAGTATATTTTAACAAAACGCATTTGACTAACAGGTCGAACAACTGATGTTCTTAAACCCTGCTGACTGCCAGATATATATATATATATATATATCTGTAGGATAAGCAGTAATTTTGTTATACTTTGGTTGAGGTGAGGTCAATATCTGTGTAAGGTGACCAGAGGTAACCAAATCCAATATCTATGTAAGGTGAACAGATGTTTTCAAAGTCAATATATGTGTGAGATAACCAGAGAGAATAAAAGACAGCATCTGTGTATTTAGGACCAGAGGTTACTTAGTCAATATCTGTGTAAATAAGGTGACCAGAGGTAACCAAAGTCAATATATCTGTCAGGTGTCCTATTGCAATCACAGTAAATGCATGTGTTAGGTGACTAAAGTTAACCAAATTCAATATTTATGAAAAGTGACCAGAGGTGACCAATGTCAACATTTGTATTAAGTAACAAGAAGTAACCAAGGCGAATATTTGGTGTAAGCAAAGTCAATATCTATGTAAGGTGACCAGAGGTAACCAAAGTCAATATATCTGTGTAAGGTGACCAGAGGTAACCAAAGTCAATATATCTGTGTAAGGTGACCAGAGGTAACCAAAGTCAATATCTGCGTAAGGTGACAGAGGTCACTAAAGTCGATATCTGGAATATCTGCATAACCTGGTTGGAAGTAACCTTTGTCTTCTTTTTATACGCCCGTTTACGGGACGTATTATGGTATACCGTTGACCGTCTGTCCGTCCGTCCGTCTGTCCGTCCGTCCGTCCGTCCGTCCGTCCGTCCGTCCGTCCGTCCGTCGTCAACATGTCGGACATTAATTCAACAACACTTTAACCAATATGCATGAAACTTTAGTGAATTGTTTATTTCTAGTGACGTGAGCTCCCTTTCGTTTTTTATAAATTTGGGATTTACCGTTTCCGAGTTTTGGGGTATTTTTCATTAAAAAAGGGGGGATTTTCCAGTTTTTGGACAATAACTCAAAAACAATTTCACCAATTTGCATGAAACGTTTGTGAGTTGTTTATATCTATTGATGTGAGCTCCCTTTCGTTTTTTATAAATTTCGGATTTACCGTTTCAGATTTATGGGGTTTTATTCATTACAAAAAGGGGGATTTTCCAGTTTTCGGACAATAACTCAAAAATGCTTTCAGCATTTTTTATGAAACTTTGGTAAATTGTTTATATCTATTTTTGTAAGCTCCCTTTTAATTTTTATAAATTTTCGAATTTAGGTTTCCGAGTTATAAGATTTTATTTGTTTATAGTCTGACAACAGATTTACTAAGCATTGCGCAACAGCACAGTGTATTGCACAACAGCAAGAAATCTTTTAATCGAATATAAATTCAATTCATATAACCAATTTCAAGTTCTTTGACTCCATTTATTCAGAAACCTATAATATGTCAAATATTTAATTACAATCCAAATTCAGACCTGTATCAAGCTTGAATATTGTGTCCATTTTTGCCCAACTGTTCAGGATTGGACCTCTGCGGGCGTATCCAGCTGCGCTCAGCGAAGCAGTTTATTTATTATGTCGATCGGAAGTTCTATGTCATTATCCGTTTGTTTTTAAGGTAGATATATATTAAATGTATTACCTTACCTATTATAAAGGTAGATATATATTAAATGTATTACCTTACCTATTATACTTCTTTCTTTTATGACAAACTATCAAACTATCATACCATTTATTTATCGTCATATACATATTCTATGAATGACATTGGCGATTTTTTTTTTCTTATACCTATTTTTATATCTAGTTTTATTCTTATGAGCCTATCGCACAACATTTTGTACTTATGCTTTAAATTTTTCAAGTTTCTGTTTTGTCCTGTAAGGATAAACGGCCATTCAGAATATTTCGCTGTTCAAGAAATAATATATGTCACCATCACAAATGTATGAAGCAATCATCTGCTATAATAAATACATATTCTATAACTGGCTACGTTGAACTAAAGTTTCTGTAATTAACAAGTTGCTCATGTCGTTACTGTACTTTACTCAAGCTCTCCAATGTAAATAAGTGCACTTTAATTTATTTTTATTTTTAGAACCTTATATAACTGCGCAGAATAACACGTGCTATTAAAAGAAGTTATCTCTCGGCATCTTTCAGCGTAACCACAAATTTAAGGTGTTTCCCTCGGTTTTGGTTTGTTACCCGGATTTGTTTTCGCTCAATCGATTTATGACTTTTGAGCATCGGTATACCACTGTTGCCTTAATTTATCCTTATCCTTGGCGGATATTTACAAAATGTGTAATTCTTTGGAAAAATACTGAAAATTTGACTATTTATGTTTTGGAAGGATGAAATATTCATGTTTTTAAAATAATTTTGCCGAAAACTTAAGAAAGCAGGTAATATTGAACTTAGAAAAGAAAATATACCTACTGACTTGGAAACTTTAATGTACGGTAATGATATGTTTAATATGAACATAAACACGCTAATTTTTACAAAAGTGCAGAATTATATCAAAGAGACCAATCGCTTTTCATAGTGTATAGACATTATGGTTAAATATATAACAATAATAATGTAATTACTTTTTGTTGACTTCGAATGAAATTGTTCATTTTTTCCAAAGACATGAATCATCAATTTGATTTATATATAAAATCCCATCAGTTGACAACAACAATTTAATTTAATTGCTTTAAAATAATAACTTACCTTTTGAGTGAATATTCATTCCAAATTTAAAACAACCTACTAGGTCTATCATAAATAAATTTACGGTCAACTCGACTTTTAGAAATCGATGAGCCATCCCGTTTAAATTCTTGATAATTTCATGTCTCCATATTAATATTGTTTATGATGTTATTATTATGTATTTCATTTTGTTCGGTTATTTATTATTTGTATGTAATGGAGAAGACGTTCTAAGTTGCAAAACTTGTGTCTAATCCTATTGTCAATGTTTTTGGACAATAAAATATGTTTAAACTAGCAGGTAAGACAAAAGTTTCTTAATCTGAAAATTCAACCTACAATTAAGGTGTTTCCAGGTGCAGACAAACGTATTGTAAAATATTATCACAACAATTATAAAAAAACTAAGTGTATGTGTTATCTGCAATCAACTCCTAATTAACTTTCAAATACTACTATTCATAGTGACAGTTATAACAATTTAGGGAAGTTTTTATTTCTGGCCGAGAAGGCACGTAATTAAATTCATTTATAAATGCTTAATATGTGTTATATTTTATCATACTCTGCTGTACTGTTATATGGGTATACTTACTGATATGATTATTTGACTAATTGTTTAAATGTAAATATATTTCACTGATGTAATTGAATATTTGTAATATTTATATTCTATAAGTTGTATTGCTTACGAATAAAAGATTATTATTATTATACTAGTGTGTAGATTTGATTTAAAAGCTAATATATTGTATTCAAGGAAAATTGAAGAAGTGAGTAGGAATGTGAATCGAGAATAAGGAAGGAGGACATGTCAAGGTCTCTTTTTTCTTTTCTCATGAGGAATCACAAATTATCCGTATACAAGCACGGTGGTAATAAATGTACTATTATGATAATAATATTATAAGCAAGAAGGTCACCATTTAAGGAATGACTTATCTTTTTCTGTCTGTGAAGAAATAACATAAAAAATGTGGTGCACACTGAATAAAAAACGTTGGTGACGTCACGGTCACATGACAAAATTATGTCTATGAGCTGATAGACAAAACACTTTCAGCCAATCAGAAGACGTGTTACATCCAAAATTAAATTATTAATTCATATATTCAAGTGAAGCAGAGGAAGGTTAAACCATTAATATTTCTTTCTTTTACATGATGCCATTTTTTTTATTTGTGTGTTTTATTTTTTAATTTGCCATATGTAATTTGGATCTTATTACTTATTCCCTTTGAATTCTAATATTAATAATTAAAAAAAAAAAAATTTAATATGAGTAGATGACAAATATTCTAAAATATGACACAAAACTATTCAAATATTGGGTATATAATTTTATATTCAGTCATATTGATTCTGCTAATTCTTAAAAGTACTAGTATATAATGAGAGAGAAATATTTTAGATTTTACTCATTGAATAAAATTAAGAATGGAAACGGGGAATGCGTCAAAGAGAAAACAACCCGACCAAAGAGCAGAAAACCGTCCAAGGCCACCAATGGGTCATCAACACAGCGAGAAAATCCCGCGGGGCTTCAACTGGCCTCTTAACAATAATGTAAACTAGTTCAGCAAAAATGGAAGTCCCACTAAACTCCGAAACAAATACTACTTTAAGAAGTCAAGACCAATTAAAAATATTTTTTGACAGTTGAAGCTGCTTTATAAGTTAATACTATATGTATAATTAAAGAAAAATTAACTCCCTATGTAAATTATTTAAATGCCTTCGTGTATCCCTTATTCTTTTCCATCGATTGATTTCTTTTTTTTTTAATCTTGCTTTTTTTTTTGCGATTTTTCTTTATTTAATATAGCTGTTATGCTACGGTTACGCTTCCGATTTTCAAACTAGAAAGGCCGAAAATTTTCATAGTAGACAATGTTCATTTGTACCCAAACAGAAGGCAAAAGCACATGTAAAATACAACTACATGCGGACAAGTTGCTGATTCCACTTAGGAATTGGTATATTTGCATTATATTTTAGGAGCATGTATAGTCCTATTGTAATGGCTGTCGTCATGATAATACAATGCGGCCACTATGCAAATTAGCAAAGTTTCCCAAATTTAATTTGCCATAACCTCTGCTTCGCATGGGGTTGATATCGTTTCAAAAGTCAGCCGCGGCCGATGGCCGGTTACTGTGGCTTTACCACCGGGGACGCCTAAGTAGGTTCTTCGCCCGTCTGTCGTTGCATCCCAAGGCCGAGGTGCATAAAGTATCGTTACATTTTTGGGAGAGATTATGCTGAATTTAAATTAACGAACAATTATCATACCGTAGTGGTGCAATTTTGAGCCATTTTGCAATTATAAATTTTTACTTTTGCTTATGGTTTTAATATAATGAGTCGAGATTTAAGTAAACTTGAAGTTTAATTTAAATACATACGCACTGATTCACACAAAATGCATTAATTTACTATATTTACACCCAAAATCTTTCAACCACTAAATTAAGATTCAGATCAGCGAGTTTTATTTAGAGGCGGAGACTATATATAGTATGCTACTGCACCACTTACTGCACAATTAATTTCGCATACACACAAAGGTCCAGGACGAAAAATAAAATATATTTCAGTTTGTGATGATGAAGGTACTCATGTTTTGCCAATTTGAAAAGTTAATCGGAGATGTGTTACAGAGTTGGCTTGGATTTATTTTTAGTGTAATGAAAACTGATAGTAAGTAAGTAAATTTTATTTAAAGACGGCATGTATATGTACACAATAACAGAGAAAACATGAGCTCTGATGAGCTCTTTAACCGACTATATTTATATATCATATAAAAATCATGCAACTTGATAATATTTACTGGCAACTTGTGAAAAAAATCACTGTAAAGTCCGTGTCAGTCCTATAAATCTTCAAAAGTAAATGATTTAAAATCTGGTTTTTTTTAATTACGCGCCCCTTATTTTACAGCGTTTGTCTATCTTTCTAGTATATAAAATCTGTCAATTAATTTCAGAATTTATGCTTTTGCAATTATCAAGTTGCCCTTTCTAGTTTCGGACTAATGTTATTTTTTTTTAACAAGATGAATTCAAGGTGATGGAGTAAATATGTAACCGCAAATGGTCAGGTGTTCTATTCACAAAGACAAAAGCATTATTGTCCCCCGCGCAATGCGTTGCGGGGGACATAGAAATACCGGGCGTTCGTCCGTCCGTCCGGTCTTGTTAGCGCTCTAACGTGTACAGTTCTTGCCAGATTTTTGTGAAACTTATATCATAGGTTTATATCAGCAATGTCTTGGACGAGTTCGAAAATCAGTGCCGATCAATTATTTTCAAAAGAGTTATGCCCCTTGGAAACATTAATTATATGGAAAATTGCATCGTTTGCGCTCTCATGTGTTCAATTCTTGCCAGATTTTTATGAAACTTATATTATAGGTTAATACCAGCAATGTCTTGGACGAGTTCGGAAATCAGTGCCGATCAATAATTTTTAAAAAAGTTATGCCCCTTGGAAATATTGATTATATGGAAAATTGCATTGTTAGCACTCTCATGTGTGCAATTCTTGCCAGAATTTTATGAAACTTATATCATATGTTTATATCAGCAATGTCTTTGATACTTTCGAAAATAAGTGCTGATCAAATATTTTTAACTAATATAGGGCAATGGTGTTGATTAAAAATTACGCTATTCCATGCCCTTTTGTTTTCCACATAAGGGAGCTACCATTTGATTTTTATGGGGGGGGGGGGCTAGGATGAAAAATTTTGTCCTGCCTATTTATTTTCCCCTCTTTTCGGTCCTGCCTTTTTAATTTTCACTCTATTCGGTCCTGCCTTCTTTTTTTTTTAGTTTATCCTGACTTTTTATACATATATTGTCATCCTGCCTTTTTTTTTGTGGCAAATAATCTCATCCTGCCTTTTTTTTTACTCAAAAATCCTGTTCTACCTATTTTTTTCAAATTTTATCCCCCCCCCCCCCCCCCCCCCCCCATAAAAATCAAATGGTAGCTCCCTAATTATTACCAATAATTAACAAGTTCCGGGTCGAATCCGATACCGATACCAATAGTATATGTCACATTGGTCCGAGAACACAGATATCGTTCTTTGATTTTCATTGTTACAAATATAGTCCCTTGTGTGGACAGTGTGTTACTTGCAATTTTTTTTATACCCTTTCCAAATTTATTTATTCATGTTTTTTGCCTCAAATAGCAAGTAGGGGGATGAAATTACACGGTAAAAAAATTTGGTAAGTAAAGTAGTGATTTGGTCCAGCTAAAAAAGGTTAAAAATTAGTATTTCGGAAGCTGTCAAAAGAATTCAAGACCCCCTTAACATAAAATTGTCCATATTTTGAGTTAGAGCTGATGAACTTTTCTATAATTTTGATATAATTTGTCCCAAAAGTAGTACACCACACTGTAAAAATATTATTGAGAAAGCGCAGGTGGGATTTTTTTAATTTTCAATTATTGTCTAAAAGAAATGCACTACGAAATAACTGTGTTCTCGGGTCACCTGTTACCTGTTACCTAATCTGTACGTTTCGCCTCTGTCAGGCGCACCACCAAACGGTGTATTTGGGACTTGCTATATACAAGGGTCATAATCAAACCTGAACTTCGTCATTATACAGGGATTGACACTATACTAAATTCAATCATTGACCAAAAAAATATATCTATACAAGTAGTTTCCGGTTGTAGTAAGAAAACCAGGACGAATTCAAACAGAAAGATTTTGAAAGCAGAGAAAACTGTGCACCTTATAATCAACATGACGTTATCAAATGACAATACGAATACTAAAAATCCAGGCTGAAAATGAGGCGTAGGTACTTTAATTCAGTCACGGACCTGCGATGTCGAGGGTGTGTTCTAGTTCTTTATTAAACATATATAATGACAATATCTTTAAAAGTAGTCTGTGATTAGTTTAACAAAAAATCTTACGACTATGATCGTAAGTCATGAACAATTCAGTATACATACGATCAACTTTAGTCGTAAGATTTTTTGTGAAACTGATCACAGGGTACTAGTTAAAAGTTCAGAGAAATTAATAGTAGTTGTGGAATACTTTCAGGAATCCTCGTAGAAACGATATTTGACCTTTTTGTGTATTTTCTGAAGCCAGGGCATGCATAATAGGCCATTGCTGGGACTCTGTGGAACGTACGGCCTAGAATATAAAAGAATTTATACTTTCACTCCTAAGAGCATACTTATAGTATTTACGTCATACCACTATCACATTGTACACTGCTTTGTCAGCTGGAACGGGCACAACACGCTTTCCGATTACATGACGTATCAGTATTCATACATTTAGTGCGATAAGAATCAAATACTTTTTTATCCGATTTTTCTCGTTTACACAAGTCTTTTCCAATAGGACAAACGAGCATTTCTTTAATTTCGATAGTGGACGATATTTTGCTTCTTTTTACAGAAATTTTATAACTTCTCGGTCTTGTCTATGAAAAAAATATTATACTTGTTATATAAACGGATATACAGGAAGTGCCTCTGTTCTTGAACGATGTTGAGGTACCCCGTAATAGCATGTTCATAAGGAACACATACTAGTAGTAATTGTGATGTTTCACAGTCTCTTGTTGCAGAAGAAATATATATATTTTTCTAAACGACCTCCGATGTAATTGGTTTATATAAAAAAAACATCTACTGAATTTAGTTCTATAGCAAGTAATATGTTCCATGTTATCAAAATAAGGATGTACACAGGTTTGACTGAGTAGTATTTGTAATTGTGTTTTTTTTTTTTTTGGTCTTTTGGTCTGTTTTATTTTTGGCCAGGTGTTATCTGTTATATTACACTTGTGAATTTTGATTGGCCCGTTGTTAGCTTCTTTCTCTTTTTATGGGCGTTAGAGTTTTCAAGTATGCTTGATAGAATTGAAGAATCTGTACCTCTGTTAACGTATTTTATTTTTAAGAAAATGCCTTGTATGAATAGGAAGGAACAGCCATAATAACAAAAAGCTGCAATGATACGTGCACACTTAAACGTTATATGATCACCAGTAAACATTAACGGCATTTTGACAAGTATATCACAGTTATTCCTTGAACAGTCTATGGTGACAAATCATTATATCATTGGCGGATCTATGGGGAGGGGGTGTTCCGGGGGTGGACCCCCCCCCCTTTTTCGATTTTTTTTGTTCTTTTACTAATTATGTGAACTTTTCGTGGTGTTCTGGGGTTGCAACCCCCTTTCCCCCTTTTTCAAAATGGCTGGATCCACGCCGGAAAATTAAACTTTATTCTGTATACCTTACAGCTATTTTTCAGCATATAACACATACATTCCAATGAACATTTAATATGTAAGAGTTTTAAACTACATGTATACCTGTGGTACACAATGTAAGAAGCTTAATACATGTATATTGACAGTTACGGTTGAAGACTTTGCGTTCGATAATTGTATTATTAACTATATGGATTTGTCATGACAAAAGAGTGGTCAGTTTCTAGACAGGTCAGTTTATAATATTTTTGAAATGTAATACTTTAAAATTTATTTACTTGAGTACAGGAAGACGAGTTATGATTTTTTTATGTTTACTTGTGTTTGTACGAAGGGTAGGGGACTCATAGATGAATTATAAAGCATTATACCATATAATATATATATATATATATATATATATATAATTACATTACATGTATGTTTCATTATAATACGTTATTTTGATTGGCTAACAGCAATCTCGCGTCATTCTAAAATCAAACTTCATTTCAAATTCATGACGACACGAGCTTCCACAATAAAGTGCACAGGTAAACAAATGAAAAACTTGATATAAATCGTGTTTTCATGATCCTAGCAAAAAATGTAATTAAAAGTATTGAATGCTTCTTTAAGTAATTTTATAGGGTTGTAAAAGCGTTGACCGTGCAAACATTTTTAGAATGAAGCGCTTCCGCGCTTCATACAAAATATACTTCGGTCAACGCTTTTACACCCCAATAAATTTACAAAAAGAAGCATTCAATTCTTAAATATATTAATTAGTTTGTTTATTATAATTATAAATGCTTAAAAGTTTCCTCTTGTCATTTAGATTATACTATGTAAAGAAAGTGTAATTTATACTCATGTTTGTTGGCTTTATTTGTATTATACTAAATAGACTATTTTCATATTACCGACTTTTGACTCCGGATTATATAATTTGTCGACTGGTTACCTTGGACATCATGGTACTCGGTCAAGTAAGAGATCCAAAATACGTAAAATCAAACATATAATCGGTGTAATTTGAGGGGAAAGTTTATTGTTTTCCGATGATTTTGTAGTGAAAAAAAAATGTTAAGCAGGTAATTTTCCCCCAAAATTGTACCGATTGAACGCTTGGTTTTACTTCTTTAGCTTGCTCTTACCTGACTTGGTACCATGATGTCCAAGGTAACCAGTCGACAAATTATATAATCCGGAGTCAAAAGTCGGTAATATGAAAATAGTCTAATAGTCTCTCATAACTCATTATAGAGTGGATCTTGTTGCTAACTTGTGTTTTATTAGACTTTGCGGAAACTATGTCTATACCTAGGGTTACACTTATACTTACGATTACAGTTGACGAAAAACAAGGGGTCCTCTCAAAATAAGAAAATAAACCCAATTGATATAGATATAGTAAAATGAAATGATATTTTTTTTATCATGTAAATAAGTCTTTTCGACGACACACAAATGCAGAAACTTATGGTCACAACAGATATGAATCGCCACAAAGTCCCCATAACATTGTGTGTGGTTTTTTTTAATTCTCCGAATGCGTGTTCCACCTCTACTCTATAGTGTGTAATATGTCTATTTAATTTTCTACACTTCCTCTGCATAATCTGGGGTTTGTCTCATGTCAGGTGTCAATACTGGATATCTGTTCGGATATATTTTGTCGCCTAGCAAAAACAGCTCGGTCGTGAAAGGTAATTCTTGTCCTATATTTCTTATCAACATATATATTGCTGATGCCAAAGAAATCCGCACTCAACATAATATTTCCTGTCTTCGTTCAATATTACAAATTAAGTGTGAATGCAGTGACAATGTCTGTGTCCTGGGAAATACTATTCTAAGACTTTCAGTTCCGTTATCGGCCACAAACTTTCCGTCGATAGCCCTACTGCAAACGGAAGTTTTGGCCACCCACCTTGTAAGTTCTGCCAATCATCCAGTGAAAGAAGGCCAATAGATAAGACGGTTATATGTTTCTTGAAATAGGTATACATGTATGTGTTTTTTTTCCTTTTGTAGTCGAAACACTAAGGTCAACTATTTCAGAAATCAGATGACAAGACGGGTAACCATAACATAAAAGAAGAATTCTGTTTCCCGGGGAAAGCTTATGATCCCGACCGGTTCTCTGTCTGAAGAGACCATTAACATCGGCTACAATTTAAAGTAACGTTTCAGGAGTTTCACATGTAAAAAGAATATCGTTTGCTTGCAAAACAAGTGATCACATTTCCCTATTCCAAAAGTATACATCATTGCCTATAATATTTCCTGATTATAAAAGATTGGTTTGTCGTTGGTCAAGCTAGGACTACCAGTGTTAGAATCAGATGGCGAATGAAATGTATACCTTACATCTGGTAGAGTCTGCATCAGGGCAGGTAGTGCTGTCATGGTTAATCTGTGTTCTTCGTCCATAACGGGGAAAAATAAAATAAATGCACGAAATACAATTATCATTTATTCATTTTTCCGTATTAATAGTTCCACTCGCTTTACAAAAGCGGGCGATATATAGTAATTGGAAGTCGCACATCTTTTATACGATTACACTTTTGTATCCGCAAATGCTCCTTAACCGACTTAAATTACGTGTGATTTTTTTTAACAATAACGTTATAATCTTTCCAAATAATGTAAACGGTATTTTTCTACTGTTTTTGACGTTAATGATTCATGTAGTAAATATCAATTTGACAATTTTTTTAAAATATCAGCTTATAATCTATTCCTAATGAAAATTTTTAATATGAAAATATCTCGTTATAAATGATGTGTGATGTGTTTGATTAAGATTCGGATCCAATCAATATTCGTGTGCATTCAAATATCTTTAAAAGCAAAGATCATTGAAGTCAAGAAAGATGTAACATAGTTTCATTTAATAACATATAACTACTTTATTTCTAAAGAAATAAAAAAAAATCCTCGTTTAAAAAAATGTTTGACTTGCATTAAATCTAAAATAGGGTTCACAGACATCCGTGTACTTTAAAAGACAACTTGAGTGTTTTAAGAATATTTAAACGAAGTTCTTGAGAGTCTGTATTTTGAAATTCTTGATTTAATTTAAAATGTAATGCATGTATATGTTTAATGCAGCTTAAGTTACTTTTTCTTTTTTTAAACGAGGAAACGATGCAAAGGGGCATTTAGAACCCATAAGTCGAAAAAAAGACTCCACCATGGTCAAAAGAAAAACGACGAAAATACGAACAAAAGTTCACAAAAACTCCACAAAGAAATATACATGTAGAGTTCATTTCTCCATGATAAAAATAATCAACTGATTTTGACGAATCATAGTATATGTTTCCAATTAGAAAGATAAAGTTTAAATAATTGAGACTTCTGATAAATAAGGATAATTTGACAAACCACAATATAAATTGAATCAAGTTGTCGCTAATGATAGTCGAAAAATAACATTTGGTGCCTGACGGTAAAAGGCGTTTCAACCATCTTGAAATATTTCTAGGATCACTCATTACAACACGGGCTCGTATTTGTTAAGACGAATATATATATCTGCTTTATATTTTCATTGCATTGAAAGATATTTGTTGTTTTATTTTTCCAGCTGATCTCGTTAGGCCGTCATAAAACAATTCATAGTAACAGAACTTACTGAAATGCATCAAACTGACAAGTTATCACAGCTAGCTAAGATGGTCAGTTTGGAGGGGGGGAGGGGACTGAGAAGAACAAAATCTAGACAAAACAAACAAAAATCATATTAAACGTAAAAAACACGAAGAGCCGCTGGTCTGACATGTGTTTCAAACTGGTCCGTGTTGTCTTTCAAACTGGTCCGAGCTGTCTATAAAAGTGGTCCGAGTTGTCTTTAAATTGGCCCGAGTTGTCATACTAGTTCAATTTGCCTTTGGGTCAGAGTTGTCCAGATTCCACCTGAAGCTGCCAAGATGCCATTTTTTATCAATATTTCTTTGAAATCCCATTGTTCAACTATAGAAAAACATCATAGGAGTTAGTCTTTGTTTTGAACCGACGGTTTATATTTACACTTTGAAACGACCCAAGATTTAAATGCTACCTGTAAGTGTAATTGTAATCCTAATCGTAGGTGTATGACAGTTTCCGCAAATGTCTACTAGAGGTTTCTCAACATCTAACGAACGAACGAAAATTGCCCTAACTTCACGTAACTTGCCGTAACGAGAAAAGAGGGAGCATTAATTTATTTAATATTATTGGACTATCGGCTGTGTTCTTCTCCCCCTTGAAATGTCTTTTACTTATAAAAAAAAATATATATACATGCTGTATTTTTAAGACCATTTTGAGTCGTAGACAAATTATATTGACGAGTGATATATAGAATATATAATATACAATTTACGGTTCAATCAACACAGTTGAAAAATCTAACTGATCAAAAAATTATGGGGAAGAATATAATTTAAAATATTTAGACCAAGGGCAGCAATCGTACAAGAGATTTTGATAAGCATGACAACATCATTTGAATTTTTTAGTACATTTATGTGAAAAAGGGTAAATATAGGACTTTGGAATAGAAGGGGATAGGATTTTTTTTTTAATCTTACCAAGGATAAGATCAATGCTAGAAGGTCTTCCGCAAACATGAGTTAAATCAAATCTAGGCGTGAATGCCTCTAGTTTTTAATTTGAAACAAAAACAACAAAAAACATCCTCGGATCTGGGGTAACCGCTTCGTTGCCCCAATTCTAAAATCCACATGGTCACTTCTTCACCTTAAATGATTATTATTGATTTATATTCTAGCTAAACTGGTAAACTCAAGAAGATAACTAACGGGAAACAATGAAATAAATATTTAAAAAAAAAACAATTAAAACTTTAAAAAGATGTACTTAACCCCGCCGCATTTTTGCGCCTGTCCCAAGTCAGGAGCCTCTAGCCTTTGTTAGTCTTGTATTATTTTTAATTTTAGTTTCTTGTGTACAATTTGGAGTTTAGTATGGCGTTCATTATCACTGAACTAGTATATATATTTGTTAAGGGGCCAGCTGAAGGACGCCTCCGGGTGCGGGAATTTCTCGCTGCATTGAAGACCTGTTGGTGACCTTCTGCTGTTGTCTGTTCTATGGTCGGGTTGTTGTCTCTTTGACACATTCCCCATTTCCATTCTCAATTTTACTGTTATGTATTTAGTTTTTTTGTTGTTTTTTTTCATGGCCGTTCTTATTCTTTTTGTGTATGTTTTATTATCGTACAAATTTTAGTATATATATAATTGATTTTGTTTTCTTGTTTTTGTGGAGTTCTTATGGCATGCTGTTTATATATTTTCTTCTGTTATTATTTTTCTATTTTTTTTTTACTTAGGGAATGGACTTTTAGAAAAATGTACCGTGGCTTTTAAAAAATGTGTAACTATCAGTGCTGTAGCACTCATACTTTCAACAAGAATACACAAAAATCGATTACTTTACGATTGATCGAGTGCTCCTTTATATTTCTGTAACCTTTTCCCAATAGATAATTTTCTTTTAAATAAATAGCGGTGTTCACGACATATTTATCCAAGATACTCTCGAACACGTAAATGACACTCATGCGTTACAGAAAGTTGGACCACTTGGACCTAGTGCACATTAAGACTTTCCAGTTGGGTGCTGTATTCTAGGAGACAGTATTTACCCAAACACTCCTCCTTTATTCGTTCCATATTTATAAAGGATGTGTCGATATAATAAATGAAAAATACTAAACTTGTGTCATCTAAATCACTTTTCAATCCTTTATCAAACGCTAACCTCGTCGCGAAATTCATGGAATACTTGCCACTGAACGTTTAACATCCAACACTCAATCAATCAAATACAAACCAGACGCGCCGATTGTTGTTAACATCAACATTACATAACAATGTTCTTTTTAAATGGATAAGGGAGATAAATCGAACGCATATATTCGACATGTAAACAAACGAAACACAACGTAAGAATACGTAACATTCAACAAAAGAAAATAAATTGGAACACTGATGTCTAAACACAAAAAATAAAACGCAAGGTTGGAAAAAAGATTATGAAACTGATAACTGTTGTCTTGAAACACGCTGTAATATCGGCAGAAATTTATCGTGGATTTTATTTTAACAAAATTACTGCTCCTTAACGATACGTACGTAGAGTTTCGTCCGTTCGTAAGATGTTGAGAAACCTCTATTAGAGCATTTGCAATATTCACGTATCAGGATACGTGCACGGATCGACGTATACGTATCGGGAAGATTTGTATAAAATAATGATTTAGCCCCGATCTGAATTAAAACTAAATGCTTTGTAAAATATCTTCATCGGAAACAACTTGACTTAATTTATCCTTTCCTCGTATACGTGTTATACGATACGTCGATACGGATACGCCAGCAAATACGTGAATAATGCAAATGCTCTATTAGGCTGTATATTTTTTATGAAACAAGTGGTGAGACTTTGATAACGTATTTGTATTTGTTTTGTTTATGTTTTGTATGTTTTAGTCACAAATCATGTAAGTTGATTTATATGACAATACTGTTTGATTTGACTTGAATTGAATTGATAAAAGAAAAGTAATCAAATATTGAGAAAAAAAAGTCAATAGATGTGGTATTGTTGCACGGGGACAAATATCCTCGTCAGACCAAAGTACAATAATTGACGCTAAAATATACGTTTTTAACTTATGATAAAATGATGCTTGTTGAAAGTCAGAAACCTTATAAAATTTAATTTTCATGACCAGTAAAAATAGCGGATTTAATTTCATCTCAACACAGATTAAAAAAAACTTTATGGAAATTTGTTTTTTTCTATTGGCGATGAGGATTTAAACCAAATCCAACAATCATGACCACTATAATCATACGATTTTGCATTTACTTTGCTGATTAGATAACAACTTGAAGGAAGGTATGGTCCGTATGAGTTCTATAAATTAAAAACAAAATGGCTAAAAATCACGTGTTTTAATTACAATTTTCGTTTTACCAAGGATTTGTATAGTTGTTACTATAAAACTCCTTGGTTTTACGATGTACCTTTATCTATGTAGTATACCAGCACTGACAATTAATTACATAACCATTGCAAGAGATAAAAAAAATAAACAGATGTTTATTAGGTCCAATCTTATATAAATATTATAAAGGTCAATAAAAGATGCAATTGATGTTTAGGAAAAAAATTTCTACTGAATTTTAGTTCTATAGCAAGTAATAGGTTCCATGTTATAAAACAATGATGTATACTGGTTTGACTGCGTGGTATTTGTAATTGTTTTTTGTCGTTTGGTCGTGTTTATTTTTGGCCAGGTGACACTTGTGAAATTTGATTCCCCGTTTGTAGCTTGTCTCTTTTTTATGACCGTTGGAGTTTTCAAATACCCTTGATAGAATTGAAAAATCTGTACCTCTGTTTTTATTTAAAAATATATAAAACTAAGGATGTACACAGGATTTGTAATTGTTTTTTTTTCTTTGGTCGTGTTAATTTTTGGCCAGGTGCTGTCTGTTATAATACACGTGTGAATTTTGATTGCCCCGTTGGTAGTTTCTCTCTCTTTTTATGGGCGTTAGGGTTTTCAAATACGCTTACAAATAATGACCATTTAATATGTAAGAGTTTTAAACTACATATATACTTGTGGTACACATTGTAAGTATTAGATACAATACAAAGGTAACAAAGAAACAGGCCGGTAACAACCGTTGCCGGATAGTTATTCTGCACGAGTAGTCAGGTCAAGGTCCGAGGCGATAGCCGAGGACCTTGACCTGACTACAAGTGCAGAAAAACTATACGGCAGGTTGTTTCCGGCCTATTTTTTTGTTACTTTTGTTTTGTATCTGACTTGTACGACGTTTCAAGAAAGTAAATTAATAATACATTTTGCAAGACTAAACATTTGAGAAACTTAGATAGCCATAAAGCAGTAAATGTAAGTTATAGTATAAACACACTTTTTTTTTTTCATTTCCCTTCAACCGAGAGTTTTTTTCAAGAACAACATCAGGAATCTAATGATTTGATAAAAAAGAACCATATCAAGTAAAAGATGAATGTTGTACACATTTAAGACTTTTTAAAATGCAACTTCGTAAAAAAGTAATATATTAAAGAAATATTTTAGTGGTAAGTAAGCTAACGTTTGATTTTTATGGATGAAACGGAAAGCGGGGAGGGGGCCTAATTTAATTTAAAATAAACAGGCTGTGATCTTTATTTTGATGAAAAAATGCAGAATGTGCCACTCCATCCCCCCATTCCCACTTTTAAAAAATCGTAAAAATCGCACGTTTGTTGCCAAATACATGAATTCAATATTCAGTGGTGGGGGTCCCGGGGGTTGTAACACCTTTTTTTTGAACGATCAATACATTTAAATGGGGACATATAGTTGGAACCCCCCCCCCTGTTTTGTCCTGGATTGGGAACCCCCTTTTTTAAAATGGCTGGATCCGCAACTGATATATATGTATATATAAATTCAATAACAATATAAATGTATCAAAAGAATGAATTTCCTACTTCATTAGTGAATGAAATGTTATGAAAAAATGGATTTTGTCTTAATATTATATATATTCAGGCATATACTTTGATTTTTTTTTAAATTCATGCTCGTCTCTAGATCTGCAAGTGTTGATCGGGATTAAACACGTGTTACGTGGTCCAATCGCAGCTTACCGTCCAAAATTGATGACATAAGTTGAATGATTTTCTTCTAGATTTGCTGCTTATTTGGACGTGTATTACACGAACACTTTTTTTTATAGGATCAATCGTGCATTGGTGAGTTGATAGGGATTTTATCTTTTGATAAGATTTGATTTTTATTTACTTATTTCCTGTCTTTTTTTTATTGAAATATGAACGTCGGTATTATCATTTCTTTACTTTCAGCATTGTCCAAAATACTATTCATGTCCATATAACGAAGAAAACATTTATTGACCGATTATTTTGCTTCATAAATGGGGCGGTATGTTCTTTTCTGAGTATATTAACTATTTACTTTTCAACGCCATCACCCAAATATTTTTGTTTAAATTAGCACTATACGGTATTCGGAAAATCAGGAATCATGCAGAACATTAATTTGTCATCTGCTTGACCATAGTAAATTTTTTCTCATAAAATTTGGGATCAAAATATCTTTTTTTAGGAGAAAACCATACCCCCCTTTTTGAAGTTAAATGTCTTATCCCTTAGTGTACTGATATGAATAGTATTTTACTGAAAATGTTTGAAAAAAGATATTGATGCTAACGTAAATATTTTGTTTAATAAAAAGACAGGAAATATGTCGGTGAACCAAAAAGTTCAAATCTAATTGAAAGTTAAAGTGCCCATGAACTCACTGATCATGCACGAGTGAATCTATAATACTTCATAAAAAGTGTCCGTGTAACATCTAAAAAGAGTCCGTGTAACACCCGTTAATGTACTGTTTTTCTATAGCTCTGCGGGGGGCAAAGTCGTACAAGAAGTAATACCATGTATGTTGACAGTTACGGTTGGATAATTTGCGTTCAATAATTGTATTATTCACTTAATGGTTTTGCCATGATGAAAGGACGGTCAGTTTATAATAAGGTCAGTTATAATTCATAAAATGTAATATTTAGAATTAGTTTAATTGGTTGAGAGAAGGCGAGATAGAATTGTTAATTGTAGTATATGTTGTTCACTTATAATAAGAGTTTGATAAAAAAAAATCAAATATTGATAAAAGGTTAATAGATTTGGTATGGTTGCCATGGAGACAGATATCCACTACAGACAAAAGGACAATGATTGACGGTAGAAAAATATGTAACCTATATGATTTAATGATGTTTGTTGAATGTCAGAAACCTTATAAATACTTAAGTTTCAGGACAAATGAAAAAAAAACATTAAATTTTATCTCTGCACATATTAAAAAAAAAAAACTGTCGAAATTGTTACATAATTATTGCAAGAGATTAAAAAAAAATGTTCATGAGGTTTAATCTTGTACTACTATAACATATGTGTGTTATAGTAGTCTCCAGGTCTCAGGTTTAATCTTCAACAAATACTATCAAGGTAAATAAAAGGTAATGGCGTGAATGCATTGACCATGACATCAAATGGTGAGGTGTTATATTCATGATTAGGTCATCTTGGTCAAGACTCTTTCATTTGTAATTGAGTGAATGATACTGCTTGTAGCAGTTGAATAGCTGAGTTGAGAATGAACTTTGGACTGTGTACTACTTTTTTACTATATTGACCTATCATGGGCTATCAAATAATCTTTTTATTAAAAAAAAAAAAAATCTGACAAAATTGTCATAGTTCTTATAACAATAAGAAAATATGAGATTCAAATTCAGCAACCACATTTATGAAATGTTGATTGTTAATAATTCATTTTCAAAGATTTAAAAAAACAAAATCGGATTGTTCCACAAGTTAGTTTGTTAACGGATGACAATTCACCATGTTTAATCAAAATAGTCATAAATTAAGGCGATAGTAGTTAACCGATGTTCAAACCTCGCAAATTCAAAATGAAGAGATAACTTTGGGTAACAAAGAAAAACCATGGGAATCGCACGAACTCCAAAAGGAGCGAGACAGGGTGCGCATGCGTCGACAAGGCGTCTCCAGCTATGCACGCACCATCGCCATACGAATTCACAGTAAGACAAAATGTCACAACAGGGAATAGCACTTAATAGATTAAATTGCAGATCAGACGACTTTACTGGTATCTAAAGATCATTTAGTAAGTGAGTTAAGATACCGACAAATCATTTCAATTACTAGTAACCAATTCGCGATGTTGACTGTAAAACGTATATATGTTGAATCGATTTTTAGTCGTTCTTCCTCATAACTCTGTTAGAGCAGTTTAGGTGTAAGGAGCATAAAGGAGCATAAACTTACATTACGTCATACCGAGTATTTTTATCAGTGCAATGTATATCTGGATTTAACTTAATAAGATAATCAGAACCTAGGTTTGAAAAGCCGAAAATATATAGCGTTTGATAAACAATGCATAAAAATCCAAAACACCCCAGCAGAAAACCAAAATCGTCCAAGGTCAATATTGCATAAGATATTATCATTAATATGAGAAAAACAAAAAATGACAGCATTATCGTCTAATATGTTGTTTAATTGTATCATATATATTACAGGGGCGGATCCAGAATTTTGGAAAGGGGGGGCGTAGTATGTAAAAATTGCCGAGCGGATCGAGGCGAAAAATTTTTTGGACCTTTTTTTGGCTACAAAACATAAAAATAAGTGTTAAATGCACATTTTTAGTGACGGTTCCTTACGTGGGGTATGTATATTTTATAGTTAAAGTGTAAGCTTGGGTTGGACATTTTTGATGCCGCATTCTCCCCATTAGTTGTCTATTATAAAATGATTGAATGGATCTAAAGCTATGTACTAATATATTTGATGTGGGATTTGTCAGTAAAAAATGGACATGGAAAATTCTCGTTTGTTGTATGGTTAGCTAGCATAACCTCACAGATTACTTGTTGTAAACATGATATGCGGCTATTCAATGAAGTTTATAATACGACCGACACGAACAAAGACAAACAAGCAATTTTTATCCAAATGTTTGGTTGAAATGTTTCACTCAACAAGGGAAGTGAGGGGTTCCAAATCAACCAACGGCTACGAATGAGTCTGAAAATCAAATGACAACGAAGTTGTGAATGACGGTCGACAAATGGAGACATAAAGGCCACACCCAGCAGGCAGGTTGCAGTTGGGCCTTGAAAAAATATTCAGTATATCAGTTCGGCGAAACAGACATTCCGGTCAGATATGGGATTTACATGCAAACCCCTCAAAAAAAAATTACGCCCGTTTTTTATTCACCATGTTCATTTAATGCTGAATAATTCTGTTGGATTTTTTTTTCTCATAGCAAAAAGGGGACACGATAATTGTTTTCATTACAGATACGGCCAGAATTTTTGTTTAAGGCAAAAATCAGGGTCAGAATTTTTTCTCTAAAATATCTCAGACTGCCCTATCAAATCAAATGGTCCGTACCTTAGACTTTAAACATATCTAGAGCTTACTGACTGGGGATCATTATTCAGCAATGTTATTAATTGGCTGGGGCGTGTGGGGTTAAACATATTTTCGTAGGTAAATAATATTGCCGTCGAACTTTTTTTCTTCTTGAGAGTGTAATAGAGTATTAGTTTCTATTGAGTGGAAATATGAAATAGAAGTCAATACGTTCTTGCTCAATCCTTTGTCGTTTTGAAGGCGTCATGCTTGTCATCCTCCGCCTAAGCAATGTGTTACTGTTATTTGAATTTCAAAATGACTGAGTGACGTTTCAAACGTACTGATCAACTCCACCGTAGCGAAACACATGACTGACATAATCAATAATATATTACAGTAAATACGAGCGAAAAATATCTTTATAAGTAAAGAATTGTCGCTTAAAAATTAAATACACGACCGGGAAATGGCAAAGTTCACGAAGTCAAGTCTGATTCATCATTTTACAAAAAAAAAAAAAGTTCAAGCAAAGGGGGGGGGCGTACGCCCTCTACGCCCCCCTCTGGATCCGCCACTGTATTATACATTTTAAAGAAAACGGATTTCAGTTTTTAAAGTCAGTGCTTATCACGTGACACATCTTAAAACGAACTATGTATGTCTTTTGTTTTGTAAAAAAATAAATCATCATTTGTAATTAAAAGAAAGTTTGTCACAGCATTATAGACTAGCAATCGGTAATCTCTATTGCAAAAAGACAAATGGTCACGTATTGAGATATTCGGGAGATAAAATGAAAATATTGAAAAAAAACTTAAAACAGAAATGACACAATCATTGAAGATCAAGACTGTAGAAAAAGAATTTTAAAAACTAGGACAAGGAATTCAAAACCATATTATTTAGTCCCTTTAAATCGAAAATTTAATGGTATACTTTTCAAATCGTTCCAAAGAATAGACCTCAGTTCAGGATAAGGATTTTTTTTTTAATATTCCGTTTAACTGGATGATTTTAGGCTCTCTAAATGCTTTTCAATCGATTATTCGAGTCTGCCTTTCAACTAATTTGATTCAAGCGCCAAGGATGATATTATGTAATGAAAGGCGAGTCTGAGGTACCAAATAGACTTCATATTACCGACTTTTGACTCCGGATTATATAATTGTCGACTGGTTACCTTGGACATCATGGTACTCGGTCAAGTAAGAGCAACCAAAATAAGTAAAATCAAACATATAATCGGTGTAATTTGAGGGGAAAGTTTACTGTTTTCCGATGATTTTGTAGTGAAAAAAAAATATTAACCAGGTAATTTTCCCCCAAAATTGTACCGATTGAAAGCTTGGTTTTACTTCTTTAGCTTGCTCTTACCTGACTTGGTACCATGATGTCCAAGGTAACCAGTCGACAAATTTTATAATCCGGAGTCAAAAGTCGGTAATATGAAAATAGTCTATTATCAGTCGGGTATATTTGATGCGTTTGCACAATTATTATCTGATAACTTATCAAAGGAAACCTTCAAAAAGAGAGGCAAAGGATACTAAAGGGGCATTCAAAATCATAAGTCGAAAACAAACTGACAACGTCATGGCATAAACGAAAAACGAACAAATGAAAACCAACAGTATACAAAACACAACATAGAAAACTAAAGACTAAGCAACACGAACCCCACCAAAAACCGGGGGTGATCTCATGTGCACAGGTGTTCAAAAGTTCAATTAAACACTAACTAAAATATACAATATTTTGCTAAATGTCGACTAAAAATTGTCAGGAAAAAGTAAATTCACAAAAATACTGAACTCCGAGGAAAATTCAAAAAGGAAAGTCCCCAATCAAATGGCAAAATCAAAAGTTCAAACACATCAAACGAATGGATAACAACTGTCATATTCCTGACTTGGTACAGGCATTTTCTTATGTAGAAAATGGTGGATTGAACCTGGTTTTATAGCTAGATAAACCTCTCACTTGTATGACAGTCGCATCAAATTCCATTATATTGACAACGATGCGTGAACAAAACAAACAGACACAAAAGATAAAAATGTCAAAAATAGGGGTACAGCAGAATTGAACTCAAATAGCTACAAATAACATACAGCAAATTCGATTTTTAAAAAATTATAAGTCTTTCGCCAAATTTTATTTACTTTAGTAAAGTCAGGAATATGACAGTTGTTATCTATTCGTTTGATGTGTTTGAGCTTTTGATTTTGGCATTTGATTAGGGACTTTCCGTTTTGAATTTTCCTCGAAGTTCGGTATGTTTGTTATTTTACTTTTCGACATTAATTGAGTTCGTATAATACATGCATAAATTCACATTACAAAAGAAGCAACGCAATTTAAAAACATTAATATTTATTTTTGACGATTTATTTAACTGAAATATAAATAGACTGTAGATGTCGTTTATTGATTTCAAAAGGTGTCTAAAATAATAATTTAGTTTTCACAGGTAGTTTTCATAATATTGATTAAGATAGCGCAAAATCAAAATATGTTAATCATGATAAAAAGAAAAATTCATTAAATGACGATCAGACTGGAATATCAAGATAGGATAGCTCCTACGGGCTATAATTTTATGGAGTTTCTAAAGATGTAAGTCTTTTTGTTTTTTGTTTCTTTTAATTTTTAGTTAATCCATGTTGGTTGAAAATCACTTCCGATGCAAAATTAAACTTATTTATATTTATATGATTTGCCATATACCATGTAACCTTTATACGATTAGTCTATATAAACCAGTATTTTTCTGAATTTCTGTCACCGTGAAAATTTATGCAAATTAATGGTTTTACCAGATTAATGTTTTACCTCTCAGTAGCATTTGTTCAATGGAATCAATGATTATGTATCTTCTCGATATTAAGCTGTTGACACAAAGATATGACTCGCCTTTATGCTATTTTTAACGTATAATGCAAATGTTGAAATTAAAATAGTAATACTTTGACTTGTGAACTATGCAGACATGAACCATGACTGAAGATTCAGCGCGAAATAACCTCCATGAAAATGAAAAATACCAATAATAATACAATTGCATACCAAATTCCATTGACTTATTATGATTCCCTAAACTGTCCTAAACACAGACTAATAAATTGTTGACGTAACCACCGCCACAGGAAACAGTGTGCCTAAGTTTTGTCGAGGCGAGACAAAAACTAGATACACATCAAAGTCTATTTTTTATATGATTAGTTGTCCTCTATACAAAATTTTACTCCTGGTACCTCTGATGAGTTTATTAAAAACTATGCCTCATATCTATAAGCTCCAAAATTAAATTAAAATAATTTAATTTTTAAATAAGTATGTTACACAGAAATGATTTTAAACTATACTTCTACAACACATTTTTTCCTGAATAAATTGAAGTTGTTTATATGGTGTTTTCCTTTGATATGCTCGAGGTTTCCTTTTGTTTTGTCTCTAAAGTTGTAACTGCTCGCAAAAACACAAGCCGCTGATTTAGTGTTGTATTTTTTCATACTTGTCTTTCAAATGTTTGGGTTTGTTCTTACTTTGTCAAGCTTGGCAATTTTCGTTGAGGGTGGTAAAGGGTTATTTTCGTGCAACGGGATCGCCGTTTTTTATTTCACATTCAACGTGTTTTTACTTTTTTATTTGGCGTTCAGTCGTGCAAGACAGGTGCCTCGTTCAACGTGTTCTGCTTATTCAATTTTACGTGCATCGTGATTTTCAAATGCTTATTTTGCGTGCTCGGTATTTTTCAAATAAAATTCAAACACTTGGCAGGGATCGTTAAGAAATACCTTTTTAAAAGCCGTAAACCATTTATATTATAAATGTGTATACTAAATCGGGAATAACGAGTAAAACAGAGAGTTTATATATACAAGAAGACAGTGACTCAGTCACAAAAGGTTCAAATCAAAGTCTTTTATTTTTCGTGCAACGTTCATGACAGAAATTATTTCACGTTTTTTCCGTGCAAGCACCCCCTTTACCACCCTCTTCGTTTTTTTGTTTCATTACTAGGCACGATGATACAGGAGGTACAGCTCAATGGTTGTCGTTGATTGCTGTCTGCTCTAATTAGTTTTCGTTTAATGTTGTTAGCTTAAATCATGTCTTTTGTTTTTTCTTTTGACTTGTTTTGCATTTTGTTGTACCCGGACATTTTAAACCTTACAATACGGTATTGGATTTGCATTGATGACCTTAAGTGGTTTTCAGAATTTTGCGTCCTTAATGCTCTTCAATTTCGTACCTTTTTTTCCTTTTTAAACCTTTTTGATTCGAGCGTCACTTATAACGAAGTCGTTTTAAGAGGTAAATAATAATTCATTATGTATATACAATTTTATGAATGTTTCAAAAGTTCAAATGTTCGAAAGTTCACAAATTGAGAAGCTTCAAAAGTTCAAATGTTCGAAAGTTCACAAACGTCACACGCACACGTAGGTCTTAAAGTGTATAATTTCGGTCATGACTAAAATGAATTCTAGTGGTGAATGAATTCGGATGGTAAGTGAATTCCTGCCTACCCATGAGGGGGGAGACCTGATGGAATCTTCTCTGTCTCTTTCTTTCCTAGTATTTATAGCATGTCTGTGTTCCTGGTATTGTACAAGGTTATTAAACGTCTACAGAATACATGAACTAGCTTATATTTTAGGTTGCGTGTTTCGGTCAAGGTTATTATATTGGTTATTATATTGGAATAATATTTACTTAAGGTGGTACCCAACACCTTGACTAATATTAATTTGGCTCGTTTAATTTTCATAAAATTTTGACAAAATGTTTACTTTGACCCTTTGACAAAAATATAAAAATTTCAAAAAATTTGAACCAACCACTTTATCAGAAAAATTTCTTTGGTTATATAGCAGTTTGACAAACACAATTTTGATCATTGAGAAGCTTAATATTTCCTTATCAATACAACGTAATTAAAACGTTTAGCTGATTTTTACAGAGATAACTCCCTGTAGTGTTAGGTACCACCTTAAGTTTTATAAACGGTTACTTCTGTAATTGTTTTATTCACTTTACGATAAATTGTCCAAAGGTTATTTTATAACGATTTTCAAAATACTTGCAACACCACCCGTATAGTCTGTAAATGCATTACACATTTGTCGTTTTGTAATTAAATAATGTTCTAATCCGCATTGTGTTACACACTGATGAGTCTTTTGAAGACGAAACACGCGTCTAGCGTACAACATTTTAATCCTGGTATCTGTGATGAGTTTATTTATCCGTGTTCTTTCACTGTTTTTTGTCGGATAGTTGTCTCATAGTCAATCATACAACATCTGCTTTTTTTTTTCTATAATTCTGTCTTTGTGACCTCCATTGATTTATTAAACGTAAATTGAAGTAGCCTTAAGACATTTTTATCTCATTTACTACACACGCATTAAGAAGGTTAATTCCTTTTACAAACAATGAAAATTAAATCAGTTTGAGTTTTGAACTTCATGTTGAATGTTGGTGATATAAGCAGCTTACACGTTTATTGATTATTACTGTTGAAAAATGGCGTTCAGTAATTGTAGTACAAAATACATTGTTTTGTCTTGTGAGACGGACAACTGATCTCAACTAAGGTTAGTTTTTAATTGTTAAATGCAACACAAGTTTACCGCTGATTATGTGTGTTTGTTTTAAATTCTTTAATATATCTATTGTTTGTGGAAAGTAAGAAACATTGTAATTTCTAAGTTTTATACGAGAAATAAAAAATGAGATTTTATTTTATCTGAAGCACGTTTCTAAGGAAAAGTTAAGCTTTCGGATCATGCATCGATCGGAGATGTTCAACGGAAAAAACCACTTGATCGCTAAAAATATCCTTAAATTGAGTTTTTGCTTTATTAATGTGTCTACCCGAAACTGTTGTGAACGATGATAAGTTCAATATCCCATTAGAAATAGCGTTGCATTTCTAAATAATGGTTTCCGAACTGTATTTGTTTTTACAGTAATGTCCATTTAAACATACAGACATACAAGGCCTTCACTTTTGACGGCTGTTGGTTTCTAAATACAATTTACATGTAAATGTGCTCTCAACAAATGTCTAGAAAATGTGTATGTCAATGTGTAAATCTCCTTTTCTTAGGACATTTAGCACACTGTATTGGCAGAGATCTAATGTGAGCATTTGCCTACCCAGTTCCCCAGCCTGGCCGTGACTGGTCTTACTACAAATTATTACAATGCAATAAAACATACGATCACACCCGCTCACTGATTCGCTCATCCTCAAAAATGAAAAGTGCAGATTATTGATTTTGGAATGGTTATTTTTGTACATTGAATAGAATAAATTGAATCATAAAAATCCTTTACAGGGCCTACATTCTGTAATTTAATATCCACATTACTGACCGTGAATGTTAAAAAAGAGTGGATCAGGGTCGGGTATTGAACGGATATAAACGTTTTCGAACAGTTTTCACAAGGAATCATTTTCAGCCGACAATAATGATAGATAACGTATGTGAGAATGAAAGAATTAAAAGACACCTCGTTAGGCAGACGTTTCATATAACTATGACACTCGTAGCTATAGATAAAATCGCTCTAGTGAAACACGATCTTAGTGGGTTTAAATGTTAACGTAAAAAAAACAATGTCCATAAATTGACTCTATGATTATTTATCTTCTTGATGATTAACTGTTGACACAAAGAAATGGCTCTCCTTTATGTCATTTTGATAATATAATGCAAATGTTCAAAATAAAATAGTAATACTTGTTAACTATGCAGACATGAACCATGACTGAAGATTCAGTGCCAAATAACCTCCATGAAAATGAGAAATACCAATGATAATACAACATTACATACCAAATACCATTGACATATCATAAAAAGTAAAACAACAAAAATACCGAACTGCAAGGAAAATTCAAAACGGAAAGTCCCTTAACAATTGGCAAAATCAAAAGCTTTAACACATCAAACGAATGGAAAACATTCCCTAATCCCTAAACTGTCCTAAACACAACTTGATAAATTATTGACGCCGCCACCGCCACCGGAAACAGTATGCCTAAGTCTCCCTTTTCCGATTTTGTCGAGGCCAGACAAAAACTAGATACACATATCAAAATCAATCTTTATATGACTAGTTGTCCTCTATCTAAAATTTTACTCCTGGTATCTATGATGAGTTTATTCAAAGCGATGCCTCATATCTAATAGCTCCAAAAATAATATCAATAATTTATTTTTATATAAGTATGTTACATGGAAATGATATTAAACTATACTTCCACAACATATTTAAATGGCCACGTATAGAGACCGATGTAATCAATATGAATATACCATCCATATGGTCATTTGTGACTTCTTTAAATAGAAAGGAAATTTCCATTGATTAACTTCAAATAGATATCAACCTGAATAAATTTAAGTTGTTTATATGATGTTGTCCTTTGATATGCTCGAGGTTTCATTTTGTTTTGCCTCAAAAGTTGTAACTGCTCGAAAAAAACATAAGCCGCTGATTTAGTGTTGTAAAGCTGGTCTTGGAATAGTACTTTCATTGTACTACAATCTAATTGAAATGCGAATCCTGTGTTCACGCTTCGCGTACAAGTATCTGACAACGGTACGTTTTACTCTCTGTTTATGAGACCTTTCCATGTCCTTCGATTTCGTCGTAATCATACACACATTCAATAATCTGGAGGTTACATTTCATTGGCTGATTTAATAATAACCAGAAAAGAAAGTGTTGTCAGATCCTTGTAAGCGAAGCGTGGACACACGATCGGCATTTTAATCAGATTTATTGTACCGTGTCAGAAATATGTCATCAATTTTTTATTTTGCTCCATTAATTATTTGTGGAAAGTTTCCCTGCTTTGTTTGTGTTGTAAATGTTTTCGGATCTTCGATATCCAGTTTCCGGTTGCATGATTATATAGGTCCTTAACTATAAGAGTAATTTTGCATACTTACTTCAAATGTTTTGGTTTGTGGAATCCGGCTGCAGGTAAAAGAAAATTATCAATAACTTACTTTGTCATGCTTGACAATTTTCCTTTTTTGTTTACTAAGCACGATGATACAGGAGGTACAGTTCAATGATTGTCGTTGATTGCTGTCTGCACTAATTATATTTCGTTTAATTTTATCGGCTTAAATCATGTCTTTTGTTTTTTCTTTTGACATGTTTTGCATTTTTTGTACCAGGACATTTTAAACCTTACTATTTGGTATTGGATTTGCAGTAGTGACCTGAAGTGGTTTTCGGAATTTTGCGTCCCCAATGCTCTTCAGCTTAGTACCTTCTTTGTTTTGCTTTTTACACTTTTGTTATTCGAGCGTGACTGATGAGTCTTTTGAGGACGAAACGTGCGTCTAAAGTACACAATTTTGATCTTGGTATCTATGATAATTTTTTTTCATTGTTCATTCACCGTTCTTTGTCGGATAGTTGTCTCATTGTCAAGCATACCACATCTGCTCATTTTTGTCTATCTGTCTGCCTTTGTGACCTCCATTGTAATATTTAACATAAATTGAAGCAGTCTTAAGATATATTTGTCCTCCTTTACTACATACACATTAAGAAGGTTAATTCCTTTTACAAACAATAAAAATTAAATCGGTTTAAGCTTTGAACTTCATGTTTAAAGTTGAGGATATAAGCAGGTTACACGTTTATTGATTATAACTGTTGAAAACGTGCGGTCAGTAATTGTAGTACAAAATGCCTTGTGTTTTCTTGTAATACGGACGACCGATCTCAACTAAGGTAAGCTGTGAATTGTAAAATGCAGCATAATATAAAAACAAGAAGTTGTGGTATGATCGCCTATGAGACAGGTCTCCACAAGAAACCAAATGACATAGAAATTAACGACTACAGTAAAATCAAGTTTACCGCTGATTGTGTGTGTTTGCTTCAAATTCTTTGACATGTCTATTGTTTGTTGAAAGCTCGGAACATTGTAAATTCTAAGTTTAATATGACAAATAAAAAAATTAGATTTTATTTTATCTGAAGCATGTTTCTAAAGAAAAATTAAGCTTTCGGATCATACATCGACCAGAGGTGTTCAACGGACAAAAACACATGATCGTTAAATACATTTTTAAATTGAGTTGCTTTATTTTTGTGTCTACCCAAAACTGTTATAAATAATGATAAGTTCAGTATCTCATTAGAAATATCGTTGCATTGCCAAATTATGGCTTCCGAACTGTATTTGGGTTTAACAGTAATGCCCATTTAAACATACGGACATACAAATCCTTCATTTCTGACCACTGTTGGTTTCTAAAAAAATCGTCATGTAAATGTGATCTCAACAAATGACTAGAAATTTTGAATGTAAATGTGAGACCGACTCTTCATATGTTTAGCATACAAATATGCTACGTATACGTCTTTTTTTAAAGGTTAGTTAGCACACTGTATCGGGACAGATCTAATTTAAGCATTTGCATACTCAGTTCCTTAGCCTAGCCGTGACGGGACTTATTACTAGAACGTTAACCTTCCCTAAAACATGAATTAATAAAATGCAATAAAATATACGAACACACCCGCTCACCTTAATCGCTCATCCTTAAAATATAAAAAAAAGTGTAGAATATTCACTTTGGAATACTTATATTTATACAATAGAATAAAATAAATTGACCCATAAAAATCCTTTATAGGGCCTGCATCCTGTAATGAAATATTCCCATTACTGACCGTGAATGTGAAAAAAGGGTAAAGGGGGTATGATGTTGACGGGATATAAACGTTTGTGAACATTTTTCACAAGGAATCATTTCCTGCAAACAATAATGATATATAAAATAAATTGAATCATAAAAATCCTTTACAGGGCCTGCATCCTGTATTATAATATCCACAGTACTGACCGTTAATGTTAAAAAAGGGCGGAACAGGGTCGGGTATTGACAGGTATAAACGTTTGTGAACTTTTTCACAAAGGAACGATTTTCTACAAATAATAATAATAAATAATGTATGTGAAAATTAAAGAATTAAATGTCATTTCCTTCTCTTCTCCTGGTAGGCAGACGTGTCATATAACTCTGACACCTGTAGTAGAGATAAAATTGATCTAATACAACACGACCATCAATGTTAACGTAAATCAAAAATGTCCATAATTTTTTGTATCGTAAACAAATTGGCAAAATGTGTTTAAGTATATCATTAATCGTCTATGGAGACATATCTAGACAAATACCATGGAAATTTAATCGTAGATGAATACAATGTCTTGATATATATAGTTCTGATGTTTCATTTTGATATATCTGCTTTCCTTGGTGTGACCTTTCATTAGTCACAAAATTTTAAAGTGTAAAACGTATATTGATGTTCCAATAACCTTTGAAGTTCATTTTGTGCAATACGATAAACAAGGAGCATCATAACCATGATAAACACTGAAAATGTATTTTGTTAGATTTAAACTACGATTGCATGTAGTTCATGATATTACACGATTTTTCTAATCATGATGGGACAATTTGCGTTTTATAATATTATTACTAACTACCTAATATTGTTATAGTTGAAGTAAATTTCTAATGAGGTAAGTTTTTATTCAATAATTTGATTATTAACATACTTGATAACGGGAAAACACGTCAGCGCACTCATTTTTATTTCAATATCACACTGGTACAAATAACAAATGTTGAGGAAATAGAAGTGAAATTTGATTTTATCTGAGGCACAGATATAAACCACCAACAATTTAAAGAACTAGGCATTGCTCGAACATATAAAATACTCATAGCAAACACGACCACTTTATTCCCATGAAGTAGCATTTACCTTAGTTTATTAATCAGATGCATCGATCATATATGTAAAATAGACCTAGCAAACACGTCCACTTTATTCACACGAAGGAGCATTTACCTTAAGTTATTAATCAGATGCATCGATCATATATGTAAAATAGACCTAGCAAACACGTCCACTTTATTCCCATGAAGGAGCATTTACCTTAAGTTGTTAATCAGATGCAGCAAACATATATGTAAAATAGACAAAGCAAACACGACCACTTTATTCCCATGAAGGAGCCTTTACTTTATTAATCAGATGCATCGATCATTTATGTAAAAAAGAAATTGCAAGCACGACCACTTTTTCCCATCAATGAGTGTAGTGGAGTGGGTTAGATGGCAGTTTTGAAAAATAAATTATATTAGAAAGTAAAAAAAAAAATTATAACGGAAGCAACAAATTAAAGATAAACAGATATTTTGATAAAGTTATCGCTAGAATTAAAGGGTCAATTTCGGAACATACGATATTTCAAAACCATCTTGATCTTGCATGAAGGTGTTTGCTTTTGTTTCATGTTGTGTTTAAAGCGATCATTCGTTGCTTACGTAGTTAATGTAACTTTTGTTAATTTGTACCATAAAATGATATCTTTTTTTTTGCCTTTACATTTTGTAAATCAACAAGGAAACTACTTGACATACACTCACCATGAAACTAAAATAAATCAAATTTCGAATCATGAATAATTGGTAATCCCCTAACTGTTGAAACTGTTAAATATAAAAAAAAATCACGCGTAATCGAAGATTATGTTATATGAGTCATGTTCTGGATGATGTAACCCCCCCCCCCCCTTTTTTTTGAATGAAATGATAAATGTAAGCGATGTTTTACTTAATAACTTTTGTTTCTGTTTGTTACTTTGATCGCTTTGACTACCGGTAAACTATTATTGGTATAGAACCACTACTTTGGGCCCGGTCGGAAAGAACATACCAGAAAGAAGTGCAAATTTTAAAGAAAAAAGTTCCTACGCATAGGTGAAATATTTGGGTAGTTTTGTTATCAAATGAAGTTTTGGTGTTTTTTTTATGTTGTTCATGCTTTTCCTCTAATTTGAATGTATTGCCATGTTTATAAGCTCATTTAATATACCTGGCTTAACATTGTGTACATCACACGCGCTGTTCATCTAAATAAGACTGATCAGAGACGCTCGAATGAACAAAAACTAAAATAAAGTACGATTTAAAGCGCATTGAGTGAGTATTATTATAATCTTTGACGGTGAAAAAACATTTTGGCAAGACGAAAAAAGGGAATTTTTTTTAGTAATGAACATCTCCACAGAAATCATATTATTGTACTATATTCATTTTTACTAGAAAACTTGGACAACACAAACATAAGAAATATATTTTATATGCAAACTAGTCAATCTCAAGTTATGTAAAATTCTGAACCGTCTATTGTAATCGCCCTAAAGGTGATTTGTGCAGTTTTCTAAGACGATGAAAAATACAGTTACGTATAATAGAATTATTTCCTTCGAGTAATAAACATCTCAAAAGAAGTCGTACCATCTTGTTATGTTATTTTTATAGTCAATATAATACTTCGATTATGCAAACAAATTGTAAATTTTAACATTAATTTAAAGCACAAACTATTAAGTATAAATTTATGTGACACGTTGAACTGTTTATTGTAAACGCTTTAAAAAAAAATCATTTTACTCCTACCGTACTTTTCCGGATAATGAATACAATGCATATGCAAAGCAGAAAAAAACCATCAAAGAGATTGTTTTAATTTCACATTAATTCATTTCACACCTAGACAATTAAAAAAAAAACAACATTTTTTTTTTGTAAATTTCATAGTATGACAGTAATATTGTGTATTTTTACGCTTTAACAATGTTTTGATGTATATCTGTACATATGTGATTAAGATAACTGAAAATGCACTTTTGATAGTTTTTGAAAATATTGCGATAAAATTATAAAAAGAAGACTTTCTGAACCAGAACTTTATTTTGTCTATCAGAAGTTTATTTTAAGATTCTTTCTATTTTACAACGTTTAAATAACTACCAATAAAACGTAATTCTAATAACCTTCAAATCAACACCACGGTTTTCTACTTTGATACCCCTTTGGTATCGTCCGTCTCTCTTGTATTAAAGCCCTACAGTGTGTACTGTAAGTTTGTAAATATTTGGTAGATATAAATGATGCCTACCGTCAATTTTCTTTTTTTCCACCGATTTCATTTGCATTTGTGTAAAATTTAAAACCGATCAATTTGTCAGGTTTGAAACATTATCTTAAGCCTTAAGTTATTTTGACACACAGATGAAACCGTCTGTTGGACAATTTTAAATAGATAATTGTAAGGATAACATAAATTCAATTGGAGTACATCAAATACAATGTAAGTGAACCTTTTTACATATATACATTCTAACCATAACTAAGAATAAACTATCACCTCATGTTAATTTCTACATTCTGCATATGCTTCCATGGGGTATAATTTAGTTTTTCATTTTTTAGATTTAAAAAGTGTCGACTTCTTCGTTAATTTTCTACATTGAGTCACGAAAAGCACAAATAGTATTTGATATATGAATTAGAATTATTTGGGATAGGCACGTTTGCTTATTTGGAAAAATCTTTAAAGTTTGGTTACTTAAATTTCAAAATTTATTTGGATGAGCTCAATTTGACTCTAGTTACTGAATTTTTCGTTTTAGGAAAACAACCTAACTTTGAGTCAGCTGTTTCTCTTAGCTTCGATTAGCACGTACTACATAGTATAATAGAAAACAGTAATAGGAATGAAACAAAGAGTTGAATTTAATTAAATTGCGATACGCTGTGCCATAAAGCAGTTTCAGACCCACCCTTTCGTTTATCTACCATGTGCTTATAAAACATCGGAATTAATTCCATCAATAAGATGGGTAAATGTGTAAGGGGTTTTACTGTGTTAAAGGAGCTAAGCTAATTTTCATTTAACTTGGAATTATATTACTAACTCCCATCAAATATATTCAATTATTCCTAAGATACAATCATAAAATACATCTATTTAGCTAGCTATAAAACCAGGTTTAATCCACCATTTTCTACATAAGAAAATGCCTGTACAAAATCAAGAATATGACAGTTGTTATCCATTCGTTTGATGTATTTGAGCTTTTGATTTTGCCATTTGATTTCGGACTTTCCGTTTTGGATTTTCTAAGGAGTTCTGTATTTTTGTTATTTTACTTTTTATTGATTTCATAAAGGAAAAGGGAAAATTCAAATCGGAAAGTCCCTAAGCAAATGGCAAAATCAAAAGCTCAAATACGTCATACGAATGAAAAAAAAACCGGTCATATTCCTGACCTTGGTACAGAGATTTCCGTATGTAGAAATGGTGGATTAAACTCGGTTACATAGCTAGTTTTTGTTTTAAAGCCAACACATAAACCCTATTTTGATATATGTTATATGAATATGAACTTTAGTATTCAAATGTTGCAAACGCCTTAACGTATCAAATGACGTTCGTGATATATAGAGGACATCAATATAAAGATGGATTCTAACAATATGTATTCTTTTCTAAAAAAAAAGAATTAATACAAAATACCAGGTTAATAATTAAGTACACCAGACGCGTTTTTATTTTGTCTGAGAACTGTAACATCAATAACGTTTACAGCAATTATTGACAGTCATCATTACATCATTACTTGTACGACTTTGCCCCTAGCAGAGCTATGGAAAAACAGTACATTAACGGTTGTTATCCGGAGACCTTTTGAATAGATTGACTCGTGCATTCAGTGAGTTCATAGGCACTTTATTGTACACCTTTTAACATAGCTACCTGCAAGTTTTGTAAATATTACTTATATGAAAAGTGTTCATTACAATTATATTCATAAAAAAGTTAACTATGTCCCAAAATGTTGAAATTAAATAAAGTGTCTACGAAGTTACTGACTGATAGAGTAACTGTAACCATAAAATGTGTCCATGTTCAAACCTTTCGTGGGTTTGTTTTGACAGTTAAGCTGAATTTTTTGAAATCTTCCAGTAAATCGAACTATACGGTGGATTCTTCTTTTTTCTTCGTGTTCAAGGAATCTGTTTAAAACTCATTTTGGATATAGGGATGGAAAATGAATAACAAAAACAAAAACAAACTGTGTCACGTGATCGGAGTCTACTTTACTCTGAAACTAAACTAAACCAAAAAAAAAACAAAATCCAAAATAAGTGGATAAAAAGATTAAAACGAGAGAAAATCAATTCTTTTTCAATACATATTTTTCCCCATAATTCGAGATAATTTTTGTTTTTACATTTATATATTTTGTTTATTATTTTATTTGTTTCATACATGTTCAATATACCTTGTTTGATTACTCTTTCTTATTCCATTTTCATACGTCTTTGAATTTTAAATGTCTTAAATCTGTTATTCATAATGTTTAATTTTATTTTTGTTTTGTTTTTCGTTTTTTTTTGTGGGAGGGGGTATGAGCCGGGGAAGGGACAATCGCACCACACTTTCAAAATGGGGTAGGGCGGAGACAAAGCATATGTCGTTTTTGTTTTGTACGTATGTTTGCATTTTTCTGTGGAGGGGTATATAAAAATGAAGGGGCGTAGGGGCCGGGAAAGGGAACCATAACCGCATTTCACACTTGCAAAACTATAAGCGCCAACCCCCCTCAATTTTGGCTATTTGTTTGCTATTAGAATATAAAATGACTACAAAAGAGGACATTAACTTATTTCTAGTCTCAAGTAAATATAGATTAAAGGTCTTTTTTAAGAATTAAGTCACCCTCCCTTCCAACCTTTCAATCTACACCTACTTCACTGATATGAATCAAAGAAATAAGCAATAATTTTACTCATACACAGCTTATAAAATTGAGAAGCGCTAGTGTTAACGCTAAATGCATAATTTATCAAAAACGAAATACTCCAAGCATTGTAGTTCATAAACTGGTGTGCACATTTGTTTTGTTCAATCTTTTTAATTGTGCAATCGTCATTTAATGCAAAATGTTTTACTTTCTTATTAAAATCGTCGTACAAGTCAGATTCAAAACAAAAGTAACAAAAGAAACGGGATAGTAACAACAAGCCGTATAGTTTTTCTGCACTTGTAGTCAGATCGAGTTCCTCGGCTACACGTGCAGACAAAAACTATACGTCACGGTTGGTACCGGCCAGTTGTTTTTGTTACTTTTGTTCTGTATCTTATACATGTTCCATAAAAACAAATTATCATGCAGTCAACACATGCCCTTTATTAGACTTTTTTTACTTTACTGAGATATAATCTTTATTGATGGGAGAGGCCGGTTTAAAAAAAGAAATGGTCGTAAACGATTAGAACTGTAAGAGATCTAGAATGCATTAAATAGAACGAAGTCCTGTTTTAGGAGGAAATGCAAATGTTAAGTAGGTCAAGATGATTAACCAACAATACGATTAAATTAATCAGGTGATTGTCATCTTGGTTTTTTCTTTCTTAATATTTTTCTTGTAGAACTTTTCCATATGAGCATTTTCTAGATCAGGTCAATCAAAACTTGTTATAAAAATTAAAATCACAAAAATACCGAACTCCGAGGGAAATTAAAAACGGAAAGTCCATAATGAAATGGCAAATGTAGGAATTGTATTACTGTAAAACTCATGAGAGACAAAAGGCTTATAATTTGAATAATGTAAATTTTATAGTCTGATTTACAGTTGTGACTACAGCAGCCTTCCAATTGTCATCAACAGTACTTTTCATACAAATCTCTATTCATAAATAAATAAGGTTGTTTAGAATTATGAATAGAATATCTGACCTAATGCTGACACGGTCAATTCACTAACCCCATTACCTTTTATTTACCTCGTTAAACATTTAACATTAGACCTAATGACCAATTTTTAATTTACTTTAGGAATATGACAGTTGTTATCCATTCGTTTGATGTGTTTGAGCTTTTGATTTTGCCATTTGATTAGGGACTTGTTCCGTTTTGAATTTTCCTCGGAGTTCAGTATTTTTGTTATTTTACTTTTTGACATTAATTGAGTTCGTATAATACATGCATAAATTCACACTACAATAGAAGCAACGTAATTTAAAAACATTAATATTTATTTTTTGACGATTTATTAAACTGAAATATAGATAGACTGTAGATGTCGTTTATTGATTTCAAAAGGTGTCTAATAATAATTTAGTTTTCACAGGTAGTTTTCATGGTATTGATTAAGATAGCGCAAAATCGAAATATGTTAATCATGATAAAAAGGGAAATTTATTAAATGACGATCAGACTGGAATATCAAGATAGGATAGCTCCTACGGGCTATAATTTTATGGAATTTCTGGAGATGTAAGTCTTTTTGTTTTGTTTCTTTCAATTATTAGTTAATTCATGTTGGTTAAAAATCACATCCGATGCAAAATTAAACTTATTTATATTTATATGATTTGCCATATGGTATACTTTTTCCGCAGAGCAGAACACAAGTGTAACAAACGTTTCATATTTTACGGAAATATATATTGAAATTGTTATAAAAAAATTTATAAGAATATTATTTAGTCTTTAAGAATGTAATTCCAGTTGGTCATGACAACTTTATAGTTTGGACCGAATCAATGAAATAATTAAAGGGATACATCCGTTATTTAAGAAAAAGCACCAGAAGAAATGAAGAAAACTGAGAGACGTCTGGATTTGTCTTCTTTTTCTAGCGGGAGCAACTATTGTTTATTTTCTGACAAAACTGTATGATAGAATGTATGAATTGTATTACTGTGAAACTCATGATCACGAAAGACAACATGTTTATAATTTAAATAATGTAAATTCCCTTTAATGAAGAATTATTGTGTTGTTGATTTACCGTTAAAATCACTGAATTTTCAATTTTGAGTAACGTCTATAATTTTTTTACACCAATGCCCCTCTTTACATAACATACAACTGCATCATGTGATTTTCTTACAACTTATATTGACATTTTGAAATTAAGTTTTTTTTAAAAATTATTGTCATTGGTTTGATGTGTTTGTGCTTTTGATTTTGCCATTTCATAAGAAATTTTCCGTTTTGAATTTTCCTCGGAGTTCGGTATTTTTGTTATTTTACTTTCAAGCTTAGTTAATTTTCTAATATATACTAAAGTAAGTTCATTTGAAATTAGTTCTTACCACCCGCGAGATCATGTAATTGTAGTTTTGGAAAGCGTATAAAATTTATAGTTATATTTCCTTCCGAAAATTTTGTTGTTTTCATATATTTTTATTTTTCATTAATTTTTATACGCCTGTCAAATTTTTGACGGGACGTATTATGGTATACAAATGTCCGGCGTCCGTCCGTCTGTCTGTCCGTCTGTCTGTCCGTCTGTCTGTCCGTCTGTCCGTCTGTCTGTCTGTCCGTCTGTCTGTCCGGCGTAAACATGTCGCACCGTAACTTGAGAATGACTTATCCAAATTTCATGAAACTTAACATAGTTGTTTCTTATGATGGTCAAACGATCTGTATACTTTTTGGTGAAATAAGATTAAAACTTTTTGAGTTACGGGACTTAGTAACTAAAACAGGTGTGTGTTTTTTTTTTCACATGTCGCGCCGTATCTCAAAAACAATTTATGATTATTGCTTAAAACTTTACACACTTCTTAGTTATATTAATCTTAAGATCTGTATACTTTTTGGTGATGATTCAAAATTTTATTTTAGAGATATTGAGTATTTTGTTAAAAAAGGGGGAGGGGTTTTTCACATGTCGCGCCGTATCTCAAAAACAGTTTATGATTATTGCTTAAACTTTACACACTTCTTAGTTTTATTAAGATCTGTATACTTTTTGGTGATGATTCAAAATTTTATTTTTGAGTTATTGAGTATTTTGTAAAAAAATGGGGAGGGGTTTTTCACATGTCGCGCCGTATCTCAAAAACAATTTATGATTATTGCTTAAAATTTTACACACTTCTTAGTTATATTAATCTAAAGATCTGTATACTTTTTGGTTTTGATTCAAAATTTTATTTTTGAGATATTGATTTTTTTTTAAAGGGGGGGTTCTCACATGTCGTGCCGTATCTCAAAAACGATTTATGATTATTGCTTAAAATTTTACACACTTCTTAGTTATATTAATCTAAAGATCTGTATACTTTTTGGTTTTGATTCAAAATTTTATTTTAGAGATATTGAGTTTTTTGTAAAAAAAAAGGGGGGGATTTTCGCATGTCACGCCGTATGTCAGAAACTATTTATGCTTATTGCATAAAAATTCACACACAAGACGACGGGCGTATCATGCGCTCATGGCGCAGCTGTTTATTAAGTTAGCGTAGACTTGAAATTATTTTTTGTTTTGATTTTTGCTTTCAAAATTTAAAAAATGAGCTTGCCCTGCATAACATGTAACAGTATTCATCCATACCAATTTTAAGCAAATTAAGTCGTCTCGCAGGCCTCCAGATTTTTTTGAAAATTTAGTGTTTACCCCAAGAACTGGTTTGGCCACAGCATAACAATTTCAAGTTTATTTACAATTTACACAGTGTGTATATGTTAAGTATGTTTAAATGAACATATGTTCTCATAGTTTAGGACTTTGCTCATTATAGGTTGAAAAATACAGGCAAAGTTTAGATGTTTATGAAGTGTCCTATATTTTGACTTTAGTGGAACCTTAACAATAGGATAATCCCTTTACATATTGAACGCATATTATATTGATTCTTTACAATTAAGCTTCATTAAATCCAACAATTTCATTGGTCGAAAGCACTTACATTGTAACAATATTCTAAAGATTGACTTTAATTTGCTTAAATATAATCTGTTCACGTCCTTGTAATGCTTATGATGACTGCCGCTAGAACTTATAAAAACATTCGTAGTAATCAAGCAAATGTTCTTTTTGTTGTAGGTTGATTCATAGCAACAGAAAATTTATACAGCTCGAAAGTTTAACGCAAAATGTTTGCAATGCATACGGAAGATAACAGAGAAAAGAAAGATTTGTATGTTGATTTAAAAGTTGATAATTATCATACATATAATGAAGGATTATACAAAAACAAATTAAGAAGTAAATACCTTGATGACTGCAGACATAATGGGGTTAGAGCACTTGATAACCACAGTGAAGGGAAAGCACCGTATAGCTGTGTCGTCTGCGACCAAGGATTCTTTCAACGTAATAAATTACGATTCCACCTGAAAAAGGAACACTCCTCGAATGTGATATGCAATCGATGCAGCAAAAGCTTTTGCACACTTCATTCATTCCGAATACATTTAAAGTCGCATTTAGAAAGTCGACCTCATACTTGTGAAGTTTGTGATAAAGCATTTATTCAGAAATGTCACCTACAAGCTCATATGTACTCACATATTCAAACTAAGTTGTTTCCGTGTTCGTTTTGCCATTCACAGTTTGCAAATATGTATTTTCTAAAACTTCATGAAAGAACACACAAGCCATATAAATGCTTAATTTGCGGAAATTGCTATATAGACCATCGAAATTTTTTCAAACACATGATACAACATTTAGACAATAAACCGTATGTTTGCCGTGTCTGTGGGAAGTCATTTGGCATGAGACAGCATTTACGACTGCACATGCAGTTTCACAAAAGTAATAAAACAACTTGCAATATATGTTTGAAAACGTTTGACAGTTTTATTAACTATGACAGACATTTATCAGCACATAAAGTTGAAACCTTTTCATGTAAAAAGTGCAGTGCAAAGTTCAATCGACAAGAATATCTTGAGGCACATATGCCTATTCATTCCCATAAAAAATGGTATAATTGTATAGAGTGTAAGAAGACATTCGAACGACACCATGATTTTAAGAAACATTGTAGAAAACATGCACTTCAAGCTGCGTTCGAGTGTGATATTTGTCTCAAAACTTTTCAAACAAGATTAAGTTTGAGGAAGCACAGACGTTGTCATAACAGAGACTATCCTTACGTGTGTACACACTGTGCGAAAGGATTTATGGATTATAAAAGTTTTACTTCTCATCTTAAATCTCATTGGATTTAAGGATGATCGCTACTTTGTTTAAAACAAAACAAGCTTTAAAAAAAAACAATTGTTATAAATTAAATATATATAAATAATAGAACTAGAAAAGCAGATAAAATTAAAGGTGCGTGTCCTTGTTTTTGAGATATAAGACATTGAAAATTTGGCGGGAAATAAATTTCTGTAGATTTGTCATCAACTTGACATTGGTATCATCAAAGCTATGAAAAAATGACCAGGATTCTATAAGACTTTGAAAAATAGCTTTTTAAACTATATAGGTATACAAATTATAAAAAAGAAAAGTAGAGGTTAGCGGGCAATATTTTTAATGGCACTACATGGATAAAACCTGAGGATTCTGAATATCTTTACAAAAAGTCAAAAACAAGAGCAGCGAACATCTTTAATGCAGGACATTTTTTTTACAATCATCTATCAAATTGTTTTCGAATTATTTTAAATTTTAGACAAAGCAATAAAATAATACTTATCTGGATTCTATTGAATAACAGACCAAGTTTTTTGAAAAATGAAAGAATGTATGTGTACGGTATTTTTTTCCCAATTTGACAGTAAACATTTATCTCATTCAATTATTGGACGTACAGCAATGCTAATAAAATACCAGAAACGAAATATTTTTGAAGATAAGAATTAAAGGGCTACACTTTATGTCCTTATCAATATTCTTGCAATTGTCCGAACGATAAAAAAAATGCTGAAAACTTTTTTTTTATTTTTAGAAGAATTGACTTCAAATTTGGTACATATGAAGATTATAAAATTTAATATAAGAATATGAGAAAAACAAAAAGAAAACAAAAACTTTTAAGCGTTAGAAAACTTACATGAACAACGTCATTTTTATTGATTAAAATTACTTCAAATTTGGTATCAAGTAAGATTATACATTGAATAAGAATATGAGAAAGAAAAAAAGAAAAAGTTATTGTACAGGTACAAAAACCGGATCGGACCGACATTGGCTCTACCTTGATCGTTTGAAAAGTGGAAATAACGTTTTAATTTCTTAAATAAATATTTGAGTTTGGAACACATCAACATCAATTTATTATTGTAATGAATAAAAGAAAAAAATCGTAAAAAATATTTCAAGGATAGAAAAAACTGAACTGATCAATGTCGAACTAGTCCTGATCAATGTCCTGACTGGCGATACAAAATGTTGTATTATTTACTTTGAGGGTTCTTCTTCTTTTTCTCTGGAGTTTTGGAGGCGGCTTTCCTGGTGTGGAACGTGCGCCCTACTTATATTTTATTGTAAAAAAACCATAGTTGTATGTGTTATATTGCAGGTGTTCTGAAGTTGTTGTGAGTATTTTAGTCCTTAGTCCTACATTAAGGTGAGTTGTTATTTGTAAAATGCAACACTTCAAGATTGGTTAAAAGAAAACAGGCCCGCATTTAAAAGTTAATTTAAGTTTACTGCTGATTGTGTGTATGTGTGTTTTTTTTAAACTTTAACATAGTTATCAATTGGTAGTTAGAAACCTTTTAATTCTAAGCTTTAAATGACAAATACACAAATAAAATTGTATTTCATCTCAGGCACGTTTTAAAGAAAAACCAAGCTTTTGGAACATGCATCGACAGGATATGTCCAACGGACAAAAACATAAGCGCACTTAATAAATCCTTAAATCGAGTTTTTCCTTTATTAATGTTTCTACCCGGATTATAAGTGCAAGATCCCATTAGAAATAACGTAGCATTGCTAAGTAATGACTTTCGAACTGTATTCGTTTTTTTACAGTAATGCCCATTTTAACATACGGACATACAAGGCCTTCATTGTTGACGACTGTTGGTTTCTGAATACAATCTTCATCTCCGATTTACATTCTGTTTAAGAGACCTTTCAGGGTCCTTCGATTTCGTCGTAATGATACACACCTTCATACATTTGAAAGTTACATTTCATTGGCTGATTTAATAATTGCCAGAACAGAAAGTGTTGTCAGATCCTTGTAAGCGAAGCGCGGACACAGGATCTGCATTTTAATCAGATTTATTGTACCATGTCAGGAATATGTCATTATTTTTCATATTCTTCCATGAACTATTTGTGGAAAGTTGCCCTGCTTTGTTTGTATTGTAAATGGTTTAGGATCTTCGATATTCAGTTCCCGTTTGCATGATTATATAGGTCCTTAACTATAAGAGTAATTTTGGATACTTAGTTTTCAAATGTATGGGTTTGTGGAATCCTGCTGAAGGTAAAAAAAAATTATCAATAACTTACTTTGTCATGCTTGGCAATTTTCCTTTTTTGTCTATACTAAGCACGATGATACATGAGGTATAGCTCAATGGTTGCCGTTGATTGCTGTCTGCTCTAATTATGTTTCGTTGTTGAATGTTATTAGCTTAAATCATGTCTTTTGTATTTTCTTTTGATTTGTTTTGCATTTTGTTGCACGGGGACATTTTAAACCTTACTTTACGGTATTGAATTTGAGGTGAGGACCTTAAGTGGTTTTCGGAAATTTGAGTCCTCAATGCCCTCAACTTCGTACGATGATACAGGAGGTACAGTTCAATGGTTGTTGTTGATTGCTGTCTGCCCTTATTATTTTTCGTTTAAATCTATTAGCTTAAATCATGTCTTATATTTTTCTTTTCATTTGTTTGGCATTTTGTTGTACCGGGACATTTCAAACCTTACTTTTCAGTATTGGATTTGCAATGGTGACCTGAAGTGGTTTTCGGAATTTTGCGTCCTCAATGCTGTTCAACTTAGTAACTTTTTGTTTTGCTTTTAAACTTTTTTGATTCGAGCGTCACTGATGAGTCTTTTGAAATACCGTCTAGAGTACACAATTTTAATCTTGGTATCTATTATGAGTTTTTTTATCATTGTTCTTTCACCGTTCTTTGTCGGATAGTTGTCTCATTGTCAGTCATACCATATCTGCTTATTTTTTCTATAATTCTGCATTTGTGACCTCATTTGATGAATGAATTGTTACAATGCAATAAAACATACGAACACACCCGTTCATCTGATTAGCTCATCCTCAAAATATAAAAAGTGCAGAATATTCATTTTGGAATGGTTATATTTATTCAATAAATAAAATAAATTGAATCATAAAAATCCTTTACAGGGCTTGAATCCTGTAATTTAATATCAACATTACTGACCGTGAATGTTAAAAAAGGGCGGAAGAGGGTCAGGTATTGACGGGATATAAACGTTTGTAAACATTTTTCACAAGGAATCATTTCCTGCCAACAATAATGATATATAACGTATGTGAGAATGAGAGAATTAAATGACACTTCTTGCTTTTTCTGCTGTGAGGCAGACGTGTCATATAACTATGATACTTGTAGATAGAGATAAAACTGCTTTAATACAAAACGATCTTAATGGGTTTAAATGTTAACGTTAAACAAAAATGTCCATAAATTGACACATTGATTTTTATCTTCTTGATGATTAACTGTTGACACAAAGAAATGGCTCGCCTGTATGTTATTTTATCTGAAGCACGTTTCTAAAGAAAAGTTAAGCTTTCGGATCATGCATCGATAGGAGATGTTCAACGGAAGAAAACACATGATCGCTTAATATATCCTTTAATTGAGTTTTTGTTTAATTTTTTTTTGTAATGTGTTTATTGGCAAAAGCTACATATATAAATCGTCATAGTACGTAAGTCCATAGTACATGAACAAAATTGAGACAAGTACATATAGTTGATATTTTGAATCATTTGACAAACTTAAAAATAATAATAATGGTAAAAAAAGAGAAAACTAACCTGGGTAGCATGGATTGGGTAGATATATTTATTACGTAAAAGTTTACTTGTATAGTCATTCTATTAGTTGGAGCCAGGGGTTCCAGCAGGAGTACGCTCTTTGTAATGGTTTATTTTTATAAAATATTATTTTTTCAATAAACAAGTTTTCTTTAAGATAATTTTTTAAGGCTACAATATTTACTTGTCCACATTGCATTTTTGTTTTGTATATATAATATTTAGTTAATAATATTATGAGGTTTCTTATGTAGTTTTTTTTCTGTTTTTTCTAATATCCCAAATAAGACTATATCTAAATTAAGTGGTAGTTCAATTTGGACTTTTGAATATATCCATTTATTAAGTTCTTCCCAAACATCAAATACTTTTGGACATGTCCAGAATATGTGTTCTATAGTTTCTATCGAGTCAGTACAGATAGTGCATTTGTTGTTTTGTTAGACTTCAATTTTGTAGAGTAATTTATTTGTTTTATTAATGTGTCTACCCACCCGAAACTGTTGTAAACGATGATAAGTTAAAGAATCCCATTAAAAATAACGTTGCATTGCATTGCCAAAAAATTGGCTTCGAAAACGTTTTTTTTTCTTCAGAAATGCCCATTTTAACATACGGACATACAAGACCACTTTTGGTTTCTGAATTAAATCTTCATGAAAATATGCACCAAACAAATGTCTAGAAAATTTGTATGTCAATATGTGACTAACCACCTACTATTCAAATGTTTAGTATATATGTATACTACGTATAACCTTCTTTTTATTAGGAGCACCACCATGAATTATGGTGTAAAGGAGTACATATAGCACACTGTATCGGCACAGATTTAATGTGAGCATTGCCTACCCAGTTCCAAAGCCTAGCCGTGACGGGAATTACTACTAGAAAGTTAACCTTCCACAAAACATGAACAAATGCAATGCAATAAGACATACTATTATACTTCATGTCAAAATGCCAGATTTTGATTGGTTAATACGTGGTAGACAATTTACTCTATCCCATGGCAAATACTCTATTACCCTTCACGGGGATGCTTGATCAAGTGTGCGCTTTAACAAATACGGATGATTGTTATGTACTAGACGACATAGTTTATTACTTTGAATTTGAAATTTAATAGACAGTAATAACAGAACATTCAGTATAATAAATTAAATAACACATATCTGAGAGGGTGATAGAGCAGGTTGTTACCCCTCATAAAGACATTGTCAACCTTGGCTTCGCCTCAGTTGACAATGTTTACTCGGGGTAACAATCTGCTCTATCACCCTCTCAGCTATGTGTTATTTATATACTAATACACCCACTTACCTGATTCGCTCATCCTCAAAATATAAACAGTGCAGAATATTCATTTTGGAATGGTTATATTTATACAATAAATAAAATAAATTGAATAATAAAAATTCTTTACATGATCTGTATCCTGTAATTTAATATACACAATATTAAAAAAGGTGGAACAGGTTCGGGTATTGACGGGATATCAACGTTTCTGATCATTTTTCACAAGGAATCATTTTCTGAATACAATAATAATATATAACGTATGTGAGAATGAAAGAATTAAATGACACCTCGTGCCACTTCTGCTGGTAGGCGGACATATAACTATGATACCTGTAGCTAGAGATAAAACTGATCTAATACAACACGATCTTAATGGGGTTAAATTTAAATCAAAAATGTCCATAAAGGATTGTATTTTAAACAAATGGCAAAATGTGTGTAAGTAAATCATTAATCGCCTACCACGACACATCTAGACGAACATTATGGCAATTTAATCGTAGATGAATACAATGTCTTGATATATAAGTCTGATGTATCATTTTGAAAGATCTGCTATACTTGGTGTGACCTTTTATTGGAAAATAAATTTTGAAGTGTCAAACGTATAGTGAAGTTATCTTAACCTTTTTAGTTTTGTTTTGCAATACGCTAAATAAGAAACATCATAATCATGATAAACTCTGAAAGTGTATTCTATAAGTTTTAAACTACGACTGCATGTAGTTTAGGATATTACTCGATTATTCCTAATTACGATGGGATAACTTGCGTGTCATAATTGTATTAGTAACTACATGACATTGTCATGTTTGTAGAACTGTAAATTTCTAATAAGGTAAGTTTTTATTTCATAATTGATTTTTTCCAAAATTGATAACGAGATAAAAAGTCAGACCACTCAATTTTATTTTGATATCACACTGGTATAAATTATAATGCTGCGTATTGCAAGGCAGAAACTTTATAACTTTTAAGCAAACAGAAATGAAATTTATTTTATCTGAAGATATAAACAGATATAAGCCACCAAAAAAAATAATATAACCAGGCATTGATCAGATATGTAAAATAAACCTAGCAAACACGACCATTTATTCTCATGAAGGAGCATTTACCTTAAATTATTAATCACATGCATCGATCAGAAAAGAGGGACGAAAGATACCAGAGGGACAGTCAAACTCATAGATCTTAAACAAACTGACAACGCCATGGCCAAAAAAAAATAAAAAGACAAACAGACAAATAATAGTACAGATGACACAACATAGAAAACTAAAGACTAAGCAACACGAACCCCACAAAAAACTGGGGGTGATCTCAGGTGCTCCGGAAGGGTAAGCAGATCCTGCTCCACATGTGGCACCCGTCGTGTTGCTTATGTTATTACAAATCCGGTAAATAGTCTAATTCGGTAGGTCAAATTCGTGAAAAGGGAAGGGTATTGTAGTTACGACATAAGGAACATATCCGATATCATCTGTGAAACGGTTATTCCATAACGGTCAACCAACTCGTGATGGCGTCCGTAAAATTTACGAAGGGATGATTTCAACTTCACCATTTGGAACTCTTGGTTTAATAGCTTCCTTGTGAGCAGCAATCCTCTATCAAGGAAATCATGATAGGAAATACAAGCCCGGGAATATCGTATCAATTGGGAGATATATACTCCGTATGCAGGCGCTGCTGGAATGTTGCTACATAGAAATGGAAAGTTCACAACTGGGAAGCTGAAATCATCTCTTTTGTCGTAAAGTTTTGTTTTCAACCGACCCTCATTGTCAATTTCTAGATGTAAGTCAAGATATGAGGAAGACTTAACTGTATCTGTAGTATCCTTTATCTCTAGTTCGATGGGATAGATTCGTTCAACATTGTCACCAAATTTTGTATTATTTAGTGAGAGAACATCATCTATATAGCGGAACGTAAAGTTAAAGGATATTGCTAACTTCTTATCTTTCTTCCTAAGAAGTTCCTGTATGAAGTCAGCCTCATAATAATAAAGAAGCAAGTCGGCAAGAAGAGGGGCACAATTGGTTCCCATTTGAATTCCGACAGTCTGTTGAAAAACACGTCGTCCACAAATATGTTGTCAATCAAGAAATCAAGCATCTTGATAATGTCAGTTTCAGAGAATTTTTTGTTTGAATCAGAGTGATTCTTTACAAAGTAGGATTTATCCCTCCCCAAGACAAGATACTTGTATCTACGTTCGCCATTCTTTTTAATGAAACAAAGTAATACCAACTCTTTCAATTTGTCTTTTAGTTCGTAATGGGGAATACTTGTGTAAAGTGTAGAAAAGTCAAATGTTTTAATACTATTGTAAGATGAGAGAGTCTTAGATTGTATGTACTCTAAAAGATCTTTGGAATTTTTAGTATCCACATCTGATTCACGCCACCTCTAGAATAGGCAGTTTCACAATAACTTTGGAGCCCGGCTTTGATTGCTGATAAAATAGATGTTAATAATTTAGAAAGAGGTTTCGTGGAGCACTTGGAAGACCCAGCAATATACCGTTGTTTGTAAGGACACTTACGTAGTTTAGGTATCCAATACAGTGATGGAAGATCCAGTTCTTCATCTTTGGTTGAAGTTCCAAAGGAACATAGAACAGACCTATGATTATCCAGGATTTCCTCTTTGGTAAGTGTCGTGAGGGTATATGTTGATTTTCCAAATGAATTGTCAATACTTAATTCATTGATCAAGCAGTTTATGTAATGATATTTACACACACAAACGATGTTGTTTGGGGCTTTATCTGCGGGGACAACAACATATTTGTCATGGAGATAGGACAAGTGTTTTGCAACATTTGGGTCTTTAAAAATTGACGTAGCGTGGGTATTGATAGACCCATTTAGTTTATTAATTCGGATTTATATCAACGACCTCACAGCCTTAATTCATTCGGAAAGAGTATCTACGTCTTCTTTCTGGCGTTTAGCCCATTGCCTGGCATAATCCTCGACTGAATTCATCAGTATTTTGAAGTTGTATTTTCAATTGATGGATTTAGGCTCACGATATTTCGGACCTTTGGATAACAAATTTCGCAGGGAAGTGTTATTGACAATGTTGAGGTCTCCGGTAATAACGTGGCCAGCCGGATTATATGTAAATTGGGAACTAGCACAGGTGCAATCAGGAGGTTTAGACTTGGAGTCGTCAATCTTTAGATCCTGCAAAACGTGTTTGTAATTGAAAATTTTAGTTGCAATTGGTTTGGTATAGGTATAAGAAATTATTGGTACAGACTGATCCTTAAAATAAGGAGGTATTTTCGACTGAACTAATTTATGATGAAGGATATTGCCTAAGTTGACGCCATCGAGACATTTGTTGGCAAAGGAAAGATCTTTTCTCTTTTTCATCTTTTCCAATGCGAACTGGTTTGAAAAGTCTTTGACTTGCAATATCCGAAATGATAGCTGTAAGTTTGTATTGGTTTGAATGAGGGTTTGTAACAGTGGTTTCCAAACATAAATTGAATAGAGAATGAAGTTTTGAAAGGGGTAATGAATAAAGTTTCGTGCGAATGTGATGAATACCTAACAGCTTTTGTATAAATGGCAGCAATTTATTAATAGAGACATTATGCAAAGTAGGTGATGTATAAAACATGTATGACCATGACTGCGTCTACGTCGAGGAGTAGAGTTGGAAATATTCATCACATTCACCGAGCTACAGGAAGGACTAGATAGAATATCTATACCATCAATTTTGTCGTTGCAACCATATGGTGTCGCAGTTCCCAATTGTCGAATCCAGTAGTCCTCTTTTTGTCTACGGAGAGGCGTTGCAAGTTGAGGATTGTTAGTCTTGTGGTATATTTTTTCGATAATACGAACTGTCATAGAAACGATGGAATGATCAGGCTGATCTATGGCCACACAAACGTTTGTTTAGCCTTCCTTTCGTTTCACCGACGTAAACCAATCCGCAAAGATTACACTCTAATCCGTAGACGACATTTATAGATTTACAATTCAGATCATCGTAACGTCTAGTAAAATAAGTCTTTTTAGTTAAATTAACATTGCTACTGAATTGAGCATCTGTTATTAAAATTTCACAAGTTTTGTAAATGTAAGATAGAAATTGCAAGCACGACCACCTTAATCCTATGAATGAGTATTGACCTTAAGTTATTAATCAGATGTATCGATCATATAACTAAATGAGACCTAGCAAAAAAAAACAATTCTGACCAGATTAGAAAGTAATAGAAAGTAAAAATAAATATTACGGAAGCAGCAAATTTGAAATAAACAGATATTCTGATACGACCACATATGTAAGGTCATCGCTAGAATTAATGGATAATTTTTTTAATACACGATATCGGAACATCTGTTATTTTCAAATCATCTTGATCTTGCATGAAGGTGTACGTTTTTGTTTCATGTTGTATTTCTCACTGTGTCTTCAAGCACTGTTCCATTGCTTTCGTCTTTTATCTGACTTTTGGCAATTTGTGTCATGAACACATACACCATTTTTGTTCCCATGACTAAAATCAACAAGGAAACTACTTGACATACCCTTCCCATGAAACTATCAGTCACCGAGGGTTTCATTACTTCATTAGCCAGAACTTCAATACTGAAATGATTTATAATAAACCTTTCTTTAATTGTCGGTTTATAAATTTATAAGTTACTACATTTCAACACCATCAGGCAAAGATGACCGTAGATGGATTTGGTTTAGGTCCTTTTTGTTCATATAGCTCTTCAAATGTTTCGGTTCTAATACATCCGTGGCTTTCAAATATTTGGCTGGAGCGTTCCTGATGAAGGTAAATCCAGAAAAGCGCCTCGGAGGCTTGAAAGGAGAAGGTCCGGTACGGGCTTATTTTGGCCTAAAATTTGAAGTACATCTGATGAAAGATTTTTGACATTTTTTAAACACTTAAATGTCTTCTTTAGTCGATTCAATTAGTTAAGGTGAAAGATTTGAACTGATTTGGTCATTAAAGACGCCTAAATTCAAGCTTAGATATGAAAAATCTATCAAATATGCCACAAAACGTCACCTTTCAGATGGTTTTTGTCTAAAATGGAAGTGGCCGCATTCTTGTTCAGTCTCAACCTTTATATATGTTTATATTTGTTTAGCCTTCCTTTCGTTTCACCGACGTAAACCAATCCGCAAAGATTACACTCTAATCCGTAGACGACATTTATAGATTTACAATTCAGATCATCGTAACGTCTAGTAAAGTAAAAGGAGTAGGCCAGGTAAGACCCCTTTTTTGCCCCAAAATATAGCATTTTAAAAATTTGTTAAAAATGTAAACTTTTAGCTATTTATTGGAAAGAAGAACACTTTTGATACACAAATATGGGTTGTTTTTGACATTACACTGCATATGCATCAGGTACGAGCATCATTAATTCATGCAAAAAGATACCGTTAACACAGTCATTAGTATAGAAATGTTATTTTCAATGTATCGATGGCGTCTCTTGCAAGTTCTAATTAGAATAATGTACTTTTTAATGCAATTTTTGTTAAAGCATTTATATTTTCGTTATAAGAAATTGTATTATCAGAACCAAATTATTCATAATTGAAAATCACCGGCATTGTATTTATCTTTGTGTATGTAAACTTTCAGTATTTATAATGAGAGTGTTCGTTTGATTACAATGAAATGAAGAAAAAAACGTTGTTGCAACGCATTTTGCTTATCTAAAGGTAGTCTTTGATGAACACTCAACAAAGGTGCAATGTGCATTTAAGTAAGACGAATAAAACGAAATAGTTTTTTTAATTTAGTAATAAACATCTCCATAGAAATCATGTAATTGTACTTTTTCATTTTTATTAGAAAACTTGGATAATGCAAACATAATATATATATTTTATATGCAAACTAGTCAATTTCAAATTAAGTAACATTCTGATCCGTCTATTGTAATACTTTTGAAAGATTCCATCGAAAGAAATCGTACCATCTTAATGTGTGATTTTCGTTTTCAATATGATACTTTAGTTTTGCAAACAAAATGTAAATTTTAACCTTTCGCTAGATTTCAAAACAGAAAGTAAAAATTATGTAACACGCTCTTGATTTATTTATATAAATATATAAATAGATTGTTTTGCTTTTTTTTACTTATACATGTTTTATGGGTTATGTTTTCCTATGGGTTTGTTTTTGTCTTTTTCTGTACGTTTGCATTCATATAATGTTTATATGTTATCTTTATGTATGTTAATGTCACAAATCTTTTTTAAATGATTTATATGGCAATAAAATTATTTGATTTGATTTGCTAATCTGTTTATTGTTTACGAGTTGTAAAATTTTTTTTCACTTTTACATAAGGTCAAAAGTGTTTCGTTAAATACAGAAACGTCAGCAGTTTCTTGAAATGATTATGAAATATATTGTTGATCTATATTTTGGAGGAATCACCGTTAAAGACAGATATGAATTTCTTCACGAAAAAATCATATGGCTATATAGGAAAAATGACACTTAATTTCATTATTTGTATACAATTAAAGGTTTTTCAGAAACGACATAGAAATATTTCATAATAAGCATAAAATCTGTACACATTTACAAGTTTAAGGATGTTTGCTCCTGTTGTTTTTGAATTTTTGCTAGATTTTCAGAATCCTCTGGTTTTATCCATGTTTTGCCATTAAAAAATTTTGTCCACTAACCCCTACTTTTCTTTTAATAATTTTATTACATATAGTTTTAAAAGCCATATTTTGAAAATCTTACAAAATCCTTGTTATTTTTTCATAGTTTTTAAAAGAGAAAAGCGGACAATGTTAAAAGTATGAAAAGTCTAGAGAGAATCATTTCCCGCCAAATTTTCAGTGGCTTATATCTCGAAAACAAGCACACGGACCCTAAATTTTTTTCTGATTTTTTAGTTCCTCTATTTATATACTATCAATTTATAACAGTCTCTTAAAAAGCTTGTTATTTTGAAGTAGAGTAGCGAACATCCTTAACACTGAAATTTCATCAAAATCAGACCTCAAATTAGTTTTTTTACAATGTTTTTAAAAATAATGCCAATGCAAAGCAGAAAAAACATTAAAGAAGTTATTTCAATTTCAAATGAATCCATTTCACACCAGGGCAATTTAAACATTTTTTTTTGTAAATTTCACAGTAATATTGATTACTTTGACGTTCTAACAATATTTTGACGTATATCTGTACATTTAATCAACGTATATGTGAATAAGATGACGAAGAATGTGATTTTGATAGATTTTTGAAAATTTTGCGATTAATCATAGAAAAAAAGACTTCCTGAACCAAAATCTTTTTTTCTATTAGAAGTAATGTTGTGTTTTTGTTTAATATTCTCTTTTATTCGTTTGTTAAAGAATGTGTTTTAATGCAAAATTATATATAAAAATATGTAAAGTCTAAAATTGTATTTAAAGGTATGATTAAAATTTAGTTTTAGTATCTTTTGGAGTTTTTAATAATCAAACTACGATAGGTTTTGACAATTTGCTGATCTCGGCTGATTCAATTAAACAAATACAGGAAAAATTTGCCATAAATTTTCATACTTTGTGAAAAGTAAAAAACTGTTCGTATTTCCTAGTATGTAAAAATATGATTTTGAATTTAAGAACTTGTACGAATATGTTGTTTTTATTCTGCAATTACTTTACGCTTAAAAACATTTCTCTTATGGTTGCGGCCTTTTATCTATTTCTTGCATGAAGATATAATTCTCGTATCACACTGCACGGAGTGTGAAACGAAAAAGTGATACGAAAATCTGCGTTAATTTGATTGGCTTATCCAGCAACATGAGACGATATTACGACATTTCCATTGGCTATTCGTTTGGTCATTCATGACTTTCAAAGGTTGAGACGATGTACATTTCGTCCATTGCAACGGACATATTTGATTTCTTCAATGATATACAAAACACTCACACTTGTCACCTGAAATTCTTCGTTTTTGAAATTTTTATTATATTTTGAAGCGTACGAAAAGTTTTAAAATGTTCGATGTTAAAGTTTGACACCGGAACAGGACATATGACGTCATACTTGTATGTGCAAAAGACTAGATCAACTTTTCGCGGAATTTTTAATTTAACACAACGAGAGTGTTCACATAAGAAAAATAGGTTTAATAACTTGTGATAATTAGATATCGCTTGATATCAACTCTCGTTATTTAATTTAAATAGTAATAATAAACTCGCCGAAGGGTCTTTTATTATTATCTAGAAATTAAATAACTCGAGTTGATATCAAGCGATATCCAATTCTCACTCGTTATGAAACCTATAAATTTTCTTATTTTTGTCTGTTTTATCTATATTTTTCACAGAAATCGATATTACATGTAAGCGAATTGAAGGAAAGGCAACAAACGAAACTGTAAAGCAAACTGCATTTGAATTAAACATGGGGTCAAGTACTGTTGAAAGTAATTTATTCCATCAATGGCCATTGTTATATTATAATTCGTTTCTGTGTGTGTTACATTTTAATGTTGTGTTTCTGTTGTGTCGTAGTTCGACTCTTATATTTAATGTGTTTCCCTCAGTTTTAGTTTGTAACCCGGATTTGTTTTTTTCTCAATCGATTTATGAATTTCGAACAGCGGTATACTACTGTTGCCTTTATTAGATGCGTAAATGTTTAAGGGGTTTTACTGTGTTAAAGGAACTAAGTTAATTTTCATCTAACCCGGATTCATACTGTTAACAACCATCAAATATTAAATTATTCCTTTAATAAAATCATAAAATACATCAATTCAATCATTTTATAAATGCTTTTATGATTGGGGGTTATTGTCGTAATAAGTTACCAGGGGACAAAAAGGGGACAAAAACAAGCATTTTTCATGTTTCAGGACAATAATTTGTGTATAAGAGTATAGATTTTTCTATGAAGTTTTACCACAAGGTTCAATACTTCAAAAGGAAATTTGGGATTGATTTTTGGGGGTCATGGCCCAAACCGTTTAATAATTAGGGTTCGAAAAGGGGCAAAAAAAAATATATTTTTCTGGTTTGCAGGCAATAACTTGAGTATTAGTGTATGGATCGCTATGAAATTTTAGCACAAGGTTCCTTACCACAAGAGGAAAGTTGGGATTTATTTTGGGGTTTATTGTCGTAGCTGTTTAATAATTAGGGGCCAAAAAGGGGTCATAAACTATTATTTTTTATGTTTCAGGACAATAATTTATGTATAAGAGTATGGATCCCAAAAGGAAAGTATGGATTGATTTTGGTTATCATGGTCCAAATCTATTAATAATTGGGGGCCGAAAAGGAGCCAAAAAACTAGGATTTTCTGGTTTCTGGACAATAACTTGAGTATAAGTCTATTTATTGCTATTTGATTGTGCCGCAAGGTGTTATGCTATTAGATAAAGTTTGGGATTGATTTTAGGGGTTATGACCGTAATGGTTTAGGAAAAAGCGGCCAAAAACAATACTTTTGTAAAACGTTGTATAAATTGCTTATTTCTTGACCAATTTCAATCGGGTTTAATTCAAAGTCTTGAATTCTTGGGGTTCTTTTATATGCTGAATTTAACCGGGTATTTAGAATTAGGATTTTTGGGCCGTTTTTTAATTGATCCATATTAGGCCCAAAGGGTCAAAAATTAAACTTTGTTTGATTTTAACAAAATTCGAATATATGGGGCTCTTTGATATGCTGAATTTAAGCGTGTATTAAGATTTTAGATTTTGGGTCCTGTTATCAAATTGGTCCACATTGAGGTCCAAAGGGTCCAAAATTAAACTTTGTTGGATTTCTTAAAAAAATAAATTCTTGGGGTTCTTTGATATGCTGATTCCAACCATGTATTCATAATTTGGATATTGGATCATAATTGGTAAATGTCCAATTTTAAAATATTTAAGTACTTATACCACATTCATTCTGTGTCAGAAACTATGCTATATTAAATATTTAATCAGAATCCAAATTTAGAAATGTATTGCACAATTAATAGAAATATTAAGTTGAGTCATAATTAAAAATAGATACAGCATCATATCTAATTTTAGAGAAGAAATTATGTATAGATATGGTTTGAAATTTACTAATCAGTATTAGATATTTTGAATAATATTTAACATCTTTATAACCTAATCATAGAGATTAAATATAAAAAAAAGAACGAAGGAAAGTTTATAATGAAATTCCCCTACATATTACAAAAAGATATTGAAAATTTAATTTTTCTTCTTACAAAACTACACACAATTTGTATAATAGACTTTTACAATATACTAAATATACACATTTGTACATATGGATTAGTATAATGTATTTACTATTAATTTATTTATGCAATGATTTTCACCTATTATCAAGAAAACTAAACATGTGGTAATTATCAACTAACAAAATTATCATTGGAATGACAGATTTATTTGATTTTTTTTTGTTTCCTAAGTGTTGCTTATGATAAGCTCTGTAGGACTATAAAAATATAGTTTGAAATTTACTGTTCATTATTAGATATTTTGAAAATAATTACAGATACGTTTTATATAGTCTTTAAAGACATTTTATTAATATTAACATTTTTATCCCCCGCGCAACGAGTTGCGGCATAATAGAAATACCGGGCGTCCGTCCGTCCGGTCTTGTTAGCGCTCTTACGTGAACAATTCTTACCAGATTTTTATGAAACTTATATCATAGGTTTATATTAGCAATGTCTTGGACGAGTTTGAAAATAAGTCCCGATCAATTATTTTTAAAAGAGTTATGCCCCTTGGAAACATTAATTATATGGAAAATTGCATCGTTAGCGTTTTCATTTGTTCAATTCTTGCCAGATTTTTATGAAAATTATATCATAGGTTTATATCAGCAATGTCTTGGACGATTTCGAAAATCAGTCCCGATCAATTATTTTTAAAAGTGTTAGCCCCTTGGAAACATTAATTATATGAAAAATTGCTTTGCTTGCGCTCTCATGTGTTCAATTCTTGCCAGATTTTTATGAAACTTATATCATAGGTTTATATCAGCAATGTCTTGGACAAGTTGGAAAATCAGTGCCGATCAGTTATTTTTAAAAGAGTTATGGCCCTTGGAAAAATTAATTATATGGAACATTGCATTGTTAACACTCTCATGTGTAAAATTCTTGCCAGAATTTTCTGAAACTTAAATCATAGGTTTATATCAGCAATGTCTTTGACGAGTTCGAAAATCAGTGCCGATCAAAAATTTTTAAAGAGTTAGGCACTTTGGAAATATTAATTATATGGAACATTGCCGTATGAGCTCTCTAATATGTACAATTCTTGCCCGAATTTTATGAAATTTATATTATATGTTTACATCATCAATGTCTCTGACAAGTTTGAAAATCAGTGCCGATCAATTATTTTTAAAAGAGTTATGCCCCTTGGTAATATTGATTAAACGGAAAATTGCATTGTTATCGCTCTCATAAATTCAATTCATGCCAGAACTTTATGAAACTTATATCATAGGTTTATATCAGCAATGTTTTTGACGCTTTAGAAAATAAGTTCTGATCAAATATTTTTAACGAGTTGTGCCCTAATGAAATATTAATTTTTTAAATGGAATTCACATTGCATTTGCTCTGAAATCTTCATTTCTCTAAGATATTAATAAAGAGTCTTTTAGAACAAACAAAAGTGCTTTTGTAGTTATTGCCCTTGTACCTTGGATAGATAAAATATGTGCAACGCGGGGGACATTGGAACTCTGTTTTTTTATGGAAATAATTTTTTCTTTTTTTGTTAAATGTTTTGAAGAATTTTGTGGTAGGTTTGTTTTTTATTCTGTATAAACTAATTTTCTGAATGCTTTATATATATATATATATATATTTATATATTTGATGAAGCGAACTCCTTTAAAAACTAAGCTTATATTGCCTATATATAAACATGTATTTAGATTTTTGAATTTGGGCCCAGTTTTCAAGTTGGTCCAAATCGGTGTCCAAAATTAAACTGTGTTTGATTTCAATAAAAAATGAATTTACGGGGTTCTTTGAAATGCTGAATCTAAACATGTACTTAAATTTTGGATAATTTAGACATAGTTTTCAAGTTTGTCCAAATCGGGATCCATAATTAAACTTTGTTTGATTTCAACATAATTGAATATATGGGGTTCTTTAAAATGCTGAATCTAACCGTGTATTTAGATTTTGGATTTTGTTTACTTTTATCAAATTGGTCCACATTGATGTCCAAATGGTCATAAATTAAACGTTTGTTTGATTTCATCAAAAAATGAATTCTTTTGGTTCTTTGATATGCTGATTCTAACCATGTATCTAGATTTTGGATATTGGACCATAATAATTAAATGTCCAATTTCAATTTTTTCAGTTCTTTGCTATATTCATTTTGTGTCACAAACCTATGCTGTGTCAAATATTCAATCACAATCCAAATTCAGAGCTTGAATGTAGTGTCCATACTTGCTACAATTCAGGGTTCGACCTCTGCTATCGTATCAAGCTGCGTCCATTGGAGGATTTTTTTTTAATATTATGAAACAATACAAATTACAACTCCTTGATAGTTAAATATACTCGCGTCCTTACTATTATTATACACCTGCATAGATAAAACGGAAGCACTGTTCTCTTCAGTCCGTACGTCTGACCATTTTTTTCTATAGGCAAAACTCTTTCTTACTGGCAGGATGAATAATAATGAAACTTTACACAGATTTAGAACACCACATTAGGATGTGCATATATGAATAAAATTCCAGTCCAACATGTTAAAGGGTGGATAATCGGAATTGTGGGTCTGATTGTATGCTTTTGTGAGTTCAATCACCTTTCCAAATAGTTAAGAACTACTGTAAATTCAGAAATTACTGCGAGGTTTGTATCAATGCGAATAATACGACTTCTTGAGTATCGCAATAAGAACTCGCATTCTTATATCAAACACATGTATATGTATGTAGATTTTCCTAAAATCGCAATGATTAAATTTGCCTCGCATTTCTGTTCATTTTTCAAAATTCGCAATAATAAATGCACGCAATAATTTCTGAATTTACAGTAAACGGTATCGATGTTTTAAAATATATACAAAATTTTCTGCATTAAGCGATTGTAATTTTGCATAATTTAAGTATAACCTTATGGTCCTGTCCCTTTTCATTCCGCATAGTGTAAATGTGATATAATGGATATAGAACTGCAATTAATTGTATAATCATGCTTTACACCATGCCGCGGGACATTTCACTAAAACAAACTACTAGTGGGCATTTTAGCGCCAGCTTTTTAGCCCATTCTAGCTGAAAATTAATCCAATCACCAATAGTTTCGAAAGCTACTAAAGAAAATTGAATATTTCTAACCTTTCTTATAACTCACGAAATTATCTATGCTGGCTTACGTTAAAGTAGTTCTAATTGATAATGTATATTTAAACATTGAAATTAATTTTGATTAAAAAACTAACGTATAAAATTATCGGATCGGCAAAGTATGCAAAGACCAGAACTAGTATGATAAAGGTGGATGGCTGTTTAACGTCCAGCGGCAAATTAAGTGCATATGCAGAACGAGAACATGTTAAAGTTATATGAATATGAACCCTGCTTTATACTTAACCGACAGGCTGAGCCTGATCTTAAACGTGCTAGTTCACAGTCCGCAGGAACACATACCATCCTACTAGACACATTATTCTGACTCTGAACCAACCAGTCTTTGATCTTTTTGTTGACTTTTTTGTTCACTTGTTCCGTTGATTGATAGCGCTTGATTTTGTCAGTTTTAATGGAATACCCCTTTTTAATTTGCCACAAGTTCGGTATTTTTGTTATACTTTTTTACTCCTTAATGCCGCTTGCTAACCGGAGAAGCAGTATATACCAATTTTGAAATCTTTGGTTTGACCCGGCTGGGGTTCGAGCCCACGACCTCCTGCACTCGAGGCGAACACGCTTCCACGAGACCACCAAGGTTAGAAATCGTATGCGTTATGATTAAAATTGAAAACTGCTTATGTATCATTTGCACTTGATACAACGGGTGATAGCAAATTAGATGTACAGTTACAATAACGGTACCAATTATACAAGTCACGTGATATTTTAATATTGTGCTGTTTTGACATTGAAAAGCCACCACATTGTATATTTCATATAAAGAATAGATAAAAATGGATACAAGTAACATTTCTTTGGCTCAAATGGGCATTGTCGTTTGTTTATGTGTTACATATTTGTTTTTCGTTCATTTTTTGTACATAAATTAGGCCGTTAGTTTTCTCGTTTGAATTGTTTTACATTGTCATTTCGAGGCCTTTTATAGCTGACTGTGCGGTATGGGCTTTGCTCATTGTTGAAGGCCGTACGGTGACCTATAGTTGTTAATTTCTGTGTCATTTGGTCTCTTTTGGAGAATTGTCTCATTGGCAATCATACCACATCTTCTTTTTTATATTGGTTATTTAAGTTTTTGCCGGAAAAGAATTTATTATTTATTTTAATTAAGGGTCTTGAAATTAAGAAGTCTTATTCAAGTGATAGGATGACACGTTTAAAGTTGTTTTAAGATATATATATGCACACGTATAAAAATTGCGGTTTTTATCCAACGCAATCATAGGTTTGAACGTTGTTTTCAATTTAGACTTATATATATATATATGCTCTGAAGCCTTCATTTCTCTGAAGATATTAATAAAAAGTTTTACAGAACAAAAAAAACTGCTTTTTTAGTTATTGCCCTTGTATGAAATATGTGCAACGCGGGGGACATTGGAACTCTATTCTTTTATTAAAATTGAAAATCAAAATTTCATATGTGATAGCTGAATTTATATTCCAAATTTTTCTAATTTTCGTACGAATTCAGACGTTATTTGCTAGAGATTTTTGTCAATAAATCAGTAAAAGAGAGGCGAACGATACCAAAAAGTAAAATAACAAAAATACCGAACTCCAAGAAAATTCAAAACGGAAAATCTCTTATGAAATGAAAAAATCAAAAGCTCAAACGAATCAAACGAATGGAAAACAAGTGTCATATTCCTGACTTGGTACAGACATCTCCTTATGTAGAAAATGGAGGATTAAACCTGGTTTAGACATTCATATAAGTTGCCAACATCTTTATTGTAAATATGTTCTTCCACACTTCAAATTTTACAGTCGGAGTAGTTACAGTTATGACTACAGCAGCCTTTTAATTGTCCTCAGCAGTACTTTTCATACTAATCTCCATTCATAAATAAATTATGTTGTTTAGAATTATGAATAGAATATCTGACCAAATGCTGACCCGGTCAATTCACTAACTCCATTACCTTGTATCTACCATGTTAAACATTTGTTAACATTAGACCTAATGATCAACATTTTATTTACTTTTACAAACATTTTGACCTTAATTGTTGAGTTCGTAAAACACATGCATAAATACACATTACAAAAGAAGCCACGTAATTTAAAAACATTAATATTTATTTTTTGAAAATTTATAAAACTGAAATATGAATAGACTATAGATGTCGTTTATGGATTTCAACAGTTGTTTTATAATATGTTATTTTTCACAGGTAGTTTTCATAGTATCGATTAAAATAGCGCAAAATAAAAATATGTTAATCAAGATACAGGGAAATTCATTAAATGACGATCAGACTTGAATATCAAGATAGGATAGCTCCTACGGGCTATAGTTGTATGGAATTTGCTGGGGATGTAAGTCTTTTTTGTTTGTTTCAATTATAAATTAAACTTATTTATATTTGTATAATTTGCCATATGGTATAAAGTTTTTTTCCGTAGAGCAGAACACAAGTCTAACTAACATTTATATTTTACGGAAATATATTGAAATTGTTATAAAATCTTTTATCAGAATATTATTTAGTCTTAAAGAATAAACTTCCAGTAGGTCATGACAACTTTATAGTTTGGACTGATTCAATGAAAAAATTAAAGGGATACATCCGTTATTTAAGAAAAAGCACTAGAAGCAGGAAGAAAACTGAGAGACGTCTGAATTTTTCTCCTTTTTCAAGCGAGAGCTACTCATTTTTAGAATAATTTTTTTCTAGCGGGAGCAACTATTGTTTATTTTCCGACACAACAGTATGATAGAATGTAGGAATTGTATTACTGTGTTTATTGTGAATATGCATGTAAAAACTCATGAAAGAGAACATGCTTATAATTTAAATATGTAAATTCCCTTCAATGAAGAATTATCTTGTTGTTAATTTACAGTTAAAATCACTGAATTTTCAATTTTGATTTATGTCTATATTTTATTCCACATCCAATTTTCCTCTTTTCATTACATACAACTGCATCATTTGGAGTCGTCAACTAATATTGACATTTTGAAAATTTTAATTTAAAAAAAGTATATTGTGTGACTTTTGTCAAGACTAGTTGAGAAGTTGATTTAATTTTCTGATGTATAAGTTCATTTGAAACTAGTATTCTTACCAACCGCGAGATCATGTAATCTGAATTTTGAAAAGCGTATTATTTAAATTTAAGATTATATTTCCTTATTTTAACATATTTTGATCTTTGTTTTCCTGTAAAATTGATAAATGGAATACTGTTTCAGGGTAGTTACTCATATATAGAATTCCTTTTTAACTATAAGTTAACCATATGACAATCCCTTACTTGGAGTATGTACATGTTGAACACATGTTAGTTTGATTCTTCACCATTATGTTTTATTAAATCCAACAATTGCATTGGCCGAAAGCACTTACATTGTAACAATATTCTAAAGATTGCCTTTAATGTGCTTTAACTATAATCAGTTCACGTCTTTATAATGCTTGCGAGCACTGCCACTAGAACTTACAAATACAATCGTTGTAACAAAGCAAATTTTCTTTTTGTTGTAGGTTGACTCATAGCAACAGATAATTTTATGCAGATCGAGAGTTGAAAGCAAGGTTTTCCAGTGACTATGGACGGAAACAAAGAGAGAAAAGATTTCTATATTGATTTAAAAGTTGATCATTATCATACAGATAATGAAGGATTATACAAAAAACAATTAAGAAGGAAATACCTTGATGACTGCAGACAAAATGGGGTTAAAGCATTTGATAGTGAAGGGAAAGCACCGTATAATTGTATCGTCTGCGACCAAGGATTCTTTCAACGTAATAAATTAAGATTCCACCTGAAAAAGGAACACTCCTCGAATGTGATATGCAATCGATGCAGCAAAAGCTTTCGCTCACTTCATTCATTTCGAATACATTTAAAGACGCATTCAGAAAGTCGGCCTCATACTTGTGAAGTTTGTGACAAAGCATTCATTCAGAAATGTCACCTACAAGCTCATATGTACTCGCATATTCAGACTAAGTTGTTTCCTTGTTCGTTTTGCCATTCACAATTTGCAAATATGTATTTTCTTAAACTTCATGAAAGAACACACAAGCCATATAAATGCTTAATTTGCGGAAATTGCTATATAGACCACCGAAATTTTTTCAAACACATGATTCAACACTTAGACAACAAACCGTATAGTTGCCATGTCTGTGGGAAGTCATTTGGCATGAGACAGCATTTACGACTGCACATGCAGTTTCACAAAAGTAATAAAACAACTTGCAATATATGTTTGAAAACGTTTGACAGTTTTATAAATTATGACAGACATTTGACAGCACATAAAGTCGAAACCTTTTCATGTAAAAAGTGCAGTGCAAAGTTCAATCGACAAGAATATCTTGAGGCACATATGCCTATACATTCCCATCAAAAATGGTATAATTGTATAGAGTGTAAGAAGACATTTGAAAGACACCATGATTTTAAGAAACATTGTAGAAAACATGCACTTCAAGCTGCGTTCGAGTGTGATATTTGTCTCAAAGCTTTTCAAACAAGATTAAGTTTAAGGAAGCACAGACGTTGTCATAACAGAGACTATCCTTACGTGTGTACGTACTGTGCGAAAGGATTTATGGATTATAAACGTTTTACTTCTCATCTTCAATCTCACTGGATTTAAGAATGTTTGCTACTCTATTTAAACAAAACATGTTTTTTAAAAAAATAACAATTTTAAATTGATAATATTTAAATAACAGAACTAAAAAGTCAGAAAAAATGAAAGGTCCGTGTTTTTGTTTTTGAGATATAAGCAATTGAAAATATGGCGGGAAATGAATTTCTGTAGATTTGTTATCAATTTAACATTAATACCATCAAAAGCTATAAAAAAATGACAAGGATTCTATAGGACTTTGAAAATAGCTTCTTTTAACTAAATATGTATTTAAATCATTAAAAGAAAAGTAAGGGTTAGCGGGTAAAATTATTAATGGCACTACGTGGATAAAACCTGCGGATTCCGAATATCTTTACAAAACGTCAAAGAGAAGAGTAGCAAATATCCTTAATGTAGGAAAACGTTTATACAATCTTCTATCATATTGTTTTCGAATTATTTAAAATTTTAGACAAAGCAATAAAATACTACTAATCTGGATTTTATTGAATAAGAGACCGAGTTTTTTTTCAAAACGTAAAATGAAAAAAAAAATATATGTATAGTATTTTATCCCAATTTGAAATAATAACAATTCTATCATTCAATTAATGAACGTACTACATTACTTATAAATTGAACTTATTGAAAATATGATTTTTTTGGAAGATAAGAATTAAATGGTCTACACTTATGTCCTTACCAAAATCCTGACGATTGTCCTGACCGATATTTAAAAGTTCTGAAAACGTTTTTATTTCTGTTTTTTTTTTTTGGAAAAATTGACTACAAATTTTGTACAAATGAAGGTTATAGAACTGGATATAAGAATATTAGATAAACAAAAAAACAAAACTATTTCAAGAGAAAGAAAACCTACATGCCAACGTCGACTTTGCAATGACCAATGTCCTGATCTATATACAAATGTTGATACTTTTTTTTAATGATTTAGATTACTTTGAATTTGGTATCAAGGAAGATTATAACATTTAATACATTGAACAAGAATAGAAGAACGAAAAAAAAAGAAAAAAATACAGTAAATGTAAAAAAAAAGGACCGGAACGACAGCGGCTCTGCCTTGATAATGTCGTGATCGTTTTAAAAATGGATATAACTTTTTTATGTCTTAAATAAATGATTGAATTTAGAATACATCAACATCATTTTGTGATTGAAATGAATATAGTAAAAAATCGTTAAAAACTTAAGGGTAGGTGGCTTTCCTGGTGTGGAACTTGCGCCTTTCTTATAACTTATTGTGAAAAAAACCAAATTAGTGTAACGTGTTATTTCGTTAGTGTTCTGAAGTTGTTGTGAGGTTAGTTCTGACTGTGTTGTTAATATATACGTAAGTAAAGCAGATTGTTAAGATGTGTATACTGCAATTGATTGTTGTGTATACTGTCATTGATTGTTGTGTATACTGTCACTGATTGTTGTGTATACTGTCATTGATTGTTGTGTATACTGTCATTGATTGTTGTGTATACTATCATTGATTGTGGGATAGAAGAAGAAGAATTATATAAATGAGTGCTTCGATATTAGTGGTAAAAGTAAAAAAGAAAAAAAAACAATAAGAAAAAAAAAGAAATAAAAAATAGATGTATCTGAATGGACATCGCGAAGATGGAGACTAGATATTTCTTCCTGGTAGCTTGGGCAAATTTTATAAAATTCTTTATTTTTGTCTTTATTCAATTCTGTCTGCCACATGTTCTTTAGAAAAGTTTTACATAATGTTTTGAAATCTTCTTTGAACAATAGTACAGAACTATTTATATCTTTACAAATTTGTGCCTGTTAAGCATGATAATCAACCAACTCATTGCCTAGGATTCTTACATCACTCAATATCAATTCAAAAGTTATATGTGCGCCTGAATGATATAATGATCTTTATAATAAATGCAAATCTAATAAAAATGTTTTTTATCTTATAAAATGGTATCTTCATTGCCTGTATCGCTGAGGTGAATATTGGTTACTTACAGCTGAAATATATTGCAATTTTCGCGTCTCTTTCAACAGTTGCCTAATCGTCTTCTAGACACAAAGATGTAAGCAAATTCTTAACAGCCATGCAAGATTATAGGACATGGTCAGTACGTGACTGATGGACGGCTGCTAACTTAGTAGAAGTATAAAGGAAACAACTTAGTCGAAACGGATGATAACCAAACATTACACTTTAATATTTATCTATTTTTGTTATTGATTATGATATTTTAGACATAATTTATATTGGCTTTTGAATAGTTGTAACACACTTGGAAGTTTTTCTTTTTAGTTTACCAATGCTATATATTAGAAACATAGCCCCTTTGAATTTGGCAAGAACATAATAATTTAAAGATAGTACTTCATAATATCAATACATTAACATTAAAGAAAGAAACATAAACGATAGCACTTAATTCCACACACACATTAAACAAACAAAAAAAATAAAGGCAACAGTAGTATACCGCTGTTCGAAATTCATACATCGATTGAGAAAAAACAATTCCGGGTTACAAACTAAAACTGAGGGAAACACATCAAATATAAGAGGAGAACAAAGACACAACAGAAACAATAAAATGCAACACTCACAGAAACGAACTATAAGATAAAAATAGCCATTCTAATGCAAATATGTTGTATCAATGATTCTGATTGGATGGCAATAAGTGTAAAATTCTCTATCTCCCTGTCTGTAACTAAGGAAACCGACATTTTGAATTTCGAAATGTATTGACATGTAATTTCTTCAATAATAAGCAAAAAACTTACATTTTGCACCTAGAAATCTTCTTTTTATCAAATTTTATTTCATTTTGAATCGGACAAAGCCAGAAAACGCCCGGTGTTTACGTTTGATGCCGGAAGCATACATATGACGTCACCTAGTTATGGCGCCAAAGAAGATAACATCATTTCGCGGAATTTTCGTTTAATGAAAATTTTACAATGAAATAACGACTAAAATTGAATGATTTTTTTTATTTTGCATTAGAATAGAGATAACTGTATTGTATTTGAAGCTTTGCGGACGTCCAGCGGTAGTTTTACTATCGCAAATATCCGTTTATCTGTCTCCGCTACGCGTCGCCAGGTAAACTAAATTTGCGACAGGAAAACTACCGATGGACGTCCGCAAAGCTTCAAATGCAATACAGTTATCTCTAAATTTTCCTGACTTAGTACAGGACATTTTAAGAAAAAATGTTGGGTTGAACAACACATGGATTGGATATTTCTAAATAAAAGGAACACAGAAACTAACTATATTTATATATAAATATTTTAATTTCCTATTTAAAGAAAGTGCTACAGAAGTCAAATCGTTAAACAGAGAATTACAATTTGCTAAGGACTTATGAGCCGCGGTATTAATGTATATAACATACTTTCTAGAATAAACCTTAATCGAATTAAGAATTATGAACTATGAAAGTAGAGGTAAACAATACTCACAGTCAGGAACCAGTACTCATATTAATTTCCCATATCTTTTCATATAAACAATATTTTTCTTCTTTGTTTTTATGGGACTGAATGAGTGTATTTTCAATGATAATAAAAGGCAAGAATTGTTTAGTTTAATTAAGTTATAAGTGGTAAGGTCAAGTTTCAATTAGCTTAAAAATAAAAAGTGCATCTTCTCTCTTAACTTTATTAAATCTTAATACAGTTAAACAATAAATTCAATCTTTTGACAGAAACACAATTCTTCGCTTTTAAGTCGCAAATTCTTTACCGTTACCATAGTAACGAAAAATGTGTACGTAGTTGTTGGTTCTGGTAGACATTAGTTCGTGTTGCTCAGTCTTTAATTTTCTATGTTATGTAATTTTAAGTACCAAATTAAAAGAGAGGCGAAAGATACCAAAGTGACAGTCAAACTCACAAGTCGAAAATAACTGACAGCGCCATGGCTAAAAATGAAAAAGACCAACAGACAAAGTAAAGTACACACAACACAACATAGAAAACTAAAGATTTAAAGACTAAAAACAAAACCTCAATATTTTTTAACAAAAATATAAAAACAAAAGTATAACAACATAGATTTAAAAAACAACTATGCATAAGCAATTTTTAACATTACTAAATTCTTGGAATTTAGCCAAATTTACCATGTTTAAGTCTTCAAAAACATTTTATTTGAAAATATTCTTACAATAAAAAATGTTACCATTAAAATGACATGTTTTTAACTATTCATTCCTTAAATATTGGACTGAGTACATGTTATATCTTTTAAGCAGAGTTAACACAATTCAATTTAACCTTGGCGTAAAACAGGCTGAAATATTAGCACCAGTCAGTGAATCAAAGGCAATAAATACTGAAGGCTATATTGGATCTTTTCGAATTTCAGCGCATAATGCATCTTAGAGAGAGAAAAGTCCTTATCAAATTTTAATAAACTCATCATAGATAACTGCGAAAAATATGTCGTCACTTAACAAAGGTGAAAATTTTGTAAAAGTGATTTTTAAGATATTATAGATGTATTATTTGATAATTTAATGGGGGGTTGGTGTCGAAAACTGGTGTCTAGTGATACCAATAAAAACAAACACAAAACAGGTGTTATAAATTTACCAGCCTTCAATTAAATGGAATAATGTAAAATATTGGAAACAATTAAATTACAAGTAACATATGATATTTTTTTTTTGAAGTGACATTTATGAAATGTTGTAATCCTTCGTCACGATCAAAGGAAACAATTTTATATTTTTTGAATACTCAATACATAATTTAAAAATTGTTAATACGCAGTTATATCAAGGACTTTATAGTTCAACTATAAAAAAATTCCTTGGTTCTAATAGGAAGGTTCTTTGTATTTCACAAAATACATTCATTAGAGGTATTATATTTTGTTCAAATAAAAGATGTTATATTTGTTTTAATTTACCAAAATACAACTGTGATTTCTAAACAACATGTGCTGTTCTGGATTTACCTTCATCCGTTTCGCTCGAAGCCCACTATTTTAATGCCAAGGATGTTTAAGAACCGAAACAGTTGAAGAGCTATATGAACGTATAGGACCTACAAAATAGCCAACTCCATAAAAAGTCAATTTTGTATGTGAGAGTTAAATCTTAGTTTCTTTTTAATTTCAGAATTCACAAACGGACAATTTTGGTAAGGTGGTCTCAGATCATAGATAATTTTCAAAATCCTCAATGACATAGTCTTTTATTGTTTAATTTTGTCTATGATATATAAAAAGTTTGTGATACAAAAAAAAAGATTAGTTTTAATTGATAATTAAATGTTAAATATGTACAGAAAAAACTAAACTGACAAGACAATAGATCATAAAAGATAATAAGATATTAAAAAATTAAAACATCAAAAAGGAGGAAAGTTTAATAATCCTACTCACACCATCCCCTTTTATAAAAACCTTAATTAAGAAGAATGACAAAATAAAAAACGACAATACATAAAAGTATGCTATAGAAAGTTATTCTGTCTAATTGAGTATGTGATTTATTTGCATTTGTTACTTAAACTTTTCACTTTCCTTTTGTTACATCTAGTACGTATTTAATAAAATATTGAAGAAAAATCTTAAAAGAAAGGAAATCATAAAGGTCAAAGTACGATTTGAAATTATGCCACCCTCACCGTAAAAAAATAGAATAAAATACATTCATGAATAAATATAAGGGAAAAAAAGTTCATTCAAACGTTGTAGAATAACGACACATATATATCCATATTTTGCTACAGCCGTCGTCAAAGTTAGACTGACCAGACAATAAATCATGATAGATAATAAGAAAGTTAAAAAAATAAAACATAAAAAAGGAAAATGTAACAATCCTACTCCCACCTTCCCCTTTTATAAAAACCTAAATACAGAAAAAAGAAAAAAAACGATAATACATAAAAGCATGATATAGAATGAAATGTATTCTGTCTAATACAGTATGTGATTTACTTTCTTCGGTTACATTTAATATTCATAAAAGATGTTATATTTGTTTTAATTTACCAAAATACAACTGCGAATACTAAACAACATGCGCTGAATCTTGAAGGACAATATGGTTTCATGAATAAATAAAAGGGAAAAAAACGTTTATTAAAACGTTGTAAAATAAAGACTTGTACATATGCATATTTTGAAACGGCCGTCATCATAATTATACTAACATTTTGTCATAACTTCCAAAATGCGAATATTTTTTAACATGTTTTTAAACTTAGTTTTACAAACAAGTCTGTGTCTCAGTATTTACTTTGTGAATACACACATTGTGTTTACATATTTAAATGGATCAATGACAATACCTGCGCACTTCATTGATGAATTAACCCCTAATCACCTGTTTATAGGTTGACTGGTCTATGATTAATGAACCGGTTAAGCACCACCCAGTCACACGAATAGATCAAGTAATAAGTTTGCTCAAGTTTTAAATAAGAAATAAATTGTAATATAATATTCTTTTTAAAGGTAAAAAAAGGGACGTAGGTAAATGTCAGTGAGCAAATAATACAATACCCATAGAAACCAACATTTTTAACTTACTATTCATGAACAGTGATATTTCACTTAACTATATTGATTCTGAAGTATTAGTCCTCACATCTATGTTGACTAAATGAAGGTATATTATTTAATAGAATTTAACATTTAATTTGATAAACAAACTTTAATAAAATAACATTTAAAAACCTTTGCTTAAATTCGACTATCTTGAATTGACCAACCCTAGATTTTAAACTGTTAGTCCTTACAACCATTCAAACTAAATATATATGTATAGTAAAAATGATTTTAAGATTTACAAATTAAAAGTATTTCATTAGTGTTATTTTATATTATTATATGATATGTCTTTGATTCAATATTATTTTTTACTTTAATGTAGAATTATACAAATCAATTATTTATTCCTGTATTACTAAAATGTCAACTGTGTCACAAAGATGTATCTTAATAGTTTGTAGTACAAAAATGAAGCATCAATTTGATACAGTGTTTTACTTGGTCATTTTGTCAATTAAACATGTAGTAAATTAACTTTCTCAGTCATAGTTGGTTAATGACCTTCTGTCAATAAACACGGGTGGCAATATGGTACATAACAAATACCGGATATACAATTTTGTGAAGGATTTTAATAGTAGAATAGTAAAATAATCCTTCAATTGATATATACAGGCATACAGAAGTATATTCAAATTGTCTCCAGAGTACAGTTTATTTCTGCGCATGGACAGTGGCCTTTTCTAATAAACAATAACGCTTGATATAATTGATGCAATATTCACTTATGATACATATGCGTGTACCTCAACGATTTTTATTTCAAAGCATAGTATTCTCTACAGTGCTCTTTAACACGGTTCTTTATTTGGCCTGTTCACATTTTTTAATTCGAGCGTCATTGATGAGTCTTTTATAGACGAAATGTGCGTTTGGTGTACAAATTTATCAGTGGTATATTTGATGTTTTTTCTACATCAGAAGTTGTTTAAATCAATGTATTAAAAATTGCATGATAACAAACTATTATTCAACCTGATATGCAGTATGATATATTTTAAGGTAACATGATAAAGTTTCCTACAAGAAAATCGATAAATGCCGGATCATGACATAACAGTACAAACATTTCTGCATACGTGTAAGTTTTTTAATTGTCAAAATGAGTAAAGATACAATATTTGAAATCCACGAAATCCAATTAATATGACAACGGAAAGAAGATAACAGGTTTATATCACTATACAATGGCATATACTTGAAAACGTCCGACAGTGGTCAATAATTGGCATCTTTGACAACAGATGCAGATAAATAAATTAAATAAGATTAAATAATTTAACGGTTCAGGACTGCTTCTAGATTTGTTAAAACATTTTTCAATGGAAATTTTTTGTTCTTTTGTACCGTAAAATGAAAACTAAGTGGCATTATAAACAAAAGATAAGTCGCTTTTAGCTATAACGATTTTGATTTCATTAATATTTAATATAAATTATCATAAATATAGCATTTTTTTTTCGAGGGGGGGGGGAGGGGGGGGGGGAGGAATATGTTGCCGGGCCTATCATTTTGTTGTCAAGGACACGTTAATTTGCGTTGTATATTGTCATATGAAATACGGATAACAAAGTTTGAAAAATGAAATTTTTGGATGACTCCAGTATCTCGGACTTTTACATTATTAGTGAAGATGGAAAAAGTGTAAACAGGTAAAATAGCTACGGACGTTTCAAATGGATGAATTATGAATGTATAGAACCAATGACATATAATACCATGGACATAAAACGCCTGTTGCTTCTCATCTGTAACACGTCAGTAACCAACCGTTTAACCTGCAAATTACAGATGGTTAATTTCATATCCATGACAAACTTTTGTTCCCATTTTTTTCTTCAACATCGATATGCAGCGCTGAAATTATTTTCTATTTGATTGACATATGCATTGTTGATAATATTTGTTTAATAATATTGTATAGACTCTTAGAATAATCACATATTAGTAGGTTTTAACAAGTTCTAAGGAAATAAGGGGGATGCTAGGACAAAATGACATGAATAGTTGTCTCATTCTTTCTTCTATATATTACTTCCATAGTTGTAATTTGCGATGTTTTCAAGAATAAACACTTAAAGCTGAAAGCTACCCCCTTTCCAACACTTGTTTTGCCAAACTACAAGGTCGCAGTACAGAACAAAGCTTACACAAATAGACACGTTTCAAGTTCTTTCTGTATGGTTGTCGATGTGCGTATTTTTTGTAAGTCTAGGTTTATGGACGGATAATCTTTTACACAAATTTATTGATCACTATTGTTCATTTTTCAACTGTTCAATACTTTAGCAGGTAACGTTACGAATTACATAATAATGTATATATATCTTTCTGTATTTCTTTTTTAATTATATGGCCTATTTAAACACATCAATGTAAAGAAAAAATGTGAAGTTTAAATTTTAGAATACAGTGTAGTATGTATAATCAGAAATTCTTATTACACAATGACCATCATCAAGATTTTGCTGTATCACCCGCAATGTAAAAAAAAATTGCATTTCTCATTAATTGGTCTTTGTTGGAGATATAAAGTACCACATTTTCTTATTCTGTGTATTGTCAACTTATTTATAAATAAAAGGTACGTTTACCCAGCTACATTTTTATATGCGAGGAACCTTGTCAGTGGTTGTGTACATGTATGTCATATACAGATTTGTTTTTCTCTATTAGGAGAATTTGATGTTGACAGCACATCATTGGTTGTTCCTGTCTGATGTATTCAAAACATTCATAGATTCGGGACGATTTAGCTATTGACAGATTGTATAGATATATAATGTTGCCCTCTAGATGCTCTAGATGTCTTTTTGTTGTTCCCATATGAAGACATTGTTTTTCCTTTAGGCTTATCCTTTTAGAAGAATAAATTATAAAATTTGTAAACTTCGAGCCATATATACATTGTGTACATTATTGTAAAGTCATTATTTTTAAGACAAACTGATTACACAGATTAATTTCTAACTTCCACAAAAAATATATTAATAACCCTGCCAATAATATGATTACATTTCTTTCCTCTTGTTAGAAAAATCGAAATGTAAAATTTGGTCTAAGCTTTGCTTCTCTGACGTTTTGGAGCAACACAATGAATGCTCGATGTCTTATCTATTAATTAAGCAAATTTTCTGCATGAACGGAAATAAAAATCGCCACTTTTTACTCCAATAAAAACTAGCACAGAACCAGAACATTTGTACATAGAACCAGCCCATTGTGTCACATAACCAGCACATTGTATGGAGTTTTTCTATTTTGCAAATTTACACAGTGTTAGGCATTAAATTAATGAATGTATAATGTATTGTTGAAAAAGTCATAAACAGAACTGTTGATTTTTTGTCGTTCTGATACAATGATAACAATATAAACTCATCATAGATACCCGGATTGAAATTTTGTATTTACGCCAGACGCGCGTTTCGTCTACAAAAGACTCATCAGTGACGCTCGAATAAAATAAAGTTAAAAAGGCCAAATAAAGTGCGAAGTTGAAGAGCATTGAGGACCAAAAATTCCTAAAAGTTTTGCCAAATACAGCTAAGGTAATCTATTCCTGAGGTAGAAAAGCCTTAATATTTCAAAAATTCAAAGTTTTGTAAACAGTTAATTTATAATTATGACCATATCAATGATAATTCACACAACCCGATAGCACAGAACCAGGACCCACCAGTACCGATCAGGACAAAATCACTAGGACATACAACCTAAATCATCATAAAAATCCCCGAAGGTTCAAACAGATTTATGAATAATAGAGCAGTTTATAACATTTTATTCTTCAGATATAGGATTGTATCAATAATTCATCTAAGATATGTGTGCCAAGCTTATAAATTTTGTACGCCAGACTCGCGTTTCGTGCACATAATATTCATCAGTGACGCTCGAATAAAAAAAAATGAAAGGCTAAATAAAGTACGAAGTTTAATAGCATTGAGGACCGATAAATGTGACAGAGCCCCCAAAAAAATGCAATTGAAGTGTTCATTAGTCGGCGTTATGTGGAAATACTACAGCAAAAAAAGACTCAAGATACTAAGCGGGCGATCAAAAACCATAAGTTAAACACAATATTAATAATACCATCGCAAAAACGAAACGTTTGCCAAAGCCATGATGTTCATTATTTGAAAAAAATTAAAATCTTGGTTTGTGTGAACAAGGAACATTTATGTTTCCAACAAAATGATTAGAAAAGAGAGGCGAAATATATCAAAGGGACAGTCTAACTCATAAGTCGAAAATAAACTGACAACACCATGGCAAAAAAAGTAATACACCAAAAGACAAACAACAATACAAAATACAACATAGAAAACTAAAGATTGGGCATCACGAAACCCACTAAAAACACGGGGGATCTCAAGTGCTCCGGAAGGGTAAGCAGATCCTGGTCCACGTGTGGCTACCGTCGTGTTGTAGTACGTAAGTTCCAACCCGGTGATAGGTCTTATTCGGTAGGTCACATTTAAGACAAAGTAGGACGGGATTGTGGTTACGACGATTGGAACGCATCCGTCGTTATCTGTGAAACAGATTTTCAACAACGGTCAACCAGCTTGTGATAACGTCCGTAAAATTTTTGGATGAATGATTTCAAGTTCACCACTTGGAACTCTTCGTTTAATAGATTCCTTGCATGCAGCATCCCTTTATTAAGGACATCATGATAGATAGGAAACGTAAACCCCGGAATATCGTATCAACTGGGAGATATATACTGCATATGCTGGAGCTGCTGGAATATTGCTACAAAGCTGGAATCATCTCTTTTGTCGTACAGTTTTGTTCTCAACCGACCCTCACTGTCAACTTCTAGATGAAGGTCAAGATATGATGCAGACTTAACTGTATCTGTTGTTTCCATTATGTCAAGTTCGATGGGATAGATGCGATCAACATATTTACCAAACTTTGAATTATTTAGTGAGAGAACATCATCTATATAGCCGAAGTGAAGTTTATGGATAATACTAGTTCTTTTTTATTCTTCCTTAGACGCTCCTGTATGAAGTCAGCATCACATGAATAAAGGAACAAGTTGGCACGAAGAGGAGCACAATCGGTTCCCATGGCAATGTCGATTCTGTGTTGAAAAACACGTCCTCCAAACAAATATTTTGTCAATCAAGAAATCAAGTTTCATGATAATGTCAGTTCTAGAGAATTTATTGTTTGAATCAGGATGATTTTTTTACAAAATACACATGAACCATTAATCCCTCCTATGATAAGATTCTTGTATCTACGTTGACCATTCTTTTTTATGTGTTCTAAATCAGAAAAAAAATCGATAAAAGCCCTTTGATGTGTTTTTTTGTTGTTGAATTACCTACTAGCTATTTAAAAAGAGAATTTGTATTTGTCACACCATTGTGATATGGTCAAAACTCCGCCCACCATGATAAACATTTACTATTAATGATCTCAGAAGTTTAATTACACATTGCATTTACTTTTTTCAATATGGATTTTATTCTTTCAGTACATAAAATAATATCTTTTGTTTTTTGCATTGTTACAAAAATTAAGTTATGCATGTGTACATAAAATGATCAGTTGGTCAGTTTAGAGGATCCTTATTGGGTATTTCTAGAATTATAATTGTATACAATGGCAATATGGTGTTTTACACAAAGTAGATTTTTTTCATTTTTGCAGTTTGAAAATGAAATATTTACTTTGTATTTACTTTTAAAAAGAATTCATATTTAAACATTCTCCTCAAGAAATTCTAGTATAAACATCAGCAACATTAATTGTTGTACAATTATATTTGTTTAATATCTGTACATTTGTATTTTGATTCCCTCTATATTTCCAAATAGTAGTTTTGTTTTTTCTCCTGGCCGCTCCAATATAGAAATGTATTTTTATTTGGAATTCATTATCTTCATTTTTCCATAAATCCCTAATCCACCACTTTTTCATAACTGCTATTTTTATTGCTGGTCAGTGGTCATAAAGCTATCAAATGATTCTATTGATTAACCACAAAGTACTGCCCACATGTTCTTATCTTGTATCAGTAAGACACGTGCATTTGTTTATAAAACTAATTATCATCAAAACTCATTAACAGCGCAAGATATGTAAATAAATTTTTCTTCTGTGGTTTTGAAATATTAAGAAGTAACAAAAACAGCTGAAAATGAAATTTTGATAAAATCTAGTTGCTTTTGTATTGTGCTACCTTAAAAGCCTGTGAAAGAAAATTATCAGCAATGTTACAGTAGTATTTGTAAACAAATAATATAATAAATTGGAACACATTACTTTTTTTAGTTTTCAAGTACTTCATACCTTAATAATAAGAAATAGAAAAAATGTTCTAGAAAATCAGTGTTAAATCAGTTCTTTCTTTTTTTTGTAATTTTGTTATTTGCTGTTTGTGCTTCTTGCAGATTTGATGGGTCAATCCTTTTAAACTAAACATTACAGTTTGTTCCTAAGTGGTGCTGTTACACAAATGACCTATGTTAGAGTTAGTCAGGAGCCTGTAATTAAGTGTTAGTCTTTCGTTGTTGTCATATATATATTTTCGTTTATCGTTTTATTATAAATAAGCCGTTGTTTTTTCGTATGCATTGTGTTACATTTTTCCGTGGTGCGTCTTTTACAGCTAATTATATACAGTACGCGTTTTGCTCATAATCAAAGATCGTGATGTGACCTATAGTTACCTACTGCCATATTAGTTTGTCCATGATCGGTAGTAGTCTCATTTGCAATCATGACACATCACTTTCCTTTTTATAAATCATTTAAGAAGTTGTATTTGTGTATTTGCATTGTTACATGTATTCATTATACCGGTTTTTTATAGAGATAATTGGATATATAATGTATTATTCACAATATGATCTCTTACGTACCATTTATGATTCCTTTGTTCGACGTGTTCATGTGCCTCTCCAAAAGTTAATTTATAATTATGACCATATCAATGATAATTCATGTCAACACAGAAGTGCTGACTACTGGGCTGGTGATACCCTTGCGGAATAAAAACTCCACCGTTATAGTTGTAACTGAATATTATTTATCAAATAACTTAGGCACAAGATCTCCGAGACCGTTATTCAGTGTAGAGTTTTACCACCGCTTTGTGTTTCAAAGTATTTTTCCAATCTTAAACATATAATGACTTACAAATCGTTATTTGTTATGTATAAACAATCAATTTGTTATTCCATTTCTATGTTACAACCTTTATGGGCATCATAGAATGGTTGACTGATATATATACATGTCGACACCTGGGCTTGTCCCATCCAAAGTAAATCCAATGGTATAGGTCAAGCTGTTGTCAAGCTCCTCACATATTGAAGTATTATTCATCCTTGGCTTTTACATGTGTGGTTTGAGCGTTCCCGAGGAAGGTAAATCTAGAAAAGCGCTTCGGACTCACCAAATTTACAAAGCTATGACTGTAAGGAATGAATTAATACACAACCACATCCGGGCGAAATGTAGACGGTAAAGCTAATGCATCGTGTAGGGATATTGCCTTACTCCCTGCACGTTTAAAATTACGTGAAAATACTCTTTGAAATGGTGACCAGTTTTAAAGCAAAAGATCTGTCCTCATATATAATACCCTTATTTTCCAGCGGTAGTTGAAATTTCGCGGCTTTCATTCTCATTGACTAACTTTGCCAAACACATCACTTGCATTTAGTGATAAAGTGTTCTGTTCCTAAATGAGCATTTAAAATTTGCTACTGGATGTTAAACAAACATAAATCAATCAACAAATGAATTGACATTTCATATTTGTTACTGAGTTACTGGTAGAGTGTTCACTATTTTTTAAATAGCAAACCTATTCCTGAAAATTGCATGACACATTGTGTCTTCGACTAATATGAAAATAAGAAGAGGTTGGCAAGGAGAGGCACACAGTTCGTTCCCATAGGAATGCCGACAATTTGTTGAATAAGTCTACCTCCATATTCAACAAATATGTTGTCAATAAGAAACTGCAGCATACTGATCACTTGTTCCTCTGTGTAGTAGTTAAAAGTCTCTGGAAACATGGTTTAGTTATTAGTTCAAACTTCATATTGAAACAGCGTTCATGTTTTCACCCCTTTTTCTTTAGTGTTTGGTTGATAGCTGTCCTATTGGCAATCTTCCACATCTCCTTTTTTATTCAATAACTGCGAGTACTCTTAGATGGCTATTTTATGTCTTTTGTCATTTCAAGTTGTTTTTGTGTTTAGTAACGAATATATAGCCAAACCTTTCTTCTCAACTGATTTTACAGAGATTTCAAATGTTGGATTTTGATAACTTATTCACTGGTTAGGAACAGTCGTGTTCAACCCCGTCATATACCCCGTCAGATGATTTATGTGTATGTCTCAAGCCAGGAATCTATATGGTTGTCGTTAATTGCTTTTCTGTCTTAGGTGTTTTTTTCATTTCATGTAATTGGTTTAAATTAGGCTGATGACTTCTTCTTTTAAAGTGTTTTACATTTTGTGATCACTAGGCCTTGTATGGCTTACTATAAGGTACCAGGTTTGTCCACTGTCAAACATGAAAAAAATGGGATATAAATTTTACAATTTTCAAAAGGATAGCTTGACATAATATAGCATTATCAAATCGGTTGCCAAAGCTAACAAATTCTTCAAGACCTGGAAGAGGCAATGATTGTTGCTTCTACAAAACCCCCAGGATATGACTTTAGGATGACTGTCCATATTGTTAAGCAGTGAAATACAAATATTAAAACTAAGTTAGATTTCTTTCCCGTGAAATAGACAATTCTTTGATTGCGTTTTGGTAATTTGATCTTTCAAACTTTCCTATGAAATACCTTTAACATTAAATTTGGGTCTGATTAGTATTATTTTTATAAGCTCCGCCATCTGATTTTCTTTATGTTTGGTACATGGTATCGTATTGATGATACGATTTCGATATTAAACCACTTTGGCTTGTCCTTTTTCGTAACAGAGTCAATTCCCAAAATACTGTTGTTCATGTTATGGCATCTCTTTCGTAACCCAAATTGAATTGCCAAACTGATTTGTATACGCCCGTCTTACATTGGACGTAATATATCATATACATGTAGTCCGTCCGTCCGTTTATCTTTCTGTCCGTATGTCAAAATTTCCTACGATAACTTAAATATGCTTTAACCAATTCTCATGAAATTTTATCACGTAAGTAATTTTTTGTCAATATTGAGTTAAGGGAGTTTACCAGTAGGTTATATTACATTTTCACTTTTAAAGCATGCACATACAGTTGTTGTAAGTTAGTTTTGCTTTCCATGTCATGCACTATGGTTTATCATTTGTAGTATGATGTTCTTTTGATAAATTTTATGTTTCCAAATTATCGTTTATTGATTGATATACATATATATAGATATTTCATATTTCATATTAAATTTTAAATTCTTTTCAGGTTATTGAACATATTTGGTCTGATGTCCGAGAAGAAAGAAATAAGTTGCTGATCAAAGATGAATTAGCTAATTTGAACTGCAAATAAAAAATAAAGATTAAAAGATACATTTGCTAGGAAACATCACTCAGTAAAACCTTAAAATCATAAATTCGTTTGGATTTTTAGTTAGATTTTTTTTAAGTAATAACAACTTGCATCGAAAATTGAAATTTCATACCGTTCAGCAAACAAATAAAAAATAGACTAAGAGGTTAAAGTACAGCCTTCACGCAAAGACACTTGTCCTTACAATATGTCAAATTATATATCTTTATATGTACATGCTGTTTATGTATATGTCTTGTGCCATGTTATCACATTCCGGTTGACTTGATTTTTATTTAATATACACATTTCAATGTTACATGTTCTAGCAATCAATCCGTCAACAATACCACATTCTCAAATATGACTAGAGCACATTGAGATATAACAAATTACACCACAAACAATGATTCCTGGCATTAACATCTGAAATGACAACATTTTTTATCTCTATCAGTGTACTTAGATAGCGTACATGCAATAAGATGGAATGAAATAAGTACAGAAAAAGTACTCCTATACTTCTAAAAGAATGAGGTCGATTCTTCAGGGCACGATCATACTACACTGAAAACATGTACATTTTCGATATATGTTTCACATATATCAGTCTTCTTTGATCTAAAATGTCAATATTCTTATACCCTTTGTATTTCTTTCTTATAAATCTCAAAAATTATTGTGTACTTTGGCAACAAAAAATGAATATAGATTAAACATTTCAATAGTTATTTGAACACCTTTCGGTTCAATTTAATTTTCTAGACTAAAATGTCAATCAATTGTCATCTTTTTACGCTTTTTTATAATCAATGATAAAGTATTCTTCAAAGTGTTGAAGTTCTCATTCACAGTTCGGAAACATAATGGCACAATTAATTTTCCAAAAGTATAAGAATTAATGGAAGTTTAAAGTCACACACTCACTAAGATCTATTGTCATCACTTTTATAGAATTATCCGAAACTATTCTTTGTGCTTTTGAATGAAGAAACAAGATCCTTCAAGGAAAAAAATATGTGTGAAAACAGGAACCCTCCCGACCCAATAAATGAGTACCCCGGCTTTAAGTTTTTATCACTTAAGTGAAGAAAAATATATCAAATCAACATAAGATATAGATGAAAGTATAACATCATAGAATCACTTTTGTCTAAATGCTATGATAGAATTGGTCAAACTATGTAAATTTACGTCAATTTGTCAAATGCAGCTTCATTCAGACAGAACATCAAGTATAATGGAAACTGGATTTGCAGAACACAAATTTTTTTTTCAGATTCGGACAACACTTTTTAATATAAACCCAGTGATTTTTAGTAAGATGTAACCAAAACTATTTATACTATTTTATTTGTCCTTATAAATTGGAATAGTTTCTGAATTCTGACATTTTCAGACATTTAACTACATTGTATTCTACTCATCACTAAAAATATGTTTTTTTCAGTGGTCTTAAGTCGTTGTGCTGTGCATAAACATAAACCATGAAAATTACCTTATATAGCCTATATTTCCTGCTTGAATGACCAAGACAATAACAGGTTAAATCTAAACATTTTGACCGACAAGTCATACGAAACTATATTGCTGTACATTCAGAAATACTTATTAAAACAAACGCCCCAAATTCCTACTTAAATTTCAACATACAACTTTTAAATACAGGTCTGAAAAGAAAAAGCAGTTACTGTTAATGTTTGATTGAGTAGAAGAGAGGCGAAAGATACCAGAGGGAAATTCGAACTCATAAGTCGAAAATAAACTGACAATGCGATGGCCAAAAAAGAAAAAGACCAACAGACAAACAATGGTACAAAAAACACAACATAGAAAAATAAAGACTGAGCAAAATGAACCCAACGAAAAACTTAGGGTGATCTCAGGTGCTCCGGAATGGTAAGCAGATCCTGCTCAATTTGTTGCACCCGTCGTGTTGCTCATGTTAGTACAAACTCGGTAATAAGTCTAATTAAGTTGGGCACATTCGGGAAAAGGGGACGGGATTGTAGTTATGACAGTAGGAACATATCCCGCTATCATCTGTGAAACGGATATTCCATAACGGCCAACCCACTCGTGATGGCGTCCTTAAAACTTATGAAGGTATGATTTCAACTTTACCACTTGAAACTCTTGGTGTAATAGCTTCATTGTGAGCAGCAACCCACTATCAAGGAAATCATGATATGAATACAAGCCCTGGAATATCGTATCAACTGGGAGATACATACTCCGTATGCAGGCGCTGCTGGAATGCTGCTATATAGAAATGGAAAATTCACAATTGGGAAGCTGAAATCATCTCTTGCATCGTAAAGTTTTCATCAATTTCTAGATGTAAGTCAAGATATTAGGCATACTTAATTGTATCTGTTGTATCCTATATCTCAAGTTCGATGGGAAAAGAAAGGTTACGCGATGAGAAAATTCAATTCAAAAGAAAGGACATGTTGTATAAATAAAAACTCGCATCATCAGCTTAGTAGTCAGTGTTGTTTTTTTTTCTTGTTTGTACTGTTTTACATTTTGTCACGTATGGGCTTTTTATAGCTTGCAGTGCGTTATGGGTTTTGCTCACTATTGAAGACCGTTTGGATACCTATAGCTGCTAAAATCTTCATCTTCCTATTTGGATATAACATATTTGTCTTATATTTTTCTAAACTTATTACCAAGAAATTAGGTTCCAACTCCCTCAGAACACGATGATTGTAGGTAGGCTTTGCTATTTTTTTTTATTACCTGTTTGGTCACACAGATCCTCGCGTATTTAAGTATTCAGATAGTCTTGGCATTTCAAGTTAGAGGTTTGAGTCTAAAGATAAAGGTTAATCCAGAAATGAGCCTCCGAGGCACCAACTTCATCTGTTATTTCATTCACTCTCCACCAAAAATGAAGACGAGGCTGTACACTACTACATTTCAGCATTCGTTTTCAACAGTGAGCAACCAGGTACATTATAGTAAGCCAGACAACATGTACAAGGACTGGCGATAAAAAAAAATGTGAAAGTTACTAAACATAAACACATCTAATTAAATGACAAAAAAACATAAAATGGCGATCTAAGAGTACTCGCACTTATTGAATAAAAAAGGAAATGTGGTAGATTGCTAATGGGACAACTGTAGGACAAAGGATGTAAACATGAACGCTTACTCAATTTACAGTTTAAACTAATAAAAAAAACATGTTCCCAAAGACTTACATATCAACAAATTTGGTAGAAAGACGTTACGAGCGGTCTGGGAAAACATGTCTCTATAAAATGTCAAAATGTATTATCAATTCTAAAGCAGCTTACTATAGTGTGTGATAAGATTTTGTGAGGGAATTCGATGTTTTCTATACCATGGTTTACTTAAAGGCACTTCACGACAATACCGCCGAATAAATCAGAACTAAATTTCTTGCAGTATTTTGAAAAATGATTTTGCTCTTTATCCGGGTTTTCATGTTAATAAATAAACGCTTTAAGAAGGTAAATTTTCTGTATATAGTCAATAATTTTGTTGACTTTTGAAGCCCAAACTTTCTATTGTTTTGAATAAGCTAATGAGAGATCGAAAAACGATGCAAATACAGACATATAGGTTTTTCAACTTCTAACAAAAAGTTTGGGTGATGGGTGTTTTGTAGTATTAACAAGAAATTGTATTAAAATATGTCTCATTTTTCCCTACCCAATTTACCCCTAAAAACCTTTTATTTCATATGAACTGGTCATTGTTAATAAATCTTACGCAATTCGATTGGATGAAGTTATTATTGCTTCACCTTTACCGGTTATCTGTTCAAATTAGTTCTGTGTGTATTCTGTCAGCACGCAAAATATTATTACGTAAAATATTTATTGTTTATGGAGACATGGATGGCAACTCAGATCCGAGAAATTATAAAAAATTCTTTTGTTTGTGGATTAACAATTATAGTTATGATTCGTCTTTACTTTTCTGTTCTAATATTATACTAAAAGGTCAAGTCGAATCCTAAATATTATCTTTCTTATTTAATACGATTAAACCAATGCTCTTTAACTAGAAAGTCAGGATATGTTACTATCAATCTTGAGAATAATGGGCAACATTAGTGAAGAACAGAGAAAAATAACTGAAAAATAAAGGAATATAGAAATGAAGATCCCCATCCAGATCCTCATATTTTATAGTTCACAGTTTAACTAGTTTTAACTAAGTTCCTAATTCTAATGCATTTAAAGTATAACTATATTCTGTATAACTGAAAACCGGTTAATTTGCATTTCGTTTTACACAAACGTGTGCTTCAATTGAACACCAAACTATACAATGGACGAGTTCATGATATCTAACGAATGAAATAAAAGGTATGAAAGTTTGCTTTTGTAGTTCTTACTTATTTACGAAATTTTCGTAATACAGTGAATTTTTACAATAATGAAATAGCGCGTTGTTTAGAAGTTTTAGAAACTTTACAGATCATGCGTTTTCAATCTTTGAAAAATATATTATTTTGAAGAAAAAAACATTGAAATATATTTACGCACGTCTACAGAAAATAGCATTTTTCAGTCTCAATAAGCTCATTTAATCCGATTTAAAGCATTGAGTTAATGAAGTCAAAATATGGCCGATCTGTCAATTTTTGTACATGGAAAGTCAATATGATAATTTTTAGGCAGGATTCGTCTTCCTCACAAAATCATGTTAGGCACTATAGTGGCTATTCATTTGATGGTTCAAATAAGGTAAACATTTTTTTGTTATGCCTACTGACGTTGTTGTATTTACAATAACCCTTAAAATTAATTGGTTCCCTAATTGTTTTTCAACGCCTGATAAATTTTACAAAAGGCACAGGTAACATCAAATGGGCATTAGCTGTCAAATTCATATTCACCGATCTGACTCAAATTCTTATATTCGACTTATAACATACAAAAAGGCATATCCAAACAATTAAAAGTCAGAAATAAACAATTTACGATGCATAGACTCGATAGTTTGTATCAGTTTTTCGTGTTTATTTTAGTCTAGACGTTATCTAATTAACCTTCGAGGTGACCTCCGAAGACTCCCGATGGTCATATAACCCGATATAAACATAACCATAGATATAAATAGATTGCGAAATCGTGTTACAAGATTTTTCTAGGTCTGTTTGATTTCATATTATAGGTTAACAAAATTTGTTGATAATCGTTTTTACCAGTATAAGAATGAGTTTTTCTAGGTCGAATCAGTCAACCAAATGGTTTAACCATGTTTCACTTCCAATGTTTACATTCTTTTCTATTTAATAACTGAAATCGTCATAGTTTATGCGTAATCAATCTCTAGCTATAGGGACCAATTAAAGTATACATGAAAACATGTTCAATGAGGTCGAATTATTCACTTGCAAGTGAATAATTCATTAGCGATGTTTCTATGCTTATTTAGACAAAACTGAACAAAACTGGCTGTGAAAAGCGAATTATTATTTCACTATTTCACTTTCACTAATGATTGGACAAACAAAAACTCATATTTCATTTGTTTTAAATCTCGTTGATAATGCCCCGTTAAGTGTACCTACAAGGGTTACATTTCTGATACGCTTATTGATAATTATTCCTAAACTTTCAAATATTTCAGGTATACATTAATTTCAATATACTTTAGATACTTTAAGTCAAGTTATTTTTTTTAACATCTCTAATAAAACGCTAACTAATGACCGTTCTATATTGACATACTAACATACAAATAATCACTTGCTACGGTTGATCAGTTTAGTGTAACTTGGTTGTTATTATCTATATGTAATTTTTTGTTATTAAATGACCTTGCAAAAATAGAATAAATTGTCTTCCTTAAGGCAGATTTAAAATTAAAAAAAATCAACATCCTGATCAATAGAATAACGGAAAAACTAAAAATGTTATAAATATGCATGTTGAAAATGGAATGTCTGAAAACGAAATAATTGTTCCTCATCATGGTTCACAATAAATGTTTGTGCGAAAAACAAAATCCTCCTGAATATCAAATGGTCTTCCCCTGATTTAAAGGAACACTTCAAATTACAAATAGACCACAAGTACTTATTACTGGGTTAGCCTTTTATTCTTTTCTTTTGTTCCACATTTTCAGATGATAATACATTTGAAATTACTATGGTATTTCAACTATACAATGTAGTTACGCAGTGAAAAATTAAGTTACCTTTTTTTCTCGGGAAAAATAAATTGTAACTCCCGAAAAAGAAAACATTTAGGACAACTTAGTCTTGCATACTGCAAAATCTTGGAATCACGAAACAGAATTTCCTTATGTGCAGTCATAAACACATAGTTTGCATACATGTCTTGGAAAAATAATTCAAACTGTAGTTAGGTTGACATTTCTGTTTTAAAATTTACCGGTATACAAATACTGTTTAACCACCTTTCATCGTTAAATATTCAAAACTGTACAATTTCCAACTCATGATAATACATGAGTTGAATACAACCACAGTGTTCTTGCATACAGGTTGATGTTATGTCCGCCTTTATTTCCAAAAACAGATATCTTCCATTTTGTGAAGGTTGATTGTCTAAAAGAGAGGCGAAAGATACCAGAGGGACATTCAAACTCATAAGTCGAAAATAAACTGACAACGCCATCGCTAAAAAAGAAAAAGACCAACAGACAATCAATATTACACAAAACACATCATAGAAAACTATAGACTGAACTACTCGAACCCCACTAAACATTGCCTTCATGAAAATGTAGGAACACTTAAACAATGTCTGCGGTAAATTGTTAACGAACTCGAAATTTGAATTTATTGTCTAAATTGGATATGAGACCATACTTTGGTAAAGGAATGATTTGTACCCATTATCTGGTTGTCTGCATATTGAAATTGTTAAATATCAAACGCGAGTCACAATATGAAGCTTTTTGTCGAGTGAGCGCAGCCTCATATTTTGTAGAGCAGCTGATATTTTTTCAATGCATAGAAATATGCAGACAACCAGATAATCGATTTATCGGGTTGTATTTGCGTATTTTGCATGATAGAAACAAGTCTTTTCTTTGTTTCACTTGCAAACCGGAAAATGACTTGATAAGTTCGGGTCAATCATTATGACGTCGTTGATATAACCGGGTCATCGTTAAGAAGGCCATGTCAACGTATTTGGCGTAAAAGAGCCATGATTTGCAATTTTATCAAGAACTGAACAGAGTGATACAGACAGGTGGATGACCGATAATGCTTGATATTGATAATGTTGAATTATTTTGTTGACGAACATATTTGTAAATTGTCAAATAATAAGATTATCTTTGATTATCTTTTCGAAGTGTTGCATTTGACTTGATACTATATGTATTATATTAGAGATTTATGATTTCATACTATTTTCAAAAAATTATTTTCAATTTTTCACATATCCTAATTCTAAAAGGATACTTCATGTTATCCTTAGATTCCTGAAAATTTGAGTTATCGTAATCATAATTATTTCAAACGGTCCATGCCATTCAATAGCTTACAATGTCTTGATCATTTTGCGCTTTAAATCGAAAGTAGAATTGCCATGCGAATTTAGACTGAAAATCATGTATCTATAATATAGACCTGCGATCCATTCGTTGTGGACGTTTCCCCGTTTGTCCTATTGTAAAAAAGTTCTGAAAACTATCATTTGATGCGTATTTGAATAAGTGTATAAATATTGCAGATACTTGCATTTCACCTATTGAAAATAATTAATATATAAATGAAAGGTATAATAATACGAAAATTTCTAGTACTAGAAACAAACTTCTTTCCAGTTCTCACAAGTTTAAATCTCGGTTTTTGTACCTACCGGCCAACAAATCAGATAACTAATTGGTGGTGTTATTTAAGTAAATGCTAAAGGTTTTGTTCTCCCAAGAATAAGTTGCCTTAGCCGTATTTGGCACAATCTTTCTGGTTTTAATACTCTTCAACTTTACTTTCATTTGGCATTTCGACTTTTTTTTATTCGAGCACTAATAATAAGTCTAATGTAAACGAAATTATAGGCCTAGTGTCTTTGATAGATTTTTACAACCACTGGATCGATGGCTCTGTTGGATGACCAGACAAGTAGTCAGCATGTGTGTGTTGATATTAAGTATCATTTATATATGTTCATTTTCTGTGAAGTTACTGCTTATGAAAATAAAGGAGTTTCGGGATAATGTCACAAGTGAAAATTCCGTCTAGTTGGTAATTTAGCAACAACAAACAAACAAAAAAACCAATCAAAGTGTTTTCTCAATATTTTCTGATCATTTTGTATATTTATATTTACAATATATATATATATATTTGTTGAGTTTGCGTACATCTTGTTCACACTTTCCGAGATATATGTTTATTTGAATTATAAACATGGTTTTCTGTTTTGCAATGGTGTTATTAATTTTTTGTTCAACTTATAGTTTTTGATTCGCCCCTTGGAATCGTGTGTCTCTTTTTTACTCTAGTACTTCCACATATCAACTAGCTAATGAAAACATCTGTTTCAATATGTTTTTGTTTGCTCTCAAACATTATAAAGCCTATATATGAAAAACAAATTTTTAAAAACTACTTTATTATGGATAAATCTAAAAGTTTGAATCTTCGAGAATTTTCATGATGACTTGTGTTGTCTGTGCAAATGATTTTTTCCTGATCGGAGCTGGTTGGTCCTGATTCTGAGACGTCGGGTTTGTTTAAATTGTACCCGAACGACAATAAATCATCAATTTTGGTAATTACTTTTTCACCAATACATTTTATGTACTTCATTATCAGGGCTATTGCTGTGCAACTTTTCAAAAAAGAAATACTACATATAATATGTTGGTAATGGGAAAAAAATGTACTGGTTCTATGCACAAATGTTCTGGTTTTGTACTTTTTTTTATTGGAGTAAAAAGTGGTATTTGTTTCCGTCATGCAGACAAGACATTTAGCATTTATTTAGTTTTCCATTATTTCAGCAAAGCTAAAACTAATTTGTACATTTTCGATTTTTGTATTAAGAAGAAATACGTGTAATCAAATTATTGGCAGGTTTATTATTATATTTTTTGTGGTTATTATAAATTAATCCGTGTTATCAGTTTGTCTAAAAAATAATGATATTACAATAATGTACACAAGGTATGTATTGCTCGACGTTTACAAATTTAATAGTTTATTCTCCGAAAATGTAAAAGAGCAAATGAACTGAACTCCAAGGAAAATTCAAAACGGAACGTCCTTTTTCAAATGGGAAAAATAAAAAGCTCAAACACATCAAAAGAATGAAAAACAACTGTCATATTCCTGACTTGGAACAGGAATTTCTTTATGTAGAAAACGGTGGATTAAACCAGCTTTTATAGATAGGTAAACCTCTCACTTGTATGACAGTTGCATAGAATTCCATTATAATGACAACAATGTGTGAGCAAAACAAACAGACATAATAGGTAAAATTGTCAAAAATTGGGGTACAGCAGTCAACACTGTTTTATAATCTTAATCAATATTAAAACAAAAAACTATTTCAACAAGGAAAAATAAAATGGCATATAGACACTCTATAGACAAAGTACATAAGCAAAAATGAAAGACTAGAATACAAAAAAAACGACCATAGCACAATAACACAATGGCGGGTAAGACTAAATAAAAAACAATATCTTTATATGGAAACAACAAGGAGACATCTAGATAGCTACATTAAGTATTCAACATTATATATCTATAAAATCTGTCAATCACTTAATCGTCCCGAATCTATACAGGTTTTGAATACAACAGCTAGAAACAACCAATGTTATGCTGTCAATACCATATTATCCAAAGAAAAACAAATCTTTATATGACATACATGTATACAACCACTGACAAGGTTCCTCGCCTGTAACAAGTATATGAATATGTAGCTGGGTTAACTTACCGTCAATTTATAAATAAGAAGAATATACACAGAATAAGAAAATGTGGTGCTTATATCTTCAACAAAGACCAATTAATGAGAAATGCGAATATGCTTTACATTGCGGAGGATGCAGCAAAAGCTTGATGATAGTCATTGTGTAATAAGAATTTCTGATTATATATATACTACACTGTATTCTAAAATTTAAAGTTTCACATTTTTTCTTTAAATTGATGTGTTTAAATAGGCCATATGATTAAAAAACAAGTACAGAAATATATATATATATATATACATAACTATGTAATTCGTAACGTTACCTGCTACGTTATTGAACTGAAAAAATACGCACATCGACAACCATACGGAAAGAACTTGAAACGTGTCTATTTATGTTAGCTTCGTTCTGTCATGCGACATTGTTTTTTGGCAAAACAAGAATTGGGACGGGGGTAACTTTCAGCTTTTCGTGTTTAATTCTTGAAAACATCGCAAATTACAACTATGGAAGGAATATATGAGATCATTCCTTGTTTTTGGTCGTGTTCGTGTTGCTCAGTCTTTAGTTTTCTATGTTGTGTTTTGTGTACTATTTTTTGTCTGTTTGTCTGTCTGTCTGTTGGTCTTTTTCTTTTTAGCCATGGCGTTGTCAGTTTATTTTCGACTTATGAGTTTGAATGTATCTTTCGCCCCTCTCTTATAGAAGAAAGAATGAGACAACTATTAAAATCATTTTCCCGTAGCATCCCCCTTATTTCCTCCAGAACTTGTTAAAAACTACTAGTATTAAATTATTCTAAGAGTCTATACAAAGTTCCTTAACACATATTATCAACCATGCATATGTCAATCAAATAGAAAATAATGTTGGCGCTGCATATAAATGTTGAAGTCAATATTGGAATGAAAGTCTGTCATGTAGATGTATTTTGCAGGTTTAAAGGTTGGATACGGTTGTGTTATGGATGAGAAGTAACAGGCGTTTTAAGTTCGTGGAACTATACGCCAGTGGTTCGATACATCAGTGGTACTATACGCCAGTGGTTCTATACATCAGTGGTTCTATACGTCAGTGGTTCTATACGCCAGTGGTTTATACATCAGTGGTTCTTTACGTCAGTGGTTCTATACGCCAGTGGTTCGATACGTCAGTGGTTCTATACGCCAGTGGTTCGATACGTCAGTGGTTCTATACGCCAGTGGTTCGATACGTCAGTGGTTCTATACGTCAGTGGTTCGATACGTCAGTGGTTCTATACGTCAGTGGTTCTATACGCCAGTGGTTCGATACGTCAGTGGTTCTATACGTCAGTGGTTCGATACGTCAGTGGTTCTATACGTCAGTGGTTCTATACATCAGTGGTTCTATACGTCAGTGGTTCTATACGCCAGTGGTTTATACATCAGTGGTTCTTTACGTCAGTGGTTCTATACGCCAGTGGTTCGATACGTCAGTGGTTCTATACGCCAGTGGTTCGATACGTCAGTGGTTCTATACGCCAGTGGTTCGATACGTCAGTGGTTCTATACGTCAGTGGTTCGATACGTCAGTGGTTCTATACGTCAGTGGTTCTATACGTCAGTGGTTCTATACGCCAGTGGTTCTATACGCCAGTGGTTCGATACGTCAGTAGTTCTATACATCCACAATTCACCAATTTTAAATGCCCGTAGATATTTTACCTGTTTACACTTTTTTCATCCTCACTTTTAATGTAAAAAGTCAGAAATATTGGACTCATCCAATAGTGTCATTTTTCCCGAAAATGCTGATCCGTATTTCAAATGACAATTTACAACGCAAATTAACGTGTTCTTGACAACAAAATGACATGGCCGACAACAGAATTCCCCCCAAAAAATACAATTTATATCAAATATGAATAAAATTAAAATCGTTATAGCTGAAACCGACTTATCTTTTGTTTATGATGCCACTTAAATTATTATTACGTTACAGAAAACCATAAATGTCCATTACAAAATGTGTTAACAAATCTAAAAGCAGTCCTGAACCGCATAATTATTTAGATAAAAATACACATATTTACCAAATTTTGGGAAACATGTATTGTTGTAAAGTTGATTTATTTATAATTGAAACGGCGAAGTATTAGATCTTTTTCTAAACATTGAAGAAAAAGAACATATCTATCAATAGGGTCATTTCCTGGGGACTCCTGGCTCAAATCTTTAAAAAGCAAAGGAAATTACGAAATGTATGCAACATAGGAAATTGAAATTTTATTTCCTCTTTCGTGCTCTGCATGTTTTGATTGATTGAATGAGTGTTGGTTGCTTAACGTCCTCCCTGCATGTTTTGAAAAATTATACAATGTCATGTGATATCAACACTATCAACAAAAAACTAATTTTGATAATCCCAAATACATAAAAAGTGATATGAGTTATGTCGTCAGATTGTTTTTTGTTGTTTGCTTAATGTCCTAGTGGCCACTATTTCATGCGTGTTAATCCGAGTAGTCAGAAGTTACGTTTATAATAAAGAAATCGGTTTTTATTGTACAAATTGTTAAAGCATTGAAGTATTATATTAACACTTCTTTCATGCACTAAGGGGGGAAATGTACTTCTCAGTCGAAAACCATAATAGTCTATATTTATCAAAAAATACATTTTGTACGCAATATGTGATTTTATTTGTCAAACTAATCAACGTTTTCAGTATGTTATCAACTTATGTAACTGAAATTGATTGAACAGCTCGTAATTGGGTATCGTGATTTATTATACAAAACTTTGTATTTGTATCTGCATCTGTTGTAAAAGATGTCAAATATTGACCACTGTCTGACGTTTTAAAGTACATGCCATTATATAATGATAGAAACCTGTTACCTTCTTTCCGTTGTCATATTAATTATATTTCGTGGATTATTGTATCTTTACTTAGTTTGACAATTCAAAAACTTACACGTATGCAGAAATGTTTGTACTGTTGTGTCATGATCCGGCATTTATCAATTTTCATGTGGAAAACTATATCATGTTACATTAAAATATATCATACTGCATATCAGGTTGAATAATAGTTTTTTATCATGCAATCTTTAATACATTGATTTTAACAACTTCTGATGTAGAAAAAACCTCACCAAAGATACCACTTATGAACTTGTACAACAAACGCACATTTCGTCTATAAAAGACTCAGCAATGACGCTCGAATAAAGAAAAGTGAATTGGCCAAATAAAGAACCGTGTTAAAGAGCACTGTAGAGCATACTATGCTTTGAAATACAAATCATTGAGGTAGTTGCGTATGTATTATAAGTGAATACGGTTGTTGTATCAATTATATAAGCGTTAGTGTTTATGAGAAAAGGCAATGTCCATGCGCATGAATAAACTGTACTCTAGAGACAAAAGTTCGGAGAGGTCTGACAGAAACCATACCCGTTTATAGTCAACATTTCCTAATTGAGTTGTAGCCTTTGATTTTGTTCAATCTCATGTTAATGATAAAGTTAATTACGGTTGTCCCATCAATACTGCCATACTCACCAATAAACCGAGGGATTTAAAGGGTTATGACAAACATATGTAGGAATATATGTGGGATGATATTTTTTTTTTCAAATTAATTCTCTTTCAAAGGACAAGGTACAATTTTGGTCAAAGTTATAAAATTCTTTTAAATAATTCTAAAATTTTTCTTTTTGTTATCTTTAAAAAAAATTGAAAGTCATACTACTATTTCAATGTATTCATAACAAAAAAGAGGTGGAAGAAACCAAAGGGATATTTAAACTCATAATACAACCTGACAATGATATGGCAAACAATAAAAACCGACACAAAGACAAAGAAAAGCCTACAAAACACAAAAGAAATAGATTAAGACTAAGAAACACGAAGCCCGACAAAAGTTTGTGTAGATCTGTATGAATAACCAATAAGTTGCTTTTTTCAATTATTGAAAATCATCCCAACTTCATTTATTGTATCTTTAATTTGTATACACTTCTATATCACTACAAACCAGTAAAAGTCTGAAATGGCCTATATCTGTACTCGACTGTACTGATTTTTACTCGACCAGTCTGAATTGGTCTGAAATTTACTTGATAATACTCGACTGTAGTTTGAACCATACTTAACAGTCTGAACTTGTACTCGACCCTTACTCGACCAGTACTTAACCATTTTATACGCGTCTGAACCATGCTCGACCTAGTCTGAACCATGCTCGATCTAGTCTGAACCATACTCGACCTAGTCTGAACTATACTCGACCAAGTCTTAACCAATCTAGACCTATTTTTTGTATCTATCTATTGTATTTCATCAATTTAGGAACTGTTTTTAACAACAGCTATTTCCCCTGGCTAGAAATTTGAACAACAATTTGAAATTAAAAATGTATTCAATATAGCATTGAAACCAAAATTTCACAATAAACATAATATAACTTCATCACCATATTCATCAACACTTATATACATACATATATATCACCTTTAAAATAAAAATAAAACAAGCTGATCAAATAATCTCAAAACTGAATTGTGACTAATATTTTCAATGTTATTCAAAATTTTTTGAATGTTTCAGATATATTTTATGGTTACTGGACAATTTTCACCATTAACTTAAGCTTCATATAGATTTATGGTGTCAGTTGAGTTTAGTTAATAATGCATTGAACATTTGTTTTTATTAAAATATATATAAAATAGCATATAAAGCAACTTAATAAATTTTGAAAATGACACCTTTGTTTTGTTAAACCAGGAATTTAATATAATCATGATAATAGAACTTCCATAGTAATCCTGTGATAAACTTTTAAAAAGGGAAATGTGTTCCAAAGTTACAGTAAAAATTTATTTCAATTAGATTTAAACAATTTTTGTCAAAATTAAAGACATGGCATACAAGAAGCACTTTAATACGGTTTAATTACATCAGTATATGTGTGTTTTACAGGTAAAAAGAAAGCCCTATTTTTCTTAAACTCATGTATTACTTATCTAGTGAATTCAAAAGGCCTTGCGATTTAAGTTTCACAGGATGTTACAATTTTGAATGAATGTTATTCAAAATTTAATACTCTCTGACCAGGTGTGATCTTTTTTCATGAGTTTGCCCCAAGCAGGAGGTATTACTTTATACTTCACCACTTATCAGAAGAACAATTTTATTAATTTCTTTAATTTTTATCCCTTTTTGATATATATTGTATATAACATATCCCAAATTATAATAATAGATATATTTCTAAAATAAGGTTAAACAATTTCAGTGATTTTGTTGGCTGTTGTTACCTCATTAAAAAGATAATTATATAACTATTGTACATTTTTTGTATGTAACCATGAAACCTATGTAGTTTTTATTTAGGAATTTAGGAAAATTAATTAAAAAAAAAACACATGCCAAACAAGAAGCACCTTAATAAGGTTTAATTACCCTCAGTATAGGTGTGTGGTTTTTAGGTAAAAGAAAATCTTTTTTTAACAAAACTCTAAAACTTTAAAATTAATATAATTAAATTATTATATAAGATAATTTGATTTTACTATCTCTATTCGATAAATCTGAGAATCATGTAAGAATGTAAAAATCTGTTTTATAATATATCTTTATTTTATTGTGGCTGTTGTCATGTTATTTAAAAAGAAATTTATTTTAACAGTTAAAATTTAGAAAAAGTAGAGGTCATTTGGTCAAGTATGATTCAGACTGGTCGAGTATTGTTCAGACCTTTGGTCGAGTATGGTTTAGACTGAAAAAAATAGGTCGAGTACAGGTCAAGAATGGGTTAAGACTGTTTCAGACTTTTCGAGTAATAGTTCAGACTATTTTCAATGGCAAAGATAAGGGTCAAGTACAAATCAGTACAGTCGAGTATGGTTAAGACTGGGGTCGAGTAATGTCGAGTAAAATTCAGATCAATTCAGACTGGTCGAGTAAAAATCAGTACAGTCGAGTACAGATATAGGCCATTTCAGACTTTTACTGGTTTGTAGTGTATACCAATCGAAGGATTTTTTTATTATCTAAATCCTTCACTAAATTGTATATCTGATATTTATTATATACAAAATTATAACCCGTGTTTATTGGCAAAAGGTCGTTTACCATATATGTCGAGTTAATTTGTTACTTGTCTAATTGACAAGTAGTCACCTATAAGACCATGTAAAATACCGTATCATATGGACATTGATGCTTCGTTTTTGTACTACAAATTTTTAAGATACATCTTTGTTACACAGGTAATGTAAACAATACAGTAATGAATAATGACTTTTGCATTAATTCAACATTTGTACAAAATAATATTAAATCAAAGACATATAATATGTACATATCTCTGATAAAATACACTTTATTTGTTAATCTTAAAATTATTTGTACTATACAAATAATAAATTATATATATCCATATATTTATTAAGTTGGTATAGTTCTAAGGACTAACAGTTGAAAATTTAGGGGTTGGTACACTTAAGATAGTTGAATTTAAGCACATAAATTAAGTTTATGTTGTTAAAAGTTTTTTCATCAAATTAAATGTTTAAACTTCTGTTAAATGATATAAATTTATTTAGTCAACATGGATGTCAAGACAAATTATTTTTCCCATACACCTCTTAATATTTCAGAATTAGTAATTAAGTGAAATACCAAAGTATATGAATTGTATGGTACAATTTTCTCATTGACCACTATCCCACTTCTCATTTTATATATTTACCAGGTATATGATATTATGAATTATTTCTTATTCAAAACTTATGTTAGCTTATTACTTGATTTATTCATGTGACTGGGCGGGACTCAACCGGTTCGTTAATCATTGACCAGTCAACATAAATACAGGTGTTTTAGGATAAATTCATCAATGAAGTGTTCAGTTATGGTCATTGATCCGTTTAAAATATGTAATCACTATGTGTGTATTCGCAAAGTAAATTCTGAGACACAGATGTTCATTTTTTGAAAAACGGAGTTTAAAAACATGTAAAACAATAGTCATATTTTGGAAACTTTTGGCAATATGACAGTATAACTATGACAACGGCAGTTGCAGAAATATGCTTATGTAGTTATTCTACAGCGTTTTAATAAACGTTTCTTCTTTTGTTCTTCTATATATTCATGAATCTATTTTATTTTTTGTGAAGGGGCCATAATTTGCAAATCGTACGTACTTTCACCTAATTAGTTTCCTTTCTTAAACAGCTCAAAGAATATGATTTCCCTACAAGATTTTACTAAATTCATATTAAATGCAACTAAAGGAAAGTAAAAAGTTTAAGTGACAAATTGAAATAAATCACATACTGAATTGGACAGAATAACTTTCATTCTATATCATGATTTTATATGTTGTCGTTTTTCTCTTTTCTTTTTTCTTTCTTTTGTATTTAGGCTTTTATAAAAAGAGGAATGTGAGTAGGATTGTAACACTTTCCTTCTTTTTGTTGTTTTAGATTTTTACCATCTTATTATCTATTATGATCTATTGTCTTGTCAGTCTCATTTTGTTCTGTACTTTTTTACTTTTACATTCACATGTAAGACATATTAATTTAAACTAATATTTTTATCACAAAAGTTAAACATTTCACAGATATTTGAAAATTAAACAATTGTAAAGAAATTACACATTGTTGTCATTTTCTCTTTCACTGTCGCAATATATCTAACAGATTAATGAATAAATTATCCATTTGTTCGTCTATTACAATGTCCATTTTTTGTATTAAGCTTCAACGTTTGCATCATGACGACGAGTTTTCTCGCATTCCAAAACAGTTATTTCTGCCACTGCCTCATGCGCAAGTTTTCAAGACAGCGTCAATTATGTGGTCACATTTCTAGAACCGATTTATTTGGTTCCAAATTTGTTCTATCAGATTTAAGTTTGGATGTTAAGGTAGTAGACGTAAACTGCCATGTCCACTCTCTCTGACAAAATTGTCAATTACACATTTTGGTGTTTGATTGTTGGCCCTTCGTTAAAGCAAAAAGCTGAGGACGTAGAAGTTTTTTTCATCAAACTGTATGTCGTTATTCGTAGCCAAGTCTGAATGTCTGCTTTCCTAGTATTCGAAGTGTAGGAAATTCGTCAAACTTCATGGAATGGTATGATGCATTGTCCATTGTAATCACGCTCTTTCTGTGTGGTTGGTCAAAAGTGTTTTTGTAAACCACTTTTTAAAATTATAACCATTCATATCGTAATGGTCAAAAATGATGGTAGTCACCAGTTCACGATTTCGCCTTGTAAATAAGAAGTGTATAACAAATCCTAACTTTCTTCCGCCGTGAACGATGATAGGAAGTTGTCAAATACTTATTGGTTCTGAAACAACAAACTGATCTTCATGATGCGAACAATTATTTGCTGTATATGCGATGTCGATCCGTGTTTCCTCTACGTATACCAAGCTCATATACTTTCTCCCGGCCGGTAATTTTTTATTTTGTGCAAATATCGAATTCGCTTTTCAACGGTTGCATCTCTCTCGATGAGGACCTATGTCTTTGTTTGTGATCGCTTCGACGCGTTTTGAACTATTTCTTTTGACTGTGAGGAAAGTATCTTTTTACGCTCTGTAATGATTCGTAATTCTTAATGATTACATACCCGAACTAACGGATGTGCGTAAATAGTAAATATAAGAACCAGTAAAACATACACGCGTATTTCGAGAATTTCTTTTTGAAAGCGGTATATTACGATCATATTTAAGGAAGGAAAAATAGAGTATAATATTTATTTTGTATATATAATTTTATTTATCAGGTTTAATATTCATCTCACTAGAAAGGTTTTAAATTGAAAAGTGCCGATACTTTAAATAACTTTAGTTTTGGCACATATACATGTTATAGATTTTAAACTGAAATTTTTTCAAACACATGATTAAACATTTAGACAAACCGTATGGTTGCCGTGTCTGTGGGAAGTCATTTGGCATGAGGCAGCATTTACGACTGCACATGCAATTTCACAAAAGTAGTAAAACAACTTGCAATATATGTTTGAAAACGTTTGACAGTTTTATTAACTATGACAGACATTTATCAGCACATAAAGTCGAAACCTTTTCATGTAAGAAGTGCAGTGCAAAGTTCAATCGACAGGAATAGCTTGAGGCGCATATGCCTATCCATTCCCATAAAAAAAATGGTATAATTGTATAGAGTGTAAGAAGACATTCGAAAAACACTATGATTTTAAGAAACATTGTAGAAAACATGCACTTCAAGCTGCGTTCGAGTGTGATATTTGTCTCAAAGCTTTTCAAACAAGATTAAGTTTGAGGAAGCACAGACGTTGTTATAAGAGAGACTTTCCTTACGTGTGTACGCACAGTGCAAAAGGATTTATGGATTATAAATATTTTATTTCTCATCTTAAATCTCATTGGATTTAAGAATGTTCGCTACTTTTTAAAAAAAATATTATAAATTGATGATATATAAATAACAGAACTAAAAAGGCAAAAAAAGATGATGTTGTTGTTTTTGAGATATAAGCCATTAAAAATTTGGCAGGAAATTAATTTTTGTAGATTGTTCATCCATTTAACATTGATAATATCAAAAGGTATACAAAAAGGACAAAGATTCTTTAAATCTTACATGACCAAGTTCGACTTTGCCTAGACTATGTCCTGATCGATGTACAAATGTTGATAACTTTTTTTTAATGATTGAAATTGATTTGAATTTGGTATCAAGGAAGATTATAGCATTTAATACATTGAATAAGAATATAAAAAAGAAACAAATAAGATAAAAAATATTGTATATGTAAAAAAGAAGGACCGGACTGACAGCGGCTCTGACTTGATAATGTCGTGATCGTTTTAAAAGTGAAATATAAAAATCGAAAAAACAAAAATTAAGGGTAGGCGGCTTTCTTGGTGTGGAACCTGCGCCTTACTTATAACTCATTTGAAAAAAAATTAGTGTTACGCGTTATTTCACAAGTGTTCTGAAGTTGTTGTGAATTTAGTCCTTACTGTGTTGTAACAATATGCGTAAATAAAACAGACTGTTGAGATGTGTATACTATAATTGATTATTGTGTATACTGTAATTAATTATTGTGTATACTGTAATTGATTATTGTGTATACTGTCAATGATTGTAGTGTTTACTGTAATTGATTGTTGTGTATACTGTCATTGAAGAGGGACGAAAGATACCAGAGGGACAGTCAAACTCATAGACAACGCCATGGCCAAAAATAAAAAGACAAACAGACAAATAATAGTACAGATGACACAACATAGAAAACCAAAGACTAAGCAACACTAACCCCACCAAAAACTGGGGGTGATCTCAGATGCTCCGGAAGGGTAAGCAGATCCTGCTCCACATGTGGCACCCGTCGTGTTGCTTATGTTATTACAAATCCGGTAAATAGTCTAATTCGGTAAGTCACATTCGTGAAAAGGGAGGGTATTGTAGTTACGATTGATTGTTGTGTATACTGTCATTGATTATTTGTATACTGTCAATGATTTTAGTGTATACTGTAATTGATTGTTGTGTATACTTTAATTGATTATTGTGTATACTGTAATTGAATGCTGAATAGAAGCTTACTATATATTAATTATATTTATATATTATATATATTTATATGAACAAAGAAGTGATTTGATACAAGTGGTAAAAGTAGCCAGTACAAAAAAAAATGAAGATGGAGATTAGATATTTCTTCCTGGTAGCTGGATGGTAATTATCTAAAACAAAAAGTCAAAAATTATTGTATAAGTTCAATAGATAAATAAATGTATCACCTATATTTTCACCCACTTTGGGCTTTGCAAACAAATGTTGTTTCTAAAATTCAAAGAAAATAACAGGAGAACGTTTGAGTTGTAACCGCTTGTTCGGTGTAGATTGTCGTGTTGCTGAATATTGACCACGACTACCCTCACTGACAATGATGGTCGAATCCAGATTTTTCTTTTTTTTTTTTTAGATTACACCGATGTATGGAGGCTAAAAGTTAATGTGGATAAAGCAAAGAGCGTGGGTTTTTTTTTCAAGGAGAAGACTGTCATGCAATTATCAATTTTTCTTTAATGAACAAAACTGGATATTTTAGGTAAAGTTAAAATAAGAACAGGCAATTTTAATAGAAAAAAAACCAATTTAATGTAGTAATAGGCTACTAAGATTCTTTAAGAATTTTTAAGACTCGGTCGTTTACATAATCTTTTCATATGTAGTCAGTTGGACTAATTTAGTAAAATGGTGTAACTGTGCGGTTGTGAATTAGATTGAGGTAATGATAAGAATTACTAATTGAAAGGGTGCATCTTAAAACAAACAAAAAAGTTCAAACACAGCAAACGAATGAAAAACAACTGTCATATTCCTGACTTGGTACACGCATTTCCTTATATATAAAATGGTTGATTAAACCTGGTTTTATAGCTAGCTAAACCTCTCATATGTATGATAGTCAACAATGTGTGAGCAAAACAAACAGATATAGCAGGTAAAAATGTCAAAAATTGGGGGATAGCAGTCAACATTGATTTACAATCTGAATCACTCTAAAAACAAATAATCATATTAAAACATAAAAATGAAAAGGCATAAAGACACTATAGATAAAGTACATAAGCAAAAATGAAAGACAAGAATACATAAATGACCATAGCACCATAACTAGGTTAAAACTATACATAGACAATTAAAAAGAACACTATAACACGTTATTAAGATGATAAACAACGTCATTACCTATAATCTATACTTCAAGACCATCGTTTATTATTTGTGAAGTTGGTACGGAATATTTATCAACAAGGTCTTGGTATCTTCCGATTAACTCTTCTAGAAAAAGAACGAGACGTTCCTTGACATAGCCCTGGTTCATCAACCTTCTGCTCTGGCACTGGTAACGTTTTATAAAGTCAGAGTATCAGCTGCAAGCTCTTAAATATTGAATGAGTTGGCAAATATATATCCTTTATGCAGGTGAATTTGGTATATTGCTGCTAAGGTAGGTGAAATTTATAACTTCAAAATCAAATAGTCTCGGTTCACACTATACGAACTTCATATACAGGAGTGTGCTCATTACGCAAAAACTGCTCCAACAAAGTTATGAGTAGGAAAGATTAAAAATGACACTCCGTAAATTTCATGGACACCATCACGAATTGGTTGATCCGTACGATATTTCTGTGTCTAAACTAACTAAGGACATTTTTACCACGTCTTAGATTGTGTTTTACCATTTACGTCGACTGGTCTTTTAAGTACCGAACATGACCTATTCCCGAATAAGACTGTTTTGCTGAGTGTGAATTCGCATTACTATAAGACGTGTCACGGTATTTGTTATCCAACATTCATGTATTTTGTTATGATGTTGTATTTTTAATTCTGATCGGATATTGTTAAATGTCTTATCGTTTGTAGTTGTAATTCTTCCTCCTTTTTTTTATTTTCTATTCGTATGTAAAAGTAAAGATAATTAATCACCCAGTTCATTTCTAAGATTTTAGTTTAAAGCAACTATATGTACACTATTTATTTGTTTTTCAGTTTGATTTAGAAATAATACCGACATAGCTAGATAATACAATTATTTATCTAATTAATAACACAATTCTATATTAATATTCTTGTAATTTTTATAAAATACATCAAATAACATAGTTACAAACCTGATCTTGAACAGTATCAAATTTTTTTTTCAAATTTACCTGTGACGTCACTTTTGTGGCGTTGACCCAGTCGTGTGAAAGACAGTTCGTGGTTCTGTTGTGCTGTTTTGTGTGCTGTCCTATGTTGTTTTACGTGTTCGTTTTTATTCTGTGGTTAGCATGTCAAAATGTACTACTGTATTGTTTATTTGTGTATTTCTCTGTCCTGAAAGTTCTTGCATTTATTTGTACTGTATTCCTGTCATGTAATGGTGTCAATTTAGTGTTATATTTAACATTGCCATAAAAGTGCGAGGTTTTGCTAGCCACAAAACCAGGTTCAACCCACCATTTTTTTCTTAAAATGTCCTGTACCAAGTCAGGAAAATGGCAGTTGTTATCTTATAGTTCGTTTCTGTGTGTGTTGCATTGTCGTTTGTTTTTTGTTCACTTCAGTGTTTCTGTTGTTTCGTTGTTTTCCTCTTATAGTTGATGTGTTTCCCTCGGTTTTAGTTTGTAACCCGGATTTGTTTTTGTCTCAATCGATTTATGACTTTCGAACAGCGGCATACTACTGTTGCCTTTATTTGACATAAATTCTGGTACTGAGATTACCCCTTATATCACTTTCGAGGCATAGTTTAAAAAACGAAGCAGAGGAAGCCCTGTCTGTTGTTTCTTTAATTTCTTGTTCCAGAGGATATATTTATTGATCCAAATCAGAAAAGTTTGGATTGCTAATGGAAAAAAAAGCATCATCAATATATCTGAACGTGAAATTAAATGATCTGGCTTCTTGCTTTTGATAAGTGTCTGAAGGAACTCCGTCTCATTAATTAATTTTTTGGCAAATTTTAGAAAATTCTCTATTTTTGTCCTTATTCCATTTTGTCTGCCACATGTTCTTCAGAAAATATTTACATAATGTTTTAAAATCGTCTTTGAATATTAGAACAAAACTATTTATATCTTTACAATGCTTACATCACTCAGTATCAATTCAAAATTTATATGTGCGCCTGAATGATATACTGATCTTTATATCTGTACATGCAAATCTAATGAAAATGTGTTTATCTTATGAAATGGTATTTTCAGTGCCTGTATCGCTGAGGTGAATATTGATTACTTACAGCTTATATATTGCAAATTTCGCGTCTTTTTCAACGGTTGCCCAATCGTTGTCTAGACACATAGATGTAGGCAGACTATTTACACCTATTCAAGATTATAGGACATGGTCTGCACGTGACTGATGGATGCTAACTTAAAAGAAGTATAGAGGAAACAATTTAGTTATTAAACGGATGATCACAAAAAAAAATACACTTTTATATTTATTTATGTTATTGATTATGATATTTTAGTCATCATTTACATTGGCTTTTGAATAGTTGTAACAAACATGGAAGGTTTTTCATTTTAGTTTATTATTTCTATATTTTAGAAACATAGTCCCATTTAATTGAACAAGAACGTAATAATTCAAAGATAGTTCTTTATAGTTTCAATACTTGAACATTAAAAAAAGAAACATAAACGGTAGTACTTAATTCCAGACACACATTAAATAACAACACCACAGGCAACATTTGCTCACGTGATTTTCACATGAAATTCACGCGAAAAATTTCACGTGAGATTCACCTCAAACCAGCTTATACATAACACGAACATGCAGATTTTCATGTGACTTTCATGTGAACTTTACAAACAAAAATGTGTATTACATGATTTGTATTAAATTAAAAATTTTGATGCTATTCAAATTAATTTATTTTAAAGTTTCCCATGAGATTAACATAAAACTCACATGAATTGATGTGAGTAAAATTGACCTGTGACATGGATCGGAATTATGATATATAAAAGTTGAGGTAAACAATGCTCACAGTCAGGAACCAATGCTCATATTTCCTATATCTTTTCATATAACAATATTTTTCTTCTTTGTTTTTATATGATTGAATAAATATATTTAAATGATAATAAAAGGTAAGAATTCAAAACCATGTTTGTTTGTGTTTAGTTTAACCAAGTTATAGGTGGTCGGGTAAAGTTTCACTTTGCTTGCAGATAAAAAGTGCATCTTCTTTCTCAATTTGATTAAATCCTAATATGGTTAAAAACAATAATTGAATCTTTCAACATAAGCACGGTTATTCCTCTTTTAGTCCCAAATTGTTTAACTATTACCATATGGTAACGCAAAATGTGTAAGTAGCTGTCGGTCCTGGTTAATATCAAATCATGTTGCCCAGTCTTTAACTATCTATCTTGTGTCATTTTCAGTACCAAATCATTAAAAAAATTATATTTTGTTGAAAGAAGAATCTTTATATTTTTAACAAACATATAAAAATAATAAAATCTATGTTTTAAACATCAATTTAAAAAAGACAAAAACAAAAAAAGCACTATGCATAAGCAGTTTTTGAAATGATCTAATCTTGGAATTTAGCCAAATTTACCATTTTAAAGTCTTCAAGAACAGCTTATTTGCAATTTTGTTGGCAAACAAAAATGTAATCTTAAAAAATGGTTTTAACTGTTCATTTATGAAATATTGGACTGAGTACATGTAATTATTTTTTAAAGCAGAGTTAATACAATGCAATCTAGAATTTGTGTAACACCGGATGAAATATTAGCATAAGTTAGTGCATCAAATTTCCCATATAAGGCAATTAATACTGAATATACTGGATCTTTCAAATTTCAACACATAACGAATCTTGGACAGAGAAAAATCCTTTCTAATTAAAAAAATGACCATAAATATCTACAAAAATATGTAGTTACTTAACAAACTAAAAAGAAATATGATAAGGTGATTCTTAAGAAATTTAAAATGTATTATTTTATAATTTTAAGGAGGATAAGTGTCAAAAACTGTTGTCTAGTAACACCAATGAATAACAAACACAAAACAGGTGTTATAAAATTACCACATTATGTAATAACTCTGATTTTTAATTATGGTATTTTTCACTTAATTTAGTTAAAACAGTATGCCAATATATGGGGACCTGTTAGTCTCATACAGATATAGAGTTACATTTTCAAAGTCTAGCGCTGCATGAACGTTGAAACGAGAAAGTCTAGCACTGAATATGTTAACATCACCATTGTAGATGTAAACTGTTTTTCTGAAGATGTAAATTTTAGCATTGAAGATGTAAATAAAGTCTGATGATCAGAAATGAAATGAAAGGACAGCGTATTGTATACATATATGAAAAACTGAAGTCGCATGTTTTATGATAAATAAGAGCAATGTTTTATCGTCTCCGTGTGATGAAACATATTTCCTTTAATGCACTATGTTTTAAATAGAAATGATAATGATGGGTTGGTGTTTTATATGAAGTGGTAAATATTATAGGCTTATCAGTGGTCGATATTATTGCGACATGAATATTTACTCTGCTTTGTACCAAACCAACAGGCTGCAGGGTTTTAATGTTGCTAGTTGACAATGTAATACTCCATACACAGACATGTCAAACTACTAGGAGAAATTATTTGAATCCGATCTGATCAGTCTTGTTATTACTCCTAAATGCCGTGTGCATAGAAGAGAAACAGCAAAACAAAACTTTAAAGTAGTTTGGTTTGATCAGACCGGAGATCAAATCCATGGTCCCTCGCACTCGATTCAAGCACGATATGCCGTTTCATAAGACAATTAATAAGTGTGACCCCAGCATATACCTGTAATACGCTTATATTAGAAAATATATATTTGACAAGAAGTATTCCATGTATCAAAGTTCAATAATCAATGCTATTAAAATATTTTAGGTTATGTCTTTAAATTAACTTTTAATATGTATTGCTTACGACATTGTTAATATTTTTTCCTCAAACACAAGATGACAAACATTTTTTTAGCGATTGCTTTTTTTTATGAATTTGAAAAGTGTTTTTAGATGCCAAGGGGTAATATGAAATAAAAAAAGGGCCAATAAAACAGACAACACAAATTTCCAAAAACAGAAAACAAAAAACAACAAGAAAACACTACACAGAAAACTAAATATTGAGCAATCGGAGTTCAACTAAGGTGCTAGTTTTAGCTCCACTAGTGGAATTCGTCTTGTTACTCGTTACAAGATAAATCCAATTGGGTAATATCGCAATTCATAAAAAAGAGAGTACACAATTGGGGTTGCTTTCAAAGGGATGACTGCAACTTTTATCGTTTTAGCGAATTTAAAGACCCTTTATTATAAAATTGAGCAAACAGATCTTAGTGATTTTATGAGTTTGTACTTCCATTGATAATTATGATTTTATATATTTTGCTTCACTTCAGTGATAAAAAAAAACGAAAGGTTTGGGTTACACAACTCATTGTTTGGGCGGAAGGTTACCCGTTTTCACACATATCTTCTTACTTAGCCAATCCTATTCATGAATTCAAAAACACAAAGAATTGGGAATGAGAACATGAACCCCTGAATGAAGCAATTGACAAATTGAAGTCCATTTCACATAGTTTCGGTAAATTATATAATAGATTCGGCAATATATCTTAGTAATTGTGTGATTTTTAATTTCCATACATTTTAATCGCTTTGACATATATTTTTTTACTTGTGTTGTTTTTTTTCTGGATTGTGAATGAGATGGAGAAAACATTCATGAATATTTCATTTTATTGTTTTTTGTATAGACTGTTTAGGTTAGGTTTAGTGTGCTAAACGCGTTGATTGTAGTTACTTCTACTATTGTAAATAACCAAACATTCCGGATGCAACCCTGAAGTTTTAGATGCGAGGACTAATTTATAAGAAATAAAAAAACGGGAATAAAAATATTGATGATTTTGGACAACAGAGAGGACTGATATCTGTAAGATATAAATCTAAAGTGTACATGTTTTCAGTATAGCGTGATCGTGGCCAAATTAATTTTAGTATCATAGAAGTGTTTTTTTCTGTACTAATTTCATTTCAAGTTATTGTATTACGCTATTTTATTACACTGATATAGATAAAACGGGACTGCGTTGCCGTGTGTGCCAGGAACATTGTTTGTGGTGTCTTGTTATATCTTAATGTGCTGTAATTCATATTTTGGAATTTGGTGTCGTTTGTGGTTGATTGTACATTTCAATCAATTTTACACTCGCTGCAATCTAGAGCTTGACCTATTTAGAAAATAAAACACTGGTCTATCGCTGTTCATCAAATATTTACCCCTTGATGTATGTTGTGTTGGTGTAACATTAGCCTTACTCCCACATATACTATATTCACCCAAATAGTACCAACGCGTGTTCGCGATGGATTTCAAATGCCAGAAATAGCTCACATAATGCCTCTAAAGGCCATACTTGCTAGAATATATACAATATACAATAGTTAAGATATTTAATAGATCAACAGGTAAGAAATCTCTTCGTTGTCTTGACGGAGAAGATGTGCCTCCTTATAAGACCAAACAGCTGGAACGGTATGAAATTTAACTTTTTCGATGTAAGTTGTTATACTAAAAAAATCTTATTGAAAATCCATACGGATTGATGATTTGACCCCTACAATGTTATTTCGAAATCAAAATGGATTTAAAGCTAACACACGCAAACGACAGACACGCTTATTCCAGAGGAAGTTAAATTGAATATGTTATCGAAAATGATGGGCAAATTTACAAAAATTATGCTTAGGTTTTACTATATGGTATTTTCTACACTCGTCCACGATAATAACAGCAAACGCATCTTTAATCTATATTCTTTATTTGAAGTTCAAATTAAACAATTCATCTTTGAGCAGCAACTTATACATCTGTCCTCGGACATCAGACCAAATCTGTTCAATAACCTGAAGAGAATTTAATATGAAATATATGTATATATATATATATATCAACCAATAAACGATAATTTGGCAACATAAAATTTATCGAAAGAACATCATTTTTTCTTACAAATGATAAACCATAGTGCATGTCACGGAACGCAAACATAACTTACAACAACTGTATGTGCATGCATTTCATGTTATAAGTGAAAATATATTATAGCATACTGGAGTTAGTGCACAATATGTAAAACAATATCCAATTTTCCATCAGTAAAGTCCCTTAACTCATTATTAACAAAAATTTGTTTACGTGTTAAAATTTCATGAGAATTAGTTAAAGCACATTTAAGTTACCGTCGGGAATTTTGACATACGGACGGCATAATAAATGGACGGACGGACTACATGTATAAGATGTTCCATATAACGTTCAATCTAAGACAGGCGTATACAAATTAGTTTGTGGATTCTTTTTGGGAATTGCCTCCGTTATGAAAAAACACCAAGCCCAAGGGATTTTATATGGAAAGCTTATAATCAATACGATATCATGTATCAAGCATACAGAAAACCAAATGACGGAACTTATGAAAATAATAATATTCAGACCAAAATTAAATTTTAAAGGTGTAAATTTTTTTCAAATTACCAGAACGAAATCAGAGAATTGTTTATTTCATAGGAAAGTGGAGAAACCTTAACGGAAATAAATCTTACTTATTTTCAATGTTTGTATTTCATTGCTACACAATATGGACAGTAATCATAAAGTTAATTATACTGAGGTTTTTGTGGAAGTAATTGTGAACTATCACAGGCAACAATCATTGTATCTTCCAGGTCTTCTTGGAATTCATTTTGTAGTTCACAGTAGCATTGTATCATTTGAACAAAATTGAAATATGTTAGCTTTGACAGACTATTTTATGATGCTATATTGTGTCAAGCTATCCTTTTGAAAATTGTAAAATTTATATCCCGTTTCTTGCATTAAAATGAATGGATGATTAAAATAGTACAGAAATTATAAAAAAATCAAAGAAGGAAACAAAATATGGATAAATGTTGAAGTACTTACAAAAGTTTCTCTCACAGATATAGCGATAGCCGGTTTTGCAGCTAGTGTCAAACCATGTACTTGTGCTGCCATCGAAAGAAACGCAATTAGAAGCATGTCCCTTGGAACCATAACCACTATACCAAGTTTTAAAGGTAGCAAGTGACTGGTCTACACTCCATCGCCATTCACCCTCAATTAAGTCCGTTAGACCTATCCAGTATCCGCTACCTTCTAAAAAACAAATAAAAGACCGTTTTTTAAATAGATTTAAAAAAAATGAAACGTTGTCATTTTGATTATTACATCGGGTGATTTAAATGAAAGTAAATATATACAACGAGATTATGATATATTGTTTAGATACTTGCGGATTGTTGAAAACCACATGTTGAGCCCTAGATGTGATTTGGTTGTTGTATCATTGGGTTGTTGTCTCATAGATGAATATGCTACATTTAATTTATTCATTCGTATTACATTCAAAGCACCATTTCGCTGACATATTGTGCAGACATAGAAATAGAGTTTAAATATTAAAGACTTGTGTACGAATGAGGTCTATTTTTAATCAACTAAAATTTGCAATTTAAAAGATCGACAATAGAAATGTCTGAAATTTCGATTTGTTAAGGACAAGGAAGTGAGTTATGGCCGATAAAAGACTTACTATTTGGTCTATTTGAATGTAACCATTCATTCTCAGTTGAGTTATCAATCTTTACAAGATATCCACCAAAATCCCTGCAAAGTCGCTGTAAGATATGGTATAATACGTCTGTCAATTGAACTTTCATAGTATCCCAGGTACTAATTACGTTCTTATTTTGTATTGTTAATATTTTTTTAGTTATCATACAATTACAAAGTTCATTGAAACAAGTCATTGTCTTAATGTTATAGAGCATTTAATATATGATATTTTTATCAAATAATTTTAGTCTAATGTAATGCTTTCATAGTCATTTTTGCAAGAATTGAATATTGGATAGTATGTGGGATGGAGGCGGAGGGTTGTCAGAATTTATTTTAACATAAATACATTTCATCTCATGCGGAGGTACATTTTCATAAGGAAATTCAAAGATCTGCAACAAGTTTGAAATCAAGAAAATGTAATATCAAGTTAAGGTTATGATGAGTCCTCTCTCCTATGTTGTGAAGCAAATAATTAGAAGTTTTCGATTCAATAATTACATCATGCCTTTTTCGTTTATTGGTGTTGCATTTACATTACCATTTACCTATGCATACATTGTCTACTTATATAAGTTAGGAAGCGACAACGGAAAAAAAATAATAATGCATTTTAGTATTATAAATAAGAAATTGAATTATTGCAGTTGTAACTATTAACGTTCGGTAAACGGCTTATGTTAATTCATCATACCACCCAAATATGTTTAAAACCTTAATTATCAATATTTACCTCGGCTTCATACCAGGGGGCACCCTTTGGAGAAAAGTAATAACAATGGCCTTGATACTTCGTCCACTGACCTTCTACATATGTATATGTAATATATAAGCCAGATAATGTATAAACCGCAAATAAAACTTGAGATTACTTTATAATTGTCGTGTACATTTTGGCACTTCACATTGACATTTAATGTGCATTGTTTTCGAAAGCACACAACAAACTCCTTAAATGATCTTAATAAAGATTTTCGTCGAAGTTTCTTCTTCGTTATACAGTGAAATCTACCCGAAGATGTTATGTATAAAAAAAGTTCATGTGTTTTTAGGGGGCAACCATTTAACTTCTGGGGGGAGGGGGGGTATGGTTTTTTGTCTGAGTCAGAATTTTTTTTTAGTTTTTGGACGCTATCAATCAAATAATTTTTTTATATAGAAAATCTGGATTCAGAATATTTTTTTTGTCATATGCATGACCACAATATCTTTTTTTATCAAATTGGGGATCAGAATATTTTTTTAGGAAAAAACCATAACCCCCTTTGAAGGGAAATGGTCGTTCCCTTAAAGGAGAAAGCCGATGGTATATCCATGGTGTTACCAATATGTAAATGAAAAAAAACAGTACCTTACATTTATACACCTCAATCATTTCCTCGGGTCATCGGACTGTCAGATTGATTAAGTCTCATCTTTTTAAATATACATATAAACACGTATATCACATGTTTTGAAAACCATGGCGTAAGTTAGTTTAACAGAGGTACTCTTTATGTTGCTTCAACTGATATCATATCAGTTAAAACCAATCATTATAATGACATGTGAAAGTGGTGCTGGTGTTTAATATATATGTGTGTGTTGTTTAAAATGTCTTTACCTACAACTTACCTTTCAAGTCTTTCTTGATAACAATAAGGTCACTTTCCACATTTTTAACTATTTTACTAACGTTGGTTTTCATTGCCACCAATTGGTTTTTCATGATATTGAGAGTTTTCTGAAACTCATCCGCCAGTATCTCCACAGTCTTTTCAAGGTTATTGTCTAGTGTTGTAAGTTCTTTTCTTGCATCTTCCAAATCCTTTTGTGATTCATCAGTAAAACATGGTAAATTTTGAATACGTATAGTTAATGCATACTTGGCTGTGCAGATAAGGAAGACTACAAATATTTTATGCATTACTGGATGCTACAAATACAAAAGAAAAATACAAAAAACATGAAATACAAATATATAAGAAAATTATCAAGTTTCGTTGTTTTTTATTTTCCCCAAACAAGACCAGACATATGTTTTCTTTACTTATGTTGCTACCATTAAATTTAGAACGTTAGACTAATTTTATTATGAGGAGACAGTGTAAAAATATATGAGATAACATTGATTGTCTTATTTTAATTCTTTAAATTGGAATTTATTTTGTAGTTCACAGTAACATTTTATCGTTTTAACAAAAGTCAAAGCCATCATTACATTAGTCTCTAAATGGCTTTAATATTATGAAGATTAAAGTTAAACATAATTAATTTATCTGTTACCGGTTCAGAGAGTATGTCTATCAGGCTTCGAGATTCTGCGCAATTTTTAACTATTGTTCCCCCTCTGTCTATACTTATATATGAACAAGTACTGGGATATTGTATATTATGTCCTGAACTTTTACGTAAAAGAAAGGTCAATCAATATGATAAACAAGAACTCACCTGATATAAATTAGAAAATATTGATTTTCTCCAGTTCTCTTTCACAACGGATTCCTGTCACTTCACTGACGTTATGATGAGCAAAGATCAGTTAAAGGAAGTTCACAACATGTGCTTTTATATTGTACTTGAAGAGTTCTTAAAATTTCAAAATATTTTTTTCTTTGAAAACTTAAAATATAATTTTATCGTTTACTTCGGAAGTCCTTAAAAATCTATAATTGTCTTAGGAAGTGCTTAAAGTGTAATTTTAATTCCCACTTAACTAGATGCAATCGTTAGTCTTTACTGAAGATATTTAATTATAATTTCATATCATGACATATGTCATTTTTTGTATAGTTAAACATTTTTTAATTTGTTTTGTTCGTTTAATTTGTTTGTGATATATCTTTTTATAATGCATGCGTTTTTCCTGTTGTATTGATTTTTGATGATAGAGTAAATGCCTCGTGATGTTTCCTTTTGTAACCTTCCATATGTGAATCATATAGTTCGTAAGTAAAAGCACATAAATCGTGTTAAGAAAACAGCAGATTATTTATTTCATATCTCTTGAATCGATTAAGAAAAAAAAACCAAAACAACAATTGAGGGAATCGCAAGAGACCGGGTGTGTTCAAACTGTGTTTCAGTCAGGAATAGGACACTGTCGGTACAAATTCTGATATATAAAGATCTTAGACCGCAAAAACATGTCGCTGCTGAGTTGATACACAGACACATTGTATCGGTCGTTTGATTCGAGATGGCGACCATTACACCTTTAACGGCGATGAGGTTCCTCTAATAATAGAACGATAAGGATCATCTTTAAACCTCGGGTTTTCAATGCCTCATTTTAAAAGAGAATTATTTTATTTTATTGACGTATATGATGTAACTGACCATAGCATAATAACATATTTAACTTCTACTATAGTTATACTAACAAAATAAAAGATGACAATATGTTATCAAAAAAGCGTAAAGACAAACTATTATCTTTCCTTCGATGAAAAACTAGAAAAGAGATTGTCCACAATTTATCATTACAATGTCCTTATTACCAGAAAGTCTGAACCATTCACAATAATTTCCTCTGACATTTGCTCAAGTGTCTGTCTATCAGGCTTAGACATTCTGCCCAAATTTTAAGATTTGCGTCGCCACCACAGTCTGCACAAAGTCCACATATGAAACAATGACATATCAATGTGTTAAGATTTAAATGTCGTATTCAAGGAATTATACGTTATGAATGTTCATCCGTATAATCTTTATCAGCTGTTACTATTTGTTAAAACTGTGATCAACCTGTTGGCGACAACCCGCATGTCCGTTTTTATTTGTTCAAAAATTTATCAGTGACACTCATCGTATTGTATAAAAAATATATTTGTTATTTGCACTTTTTTCCTTTTAATTCCAATATTATATCATTTATTTTACTAAATGTGCATATTGACTCTTTAAAACCGTATTGATTTATATATTACTTATAAATGTTGTTGATATTTTCATGTCCTTATGTACCTGAGTATCTGATGATAAATTACTTAAGCACTTTAATATAACATAAATATTGATCGTAAACACCTATGTGTGTGTGTGTGTGTGTGTGTGTGTGTGTGTGTGTGCTCTCATAAGTAGCATTCATTTATACACTGTAGTTTTTCTATTTAAATAAACCGTAAATCATGTATTATATAGACCCTGAATATGTAATCTTGGGAGAGCTATTAATAGGATGTGTATGGTTCTCAATCCTTTCCATATCCGTAAACCTAACGAAAGAAATTTTGTTAAAATCCAATTCATCCGTACAATATGTTTTGTTGTCAATTTGAGGTAAAATATTAGGAAACACGTTTAGAACCGCCAACCAGGAGGCCTCGGATTATAGTCCTGAACCTAGGCTTCTATTTTGTTATTTACAATAGAAAAATTCACGTTGGGAAATTTCTTTCTCGTATAGTTTTGAATTGTCCCTCACCATCAAAATCTAAATGCACATGGCAATATATGTGGCATTATTGTACAATATGTAAATTTGGATGGAAGGGAACAACATATTCGGGGTTGGGATAACGTGATTGGCCTTTTTTTAGGCCTTCCTGACTTACAATAGAAAGTTTTGTCAGTTTTCCATGTTTAAGAGCACGCCGAACCCCCTCAAATGGCTTCAATTTCAGTTTTCCTATTTCATGCATTTTTAAATGAATATACAGAACATATATATCAGGTAGAATAGTTTTCCATGTTTCTCTTTCATCATTTCTTTCATTAAGGGGGTTCTGTTCACACGGAAATAGTTGACCCCAGGGTTCTCAATGGTAATATTCAAGTCATTTGATTGATAGTATAACATTACAAATTATTGTTTGACCGTTTTTGTATCACAGATGACCATGAGTATAATTATACCGTTCTTTTTTGCCACAACCAAGTCTAATGTAGCTATAATAGACTTTCGAGTTTGTTGCATTTCCGTCAAAAACTTTGGTGTTAGTGAACATCATTCAGGTGTTTAGGGGCGTCCCTATGTTGAGCGATTGGTTGAAAATGATAATGCTATATTGCACGGCAAATTAAATTCTTATAATTGATGATCAGCACTGTTGTCATTTGGGAATTGTGATTGAGTACTTACATAAAAAATATCATTTCTAGTTAATCCTGCATAATGACGAACACAAAGACGGTTGATTAACTTTAATAGAGCAGGGATACATGCAATCCCCTCTGTTTGGTAAATGACATCACAAAGGCGTACACAATTGACGAACTTTCCCGATGAAGGACATAACTCGAAAGTGGTCTATTGGATATATATCGGAGCACTAGAGGTCATATAAAAAAGACGATGTGGTATTATTGCCAATGAGACAACTCTCCACAAGAGACCAAATGACACATAAATTACCAACTATAGGTCACCGTACGGCATTCAACAATACATTTGGTCTCTTGTGGAGAGTTGTCTCATTGGCAACCATACCATATCTTCACTACAGTTTGAGGCGAGGTTCTTGTTACTCAATCATTAGTTTTCTGTGTGGATATTTCAGGCCTGCTGTGTGTTTTTTTTTAAATATTAATGATTACCGATTGCGAACATCCAAGGAATTTATCATGATACAAAAGCAACAGCTAACTAACAATACGACTACCAAAAAAATATCTAGCTCAGTATTTCATAAGCAAATTTTAATCAAACATTATTCTTCTTCATCTCTGCTTTCTAATCTTTAAAAACCTTAAAAAAGTAAAAACAAAAGCATAATCATGTCATCTTATAATAATACCTCTTCATAACAACATGCAGATCAAAATTAATATGACTTAAGAGTATAATAATGATGAATTATGTATGCTATCAACCTTACCGAATAACATATCATTCTGATTTACGCCATAATGCCATAAAAAAAAGGAACTTCATTTTCCCGTATGATCTTGTCATTTTGATGTATTGATATCACTGCAACACATATGTGTGGACTAAGCCTTACACTTTTTTTTCTCACTTTCCTGTTCAAATACAATTGGAGGTTCTTGAACAAGGGATTTGTTTATGAAAAAGTAAAAGTAAGCAATAGTTTTATTGGCACTATCATGGTTTGGTTGACTGTGCAGTAATATTTGTGTTATAAGAGACTATAAAATATGTTCATGCGTTGTTAGTCCAATCCCGTCCCATTCTACCTTATTTTTTTCGGAACTGAATACGACTTATCTTAGAAATCTTATTGTCATGAGAAACGCCATAATGTTATCTCCAGAATTATAATTGATCACCATTCCGGAGCAGGTGTGTGCACTTTCCAGCAGGTTTTCATTTAGATTGAATTTTTGTACCTTAGTCTTTAGTTTTCTATAGTGTTTATAACCTTGAATGCCTTAACGTATTTTTTTTCTCTTGGTTATTTCACTATTTGTGTTCAACATGTTTTATATATCTTTTGAATTTTCTTTTTTTAAAATAAGTATTCACTATATAAAACGTGTAGTAAGTGGTACAGTATGTGAACTTACAAAAGTTACTTTCGCAGATGTAGTAAAGATTTGACAAGCAAACATAATCAAACCAATTTCTGACACTTGATCCATAATGGTAAACGGCACAATTGTATGAAGTTCCCCTTGCACCAGTCCCACTTTGCCATGACTTGTACGTCGGCCGTGACTGATCAAAAGTCCAACGCCAATCTCCTTCCTTCAGGTCTGTCAATCCGATCCAGTAACCAACGTTCTCTACGATAAAAACATGGACAGTGTCTATTGATGTTTTAAAAATATTATATAAATATAATGGAAGAGTTACGCTTCATATACTTCAATGGAGAATTTCATTTACTCTAACTACGTTTATCATTACTTTTGTCATATTTTAGTGAAATATAAATTTCAAAGTTAAACGTTAGCTACAACAATACAACTGCTTAGGAAAATTAAAGTAATTCATATACTTTTTGGTTTGTTATCAGCAACCCACGTGTTTTCGGAAGAATTGTCGACTTTTACGATATATCCACCAATTTCCCTGCATCGACGCTACAACACAAACAAGAGGTATTAGCAGATATATTTATTAATTGCATAAGCTAGTGAAATATTGGTCTCGTCAATTTGTCCAACGTTACTTTTCAACTATTAGGAATAACAGGAAATATACTAGTCTTGTGTTTCCATGAAACAGCATTTCCACAAAAACAAAGACCCATTTTTTTTTTGGTTAGTTTAGCTCTTGTCCGTTTGAACTTCGGATATTGAATACCAGGGTACAATAATATAATCAGAGAGGAGATTTGACTTGATCGTGGGCGCCATGTGAAAACGATTGGGCTTGATAATGTAAAAAACGTCATTAAGCATCTTTGCAAATTTTGGTGTTTTGTTTCTTATTATTTTATTCATGCCTGTGGGGGTTTATTTTCGTTTTTCTTTCATTGTTTTCCAACGTTTTATTATCATATTTGTGGGATTTAACATTCTGTCAGCTGCATGTTTAAGAATCCTTTTATTTTATTTTTCTAACGAGAAAACCGTTGTTTACAAGTTGTCAGGTAAGAAATATATGACTGAATTACATGTATAAATTCTATGTCACTTTCTAGAGGATGACTTTAAAACATATCTCGCGTTGACTTGTTTCTTTCTTTAAGAAGGATGTATCAAGATGTAAAACTTCCTGTAACACATCGGTAAAACAGCAATTATTGAGTAATGGTTAACTTCTGTATAAACGATCAGATGTACTACTATGCGCTTAATAATGTGAATAACATCATTTAAAATGATATGCTTCATAAAAAAATACCTATACTGTACCATTTGTATTATAAAAAAGCATAATAAGAAATGTTACTGGAGGGTAAACTAGTTATTTACCTACCTCTGCAGTAAACCAATCGTGCTTTTCGTCAGCATAATAATAACAATGTCCATTATGTTTTAACCACTTCTTTTCTGAAATAAAAATGCAATTCTTTAAAAATGAGTTCGTGGATTATTGTGATGATTTTAAAAGAGAGCAACTCAACCACACCAAATACACCCAACGGTGATCACATGGTCTCATCGACAGACGACTGCCTATGCAATACACAGGAAAATTTTACTAACTTGAACTTCGCGTGAATTTAGATTCATGTGGATTGCACCTCCAATGAACGTATACGTGAAACTCACATGAACTGATTTCATGTCATGTGGTTCTAACGTGAAACGCGCGTGAATATCACATGAATTTTATTAAATAAAGTTATTCAAATAACATATAAATTTTCAAATCGATTATCATTTTTTGTAAGGTTAATGTGAAAATTTACGGAAAATTTTTGTGAAATGTTTACGTGAGTTTCAGGTATAAGCTCGTTTGATTTGAATTTGTCAAAAATGAATTTAACACACTATATATAGCGCATATGACGTCAGTAAGGTGCTAAATAAGTATTCGTTTTAGGTTTATATTAACGAATGAAATACCAAAACTTTCTGTCATAAGCAGGATAACGATTCATAAATTGTGAAATAGGTTTGTTTGTCTTTAACATAGTATAACAATTTATATATAACCATAATGCTTCAATCCCAGACTTACTTCTAAAATCTTCTTCCAAAACCTTAAGGTCACCATCAAGCCTCTTTACTTTGCCCCCGACATTACTTTTTAACGTTCCTAAATGAGTCTTTAGGGTATTGAGGGTTTTCTGGATGTCACTCTCCAGTGTATTTACTGTACTCCCAAGATATGTTTCCAGAGCGCTCAGAGCTTTTCTTGAGTCATCGAAGTCTTTCTCTGATTCATTGGTCAAGCAAGGTAAGCTCATTGCATATTTACATATGCAAATGAGAAGAACCGATGTTATAGATAGCATAACTGGCTAAGATTCTATACAAACAAAAACAAGTACATTTAATATCTTACAATGAACACCACATGCAGAAATTTAAAAAAAATTGACTTAAAGTATCTCAAATTAATCTCTAAGTAATAAATTTAATTGCCATATTTATAAAGTTTCTGAATATTTTATTTGACGCCGGAGTTGTTCCGTCTACAAAACTACTACTTCTAGAGAACTAATTGAAATATAAAAAAACTGTTTGAAAAGAGAGGAGAAAGAGGTCACAGGGATATTAAAGATAATAAGTCGTAACTGACTTGCCAAAAGATTAAAACTTACACAACACAGAAAAGTAAGCACTGAGCAACACGAACTCCACAAAATCTGGGGGTGATCTCGGGTGCTCCGGAAGGGTTAGCCATTTTGAATGTATACCCATCTTGTTTAGTACGGAAATTAATATAAATTGTCATCTTCAAAGTTTCATTGTGAACTATGAATAAGATGATGTGGATTCCCAATGAGACAACTATCCACCAGTGACAAAATGTCAAGAATGTTCAACAACTATAACGCATTGATCGGACTTCGACAATGAACAAAACCCAAATTGTATAGTCTTGCCAAATGTAAATTAACTCTTAAAGAGAAAAAGAAAGTGCCTGTTTGATATAAAAAAAAAAGCCCGATTACAACAAACAAACTGTCTTCTCTCCAACTAAAGTTGTCAATCAGTGTTTATCCAAAGAATTTATGTCAAGAAGTCAAAAGTAAGTATAAGTTACATGTTATAATTTGCCTTGAACTAGTTTTCAGTAACTGCGAGTGTTTCGAAAAAAGACAATATCATATGTATGATCATTGAAGAATTAGAGTTTTTGATTTTGAAATAGGATGATGACATCACACTGGTATATGCATCTTTTCGCATTTCATTATTAAACGCTCAAAATAAATTAGGATAAAAAAAGTGGTATGGATTGGGGAAAAGTTTAATATGTGGAGAATGTAGTTAGGTTCAAGCAAGCTTAAAATCATGTGTATTAAATAGTTTGTTCATTTACAACGGTAGCACGAACATTGTTATTTTTGTTTACTAGCACTTGGTCAATACCGCTGCTAGTGGACTGTTGAAGACCCCGAGAGTATCCCCTCAGGCAAAGTTGACCTTCCATTAATTTGGCTATTTACTTTTTTCTAGTCAAAAAGCTACTGACATGTTTCAGTATTTTTCATCATTGTTTTTCAATTTCGGTCCGAGTGTGCTTGATGAAGGTAAATCCAGAAAAACGCCTCGGACTTGCAAAGTTTGTTATGTGTTATTTGCATTTAATTTCATTCTGATAATCTAAATCATGGACAAAAACTTTAAAAAGGTTGAAAAAATAATAAAGTGTTGGGCAGGTCATTTATTAAAAGTCTTCTTGTATATATTAAGTTCTTAACACGATCACTGATTTGATACCAAATCCAAACAATGCGATATTAACGAAAGTGTTCATTCTTGAATTTTATTTGCTTTTATTTGGCATGGTTAACCTGACGAAATCAAAAGAGAGACACCGTTTCATATGATTTTAACTGGATGGACGTATTCACACATGTTGGATATAAAACAATATACATGTATAAAAGAATTAAAATTATCATGAATAAGAAGAACTATTTGACAATTTAACTAACTATAGTAACTGATTTATCAAGAAAAAAATAATTTACATGAACTACATTGTAATATATAATATATACCAACAAAGACTGAGAACTAGAAAGGTATTTAGGCGACAGGTGCGAGTTGAAAATGCTAAAGTCAAAGATTCTGAGAAACAACGCATAACGGAAACAAGAACAAAGGATGCAAAACTGTTACATCATCTAGTAAAAAGCAATAGAAAGACCAGGGGTAATGCTATTATGTATTTGCATGTAGGAGACATATGTATGTCTGGTGAGCAAAATGTTATGGAAGGCTTCAAACTGCACTTTAGAAACTTAGAAACTCCAGAGGAATCTACAGTCTTAGAGAATAGACAATATCATCAGGAAGTAGAATATGAAACAGGATTAATTACAGAGATAGTGAAAGATAAGAATATACCACCGGCCACACTAGAAGAATTACAAAAGGCCATCAAATCAATTTATAAAGGAAAATCAGCTGATATCTATGGATCACTGTCGCACATATTTTGGAATGGTTGTTAATGAATCTCATCAATATAATATTCACAGAAGGCAAGGCACCAGACATGCTAAAACAGTGATTACTCACCCCCATGTTTAAGAACAAAGGCGAGAAAAACATAGCATCTAACTAAAGAGGAAACACTGTACTACCTGTGTTAAACAAAGTGATAGAAACAATAGTAAAAGTAAGGATCAACCCAGCCGTACTTGTAACACAAAATGTAACTCAACGAGGATTTACGGCAGGCTCAGGACCAGCAAATACAGCCTTACCGGTTGAAGAAATATACCTTAAACCAAAGAAAACAATCAAGAGTATGAACTTGTCCTGCTGGATGCAAAATCAGCCTTTGATGTAGTTATACATTCCCATCTTATGAAGCGGCTCTGTCATGCAGAAATCGATGATAAACACTGGACAATCATTCAGAGTATGCACACAAATGCAACAAATGCAGTTAAATGGAATGGCCAAACTTTCGAGCTATTTAATATTCTACTAGGAATACGCCAAGGAGGGTTCCTAAGTACCGACCTATACAAGCTTTACATCAATCCACTAGTCAACATGCTGGAAACATCAAATTTAGGATGTAGAATTGGAAATATACTCTGCAATAATAGTGCGTGTGCAGATGATGTCGCACTCATGAGCAAAAAGACAACCGATATGCAAGTACAAATCAATATGGCAAACACCTTTGCCGGCATGGAGGGATATAAACTACAGCCAAAAAAAAGCGTGGCTATAAACATCAAACATATACCAACAAGAAAAGAAACGCTATTGGAAGAATATACAATGAATGAAGCTAATATGCCAAGAGTTGACTCAGCTATGCCTTTAGGAATAATCAGAACCAACTCTATGAAGCAAAATATCATAGCAAATATTGAGGAGAATATAAAACAAATCAAGAAGAAGTGAAAATGGACTGGATATAGAAACAATAATACACCTGTATAAAATCTACATCTTCCAAGTGTTATTATATGGAATGGATCTATCAACACCACGATCTCTTAATCTTGAGAAATTGGAAAAATTTCAAATGAAAATGCTTAAGCAACTTATGTCACTACCAACTAACACACCAGCTCCTGCAATAAACATCTTGACGGGAATACTACCAGTTGATGCACAAATACACATCAGGAATATGACCTTCTTCATAAATGTATGTACACAACCTAACGAAAGCTTAGAAAAACAACTAGCAAGGAGATAACTGTGCATCAAGTCAATGAATAGTAACAGCTATTAAAAATTATTAACAATCATGCTAAAATACAATCTAGGAATTGCAATTCAGTGGCTAGATATTCAGATGAAAAATGAAGAACTGTTATGTAAAACCATAAAAGGAATCAATGCCTACTGGATTGAGCGAATCACATTGCTACCTAAGCTCTATACAGGCCTTCGATATCTTAACAGTGATATATTCATACAGTGATACATCCAATATTGCGAATCAAGCACCAATCTCCAAGAGACAGCAAGAGAGTACCTACAAACAATTAAGAACCTCCTTACCGCAAATGGGGATGTGCGCGAGGAAGATGTTACATGTGAAATGACAATTCAAGTATTAATGGACATTACACAAATACAAAAGATAAACAGAATCACATCCGTCCCGATGTCTAAAATAGAATTCCAAGCAAGAAGGGCAGCAATAAATAATTAGATAAATAATTGAAAACGTACTTGATACAATTTTTGAAAGTATAATTCTTTTATTAAATCTTATAGTCTCAGTTAATAAATATTTTGCGAATTATTTATAAAATAGTTTTGAAAGCATAATTTTTCTATTAACTCTCATGATACACAGTAAATAAATGAATGTCAAATTAACTTTAAAATATAAAGGTGTAATTTTAATGGTCACAGACTATAATTTTTTGTCTTTTTTCCTTTTGTGAATTATCCTACGAGTACATATGTGTTTAATCACTGTAAATTGTATTACATTTAGTATCAGCAGACCAAAATAATCTAAACTGCCCGAAGTAAAATAATCATAAAAATTCTAAACTTCCCATGTAAAAAAATCTTAAAAACTGTAAATTTTCCATGTGAAAAGTCATAAACATTTTAAAAGTTCCTAATGTAAAAGGTGTATATAATGTTGTTGTGTTATGATCGTTAATTTTCGATATTTTCGTTTATTGTTTGGTGGTGGAACTGTTTGACATACGAAAGTATGGTTACCCTATAAAGGGTGTAAAGATGCAGAGGAGAAGAAGAAGAGGAAGTATGTCCAATCGCATTAGTAAAAAATCCCTTTTGGCTAGGACTTATTTAAAGCTCAGACAGAATTCCAAGCTAAAGTGCTGTCAAGAATATATATAGACAAATATCAGATATAATATTTTGTAAAAGGGAGGCGAAATAAACCAAAAGGACATTATAACTATAGACAATTAACCTCTTGACTGAAAAGGGAGTTTGATTAATTTAAAGATGTAATCAATAATGCAAGACATAAGATGAATTGGAAAGAATTTGAAAATATTATTAATATTGTTACCAACTTTATTTGTATACTGGGATTTTACTGCAGCAGTTATACTTATATGATAAGTCTTGATATAAATGTAATCAAATGTACATGCTTTATGTTTTTAGATACAACTTCCTATTTATTATTTTGTTGATCCACACAAGTGTCTAAAGACATGTACAAAGTCCCCCTAAATTATAAAAAATAAATAGTATATAAGAGGAAAAGGGTCTTCAATCTTAAATGAAAAATAATATCTTGAACAAAGTGTATACACTGTCAATTAATAGATCAAAACTACAGAGGCTTCAATACTGGATCACTCACAGAATACTAGTGTTCAAATGGTTTTTCAAATAGATATAGGATATAGTTACACAGAACAAAAAAGAAAAACGAGCAAGCAAAGATTGTAGCAAGAAAGCCTTATCGCAAAGATTATTTTTTTAAACTCATTTTATAGAAATAAAGCATTACATAGATCATTTTCATACTGGAACCCTTGGATCAAACTTATAGAACAACTAAAACCAAGATATACTCACACTCAAGATACCTTCCAGTTTATAAATACTAAATGTATAAGTTTAAAGTGACAAATGATTCTTTTAAAGAAAAGGAGAACGAAGCTGACTATATATACTATCTTGCCTTTGAATATGATACTGTGGACTAATTACACCTATCTGTGAGGTTCTGAATGGGGGTCTTTCATTTCGGTATTCTTTAATTTTTTTAGATTATTTTTCTGTATCCTTTTTATATTTTGCCCATTTTTCTGTATTCTTTATATTTTAGAAACCCATTAATCTCTATTTTGTATCTTGTTTGTTGCTATTCTTTTATTTTTTTGTTATTTGCTCTGCACTTTTTGCAAATTATTCTCTATTCTGTATACCCCATCCAGCCTCTCATCTTTAAGCTTTGTATTCAATATTTGATACAAAGATTGTAAACAAATCCAATGAACAAATGCAAGTAAAAATTTATATTGCATATCTATTATTTGTTGACGGGTAAAACCCCGTATTGTGTTAAATTTCAACGAGTGAGAAAAGAAATGATCAACTCGGGTCAACTATCCCGTGTTCGAACCAGAGCAGACTTCTTAGTGTGTACATGACAACAGATTCTTTGTAAATTTACTCTTTACGTCAGGATAGTTTCTAGGACTTTACCTGACAAAAACTTTAGGAGTTTTTTAAAGGCTGGGTATGCTAAAAATCTAAATCACACGTTAATATTGATAAAATTTGAAATGTGATAAAGGATTGCATGTAATGGACTTAGGTTTTAACCGTTCAGGAAAATGGTTAACATGTTTTGTATAAGTTATAAATATCTTTAATTTTTTTATTCTTATCCTATTGACAATCACTACAAACCAGTTAAAGTCTGAAATGGCCTATATCTGTACTCGACTGTACTAATTTTTACTCGACCAGTCTGAATTGGTCTGAATTTTACTCGACATTACTCGACCCCAGTCTTAACCATACTCGACCGTACTGATTTGTACTTGACCCTTATCTTTGCCATTGAAAATAGTCTGAACTATTACTCGACCAGTCTGAAACAGTCTTAACCCATTCTCGACCTGTACTCGACCAATTTTTTCAGTCTAAACCATACTCGACCAAAGGTCTGAACAATACTTGACCAGTCTGAACCATACTTGACCAAAAAACCTATATATTTTTTTAATTTTAGTTGTTAAAATTAATTTCTTTTTTTTCTGACATGACAACAGCCACAATAAAATAAAGATATATATAAAAATATATTTTTACATCCTTACATGATTCTCAGATTTATCAAACAGAGATAGTTAAATTAACTTTTTTTATATAATAATTTAATTATATTAATTTTAAAGTTTTAGAGTTTTGTTAAAAAAAGATTTTCTTTTAACTAAAAACCACACCTTTACTGAGGGTAATAAAACCTTATTAAGGTGCTTTTTAAACTTAATTTTCCTAAATTCCTAAAGAAAAACTATATAGGTTTCATGGTTACATACAATAGTTATATAATTATCTTTTTAATGAGGTAACAACAGCCAAAAAATCACTGAAATTGTTTAACCTTATATTAGAAATTTATCTATTCTTATTATAATTTGGGATAAATTATATATAATATATATCAAAAGGGGATAAAAAAATTAAAGAAATAGATGCAATTTTTCTTCTGATTAGTGGTAAAGTATAAAGTAATACCTCCTGCTTGGGGCAAACTCATTAAAAAGATCACACCTGGTCAGAGAGTATTAATTTCTAATTAACATTCATTAAAAATTGCAACATCCTGTAAAACTTAAATCGCAAGGCCTTTTGAATTCACTAGATAAGTAATACACGAGTTTAAGAAAAAGGGCTCTCTTTTTACCTGTAAAACACACATGTACTGAGGTAAATAAACCTTATTGAAGTGCTTCATGTATGCCATGTCTTTAATTTTGTCAAAAGTTATTTAAATTTAATTGAAATAAATTTTTTCTGCAACTTTGGAACACATTTCCTTTTTTTAAATGGTTATCAAGGATTGCTATGGAAGTTCTATTATCATGATTATATTAAATTCTTGGTTTTACAAAACAAAGGTGTTATTTTCAAAATTTATTAAGTTGCTTTATATACTATTTTAAATATATTTTGATAAAACAAATGTTCACTGCATTATTAACTAAACTCAACTGACACCATAAATCTATACAAGGCTTAAGTAAATGGTGAAAATTGTCCAGTAACCATAAAATATATCTGAAACATTAAAAAAAAATTGAATAACATTGAAAATATAAGTCACAATTCAGTTTTGAGATTATTTGATCAGTTTGTTTTATTTTTATTTTAAAGGTGATATATATATATATATGTAAGTGTTGATAAATATGGTGTTGAATTTATATTATGTTTATTGAGAAATTTTGGTTTCAATGCCATATTGAATACATTTTTAATTTCAAATTGTTGTTCAAATTTCTAGCCAGGGGAAATAGCTGTTAAAACAGTTCCTAAATTGATGAAATACAATAGATAGATAGATAGATACAAAAATTAGGTCTAGGTTGGTTAAGACTTGGTCGAGTATGGTTCAGACTAGGTAGAGTATGGTTCAGACTAGGTCGAGTATGGTTCAGACTAGGTCGAGTATGGTTCAGACTAGGTCGAGCATGGTTCAGACGAAAATAAAATGGTTAAGTACTGGTCGAGTACAAGTTCAGACTGTTAAGTATGGTTCAGACTACAGTCGAGTATTATCAAGTAAATTTCAGACCAATTCAGACTGGTCGAGTAAAAATCAGTACAGTCGAGTACAAATATAGGCCATTTCAGACTTTTACTGGTTTGTAGTGAATGCTAGTGATATTATCATCATGCAGAGCTAAGTTATTAGAGTAATTCTTTGTCTTTAATCATTTCTACATACTAGTAGAATATGTATCTTTTAAGCAACATGCAACTTGATTTCTTCATCAAAATTCCGTCCTTTCCCACAAAAAGTCTCTTTTCATTCAAAGGTAGAACGTAGCGTCCGAAAAATAACTAGTTTTACTCGGCAACAGGGCTAGTTTTACCCGGCAACAAGACTACTTTACCCGGCAACATGACTAGTTTAACCCGGCAACAGGACTAGTTTTACCCGGCAACAGGACTAGTTTAATCCGGAAACAGGACTAGTTTAACCCGGCAACAGGACTAGTTTAACCCGGCAACAGACTAACGTACCTGCCAGGAACTTAGTCAGTGGTTGACTTTTTTGTGAATAAAAGGAGATGTGGGATATATCTGTATTATAATGTTCATATGTGGATTGCAGATTTTTGGTATGTGAAATTTATTTACAATTTACTTCTGAATGATGGTCTGGATTGGTTGTTCTTCATTTCTGTATTCTTTAATTTCAAAGACCATTAATCAGTAATCTATTCTTTTGCCAATTTTTTCTATTCTTTATATTTTAGCACCACAGTATTCTAAATCTTTAATCTATTGGCCAGCTTTTCTCTACTCTTTAGTTTTTGGCCCAATATTCTCTATAAAATGTAAAACCCACCCAAACCCTCCTATATATAAATAAGAAGATGTGGTATGAGTGCTAATGAGACAACTCACCATCCAAGTCACAATGTATAAAAAGTTATCAATTATAGGACAAAGTACGACCTTCAACACGGAGTCTTGGCTCACACCGAACACCAAGCTGTAAAGGGCCCAATATGTCTTGTATGTTGCTGGGATGCTGTTCCTTGACGTTTCCCACTAATATTTATTCCTTTCTATTATTTTTTTCTCAAATTAACAATAAGTCATCATAATGATTACTCACAAAAGTCAGCTAGTTATTTATTAGAAATAACTGAAGATTCTGTGCAATCCTACTACACAATGGTTTGAACTCCTGTTTTCACCTGTCGAAATGTTGGGCAAAAATCCATTCACGGAAGCTCATTAAAATGTAATTCTATCCTCGACTTAAAAGTTTCGTGTAGCATGCAAACGGTAGATTTTTCTGAAGATATTACATTTCATTGTTACACATACGCAATGGAATGTAATATTTATTAAATTGTTAAGTTTTTAATTGTGCTTGTTGTTTTCGTTTGTTTGGTTTTGTTTTTTTTTCTATATAGAATATGATGTTTTTTCCCCGCACGCTTTTACGGTGGGACATAGAAGAACCGGGCGTCCGTCCGTCAATCCGTCCGTCCGTTCGTTTGGTCTTGTTAGCGCTCTCACAGGTACAATTCTTGCCAGATTTTTATAAAACTTATACTATAGGAGAATATCAGCAATATCTCGGACAAGTTCTAAAATGTTGGCTGATCGACTTTTTTTAAAAGAGTTATGCTTCTTGAAAATATTAAATCTATAAAAAATGGCCTCGTTAGCGCTCTCACGGGTACAATTTTTGCCAGATTTTTTATAGAACTTGTACTATTTGTTAATATCAGCAATATCTCGGACAAGTTCTAAAATGGTAGCCGATCGACTTTTTTTTAAAGAGTTATGCCCTTGGAAATATTAAATTTATGGAAAATGGCCTCGTTAGCGTTATCACGGGTACATTGCTTGCCAGATTTTTATTTTTAAAAGAGTTATGCCCCTTGGAAATATTAATTATATCGGAAATCACATATAATTTGCCCTGAAGCATTCATTTCTCTGAGGTATTTTTGAACAGTTTTAAAGAAAAAAAATGTGTATTTTAGTTATAATTGCCCTTGTACCTTGGATAGATAAAATACATGTATGTGCAGCGCGGGGTACATTGGGACTCTGTTCTTTTATCCTAGTTTTCTTAGGATAATGTAACGATATTTCCCCATGGATGTATTTATTATTTTATTTGCTTTTTTCTAATTCCCTTTTTCTCAAAACAGTCTTTCTTATACGTTATTTGGTCACTGAAGAAGAGATCGCACTGAATATCTCGATCCAAACCGCGTAGAAATCCGAATCGAGAGGAGCAATTAATGAAAAGTTTGTAACGGTGGGTAGGTAAATCTTGGATCTCATTCCCACGGATGAATAATGCTTCGTGGTAACCGGTTCCAAGTTATCTACCCACAATTACAAACTCTTCATTAACTGCTCCCCGGGATTTGGATCCCTACAGGGATTGACAACACTACCACATCTTTTTTATTACGTGCAAAGGTAGATCCGACGTCTAAAAGGAACGATGTTGGTTATACATGTAGTACCAAACTGGCGTGTATATTCTTACACTAAAATTAAAATTGCGTAAACAAAACAAACACAGATTTACCATTGATTAAAAATTGCCACTATTATCAGCTGCAGGTATTTCATAACCGGTTATTGCTGGTCTCGACACAGTTTCATTTTACAAATAATGAAGGAATGGTATCTTACAGTTTTCAGCAATAAACAGGTATCTATACGATTTGTTCTTAAATTTAAATCGTCCAAAGTTTTTAAAAGTTGTTAATATATCACGTTTAGAATGAGGATTATATAAGGAAATGTTCGGGAATTTAACGGTTCTTTAAAGAAACACAAATTTCTGAACTTTATCAGTCCTAAACTAAAGGTGTCAGACCACCAATTCACATACCCTCATTTAAAATTAACCCTTCCTGACAAAAAGATAGTGCTCTCGATGTTATTGTTTACTTAAACTCACCAACAAATTTGCAAGAGAAATATATTTTTGTTATAAATTAGACCGCTAGTTTTCTCAATTGAATCGTTTCATATTTTTCATGTCGGGGCCATTGTTGAAGGCCGTACGGTTGCCTTTAAATTTTTACATTTACTTTTTTGAACTTTGGTGGATAGTTGTCGCATATTTTTATATTTGACCATTTGGAGCTAAAATTTACTTGGCCATGAGCTTTCATTTAAAATTGATGATGAATGCGCTCCATTGTATACTTATTTAAGATTTCCAGAAAACCAGGGGTTATTTTTAGTAGCAGTTGCCTTTCGAACGGTCGCTTTTCGCTATAAGAGTTTAAACATTGGTCGGAAATTGGAATGTAGAAAGGTGAATCATGTACAATTCATATAGCTTGTTTCTAAGAAGTCAAACTTAAGGTAAAATATTTAAAAAGCTGTGGTATTGGAAAAACAAATGGTTGAATAGATAGGGTATTCGAAATTAGTCCCCTTTATCCAGGTCAACCTCTTTTACAGACCGATTTTTCCGCATATTGTAAATTTGTTGTCGTCATAAATATCAATGAAATATTTGCTACATGACGTCAACATAACTATCATTTAATTTAGGAGCAATAGATTGATTGTTGGTTACTTAATGTCCAGTGGCAAATATTTCATGCATGTTCAGGTCTATAGAAAATAATCTAATTCAATAATACCTATTGTGTTCAACGGATTAAATTTGAAATCTCAGTGTTTATAAATTCGTAATAGGTTTTGCACGTTGTTAAAATTATTGTTGGTCTCTTGGGAATAGTTCATTGGAGATCTAAAAAGTTAGTCTGTTGAAAAAATAGGTTTCATTATATATATAGTCAGGCAATATCAAGAGAGAAAACGTCAATTTCCAAAATATAATCATTATAATTTGCATCTCTAACCAAACAAAAATCCAATGCAAATTAATTGTAGGTCTTTAATTTTTTTAAGATCTTCTTTATTCAAAATGTAGCAATCTTACAAATTTTCAAAATGGTACGTGAACCATGTCCGTACATATAACACAGCGTTTCCATATGTCCGCCTACACTTAAGAATTAAGAGTACCATATCTTTTCGGAGACCATTTTTGGAGAATTTATAAAACTACATATGCATATGAATCGTTCGATAGTGAGATAATTATAAATTCATCATTGAAGGGATGTTCCAAAATATTCTATCAAGTTAATTTAAACAAATGAGAACTTATCAGCATTAAAATAAGAACAAAAGATTGAAGAGAGATTGGTTGATTGCTTGGTTGGTGTTCAACGCCACATTCCGTACCATTGGCTATTTCGTGGCGGTCATTTTTTATAGTGGAGGAAACTGGAGAGCACGGAGAGAACCACCGACCTTCGTTAGGGAAACTGATAGCCCTAGTCAATTAAGATTGGAGTTGAATGCACCTGCCACGTACGGGGTTTGATGTTGACGGGCCAATGATACAGTAAATGGACTACTTAGAATATGTTCAAACTCTTTTAAGGCATTTTTTAGTAACAACAAACAAAAGAACAATGTCAATTGGGCCTGCTTGGATACGATAACTGCACTTGAATCATTACTAGAAACATTTCCGTATATCGTCAAGTTATCTGAATTCCAATTGGGCCTAACTGTGCACCACTTATTGCGGACTTGTTTCTTTATTGTAATGAGTTACAATTTATGACTAAAATCAGCAAAGACTCATCGAAACAACATCTAATACAAAAATGTAATAAAACTTTTAAATATATTTGGATGATATATTGGCTCTCAATAATTACGACCTCAGTAATGTACACTAAAGTGATTTATCATACTTGATATCTGTATCTTTAACGGGAAGATTATAAGACCTTTTCAACAACTCTCGACACCGACTATTGACACCTACAGGTTACAGAAGAAATAGAGGGGTCGTATCAAAGATAAAAATCATACATGTATAACATGCATGTAACATAAACATTTTACTACATATTCGATGTTGACGATATAATTTTTAAAAAAATGAACGAATATATTGTGGGTTTTCTGTGTTTTCCCGTTCTTTCATATAATCCTTATCATTTGTAAAAAAAAAGTATAAAGCAGTTCACTTTCAAATCTTTAAAAAAGATCGCCATTCTTTTCACATCCAGACACAAATGATGCACCAGCAGATGCAAAGTGTTATTTTAAAATACGCAAAATTGAGCATGGGAGCACATAGGTCTATGGTAAACTAGAGGTAGGAGAAGTTATCCGGAAACCCTATCCACCTCTTATGCAAGTAAATATTAAAAAAATGACAAAGTTCAACTATTTCAAAAAAAGAGCAAATATTAGTAAAAATCAAAACCCTGACAAAACGTACCTTCAATATATGTACAAACAGCCAGCAAAGTGAAAACTTCCTAGCATTCAAACAAAGGATGAGTCATCCGGAAACGCTATGCACTTCTTCTGCAAGTAAAAACTAAAAACATTGACAAAATTCAACTATCTCCCAAAACGAACGGACGGACTGACAGACGGAAGGACAAAACAATATAGGGGCAAAACAATACCCATCCAACTTTCAGTTGCGGGGCCATAAAAAGATGACAGACTCTGAACGGTGAAAAACGGAATACCAAACACTACACCAAACTGACAAAACCTGAGAGAATTTCATTTTAAACCGATGTGAACTCAGTTGTTCCTGTAAATGAAGCAATGATCGGATTTCCTGCGACCCATTCCTTTAGATTTATTTTCTCCGAATTTACGTTTTTTGATGTTGATGACAGACTTGGTAATGTTTATGTTTACTAAATAATGAATTATATAGACTCTGGACTATTTGGAGCTTGCCATGTTGTATAGATAAGTGACTACAGTTGAAGACTGTGTATTGCTCTCTACATGTCTTCAGGTTATTTTCATCGTTGGGTTACTGTCTTATTGGCGTATACCCAACACCTCAATTAATTCATATACCTGACCTAAAATTATAGTATTACATATACACAGACGTTTTTAAAATAGACATGAGGGAGAAATTTGACAATGAAATGTACAGACGACACACAGAGGACTCTTTTCAAAAAGGGTTATATATTTATATATCATATTGTTGGATAAATTCATACCTTACTCTCGGCCAAGATAGTATTTTTTCTGAAAAATTATAATGAGCTAATGACTTTCGAAGTGATGTTTCAACATATTCAACATAGACATAATAAAGATGAGGCTGAAAAATGAAGAAAATATTATTTCTTAGAAAAAGGAACAAAAGTATTACGGAAACGTTCCGTAAATTACGGTACCTTTACAGACGCTTTGTGAATACGGCGTAAACGTTGCGAAGTAGATGCGGAATAAATCCGTAAACCATCCGTTAACTTTCCCCTAACTGATAATTTTACGGAAACTTCGTGAATAAGGTCCCAGCTGGATGAATGTATGTTGCCGTTTCATAAGACAATTAATAAGTGTGACCCCAACACTTCCCTGTAATGTGCTTATTTAAGAAAATATGTATTTGACAATAGATATTCCATGTATCAAAGTTCAATAATCAAAGCCATTGAAAATATTTAAGGTTATGTTTTTAAATTAACTTTTAATGTGTATTGCTTACGATAGTGTTTATATTTTCCCTCAACCACGAGATGACAATATTAGTAAGCGGTTGTTTTTGTATGAATATTGAAAGAGTTTTAAGAAACAAAGGGGAAATAGCAAGTAAAAAATGTCAACACACAACACAATTGACCCCCCCCCCCCCCCCCCCCCCCCTCATTTTTTCCAAAAACAAAACTCAGATGCTAGGGTAATCAATTCCTGCTCCACTAGTGGCATTTATCGTGTTACTTATACTTATACTGAATATATTACGGCGATAATTCGCTTTCGATAACATTACAATTTAAAAGAAAAGAGAACAGAATTGTGGTTGCTACCAGTAGAATATCCGAAGTAAACTGTGACATAGATATTCTAAACGGTCAACCAAATCAGGATGGCGTTCGAAAAACTTCCGAAAGGTTGGTTTCAACTTTTTCATATTCATCGTTTTAGCGAATTTAAAGAAGTACTTTTTAAAAGATGTTTATCTATTATTTATCAACTGCTTTAGGGACGTTTGGTGTGATCAAGACAATTCGATTGATGATTGTTTATGGTAAGGTACTTGTGTTAGTTTAATGAAGAACACATAATAAAGCAAAAAAGTCTTTAAAATGAACTAGTTAATTGTTGATTTAAGTGTTATTCATAGAAAATTTTGTTCAGTTTTATTTAGTAGAATACCTAACAAAACAAAACAAAACAATTAAATTTTAGAGTGTATTTACTCGTCTGAGAATGTAATCACATAGTTTTTTTCTGTAGAAGCAGGACGTTATTATGATGTAAAAAGATAAGACTGAACATGTGTTTTAGTACTTTAAATAAAACTGATGATGAGCTCTATTTTGTGCTACAATGTGAAAATTATATTGAATTGAGGAGTATATTAAACCATATTATTACATTGGTTGCAATGAATTACCGTGATTTCCCAGTTAAGTAAAAACCGTTAATTTTACAGGTAAAATAAACTCGATAAGTTCACTTCTCTGACGTCATACAACAGTAGGTGTTGTCAAGACGTTGTCGATGACGTTGCATCAAAGCAAATTGTGAATGTGTAGAAAAAGATATAGTTCCTTGAATTTTCTACTTTATTTCCCCTAAAAAGCACATTGTCAATGTAATAAAAGGAATAACTAATCAAAGAATTCAATTATCGAAAAATATTCAACTCGTGACCGAACAAAACTGATAATTAACTGATAATTAACTCATGCGCTACGAGCATTCGTGAGATAATGTGTTGTTTGGTCACTCGTTCAATATTTTTCTGTATTCAAATCGACTAGTTATACTATAATTATTAAAGACGTCCATCCTTGTTTAAATACTAAGCAATATCACGGTAGGTTTAGTGTCCGGCGGAGACTGTGTTTTTCGAGTGAATTGGTCCACTTTTTTCGAGTGAAGATCAGGTTTTTCGAGTGAATTTACATGCGATCAGATCGATTTACTGCTATTTCGCGAGTATACTAGTATACTAGTTTATTCGTGACTGTTTATCTTATTCTGAATGCTATACATGTTCGCAGAATTTCCTTTTAGTTCACTTACAATATAGTGTTTTATATTATCAGTGTGTTTTTTTTCGAGAACAACATTTAAAACGTCCGGACACTAAACGAATATTCACACTTCAAAATACACCTCTTGTGTATAAGGCAGTTAAGGATGTTCGTAACTCTGTTTCAAAATAACGAGCTTTCTAAAAGGCGTTTATAAATTGATAGAATATAAATAACAGAACTGAAAAAGCAGAAAAATATGAAAGTGCAGTGCTTTTGTTTGTTGAAATAAAAGCCATTGAAAATTTGGCGGGAAATTAATCTCTCTAGACTTTTCACACATTTAACATTTGTACCTTTTTTCTTTCAAAACTATGAAAAAATAAAAAGGATTTTAACAGATTTTGTAAAATAGCTATTTTTAACTATATGTATTAAAATTATGAAAAGAAAAGTAGTGGTAAGCGGACAAAAGTTTTGATGATACTGCATATAGTAAAACCAAAAGATTCCAAATATCTGACAAAACTTAACAGTACCGAACATCTTTAGTTTTACTACAACAACAAAAAATACAATTACTCTTTTCAGTAGTAAGTTGTAAACATCTAGATTAAAATGGTACGGATGTCTAGACGCTACTGTGGTTCAAACTATCGGAGCTCACCTCAAATAAAAATGTATTACTAACTAAAGCTTGTGTGATTCTTGCAAAGGTGTATTACCACCATTTTGTTTCCCTATTAGTCTCAGTTAAATTAGCACTTGTTAAAAAAATGTGCAGAATTTATCTGTGTTTCAAATAAAGAAATACTTGGCATGGGTAAAGTTTTATCCTGTCCAGTACTATATACAAAATGTCACATAACATTTCATTGCATATAAGGAAATAACCATCACTGGAAGTTAAATTTTCACGCCTGTTTTTCCTATGTACAAGCTATACTAACCATGTAACCTCAAGTTTCCAAAATTTTACATAGAAATATAAAAAATAATGATGCTTTGAAGCACCCAAGATATATGTTTATGACTCAGATTTTTTTTACTGCGATGGAAAGAGGATTAATATCCTACAACTGTCAAATTCAGGGGAATATTTTTTATGGCTCTTTTCGTAAACAACCGGATGGGACGTACTATGATTTTGTGTTATTACACCAACAATGTAGATTATTCTATGCTATAAAACATAAGGTAGTGCATACGTTTGGAATCAATTTTTGTTCACTTACAATAGTTTATTTATCGATGTCTATATCTATCACATGGATCTCGGTTAAGCTAAAATTTCACCATGTGTATTTTGTTATTATCAAGCACACTAAAATTCTATATGAATTCTATATGTGAAAGGTGATCGCTCGGATCTACGATAAGAAATTTATACCCATCAGATGGTGTATTTATTTTTGAATGAAGCTTAAAAGAAAGATTGAAGTTTTTTCGGGGGTTTTGTTTTACATGAAAGGTTAATTTTAGTTTAATTTCTTTCATTCAATTTTGAATTTTATTTATTTTTTAATTCAATTCTATATATTTTTTTTGGTTTGTAAGGTTACACTCCCCTGTGCCACAGCGGGAATGGATTAACAGCAGCCGTAAATTGAACGTCCGTACTCAGTACAGAATTAGTTTAAACTGGACATTGAAGACTGTACTTTGACCTATAATGGTTTACTTTTACAAATTGTGACTTGGATGGAGAGTTGTCTCATTGGCACTCATGCCACATCTATCTTATATCTATTGAACCAGCATCCATGTGTATCTTTTTTTCTTTTAATATTTTGTCGATACTTCTATTGTCAATCATAACACATCTCCTTTTTATGTTTAGTAATTTGGAGTACTCTTAGATCGGAATTCTTTGTCTTTTGGCTTGAATTAATTGTTTTTTGAGGATATGAGTCCACCCTTGTCATTTGATTTTAAATCATGCCTTTGATTTCCTCTTTTGAATTACTTCACATTTTGTTATCATAAGGCCTTTCGCTGAAATGTATTTGTTTAAATCATCATCCCTCGTTATTTGCTTAATAGTGAATGACATACAACGTTGATGCATCCGATGCGCGTTTTTTGGGTCATCATGAAGGCGCAAACCTCAAAATTTAAAAGCTAAAAATGTAGAAATACTTGAATACTTGAGAAGCATTAATACCAAAGGAACCCCAAAATAATAGCCAATTCTACCTACGATCATATTTGTCTGAGGGAGTAGGAACCTTTGTTTCTCATTAAAAATTTCTAATAGATAATATAAGAAAACATGTTATAATCAAATAGGAAGATGTGGTATTATTGCCAATGAGGCAATTATCCACCAGAGACCAAATGACGTAGATGTTAGCGGCTATATGTCATCGAAAGGTCTTCAATAATGAGCAAAACCCATACCATCTGCAATTTATAATAGGTCCCGATATGATAACATGTCAAACAGTTGAAACGAGGATACCAATATATTATGTAAAAAAAAACACTAACTACGAAGCTGAAGATGCCCTCGGGGAATATCAGTCCATGAGCAGAAGTTGTCGAATCGTCATTCATGCTATATATCCTTTCTTTTAAAATGAATATTTCCGTCTTTAAACCTCTCTTACTATACCAAACAGTATCAGTAACTGATTGTCTTCTTCAGAACTAATTCAAAAGTTGCATATTGCATTTAGAGCAGGAATTGGAGGCATGTCTTTTAATAAGTATTTCTAAATGTGCGATCGACAGTAATATGGTTTTGCAGGACTTATTGATCAAAAAGTTTAAATTTGATTTGTTCTTGTTTATGCACAACAAATTTTATTTGTTCTTGTTTATGCACAACAAATTTAATTTGTACTTGTTTATGCACAACAAAACGAGCTTATACCTCAGAATGAAACATATTATGAAAGATGACCTAACAGTATAAAGAGTAGAATACAATGTAGTTACATTTTTGAAAAGGTTAGAATTCAGAAACGATTTCAATTTGTAGTGCAAATATAATAGTATGGTCAGTTATGGTTACAGCTCACTGAAAATCTCTAGGTTGGTTTCTAAATTGTTGTTCGAATCTGGAAAAAGAACTTGATTTCTCCAAATCGACAAATTATACGTTATGTTTTGCCTGAATGAAGCATTGTAGAATTTGTCAAAATTTACATAGTTTTTACCAGTTCTATCATAGAATTGAGACAACAGATCTTAGTGATTCTATGAGTTTATACTTCCGTTAATATTTTCTGATGATTTTATATATTTTGCTTCCTTTCAGTGATAAAATCTTAAGGTTTGGGTTACAAAATTCATTGTTTGTCGAAAGGGTACAAGTTTTCACACATATCTTCTTACTTGGCCCATCATATTTCTGAATTCAAAAACACAAATGATTGTGAATGAGAACATGAACACCTGAATGAAGTAATTTACAAATTGAATACCATCTCACATCGTTTCGGTAAAAGAGGAGCGAAAGATTTTGACAATATATCGTAGTAATTGTTTGATTTTTAACTGCCATTCATTTTTAATGGCTTTGACATGTTTTTTCTTACTTGGGCTATTCTTTTCTGGGTTGTGAATGAAGACGTGAAAACGTTCATGAACATTTGCATTTTGCACTTTTTTTGTGTAGACTGTAGGTTTACTAGGCGAAATAAATGCGTTAGTTGGACGTTACTTCTACTATTGTAAATAATCAAACATTCCGGATACAACCCTAAACTTTTAGATGTGAGTACACAACGGAAATAAGAATATTGATTTCTTTGGACAAAGAGTACTGATATTTGTAAGATGTAAATCGGAAATGTATATGTTTCCAGCGTAATGTGATCGTAGTCCAAATAATGTTAGTAGCATATATGTGCTTCTTCTGTACTAATTTCATCCAATGTTATTGTATGTACGTTATGTTATAACACTGATAGAGATAAAACGGGATTGCGATCTTAAAATATTATTTAGTCACGCCATGTGTCTATGCCAGGAACCTTGTTTGTGGTGTCTTGTTATATCTTAACATGCCCTAAGTCATATTTGGGAATCTGGTGTTGTTGGGGGTTGATTGTAAATTTTTAACGATTTCGTATTCGTAGACCTTGACCAATTTAGAAAAAAAACAGATGTAGAGTTTGACATATTGTCAAGACACCTGTCTATGCGTGAAGGCTATACGTTCACCTCTCACTCTATTTTCTTATTTGTGTCATTTGGTTGCTGTCTGAAATTTCCTTTTGTTTTTATGTATTATTTTAAACGAACATAAAATACCAGAATGCTCCAGCATCAGTGTCGTTGAAATATGATAAAATGTTGAAAGCTTGAAAATATGAAATATTCATTTGAATTAAAACAAGACAGAAGCTCCTAATAAGTTCAAACAGTTGGCACGGTATACAATTTCAGTTTTTCAATGTAGTTAAACTAAAAAAGGTCTTCATGAAAATAAAAAGGGGATTCATGATTTTAACTAATATGAATGATAAAATAGATCCAAAGCTAAATCATGCAGAGTAAATGAAGAATGTGTCCATGGGACACAGATGCCTCCGCTTGAAAAGATATATCAAATTCTAAAATTTTTCAATTTACAAAGTGACATTACTCAAAAAGAAAGGCGAAAGTGTCGCCACCAAAATTTAAACTTGATCTGTTTTTGGAGGTAATACGCATTGTGTATAAGTTTCATAACATTTCGTTGAGGCAAATTAAAGTTAGAGAACGGACGAGGGTAAAACTTAATGCCCCAACCGCCACGGCGGGTGCATTACAAAAGAGAGGTTTATTCAAAAGGAAGTGTAACTGAATATGTTATCGAAAAAGAAGGACAAATTCACAAAACTACACTTAGGGTTTGCTATGTGAAATTTTCTGCAGTATTTTATGATAATAACAGCAAAGGCATTTTTAATCTATATTCTTTATTTGAAATACATATTAAAGAATTCATATTTGACCAGCAACGTATATCACTCTTCTCGGACTCAAATTCAAATCTGTTCAATAACCTGAAAAGATTTTAAATTCAAAAATTAAATATATAAATCAATTATAAAGATAAACAGAAAATGTATTAACTGATCAAAATTCCTCTCATATATAATAAACCAAAAGTATATGGCAAAGAAAGGCAAAAGTAACTTGTAACAACTTTACATACATTCTTTTAAAAAAATACATTTAACGACTTACTGTTTACTGAAAGTCACTTCCGACGTGAAATGACAGTTTACTTTACACTGGTTAAAAAAGGATCTTTATGATTTTGCTTGAAGTTAGGGAGATCACTTACTACTGTTGTTTAAACTATTAATGTCAAATGATATGTTTCTATATACTTTTTCGTAAATGAAGTACACAAATGGTTATTTTGCTTCCCTTTGGTATCTTCCACACATTTTACAACCATATGCTGAAGAATCAATGACTTTTCATGTATTAGTAGGAAGAGCAATATATGTATTAGAGGGAGTAATAACCCCTATGCATGTCATTAAATCGGTTTAAACCAAGTGAACGTCAAAAACTAGAATATCAAGTTGACATTTGTCATTCACTTCTATTTTAAGAACATAAGTCTCTCATATGATCGTATGGTTTAAGTTTAATAGTAAGTTATGTTTGAAGTTTAATATTCTGAAAATTGAAAAGAATTCCGATTATTTGCATTTCAACTTTTTACTTATAAACAAGGGGAGAAAGTAAGATTTCCCAGGTCTAATATGTAAAAAGAAGGAATAAGTCATTCTCGTGTATAATGTGCAGAAATTACATTTAATTCAAATTAGCTTGCAAGAAAATGTTTTTGTTTTTTTATGAAACAGGGAGAAAAAACTTCCAGTTTATACTTTTAATATTGAAGCGGAGAAAAATCCAATAAGAACTGACATGACCGCTTCGAACCCAAAAGTATTTAGTTAATCGCTTATTAAAGTTGTGTCTTGTCGTAAATTACTATTTGATAAAACAAACTTTCATTGATAATCATAACAGTTTCTGATAATTATATCGAAAACAAGCAAATGTCAAAATTTTGACATTGACTTTGACCTTTAACCTATAGATTGGCTACGATATGACGTGTTTAGAGTTTAGGTATTTCCATTGGCCACCATTTTGGAAGTATTACTGGTTGATTTTTCACATTTGACCTACCACAGTGAAACAATGTCGAACGAGCAAGTCTGATGGTAAATATAAATAAGAAGACGTGGTATGAGTGCCAATGAGACAACTCTCCATCCAAGTCACAATATGTGTAAATAGTTAACAATTATAGGTCAAAGTACGGCTTTCAACATGGAGCCTTGGCTCACACCGAACAGCAAGCTATAAAGGGCCCCAAAATGACTAGTGTAAAACAATTCAAACAGGAAAACCAACAGTCTAATCTATATAAAAAAACGAGAAACACTTATGAACCACACCAACAAACACCAACCACTGAACAACAGGCTCCTGACTTAGGACAGGTGCATACAAATGCAGCAGGTTTAAACTTTTGAACAGGCACCAACCTTCACCCTAACCTGAAATAGTAGTGTAACATTACAACATAAAAAGACACACTATAAAATATTAATTGAAATGGATTAACTCGACAAAAAGGACATATAAACAAAAACCAGTAACATTCACTGAACGAATAAGTATGATCTATGACACATGTGACATAAATACAATATTAATAAAAAAAAAAGATGTAGAAAATGTCAAAAAGACAACTTTAACCTGGGACAAAATGGCATTAAATAAATTAACGTCCACAGGTAAATTTAAATATAATGATTTTATTTTTAGGAGTACGGAAACATTTTTTAAAAAATAAAAAATATAAAACTCCATTTTTTTCCAGGAAATTTTGTAAGCCAGTATCGCTTTTCTTTATCAATGACCCTCGAATTAAAAAAACTTAAAAAATGCCAAATAGAGGCCGAAATTGAAAAACATTGAGGACAAAAATTTCGAAAAGTTTTGCCAAATACAGCTTGGGTTTTCAATTCCTGATTAGAAAATCCTTAGTATTTCTAAAAAGAGGTCCTTTCTAAATCGCAGTGATCAATTACCCAAGGCTAAATGACATTTTCTAAAGTGTAGTGCGTAGTATAACAAGCTGAATCTTGCTGATATATGAAGGAATTTGTGCACGTAGACATCCAACATGGCGACAAAAAAAGGAAGTAACTCTAACTCAAACTTTGTAAAACGAAAACTATTTATACCTCAATTTACTGCTTATGGACAAAAAAGGTCTTATCAAACAACCCTATTTCTTTATAATTTACAGTCCATGGGTAACACTGATTTACCGCTATGTAAGAAAAGAAAAAGAGAAATAACCAATAGACTTTACTAGATTGCTTCGGTCAAAATTGTTGGAACAAATTTATTTTTTTTAAATATGTTTTGTCGACATGTTGATTTACCGGTTTTTTTTAAACAGAAGTATTAACACAAACAAAACAGTGTTCATGGTGATAACTCCATATGAAATAAATGCAACACAGTTTTAAAAGCAAGAGCGAAGACACTGTTTGCTTCCAGGAACCAAACTTATTTTTGACGGCAGACGAAAAAATAAATATTGTATAAAAAATACTCGAAGAACATTTTAACCTCATGATAGCTTACATAAAACTGATTCCTACAAACCATCGTGTATATGGACTTTTCGTTGAAAGAAGATAGCTAGCTACTTCTTTTTTTATGTAGTTACTTTCGTTTTCATTTGATAGCTTACTTTTGATTCGGTTGAGAGTTATGACTTTTCAATTTTTTATACTACACTTCTACAACTTCTATCAAACAAAAGTTTTCCTATTTAATTAAATGGTCGTTTGAAAAATCTGATTGCAAATGTATTTGCTGCAACTCTTATAAAGCCTTTTTCTCCTAATGAGAAATGTAAATATGCTAGATATACTTACTGAAAGTGTTTTAAGATGATTAAAGCTGAAAATGTTCTCCTTTAAAAATTTGATGTACGTTTTTGCAATAAACAGTTTATCGAGTTGTAGGTATTCCTATGTGCACCTATTGTGCCCCTTTGCAGACTTGTTCCTGTACTGTTATGAATCACAGTTTATGGCCAACCTCAGAAAAGACCCCTCTAAATATCATTTAATTGATAAATTCAACAATACTTAACCTTGATGATATTTTTCATTAAATAATCAAGAATTCTCTAAATGTACTGATGAAATTTACCCAAAGGAACTTACTTTAAATAAATGAAATATTAACAGCATTAAATGTCCTTTTCTAGATTTAGATATTTCACTTTTACACTGGAAAGTCTACAAAACTTAACGACAAAAGGGACACATTTTCGTTCCTATTGTTATTGACGGTGATGTTCCTATGCCACCGTCTCACGTTTACCAACTCGTTCGCTATGCCCGTGTCTGTAGTGTTGTTTTAGATTTCATTGAACGTAATCTATGTACCACTGGTAAAAAATTAAATCAGCAATTTCGTTACCACAATTTACCTATACCTTTACTTAATTCTTCCATAGATACAAAGATTTGCTTTAGAAGTTTAGATGTACCTGTAGAAAATCTTTTGCAAGCGGGAAAGTACATCCTTATTTATACGGTAATGTTGTTTCAAGAGCCCTGACATTAAGATTCGGGTAAACGTATCGATCCTATGAATAAACTAATTCTAAAAGATTACCAGTTCAACACTGTAACCAAATCTTTAAATATTATTTTATTATAGATATTGATGTTATTTATCAGTAAATTAAAACCATACTAGATATCACTGTTATACGCATATGCACATTCACGGTTCTACAATCTGTCAATACCTTTATATTTGGCATTGTACAAGGTAATGTTTTCTCTGACTGTTAAATGCGTTTTTTTTTTAAATCCATTGGATGTTGGATATGAACTCATTGATATTTTAGTCTTGATAGGTGATTTTTTTTATTAGTTGTAATTGGTTTTCAACTAGCTGTCGATATCAATACTTTGTGTTTTTTTTTTGGTTTTTTTGGGTGGGGGGATTTTTGTTAGTTGTTTTTCTGCTTTGAATCGATTGCATTAGCTCAACCCTTTTCAACTTATTTTGATAGTTTGTTCTTATGTTGTATTGTTACACCACTGCCCAGGGTAAGGGGAAGGGTTTTGCGCCAACGAACATTATGAATGTGGCTGTCCCAATTCAGGAGACTGTAATTCAGTGATTGTCGTGTGTTGCTGTATATTATATTTGATATTCGTATTCGCGAATAAATTGTCTTACATTTGTTATTTCGGGGCCTTTTCAAGCTTACTAAACTGTGCGGGTTTTGCTCATTGTTGAAGGCCGTACCGTGACACATAGGTGTTAACTTTAACACCATTTTGTCTCTTTTTGAGAGTTGTCTTATTGGCAATCATATAACATCTTCTTTTTTATACTTTATATTTATTCTAAAAACATCACGTTGCAATGTACTTAACTATGAAAAATGGGGATAAAAAGCTATCAAACTAAAATTCATGTATCAAAAATAATTATAGCTGATTTTACACTGATTCCGAAAATATTATGGTTGCAAGGACAAAAGCAACTATTTCCTGTTTGCACAAGATCACATCCGTTGACCTTGAACACAGTTATTTTAGGAGCAATATCACCTTAAAGAGTCATTGGATAGTTTAATCTATCTTGTTTGGTTTGGGAGGAATAATGATAATTAATAATGATCAATAATTAGATTATGACCTTAACCCGAATTATGAAATTCTTAATAACACATATTTACCCATTAATCTCAATTTACAGCTTTTGATTGATTGTTTACATCAGTATACTGCTTAGTAAATGAAGGAGAATTGGAAAAAAAATCAATATCAAAAGAAAAGGTATCTTACTTTCACCTATTCTAGTAAATCGATCCAATCATACTCGAAGTCATGGTACGAAATGTTATAAACCTCAATATGACAGTAAAAGTCACGTAACTCAGGGATGACAAACCAGAAAGTTTTCAAAATTGAAGTGAGATTCTTTTTGTCAATCTCAAAACAGTGTCGATTTTTTAGGACATCAATCAAATCATACTGGAGCAACTATGTGATATGTTAAAAATGTTTAATGAGTAAAAATCAGGAAAATTGAAGGGAAGCTTAATTTTAAAAATTCTAGCTCTTTTATTAAGAAATAGGAAAAAGTATCTAAGCAAAATTGAGTTATCGTAATCATTTGAGATAATGTCCAGTTTTCTAAGAATAAGCACCCATAGCTTTTCTTCCGTCAATCCTAATCGTGTCTGAAACTTTCAGGGAAATTGTTTAAAGCAAATGTGACTTATCATAGGAGTGTTGAAACACGAACGGAAGGACAGACAGACGAATAATACAGTATATTATAGTATGTCTTAGATAAAACAGGCTAAAAAAATCCGCTTTTATCTTTTTTTTTGTTACGATAGAGTAGCGATAGAAAGAAAAAACAGTATTTTTGAAACTGACTGTGTTATGGAAAATTATCAGGTCATATGGGTTTGATGTAGAAACATAAAAATAAGAAGAAATAGTATGATTCCTATGAGACAGCTCCTTACCAGATACCAAATATTGTAGAAGCAAACATAGATCACAAGTTGCCCTTAACAATGAGCATAAACCATAACGCATAACATGCTTTAACAAATGTAAAAAAATCAAAAGAAAAACCTAATGATCTGATTTATGTACAAAACATTAAAAAAAAAAAAATCCGATATGCAGCAACAAACGGCATTCACTAAATTACAGGCTCCTAATTTTGATAGACACATACAGAATATAGTGGTATAACAGCACAGCATAAGTTCAGAACAACTATAACAATCATTATTTTTTTATAAAAGCATGTAAACATAACGGACGGACTACCACAAGCAATTATCATCATTGTCTTTTGCGGGTCTGGAGTTTTGTGTATATGTTAGCATTTACAGACTATATCATGTATATGCTTATGCTTTATTATTTTATACTATCTTTTCGACAGTTGTAAATTGTGTTTTCCGTGTCATGCATTTAAGGGGTACCAAACACTTTGACTAAAAAAGATTTGTCTCGTTTAATTTTCACCAAATATTTGACAAATGTTTTCTTTGACCTGTTGACAAAATTAAAGACACTTGGATTTATTCATTGGATATATACATGATATAGCAGATTGACGAACAATAATTTTGATCATTGAGAAGCGTGATTTCTCTTTACTGATACAATGTGATTAAAACGTTCAGCTGATTTTAAGATTTAACTCCCTTAGGGATTCTGTATCCCGTTAAATGTTTAAATAATAAAACAAATAAAAAAATTTAATGAAGGCAACAAACATTATATACTTACAAAAATGTCTCTCGCAAATATAGTAATAGCCGGATTTGCAGCTCGTGTCAAACCATTTAGCGACACTACCAGCGAAAGAAACACAATTACTGCTATGTCCACTGGAACCAGCAGAACTGTCCCAAGCTTTAAAGGTAGCAAGTGACTGGTCTATACTCCATCGCCATTCTCCCTCAATTAAGTCAGTCAGACCTATCCAGTATCCGTGACTTTCTAAAATATACTAGAAAGTTCTTTAAAAAGTATTTTTAATTAAACGTTGTGAATTATTTTTCTTCTGCAGGCTTATTAAATTAGAGTAAATGCATATCATATATCGAATGAGAGATTTTCATATCTTTTAAAAACTCGTCTCTAGTTTAAAACCGCATGTTATCTTTTGGTTTTTGTATCGTTGTGTTGTTGTCTCATTGGCGAATATTCCACATGTCATTTGTTCATAATTATAACGATCCAAGCTTAATCTAGATGACATATTCTGCAAACATAGAAATTGAGTTCAAATATTAAAGAATTCTGTACGAAAGAATTTTCAATCAACTAAAAGTTACAGATAAAAAGATTGAAAGTAGAAATTTTTTGATTTTTTAAGACATTCAAGTGATTGATGACTGATTTTAAAAACTCACTTTTTTGTCTTTTTGAATGTAACCATTCATTCTCAGATGAATTGTCGATCTTTACAAGATATCCACCAAAATCTCTGCAAAGTCGCTGTAAAATATGGTACAATACATTTGTCAATAAAACATTCATAGTATACGGGGTACTAATAACGTTCTTCTTTATTTTGTTATTATATAAAAAACCATTACCTCGTAAACAAGTGATAAAATCAAAGACTAACAGGTATACCTTATTGCATAATCTACTTCAAATTGTCATAAAAAATACGACAATCCCAAAGCGCAAGTGCGAAGGGGAATACCGAAATGAAAGAAAAGGTAAAAAATCGTGAAAGGACTATAGTATTAAAAGAAATCTTCAAAATACACCAAATCAATTAACAATTATTATTGTAAAGTTCAATATCAAATAAAAAATAAACACATGAATTAATTATATATGATAATAACTAACCATAAAGGAGAAAACAGTCACGACGTTATGTGGTCTGCCTTTTATGTACTCTTTAATTTGTATTAGGTAGTCCATTGCTCAGCGGTGCACTCGATTATGTTATAAAGATATATTATTTAGTATTACTATCTAGAAAGCTGTTTTTTCATCTATTGTCATATACTAGAATATTTATTATTATTGCTGTACTAATTTTTCATGTTATAAATAATGGATTTGTTTTATTTTAACAAACAAAGTGGACTTTTATTTAGGCTCCTGCTGGCCATTGGTTTATTGTAAACAGGGATCCTTAGTTTGCATCCGCCGGAACTGTGGAAATTGTAAACAGGACAATTTTGGAATAAACAAGTCGCTATTTAAGGTTCATCATAACCTTTTGGCTAATATGGCCGTATTTACACCACAAATTTTACTCGGAGTACTGACAAACCTGTGCACCTGGAAAAGTTTTAAGGCATGGCAGGAACTAGATAATTAAATTTTAAATGCATTTCAAGTTTCAAAAAATTAAAAATTTTCCTGGATTTTGCTGTTCATTTTTTTTTCATTCCTGCAGAAGGTGCCAAAATAAACTATGTTTGGAAAGAGGTTTGAGAAGCTCCCCTCATATAATAAATGTTGTGAGTAGTTCTGATTTAAATGGACAATAGACATCTGCAAACAATAGGTGATTAAAACTGTGTAACTGAGTGGACCGTATCAAATGAAACGCATGTGTTAGTTTATTTTGCTATCTTCTGCAGACTGGAAAAAAATGCACATCAAAATCCAAGTAAGCTTATAAATTTCTGAAACACAGACTACATTGACTTTTATATATCTATATATTTCCTAAATGCATCAGTTTGTCTGTACTCAAAGTAGATTTTGTGGTGTAAACACAGCCATATGTTTTCAATTCCTTTTGATGAACCTTAAGAACAAACTAAAAATAGTTATATTACTTTTTTTGTTTTTTGTATGTTTTTAAAAAGAATCTTCCGGCTGTTGTTTTTTCAAAAAGTACCCCCAATTCAGATATTGATTTTTTCGGAAATCCCTATCCATACATATGTTTGATAGGAAGATCATCCCTATTTATATATTTCCAAGCTATCATACATACAATTGACAGTTTTACTAGATGCTAACGAAATAAATCATTCAATTTAATTAGATAACAAGATAGGTACATAGTTTTTTCAGACAACTTAACAGAAGATGAATAATTATGACCCATTGATATATATATATAAATGTAATTATAATTTGGTGTGACGGCATGGTAGCTAAATCTACCACACTTTACGACAAATGATTTACCTAGGTTCCAAGACAAATAAAAATGTTGTTGAATGGTATAAAAAAATGAAATGAAATATCATGTCGCCATACAAATTAGAGATTTTCGATTCAATAATTACAGCATGTCTTTTCGTTTATTTCTATTATAATGATGCAGTTGTTTCATTACCGTTTACCTATACACACATTGTCTACCTATATAAAATAGGCGAGTGACATTTTTCAAAAAGACACTTAGTTAACGTCTTTTATGCACCCACCGAACACACGGCCATATTATATATCATTCGAAAGCTTATTATCAGTTCTTTCTTTTTTGACCGGGCGTCAATAATTCGTAGGGTACAATTTTTGTTAAATCAAGGTCAAAAGTCCAGAACATTCCTAAATTTTGCAAGATTAAACAAAATGCCCTTTGCTGGTTCTTGTATGATATTATTTTCTAAAAATCACATAAACATAATAGAACAGAATATCATAATTCCGAATCAAATGCAAATTAAAATGTTAATTTCGCAATATTTACAGAAAATTGCATTTAAAAAATAAAACTTCAATTTGGATAAAATTGCACTAAAAGCAAAATATTTCTTTAGGTAACAATATTCATATGTCAAACATAAAATAAATGTATCATTTAATAGGTGGAGAGATTTTTTTAGCCATTTTAAACTGCAATTTATATAATATTGGTTAGGAATCAGCCTTCTAATGAAGCTTTTGCAGTTGCCCTTAATACCACCGTCCGCAAATATTGATCATTTTGCTTTTCATTGTTTAGATAACACATCGATTGTTGACAATTTTAGTATAAAATAATTTACAATATTTAAAAAAGGGTTATAAAAGTGCCTAAGGAATATATAAGGCATATACAGAAAAATATACTTTTCCGATGTCGAAGACATGTTAAGAAGTTTATTTTCGTTCAATATTCGAATGAAAACTGTTTGCACCACGCGCTTTACAATCACAAATCCGTCTCTTTTTTTATGTTAGCACATTATTACATGCTATATTAGTTCTTATGACTGAAAATCAATATCGCGGAAGACTGATTACACTTCCTGAGCAACTTCAATCACTACCAGTTTAAGGTAGTGTTTGTACATTTTGGTGTAATGTTCTGAGGACTGCTGTTTGTCACTTCTTTTAAAGCTTTGGTCATGTTATTTTTTATATGTGTTTATCGGAAATGTATGAATCATTTTGTCCCAAAGCCCATTTGTTTTTGTTCTTTCCATTCATATGTCCATCCATTAGTTTGTATGTTTTTTTATGCCAACTAATATCAGACACTTATTGCAGTTATGAGAAATGCACACCATTAGAAAACCAAACGAACCGATTATAACATGCAAGGCAATGTAATATAAAAAGAAAACTATTTTATTTATTCATGTCATTGTTTGTTTGGATAAAGTTTATGGGCTTTCTTTATAAAGTAGTTTTTATACAATACTTCAAACCAGCGTTCGTTATGCCCGTGTCTGGAGTGACGTTTTGGATTTCACTGAACGTAATCTATGTGTTACTGGTAAATTATTAAGTCAGGGATTTCGTAACCACATATTACTTAAAACCTTTACTAAATTCATCCATAGATACAAAGATTTGGTTTGCAAGTTTGGCTGTACCTGTAAAAAAATTATTTCAGACGGAATTCAAAATTTTACGGTGATGTTATTTACCGATCCCGGAAATTTATATACGATCCGGGTAAACTTATCAATCCTTTAAATAAACTTATTCTAAAAGGTTACCAATCCAACACTGTAATCAGATCGTTGAATATTGTTTTTTTTTTGGTATAAATATTGATTTTGTTATAAGTAAATTAAAATCATACTAAATAGTTTTGTTATACGCATATGCACTTTAACTGTACTACAATCTGTCGACACCTTTATTTTGGCATTGCACAAAGTCATTTTTTTCTCTGACTGTTAATGACGTCTTTACACTAAATCCATAGGATGTTGGCTGTGTACGGATTGATATTTTAGTCTTAGATACATGATTCTATTTATTAGTTGTTATTGCTGACTAGCTGTCAGGCACTCCGAGTAATCTCAGATTTGTACTTAGTGTCCTTTTTGTTGTTAGGGATGATGATGGATAAATACCCTGCCACGTCCAGTCTGTGTTTATGTTTGATGTTGTTCTGCATTTTATCGATCTTATGAGTTAAGTCTTTTTCAGCTGATTTTTATAGTTTGTTCTTATGCTGTGCTGTTACACCACAGTTCCAGATAAGCGGAGGGTTGCGCGCTCACAAATATGTTTAACCCCGCCACATTCTTTTTGTGCCTGTCCCAAATCAGGAGCCTGTAGTTCAATGGTTGTCGTTGGTTCATGTCTGTCATACTTGTTTTTCGTTTTTTGTTTTGTTATAAATTAGGTCGTAAGTTTTCTCAGTTGAATTGTTTTATATTTTTCATGTCGGGGCCTTTTATAGCCGACTATACGGTATGAGTTTTTTCTCATTGTTGAAGCCCGTACGGTTGCCTATAATTGCTTACACCCACTTTATTTGAACTCTGGTGGATAGTTGTTTCATTGGCAGTCATACCTCATCTCCTTAATTTTATATAAGTTTGGCAACCGATTTATTTACACGACCTTTGTGATTAGAAAAATAATGCAAATATAATTAACCTCGTTCATCTCTAGTATGAAAATAAAGTGTGGAAATCGTCATAACACTGCTGCCAGGTCTTCAACAGAGGACTTAACACAGCAATTTGAAAAGAGTTATGTTTTGTCAGAGGGAGCTTACTTTTACAAAACGTTCTTGTGATGATTGGTTAAATTGTTGGTGCGAGACCTATCCAGTAATTTATTTCTTTATAGCTATTTATTCTACATGTAATAATTTATCTATTAAGGAAGTCTAATTATAACTACAATTATTGCGAATTGGCAAGAATTTTCAAATCAGATGATATAGAATAAACGCCTAATAGATACCAGTTTTAAAATGTTGTACGACGGACGCGCGTTTTTGTCTACAAAAGACACATCAGTGACGCCCAAATAAAAAAGTTAAAAAGGCCAAATAAAGTACAAAGTTGAAGAGCATTAAGAACCGAAAATTCGAAAGGTTATGCTAAATACAACATGCAACTGCATGTTATTGCAACATGTCAACGTTTTACAAGACAATAACGTTTAGGTAGGGTTTCCTACTTCAGACAGACACAAAAAAACATTTTTAGGGTCTAGAATATTATAGTTTTTACTTGTTTTGTCAATACACAATGCAGTTTCTAATTTCTAATTTTAAATTTTCTAATTTGTGTAAGAGAAATGTTTGAATTCATCTTTTCGTTATTCAACTTACTAACTATGTAAATATCCATTTATGTATTTAGTTTTTTGGGGCTAGCTTAATATTTACATATAAAGTCCTTCATTTCTTTTGAAGATAATAATGAAATTTCAAACAAAGAAAACACAGAAGAGTTTTTACAGGGCTGGTAACTAAACTACATATGAAATATCAAAGTTAGGCTCCTTACATCCTCCCTAAAAGCATGAATCCCATTCGTATTATTTCTTTCAAAGAGTTTTGCATTTCTAATGTGTTTCTTTAATCTCATATTGACTACATACAGATTTTTTTTTAACATAGAACAGCTAAAACGTTATCTATTTGCAGATGGGGGTAATTTTGGGCAACTGTATGGGTTGCTGTGATTTGCTGTGTAATTTGCAAGAAGCGTGATTGCAGTAATTTGATGATGTCATAAACGTCCTAGCACTAAATGAAAAATGTTATTTTGTATAATGGCAACTAACAATTGAATCAAAGACAAAAATTTTGGTTTTCACTCATTTGTATCATTTTCACTGGAATTTCTTGGAATAGGCGCTATTTATTAAAAACACGCGTACGTAATTAATATTTTAAATTGCGTTTGATAATTGACTAATATCTTTGTTTTAAAAGATTTTCATATACTTATACAGAATGTTATTTATTTTGAAGACAATGTATACAAAAATGCTGACTCTCGTAAAATAAGAAATTGTCTGTCCTTGACTATGAAATTTGACGACCGAACAAAAATGATAGGACAGGTGATATGCTTTCGAATGGTATAAGATTTACCCGTATGATAGGTTGGTGCATGAAATATGTTGAAGACCCATTGGTGGCCTTCGGCTGTTGTCTGCTCTTTGGTCGGGTTGTTGTCTCTTTGACATATTTCCCATTTCCATTCTCAATTTTATTTTATTTTAATGTACTCGACTTATGATAGAGGAATACGAATAATGTAATTTGGTATCAGAAATCATTATTTGAATTATTGTCTCCGCAGATAAAGCCCCAGACAACATAGTTTTTGTGTGTAAATCACATTACATAAACTGCTTCATAAATGAATTAGGTAATGACATAATGGAACCTCAATATATACCCCACAACACTTACCAAGGAGGAAATCCTGGATAATCACTGGTCTGTTCTATGTTCCTTTGAAATTTCAACCAAAGATGAAGAACTGGGTCTTCCCTCTGTATTGGATACCTGAATTACATAAGTGTCCATGCAAACAACGTTGTATTGCTGGGTCTTCCAAAATCAAAGCCGGGCTTCAAAGTTGTAGTGAAACTACCGATTCTATAGGCGGTGTGAATCAGGTGTGGATACTAAAAAATTCCAAAGATATGTATTCCCAATTAATACTAAAAGACAAATTAAAAGAGTTGTTCCTGCTTTGTTTCATAAAAAATGGGGGAGGGGATAAATCAAACTTTGTGAAAAAAACAACACTCTGAAACTGACATAATCAAGATGCTTCATTTCCTGATTGACAACATATTTGTTACGTTTGGAGGAATTGTTTTTCAACTACCAATCGGCATTCGCATGGCTGTGCTTTTCTTTTTGTTTGTTGATTCATATGAAGATGACTTCATACAAAATCTTCTTAGGAATAATGACTATCTCATGGAACTTGAAATAAACGATACAACAGATACAGTTAAGTCTGTCTCATATCTTGACTTACATCTAGAAATTGACAATAAGTATTGGCTGGGACCAAAAATTGGATGACAAAAGAGATGGTTTCAGTTCCCCCATTGTGAACTTTCCATTTCTATGTAGCAACTTTCCAGCAGCGCCTGAATATGGAGTATATATCTCCCAGCTGATACGATATTCCAGGGCTTGCATTTCCTTGTTCACAAGGAAGCTATTAAACCAACAGTTGCAAGTGGTGAAGTTGAAATCATCCAGAACGCCATCACGAATTGATTGACCATTATGAAATTTCTGTTTCACAGATGACGACGCATAAGTTCTAATTGTTTAAACCACCACCTTGTCCTCTTTTTTCGTTTCCTCGAATGTATAACCTCCCGAATTAGACTTATTACCGGATTTGTTATTACATGAGCAACACGACGGATGCTACATGTGCAGCAGGATCTGCTTACACTTTCCAAGCACCGGAGTTCACCCCTTTTTTGTGGGGTTCGTGTTGCTCAATTTCTAGTTTTCTATGTTGAGTTTTGTATACAGTTGTTTGTCCTTTGGTCCTGTTCATTTTTCGCCATGGCGTTGTCAGTTTATTTTCGACTTATGAGTTTTAATGTCCCTTTTGCCTGCCTCTCTTTTGTATACGGCCTGCATACGGAGTATATATCTCCCAATTGATACGATATTCCCGGGCTTGTATTTCCTATCTTGATTTCCTTGATAGAGGATTGCTGCTCACAAGGAAGCTTTTAAACCAAGAGTTCCAAATGGTGAAGTTGAAATCATCCCTTCGTAAATTTTACGGACGCCATCACGAGTTGGTTGACCGTTACGGAATTACCGTTTCACAGATGATATCGGATATGTTCCTTATGTCGTAACTACAATTCCCTTCCCTTTTCACGAATGTGACCTACCGAATTAGACTATTTACCGGATTTGTAATAACATAAGCAACATACGGGTGCCACATGTGGAGCAGGGTCTGCTTACCCTTCCGGAGCACCTGAAATCACCCCGAGTTTTTGGTGGGGTTCGTGTTGCTTAGTCTTTAGTTTTCTATGTTGTGTCATCTGTATTATTTTTTGTCTGTTTGTCTTTTTATTTATGGCCATGGCGTTGTCAGTTTGTTTTCGATCTATGAGTTTGACTGTCCCTCTGGTATCTTTCGTCCCTCTTTTGTAGTTATATCTATTTATAGACATGTTAGATAAATGTAATTAACAATTGACAATCGAGAGTCTGGAGTTGAGACATCTAAATAAAGGATCATCTGAAAAGTATGAATTTCAATATTGAATTAGTCGGTACATACATAGCTAACAATAAATATAAAACAATTCTTTAAGCAAAAAACTGTCAATGAAGTTCATATTCCATATTTCCTAAGTTAAGCATGCCTTTTTGTTGATTGCTTGGTTGATTATAGTTGAAATTTATATTTGTATCAAGTGACAAATTCTTCATATCGATTGGTTGGATGGTGTATTGATTGATTGGTAGAATGTTTGATTAATTGATGGAAAGATTTAATGATTGATTGGTTGACAATTTGCCTAACTGAAGATATGCATATTTCATATTGACTAATTCGTTGATTGATTGTTTGACGTCCAGTGACGAATATTTAACGAACATTCTGTAATCAGATACACTGGTTAAATGCCCCTAGTCCTCCTTCAAAAGTAATACGACGGGGACCACTTCCTCAATTAATTACACTTGGACAGGTCTCTAGGAAGATAAGAAAAGGAAATACTAAGGAATTTTCAGACTCAGGAAGAAATGTAAAACGACAAAAGCTACAAGTTAAGATCGACGTCCGATTTTAATGACAATGAAAACAACATACTGTGGATTCATTTATTTTCATGGGTACCAATTTTCGTGGATTATTGAAAAATCGTGTTTTCGTAGATATTTGATTTTGTGGTTGCCATATAAGCGGGAGGTTTGGCTAGCCATAAAACCAGGTTCAACCCACATTTTTTTTCTTAAAATGTCCTGTACCAAGTCAGGAATATGGCAGTTGTTATCAAATAGTCCGTTTCTATATATGTTGGCGTTTGTTTTTGTAGCAGTTCAGTGTTTCTGTTGTTCTGTTTTTTTTTGCCTCTTATAGTTGATGTGTTTCCCTCAGTTTTGGTTTGTGACCCGGATTTGTTTCAGTTAAACCGATTAAAGACTATTGAACAACTGTATACTACTATTTCCTTTATGTTTGCCCATAATGTCTGCATATAAGCTTAAAGACCAAACAGCCTATTGTTGCTGCGCATCAACTAACGCAACTTGGTAGTGACATAAAAGCTCTATGACGTTGTTTCTAGCCATGAAAAATACGTCAAATTATAACGTCCTATTTCGCGTTTTTCACGGATTCCAACATGGTGTACGCTTAAAACTACGTCTTCCAAGAAAAGTGGAATTAAGCGTCGCGCTGATACCTAGTGGAAATTAAACACAAATGGACACAAAAGATACTACACTATCTGTAACCTCCGTTCTAATAAAAATAATAATAAAAATATAAATTTTGAACTCGGCTTTTTGCATTTTCGCCGATCTGCATTTCACTTTTTTTCTTTCACTTTCGCCGATTTTGTCTTTCATTTGCGCCGATTGTGTACAGGTAAATTATAGGTGAAAGTTATTTTTTTATTTATCATATAAACCTCTTCCGTTAGCCTGTTGTACATATGTTATGAATTGTCAATTACAACATGTATATAACTATTGTCCCCTGCTCACAAAGGGGAGGTGGGAGTAGAATTTCGAGCAGGATAAGTCAATTTAAAAGATATTTGTGCACTCTGTTTACATCCACTAAAATCACGGAGTAAAATTTCTTTTTACAGCATTTCAAAGCACCACAATAAAATCGAAATACTAGTACAATGAATTATTATCTTGTCGAGAATTTATATGCCACACATCTGATATATTCCTTTCTTGTCATTTCATCTTTTCTATACTTGTTGTACTTGCCAACAACGAAGTCCATCTTTTCTTTCTCGTGTCAATACCAAGTTCTCGAACAATATGACCAAAATTATCTTAAACATAAGGGAACACTGTTTATATCCTTATATTACCATGCAATATACATTCTAGGTTTACTTCATGTACATGTATTTACTCGTATAGCAAATATAGTATCGGGGCTAGTGATAAAAAAATAAAATAGGCGCTAATGAAAGAATCAAATCGGAGCAAATTAAAAATCGAAATTTTTTTTAAATCGGAGCAAATCTCGTACGCCCGTGTAACTTTACACTGGTAAATTTATATGACTTACGCTTAGAATTTTAACTTAATACGTAATTTTCAAAATTGAGTTTTCAGAAGGTTAGGCCGTTAAACAATACTTTCTAGAAGTTTCGATATACTGGCAACGTTGTAAATTTAACTTATGACAAAAACAATTGCTTCAAGAATAAGATCCAACATAAAATTTCTCACTTTCAAAAAGCTACAATGACCGGAAAGATTGGAAACAAATTTCGATTTTCAATGCCGGCAATCTATACATACCTTGTCTTTGTTTTAATTTCCAAAAATGAGCTATTTAGATTCATAATATTTCAACCTGTTTTGAGAAATACTTTATAGTTTTCAACGGAAAATTATTTCTTAGATTCTAAATCAATGTTTGCATTAAAAACTTATTTGTATTTTGTATTTATTGTCTCGTTTATTCAAAACACGTGAGGTATTATAACGGGGATTGTATTTTATGATAGGTTAAATGGATGTAAAACGTTTTAGGATCAAAAACTTTAATTCATATATTATACCTATAATTTTAATTTTCTTATATTTTAAATATCCAGAAATAATGAATACACACACTAGATGGAATAATTTGTATACGTTCGTCCTAGTCGGGACACATAATGGTATAAAGAAGTCCGTCCGTGCTAATGTTTGTCCGTCTGTCAACAGTAGCGAAAGAGTGCGCTAGGGCAAAGTTCTGAAATTGACGCGACAAAAAACCCCACACATCTAGTTTTATATAGTCAAATAGTCTTTAAGGTAACTTAACCAGTGTCAACTTTCATTTCTCTTTTTGTTTTCAATGATTTTGCTTATAAGAGGGAGAGGACAAAAACAGACTTTCCTTTCTAAAGCGTCGTAAAAGGTTATTTCGAACAATTTTTCATTCCGACGGAAGGTGTTTCTGAAGGTTAATTTTGTGCGGCAACAACATCATGAGATCTGATACTGATACATACATGTGATCTCTTGTATTACTGCATAATAAAGTAGGTTAATATAGTTGTTCTATTAGATTCTTGAAAATTTAAATGTGGATTTCAAACGTCCAATTTGCAATTTTTTTCAAATAGTGCGCCAGCAAGGAAAACTTGTACTATGACGTCAGATTCAATGTTCTGAAGAAAGACAACTCTTTTCTTCAAAACGAACGAGAAAAAAACATGAAAATTAATCATAACTTTTTTGAAAGGTCGGTGACATATATATTTTTTTGCTTTATTTTGAAGAGTACACATGGCATTTTGCTTCTTGATTTTTTTATGAAAAAATCACTGGTAGATATTTTTTAATACTTAAAACGTTTTTCATTCTTGCGTTTTATTTTTGGCGGGAATGAAATAAATCATATTTTTTAAGATCAAAACAATAAGAGTCTTAAACTCTTGAACCTGTATTTGATAGACACAAATCTACTCTTTAACATGAAACAAGAATTATGCTTGTAGGTTTGATATAATGGGATTTTTTGAGAGTTTAAATAACAAGCAAATATCATGTTAATATTCGGGAAAACACGAAACTGAGGTTGCTATAGTGACAAAACTAAGTCGGCGACCCCCAATTTTTTTTATCATATTTTGTTCCTCAAATCATGAAATACCTTCACACAAAATTTTAAGGAAAAATCACTGGTAGAACTGAATAGGCTGTTTGGTCTTTAAAGTAAATTCCTACTTTGGTGAGTATTGATATTCGAGGTTTACCTTAACTTACGAAATCCATCAAAATTGTTATCACACAAATATTAATAAATCCACAGTACACTGTCGCACACACAACAATAAAGTAAAACTTTAATTCCGAGAATCCTTAGAAAAAATGACATTAAGAAAGGAAGATTCAAGGATATTTGTTGAGGGAGTGTTAAACCTCGCAGGGTCCCATTGAAATCTATAAGAAAAATGCAAGGATAAGTTTTGTAAGGGGAAAGGTAGGGAGAGAGGTGTAACATCCTGAATGTTTCTAGAAATACCATGATTTAAATGAGATAAGAAAAACATATTGCACTGACCCGAAAACATGTAATTGAAGGGGATCTAGGTCCAACATTTCTGTTCCGCATGCTCCTAGGGACCTAGTCCATGGACTTTTTTTTCATCGAGGAAATGGTCACTAATCTGCTTTTTGTTTTGGAGGACGGTGTATTTATCATTCCAAGAGGAAATAATTTGCGTTTTATAGTTTTCACTGGATGTTACAGTAACATTCAATCAAAGAATTAATCAATATGAAATATGCGTCTCTTTCATTTACGTTAAATCAATAAATCATTCAATCAAGCATAATGCAAGCCAATCAATCGATTAATAAATGTGAAATTCGTCAAATCTGACAGTTTGCAAAATGTCAATCAATCAACAAACCTCTACCAACAGAGCATTCTTTATGAAGAATTTGTCACTTGAAGTTATGCAACCAATGTATCAACCAACCAAACAATAATCATGTTAGATAAGGTTGAAATAAATTCACTCAAAATGTTTTAATATTTCTTGGAAGAAATGTAAGAAAACCCATTCGTGTGAATAAATCTATTATAACTGAATACATACTTTTGAGATTATCCTTTATTTAAATGTCTCAACTGTACACTCTTGACTCTCAATTGTCAGTTTATGTCTATAGTTGCGTTATTTGAATGTTAAATATTAATATGTTACCTCGGCTTTATACCAGGGTGCACTGTCTTGAGAAAAGTGGTAACAATGGTCTTGGTATTTTGTCCACTGTCCTTCTAAATATGCATATATAATGTACATTAACCAGAAAATATATACCTTGAAACCAACAAAATGTATAAACCACAAGTTCACCTTGAGATTAATTTTGTTATATGTTTTCTTATTGTCGTGTACATTTTGACACTTCACATTGACATTTGATTCACATTCTATTTTAAAGCACACAACAAACTCCTAAAATGATCTTAATGGAGATCGTCGTTGAAATTTCTATATCGTTATACAGTGAAAATTTCAACTGTTTTTAATGGAAAAAGACGAACATAAATTAATAGTGTTATAATTATGTATGTGAGAAACCGCGTACCTTACATTTACACGTCTCAACTATTTTCTCTGGTCATCAGACTGCTGGATTAATTAAGTCTCATCTTTTCAAATATACACACAAACACGTAAAATAACATGTTTTGAAAACCATTTGCAAGTTAGTTTGATATAGGTATTCTGTATGATGATTCAATTGATATCATGTCTGTTAAAATCAATCATTATCATGACCTGTGAAAGTGTTGTTGCTGTTGCTGTATATATATATAAACGCATAAAAAGTGTACAAAACAACACCAATATTATAAAAAGAAACTTCAAATGTAAATATCTATTTAAAAATATTTCGGATAACAGATATCCTACATCAGTATGATTATGATGTAAAATGAATGATATCTATCTATTCTGATTTAATTCTAACAATCTTTAAATTTATATATATATACAATTAAAACCAAACAACGCTTGTACAATTCTAAAATTTCAAAAATGACGTAGGTTAGGTATTTACAACAGACTGCATAGATATGCTTCTAACAAAAATATTGATATGCGATATGTGCTGGTACATTTCTTTAATTTCACAGGTGACAAAAGTTGAGTTATTAGAACAACGACTGCATAGAAATACATTACCAATGAATAGCACCGACCGATTTGAACTGGTAAATTACTCACATTTCAAATTTGACGAAGGTAAAGTAATTACAACAGAAGCTGCGTATTTACACATTCCAAATAAATAGCAGTTTGATAATTTTGAAATTTTTCAAAGGTTTAGTAATTCACCGTGGCTGCGTATTTATACATCCCAAATGACAGTATCACTGTTTTGCGGGCTGCCGGCTGCGGGTTGCAGGCTGTGGGTTGCGGGCTGCTCTATTTCATTAAATTACAAAGTTACATAAAAATACAGGGTAAATGTTAATGAAGAGCTGTGCCATGAGCGCATGATATGCCCGTCGCCTTTTCAATGAATAAAGTTCCATAACTTCTCAATGTCAAATTTATAAAAACTAAAGGGAGGTTATTTCAATAGATATAAACCAGTCACCAAAGTTTCATGAAAACTGCTCAAAGCATTCTTGAGTTATTGTCCGAAAACTGGAACCCCCCCCCCTTTTTTTTAAATGAATAAAACCACATCACTCGGAAATGTAAAATCTAAAATTTATATAAATCGTAAGGGAACTTACGTAAATGGATATAAACAATTCGCCAATTAAAAAACTATCAAATTTTGTTAAAAATAGTTGACAGAATATTTAAAGCAGATGACTTTTGTCCAGATGATGAAAATAAAAAAATAAAGTATTTCTGTTTTTTTTTTTGTTGAATTATCACAAATTTGAAAAAAAATATACATTATTTTATTTTGTTTTAAACCTTTATTTGTTTCTCCAGTTTATTAAGACATATTGACTGACCATAACAATGAAACATTAAAATAGTGAATTTTTAACTCAAACAAATTGTATCTGACAATACATATATACAGGAAGAAAAGTGATAATATATCTTTTATATAACAATATACAACATTACAAAGCAATGTGTTATTGCACATAAATAGTTTAAGGTCTGTATGCCAAATGTATGACAAATATGAGATAAGAATCATAGTAAGATAAAATCTTAGCAATCTTTTGACACTTTAAAATTACTTGAATTGTTAAAAAAAATCTGTTCAAGTATAATCGTTATTTTTATTATCACACTTAATTCAGGGAAATTTTAAGAAAATTATGTAATTTCGTCCTGATAAGTTACTTTTCGTACACTTTAAATAGTGTCATTGCTTTGTGTGATTTTTCTAGAGCACTGGCCTAGCTGGTAAACAATTTTTACTTTTTATCAATTCTATAATAAGTGATATTTTTGGTTTTGATATTTTGTATTTATTTTCTGATATATTGGTAAAATGAATAACCAGCAATAAATAAATCACTAAAAGTTTGTTAATAATAATACACATTCTTACACAATTTTTCGAAGTTTCACAAATAGAACCTTTTACAAGTATATACAGTGTTTTGGTGATGAAGGCTATCTGTTATCCGAAATATTTTTAGATACTTACATTCAATATTTCCTTTTTTTAAATATTGGTGTTGTTTTGTACACTTTAATGCGATTATATAATTTCTTTATTGTGTACAGGTATCGTTACTCGTAACGTTTCAGCTCCCTCGTAAGAAAAATCGTTGACTAACATCTAGACGTTATATATATATATATATATATAACATTTATGTATACAAGTCACATTACCTGAAGATCTGTGAAAGCAGTGAAAGCGCTAGTAAAAGTGATGAATTGAAACCGTCATTATCTTATATTATTTTTCTTATATTTTACCAGCATACGGATTCTATTTGACTTTTCTTTATATATATATATATATATATATATACAAGTCTAAATTGAAAACAACGTTCAAACCTATGATTGCGTTGGATAAAAACCGCAATTTCTATACGTGTGCATGCAAAACAAATTTCTTTTTAGAGGGGTCTAAAAACAGCACAAACAACATTTTCAAAAAGACCAAAAAAGTGAAAAAGTATATTTTAACAAAACGCATTTGACTAATAGGTCGAACAACAAATGTTCTTAAACACTGCTGACTGCCATTGGTGATTGCCAAATAAACGGATCACCGATGTAATAAATGGATCTTAATTATAAATTTAATACTAAACAGAAAACAATAAACTTGCGGAAAAGATGGTATACCGCAAACAAAAGGTGCAAAGGTTTTTGTACACCATATCCGGATTTCGACAATTAATGTCTCTTCAGTGATGTTAGAAATCCAAACGGTATTTGGAAAGCCATACAATTTACCTCAATTTAGGATAGACTCTTGAATTTTGAGGAGTCAAAATAGGATGAACGGATCATATAAACCCGAAGGCAAATATAATACAAGCCCAAACGAAATATATATATATATGTGTGTGCCTAAAAATAATAACACATGACATACAAATCTATGGGAGTGTGGATTAATCAGTACAGAGATTAATAAAATTACACAAATAAAATTATAGATTGCCTAACAATGTAATTGTAACACACTATTTAGTATGTAAATATTAGCGTGTTTATAATATTTACAAAACAATAAAAATAAACGCAATATTTCGCTAGACAAACTAGCTTAATCAAGCGTGCATCTATCCAGGTGAAATCGGATGTAGATGATAAGAAACTTTTGCAGCTCAATGTACATGTTGCACATGAATATAGCTGCCTTGTAAATAATACATGATGTGGATGAAGTTCAAGATTATATACAAAATTTGTGGTTGAAGTTTGCAACGTCTATTAGCCAATATTACAGGATAAAAAAGACGATGCTGTGTATTAAATTATTCTTTATCTTTCCTGTATTTCTTTTCTTCCTTTTCGTTAAGACCATCCGGTTCTAAAGCGTGGAGCTGGTGGATCCAAAAGTTTTCTCTTCATCTTCTCGCCGTGGTGTCCCACTCGGTGTTGACTTCTATGATTTGGAAAGTAACATTATCAAAAGGATGTTTCTTTGAGCGAAGATGTCTTGTGAGAGGACAGCTTTTTGTTCGTTTTTTACCATGAACGATGGTTATTGAGCCGAATATTGAATTTATCCATTGTTTCTCCCACATACTGAATGCCATAAGTGTTACATGTTAATATATAAATTGAGTTCTCCGTTTTAGAGATGGAATTTGAGTAGATGGTATAATTTTGTTTAGTAACGGAGCTGATGAAAGAACTGCTTGTATTGGCAGCTTTACAACATAAGCAATTCCTTCGACCACATTGTTTGTAGCAACCGGGAGGTGGAGTAGGCGGCTTTGCTAATACAGATGTCACTAATTTGTCACGGATGTTTTTAGGTCTTCTGAAGGCCATGACTGGTGGTGAGGAAAATACTTTCTTTAGATTTGAGTCATTTTCTATAATTTTCCAATGCTTCTGAACAATGGATGACACATTTTTAAAATCAAGATGGTAAGTGAGTACAAGAGGTGTTCTGTTGACTTCTTTATTCTTATCCTTGTACTCTAGAAGTTCTTGGCGACTAGTTTTGTTTGCTCTTTCGAAAGCTGTATCAATGATGGTGTTATTGTATCCTCGAACAACTAGATGTTGACGTAGTTGTCCAAGTCTAGCATTTTGCTTATTTTCAGTAGAGCATATTCTCTTGATTCGCAATGCCTGGCTGAATGGGATACAACGGGAGCAGTGTTTAGGATGGCACCTTTTAGGAGAAAGGAATCGATGTTTGTCCGTTTTTTAGGTATGAAGGTCCGTTATAATGGTTCCGTTCTGGATGTAACTCGTAGTATCAAGGAAGTTTATTTTCTCCATAGATGTTTCGTATGTAAATTTTATTGAATGTTGGAAAGAGTTAAAGTGTTCTAGAAATTCATTAAGATGGTCTTGCTAATTTGTCCATTTAAAATCAATATCGTCAATGAATCGAAACCATGATAATGGCTGGTATGGAGCACTAGCCAAGAGGCGTTTTTTCAAGTTGGCCCATAAATATGTTGGCATATGACGGGGCCATTTTTGTGCCCATACAAGTGCCATCTATTTGGAGATAGTGTTTGTCATTGAAAGAGAAGTTGTTGTTCTCCAGCACTAGTTTCAGAAGTGTAACAAGGCACTCAGTTGGAGGATTTTTTTCACTACTAGTGTTCCATGCTTCTTCACACGCTGTTATTCCTTCGTCTTGTGGAATATTGGTATATAAAGAAGACACGTCCATGGATGCGAGTATAGTATTGTTGGGTAGAGGATTGAGGCTTTCCATTTTCTTTAGATAATCAGTCGTATCCTGAATGTAAGAGGGTAGTTCTTTAACATGAGGTCTTAAGTGATGGTCTACAAATTTGGATATCTTTTCAGTTTCGTGACTATTCGCTGAAACAATTGGTCGACCAGGATTGCCCGTTTTGTGTATTTTAGGCAACATATAGAATCTTCCAGCCTTTGCTTCGTTCTCAAGAGGTCGAAGATAATCAAAGGTGTCATTATCGATATGCTTTTGGTCGTACATCTCTTGAAGGATGGTGTTGATCTTTCGAATGGTATTTAGTGTTGGATCTGTGGTTATTTGTTTATTAAAAATGGAGTTTGACAGTTGGCGATTCCCCTCTGCTATGTAATCTATTTTATTCATGACAACCACAGCGCCCCCTTTGTCAGCGGGTTTTATTACAATATCCTCTTGTTCTTTTTACGCTTTCAAAATGATGCTTTCTGACTTAGATAAATTATAATTTCTTTTATTTGTTATACAGGACTTTATATCAGACCTCACGTAGTTAATAAATGACTCCAAGTTATCTTTTTTACTTTTTGGTGGTTTCCATGAACTTTTTTTCCTAAATTTTGGGATGGGCGTGACTTCTTAATTGGTCTCAGTATCTGAATCTGATAATCCGGCTTCCTCAAGGTTTTTCCTGCCCCTATTGTAGAAAAAAATCTTTCAAGCGTAAACGTCTAGCAAATTCGTCTAAGTCCTCGTCTAGCTGGAAGTTATTAACATTTGATGGGGTAGGACAGAAGTTTAAACCGTAACATAAAAGAGATTCTTTAGCACGTGTCAGTTCTTTAGATGACAAATTAACAACATTCTTTCAGTTTTTTGTTTCCGTTTTTTAAATTTTCTTTTTCTAGGGGTCTTATGGTTTGTTGTATTGATATCATTAATATGCTGATTTAAAGAAACAGTGTGAACTTTATCTCGATTGAAATTTATTCCTTTGTTTTTCCTTATGTTTGGATAGTTCAATTTTTTCAATATCTTCGAGGCCACGTTTTATTCTTGGTAAATCGTCACGTGAAATGTGACTACTGTTGATGATATCTGATATTTCATTTACAATTTGTTTTTAATTTGTGGTTGTAAAAGAAAGTAACAGTTGAAAAAGCTGGATTGAACAGTTAAACAGAATTTCATGTTAAAAAACTACCCTCTTACATTCAGGATACGACTGATTATCTAAAGAAAATGGAAAGCCTCAATCCTCTACCAAGCAATACTATACTCGCATCCATGTACTTGTCTTCTTTATATACCAACATTCCACAACACGAAGGAATAGCAGCGTGTGAAGAGGCATGGAACACTCGTAGTGAAAAAAATCCTCCAACTGAGTGCCTTGTTACACTTCTGAAACTAGTGCTGGAGAACAACAACGTCTCTTTCAATGACAAACACTATCTCCAGATAGACGGCACTAGTATGGTCACAAAAATGGCCCCGTCATATGCCAACATATTTATGGGCCAACTTGAAAAACGCCTCTTGGCTAGTGCTCCATACCAGCCATTATCATGGTTTCGATTCATTGACGATATTGATTTTAAAAGGACAAATTCGCAAGACCATCTTAATGAATTTCTAGAACACTTTAACTCTTTCCACCATTCAATTAAATTTACATACGAAACATCTATGGAGAAAATAAACTTCCTTGATACTACGAGTTACATCCAGAACGGAACCATTATAACGGACCTTCATACCAAAAAAACGGACAAACATCAATTCCTTTCTCCTAAAAGTTGCCATCCTAAACACTGCTTCCGTGGTATCCCATTCAGCCAGGCATTGCGAATCAAGAGAATATGCTCTTTTTTGTTCACGCATCGTTGTAAATATAACGGAATTTGATGAGACTGTCGTACAAGTGAGAGGTTTAGCGCTATAAAACCAGGTTCAATCCATCATTTTCTACATTTGAAAATGCCTGTACCAAGTCAGGAACATGACAGTTGTTGTCCATTCGTTTGATGTGTTTTGTCATTTGATTTTGCCATGTGATTAGGGACTTTCCGATTGAATTTTCCTCGGAGTTCGGTATTTTTGTGATTTAACTCTCTACTGAAAATAAGCAAAATGCTAGACTTGGACAACTACGTAAACATCTAGTTGTTCGAGGATACAATAACAACATCATTGATACAGCTTTCGAAAGAGCAAACAAAACTAGTCGCCAAGAACTTCTAGAGTACAAGGATAAGAATAAAGAAGTCAACAGAACACCTCTTGTACTCACTTACCATCTCGATTTTAAAAATGTGTCATCCATTGTTCAGAAGCATTGGATATATATATATATATATATATATAAGAAAATTAATTTAAGATAATGACGGTTTCAATTCATCACTTTTACTAGCGCTTTCACTGCTTTCACAGATCTTCAGGTAATGTGACTTGTATACATAAATGTTATAAAACAATTGATTGACGTTAACAATAGTATGACGTTAACAAATACAAGGGAGACTACTTATGTCATTTTAAAATTGGAGTAAAGTCTTTAAAATGTTTCGTAAAAATAAAATATTATTTTTCATTTAATCCCGGGTTGAGAATGTTTATGAATAATTCATTTTGACGATTGACCATATACAACGGAAATACTTAAAATCGTCCATTAGAACAACGATGGAAATGGTCGTTAGCCCTGATGATAAAAAGTTACTAGATAAACATAAGACCTGAATTGTATAAAGAGGAGATAGATTACATTTTAAACTCTAAATTTTCAGAAAGCTATTTCTATGGTTTACCTAAAATTCACAAAGGTGAGGAAATTTCAAATGCGGTATCAGAATAAAACAGTGAATACATCGAACTTTTAAGACCAAATGATTTAAAATTTCGACCTATTGTGGGCGGACCCAACAGCATCACACAGAATTTTTATAGACATTGTGATTAAACCTTTATGTCGTGAAGTTCCTAGTTTTAGACGAGACGATTTGGAATTTTTAAATCATCTACCAACAACTGTAAATCCTAATTCAGAACTCATTACTTTTGATATTGTCAGTCTTTACACAAATATCCCACATGACTTAGGAATTACAGCCGTAAAATATTGGTTAGAAAATACGGAAAACGTCATTGAAAACAGATTAACAAAAGAATTTATCCTTGCATCTTTAAAAATTATATTAGAAAGAAATATTTTTTACTTTGACGACACATACTATCATCAGAAAAAAGGAACAGCTATGGGTACTAAAATGGCGCCTTCATACGCCACTTTGGTACTTGGATATTTGGAACAATTGTTATACGAAAAAATGGACCATAAATACGGAAATGACTTTGCCGTTTACCTACGTCAAAACTGGAAACGATTTCTGGACGATTGTTTTATAATTTAGAATTCGGATATATCTGTCTCAGATTTTCATTCTGATTTAAATTCTTTAAACCCACATATTCGTTTCACAATTAACAGAAATGTCAACAAAATGCCGTTTTTGGATATTTTAGTACTTATAACGGAAGACAATGAAATTGTCACAGATATCTTTTCTAAAGACACCGATACACATATGTATTTAAATTTTAACTCAAATCATCCAAAACATGTAAAATTAAATATACCTTTTAATCTAGCGTCAAGAATAATGACCCCTTACAAGTACAGAACTATTACGCAATAAAAGATTGGAAGAATTAAAAGTGTATTTAAAAAAGCAGCAATATCCGGAACAAGTGATAGATTACGGAATTCAAAAGGCACTGATAAAAGGACCAATCATTACAGAATCACGGCGATCCGAAACAACCGAAAAATCATCAAACAGTTTAGACAAAATTATCCCGTTTGTCACAACATATAACCCACGAGATTATGATATATTTAGTTTCATGCGACAAATTGAAAATAATTTACACAAAAGTGAAAAAATGGACAAAGTATTACAAAAAAAGAAGATCATCAACAGTAAAAGACAGTCAAAAAGTCTAAAACGATATTTAACATCTTCAAAATTCGACTTTAGTAGTCTCCCTTGTATTTGTTAACGTCATACTATTGTTAACGTCAATCAATTGTTTTATAACATTTATGTATACAAGTCACATTACCTGAAGATCTGTGAAAGCAGTGAAAGCGCTAGTAAAAGTGATGAATTGAAACCGTCATTATCTTATATTAATTTTCTTATATGTTACCAGCATACGGATTCTATTTGACTTTTTTCTATATATATATATATATATATATATATATATATATATATATATATATATATATATATATAAACGCCTAAAAAGTGTACACAACAACACCAATAACAAAAAAAGGAACTATAAATGTAATTATTTATAAATATTTCGGATAACAGATATCCTTCATCAGTTAGTATGATTGTGATGTTGAATAAATCATATATCAGTCTTCTTAAATTAAACTATAACAATCTTGAAATTTATACAATAAAAAAGTCAAACCGAACATCAGGTAAGACGCTTGCACAATTCTAAATATGTGTTAAACACGACATAGGTTATATGACTAATTACAACAGAGAGTTCAAATATATGCTTTAAATAAAAATAATAATGTGCTAAATGAACTAGCACAATTCTAAAGCTTTAACGATGACGACAGTTATGATGTTACAAGAACGATTGCGTCAATAAGAATTCCAAATAAACAGCACTGAACGATCTAATTTTGTAAATATTTCAAATTTGACAACGGTAGAGTAGTTACAACAGAGTCTGCGTATTTAAACATCGCAAACAAACGGCCGTTAAAATATAATAATAAATTTTGACTAAGGTTAACTAGTTGAACGTGGCCTGGTGCTTTTACATCCCTCAAAAAATTAAGCAATTTAAATTGGTATATTCAACAGATTTAAGAGATGAGTAAAGTAAAGAAATAGAAACAGAGACTGTAATAATAAGTAATATAACACAAATGTGAAGCACTGCATCTACATCTTTTCATTTATCCCATTTGGTGCCAAAGTTGTTAATTTTCTTATCCAAAATCTTTCGCGAGTGAGTCTATCCTCCCTAGACCAAGCAGAGTTGTGGTCAATGATTGTAATGGTCAGTCGATTGAGATCTGCCTTAGTGTGGCTAGGGGATCTCAAATGTCGACTGAGAGGGAGGTCTGGCTTGCATTGGTAGTCGCTACGATGACCGTTCATTCGTTTGTGAAACGGCTGTTCTGACTCGCCAACATACTGTTTACCACATTTACACTGTAGGAGATACACAACATTTGTAGTCTTGCAATTAACATTGCAAAATATGGTGTATTCTGTACCAGTGGAGTGACTGTTAAAAGTCTGGGTAACCAGTATTTGTTTGCAAGTCAGACATCGTTTGTTTCCGCAACCCTTGCAAGCGCCCACAGACGAAGAGCCTGCTTGAGAGGATAAATCAGCTCTCACCAGCAAGTCTTTAAGGCTTTTGGGCCTACGGAAAGCCAGTACAGGTGGCTCGGGAAAGATCTTGGATAGTTTAGGATGTTTTTCGATTTCTTTCCAATTTTCGCGGGTTAGGTGAGATAAGTTGTCAAATTTTGGATGGTAAGTCAACACAAAAGGCACCCTCCTGTTGACCTTTTTGACTTTATATTGTAAAAGTTCATCTCGGCTGATGTTGTTAGCACGAGAAAAACCTTTATCAATGTCTTTTCTTTTGTAGCCCCGATGTTTAAGGTGACCGCGAAGTTCTTGTAGTCGTTTTTTTGCAATATCGTTGGTGGAGCAAATCCTTTTTATTCGTATGGCCTGGCTGTAGGGAATGCTCTTGGTGCAATGTTTAGGGTGACAACTCAAAGGAGATAGATATTGATGTTTGTCTGTGGGCTTACAATACAGATCTGTAAATATGTTTCCATCACTTGCGTTGTAGTGTCAAGAAATGTGATCTTAGAGTCAGAGATTTCATATGTGAATTTTATTGAGGGATGGGCATCGTTGGCATGTTGAATGAACAAATTTAGTTCTTGTTCAGTATTATCCCACTTCATGTCAATATCATCGATAAATCGGAACCAAGAGAGGGGTTGATAAAGAGAAGAATTGAGAATTCTCTGTTCTAATTTCCCCATAAAAATGTTGGCATAAGACGGGGCCATCTTTGTTCCCATTGCTGTTCCATTAACTTGGAGAAAGTGTTCACCATTGAATGTGAAGTTATTGCATATATATATATATATATACAGCACAAACAACATTTTTCAAAAGACCAAAAAAGTGAAAAAGTGTATTTTAACAAAACGCATTTGACTAGCAGGTCGAACAACGGATGTTCTTAAACCCTGCTGACTGCTATTGGCGATTGCCAAATAAACGTATCACCAGATGTAACAAAATGGATCTTAACTATCAATTTAATACCAAACAGAAAACAATAAACTCGCGGAAAAGATGGTAAACCGCAAACAAAAGGTGCAAAAATTAGTACACCATACCGATCGGATTTCGACAATTAATGTCTCTTCAGTGATGTGAATAATATATATAATTTATAAATATTTATGTCTGCATACATATATATACATTTACAGTGATTGTATGCTTCTAAAAATAGAACAGCATCCTGTAATTAGACTAAAGATATGTAGATGATCATTTCTGTACACTTAAAAATACTTTGTGTATTGCGTCTAAATGTCCTTGTTTAATTCCTACGAGAAGGTAACACCTCCCGAAACGAAAGCTGATTTCTATCAGCTATAGTTACAGGAGGGGATAAGGTGTCAGCGCAATGCTAGGCGGTGTTGTCGTAGAAGTATGAAGTGAAAAGTACAGGTTCCAGCCCCGGACGGTGAGGAAGTAAACAATCAAATCTACTCTAACATTGTTAGGTTGATTTTCCAGGCACTTTATAAATATATATATATATATATATATATATATATATAATGTCTAAAAATAGCAACAATCAACATTCAATCTATATATATATAGACAAAGAAATTTGTTTTACATGCACACGTATAAAAATTGCGGTTTTTATCCAACGCAATCATAGGTTTGAACGTTGTTTTCAATTTAGACTTGAATATATATATATATATATATATAAGTCTAAAAATTTGCACAACGATACTAATATAAGATGGTATTATACGAAGATGTTGTTATTAAATTTTTGACAAATATTTCGGCTAAACAAATAGCAGAAATATTTGTCAAAACGATTTAATAACAACATCTTCGTATAATACCATCTTATATTAGTATCGTTGTGCAAATTTTTAGACTTATATAATATTTTCCTTATCTGCACAGTATCGTCTATTCTAGACGATCCGGTACATAGTAAATTTGCTGGTTGGTCCTTTTTATAGACTTCATATATATATAAAAATATATATATATATGTGTTTGTGTGTGTGTGGGTGTTAAGAATGTCTTTAGTTAAAACTTACCGTCCACATCTTTCTTCATAATAGTAAGGTCAGTTTCTACTTTCTTTAATATTTTGTTAACGTTGGTTTGCATTGCCACTAATTGATTTTTCATGATATTGAGAGTTTTCTGTAACTCATCCTGCAGGGTTTCCACAGTCTCTCCAAAGTACCTGTCTACTATTGTCAGTTCTTTTCTAGCATCATACAAATCCTTCTTCGAGCCATCAGTTAAACATGGTAAATGTTGAATTTGAAAACCCAATGCATACTTCCATGTGCAGATAAGGAAGACTACTAATACTTTATGCATTGCAGGATAACAGGCTGCAAATACACAAAATAACAACTTAAAAATACAATTATATAAAGCGAATATCAAGTTTCATTTATTCTAAATATTGATTTTATATACTTGAGACTGTCTTATTTCAAATATTGAAATCTTGAAATTGAAATGCATTTCGTAGTTCGCAGTAGCATTGTATCATTTGAACAAAATTGGAAGCCAGCATCAGATAAGTCTCTAAATGGCTGGTATTGTAATGACGATTATGATAAGTCCTCTGATGTTTTTCGACTTTTCACTTTTTAACTACGACAATATTAACAAACTATGCACTGATAATGTTCTATTCTTTTCAAATCACCTGTAATTCATGAGACATGAGACTAAAGGACGCGGATGTATACAACTTACGATTACAGCACCGCGTCAAAAATATTCAATGCGGTAGAGAATAGTAAGCTGTAAGACCCCGTTCTGACGAAATGTGAAACAATTAAAAAGAGAAAACCAACACCCTGATTTATGCTATAAACAACAACAAAAAACACCAAATAAAACAGATATCAATCAATGATAACCATGGAATAACAGGCTCATGAATATAGGACAGACATAAACGTTATTTGGCGGAGTAAAACATGTTTCCAAGAGCTTAACTTCTCTCTTAGCCTAGAACATATTAGTAGATGTAACAGTACAACATTTCAGATCGGCTTTAAAAAGTAAAATATCAAAAATACCGAAAATTCAAATCGGAAAGTCCCGTGTCAAATGGCAAAATCAAAAGCATAAATACATCGAACGAATGAAAAAAAACTGTCATATTCCTGACTTGTTACAGGCATTTCCTTATGTAGAAAATAGTGGATTAAACCTGGTTCTATAGCTAGCTATACCTCTCACTTGTATAATAGTCGTAACACAAAAAACCGTATCAAAAGGATCGAAAAAACAAGGTATCGATATATCATTAAAAGCTAGATCAAAGCAAAATCCAACTAATAAAGTAAACCCCATATTCGCAGATTAGAATTGTGATCAGTAAATAATCATTGGATTAAAGATGTCATAAACAGCCGGAGAAAAGTATGGCCTTGTTCAATGCCAAAATATACATATTGACAGTTTGTAGGATCAGCAGTGTTCACAAATGTATATCTAAGTACATCTGAACCAGTGACAACTCTGGGACAGATTTTATCCATCGGATCACCAGTGATGGTGATGGTGATACAAGGCTGAAAACACATTCTGTGTATATATATATATATATATATATGTATCTAACATTGTTGTGCTGATATTTAGACGAATTATATATACAGAATGTGTTTTCAGCCTTGTATCACCATCACTGGTGATCCGATGGATAAAATCTATCGTAGAGTTGTCACTGGTTCAGACGTACTTATAATATAATTATTTCTGTGACTGCGTCCTACATTAATTTGGTAAGATCCATTACGATAGATTATTCAGCTGATCTGTAAACATTCCATCTTCATGCCTTATATATCATGTACTGTGTTACGACACTAGATAAAAACTGACGAAGAAAGTTATATATATATATTTGCCGCTTATTGTACATAGCATATAATTTTTTGTAGCTCAATGTTGAATGTCTAGAAAAATATTTTTGCCGCTTATTGTACATAGAATTGCTATGTACAATAAGCGGCAAAAATATTTTTCTAGACATTTAACATTGATCTGCAAAAATTTCTTCACAGCCTCTAACTTTTACCTGGTTGGCTGCACGCGGCTGATGAAGCTAATTTGTTTAGCGAAATATTGCGTGAGTAATATAAAATATAACAACTAATTTTATAACACTCATTAGTGTGTTAAAGTTACATTCTTAGGCACTTATATAATTTAATGTAGTAACTGCATCAGTTTATTTACAAACTGATCCACGCCTAGATAGACTGAATTTTGATTGTTGCTATTTTTAGACACTATATATATATATATATTTAACTTATTTTTTTTAAACAATACCAATGTCAGTTCAATGGAGACAATCAGAGATCTTAGTACCATTTTTAATTGGTATACTTTCATAACAAATCTATTCAAAAAATCAATAAGTTAACATGGATGGTATTTACATTCACGGTTTCCATCAACAACATTAATGTCACCAATTATGATGCGATATCCTGTTTGTAATATGTCTGTAGATATATCTGTGCCAAACTTCCGAACCAAATATTTGAATTTTATGAAATAAATTGGTAAAGGCTTTCAGAAACGTCTGTGAACAAAATCTCTGACTTACTCGTTTACATGTTATACACAGATCACATTCATTATAATCTAAAACGTCACTACAGACACAAAAGGAAATTCACATTCCAAAACAAAAGAAAATTAACAAAACGACTCGAAAGATATTTTCCTTTGTGCAGATTTTAGTTTAAAGTTTCCTGTATCACATTAAAATATTGAAATCTAGCAAAATGGACAATTATTGTTGTTTATTTTAGGTTGCCTAGAAATGAGTCTGATTATGTTAATTTTAGTACTATAATCAGAAAATTCTTGACTATTTAAAGCAGCCATATAATAAAGGTAATAACAATTGTTACTGAATTTTTCTATTACTAAGTAAATAGAATTTCGTCGATTTAGCCATAAACTTTGATATGTACAGGAACACATCAGCTATTAAAGAGGAATACTTGTACCCTTTCTATAAACGTAATTGCTATAACGTGCATATTAATAGCTTTAATAATCTCATCACTTATCACAATATTTGTTCTAGTATAACAGAACGTATAAAAGGTTAAATAGTTAACTTGTGTTGTATAGATCTTTGATTTAGAACTGTCAACTTTTGAAATATTCCACGGGTCATCAAAACAATACTCTAATAAAAAAAAAAGAACTAAAAAATTAAAACTATGAAATAACAAAAAATAGCCATTAAACATATTGGATATAAAGGGAAAATGTCCATTGTAGAGAGACAGTTTCATAATTTGTGTCCATATGTACTGACAAGAGTTCATTTTTGCTGTGCATGTACTGATTTTGTGTCATTGGTGGATACCACATATTCTTTGTTTTCCCATAAAAATGTTTAAAAGTCATTAAGCAACCAATCTATCAATCAATATGATTACCCTACTATCATAACGAATATGACACAATGGTGACCAGCTGATATACTACCCGCTAGCATTTTCCATAGCATCTAACAGAATGGGAGATTCGCGGCAATTTGACATGGTATATATCTATAACTTAAAGATTATCTGCAGATTAATAACAAAAAAACAATTGATGGAAGATTTCTGTAATGTTACTCGAATTCTTCCTTAAATTTCAAAATCGCACAAGTAGTATTTATTACCTTCACGTACATTTCAGTTTGAGAAATTCTCAATAAAACGCTATTGACATTTCAAAAATTGTTTGTCAGAATTTTTAACCAGATTTTTCCTCCATCAATATATAATAATTTAATCTTAGTTGATTGAAAACTACTGAGATATTGAAATTAATTCAATATGTTAAACGAATACTCACCAAATGCCAAATAGAAATTGTTGATTTCCTCCTGTTCTCTTTTACAGCCAATATGATTCCTCTCTCTTCCCAGACAATATGTTTGCCAAAATTTCATCCAAGGTAGTTCATCACATGTAATTGTACTACTTCTACTTGAGAAGTACGCACAAGGTGTTAAGTATCTTCCTGATAGAAACTTCTGAAAACGTAATTTTTCCTTCTACTAAGAATGACTTGAATATACACGGAATCTTTAGCATTTACGGAAGATTTTATACTGCATTTTCAAATCATATCTTTGTTTTGTTATGTATAATTTTGTATCTTTTTATTTTTTTAATAATATACGATTTTTATTATATTACTTTTTAAATCCATGGCATTTCCTTATGTCATTTTCAATTTGAAGAAAAATCTCAGTAGAAAATCGATGTTCAAATCCAAATAATCGATAAAGTGGATACAAACCAAGGTAACAAAAAAAAGATTGAGGAATCTGAGAATAGTTTTCATTCACTCAAAAGTTGATAATATTGTTGACATTTATATTTACTTAATACTTTTTGAAATAGATTATTTTCGTATGATATAAACATTGTTATTTTTGTACTCCGTTTAAAGTATATCAGGCCACTCATCGTTATGTTTGGAAAATATCGTTTTAATTTGTAATTTTTCCTCTTTGTTTCCAAAATTATATAACTTTTTTCGCCAAATGAGGGTAGTGACTCTTACAAACATGATTGTTTTTTATATTTCTTATGACATAGAAATGGTGTTGGTTATATACATGTCCCAAGGTACTTAAATGACTGATGATTTATTGCCTACACACTTGAATATAACATATATTTTGGACTAAACACTGTAAACACGTACGTGTATGTGTGTAGTCATAAGCAATATGCACTGAACCTCTGTCGTTCTACTATTTGAATAATGGTTGTTTATTTATGTTTTAGACCTTGAACATTTAATGTTGAGAGAGCTTTTACAGGCTATGTCTGTCCTTCAACCCTTTTAATATCCTAACAAATTAAAAATGGTTAAAATCAAATTCATCCGTACAATTCATGCTTCTGTCAATTTGAGATCAAATCTGAGTAAACACATTTAGTACCACCCATCAATAAGCCCGTGACTATAGAAATTTAACATAAAGTTCAATACAATTCTAACAAAAAACATATCTATCAATCATCATTCGAATGAGTAACTTACTCATGCTAATGCAGAATATTCCAAACCTGAAAACCTTAAATATGTGTCCTGTGATAGTCAACTTTACTTCGGGAATCCTCTTTTATTTCTTATTCATTCTTTTCCTTAAATCAAGTTTGATTTATGACATCCAATCAATGTTCTTCGCAACCGCAGAGGTTGAGGAAGGTACAGATATATAGTAATTTGGATTTCTACCGTCTGCCACTAAACAAACTAGAAATACATTCTTTTATTCGTGCGGAGTAAATTAACAAACAGCTACGTTTTTTCAAAAAAATAAATTCTATAGTTATCTGTGGTAGACATATAATGTAATACTAACAATTGATTATTATTTCCCTGTTTCTTTAGCAAATAAACCATACGGAGATATCCTGTCAAGTGCTGCAGACATGGTATTTTTACAACAGCATAGAGTTCTATAAAACTTTTTTTATGTTGAGACATTAAAGAAGAAAAAGAATAAAAAGCCACATCTGTTAAGAAACATGTTCACCATGAAACCACAAAATTTCTCAATTTTCGAGAAAAAAAATACATTTCAGATACACTTAATTTTAAATATATTTTACGGCATTACGTTTTTACATACTGCTACGTACTATCAACTACAGAAACTATTTTGAAAGCCTCCCTGTTAGATTAACTTTTTTATTTGCGTCTTTGTCAGATTTATGTGTATGTTTGTCTGAATGTGCGTCATTTGTGTTACATGTCTGTGATGTATGATTATACAATTTTGGCTGCTGAATCCCAACTGTTGTCACATCACAAATAATGTCTGGGTTGCCCATCCAATTTTGTTAATAAAACTGAACTATAAACAACATCTTTAAATTACTGTGGAGATTGGTATTTTGTTTAATTCTTTTTTGAAAATTGTCATATGAAAAATCTAGAATAATGTTATACGCGTTATCTCCTCCAATTTTGCGAATTCTTGTTCCTCTTAAACGATTGCAAGCACACGCACCAATTTTAATTTCTTCACAAGGTCGATGTATCATATATATATTATCTACTGAAAAAGGCTTTGTGTATGGAGTCGGTCAACCCCTTTGGAAAACTTTTTAGGGTCCGTAGGCGGCCTGTCTAAACGCATGGTTTCCTCCCGATCAAACACACCATATTTTTTTACAATTGGTGGCCCCAATTCCATGTCCTTCATCCCGTGTTACCTCATGGGATGAACCTTGCAATTGAATTTATTGTTAATTTTTCTAGTCATTGATAAAAATGCAATATTTAGCATTTGCCTTGATTGAACAACAATCATTCAACTAAAATCATGATAAACATTGATAAACATAAACACCAATCAACATAAAACTAACCTTATCCCGTAAATAAGAATTATAATCAATGAATTCGATTGTGAAGTCGGAGAAACGAGGCAAATAGGTTGCACTTTGTAAATACAGTTTTTTTTCCCAAACCATGCATCTGATGGGGAGATATTTCATATTCATAGATATTTTGTTTTGTTTAGCTACTGGTTCCCAGATATGATTCATCTCATAGAGACACAACTAGGGAATTTTACCAGTATAAATACAAATGGATAGCAGTCAAAGTGAAGGAAGGGGTAGTACAGAATTTTATAGTTCGAGGAGTTCGAGGTATATAAATGAGGAAAATATGCCGCACAGCCCTATGTTTTGACCTTTGAAACAAATATTATTTCATATCGGTTAAGAATTAGCTTCTTTTATTGGATAACAAGGGGCCACATGACATTCTTTATTCTTCAGTAATAATTTCCATCGGTTTTTAACAGAAAAAACGGACCCGAAAACCGGTCGTTATTGGATTTTTACATGTTAATGACCGGTGGAGCGTGGTTTCTCTGTTTAGAGAGATGTTCCTTTAATAAAACATTTTCCTGTTTTCAATTTTATATTGAAGTTGTTGAATTGTTTACCAAATGTTTTCGTTAATTATAGAAAACTTTATTTTGTATTCATATACTGAAAAATTGCACTTAGATGAATGGCAGTGACTTATCCACTATGACTGGTATTCATTCTTTCCTATACAAATCGTATAATAACTCGAGTTTGCTTTGAACATTTGGAATTTATGAGAATTTCAAAAAAATATGGTTTCTCAATGAAATACACAATGTCCATATTTTGCAACCTATAACGCTTTATATTTCATAAGGTAAAACACCTTGATATACTTTAATTTTGTTTTACAGATGACTGGTGTTCCGAAGTTTCCGTCTGACAAATGTCCATTGTCCTTTACCTCATTTCCAAGGTTCATTGAGCTAAAAACTGTATTGTGTTTTATAACGTAATTAATCATCTATTATGACAATACTATTTGACAAAGTAATCATTAAGCAATTTATGTCAATCAGAATGGATTCATCTATTCTAAACTTCATTTATCTTTGCTAGTTTATGTCTGTTTCGCCTTCACTGAAAGCAATGGGCAAACAACATTCGGTGTATGACATGATTAATTGTAAGGTGTACATGTCTGACTGTACCTATTGGATATATCTTATCTTGATCTGTTCACAGTTTATGGGTCAAGTTTACGATTTTGTGATTTAGTTTGTTTATCAGGTACAATCATCAAACGGACAACTATATTTAGTATATTGAATGAATGTATGGTGAAGATGTCTGTCTTGTAAGGTTCATCTAAATTTGATCTTGTTTTGCATTGTTCATTGGTCGACGTTTGGTTTTCGTATAAAGTCCGTTTCCTGTCAACTAGATTTCGTGTATGAAATGATTGTAATGCAACTGTCTGTCTGTCGGTATTTTTGTGACCTTGACCTTATTGTCATAGCTTATGGTCAACGATAGATTTCTGAATTTGTTCGTTTCTTACATATTTTAGCAATTTTTGTTATCTAAATCTACTGCAAAGAATGATTTTGATGCCTAAATGTCCTTCTTGCAAGATTCATTTGACATTGACCTCATTTTCATGGTTCACTGGTCAACGTTTTCGTTTTACAGATACTGGTGTATGAAATGATAGCAAGGTTGTATATTGCCGTTTGGTAAGGTTCAGCAGATCTCTTCTTAATTTTTTTTTATCAATGTTAATATTATGTTTGTGTGATATTTATTTATCGATGTTCTCATTTTCTACCACTGCTGGCAGACTGTTAGTTTCCGTGGGTATCATCAGTTAGGAGTCACTGCTGCGGTACTGATATAATTCAAAACATATATCTCTTAAAAAATTCCTCTTGATCGGTTATGTAATTATTACGGCATTAAGGTTCCGACGCCATTAGACAAATTTAGCAGTTTCCAGAATTGTTGTTTACTCCTTAGATATACGTTATTTTACTAATTGAGATCAATCAGCGGGGGTGAATTTTATTCTGCATCTATGAGTACTCTTTTTTCAGTCTTTGTTAATCTTTTAGTACTGATTACTGTAAATTTATTTTTAAAAATTGGTTTGCAGATTCATAGATGATATTCCAATAAAAGAACTATATTAATATAAACTGTTTTTACGTTATTTTCATAACATTGTCGAATATATGACTTTTACACGTGGTGCATATGTGTCTAGACTTTGAATTGCATCCGGAAGTGAAACGACAAAATGTCTACAACGATAGACGATAGGGATGTCAAACATAAAAAAAAACCTTCCTTTCGGATGCCAGTTTTAAAATAAAAATAGGAAGATGTAGGATGATTACCTATGATATAACTTCCCACCAACTGTATGTCACCGTTTGACCCTTAGCATCTGACAAAACACACAATAACGAAAGATGTATACAATAACTGACATGACAAAATCAAAAACATATTAAAAGTGAAACACCACGATCACACAGTCTCGATCACAAAGATTTCATATGTATGATATATACGTCGAAAAGCTAATCAAAATCCGTACGTTATTTTTTTTTCGATTCAATTATTACGTAGTTTTTCTTTATTATACCCAACGATTCAATAAACTCTTCGAAACATATTATGCATTAAAATAATAATCATATTACATTGCCATTTCATGCGATTCCAAAATTTTGATTGGCCAAGGCCTTCTATCTAAAATGTATATTTTATTTCCTAAATAATTGCAACATCGATGAGTGCATGCCAGGGCTCACCGTGACAACGTTAAAAATATAATGCATATAAATCCAATCGAAAGTGTTGATTTAACTAATATAAAATGTAATTATAAGAATGAATGGGTTTTTTTTTTACAATTTTTAAGTCTTTTAGAAGTTTACATCCCCATAAGATGACAAAAATGAAGTGCATGGTTTCATAAATTTCTTATACCCTAGAACAAGATAACAAAAAAATAATATTCTCTTAAAACCGGGTTGATGTCAGATGCTCCAGAATGATTAGGAGATCCTGCTTCACATTTTGCACGCGTCGTGCTACACTTTTTTTCATAAAAAGAAATTTGTTAACCTTTATTAACGTATTATCTATAAGGTCTCTCTCGATCTAAAACAACAAACAAACAAACCAAGGCAATGATGTGCGATGTCCGTATATTATTGGATCCATTGACATCAATCTAATATCTCAATATCTCTATCAAATGAAATGATGTGTCCCAAGTCAGGAGTTGTCAGTCAGTAGTTATAGCTTTGGTTCATGATGTGTGTCATATTTATGTTGTATATATTTAGCCGTTAATTTTCTTGTTTGAATTTTGTCATATTTGTCATATCAAGGCATTTAATAGCTGACATACGATATGGGTTTTTCTCATTGAAAAGGCAAAGCGTTGACCTATAGTTACATTTTTTTTTCACTTGATTTCTGGTGGTTAATTGTCTCATTTACAAAAATACCACCTTTTCTTTTTCTGTATATAGTACTATTAAACATCAACAAACAGAATGTATTTTAACACCTCCATCCTTTCAAATAATTCAAGAATCACTAACCGATCAACTGCTAAAGTGAGTTAAAGGATTTGGGCACTGCAGTTTAATCTTCTCCTTCAGTGTTGGATCAGGTAAGCTTTGTAGGAAATACAGAACCATGGTCCATGCATTCAAGACATATATTACAAAATGCATAAAGAAGGGGAACTGAAATTGCAGCCATTTTAGTGGGTTTCGATGAGCTTTTAAACATGGAAAACTGCCTATTGTTATTAAGAAAGGCCTTTAAATATGTCAACCACGTTATCCTACTCCCGACTGTGTTGTTCCCTTCCATCCCATTTAACGCAATGTACAGTAATGGCACAGATATAGCCATGTGAATTATATGTATAACATCAAGAGTTTGACTGTGAATGACAATTCAAATCTATACGGAAATGAGTATAACGGAGTAAATAACAACATAGGAGCAGCATATGTATATAGAGAACATATCTCTCAAGTTAAATAGTATTCCATGTTTCTCTTTAATGATTTCTGTGATTAAGGGGGTTCTGCTCACACGGAATTCATTGATCCCGGGGTTATGAATAGTAATATTCAATTCATTTGATTGATAATATAACATAGGCAATCATGTTTTGTTCGACGTTTTAGAATCACAGATGACCAGGGATATATACCGTTTGTTTTAGCCAAAACCCCGACTAATGCCAGTAATGTAGCTATAAGAGACAACGTTCTAGTTAGTTGCATTTCTGTCAAAATGCGATGGTTTTAGTGAACATCATTCGTGCGTTTACGGGCGTCGTCACTTCCATCCATATGTAGAGCGGTTAGTTATAAAAAGATAATGCTATATTGCACGGCAAATCAAAGTCATTAGGAAATTGTGATTGAGTACTTACAGAACAAATCTCATTTCTAGTTTATCCTGCAAAATGACGATCACAAAGACGGTTGGTGAATTTTAATATAACACGGATACAGGCGATCCCCTCTATCTGGTAAATGACGTCACAAAGGCGCACAAAATTGACGAACTTTACCGATGAAGGCCATAACTCGAAAGTGGTCTATTGAAAATACATCGGAGCACTAGAGTTCACTACAGTTTTAGGTGAGCGCAGTAATGTTAAGTCAGTTCTCCATAAGTTTTCAACGATTCTATCGTAATCTCATTGTGATGTCATTGTAATCGTTTCTATCGGTTGTCGTAACATTTATTCTTACTCTCAACGTCATTTCAAAGCCTGAAAAGTCATTAAAACAAACAAGTGCGAGTCAGCTGTTGACGAGGTTTTCACACGATTTTATGATGTTCCTGACAGACAAAAAGACGCGTACACAATCATTCACGAGTATTCAACTGTAAGTACAATAATGTACAATATCACTTAACTATACGATATGTTAAATTCGCGTAATGTTATGTTTTTTTTCTATAAAAAAGAGGGAGGTATTAACAAATTCCAACTTGACCATGTTTATTTTATAATCTGACCGTGTGATCACTGTATAAAGAGTTCGTTTTTTTAGTCGAAAATAATTCTGGATTCGGGCATATAACACTATTTGTAGAGTTCTTTATTTACTTACAATAAATTGCCATTTGATTTCAGAAAAATCAATTAAATATGTACACAAATATAATTAATTTACTGATTGTCTAATCAGACTGAAAGACGGGTATATGAGACGAATGTAGGACAGAAAGTCACAGGACAAAAAGTCACGGACAAAAAGTCACAGGACAAAAAGTCACAATTCAGTTTTGAGATTATTTTTCTTTGAACAAGAAAAAACTAATTTAAAAAGACATATTTTGTTTTTTTTTCTGGAACTATTATTTATAAAGCAACTTTGTAATTAAAATTTATGCAATAATTAATGAATGGCTATTATTTATTATTAATTTATTGAACCATAAAATTAATTTTTGATCTCGAAGCGGATTATGTAAAATGTGAAGAGTCATAAATTAATTTTATGGTTCAATAAATTCAAAATAGATAATAGCCATTCATTATAAATCAATTTCTATCAAAAATAAGGCTTAAAGAGCTTTTTATATTATTTATATTAACAAAAACAACGTACACACATGTTGGCGTATGAATACACAACGTCAGAGTGGGCGTGTCGCCATAAAAATTAACAACATTGAAAATAAAGGTAATACTTTTAACCAATCAGAAGACAGTAAATACACCAAATTTATTTATATATTAATAATGATCAAATAATTGCTATGAAAACAAAATGTTAAAGAGGCTTGATCCTTAAATGGCTTCATGGTGCCAAGAAATATATCCTTTGCACGATAAAATTTAATAAATTTTCATTTATCAAGGCTTATGAACAATTTCTTAAACTTAAAAATGAATATATGTAATAAAAAGAAAACATTTCAAGATCTTTCTCTTATATATTCAAACAATTGTCAACAAACTATTTGTGACTTTTTGTCTTGTGACTTTTTGTCCTATCAAATTTGTGACTTTATGTACTGTGACTTTTTGTCCTGTGACTTTCTGTCCGTTTACCTATGAGACAAACCTGAATTGTATTTATTTCATTGATACTTTATTTCATGGAAACTTGAATAGAAATAAAACTTTTAAAGTGTGGGGCTCTTGTCAAATGGAAAGTTATGAATGAACAATTTTAAATATTGATGTAAAAATATAACTCTGGGTATGATTGAAAGTTCAAATATATTGTATGAAAAACTTCATTGTTTAGAAATCTTTGACACTATAAATATAACATTCATTCATGAAAAATGTGGAGAATACATAATTACACTTTTCATAAATGTTTTCATTTATTTCTCTATATTATAATCCAGTATCAGGCTATATATTTTTAAGTGTGTGCACATTATATAAATGTAGCTAACTAGAAAGGTATAAAGTATTTATAGTATTAGGAAAAAGTTGTTTTTTATCCTTTATCATATAGCATGAATAAGAAAATGTATATATAAAAAAGGTTGATACTGAGAAACAAAATATAACATTGTAATGAAAAATGTATAGATCTTTTATTTGCTTGATCCAAGGTGTTTGAACAAATTATCCCATTTAATTTTGACATATAAAAAGATTTTCAATTATTTATGTGTTCTCTGTTTTCTTACAGGATGTGACCATACTTTATGCTGTAATATGATATTAGTATCATAAATATGCCATCAATTGGATTAACAAGACAGGTAAATTTAAGTATAAAGAAGGAAGATGTGCTATGATTACCAATGATTAAATAATGATAGTACAAACTACAAAATGTAATTGGTTTTATAAATTTAATCAGTAGTTTAGCCTAAACTTCAGTTTTTTGTCCTTTCAAACTAAATTTGAATTCTATATTTTCATTTAATGAACTACAATTTGCATAAACCATTAATGATTATAATTTAAATTTGGTACAATATTTTGAATTTATAGAAGTTACAATTGAACAAAATGCATCTCTTTAATTATGCATATAACTTCAAGCTCATGTTCATTGCTGTCATTAAATATACATGAATAGAATAACACTTTTTTAATATAATCAGTTAATTTTTGTAGAAACTTCAAAACAGTAAAGATTTTTGATAATTTAGAGCTGCACATTATTAAATTTTACAAACAGTTCTATTATACATGTATTTTTTCTTGGGTCCTGATTTCACAAGCCTGGTTGACAGGATGATTTACTGATAGTGTGTTTTGAACAATCATTTATGATAAAGGTGATCACAATCTTTGGAAAAGTTATAAAGATCATAGTATATTTATATATTGATTACTGATTTAATTAATGAGGATAGCTGAAGTTGAAATATTCCAATTTATTTCATACATGTACGATGTACATATGTGAAGTTTTGTGTTTAATTATGGTGGTTGTTTACAGTGAGTTACATGCACTATGACCAACAAGTGTTAATTTTCATTATTATTATATTTCGGATCAAATGAATATATATCCATACTGTGATAAAGTGACCTATATATTTACACTAAAAGTAAAACATATCTTTTATGATGTCAACTTGATAAACCCTAAAAAGGGAGGATTGATTCATAAATGTTCATCACAAATGTGTTATTTTTTACTTCAAAATTGCTATGAGAATAAAGCAATGTGAATGGAAAAGGAAAATTCAATGTGATTCATGTACTACAAGGATTAAGTGATTAAAATAAAAGTGTAGGAAATCATTCATTATTAAGGAGGTAGGAAGTATACATTATTCCTTCTAGTTTATTACACTATGTTTTATTTGAAATGTTTATCAACAGTTTGACAGGTGACATTCTTTGTCTATGACATTATTAAAACTACAAATGTATTTTATTCAAAACTTGAATGTAATTTTCCTTACTTTAAGCAATAAAAATGAAAATGTTCTTATGTAAGACATTATTTCCAATTCTTTATACAAATAGACCAATTCTGAGAAGAACCACTATTACTCCTATAATGCTGATTTTAAACTTATACCTTTATATCAAAATGGTCCTCATTTGAGCATGGTATACAGATCTATGACTATGCAAAATACCTCTCCAACTGAATATCATAACAGGGGTATAAAGCAGGGGGAAAGACTAAGATTATCAATATAGGGTCCAACTTGTGAAAAAAGGAAAGATTAGCATAAGCATTATGGATATTTGCAATTAAAAAATATATAGGGGCCAAGTCAAAAACATGTACAAGCCTTGGCTACTGGTCCCCTGCTTGTTATTTTTTTCCCCCAACTCAGTCATACAAATCAAGTGAAACCTTCTCCCCTAGTATTCTTTTGAGTGATAAATCTACCAATTGGAAAGTTAAGATTGTGTTCATATTTTTTTTAAAACATTGAAACAAGTATTTGCTCATTAGTGTACCTAAAGTACAGACCATTTAAATATAGTTTATGTATGATGATATAGGGGCATCATGACATTATTACAATAAACAATGAAACCTTTACTAGTACAACAGAACAAATTCAGCAACTCTCGGAGCAAGAATTTATGATACATGTATCAGAGTCTGAGAGGGGTTTACAGAATACTAGAGAATATAATTATGGCTAATACTACACAAAAAATAAAAAGAGAATATCATAGTGCTGATTATTGTCTGTCTGTTATAGTGACCATATAAAGGCAAAAAACAAAAGAACAGAAAAGGTTACCTAGACATTAAAGGATACAGATTGTATGAAATAAAGGACCCCCTTAAGCATTCCTAGACTCTAATTTATCTTTACAAAATACATTAGGGGACGACCATTTGATATTCTGGGGGGGGGGGGGGGGGGGGGGGCAGGAGGATTTTGAAAATAAATAACTCAGCCTTGATAATCACAAAAATAAATGGTTTGTTCTGTGGTAGTTTGAAAATAAATTACCTGACTTGCAATGTATTGAAAATAAATAACTCAGCAGGTCTAATCGAAAGTATGAGATGGCACCAGATTCTTCATAAATTCATCTTTTTTCCAAAAAAAAAATCGGGAAACACTTCCCATATCTTTTAATAATAAAAGTATAAATATTATTTAAATATACTTAAAATGTCAGAAAATTGGTTTCATTTAACTTGAGGTTAATTGTCTCAGGAACACTTACCTCACTTTTATCAAATCAGGGTCGTAACTACATTTAGACAAATGCCTCATGTAGGAAATTTCAAAACCAAACGCTTGTCTCCATATCAAACTGTGTTTACCGTGAAGCAAGTTCTGTTCTCCCTCAGACGTAGCCCCTGATTTTTCGGGATCAATGTTTCTTATTTATTTGTCTTTTGTTCATTGATTGCCCTTCTGTATTCTGTTAGTGTTGCATTCATTTTGTAATTTAGTAATTTTATTATTAACTTGATCATGAGTTTAACAAAACACAGCAGCCACAGACTTAACTATGTGAATTACATTTTTGCTTTATCGTGCATATTTGTCTTTTGATGTTGTTTCTAGAAACTTAAGACTTACACTGAATCTATAACGTGATTTTGCTTTGAGACCAAAATATTGTCATAAAATTATTAAAACAGAACTTGCATTTTCAGTTTTAGAAAGGGTCTGGGGAACACCCAGAAGGCATGATTTTGCATCATTTGTTCTATAGCTTCTTGGGCCTTCAGCGGTTCGCTCCGCTCGGCAAAACATGTTTGCCAATACTTTTAAAAGAGCCTTAGTTACAACCAAACTTTAATACTGTGTATGTATGCAACACATGTATATGCATTGGGGAATATAGAAGATTCATTTCTGCAGAGGATAATAATTAATTCTGATTAAATGGTACATAATGAATTGACTTTACATGAATTATTTATAATAAACAAATAATTTAAAAATTGTATGTTTTCGAATATTATAAATATAGTTGTGAAAATAAATAATCAGTCCCTTGTTTTAATGAAAATGAAAAATCTTGCTTCAATAGTGCAGAAAATAGATAATCTGTCCTCTTAGTTTACAAAAATAAATAACCGATCCAAAACAAATCCTCCTGGCCCCCCCAGAATATCAAATGGTCGTCCCCTTAGATGTAGTTTTTGAGCAACCGGACCCTCCCCATTTTTACAACCACATGATTTATCCTGAAAGCACAAACAAATACAAATTAAGGTGAAAGTGTTTATAAAAAATAAAAATATATCATACAGACAGAAAAACAGCAGCTTATTTCGATAATTAAAAGAAAAAAATCAGCGTTCTCAGTTGACAAAGGGGAGAAACTCGTTTGGTACATTGAAGGTCAATTGAGCGTTTTAAAATCGACGATTTAAACTGAAATACTGAAAAGTTGTTCATAAAAACGAGTAGAACAAGGGCATACCGACCACTAAGGTAGATTTTTTTTTGGTTTCCCAGAAAAAATATTTAAAATTACACTGCGCTAACATATGGCAAAGAATACAGATAATATAAGTAGTGATAAAAATTTGTCTGAAACTGCAAAAAAAACACAAAATGTGAAATGATGGACCTTTGAAGCTGTTTTTCTATGCATTATCTTTAAAAACAACACTTTGCCATGATTTTTTAATGACCTTTCGATGAAAGGCTATTTAAAGGTGTCTTCAACGATATATTTAAACATCAGCATGCCCTTATTCTACTACGATTTATTTGTCCGTATTTTAATTTCTATTTCGGGTGGTCACGTGACCATTTCCCTGGGTCTAAAAATAGATTTGGATATTTTTTTCTCAAAAACTACATCTAATGTCTTTATACAAACCGACTTTACTATGATTGAAGACAACTTCTTCTTTACCGGACAATGAATTTAAAAACACTGCATTTTTGTATTTTTTCAAGTGGCGAACAACCTTAACATCATTGCGAGGTTCATGTTGCTCAATCATTAGTTTTCTGTGTACAGATTTAAGGCCTGCTGTATATCATTGATCTTTAGGATTTATGATTACCGATTGCGAATCCCCCCAAGGAATGTATCACACAAAAGCAAGACAAGACAAGACAAAACAAGACAAATACTTTATTAAAGTCTCACCTTATGTACATACATATAAAACATATACATATATAAACAACAGCGTATACATAAGCCACTCTAAAAAGAGTTACGAGAGACTGATTAAAACACATATACAAAAAAGAAAGAAATATACAAGCATTAAACCTGTGTAACATCGACATATATAAAAGGTTAATTTCAGCTTATACATAAAACACTCAAAAAAGAGTAGAGAGAAACTGATTAAAACATATTGACATAAAATATGTAAAAGTAATGTATATACAATCATTAAACATATAAAACACTTTTTCTTTTCAATAATATATCATGGCAGATTTTGGCAGTGTAAAGTTGCATATCATCATTATTAAACATAAATATAAGTTTTTCATCATCAAGCATATTTATAAAACTATCGTCAAAGTGACTAGCACGAGTAAAAAAGCTTTCACGTAAATCTGCATATATTTGACAATGCAATAAAACATGTTTTTCATTTTCAATATCATTACAATTAAAACACAACCTTTTTTCTAAACATATATTCTCGTATCTTCCAGTTTCTATTCTAATAGGTGCAACGCCACACCGAAATTTAGACAGAGCACTCCTGTATTTACCAGGCATATTTTTAATCAAATAATTCTCAACACCATATAAACATTTGAATTCTCTGTAAGTTCGTAATTTACTTGTATCACTAGACATCAATTTTCTTAACCAATCCTGCTTAAAATTTTCCAATAATACATTTTCGATACCTTTTATATCATTCATACTTAAAATATAATTAATCAGAATTACATAAATTATTAATACCAAGACTAATAAATTTGGCATTTACTCTAAATTGCCAATTTTTTATTCTACCCTTTCGATAGGAATTACTCTATAAAAAACCTTTTTTATTCAACCTCTCATCACACATTTTTGTTAATCGTGACCAGTTTCTAAATACACAAGACCATTGCTTAATACTACAAGGCATCCAGCCCATATCACCATATAATGACAGATTTGGTGAGTATTTTCCGACACCCATAAAAAAGCGCATGGCTCTAATCTTCACACTGTTAATACATGATAAATCCTTGGTACCCCATATAGCAGCACCATATTCAATAACAGACCAAACTAATGAATCAAAAAAATTTGTAAATGTGGAGTAATGAAAACCTCCATTCGCTTTACACTTGGATATTAATAACCCTAATGATCTTCTAGCGGATTTTGCCACCGCTTTTGCCATATCATCATAACTCAAAAATTCAGTAAAAAGTAAACCAAGATAATTATAATGAGATACAGTATCTATTTTGTTACCATTAAATAAAAATTGAAAAGTAATTCTAGGCACAGACTATGTTCTAAAATTTACAATGTTTGACTTATCTAAATTAACTGTCATATCATTTTTATTGCACCATGTATTGAGTGTATCTAACAGTTTTTGTAAATCTTTTTCATTTTCAGTTAAAAATACATCATCTGCATACAATAATATACAAACTTTATCATTATCAATATTAATACCAATATTTAACCTTTTAATATCATCAATTAAATCATTTATAAAAATATTGAACAATAATGGCGATAATATACACCCTTGTTTTAAGCCACAATTTACGTTAAACCAATCAGTAAAATTACCGTTAATCTTAACACAAGACTGAACATTTCTATACAAGGAATGTATTGCCTGCAGCATTTTCGAACTTATTCCTAATGACTGTAGTTTACAAAACAACAAATCTCTATTAATCTAATCATAGGCCTTTTTAAAGTCAATAAATGCAATATAAGTTGAAAGTTTTCGAAGTTTTCGTGTTTCAATAATGTTTGTTGAAGTACTTATATGATCCAATGTATTTCTACCTTTTCGAAAGCCATTTTGCTCATCATGCAGGAAGTCGAGGTCATCAAGTTTGTGTGTTAAACGTACATTTAGAATACCACAATAGAGTTTATAAGAAGTTGGCGCTAAAGTCAAACCGCGATACGACAGAGGTCTCGAGGGTCTGACGTGGAACTCTTAGGAATTGGAGTAATAACACCTTTTGACCACATAAAAGGTACCTTCCCGGAGTTATAACAAACATTAAACATTCTAGTTAATGCCATTAACGTAGTCTGATTCTTATAAAGTTCAACGGGAATCTCATCATAACCAGGAGCTTTTCCGCTTTTAGAAGACAGTAGAGCGTTCAAAACTTCATCAACTGAAATTTCACAGTCAAGCATATCATCAAGTATAGATTGATTATTTAAGTCATAATCATAATTATTACAATTTCTATTGAGCATATTAGAAAACTCAGATTTCCATTTATATAATATATCATTTTTTTTACACGAAATAGACCCATCACTAAGTTTTACCTCCATAGGAATACTTTTTTGCCGCTCGTTTCCGACACCAATTCTACCAATCTTTTTCCAAAATTCCTTTGGATTTTTACAAGAGTTATCCAAATCTTCTTGAAACAAATACCAGTACTGACGTTTTGAACTTTGCACAGCTTTATCAAATACTTTCCGTTTATTTATAAAACAACTGCGAAACTCTTTCTTTTGATTTCGATTTTTACATTTTATCCATTTTTTTTTTTTTCAGAAATACACACTTCATTCCAGAGAATTGTTAAATCATCATTCCACCATGGTTTCCTTCACTTTCTCTTTTTATTACTAACTCCATCATGTATTCATGTTGTTTTAGATTGAAGTTTTGACGACATTTCGTTTTTTATAACGCTCACGAAATCTTCGTACACACGGTCAATGTTGTCTTGAGTGGCCTCAGAAGATTCCAAGTGCTGAATAAGCCCATTGATTTCAGAAATAGCAGAACTAGTTACAAGCCAATCATCGGGTAGATTGCGTGTATCATTTTTGGTTGTTTTACGTACATTTTGAGTTATATTCAGGGTGTTTGTTTTAATTCCAGAACTAAAATTCAACGTGAAGTCCCATGACAGGAAGGAGTGATCCGGAACTATTCTGGTCAGATTGTATTTACCGATGGCACAAGTTTCATTAATTATTTCGCTTGTTCTAGTTACTTTGAAATTATCGAAACAGTCAAGCATTTCGTATGGTACTACACAATAATCTACGACGCTACTACCACGTGAAGATACAAATGTAAAGTCGTTTTTAACTGTTTTGCGTCCATTTAAAATACAACAGTTTACGTCAATTAAGAAATCACAAAAAGTACTACCATAACTATTATGATGAAAGTCAATTACATGTCTTTCGGGTAAACTGTCTATTCCAGCAATCGAATCCGACAAATCGGAACATCTACTATTCCAATCGCCACACAAATAAAACGGAGACCCTTGAGGAAGGGTGTAGATTTTTGACATTAAGGTTTCAAAAAATTCGTTCACGTTTACTGCCCGTGTGGAGTTTTCAGGTGGCAAATATACAACACAAACACAGAAAGTGTTCTGTAAACAGTTTTTATCCTCCAATCTCACCCACAATATTCCATCAGTATCATTGTCAATTATTTCAACATCAAATTGACTGCAAATATCATTGCAAATTAAAAGTCCGACCCCACCAGAACCAGTTTTCGCTCGCACGTGAATGTTTTTACGATTAAAACCGAACCAGTTATAACCATCCACTTCAATGCCTTTATTACCGGTCAAATGCGTTTCCGCAATTCCAATCATATGCAGATTATAATATTTAAAACATGAATCTAAAAAGTTAAACTTGTCACTATGTACATTGGTATTCCATCCATTAACATTCCAAAATCCGCAAGATAACTAATGTCCACCTCCTCTACCGGAATGCGGTCTTCTGTCGAAATGCTGACTTCTACCACGACTGTAATTACCACGACCACGTCCGTTATAATTTCGACTTCGATCGTTATTGTTCGATTTCACATTTCTGTCTTGTTGATTTTGTTGATTTTCAAGGTGTTTTGATGATGTGTTGTATATGGACCTATCTACTTCACCTCTCTGACTGTTTTTATCAAATTTTGGTTTCACAACTGTTCCCTTGATATCTAACTTATGTTCGCCAATAGTTTTCACAATATGCTTCAGGCTAGCATTTAAAATCCGCTGCGCTTTAGGAACTGAATGTTCAATGAATACATTATTAAAATTCCGAGATTCTTTTAAGCTACTCTTTTTCTCCATCACTTTTCGCTTGTCTTCTGCAGACGCAAAGCCAACTACAACAACACCATGTTTTCCGGGGTGATTATCAAATTTACGCTCCGCCGATAAAGGTTTAACATCCTTTAGTCGCAAACCATCCTTGATCAATGCAGTTGCATTTTTCAACACATTTTCGGTTTCGGTCTGCGGTAAATTTTGCACAACAACAAGCAGCTTTTCGTCGTTTACAAAGGATTTCTGTTTCAATACATCTGCATAAGATTTTTCGAGACTAGTAACTTTATCCGAATCGGATACTACTTTAATATCCTCTTGAAATTTATGGGTTACCTTTTTTAATTCCTCAGACACTTTGATATCAATTAAGTTTGCAATTTGAATAGGAATACTTGTTTCGATACTATCCATCCTTTTGGTAATAATGTCAACAAAATTATTTAAACCACTTCTTAATCCGATCACTAGACCTTTTAATTCACTAATATCACTTTTATTAGAGTCTGAAGAGTGTTCACTTGAAATGAAATTCTTACTACACTGTGGTGAATCCGTTAGTCGAATAATATCATTCGCATTATCTACAGTTGTAGGTTTCAATTTCTTGACACTGTTTAAGAGGGAATCTGATTCCAATCGCCTTTTTGTCCTTCCATTACTATAGTTTAAGTTACTCACGATTCCTTCTGTGTTGACATCAGCCTTTGTGACGATTTCATTTACTTTGTGCGGAACCATCACCGACTGTACGTATGTGTCTGCTGCGCTCATATTCAGTGGATCAAATTCTAGCATATCGAAACTACTCATTATTGCACAGCAGCTAACTAACAATATAAAAAATAATAACAAGCTCAGTATTTCACAAGCAAATTTTAATCAGACTAGATATGGCATCTCTACCTCTACTTTCTAATCTTTAAAAACCTAAAAAAAAAACGTAAAAACAAAAGCATAATCAGTGTGGACTAACCCCTAAGAGGCTGTGCCAATTAGCATAGAGCTTCAGGTGGAAAGTGAAAAAAAAATTAAAAAACATAAAACTTCTGTTAAAATGAACATCTTAGGCTTATAAGACTATATTACAAATAATGAAGACAAATTGAAAGAAATCAAGCTTTATTAGCAGTCAAATAATGGTTATTATAGAAACTAGTCAATCTGAAACACTATTTTTGGTAAAATAAACTCGATATTTCCACATAAAATATAATATTAGAATTAAGAATATTGGTCACTGCAAGTAAGTATTTTAATTATATAACCTTAAAATGATAAGCTAAAAAAAATGTATCTGAAAAAAAGGTTTATTTATGGTTGCTATGGTAACAGGAAAATCAAATGGTTCAAGTGTATAAATTTTACACAAAAATAAGCAGTTTTGGGGTCAAAATGGAAAAAAATCCAGATGTCTGCAACATAAAATATGGTACTGAAAAAAATAAGTGACTATCATATAATTAAAAGAAAAATAAAATTGAGTAGACATTTGTATATATATTTGTGGCAGCTAACCAACATTATGCTATATCGGAATCAATTTTGTACAAAAACTAGAAATATTGTCACTTTAGGGGTCAATATTATAAAAATGGTTACACATATGATTTAATTTGTACTGCAAAACAAATGTCACACAAAAGCGTTTTCAACTGAGTAGGAAAATAAGCATAAAATCTCCAAGGCAACCATCTGTTTTGCATAGCAACCAACTGAGGCTGAAAATATACAATGCTGATTTTTAACAAAATGCACAAAAAGTAGGCACTTGAAGCCTGATGGGAAATAAAAAAAAAACCCAAAGCAGTCCAATTGTGCTTAAAGATATGCGAAAATCTCCTTCGCGACACTACATTCATGACATAAATGCCTAGTAACCAACTGATATTTGAAAATACCCAAGCTCAATTCATGGATAACAAGCACAATTTAAAAAAAAATGCCTGAATAAAATCAAAAATAACAAAAGAAGATCAATTATGCATAATGATATTTAAAAATATCTAAAGCAACACCGCTTTTTGCATAGCAACCAACATATGTGGTGTAAGTTGTATGCAAAGATTATTAGTAAAATAGTCTTTTGAGAGCCTGAATTATTCACCTGTCATTTTTTGTGTAAATCTTGCATCAATGATTATTTTTGATATTCAATGCTTATCAATTAAATGTGTATTTAAACATGCTAAATTTCGGGAGAAAAAACTTCAGTAAAATCATCTTTCAAGGGCAATAACTTGTATAGGCAGGTAGTTGAATATTACTGTAAATTTAACAATTTTGAAAATCTTACTTTGATGAACATTTTTGCTGTTTCCATTTTTTCCATTTTTTAGAGGCCATGTTATTAAATTCAGTTTTTTCTTTTGTCAATTATTTCATTAATGCAACAGGAAATTCATGAGAAATTATGGTTTCCAAATGTTATTCTCTGAACCATTTGCTTATTTGCTAATTGAAACCCTCCTGTATGGAAAATTGAACCCCCTGTTCATCCAAGACACTAATTGGAACATAACATAATGGTACACGTAGTTTTAAAATGCTGTGATTCCTAACCTACGCATTATTAAGATGGACAGCACATGATTTGTTATAAATTGAAATTCTGTATCATATGGAGGGTTCAGTTTTCCATGGTAGGGGGCTCAATTTTCCATGTCTAAGTTAATATGTTTCAAAATCATTTCTTAAAAGTTTTATTCATACCAAAAACTTATTTATGTATTATTTCTATATAACACAGCTGGAATAGATATGACAATTTGAAAATCTGAGGTCTATTTAAGGGTATCACAGGGGGTTCAATTTCCATTTGGGGGGGGGGGGGGGGATTTTGACCACGGGTTCAATTTTCCATATGGAAAATGGACCCAGTGTGCAATTTCCAGGGGGGTCAATTTTCCATATGACACCGGCTATAAATGTTCACAGGACATAAGACTATTCAACTACCAATCATCAGTATTTATTTTTTTATATTTTTTTCTTACGTAGTTACACTAGGACTTCAAACTCCTTGCATTGTTTCGTTAAACTGCAAACACTGCCTTAAAAGATTTCATCAATATTTAGACAATGGGGGACGACCATTTGATTTTCTTGGGGGAGGAGAGGTTTTGTGCATTGACTACTGATTTTCATCTGTTGCCATGAATCAACTACCAATCCTCTATTGTGTGATGCTAAATCACAATGATATCAACGTATTGTATAGGAGTAACGTGACGGTTGTCTCATGTAGAGCATGAACTGGTTTCCTTTCTGAAGCTCCTGAGATCATTTCTGGTTTTTGATGGGGTTTGTGTTGCTAAGTCTTCAGTTTTCTATGTTGTGTTTTGTATACTGTTGTGTGTCTTTTTGGTAGTTTTTTTTTGTCAAAGCATTGTCCATATCAAAAGAAGAAGGTGTGGTATGATTGCCAATGAGAAAACTCGCTACCAGGGACCAAATGACATAGAAGTTTACAACTATAGGTCACCGTACAGACTTCATCAATGAGCAAAACCAGTCAGTTCGTTTTCGACTTATGAGTTTGATTATCTCTTTTGTATCTTTCGTCTATCTTTTGCTAAGCATGCATATTTTTTCTGTGACTTTGCCACGTGATAATTTTTTCCCTTATAAACACAGCTGTTTCCTGGTTTATGCGTTGCAGAGTATTGATTTGCATTCTGACTTCTGCAAGGTTAATTATCTGCAGCTCTTACCAGGCCAGGATATTCATTCTTAAAATCCTTCTGCCCCCTCCCCTCGAAAATCAAAAGATCGCCCCATAAAAAAGCTTAACACCAAAATATACTTTGTTGCAAGATATATTTAGCATGAAAATGTAAAAGATATTTTTGGATAAAACTGTGGCTTATATCTTTTTTGACCGTAAACTGCTAGAAAAATTGCCATTTTAGGTCAAATTTGTCAATTTCAACACGTTTGTGATGTCACTTGTGACCTTTTTGCACTAAAGTGTCCTACAGCCTGTTGATTTATCAATAAAGTTATCATAATTTTGATAGGCTTGAATAATATTACTTTTTTGGGGGCAATTTCAGGGACCAAATAATGGCTCTTATCGTACCTCCCTCTTTGACGGATAAGACTGTGAGTCTGTGACCAAAAATACTCATCTGACTTTATTGTAGGGTTGTCATATCAAAAGGAAGTTTAACTATAACTATTGGTTAAAGAAGACTAACAATAATATAGATTTGCAAATTGAACCCAAAAAAAAACCACATCAAGTCAAAACTTTACAAAAACAAATAAAAGATAAAAGATCTAAGTTTCTAACTATTCTCAATGTTAACAGATCAAACTTTCTCTGATTTAAAAGCCTTGAAATACCTGTAACATTGCAATACTGGTTGTTAATTGACTTTTATTATAGTGAATATTAAAGTTTTGGTGTTTTTACCCTTTAAAATTTTTGTGGTTTAATCTTTACAGAGCCCCTTAGGTGCCAGGTAAATATAATTATTTTTGTTTGCCGGATATTTAATCTGGTGCGTACAAGTTTGAAAAATCGTGTGCACGAATTTGAAACTGGTGTTCGCGACTTTTAAACTGGTGCGCGCGACTTTTTAACTCATGCGCACGACTTCGAACCTTGTGTTCACAACTTTTAAACTCATGCGCATGACTTGCAAAAACTTGTGCGCACAACTTTCAAAAATTGTTCGCAAGACTTTCAAGCTCGTGTGCACCTTCGTATAGAATCAGTCAAACTTTGTTTGAAAGTTGTGCCCATTTGAAATGTTGTGTGCACGAGTTAAAAAGTCGTGCGCCCGATTTTTCAAACTGGTCCCCATCACATTAAATCTCCGGCATATGAAAATATATATATTTACATGGCACTTAAGGGGCTCCCTAAATGTTTGTATTTGTAATTAATTTGTTGTTCAATCTCTGCATCACCTAGTCTTGCAAAATTGATCAATGTTCTTTCATTGTGACTTTGATGAAGGGGGATACAACTGCAATGAAAAGTTTCTATTCTATGCAAATATATTTTAATCAGAGTTTTTTTTTTAGCTCATTCATCAATATAAGGGAGATAACATGTCTTCTACATGTATGATAGGGGACCAAATTGGACCTAACAATATTTGTATTTAAAACCGTCCCTGATTAAAAAAATTAAACATTGATTCTATATACTAGTACAATAGATAAAACATTGCAGTGTAAGATTTAGGAATAATCTTTCCGTGGATACATATATGTCAGTTATAAAATGAAAGTAGATTCAGTAAAATGACAGAATTTGTTTTGTGTCAGATGAACTAAAATAAGGAGTTGTGGTATAATTGCCAATAAGACAACTATACACCAAATACCAAAATATTATAGATCTAAGCTACTATTGGTCTTCATACAACCTTCACCATTGAGCAAACCCCATACTCTATAGCAAGCTATAAACAATGATAAAAGCCCACAGCATGAAAAAATGTTTAAAACAAATAAATGAGAAAACCCATGCCTGATTTAGCTTAAACAATAAACTAAAAAAAATATAGCAGACAGCAACCAACGACTACCACTAAATCACAGGCTCCCGACGTGGGACAGGCACTTAAAGAATGTGTGAGGCGAGGGGGTAAATATGTTTACAAGTGCTCAATCGGACAAGTCTTGTTTGTCGTGTATGTTTTTTTATTTTAGTTCATTTATATGTTTTGGAGTTTAGTGTGTCGTCCATTTTCATTGAACTAGTACACATTTTTGTTTAGGGCCAGCTGAAGCCCGCCTCTGGGTGCGGGATTTTCTCGCTGTGTTGAAGACCCATTGGTGGCCTTCGGCTGTATTCTGCTCTTTGTCGGGTTGTTGTCTTTTTGACACATTCCCCATTTCCATTCTCAATTTTATTGAACAATAGTGTAATTTAATTTAAATGCACAACATAAAAACACATTGTAAAATTCAGTTGAAAAAACTAACGAAAGGACAAAGTACGTACAAAAATATTCCTTTTGCATGTTTTGATAGCCAATTGTGTAACCAGGGTTTCACAAATGTGTAGAATTTTCTTAAAGTCTTTTTTCAAAAGTGTAAAAATATGATCAGTCACTTGAAATTGCAGGCCAAAATGCATCTTCCCCTGTATTGTTCCACATATGTATATAGCTTTGACTTGAAAGACTTCAAAATAAATTTGCAATATTATTGATGCCTCAGTAATTTTGAATGTTTTGACTTAAATTAAAATCTGCAAAGGTGAAAATATCCTTTTCTTTTAAATTTTCGCAACAAAACTTGTTCAGCAACTTCCAGCAAATACCATGTAAATTTGACTAATTGAGTCATCAGATTTTGAATTAAAGATGCTTGACCATAGTTGAAAAAGGGCAAATAATTTACGTTTAGGTCATTTTAAATAGTATGTTGTGGGTGCTTTGCTTAGAAGAGGGAGTTAAATCAATTATTAGAGTGAATTCGAATAAAATCAACTCTGTAAAGTTATCATCTGTTAAACATATAAAAAATCTCATTTGTTTATGTGAAAGGTTGGAATGAATGAATTGAATATTTCTAAAAAAAGTTCAAAATCATTTATACAATTTAGGACTTACTATCACATTTAAGGGGGGCATTACTAGGGTTGGCAGAATAAAAGAGCCTGAGAGTTCAAAATAGTGAATTGTTAATGCCCACAATGGTCAAAATTTAAGACATTTTTAACGAGTTTTTAAAAAAAAAAAAAAAATTTAAATTGTAAGCCCTCTGTGCTTCCCCCCAACCCTGAATCCGCCTTTCATTTGTCCCAAATACTTAATAATTGGCATAATCCATCTATAAACAATTTTATCCTGCAATCAGCCAACTATTGTACAAATAACAGGTACACAAATAAATTTTTGCTTTATTTGTACTTGTACAAATAAAGTCTCCTGTTATCCCTCTTCCATGTTGAGCAAGCGGTAATGTGGATATTTCTTTTTGCGTACCAGTTATGTGGGGTCCTCTTCGCGGTCCGCGTTTAAACTATGTCGATTTCTTTGAAAAGTTAGAGACAATGATTAAGATTTTAACAACTAAAGTTTCAAGTGTTGGGTGTAAATTTCAGGATAAAAACAATATATGTACATTGTCGGAAATGTAAAATTTATTTGTACTCGCTGCGAAACAGGAGATAAACTCGGCGAGCCTCGCTTTTCGTCCTGTTTTTAAAGCTCATACAAATAAATTTTATATTTTCCGACAATGTTGCATATATATTATGAAACAAAACAGTATAATAATGTTAGCAGATAAGCAGTAGGATGACATCAGGTCATCTCAGTACAGACTATTTCCGGCAGCCGTCGAGAAACTTACAAAAAGGAAAAAATGGACATTTTTGAAACCATTAGCAAAACTATTCTCTTAAAAGTCTACTCAATTTTATTTTTTTTATTAACACTATATATAGAGACTTAATATTAGGAATACAATATACATTAAACCACTGTTAGTCCGGATTTCGGTATACATATGATACAAATTAGGTCTTATTCTTTAATGTTTCCAATTCTAATTCCTTTACATTTTCCCGTTGCCATAGCAACGTATTAAAAAAACATCATCACTGATAAAAATGCTTTATATGATTGGCAATGGTTACCTTACTCTGTATTTGTAGCAAAAAAAAATCCTAGGTGGCCTGCAAATGTGTTGACTTTTGTCTATTTTTGGTACGCTCTTTGGACTCGTAACTAAGGAAACATTTTCCTTAGATACAAGATGTAAGGACATGATTTAAAAGTTTTTTTTTCCTTATATATATTCTTTATGATATAGCAAATCAATTCAGAGCATTTTAAACTGAATCTAGATTTTTGCTCATTCAAGGTTTGTACAGTACGAAGCTTGATGCTTATTGACATGGCCTCTTAATTGTTTTGAACTTTTCTTTTCAAACAGAAAAGGAGGTTCTTGAACAAGGGAGTCTTTATGAAAAAGTAAAATTGAGCAATAGTTGTATTGTTGTTATCATGATTTAGTTGATCGTGCAGTGATATCTGTGTAATAAGAGACTACAAATATGCGCATGCGTTGTTAGTCAAATCCCGTCACATTCTACCTTATTTGTTTTCGGAACTGAATACGATTTATTTTTTAGAATCTTATTGTCATGAGAAACGCCATAAGTGTTATCAGCAGAAGAATAATTGATCGCCATTCCAGAGCAGATGTGTCCCCTTTCCATCAGGTTTTCATTAAGATGGATTTGTTGTACCTTAGTCTTTAGTTTTCTATAGTGTTTTTAACCTTGAATGCCTTAACGTGTATTTTCTCTTGATTATTTCACTATTTGTGTTCAAAATATGTTTTATATATCTTTTGGATTTTCTATTTTTAAAATAATTTCTCTCTATATAAAACGTGTAGTGATGCAGTATGTTTACTTACAAAAGTTACGTTCGCAGATGTAATAATACTCATTCGAGCAAGTCCAATCAAACCAACGTCTAAAACTACTTCCAGTACTGTAAGCAACGCAATTGTATGAAGTTCCCTGTGCACCATAGCCACTTTTCCATGACTTGTACGTGGCCTGTGACTGATCAAAAGTCCAATGCCAATCTCCTTCCTTCAGGTCTGTCAATCCTTTCCAATAATAATAATTTACTACGAAATAAACATGGACAGTGCCTATTGGTGTTTTATTGATATGAGCGGCGTCGGATAGAAATCGGCCTTATACAAGGGGACGTCAACATGTAAATGTATAAGACTGATTTATTTTGGAACATTTAAATACGAAATAAAAGAGGACTTTTAATCTGTTTTGCAGGGTTCTTATTAAAACTCAATTTTCAAACAGTTACAGACTTTCCTTAAAGATTTTTTTCAACCCAAAATAGGTTAAAAGAATTATTGATATTCTATTGCATAAGGTCGATTTCTATCCGACGCAGCTCATATTATATAAATTAAATGGAAGAGTTACGCTTCAATATACTTTAATGGAGAATTTCATTCACTTTGACTACGTTTATTATTGCTTTAAGCATATTTTAGTAAAATATAAATTTTAAAGTTTAACATTAGCTACAACAATACAACTGCTTAGGAAAATTAAAGTCATGCATGTACTTTTTGGTCTGTTATCAGAAATCCATCTGTTCAGACGAATCGTCAGCTTTGACAATGTATCCACCAATTTCCGTACATCGATGCTACAAAGAAAAAGAAAAGGTATTATTAGATAAACTATGATAATCTTTTTTTTTCCAGAACTACAGTTTTTTTATGGTGTAAAGAGAATTTTTTTATCAGGTTTATTCGTTCATCTAATTATATGTGTTTCTCCTTTTTTTCCACTCCAACTACATATACCAAAACGGCAATAAACTAAAAGAGGTCGACATACAATAATTATCGATAGAATGGTAAATTATTTGTGGTTTCGTCATTGTTCTGGGAAAATATTGAAATGGCTGATAAGCACAAGTTGAAGTTTTTGCAAAATTGTGTGTTGACTCCAGTAAAATTGTCTGTTTGTACTATGCTCTGAATGATGTGAATTAATTAATTTAGGTCCTTCTGATTTTTTTAAGCATCTTTTTCTCTCTCTCTCTCTTTTTAAGCCTTGTTTCTTTTTTATTCTATATTTGAAACTGTGTTTTTATCGATTTTAGAAAATGATAATGTAACAATCTCTTTTCATATTGAATTATGTATAAAACCCTTTTTGCTATGAAACTTCAGTTTGCGAGTAGCTTGATAGTATTACTACCATTACGACTGTTGCATATGGAATTACCATAAATAATAGTCACTTTTAAGTGGTATTTTTTTTGTCCTTATACCTCTCGCCTAGATGAACAATTCTTATTCAAATCACCCTGTTGTTTTAACAGGATGTATAGAAATGCAATATTTGCTAATATAAAACCATTCAAAATTTTTAAAAGATGAAAAACATAAATATGTTATATTTGTCGTAGGACGTAACGAACCTACAGTCTTTCATCTGATTTGCTTTGTGTGTCTAAGGAATCTAGACGTTTAATGACTATACCAATTAATTCCCAATTACAAAATACATAAACAAATACATATACATACATAAATTGCATATTTTGGCGTTAATATTGATTCACTTATAGGGTCTTTGCATCGGCACTAAACACATTTATTTTAAAACCAGTTGTTGGCATGACACGGGTTATGTTCTTCTCATATATGTTATGATGGTATGATACTAAACCCCTAACGGGAAGGATTGTGCCTGATATTCATATGATGAAGACATAATCTTTCAATCAGTTTAATTGAAGTCTTGAGCTGACATGTCAGTTAACTGCTAGTAGTCTGTTGTTATTTATGTATTATTGTCATTTTGTTTATTTTCTTTGGTTACATCTTCTGACATCAGACTCGGACTTCTCTTGACCTGAATTTTAATGTGCGTATTGTTATGCGTTTACTTTTCTACATTGGCTAGAGGTATAGGGGGAGGGTTGAGATCTCATAAACATGTTTAACCCCGCCGCATTTTTGCGCCTGTCCCAAGTCAGGAGCCTCTAGCCTTTGTTAGTCTTGTATTATTTTTAATTTTAGTTTCTTGTGTACAATTTGGAGTTTAGTATGGCGTTCATTATCACTGAACTAGTATATATATTTGTTAAGGGGCCAGCTGAAGGACGCCTCCGGGTGCGGGAATTTCTCGCTGCATTGAAGACCTGTTGGTGACCTTCTGCTGTTGTCTGTTCTATGGTCGGGTTGTTGTCTCTTTGACACATTCCCCATTTCCATTCTCAATTTTATAAACAGATACCAAAAAAAGAGGAAAAAAAGAATACAACATTTTAGCATAAAAGAGAAAGTAAATGAACAGTAATAAAACACTTTACTTAACTCATTACCAGGAGAAGCCTTCAAAAACAAAACAATATAGCATTTGGTATTACAACGAACATACGTATAAGTGATTAATGAGAACTGGTAACCTACCTCAGCTGTAAACCAACCACATTGTTCGTTAGCATAATAATAACAATGTCCATTATATTTCAACCACTGCTGTTCTGAAATACAAATACTTGTAATTAAATTTGTTAGGGACATTCACGCTTCCCTTATTCAAATTGAATAACAACAAAATATAAGATATCAGGTGTTTGCATTTAGCTATCGTGCACTATCATCTGCCTTTATGTGACTGATATTGGTAGAAAATATTGTGCTTCATCTTAATTTCAATCGTGTTTTGTTTCTAGATCTTGTAGCGTGTCGTAGTACGACAAACCAGAGGCAAAAGATAGCAAGAAGACATTCAGCGAGAAGATACTGACGATGGAAATGCAAAATACGAAAGATGACAAAAAGACAAGCAAGTGAAAAAAGACGTTACGTTATAAACAAAAGACTGAGCTACACGAACCCCATCAATAATTTGGTTGTTCTCAGGTGCTCCGGAAGGGTCCCATCATTAAGGCAAAGTGTAAAATCTTGACTGGACAAGAATGACTCTTGGGATTGACTTATTGACTGAACTGGACTGTTGGACATGACTGGAATCGCATTAATATTTTTGTTTACTTTAAATGTAAAACATTCATTTAAATGGTAAAGTACAGCGTTATTTTTGTTTTCGAATGATGTTTTAGCGACATACAAGATTTCTCTTACAGGTGGTTTATTTTAAAGTTGAATGTGTAAACATTGATCAGGTTACAATTGCGATCACCTCGGGTTTTTCAGTGGGGTTCGTGTTGCTCAGTATTTAGTTTTCTATGTGGTATTTTGTGTACTGTTGTTTGTCCTTTCGTAGTTTTTTTTTTTTTTTTTTTTTTTTTTTTTGCTATGGCATTGCCAGTTTGCTTTCGACCTATTAGTTTGAATATTCCTTTGGAATAGTTCACCTCTGTTGAATGATGTGATGTTAGTTATTGATCATTCATCAAAGACAAATACAGTAAATAATTGCTAATAACTTTAACATGCCTATGGCGTTATTATATATATAGTTAAAAGAAAAAGGAAAGTTGAAAAGCTAATTATACGATTTTAGTGTATGCAATAACAAATATTGTCACATATTATATGCGTAAAATGTATAATGTCTTGTTTTGAACGGACATGTACATTTGTCACAGGTATAGCCTGCTGCCTTATGTAAATTATTTTCATAATTGTGCAAGGTTAAATATATAATTTTGATAACAAATACCAATCAGAAATTGATGATATTCTGCAGTTCTCTTTCACAACGGAGTTCTGTCTCTTCTCCGACGTTATGTTGGGGGCAAAAATCTAGTCAAGGAAGTTCATTACATGTGCTTTTATATTGTTTTTGAAGAGTTCTTAAAATTTCAATTTTATCTTCTTCTTCGAAGACTTAAAATTTAATTTCATCTTCTACTTCAGAAGTCCTTAAAAAATTTATAATTGTCTAAGGAAGTGTTTAAGTGTAATTTTAATTTCCACTTTGAAAGACGCAATTGAAAGCTTTTACTGAAGATATCATATTTAAATTTCATATTATGAAATATTTCATTTTTAGATGATACAGCAAAGGGCCCGTGGTGTTTCCTTTTGTCACCTTCAATTTGTATAGAGTATTGTTCTTTAGTAAACATCACACAACTCGTGTTTATGTAACAGTCGATTATTGATGTTCCTATCTAATTATTCGATAGAGAAGAAACAAATCAAGGAAACAAACAAAACATGAGAGAATCTCAAGAGACCGGGGGCGATCACCAGGTCAGCATCTCCTGCTATATATAAAAAAGAAGATGTATGTATGTATGCATCATTTCATTTTTTGTTTAGTTTTATTCGTTTTTATATTTGTTTCGTTCGTTTACGTAATCCACCATTTTTTACATAAGAAAATGCCTGTAACAAGTCAAGAATATGACAGTTGTTATCCATTCGTTTGATGTGCTTGAGCTATTGATTTTGCCATTTCATTAGGGACTTTCCGTTTTGAATTATCCTCGGAGTTCGGTATTTTTGTTATTTCACTTTTTACGTTGATTGTGATATATCATTTTATGACGCATGCTTCATTTTATTATGCATGCTAGTATGTTTCATCATCCATGTGAATCCACACTCAGTTAGAACGTCACAGTCAGGAATAGAAAACAATCGGTGAAATTACAAATCAGACAACTAACTGGTATATAAAGATCTCAGAGCGGGTCAATCAATTAGAGATGATGACCATTAAACTTACGTAGTGACGATTTCATTTGTGTTCCTCATAACTCTGTTAAAGTAGGTTTTGTGCAAGGAGCATTTCAAAAGAATCATCGACTTTAACAATGTATCCACCAATTTCCAGGCATCGACGCTACAAAAAAAAAATACAACTAATTAAATTATGATAATCTTTCTTTTTCAAGAACTGCAGCTTTATGATGGAGCACAGAAAATTTGTTTTATCGGGTCAATTAGTTCACAAAACTGGTTTATTTTTTTGTCTGTTTTTTCGACTCCAACTAAATGTACCCCTCCCAAAACAGCAACAAAAATACGGAGAACAACACAGAGGTCAACTAACGATTATCAATTAAAAAAGGTACATGATTTGTGGCTTAACCATTGTTTTTCTGTGAAAAAATGAAAATAACTGATCTGAGCGCATAAGTTTTTAACATTGACCCAAAAGGATTTACACATTTCAATTCATATTTAAAACAAATTTAAAATTACTTGACTAGAAATTTGAAATTTTTTAATGTTATATACAATTTCTTTTTTCGGTTGCACTTGGGACTTTAAGTTTGTGGTTGTAATAATATAATCATACACACAAATTGCGGCATTGTTTGTGTACGTAGTGTGCTGACTCCAGGTTATACTATGTTATAAATGGTGTGAATAAATTTCTTATACGTTAAAACAATGTTTGCAATATCGTTTTCTATTTCTCTTTTATTAGGTATATCTTAGTCGTTTATAATTTAAAAGATTAAAAGCAATCACGTTTTCCTCATATATATATAAGTATGTTGTAGTTGTCGATAAACGTACGCGTAAAGAACTAATCGGTATGTCATATAATTTTACTTATGTATCTAAGGAATTCTGACATTTATTGTAAACAGAATTGTAATTGCGAAATCAAACAAAAACAGCAAAAAGCAGGATGTTGACATAAAAGAGGTAGGTCCAAATTTCTGTTGACTATGTTTAACTTACAGGGACATAATCAGGAAGTTGTAAACCTGATCTGGAATTTGTTTATTAAAAACTGCACATAAATATACTTTCGACATTTTTTAATACTTCAACTGCTATAAAATATCTTGTGTTGCTTAATATTGTACTATTAAGAATATAGTATGGTAAATTAAATACTAAAACTAACATAGGAATGCTTAGAGTTTCTACTCAATGTTTAAACAGTCGATGGCCTCACTGTGTGATTGAGCCAACGAACAGCAAAAGAAACACCTTACTTAACTCATCACCCGGAGAAACCTTAAAAAACAATAATATTGCATATTGTATATACAGTGAACATATTGTATATACAGTGAACATACCGTATAAAAAAGAGAACTTGTAACCTACCTCTGCTGTAAACCAATCACATATTTCGTTAGCATAGTAATAACAATGTCCATTATATTTCAGCAACTGCTGCTCTGAAATACAAATACTTGTAATTACATTTGTGAAGGGCATTATCGTTTCCCCTATTCAAATTGGATATTAACTAATTATTAGATATCAAGTCTCTGAATTTCGTTATCATAAAATATCATCTGCTTTCATGCGGCTGAGAGTTTACGGTAGAAAATATGATAATCTTATTTGTGCTTTATCCCAATCATAGTTTTGTCTATTTCTTGTTACGACAAACAAGAGAAGAAAGGTACCAAGATGACATTAAGTACTTATTAGACGATTGGACACTGAAAATGGTACGGCAAAATACGAAAAGCAAGTCAAAAACAAGACTCTGTATGAAAAACAAAAGACTGATTTATACAAATCCCGTCGTCGTTTATTATTTGCCATGATTTTGCCACGTTGTTTTCAACCTATTTGGTTCACACTTTAGAATAACATGAATAAAGACGCTACATGGGTTATGCAGTGTGCACCAAATATTTTATGTTATTTCGTCATAGTCAGAAAAAAAAATACAGTCATTCCTTAGAAAAATATTACCACAAATTCTATGTGTAAAACGTTTACTGAATTGCTTTTACAAAACGTATATTGTTCACTGTTTAGGTTTATGAAGCCAGAGTGACAGAACAACTGACATATTTGTACTGACGTTTCAAGATTATAGCCTATTCCCTAATGTATAACATTTTAATCAATTTTGCAATATTACATAACAAACGAAGGCTCCTTATATGTATTACTGAAAAATTATTACACCAGGGTTTTCGATATCACAAACTAGTCAAAACATTTTCTAAATTTTATCATCGGTACAAGGACATCATTCGTAAGTATAAATCAACATGCAGACATCTTATATGTTCAGGTATTTCACATCCAGTCTTCTATGGTAATATTCTTTACTAAGCACAAAAATGTCGGCATTCACCTCAAAAGCTAACCAAACCTTCACACAGACTTATTATGAAGGGATATAGTTACGATACTGTTGTCATGTCATTAAAGAAGGCATATTTTGGCTTTAATATCGATTTACTTATAGGGTCTTTGCGTCTGGCCTTTGTCAATCTTGTATGTTTTTAAACTTTGGTTCATTTATATATTTCGGAGTTTAGAATGACATCCATAACCACTGAACTAGTGCACATTTTCGTTTAGGGGCCAGCTGAAGGACGCCTCCGGCTGCGGAATTTCTCGCTGTGTTGAAGACCCATTGGTGGCCTTCGGCTGTTTTCTGCTCTTTGGTCGGGTTGTTGTCTCTTTGACACATTCCCCATTTCCATTCTCAATTTTATCCTATAATAACTCCTCTTTATTTGGGCGCTAATAAGTGTAGTAAGATTTCTTGATAGTTTACCTGCTACTATAGTATAAGATCCATATTCAGTCAGTTTGTATCAGAATATGATATACTGAAGGGGGTTGCTCTCAACCAATGAAATAACGAGATTTTCGTGAGAAACGAGATATTAAGATGCACTTTTTTTCTTGACAGGGTCATCTGAACAATATGTCTGCTGAAAGTGTTTTTAAATAATGTTTATATAAATGTTTTCAAACTGAGACTTACTGCTGAAATCATCTTCCAAAACATTAATTTTACCATTAAGATTCTTAATTTTGCTCCCAACATCACTTTTCAACTTTCCCAAATTACTCTCTAAGGTACTGATAGTCTCTCCAATGTATGTTTCCAGTGCAGTCAGAGCTTTTCTGGTGTCATTGAAGCTTTTCTTTGATTCCTCAGTCAAACACGGTAAGCACATTGCAGATTTGCATATGCAAACAAGAAGAACTAGTGTTACTGCGAACATTACTCGTCTATGCTCTATATAAACAGAAACAAACAGATTGACTATTTCACGATGAACAACACATACTACGTAGTAAATTAACTGCAGAAACATAGCCAGGTTGCAGTTTCACAGAGACTCATTGATAAACTATTCTATAAACATGAATTTGTCATTACGAATTGAATTTGTTAGACCAAATTCAATTTTAATAAGTTGTTATGAATTTCTTCAATTCTTAATTACGTTTTTTTTTTTTAATTCACTTTAAAAAATTTTACAAATTGGTTTTTCTAATTAAATTTGAAATAATGTATTATAAAACATACGGAAGCCAATTAAGTACCTTCCAAAAATGTATTTTGAATTCGAAATCACGTATTAGAAAATCGTGATCAGGGTTTAAAATCGTTATAATGATAATTATTAATCACATTCTTTTGCAATTCATTATTACAAATTAAATTTTCTTTATAATAGATTTCTACGATTCGTGATAACGGATAGATTCGTTATAATTACTATAACAAATTTTTAAAAATCTATGTATATGTAAGAGAATGATAATCCCTTTCTTCATGATTCAGTACGAGCGTTAGCGAGTACTTATCATGAAGTAAGGGATTATCATTCTCTTACAAACTTAGAATATTGTAAAGTGCTCAAGGCTCAAATAATCTATTAGTGTCAATTAGTGTCATTGTCAGTGCAATGTTTATAATTGATGCATGACTTCCTTTTTCGGCATTTCATTTATGGATTAGTTTTAGTGATGTTAGGACATTCTTATAATTTGGGAAATATTAAAAAAAAAATGCGTTATAGACATTAGGTGATAACAGTCCAAAGAAAAGGTAGGAATTGTATATGTTTCCTGATTGTGAGTATGAATGTATATCATGCAATATTTTAGTGAGGAATTATCCTTTTCTTATTTACAGTTTAAATAATTAACAATATTTGAGTTACAACTATATTTATTTTCACAGCCAATATTTTGGTCCGGCTTCTTAAATCAAATACTATTTCATTATGACAGGGGAATGTTCAAATAAAATGCCTTTAAAAGTTTTAAATATATTCAAAACTAAAATTAAATTCCTTTTTTTTTTTAATTTTAACGGAATATTGGAAATAACTTTTCTTCCCAACCGCTAGTCCAGTTATCAGAGTTTTGGAAAGCTAAAGATTTAGGTTGTTTGTGATTTTAAAACTTTTTTTTTCTTTTTTTGCATTGCTTTGATATTGTTTAATTTTTTAGTAATTTAAAGTTATTAATATATTCATAATAACATTAAAGGTACCAGTTTTACTGCACCAGTAGACTTCAATTTATTTTGATTTTTTTGTTTCACAATTCAACTTTTAGTCATTTTCAATCACTGTGTGATAAATCCTTTCAATCTGATAAATGTGCTTCGGGGCAGTTGTAACTCATTTATAGAAACTCTTTGTTTTGAACTGTAAATACCCAAATAATAGGATAATCCCTTACTAAGAACATGATTTACATTCATTGTTCACAATTCAGAGACATCAAATTCTACAATTTCATTGGTCGAGAGCACTTTGCTATATTCTAATATAATTGAATTTATTCATGATCACGAATTACAAAACTAATTTAATCCGTATTGAATGTAACGAATTTATTATAATGAACAACAAATTGAACTAGTTTTCGTTTAATGATTATCTTGAAACCGCCTCGGTTGAATTTTAGCCATGCCAGTATGCTCGAATCGTGTTTGTGGTCCTGGGTGGAAACATTCCTGCATAGTCAAACTTATGTCATGAATTCAAAGAAATTTGTCATTCACATTTCTTTGTTAACCATATAGACTAAAACATTCTATATTATATCATAGCTTGATATTTCCAAAAGTGTCTGTGAGGCTTGGAGATTCTGAACAGTTTTGAATTAGATTTCCTCTATGTCTATACCAATATACAACAAATGTACATATATATAAGAAGATGTGGTATGAGTGCCAATGAGACAACTCTCCATCCAAGTCACAATTTGTAAAAGAAAAACAATTATAGGTCAAAGTACAGTCTTCAACACAGTGCCTTGGCTCACACCGAACAGCAAGATATAAAAGGCCCCAAAAATGAAAGACTCGTATAGAAACGCAATCGTTAGTCTTAACTGAAGAGGTTATATTTTAATTTCATATCATGAAAGGGGGCATCAATGGCCGATATTTAGTCGAACTACTGTACCTTTATATATGAACAAATAATGGGACACTGTAAATTATTCCGTTTTGTACGACTTTGCCCCCAGCAGAGCTATAGAAAAATAGTACATCAACTTGTGTTACACGGACACTTTTTAGATGATACACGGACAATTTTTACTTGTTACACGGACTCGTTTTATGAATAGAATCTCTCGTGCATGATCAGTGAGTTCATGGGCACACTAAATTTCAATTAGATTTTAACTTTTTGTCTCACCGACATATTTTCTGTCTTTTTTATTAAAATATTTACGTTGGCATCAATAATTATATTTTTTTTCAAACAATTCCAGTTTATTACTATTCATATCAGTACACTAAGGGATTGACCATTTCACTTCAAAAGGGGGGCTATGGTTTTTGTTTAATCCTAAAAAAAACTGATCCCCAATTTTATTAGAAAAAATATATTGTGGTCAAGCAGAAGACAAAATAATGTTCTGATTCCTGATTTTCCGAACATCGTATATAAAAGTGCTAATTTCGAAAAATAAAGCGTTGAAAAACTAAATAATTTTCTTACTCAGAAAAAAAACATATCCCCCTTTTGAAGCTAAATGGTCGGTCCGTAAATGTTTTTTTCTCAATATATGGACATGAATAGTATTCTTGACAATGCTGAAAGTAATGAAATGCTGGTACCAACGTTTATATTTCAACAAAAAAGACAGAAAATATATATATATAAAAATCAAATCTTATCAAAAGATAAAATCCCTATCAACTCACCAATGCACGATTGATCCTAAAAATAAAACGTGTCCTTGTATTACATGTTCAAATAGGCAGCAATTTGTGAAGAAAATCATTCAACTTATGTCACCAATTTTGGACGGTAAGCCGCAATTGGATCATATTGTGACGCGTGTTTAATCCTGATCAACCCTATTAGAGACATACAAACCTATAAGCATGATTTTTTTTAAATCCAAAATATATGCCTATATATATATACATGTATATATATATATCTAATAACAAGACAAAAACCATTTTTTCATAACATTTCATTCACTAATTCATTCTTTTTATACATTTATATATATATATTGAATTCATATACATTTGTGAGCAAACGTATGATTTTTATTATTTTTAAGGGGAATGGCTCATCCTGCATTTTTCAACAAATAAAGGATCAAGCCTGTTTATTTTAAATTTATTTTAACCATCCTCCTTTTTTCCATTTTTTCCCAAATAAAAATCAAATGTTAGCTTGCTTACCTCTGAAATCTTTGTCATACATAACTTACTTGCGAAGTTGCATTTTAAAAAGTCTCAAAAGTGTACGACATTCATCTTTTACTTGACATGGTTTTTTATAGAATAATTAGATTCTTGAATTTTTCGAGAAAAAAAACTATCGGCTGAAGGGAAGTGAAAAAAAGATTGTTTAAACTGTAACTTACATAATTTGGTATATGGCCATTTATGTTTCTAATCTGTTTAATTTTGCTACTTCTTCTTAATGTAAAATGTACTACTTCTTTCTTGAAACGCCGGATAGTTCTTCTGCACTTGTAGTCAGGTGAAAGTCTCGGCTATCGCCTTGGACCTTCACCTGACTACTCGTGCAGAAAAACTATCCGGCAATGGTTGTTACCGGCCTGTTTCTTTGTTACCTTTGTATTGTATCTAATACTTCTTTTACATAAAAGAATGATTTATCCATATATTAAACGAGTACTCACCTAATGCCAATTAAAATGGTTGATTTTCTCCAGTTCTTTTACACAAGGTATTCCTGTCTCTTCTCTGACGTTATGTTGCACAATTCTATTCAAGGAAGTTCATAACATGTGCCTTAAATTGTACTTGAAGATCTAGAGTTCTTCAAATCTAAAATTATCTGATTCTATGAAGACTTAAAATTTGATGTTATCTTCAACTACAGAGGTACTTATATTTACTTAAACTTATAAAAATAGATTTTTGATTTAGGAAGTGCTTTAAATGTAAATGTAATTTCTACTTAGAAAGACTAGTATAGAAACGCAATCGTTAGTATTAACTTAAGAGGTGATATTTTAGTTTCATTTCATGAAAGGGGCATCGATGGCCGAAATGTAGTCGAACTACTGTATTATTAGCCTGTCATTACTGAGGTTGTGCTTTCGAATTCCGCACGTGTCAGGTACGCTCAACTCCAATCTTTATTGACTGAAGGTAGGTGGTTCGCTCCGTGCACTCCGGTTTCCGCCACCAATAAAACTGACCGCCACGAAATAGCACAAAAGTGCTGAAAGTTAAACCTCTATCAATCAATCAATCATATCATGAAATATTTCATACTTTCGTTTCGTTTTGTTTTAGCATGTTTTTTTTCGTTTTATTTGTTTGTGAAATATCTTTTTTAAAATGCATGCTTTTTTTCTGTTATATTGATTTTTAAATGATAGAAAAAAAAGAACCGTGGTGTTTACCTTTCAAGTTGTGTATGATTTCGATCTTTAGTAAAAAGCACATAACTCGTTTTAAGAAACAGCAGATTATCTCAGTAATCGATTGAGAAGAAACAAATCAAAGTAACAAACAAAAAACTAAGGGAATCTCAATTGACTAGTTGCGTCCACAGGGTAAGTGTCTCCTACTATGTATCATCCTCCATGCGAATACACAATCAGTTAAGATGTCAGTCAGGAATTTAACACGGTCGGTAAAAATTCTGGTATATAAAGATCTTAGACCGTGCAAACATGTCGCTATTGAGTTGACACACAAACACATCGTATTGGTCAATCAATTCGAGATGGTGACCATTAAACTTAAGTAGTGACGATTTCAGTCGTTCTTATTCAATACCCTATTTGAATAAGTTTTGTGCAAGGAGCATATCATGTTCTAAAATCAATATAAAGTGAACGTACATGAGCGAAACGGATTAATATAGATATGTCAACGTCATACGATGTGACTGAGGGTATGTTACTGCTGAAAAATTGGAACAGCTGGAAGGTTTACATCACTGTGTAAGTAAAAGATTATAGATTGGTGGAACTGCTCGTATCTAATACAAATTTTTTGTCTGTCTCGGTTACAGATCCTATCTATCATTTCTAAAAAAGATTTGCATGAGACACTTCAACATTCATTGTTTTGTTATACTATTTGTTTTACCTTATTTCTATGGTTTGACACAAGTTATTCAGAAAGTATTGAAATAAAAACAAACTGTCCTTTCCAAACGTGTTGCTATTTCAATGTCGTATTAAAGGAGTTTAACTTTATGGATGTTCATCCGTACCATTGTTATCAGAAGTTTATATTTGTTCACATTTGGATCACCCTGTTGAGGACAACCCGTTTTTTTTTAATTTTGTCACAGTACTATGATTTTTAGATATATCTTACTTCTGTGATTACATTCACTCAATGATTGATCAAATTGTTGCCAAAAGTATTGAATTATTCCTATTTGAAAATATATTATTTTCGCATCATATAAGCATTGCCATTGTGAAGTCTGTTCAGATATTTATCAGTGACACTCATCGTATTGTTTAAAAAATGTATTTTTACATTTTCAATTTGCACTTTTTTCCTTTTAATTCCAACATTATGTCATTTATTCTACTAAATTTTCTTATTGCCTCTTCTTCAAAACCTTATTGTTTATGTATGACTTATGAATAGTGTTGATATTTACATGTCCAAAGGCACTTGAGTAACTGATGATAAATTACTTAAGTACAACATAAATATTTATCGTGATCTGAACACGTGCTTGTTTGTGTGTGCTCATTAGTAGCATTCATTTATACACTGTAGTTCTACTATTTAGATATACCGTAAATTATTATTATATAGACCTTGAACATGTAATATTGGGAGAGCTATTAATAGGATGTGTCTGGTTCTCAATCCTTTCCATATCCTTAGATCTAACGAATGACATATGGTGTACAATATGTTTTTGCTGTCAATTTGAGGTAAAATCTGAGGAAACACATTTAGAACCGCCAACCAGGAAGGCTCGGACTATAGTACTTGAACCTAGTTTATTTCAACTGAGAGGAAGGACTATTTTGTACGATAATTGTCTGCATGTATCACATAGGCAACAGTTTTTTTTCCAACCACGAAAGAAACTCCTTTCAAGCTGAATGTTACATGACTATCTTCAGGAAGAAAGTTGATACAGAATATTACTAACCACTAAACTCTCCATATATTTCCCGTGGTAGTCAAATTGCCTTCTCGTTTGGTCATTATTTTTTCTCTACCTTGTGTCATCTTTTTTTTTTTATTTATAACATCCATTCGATAATCATCATATAGAGCAACCGCAAGAGTTGATGAAGGAAAAAGGCATATGGTTAGTTAGAATTTAACCGTCGGCAAATAAAAATGGCTAAAAATGCGTCCTTTCTGTCGAGTTGTATATAAAAATAAACAGTCACATCCCTTTTAAAGGCAACTTTAAGGATGTTTGTTTCCCATGTTTACAACTTTTCATTTTTATGTTTTAACCCATGGCATAAAACATTTGTATCCTGCGGCCATGAATTTCTCAATATATTAAAAAAAGCAAATCATCGGTAAGTGTCTGGACCAAGTCATATCAGGAAAATAGGCAGTTGTTTTTCACATCTTCCGTTGATTGATAGCATTTGATTTAATCGGTTTGTATGGACTTTACCTTTTTTGAATTTGTCGTGGAGTTCGTCATTTTTGTTATTCATTTACACGTATAGTAAAATGTCTTGAAAGTGTATTTCAGATACATTTTAGCTTTTTATGTCATATGAAAAATGCAAAGCAATCTTTGTACTTTAAAGAAATATTTCTGATTGGCAAGCACATCCATCTGTTTTAATTGTTTGCACAGTTTTGACGTATCATAAAAACGTTGCTATTTTGAAATCCGGTGTCAAGTTCTGGGTATGTTTTATATTCCTTATAGAAAATTTTAAGGGGTCCGATGGCGGTTTTTCTCAATGTATAGGTAGAACGGCGACCAATATTTACATTTATCTTAGGTCAATTTTGAACTCTTGTGTTTAAAAAAAAAAAGTAAAATCACAAAAATACTGAACTCCGAGGAAAATTCAATCGGAAAGTTCCTAATCACATGGCAAAATCAAATGACAAAACACATCAAACGAATGGACAACAACTGTCATATTCCTGACTTGGTACAGGCATTTTCAAATGTAGAAAATGGTGGATTGAACCTGGTTTTATAGCGGTTAATTGACTCATTTGCAAATATACCACATATCCTTATTTTTATATAGTACTCATAATAAGTAATGTTCAAAGAATAAGAAATACAAAATACAAAATATAGTAAAGAAATAAATGTCCATATATTCTGACAGCATTAGGGTAAAATTATGATGTTCACCAAACAGGAAAATAAGTTCAACAAATTGACCAAACTCAGAAACGTTCTATATCACGTAGGAACGTCACTGCCATTATTCGGTTTATTGAAGTTAACGTCCGGAGCTCGAAATTACCACGAATTCTTCAAATTGTTTTATGAACAGCATAAACATCTACAAACTGAATGTTTAACAGTCGATTAGCAACCAACTGCAAATGTGAGATAAATGATTGTGGCGTCTGGTAAGATTTGCAGGAATCATAGATAATATTTCACAACCATGTTCCATGCAACAGAGACATTAGTTCATGCGACTGCCATACACGTGAGAGGTTTAGCTATCTATAAAACCAGGTTTAATTCACTATTTTCTGCATAAACAAAATGCCTTTACCAAGTAAGGAATATGACAGTTGTTTTCCATTTCGTTTGATGTGTTTGAGATTTTGATTTTGTATTTTGATAAGGAACTTTCCGTTTTGATTTTTCGATGGAGTTTGGTATTTTTGGTATTTTACTTTTTTCAAGATACATAATGAAGAGAAACTGAAGTTTCTGGCATATAAGTAGCTGCCCATTTTTTTCATAAAAGCTTGTCAAAATGGCGAGCAAGTATTTCCAAATCCTACTCTATTGTTCCTTCCATCCCATTTGACACATTGCACAATAATTCAACTGATACAAGCATGTGCATTACATGTTTAACATAAAGAACTTAACAGTGAGAATCAATTGAAAACTATCACTTTATTAACGAAAAAGAGATTATACCACCGTGAATTTTTCAATTGTAAATAACAACACAGGAGCAGAACCTGTATACGGAGAACATATCTCTCATGTAAAATAGTATTCCAGGTTTGTATGATGACGGGGTTGCTGCTCACAAGGAATCCATTAATCCCTGTGTTCTTAATGGTAAAATTCGAGTCACTTGATTGAAAATATTACATATACCATCATGTTTTGTTTGAACATTATAGAATCAAATATGATGAGGGATATATACCGTTTGTTGTTGCCACAAACAAGTCTAATGCTAGTAATGTAGCTATAATTGAAAAATTTTGAGCCCTCGAGTTCACTGTAGTTTTAGGCGAGGTTCTTGTTGCTCAATTTTTAGTTTTCTGTGGGGAGATTTAAGATCTGCTGTGGTATTTTTTTTTTTCATTTATAAGATTTATGATTTCCAATGGTGAATCCCCTCCAATGAATGTATTAAACAAAAGCAATGGCTAACTAACATTTTGACTTCAACAAAAATAACAAGTTCATATTTCACAAGCAAATTTTAATCAGACTGGATATGTCATCTTTATCACTGCTTTCTAATCTTTAAAAACCTAGAGAACGTAAAAATAAAGCGTGATCTTGTTATTTTATACGAATACATCTTCATAACAACATGGCTTTGCAGAATAAATATGACTTAAGTGTACAAAAATGCATCATAATATGAATATAGAAATCATTAATTTCAAAACTATATCCAATATTCCTGAATCGTTAAGACCTGCTGTATGTCCTTTTTCTTTTGTTAAATTTATTATTTCCTATTGCGAGTCCCCTCCAAGGAATGTATTAAACAAAGGCAATAGCTAACTTACAATATGACTAGGAAAAAAATAACAAGCTAATTATTTCACAAATTAAAATCTACAGTAGAAAATGCCTGTACCAAGTCAGGAATATGACAGTTGTTTTCCATTCGTTTGATGTGTTTGAGTTTTGATTTTGCCATTTGAATATTCCTCGGTGTTCGGTATTTTTGCTATGTTACATTTTTCTTAGTCACTTGGCATAACGACAGTATCGTAAAAATACACAAAGTAAGATTATATTTTATAATAAAAAGCGTTTTAAATGTGTGGTGAACGAAAACATATATTACAATCTATTTACACTATTGATGAATTATGTACATTATTAACATTATCGAAGAATACATTTATTATAATTTGTTGCATAATTCTAAAAAAAAATAGGAACTTAATTATCCCGTATGATCTTTCCATTTTCATGCAGCGATATCACTGCAACACCTGTGTATGGAATACGCATAGATATCTTTTAACTTTCCTTTTTAAACATAATAAGAAGGTTTTGAACAAGGGACTCTATATGAAAAAGTTGAATACCAATAGTTTTATTGACGCCTTCATGATTTGGTTGATCGTGTAGTAATATCTGTGTTATAATTTCCCACAAATATATTAATGTGTTGTTAGTGCAATCCCGTCCCATTCTCTCTTATCTTGTTTCGGAACTAAATACGACTTATTTTGGAATGAGCAACGCCATAAGTGTCATCTCCAGAACGATAATTGATCGCCCTTCCGGAACACGTATGTCCACCTTCCATCAGGTTTTCATTTTGGTGGAATTTTTGCACCTCAGTCTTTAGATTTCTGTTGTGTTTGTAAACTTATCTGTTTTCTCGTCTTTTTTCTCTTGTTTATATCATTATATGTATTCAACAGATGTTTTGTGTATCTTTTGGGTTACTATTTTTAAAGATAGTTCTCAATATATAAAAAGTATCTCTGTTATATGCACTTACAAAAGTTACTTTCGCAGATATAGTGATATTTCGTCCAACAATAGTAATCAAACCAAAGTCTGAAACTACTAGATCCATAATTGTAAACACCGCAATTCAATGAAGTTCCTCTTGCACCATAGCCACTTCCCCATGGCTTGTACGTGGCACGTGACTGATCGAAAGTCCAACGCCAATCTCCTTCCTTCAGGTCTGTCAATCCGATCCAGTAATGAACATTTTCTACGAAATAAACATGGACAATGTATATTATTGTTGTAATAATATCATGTAATTCAAATGGAAGATCTACGCTTAAATGATGGAAAATTACATATATTTAAACTACGTTTATCACGATCGTTATTGCTTTTATTATATCTTAGTTAGATATAAATTTCAAGATAGATTTTCAAGTTAATCATAACCTACAACAATACAACTGTTAAGGAAAATTAAAGTCATGCATGTACTTTTTGGTTTGTTATCAGAAATCCATGTGTTTTCGGAAGAATTATCTACTTTTACGATGTATCCACCAATTTCTCTGCATCGACGCTACAACGAAAAACAAGAGGTATGAGTAGATACAATAATATTTCCGAAAGCTTAAGTTTCACTATGGTGCTAGTCAAATATGGGTCACATCAATTTGTTACTTTTATGAATAAAAGGAGTGTACGTATATGTCCCTGAAGAAATGATAACAGAAAAGTCATTAAATTTACCCATTTAGTGAAATATGTTTTGAAATTTGTTTAGAATGGCCCCGTTGTGCATTTTGAATATCAGAGTGCAATGATGCTAATCATAGAGGCAGTTTGAATTGATCGTGGGCGCCAGATGCTATCTATACTGAACACGGTCGGATGTACTATGTTCTAAAAAGCCTGCAAATTTCTTCATTTTAAAATCTTCGCAATTATGGATATTTCTTTTGTTTTGCTCTATCTGTGTGTGTTATTTTGTCTTTACTGTTTTCAAACGTTTTATAAGGATACATGTTGAATACACCAATATATTGATGCATGTTTAAGAACCTGTCATGCTTTCGTTTGCGAGGAAATCTTAGTTTACAAGTTACAGCTAAGACGTTGTTCTATGATGACACTTCTTTGCCTGTAATGTTGCATATGACTTATATATATACTCTGCCACTTTACATTAGTTGATGTTTTCGAGTCTCTCGCTTTAAGTGAGATTTTTATTCTATTTGATGGTTAGTTTCTTTTAACAGGATGTATTACGATGTAATATTTTCCGGAGCACTTTTGTCCAACAGTAATTAATGAGTTTAGTTTATTGATTGTTAATTTTCCCCCGAACAGTTTAAAAATAATGAATAAGGTTCTTCGTATATGTAAGAGAATGATAATACCTTTCTTCATGAATAAGTACGAGCGTTAGCGAGTACTTATCATGAAGTAAGGGATTATCATTCTCTTACAAACTTTATTGTAAAGTGCTCAAGGCTCAAATGATATATTCAAGAATTAGTTTCATTGTCAGTGCAATGTTTATAATTGATGCATGACTTCCTTTTTCGGCATGTCATTTATGGATAAGTTTTAGTGATGTGAGGACTTTCTTATCATTTGGGAAATATTTTTTAAAAAATGCGTTATAGATATTAGGTGACATAACAGTAGAAAAAAAAGGTAGGAATTGTATGTTTCCTGATTGTGAGTATGAATGTAAATCATGTAATATTTTAGTGAGGAATTATCCTGTTTTATTTACAGTTTAAATCAATTAATACATCAGAGTTACAACTAAATTTTATTTCACAGCCAATAATTTGGTCCGGCTTTTTACATCAAATACTGTTTCATTATGTCAGGGAAATGCTCAAAAATAATGCCCTTAAAAGTTTTTAATATGTTTAAAATTTAATTCCTGTTTTTTTATCGGAATAATTGTATTGGAAATAACTATTCTCCCCAACCGCTGATCAAGTAATCAAAGTTTTGGAAAGCTAAAGATTTAGGTTATTTTTTATCTGAAAGATTTTTTTCTTTTTTTTTTTTGCATTGCTTTGGTATTGTTTAATTTTATAGTAATTTGAAGTTATTAATATTTTCATAATAAAATTCACGGTACCAATTTTACTGCACCAGTACACTTCAACTTATTTTGAGATTTTTGTTTGTTTCACAATTCACTTTTTAGTCAGTTTCAATCACTGTGTGATAAATCCTTTCAATCTGATAAATGTGCTTCGGGGCAGTTGCAACTCATTTATAGAAACTCTTTGTTTTGAACTGTGAATAGACCCAAATAATAGGATAATCCCTTACTAAGAACATGATTTACATTCATTCTTCACAATTAAGAGGCATCCAATTCTACAATTACATTAGTCGACAGTACTTTGCTATATTCTAATCGGTATATGTATATATATGTATTGTTATTTAAACAAAGTAATATATTATCGGATTTGCCTTGTGCATTCAGGGAACCCGGACATTTATTGACCAAGTGATTGTTAAAGGTAATGAAGTGAATAAATTCTGTTCAAATACACTACATGTATTCATTAAGACTAGTTACAGTCAACGAACGTTCAGTTAGCGTGAAAAGGAATATCAAAAACAGAATGCGTTCCTCTGCAAAAAGTTACACTTGATTAGACTCTAAAGTTTTTTTTTTATAAATCAATGTCAGCTATAAATGATGACCTACCTCTGCTGAAAACCAATCACTATTTTCGTTAGAATAGTAATAACAGTGTCCGTTATGTTTCAACCACTTCTTTTCTAAAATAAAAAAAAGATATTTTTAAACGAATGATAGGAGATATACGTAATGAGGCAGCAACGAAACGACACAATGACATCAAAAAGTCAACACATGATATTCAACAACAAAAAAGGTTTATATGCAATATGTTAACCTACAAATAACCTTACACGAAACCATTGAATCAGCGATTTTTATTTTGGTCACGAATCAGTAGTCGGTACTTCTGTGTTAGCACGAATTATCATTGATATGGTCAGAACTATAAATTAACTGGTTATAAAACTTCGAATTTTTCGAAATACTAAGGATTTTCTCTAATTTTCATGCTTTTTCACATTTCTCGATCGGTGTGAGAAAAATATTTCTCATCTCTGGAGAAAACTTTGTTCTCGGCAAATAATTGGTCAAAATTTAAATATGACGTCAAATTTTCTTGGTTTCTTCTGAATTTCCTATTGTGACGTCATGAAAAAAGGCGATCATTCCTGATGACGTCACATATAAAAAACACAACTTTCTGCAAATCTTTGAAATAGAAGGATAAACGTTGTTTAGATATCGTCTGAAAATCATTAAAGAAACAAATTCCACTACTATAACTCGTACGATATTTCTCCACTCTCAACAGTTAAATTTTAATTATTCAAAAAGCTCGACAAGCCTCGCGCTTTAATTATTAATATGTAACTGTCACGAGTGGAGAAATATCATAACACACTTGATGCAGTGGTGGAACCTATATGTCTATACTAGGAACATATTACCGTAGCTATAATTGGCAAAACCTTTCGGAATTTTGGGTGCTCAAGGCTCTCCAACTTCAAACTTTATTTCACCTTTTAAACTTGTTTTATTCGAGTGATACTGAGAGTCTTTTGTAGACGAACCGCGCGTCTTGCTTTAAAAATTTAAATCCGGGTATTTATGATGAGTTTGTTCAGGAAAGTCGTTAATTATTTTGATACACCTCTCTGTACCTTTAATGTTTGATAATTTTTCACCAAATGTACCAAGCTAAAACTTACTTTTGAAATCTCCCATCAAAACCTTAAGGTCACCATCAAGATTCTTTACTTTGCTCCCAACATTACTTTTTAACGTTCCTAAATGACTCTTTAAGGTATTGAGAGTTTTCTGGATGTCGCTCTCAATTGTATTTACTGTACTTCCAAGATATGTTTCCAGAGCGGTCAGAGCTGTTCTTGAGTCGTCCAATTCTTTCTTTGACTCATTAGTCAAACAAGGTAAATATAAACCAATTACATATGCACATAAACAAACGAGGATAACAGGTGTAAGTGTGTGCATAACTGGTTCTTTACTCTATACAAAGAGAAACAAAATATATATACGATGAACAAAATAAACTCCGTTGTGCATTGTTAAAATTATTGAATTGAAATTTAGGAAACTCAGTTAGGACACTTTTTACGGATCCCCTATAAAATATATCAATTTTTTTTTATTATTCATTTAAATTCTTAATTTATAACCTTAAACTTGTTACAGCATGTTAATGTAATGGGCCAAGGGAACATTTTACAAAAAAAAACATGTTAAATTCTGACTGTTCGTTAAAAAGTATTGCTTCTTTCCTTAAAAGTCCTTAATTTTGACATTTCAGTGTTTTTACTTCAAATATTCACATATTTCTCTTTGCATATTTCAAAAGAACACATAGAAATTGACCTTCTATCAAAACTTCAAGAAAAATTCAACGAGATACCTCTACTGTATCGTATGCCCTTAATATATCCCGGTTTCTTTTTTACGTGTTTGGATGTGTTGTTTTGCAATTTTATATTCAGACATTAAATAAGAAGAGATTTGAAGACAAACATTAAAACTGCGAGTATGGGTTTTCTGACGAGAACCTTCCGAAGGACCGATAGAGGGCGCCTAAATATTGGAAAAAGACCAGATTAAAAAGAGGTCCCTCTTTCGACTCTCATACCTATCAGTTCAGAAATCCTAAGGATAACTCCGAAGTATAATAGGAACGAGGTGGGTTATACATGTACGTGAGATGGTACCAAATTTCTATATCCCAAAACTAAAATTCAAATTGTGTAAACAAAACAAAGAAAGATTTGCCATTAATTCAGAATTGACACTATTTGCAACTGTAGGTATAATTTTGATCTTATATCTAAATTTCATTTTACTTGTACACTGATTGGAAAAGCTGGTTTCCACTGGGCAGGTATCACCTTTTCAAATAATTTCTATTTTCAAATCTTTTAGGGGTGGGGTGGGGTGGAATTCTTTCAAATTACAGGACATTGATTTCTATCTCAAAATTCTGTCCTTTCCCAAAAATAGATTTAATTTCGTTCAAAGGTAGCATGGTTCGAATGAATACCAACTAGTTTAATCCGGCAGTATGTTTATGTATCTGTTCCATACTAGATACGTTGTCAGTGGTTATCTTTAGTTATGAATAAAAGGAGATGTAGGATCTAATATTGATACTATACGGTTCAAAAGTTGATTACAGATTTCTGGTATGTACAAATAACTCACTATTTCTTACATGTGAGGGTCTGTGTTCTTTTCATTTTTAAAACCATTCACTAGTAAACTTTATTTTCTTATTTTATTTTTTGCCAGTTATTCTCCATTCTTTATATTTTAGCACAACAGTATTCTCAATTCTTTAATTTGTTGGCCTATTTTTTCTCTACTCTTTATTTTTTGGTTCAATATTCTCTATAAAATGTAAACCCCACCCAAACCTTCCTATATGTCTTTTGTATGTTTTTGAGTTACTGTTCATTGGACGTTTCCCACACATATCCATTTATTCCTTTTTACCATTTTTCACAAAAGAATTAGTAAATCTGTATAATTAATACTCACCAAAGTCAGCTAGTTATTTATTAGAAATAATTGAAGATTCTGTGCAATCCTACTTCACAATGGTTTGAATTTCTGTTTTACCTGGCGAAATGTTGGGCAAAAATCCATTCACGGAAGCTCATTAAAATGTTATTCTATCTTCTACTTTGGATGTTTCGTGTAGCATGCAAGCGGAAAACTTTTCTGAAGATATTACATTTCATTGTTATACATGTGTTATACAATGAAATGTTATATTTTCTATTTTGTTATGTTTTTAATTCTGCTTGTTGTTTTTGTTTGTTTGGTGTTTTTTTCTACACAGAATATGCTTTTTCTATTTATATTTTTTACGGGGATAATGTAACGATATTTCCCCCTGTATGTATTTATTACTTAATTTACTTTTTTCTAATTCCTTTCTCAAAAGAGTCTTACTTATACGTCATTTTGGTCTCTGTAGGAGAGATCCGAATCCCGAGGAGCAATTAATGAAAAGTTTGTAACGGTTGGAAGGTAAAATCTGGATCCGATTCCAACGGAGGAATAATGCTCCGTGGGAATCGGATCCAAATTTTACCTTTGAACCGTTACAAACTTTTCATTAAGTGCTCCACGGGATTCGGATCCCTACACGGATTTCGGATCGGTATACCATCCCACATCTTCTTATTTTTATCACGTTCAAAGGTAGATAACTCCGAAGTATAATATGAACGAGGTGGGTTATACATGTACGTGAGATGGTACCAAATTTCTCTATCCCAAAACTAAAATTCAAATTGTGTAAACAAAACAAAGAAAGATTTGCCATTAATTCAGAATTGACACTATTTGCAACTGTAGGTATCTTATAACCGGTTATTGCTTATATCGTCACAGTTTCTATTTATATATAAATGATAAAGGCTGAGTATCTTACAGTTTTCAGTAATAAACAGACATCTATCTATACGATTTGTTCTAAATCGTCCAAAGTTTATGAAATTTGTGAATACATATAACAGAAAAAAAACCAATCAATAGGTTTTTTTTTAATTATTGCATTAAGATAATTCAATATAAATTGTTCATCTCCTTGGTATACAGACACGATTAGGGTATGGATGGAGTTTACAGAACAGAAAATAATGGCCCAAAATAATGAATAGGGAAAATTGAGCAAAAAATATAAAAAATAGAGAATAATTGGGTACAAAAGTATAAAGAATAATGGTGAACCATTAAAAATTAGGTAATATAATACTGATTACAGAAATCAACGATGTACAGAATAAAGAATACATCTTATTACATGAAAATGTAAATGTAAATTCATTTCCACGAGAATTTTAACGAATAAACTTTATTTATAAAGATAAAGAAAAAATGCCCTTAAAATTCAGAAAATAAAAACCCCCAAACCATACCCTCCACTATGGTTTGTTATCAATAAAATAGTCTCGAAACACGCTTTTATTATCTATAATATATAATATCTACAATGCAAATCCATATATTAATATATTTTATTTCACAATCATCACGTTTAGAATGAAGACTATATTGGGAAATGTTCAGGGTGTTAACGGTGCTTAAAAGAAAGGACTTTAATCAAAGAGGTCCATAAATTGTGTAAGGGTATGCATGCTAATTTATGATAGGTAGGGAAGCAGTAAGTTACAACTATATATATGTCTTGGTCTAACGAGAGATATCAACTTTATATGTGTCTTGGTCTAACGAGAGATATATCTTCAGCACCGCATACGGTAATCAGAATTAGTTTCTTGTACAAAAAATCATCACTCCATCTGTAACGTTAAAGTACTAGTCCCTAGGAGCATTTGCATGCAAACCAGGATATTATGTAATGGCAATATATTACTTTGATATAGCTGTTGGGCCGTAGCTTTAATGGTCCTTGTGACATGTGTTTGATAATGTGAGGACTCTTTAATATGGCCCTTATAATATTATTTGATCTGCACAAATCAGAAGATATCTTAAGGACCATTAGAGTTACGGTTCCGTAGCTTACATTGATACCGATACTCGAGTAGTTTTTATTTGACAAAATATGTATGTAAGGATAATTATAAGTAATCGGCATCCTTTTTGTCGTTTTGTTCTGCATTGAATGTTCTTATTTTTATATTATCCAAATTATCTCGATCTTTGAATTATTCTAATATTCTGTTTTCAATTAAACAAGGTTTAGAATTTTAAAATCTATTTGTACACAAAAAGGTGTGTCTGTTTAAGAATAAACGGTGTATAATTCAACAACAATTAATATCAGATACAATTATTGCCTTCATAATTGAAAATGACAGATTTAAGATGTAAAAAAAAATTTACGACTGTATTTGATTGCGATTTCATTTCGGAAGTAATAAATTCCAATTAAAATTCAATTACATAATCGCTTTGAAACTAACAACCAAAATCTTATTGAGCCCTTTGAAATGAAAGCAAAACCAGATAACATTTATGTGTTCCTATTTGTGAAACTTATCAGTTTGAGTAGTTTTCTTACAACCAAATAATGAAATTTACATCAATCGTCAGTTTTTATGGTATTAACATTGAATTTTATAATATCTATTTACTTTCAATAGGTTTTTTTTTCTCTACTTGTAACAGGTGTATATTACACGTCACTATAAGATAGTTTCTTTGATATATTAGACAAAACAAATCTAACGATTACGTTGCATTTTTCTTCCAGACAATATTTTTAAAATTTTAATTTCTAAACATTTATCATACGTTTCATTGAGATCATTATATGTCCGTACATATAACACAGCGTTTCCATATGTCCGCCTACACTTAAGAATTAAGAGTACGATATCTTTTTGGAGGCCATTTTTGGACAATTTATAAAACTACAGCATGTGAATCGTTCGATAGTAAGATAATTCTCAATCCATCATTGAGGGGATGTTCCAAAATAATCTATCAAGTTGATTTAAACAAATGAGAACATATCAGCACTAAATGTATTAAATAAAAACGAAAGAACGAAGAAATATTGATTGATTGAATGGTTGGTGTTTAACGCCAATTTCAGCACTATTGACCATTTCGTGGCGGTCAGTTTTTGTTAATGGAGGAAGCCGGAGAGAACCACCGACCTTCGGCAGGAAAACTGACAGACCTAATCAAATAAGATTGGAGTCGAATGCACCTGCCACGTGTGGAGTTCGAAGTTGACAGACTAGTGATACATTAGTTGGACTACAACAAAGACCACTCGGTAACCGAGCCCCCCTCCAAAAGAAGAGAAAAGATATACTAGTAATTCAAAAGAACAAACAGGATCTGTCCGGATCTAATTTCAAGCGAACAACATTTAGATCTGATGCTAAGATAGCAAATAGACCATTCCATATCTTTTAACGCGAGAATTGAACTAGTCACCTCTGTCACCAAAACAGATCCCTCCGACTAACATATGCTGTAATTCCACATAATTTAACATTTGAATAGTGAATGTGATTTTTCACCTTCACTTTTCTTTTTGAACTAAGTAATTTTTATGAGGATTCCTTTAACAAAACATAGCTTCTATATTTAACTTTATATATAGAAAGAGACCAAAGGCTTTGTAAGAAATGTACTCTAAATCTGGTTGAAGATGAACAACATTTTATTACTAGTTGTCCAGCATACAATAATGATAGGGAGATATTTTTCAAGGAGATAAACTGTATCTGTCCCAATTTTATATATCTTTCAAATGAGGCAAAATTTGTTTGGTTATTTACTAATCAAAATTTGTCTATACTTAAATATTTAGGGAGCTATATTATTAAATGTCTAGATGTTAGACGAAATGTTAATTAATGTATGTAATAACAATGATAACTGTAATGATTTTATAGTTCTGATCCTGCCTGGAATTAAATGTATGTGATTTTTATAGAATGAAGATAATAACATCTGTCTGAACTTTTTAATGTTTCATTTTAATATAAAAAAATTGTTTTTCTGTTACAAATCATGATGTATTGTTTTATGTGTACATGTTATGCTGCCCATCAAGGGCCCTTGATTGGAATAATAAATATTCTTCTTCTTCTTCTTCTATACAAATTGGGGTAGACATCGTGTATCCATGACTCTGTCTATATATATTTAATGTTGTGCGATGGGTGTCTGGTCCCATTTCTCCACTCGTCTAAACTCGAACAATTCCGTTCTTCGGAGAGTAGCGGATTCATCCGATAATTGTCGATTGCAATTTCTTTTGTCGGTCATAGAATTTGAAACTACAAAGCGACACGAGACAGCAACATAACTATACAACAAAACAAAAAAGCACCTGTCCATATCAGGATTGTTAAATCTCCCCAAATTTAGTTATAATTTTTTAACGGCGATAATCAGAGATCAGGAATTTCTTTTCCCAAACAATCTTACTTTTAAAATTGATCACAATCGCAAGTTATACTGAAATGTTATGACTTGCCATATTTCTTAACTAGAGCTGCCAAAATATCATGCCCGGTATGTGCATGTATAAAAGGCTCCTAACGATTCTATTCGGCAATACGCTTACTCATTCTTGAAGGCCTTACGGTGACCTATAGTTGCTTACATCCAAGCCATGTTATCACTGGTGTGGATAGTTGTCTCACTAGCAATCACGAACTTTTCCAAAATTTTTTTATACAATTTAATCTGATTCGATTTCATGAGCACCATCATTTCATTATATAAATGTGGCATTATGAGAGATGCAACCATCGTAAACCTTTTATTAAATTTGTTTATCAAAAGTAATAATGTTCTTATGAAAAACATAATATATAAACTTATTGTAAGAAATTTATCCGTAAAATTACATGTAGGTACATGTATAGGTGTACACGGGAAAAGACACCTTTAAATCAGTCTGCTAATGATCAAATTACACCGCCTCGGGCCTTTTCAAACCGACTTTTAAAAATAATACCATTATGATTTCATACATCTATCACATTGCATTTGAATATATTCTATACTAATGTATAACCACTAGGTTGTATTTCCAGTTAGTCGTAAGAAGGACGGATCCACTGATTAGGATTAAAAGGGGAGGTTGAGATCTAAACAAAAAATTAGAATAATCGCGCCATATATCCATGTGGACAGTCAAGAACTTTTTAAGTGATTATCTTTTGCTATATTTTATTTTCTGATTTTACTTATAAAAATATCTAGGAGAGTTCACACAGTAGGTGAGTAGCCGATCGACAAATATGCAGGCGTTAAAATTTTGTCTATTGGTTAAAACTGTTGACCTCTAGATGTCTTTTGGTTTTTATGTCGCTGGTTTGCTGTCTCATTGACGTATGCGCATCATCTCCCTTTAGACATGCCATTTGACAACGGAATCTATATGTAGATGAAAACATTTGGAATTTCTTTAAATTTCTGAGATGCACTTGGAGAACGTAACTTGTACTTTTCTAAAGGTTACAAAAAGTTTAATTTGAATAACAGTAAACAGAACTCTTCAAAGATCCTAAAAATTTCATCATTATTGTTTTAAAGACTAAATAAATCTTATTTTGACGTTACTGAAAGATTAAATTCTTCGCCATTATAATTTGTGCAGGATTGATGAATGTGTTGGTGTACCTTACCTCTTACAAATTAAAATTAGCCTTGTTACACATCATGAAATATTTCGTTTAAAATCTTGACTATTTTTAATCTGACCAATGATATTGTTCACATTGAGTCCTATCTAATATCATTAATGGTATATATATATATATATATATTATTGCTTTACTGCACCAGATGACCATTTCGACAATTAATGTCGTCAGTGGTGCTTGAGGTTGAAATGTTTGAAAATCCAAAACCTATACAAACGTGGAAGAGCTGATAAAACGGAAAGGACCTAAGGTAAAGACTATATCAACTGTCAAGATGAAGAACAGGAATAAAAGCCCTCTTCATTGATAATTTTCTATGTTTTTTATGTATTGTGTGCGATTTTGTCCCATGTACATTTACTCCATATCCTTTCATTTTCTATCGAAAGTGTATAACGCATACATGTAATTAACCCGGGCGTCACTAAAGTAACATATTTCACCGCCTGGTTTCCGTTTAGAATCTTGTCCACATATATTGGTAAGGATTTGTTTTTTACACCTGGAAAAAGTTTCACCACTCATTTAGTCCAGGGTTACGAATAAAACATTCTGAAACAAAACCATCAAACGAAAGCTACAAATGCAGCATTTCAATTTGGAGAGTCACGCATACTCCTGGAGGGTTTTACTTAACTGTAACACACTTAGGTAGTAATACACAACTAGGGGTTTGGTTTCACATTTTGGGTAGTTATTGTGCAATAGTATTCATTTTTAGATAACCGGAGTTTAATATAGCCTTGAAAGTGGCTTTATGGGAACATCAAGATTATTTTTTGTATGTTTCATGAGCTATTTTCTGTTTAACAGTTCGTATTTACATATCAATACTGGCCATAGGTCTACAAATTATTGTAATGTTGGCAAACATTTTTTCACACAAACTTTTGGACGCAATTTTACAAAACAAAATTAGACGAAAGACACTGCTTTCAGAAAAGGAATTTTTGGGAAAATATGTGACGTCTTCGAACCCCTTTTTGCAATTTGTGTGGCAAATAAATGTTGATGGTTGCCATGGATACATAAAAAAGAAATTATATATTTCATGCACCATTTTAACTTCTGGAAATCAAACCCATGGATGATACTGATAACATACATATGCATATATAAAAATTATGTAAGAAAGCAAGGAAAAGAGGAGGGCAAATTTTCCAAGGGTCAATTTTGATTTTTTTTCCTAACTGTATATTGCTACTTGAAATACAACCTTTAACATAACATATGGTTAGAAGATAGACAAACAATCTCCAATGACGTTAGAAAGCACATATGAACTTTCAAAATAACGTCATGTTTTCGAAATACAAACGTGGATTAGAACATTCTTATTGCAAACAACCAAAGTTCAAACAGAAAATATGATGCGTTTCAGGGCTGATATGCATAAAACCACTTAAGTTAAGATATCCAATCGTAGTACTAATTTATCGTAGGACATGTAGAAAAATCCGTCCGTTCGGAACAAATCTTTACTTAAGTAGTTTTATGCATATCAGCCCTGAAGTACAATAAACCTTGAATCAAAACAGCTGCACATTGACATATATATCTTTATTAATATTCTAGTTTTAGAGTAGGTCAATGCAAAAGAGCTTGTATGCTAAATCTTAGTTAATAGAGATGAAAGTAAAAATGTAAATTATTACATATGACATACGTATTATTTAAATGTTATGTTACAGGATAGCGCATGGCAAACCTGAATATATCATTACGTTTTAATGCACTTTGCGTATACAAACATAAAATATTTATGTGCTAACATGCTCTAGTTTTCTTGAAAACATGTGTACATAATTGAGTACATGTAATTATATTCACTTCAATGGTAAACTATTCCTACTAAATACAGTAAAACAAAAACAACATTTGAATACTGAATGGCACAGCGAGCAACTCAAAACTTAATATGAAATAATTCGTGCAGAGCATCCAATCTGCCATCCAAGTCCATAATACTAAAATATGGTCATATCAACACAACACGAAACACTGCATTTTACCAAGTCAGGAATAAGACAGTTGTTTTCCATTCGTTTGATGTGTTTGAGCTTTCGATTTTGCCATTTGATTACGGACTTTCCGTTTTGAATTTTCCTTGGAGGTCGGTATTTTTGTTATTTTTTTTTTTTTTTAGGAACACAGGGGCGAATCCAGAAAATATTTAGAGGGTGTCACCAAATCAAGCTTTCAAATATTCCTTTTTTTTTTTAGTTGATATTAAGGTCATTATAGGTGTGCTGCTTCTTCGCTAGGTAGGCGGCATTTAGGAGTAAGGGCATAGACTGGTCGACTCGAAGTCAGAATAATGTGTCCGCGTAGGCTGACATGTCTAACTGTGGACTGTTTCCTTGTGAAAAGCATGTTAAGGATCATGTTTGGTGTGTTGATTCTCAGTCCAGAATACGTAAACATACACTGTAACAAACTGATCTACAAAATAAATACACTTTTTTTAACAGACATATCTAAAACAATTGTCGAAATCTTTTTTTTCAAATAGTGTTATCAATTGTGCATCTAAGATCTTAAAAAAATATCATTAAAGGATAAAGGTGTTGAAAAAAGGGATTTGAAAAAAAGTACCAATTATCATTGTTAAAGGAAAGAGTCATTGAGAACAATAATTGACTTGTGAATTTCGCCGTTTCAAAATCTAAAGGATTGTGGGTAATTTTTTTGCTCGTACCCCAAAATGAAAATTATGCAATGTCATTGGTTGAATTTCCATTGTTTAGGGCGTTGTAAGCCAATCAAAACATTTTGATGTACGCTTTTGAAAATATTACCCAGATTGCATTAGATTCTGAAACGGTCTATTGATCGCATAACAAATTTGCAGATTTAACTTTAAATAACGTTGGAATATACTGTGCTTATAATTACGATATCGATACAGAGATATGGAGTAAACATCAATACGACAGCAATCCAACGACACAATAAAACAGAAGGCGTCAAGTGTTCTACATATGCTCTACAACAACAGACAGATACCATATACGTCAATGTTTAAATCACCCGGGGTCTTTGAAAAAAAGTGAATTATTTTAACTGAGCCTAACAAACCTCTGCCATTTACATAAATTTCCAAAATACACATAATATGAGAGTCTGCATGGGGGTCCTTCATTTCTGTATTCTTTAATTTGTTTAGGTCATTTTTATCTATTCTTTATATTTTTTGCTCATTATTCTCTATTCTGTAAACCCCCATCCACACCCTTTAATATGTGACAAAAGACAACCACTTACAGAATTTTACAAATGGGACAGGCACATTAACATTAGGCGGGGGTTATACTAGTTTTTGTTTAGATATCAACCGTCTCCTTTATTAATCTCGATGAGTTGATTCACTAAAGGTAGTAGATAGAATAACATAATTAATGCTCACAATTACTGAAAGCAACCGAACAGTGCTTAATCTTAAAATCGTGTCGTATTACACTGTAATATTGGTTGCTGCACTTACAGATAAAATCTTGATTCCTATCCTCTATGAATACCATAGTCGATAAAATCGAACATGGAAGCTCGTAACAACGAAATACCTTAATTCGGTTGCGTTATGTCTTTTGTGGGTTTAATTTGGACTTCTTGCTATTGCTTAGACTTTGACTCTTATTTTATAATTTTATTTTTTGTATGTCTTTTGTGGGTTTAATTTCGACTTCCTGCTACTCAGACTTTAACTCTAATTTTATAATTTTATTTTTGGCATGTCTCTTGCATCACTGTGTCTCAGTCTTATGTATTTTCAATCTTTTCATTTACTCTTTGCAACATAGTCTAATCACGTGTAGTCTTAATGTAGAAAAATGATCTACATCGAACCTTAACGATCTCGTAAATAACATACAATTTGAGCAAGCCTTTATTTACATTCTTCAATTCTAAAACATAAAAGCAAAAATTTTTCTTGTCGACAGCTGACTAAAAATTTTATTTGTTGTAAATTCTGGCATATCTTCTTAATTAAAGCAAAGAATACCTATTATTGTTGTAATTTTCAAAATATTTTCATGATGTATACGAAACTAGTGCTATAAAAATGTAGACATCTTGTTTCAAAACAATCGATTTGGGATGTTTTAAAGCAAATCTCGCTCGAAACGTGAATTAATGATAGGAGGGTTGCATGTCGTTGTGCGCTAATTCATCAATTTCAGATAGTGAGATTTGTTTTGGCAAATGTGTCTAATTGTTAAAGTTTTTCTTTAAACTAAATACATAAAATAAACGATTTAGCAGCAGAAATATTTAATTTATATCTAATGTAGGAGGCTATTATGAAAGTTTTATGATATCAGTTTTTTAGGGAGGGTCTGGATGGGGTTTATAATATAGAGTATATGGACTAATACTACAGATAAATGGACCAAAACATAAAGATTGGAGAAAAATAGGTAAAAAAAAGGAATAGAGAATAATGAGTAGCTTAAATATAGAGAATAGGGAATAATGGAAAAACAATATAAAGAATAGGGAATGATGGGAAAACAATATAAAGAATAGGGAATGATGGGAAAACAGTATAAAGAATAGGGAATGCTGGGAAAACAATATAAAGAATAGGGAATGATGGGAAAACAATATAAAGAATAGGGAATGATGGGAAAACAATATAAAGCATAGGGAATGATGGGAAAACAATATAAAGAATAGGGAATGATGGGAAAACAATATGAAGAATAGGGAATAATGGAAAAACAATATAAAGAATAGGGAATGATTGGAAAACAATATGAAGAATAGGGAATGATGGGAAAACAGTATAAAGAATAGGGAATGATGGGAAAACAATATGAAGAATAGGGAATGATGGGAAAACAGTATAAAGAATAGGGAATGATGGGAAAACAATATGAAGAATAGGGAATGATGGGAAAACAGTATAAAGAATAGGGAATGATGGGAAAACAATATAAAGAATAGGGAATGATTGGAAAACAATATAAAGAATAGGGAATAATGGGAAAACAGTATAAAGAATAGGGAATGATGGGAAAACAATATAAAGAATAGGGAATGATGGGAAAACAATATAAAGAATAGGGAATGATGGGAAAACAATATAAAGCATAGGGAATGATGGGAAAACAATATAAAGAATAGGGAATAATTGGAATACAATATAAAGAATAGGGAATGATGGGAAAACAGTATAAAGAATAGGGAATGATGGGAAAACAGTATAAAGAATAGGGAATGATGGGAAAACAACATAAATAATAGGGAATGACGGGAAAACAATATAAAGAATAGGGAATGATGGGAAAACAATATAAAGAAAAGGGAATGATGGGAAAACAATATAAAGAATAGGGAATGATGGGAAAACAATATAAAGAAAATGGAATGATGGGAAAACAATATAAAGAATAGGGAATGATGGGAAAACAATATAAAGAATAGGGAATGACGGGAAAACAATATAAAGAATAGAGAATAATGGGAAAACAATATAAAGAATAGGGAATAATGGGAAAACAATATAAAGAATAGGGAATGATGGGAAAACAATATAAAGAATAGGGAATGATGGGAAAACAATATAAAGAATAGGGAATAATGGGAAAACAATATAAAGAATAGGGAATTATGGGAAAGCAATATAAAGAATAGGGAATAATGGGAAAACAATATAAAGAATAGGGAATGATGGGAAAACAACATAAATAATAGGGAATAATGGGAAAACAATATAAAGAATAGGGAATTATGGGAAAGCAATATAAAGAATAGGGAATAATGGGAAAACAATATAAAGAATAGGGAATGATGGGAAAACAATATAAAGAATAGGGAATAATGGGAAAACAATATAAAGAATACAGAAAAATGATCTTAAAAATTATAAAAATAATACTGATAAAATACAGAAATGAAGGACACCCCCCCTTTTTTATCCAGACCCTATTTAATTCTTTAAATGATATATGCACTTTTAGGTGGTATCTAGAGATGTGTAATCGCCAGAGCAAGAGCACAGACCATATTTCAAACAGTCTTACGTGAATAAATAAAAGCTTTATTTAAGTATCCCTTTTCAAACGACCCTCTTTAGGAAGATGTCACTGCGATCACTCATGCGCTGAAATAAAATATAATTGAAACGGTCATTTTTTATAAATTTACTGTTCACAAAATGTTAAAATCATTCGACAAGTCACCAATAAATGACAGAACAACACATTAATTCACAGCTCATGTCACGTTAAAAAGATCTAATTAAAGCAGAGAACTATGTTAGCTAAGACCTCTAAGCTGTATACAAGTTTCACAACTTAAAATAAAAAGAAGTAACGTTACCTTTACATATCCCATATTGATACAAATACATACACTGTCGAATAACGTCATACTGGTCAATTCAGATTTAGATTTACTGAAATCGCAATAATTAATCTCACATTTGTTGTCCATTTTTCGAAAATCGCACTAATAAATACACTAATAAATACACTAATAAATACACGTAAAATTTTCTCAATTTACAGTACCTTCTTGTGTAATTTAAGACCTTTTCCTTTCAACATTTAACAGTGTTTTCAAAGTATGTCGTTTCAGAGTCTATTGATTTCTCGGTAATATTTTCAAAAGATTATACAACACACAAGGGTTAACTTGGGAATATAAATATTGTCTTCCTTGGACTTCTCCAATTCCGGCAGTAAAACTCTTGCTAAAGTGGTGCATCCGTTTCTGGTGTGAGAAATAGTCAAAACATTTCCTTCTATGTCAATTTCATACAACGTTTTTACTTTTCAAAATAAAAAAAAATTCGATAGTGATCCGAGGTCGTTAAGCTTTCATTTCGTATCAAAATTATCCAAATATTTAACCTATTTGGAAAGCTTCAGCTATGTTTGAGATCTATTTCGTGTGAAATATGTACTACTTTCTTGTATTTTCTTCCTTACCGGGCCTTTAATGATTAGTAGTTTTATACTTTATAAATATATTGTAATGATTGATGCTGAATTGAGTTGCATTGCATTGAATTATATTGTAATAGAATTGAGAATAGAAATAGGGAATGTGTTAAAGAGACAACAACCCGACCAAGGGAGCAAAAAACAGCCCAAGGCCACCAATGGGTCTTCAACACAGCGACAAAATCACGCACCCGGAGACGGGCTTCAGTTGGCCCCTAAACAAAAATATGTACTAGTTCAGTTTTAGTTTTAAAGTTTAGTTTAAGATTGCTTTGCATTGTGACGTATTATCATATTGTATTGTTTTGTAATGTGTTGTATTTTATTTCATTTTCATTTTATTTCATTTTCATTGCAGTTATTGTTTTTCTTTGTTTTTGTGTTGTTGTTTTATTAACAGTAATATTCTGGTCCATAACTATGTGTTATTTAAAGATGTAACATAGTTGCGTTGATTGTCAAGTTGTATCATGATCGACTCGTACAGGAAGATGTAGGTTATATTATGAAATTCACAGTGGCCAAAATTCTAAACCATACGCCTATAAGTTGAAACAGTTTATTGAATACCATATTTTACTAGGTATAGCTATAAACGATTGCATGTTTTATTTCTGTTGTTCGTCATTTATCTGCAAAGTTTCTTATGAATTAATGCATTATATTTTGAATTTGAAAAAAAAACCTCACTTATTATATCAAATAACCTTTATCCATTAAATATGAATTTGTAAAAAATATCTCAAGTGGTGAAATCAGATTTCTATAAATACAAGAAAAAACATTAAAGTGCGAATTTAATTCAGTATAAATAAATAAATGAAAAAGAAAAAGATAAGTTCCACTTTCAAAACAAACGTCGATATTACGTATATTAATTTAATCAAAATCTGTAATATCAGACAGCACATTTCTGAAGCATCTGTTAAAAGTTCCTGGCTTTGAACCAAAGAAAAAGAGCGTTACGTATACATGCGGGGGTGTTTCATAAAGTCAAGATAGTCTGATAGCTCGACAGTGTTTATAAGAGATTCACAACAATCACTGAAAATTGTTTCAATATTTAGGTATAGAATTCCGAAGGGATTACACAGAATCTTGTTTGTGACGTTATTCGCAAATTTGTCGAGATTAAATTCGAAGTCGAATGTGTCTACCAGTCTATTGCACTTGACACTGCTGTGAATATGCATTATTTTTTCTAAAGTTAGAAAACGAAAAATTAATTACCGTGGCACGAGCAAGTCGGTCAAAACGAGACGACAGCCAAAATCTATGTTCCGATGAAAAAAAAATGACGATCATAACAGAGCAACCACAGCAATCCACAAGTGTAAGACAAACAAAAACTAAAGATGGAGAAATACACTGTAAAACTCAAAAATAATTACTAAGTAGTTGAGTATTAAAAATCTAGATTTTAATAGAGTTTAAGACTGGGAATTTTCAGACTCCAAATGTGCTACAATCGCCCAATATTGAGCTATTGACTGCGATGTTTTCTCCACTTGTCCATGTTCAGTTAAAAAACGCGAATGTAAAATTATGTAGTAAACGTTTTAATACTTATATAAATTTTGTACATTTTGTTAACAAATACTTGTTGTGAATACCTTTTTAATTTGAAGACTCACCCGTAAATGCTTGTTTAAAAAAATTAATTATATATATAAAAGGTTCAATATCATAATTGCAGAAATCCTTGAAACAAAGTTGAAGGCAATTCAAAGTTCAATGGAGTTTCTTCACCCGCTTCATGATTTGGTATAAGCGACTAAAGAGTGGTAAAGATATTTCTTTATGAGATATATCTGAAAGGATATCTTCGTTAAATTATTTCTCCCCAAGGTATATTCTAACATAACCTGATTACATAATTGCACTTTTCATCAAAAGTCATGCAACCTTGAAATGTAATGCAATTTGTTAGCACTTTAACATTTTCTCTTTCTGTATTATGATAATATCATAATTTATGTGGTAATTACCGAAACCGTCTTGTACTCTCTAACCCCGTGTCGGAGGCTTCCCTTAGTGTTGGAATAAATAGCGATTGCTTTTATAAAAGTATTCGATTTTTAATTTGTTTATTTTATTGGTTTGCTGTCGAAATGAAATACGACAACGAGTCAAATCTCAATGGAAAATTTAAAACGCGTAATATTATATCATTCGCTAATTAGTTATTTAAAAACGTTGTTGAACTTCTTTTAAACGGAGAAATATATTATCAAATATTTTGGTAACATAAAAACACCCAACAGTTAATTAACTATTACACAGATTCCAACTCAAGTATTATGCGTTTTACGCGTTTTCGAATCTTTCGCCTTATTAATACCACAACAACATATGTCAGAAGGAAAATTATTACAGATCCTCTTGTCCTTTACATGACTTGCTTTAGTCCACTGACCGATACTCAAAAGGGCCAAGGATAGAGAACTTAAAATACCCATGTGAATTCCTAAGTTAGTGGTTATTTTCAATCCAAATCTTTTTAAAAAAATTTGGTGTTGGTGGAATATTTTTTGTAACAGTTGATAATTATAAGTTTATTGAACTGAAGCGGTAAACAATGACCTTACTGCTACAGATTTAACGGCATGGTTGGTGGCACATCTTTGATATTTTCTGTTTGATATATTTACAACTTATTCAGACTCGCAACCAATTAATGCTTGAAATAGTGTATGTTGCCCTCTAGATGTCTTTTGGTTGTTGTTGTTGTTGTTGGCTTGTTGTCTCGTTGAAGTATACCCGCCACATCTCCTTTCATTCATATTTAGAGGTAATTAAATTACAAACTACTATGAGCTATTATATCATAGCATATGGCAAGTTGCATCCGTTAACGTTGTTGCTTAAATCGTACTTCTTTTTCAATATTTGCGGATTTACTTATAAATGATGTTTTCTGCTTCAATTCAAAATAACATTTTCATAAATAACGTTCTAAAAAAATAAGCATAAAACACATACTTTGAAATTATTAGACAAGTAATTATTTTTGAGAAACAAGTATTGTAAGCGTATTGGAGTTTGGTTTTTTTTTAAACATTTTGAACTAAAGTGGGGAAATTTTTTATTCGTAAATGAAAGCAACAGTTAGAGGGTTTACAAGTTAGTAAGAAATAACTACCATAAAAAAATTTGAAAAGTTGGACGAATTATATTTAGAGATAAAAAAGCAAGGTCAACAAAAAAACTAAGTCATATGACTGAATTGATATGAACTCAGGAGATGTGGGATACGTAAATGAATTCATCATAGATACAGCATTGAAATAGTGTACGCCAGACACGCGTTTTGTTTACAAAAGACTCATCAGTAACGCTCGAATCGAAAAACCAAATAGGCCAAATAAATGAGACACCAACTCAACGGCATATGAGGATATTCAGAGGTCAACAATAAACAAAATATACCATTAACGAGTTTCCCGACTTATTATCTTGATAGGTACACAGGTGTCGTTGACTACGTGATAATAAGCTATTTACAAGTCAAAACGCAAAAAGGGAAGATTGATTATTTGTGTTTAACGCCATTTAATCCTCGTGTCGTGGAACATTCAGTCACTCCTGTTACACATGTATATCTGCTCAATTTAACCATGTATATGGATTTTCTAATCCGGTTTATAGACCATTGAGATACATTGTACAACCAATAGATCTAGTATCCACCTGTAATTACAGCCGATTTCAATGAGTGTGTAGGCAAATGTAATATCTTTGGTTAGCTTGCTTGCTAGCTGAAGCATGAAGTCATTGTTAGGTTAGGTAAACTACCCTCCTTTAAGAGTAGACTAGTCCGACAGATAACCAATCTATCTGTCTAAGGACTAGGCTACTTCGAAAGGAGGGTAGTACATCTTACCTAACAATGACTTCACGGTTCAGCTAGCAAGCAAGCTAACCAAAGATATTACCATTAGCTACACACTCATTGAAATCGGCTGTAAACACAACACATATATCGCAAAGACTTTTGTTAAAAAAACATTGAATGTTTCTATTTATCTGAGTTATAATTAAGAACTTGCTTTTTTATTTTGTACAGATTTTACATAGAATTCAACTGAATGATATCTTCACGATATGTCTGAGCAACGAAATTCAAATGAATTATATTCGCCGCACCCTCGCGACGAATAATAATATCGTACAAAAAGTGCTCGCAATTACTCTACGCAAGCTCAAAGTGCTTCTTAACCTGCTGGTATGCAATCATACTGCCCTACATTGTAATACCGGTGACTATACTACGGAGTAAATTTTAGTTAAGTCATAAACAGTGTAGAAAAAAATCGATCTTGTGGAATGCCATAGTATTTGTACAGAATGTTTCGTTTAAAGCTTGGACATAGACGTTGACAAAGAACGCTTACTGGGAGGTCGATATTGACACAAGATCCATTAAAATCTATTTCAAGACATTTTAAACAAACTTAAAAGCGTTTTTGAGTTATCTAAAAAGCACTATATCATTTTATTTACATTTCACTGTTTTCTTGGAATACCTACAGCTAGGTCTCAAAAAATGCTATATATCACAGACGCGTATTTACTTAGAGGAAGCCTCAAAATTTATTGTAAGTTTGTATCTATAATTATTTGACCCAAAGGCTATGTTTTGTTTTGTGAATGTCTCAAATTACATAATTTCTATTTGTAAAACATGATATACAGCCTAGAACCCATGGAGCGACCTTGATTATTGTAATATATCGTCTGTAAATACACGGTATCATTGAGTGTTTTCTTGGTATTCTTAGATATATGGTATATTCAAAGTATGAAACTAGTTGCGTGTTATTTCCTTAAAAGTGCATCCCCTTTTTTCTTGTTTGAAATGGAAAAAATATAAGTAGATACGAGTATTTAAAAAAACGTCTAGAGGGATATTTGATAGGGTGTTAATTTATATATATATATATATATTTTTTTAAATTCAATTTAAAGCTTTTATTGTCATTAAACTGTAGCAGTTTGAGACATTTAAACATACAAACCCGCTGCATTTGTTTTCACCTGTCCTAAGTCAGGAATCTGATGTTCAGTAGTTTTCGTTTGTTGATGTGGTTCATAAGTGTTTCTCGTTTCTCGTTTTTTATATAGATTAGACCGTTGGTTTTCCCGTTTGAATGGTTTTACACTAGTTATTTTGGGGGCCCTTTATAGCTTGCTGTTCGTAGTGAGCCAAGGCTCCATGTTGAAGACCGTACTTTGACCTATAATGGTTTACTTTTACAAATTGTGACTTGGATGGAGAGTTGTCTCATTGGCACTCATACCACATCTTCTTATATCTATATATGACACATGACATACGAAATCAAAGCGAAATTTAAATGCATATACATTATTGAAGATCCACGTTGTACCCCTGTCCTTAGTTCTAATGCACTTGAATAAAGGAACTTGTCATTTATAAGATATATATGGTTTTTGTTGATTGATTCATAGACTGGTATTTTAATAGCATCCAGTTGCAAATATATCATGCATTTTAATTACAAGTACAAATTAACAATTAATCCAATAGATATGAAGTTCGTCTCCCGGACAGAGGGCGGGAAATCTAGTCTGCAACTTGAATACGCGTATTTTGGATACTGGTATAGACATTGTAAAGACGAAAGAGATGTGTATTTCAAAGCAATTATTTTATGAAAGAATGAAATCCCTGAACCTAAAAACGCAGAATCGCACTTGGAGTTAGCCTAATAACCATGTACTGGATTCACAGACGGACAATAATGGTGGACAAAACAGGTTATTCGGATTTTTGTCTGAAAATGTCCAGTTAGATTGAAGAAACCTTAATGTATAAGACGGAGCAAGACATTCGTTATGCGTCAACTAACCCTAACAAGACTGGTATCTTTGATTAGGTATTTTTGATAAAGTAGATGTTTCTATAGAGTCTATATAATTGGTATACCTATCTGGAATCGGTCACGATATATGGATGAGAGTAGACTAAATAAGAAAATAAACAACTGGGCAGAGCAGAATTTCAGACGTCATCGAGTGTGCAAAAACTCAAACTTTAGAATTTATAGTCAATTTGAATCATGTGGGATAGCGAGCTTGTTTAATGACACGGACATTGATAAGCAGCAAGTTAACAATGCAATACATGTAAAACTTATGTCCGACTTCAAACAGAAATGGAATGAAGATTTGCATAGTGATACTACTAGACGAAATGGACCAGGAGGTAACAAACTACGTACATATAGAACATTTAAACAGGATGTATATACAGAACTTTACCTAGATAAACTTATCATACCATCACACCGAAGAGCTTACTCTCAGTTTCGCTGCGGTGTTGCCCCAATACAGGTGGAGAAAGGACGCTACGAGAGTCTCCCTATAGATCAAAGAACTTGTTTTGTTTGTGACGATAAAATTGAAATGGAGGAGCATGTATTGACTGAATGTCCGTTGTACGGCGATCTTAGAGACGAACTGTATAAGATTTTAAATTTTGAAAACGAAAATTTCAGTCTTTGGCCGAATTCCTTTAAACTTTCATTTATTTTAGCGAATGACAATATTAATGTGATACAAAATGTGCCAAAACCTGCAAACTTATTTTAGACCGTAGAAGACGTTTTTTATACCGATAATATATGTAAATATGTTTTATGATTTAACTTTTGTTTTATAATAGCTTTTTGAGAATGTGTAAATACTAGTTCCTTTTAAATCCGTCTCTCATAATTCTTTTTAGAATGGCATTAATATTTTTTAGAAGTTTACTTTTACAATGTGAAATGTGTATACTGTATTATTGATGGTGAGACGTTGATAAATTATTATTGTATATTGTATCTATCTAACGTACTCTTAAAAGATGAAATGTTTCACCAAATTTATAAAGTGTTATTTTAATATTCCAACATTCAATCGATACTTTTACTTACCTGCGACTAATTTCACACAAAATCTTACGAGAAAAAACACTCGTAAGTCATGAACATTTCAGTATAACTTGCGATAAATTTTTGTTGTAAGATTTTTTTGTGAAAAGAGCCCCAGAATCTTGGTAGACTTGTTGTGTCTGTAAAAATGACCAGTGGAGGTTAAATTTCTAACATTTATATTTTAATTAGCAACACTTGCGTTACAGTCCCCTTTCCCCTTTCCTCTCTCAGTTTTTCATTTTTGTAGTGTTCGCGTTTGTCAATCTTTAGTTTACTGTGAAGTGTTTTGTGGGGTCGTTTTGTCTGTTCGTCTATCGTCCACGGAGTTGTCAACTTGACTTTGGCTTATGGTTTTGTTTGCTTTGGTAGACGTATTCCCTATCCTTCTTTGTTTGGCTCTGACAGATAAAACAAGGGTGACTCAGATACCCGTATTTTGTAAAGGAGAGATCCAGCCTAGCTTCTGGTATCTACTCCCTCTTTTGAAATCAAAATTATTGTTAGCAAATTGTCAAACCATGCCACAAATCTTTACTTCTGAAGCAATGCACGTAAATGTCTGTAAATATGTACTCATATCATGTCACAGATCTTAATTTTGCAGGTACATTTCACCAACGAAGGCCGTATTACTAAATTAAAATCAATTAAATTTAGTATGAAAGCAATTTTACACGTTTTTTTAATCTCAATTATACAAAATGTTTTACCTTTAATTGTTACTTTCTTTTTCAGTAAAATTCTGTAAGTTATTGTTACAATTGACACGTGTTCAAATACTGACTGAAAAGAACTTCTAACACAGACGCCAAAATTATTGATAATACTCAAGATATAGGAAAAAGTGATATATAATATTTTAAATTACAAAGGAAAATTAAAACATACTTTTGAAATTGATTCTATTTTCATTTAAACTTGCGAAATGAAACTACGTAAATTGCTACATTCTGACAGTTTTGAGTATTTAGATCTTTTTATTTAATTTTAGTAAGAGTACAATATTTTGAACTTTGTTCGATCTTTACACAAAATAGCTGGATATCAATTAGGATATGAAGGTTATAGACTAATTGAATGCATGTTATTAAAATTCTCTCACATAATTAAAACCAATCGGCAATCCTCGGGTGAATCCGCTACTCTCTTTCTATCTAGATGGCGGAACGGAATCGGCCGAGTTTAGACGAGTGCAATAAAATTTGAAAGAACCATACTAAAAGTCTCAAAATTATTTTAAAACCAGTCAGTCTATAAAAGCTTTGTTTGAACACCAGTAGCAAGAGCAAAAAAAGAGGGAAACATAATGTAGAAGCAATGACGTTAGATTATATTTGAAATAACCTCATTGTCATTGATGCAAAGAACAAATGCTTGTTGAAAAGAACGCGGTAATGTTTTCTAACAGTCTGACGTCGACCTTCGAAAATTAATGCAGTTTTTAAAGGACTTTTTTTAATTATGAAGTAAAATCGGAATGTTCATGTAGAGAGGTGCGAGACGGTCTTTTTGAACGGTTTTATAGCTGAAATATGCAACAGAAATGTTTTATACAATTTCAATGAGTAAAGCTGATCAAATTGATAGTTACAAAGGTTCTATGGGAGTCCGTGATGGGGTATACATAAAAGGGAATAATTGGCAAAAAGGGCAGAATAAAGGGCAAAAATATAAGGAATTGAGAAAATAGGCAAAAAAAGAAAAGAATAGAGAATAATGAGCAACATAGATAAAGGATAGAACAAATAGTCTAAAAAAATTCAAGAAAAAAGAATCAATGACCCTTATCCAGACCATCTTATACGTTGGTTGTAGATCTAATACAAATTTCTGGTGACAGAATACTGAAATAGAGTAACCTCCCTTTTGTCGCTAAAAATCCAAGCCTATTTCATGCGTACTTTGACCCTGATGATTGTCTGACATTATTATATATATGCGAAATTTGTTAGACACAACAATTACTTCTTTAATTATAATTTCTAACCTTGAAACTAAAAATCACAAATCAGCATTTTGAAGAGGTTAAAGTTATGTTTTACGATTCAAACAGCAACAATGAATGGCAATAAAATTAGTTTCAGGAAAATTAAAGAATTCCCAAACAGACATGTTCCTGTCGTTGAACTAATTGATTTATTGTTATATTTTATTTTTTTCTATCATTTAGATTTCATCAGTAATTATATTTATTGGAAAAATGACATACAGCTGATAGAGGTATTGACTTTATCATGAGAAATCTGGTTAACATTGAGTTTCATTGTATAAATGTGCATTATAAGGTTGCATGGAGGTCTATGAACGCTTTAACTTATCTTAACCTTAGTTTCTCATTCAGAACGTGTTTATTAAGTAAAAGTGTTAATGCTTGTTTAAGTAATGTAATATAACAAAGAATGGCAAGAATTGAAAACACTTATTTTGTATTCGATGCGTTTTATTGGCTAAAGCAATCAATTTTTTTCTCTTCAACTAGCAGACTTGACTGAACCATATTTTTGTGAGTGTAAACCCAACGAAAGAGACCGTAGTTACATCCCTCCTTTGTCTATAAATCACAGAGGGGTCGGAGTGGTAAGAGTTGTAACGCTTTCATCTCTCTTCCTGTAATAACACAATAATCTAGTTCATCTACTGTATCACTAGCTAGTCGACACTGAGGTTTTAAGTTCGAACGAACCTGCCACGAGCGGGGTTCGAACTTAAAACCTCAGTGTCGACTAGCTAGTGATACAGTAGATGAACTACTTAAACCCCTGGGCCACCGAGACCCCTGGTGTAGTTGAAAATGAGACACTTTTTCATCCGAGTCCAAACCAGGGATTTTTTTTTGTGTGAAATAGAAAATTGAGTGAAGAAACAAGAAACAAAAAAAAGTTTGCTATGTATCACAAACATCGTCTTCAAAGTACTCAACTAAGGTGGTACATAACACTACAGGGAGATAACTCTGTAAAAATCAGCTTAACGTTTTAATCACGTTCTATTGTTAAGGAAATATTAAGCTTCTCAATGAACAAAATTAGTGTTTGTCAAACTGCTATATACCCAATGAATTTTTTCCGATAAAGTGATTGGTTCAAGTTTTTTGAAATTTTTATATTTTTGTCAAAGGGTCAAAGTTAGTATTTTGTCAAAACTTTATGAAAATTAAACGAGCCAAATTAATTTTAGTCAAGGTGTTTGGGACCACTTTAAGAATTTGAAAATGAAAAGAAAAATACTCAACTCTCTGATCAAAAGCTTTGTAACGCGACGCTTCTATCATCTACACATTAACAGTATATGCTAACACACATTGACGATAAATAGCTAAATATTTATTTTTTATGTTGATGTATGTACAGTTACTATTATACTTCACCATGATGTATGTACACGATGTACTATATTTTGTCAGCTGACATAATCGCCCCAGTAGCAGAGAATATATACAAATACGAAGATCTATCGGTTTGAATATCTTTTTGATATTTTCCACCGCTCCTTTTCAAGAAATATGAATGGTGTTGTATATACCGTAGCGCTTCCCAGAAACGCTTGTCCCGAATCATGCATTTTGCTCTAAAATTATAATAGGGAGCTGTTATTTCCCTTTTCCTGCCGAAGAACTTGGTTAGAGGCAATGAAGCTCAATGAAGAGTCAATGAACGACCAGCGGTTTTTCAACCCTGTTGATTTAAAGAAAATAAGTTTATATAAAATTTTGAAATTATTCAAGGTATGTTCCCTCCCAACATTAAAGTCTTTTCTTTTGCACTTTCCATACCTAGCCATAATTTTTAACATGCGCTAGTAAAATAGATAATTCTTGCATGGGAAGATGGCAGGCTGTTTCAATAAAAATAATAAAAATTAAAGAATAAATTAGCACAAAAGATATATGCGTTTGCCTTGAAGTAATCGTATTCTAAGACTTTTTAAGTTAAGGACTTGTTTCGGTCCCCTAAAAATCTAGAAAAGTATACATCTCTCTGAATTTTGCATTGTTTGAAAGTGACTGATGTCGATGCAATCTACTTTAACTGATTATCAGTTGATGCATATATAACATTGACACTAATTGTCTATGGTCCAACTGCGGAACGGACGCTTATATGACACGTAACGCTAGAATAATTATTTTTTAGCAATTATCTTATTCAATAAAATAGCAATTAGCCCCAAAAGACCACAATTAATTGCTTCAGTTTTATATAGACCTTAAAATCATTCTCATGCTTGCATTATTTTGAAAAGTTCAATGATAACATCTTCTCAATTTTCGCTTTTAATATATTTCTATTCTTTTTTCATTTCAGATTTTCTGTTCGTCGGGAGACATTATTATAAGTAAAGTGCTTATTTAAGAAATAGTGTTTTAACTACGCGTCATTCGATGTATTTGTATCTGATTTTTTTTATTTTTTATAACTATGATAAACGGGTCATGAAAAATTAGAAAGCTTAAAGAAAATTAAAAACTCGTAAAAAACAAAAGATAAATACTTATATATACATCCTCGTCCGTCCTAATGGTCTCTGGTCATTGGCAACCATACCATATCTCATTATCTGTATAAGAAGATATGCGTACAATCAGACTTCGAATAACACTGAAAATTTAACTGACAAATCGAATTCGTTTTAATTGATATCAGCCTAAATCAGGCCATTTGTTTTCTCTTTTGAATTGTTTCAAAACTGTTATACCCTTGCCTTTTATCTTTTGAAGTATATCTTCTTGTATCGTTAACTCTTTTTATTACTGTTTGAATAGTCCAAAATAGATTGCCGTTTGCTTTACGTCCAGTGGCATATATTTCATGCATGTTCGTAGCGAGAACAGCTTAACAATAAATACAAAAGGTAGGTCCTTTAATATGGATGGACCAGGATGAAGAGCGGAAAATGAAGATATATTGGATAGGTACAGAAATTTAGACTGGCAACAGGCTATTTACAGATCAAAGAGTTGTTGCAAGGGTTCTTAACGTGCAGCGAGTGTGGCCCTCGCTCGCTCTACCCGAGGCATGTGATTGATCGTCCCCATTCTAACCGGACGTGGCTGCGTATTTATACATCCCGCACAGTCCAAAGTAGAAGATTTTAATCAAAAGATGTTTATATGGAACATTAACCAAAAATGATGATGATTGGAGAAAACAAGGTCAACAAAGATAATTTTAATGGAATACAAAAAGAAAAATATATTTGGATTACATTCAATGTGAAGGAAAACGGACAATACTGTTACAAAAAAGTATTCCGAACTCAAAGATAAATTCAAAATAATCGAGGAAGGCCATAAAACCTGCATGACAAAACCAAACGTTTGACTATATCAGCCAACGGAACGAACGGAAACAACTACTGCTATCATATTCCTGACTCGGTACAGGCATTTCCCGAAGAAAATGATGGGTTAAACCTGGTTTTATAGTTAGCTAAACCTCCCATTGGTATGGCAGTCACATTGACAGAATTGTGTAAGCAACCCAAACAGACATAATTGGTTAACGTGACAATAATTGAGAACCAGCAGTCAAAGTTATGCAAACATTCATCACAGACATATAATACAATTGTCTTTAAAAAAAATTCAAGATGTAGTACATTTAGACGATCTACAGCAAACAGTTCAATGACATGTAGATTTTGTTGTGAATTTCTGGTATTTGTATACGGTATGGGTTTTTGGTCGTCTCGGGTGTAGAGGCCATATACACTGACCTGTAGTTTTTAGCTTATTACCCTTTGATCTTTGGTGAATATTTGTTTTGTTGGCAATTATACCAAAAGGAAAGGAATTTCATTCTTCAGGAAGCATGTTTCAATGTAAAACCCTCCCTTATAACAGTTTATTTGGTTGATGTCCAGTGAGTCTGAAAATATTAATATATCAGAGTCAACATTTATTAGTACTTGTTTTGAAATAAGAGAAAAGTTTCATTCAAGTATCTACATATACATGTAGTAGTGATGTAGTTTTTGTTCTATGTATTAAAAAGGGTTATTATTATATTTATTTATTTTTATACACCATCTTGAAACGAGGATACTGTTAGTTATTTATTCATTTATTTTCAACGTAAATATAAACGTAAATACAAACGTAATATATCTTAGATTTACTGTATAATTAGTACTATATTTGTATATATACCGGTGCTAGGGACCGTCTTAAACTTGCAGTGAGGTGAGAATTTGTTTTTTGTTGTTGTTTTTTTTTTTGCTTTGTGTTGAAGGCGTCACTGTAACTTTGAGATGAAGAGCAACAATAAAAGCGCTGTGCCTTTGCTTTTTGTGTATTTTGCTATGCATGTACTGATTTTGTTTCATGGATGGAGACCCCATATCCTTTGTTTTTCTATTATTTGCTCGGAAACGGGTCCTCTCATTGGATTTTATAAAGTATTCGTATTCGTACCACTTATTTCTTCTTTTTTATATACAATATTCTGTAACACAAAAAACTATGCCATCAACTTCACATATCTATGGAAAGTAAAAGTACATTGCGAAGGAGTAAAATATATTATCTACTGGTGTTAAATTCCAAGATAACATCGCTGCTGTACCTTTATGGAATTGTGATTGACAGAGTGTCTTGTCTACATTTACGCATGGAGAAGAATATCATATCTGTTCACCAAATTACTACGCCAACACTCAGATAAAGTACTAGGTGTTCAAGTACAACCTCGAGTCTGACGAAACGAACCTTTAAACGATTTATATTTGTAAATATAATTATTTTATTAATTGAAAGTCACTAAGCATTTAAACTTGGATGATAGCAAAACTTACTAAATAGATGAAAAATTCAGAAAATTGTTTGAAAACCTCGTTCTTGCTGATGCGATTGCACCGTAAGCTATTTGTTTTCTTTTATGCGCATCATATAATTAGTAATAAGTTTATATATAACGCGAACTATGAAGTAGCAGATTGGAAAATAGTTTCAATTAAAGCAGTCTTATACAAAATAAACAGTAAAGCATCGTAAGCCCAATTATAACCGAAAATTCAATTAAAAACGGCAAAGATTCACCGTAAACAATGTAACTAGACTGAAATTCACGAGCAATCAAAATATTATTTTTCATAATCTACAACAAAGTTGGAATTCTGTGTATTCCTCAAAGAAAATAAATTTTCTAAAGAAGAAATGAACTTTACATCCCACAATCGCGTTAAATATTACAGGTATTTAAACTAACAGAAGTCTTTAATTAAAGAAGATAATTAATATTTTTTTACATTTTACTGATGAAAGAAAATTTTTGACGAGTTTAGCTGGGGAATAATTATTTAAAATACAATAACATTAAGGTAATGCTGAACTTGAGAAGAAATATAAATTTTTGGATTTACAAATATCTAACGGTGTGAAAGATTAATCAACAAAGACCGAAAAAACAACAGTAAATGGCATTTATTATACAAAACCTTCTTAAATATCTCTACAGTTGGCCAAAATTCCTTCGTTTAAGATTTACTTCATCAAATAAATTCACAAATATAAAAACAGATTTTCGAAGCATGAATAAATAAATTAAACATTTAAAGTGCGTTCTGTTAATAGAACCTTTGCCGTAGCTTGTACATTAGATCCATACTTTTATAAAAACGAATTAATGCAAAGCTATCTTTGATTGCAACTACTGCACTTTGAGTACAATTGACTTCACTCCTAGTTTTTGAGGTGGTTCGCATTGCTTAATTTCAAGTTTTCTGTGCAGTGTTTTATGGTCAGGTGTTGGTTATTTTTTTTTATTTGAGCCATGGTGTTGTTTATATATGGTTTTTGATTGCCAAATTGTTATCTTCCCACTCTTTTGACAGTTACATGTAGAAATAAGCCAAACCCATCATAAGTTTACTATGCGGTATCAGTTTTGCTCATTATTGAAGGCCTTACGATGATCTATAGTCGTTAACTTCTATGTCATGTGGTAGAGAGTTGTCTCATTGTCAATCATACAACATCTTCTTATTGTGATATAAACAATAATCACAGTCATATTTTCGAACGTTTTACGGATGCAATCATTATATGGGTTGATGCTATGGAATATTTTCTTCTTGTTTTAGCCTCTTTTTCTAATATATGACATTACTAGTTGCGTATTATCAACGGGTTTGTACATGACATGAGCAACAAGACGGAGCAAACAAGATGGAGCAAACAAGCAAACAAGATGGAGCAAACAAGATGGAACAACAAGATGGAGCAAACAAGATGGAGCAAACAAGAACTGTTTACCCTTTCGGAGCACCTGATTTTACTCTATGTTTTGGGATTGTTCACCATATTTATACTTTTATCTGTTGTGTTTGTATGTGTTGTTTGTCTTTTCGTTCTTGTTCCTGTTTTTGGTGTTGTTCTTTTTCCTGTTTTTTGTGTTGTTCTTTATCGACTTTGTGTTTCCTTGTTTCCTATTGGCACTTTTTTTTTAGTAAAACTGACGATCGTTCAGCAGTGGCTTATCTTTGGTAGCTGTTATTCTATTTGTTCACATTTTTAGACTAGGTTCGACTGAGAGTGTAATTATGTTGTATAAACCATCGTTTGCTGCATGAAGACTTTGTGTTGCCTTTCTCGAACATATGAATATGTTGTATAAACCATTGTTTGTTGCATAAAGACTTTGTGTTGCCTTTTTCGATCATATGAATATGTTGTAAACACCATCGTTTGTTGCATGAAGACTTTGTGTTGCCTTTTTCGATCATATGAATATGTTGTAAACACCATCGTTTGTTGCATGAAGACTTTGTGTTGCCCTTCTCGATCATATGAATATGTTGTATACACCATCGTTTGTTGCATGAAGACTTTGTGTTGCCTTTCTCGATCATATGAATATGTTGTATAAACCAACGTTTGTTGCATGAAGACTTTGTGTTGCCTTTCTCGATCATATGTTTTTGGTTAATTGTGTCATTGGGTTGCTGTCTCATACACGTATACCTTATATCTCCTTGTATTCATTTTTATGTATCATAAGACTATATATGTTATGATTTTTAAATTGAAGATAGGATCACGCAGTCTGGTATTATTCTTTTTACGAAAAGAGACAATGTTGCCACGGAACCTAATGTTCAGTGGTTGTCGTTTGTTGATTTGGTTCATAAGTGTTTCTCGTTTTTCGTTTTTATAAAGATTAGACCGTTGGTTTCTTGTTTGAATGGTTTTACACTAGTCATTTTTGGGGCCCTTTATAGATTGTGACTTGGATGGAGAGTTATCTCAATGGCACTCATACCACATCTTCTTATATCTATATGATGACTCTTATATTTTTGAAAATATTTAAATTTTTGTCTGTCACTGGTTTAATTGAGTTTTTGTAATGGCTTCTTTAGTCTACGGTCGTTAGAAACTGTAAACTTTCTGTCAAGGCATATACGTTGTTTTTTAGATGTTACCTTGCATGCCAATGTATGTAGACTGCATAAAAGAAACATCTCATTTCAAGAATGACATTTAGTATAAAAATTAAAAATTAAAACCATCTTGTTATAAAATAAATAAATGATAATTCTGCCGTATTGACCCAATTTGATTTGATGATTACCATGATTAAAAAAAACTAGCTATATTTAGTTTTAAATCTCTGGAAAATTTATTCAGCAAAAGCCCAATGCACTTACATTAATTTTTATGTATCTCGTCAACCAGGTGAAAGGACAGGAAACTAATATTCTGTCCCCTTTATCTCTACTTTCAAAAGGTTTTCTAAAATTTCTAGTCCACACTTCCCTTTGACATTATCGCGCGATACTTACGCCCTTGACTCCAGTTCAGGTCACCATCAAACTCTGATCCGCTTTCCTATTACCTTTTGCTCGGGGTCCCAGCTTCATTTGTCCGTTTTGTATTACCATGACTAACAAAGTTCATTTTGTGTGTGAGGATCGTAAGAAACCTTTCAATATGTTGATAGAAAAACTATTAAGAACTTACTCTTCCGAAGCACCTAAGATCACACCCGATTTTGGAAGCGGTTTGTTATGCTCAGTCTTTTGTTTTCTTTGTTGTGTTGGTATACTGTTGTTTGTCTTTTGGTCCTTTTTTTTGCCATGGCGTTGTCAGTATATATTTCCGACTTATGAGTTTGAATGTCCCTTTGAATATTTCGCCTCTCTTTTTGAACAGAAATCTACACGGTTCCATTATTGACAACTTACCATATAAAATTTATTTTTGCAATTTTAAAATCAATAGATAAATAATCCTATTGCCAATATTATTTACATTGGGAGTTGTTTGGAGATGGTAGAGTCTGGTGTTTTAATATGGTAGAGTCTGGTGTTTGGAGATGTTAGAGTCTTGCGTTGGCAGTTGGTAGAGTCTGATGTGTGGAGATGGTAGAGTCTTGCGTTGGCAGTTAATAGAATCTGGTGTTTGGAGATGATAGAATCGATTCTGGTGTTTGGAGATGATAGAGTCTAGTGTTTGAAGATGATAGTCTGGTGTTTGGAGATGGTAGAGTTGGTGTTTGGAGATGGGAGATGGTAGAGTCTGGTGTTTGGAGATGTGAGATGGTAGAATCTGGTGTTTGGAGATGGTTGAGTCTGTTGTTTGGAGATGGGAGATGGTAGAATCTGGTGTTTGGAGATGGGAGATGGTAGAATCTGATGTTTAGAGATAAAAGAGTCTGGTGTGTGGAGATGGTAGAGTCTGGTGTTGGTTGTTGGTAGAGTTTGGTGTTTGGAGAGGGGAGAGTCTGGTGTTTGGAGATGGGAGATGGTAGAGTCTGGTGTTTGGTGAGGGGAGATGGTAGAATCTGGCGTTTAGAGATGATAGAGTCTGGTGTGTGGAGATGGTAGAGTCTGGTGTTGGTAGTTGGTAGAGTCTGGTGTGTGGAGATCATAGAGTCTGATGTGTGGAGATAGTAGAGTCTGGTGTTTGGAGATAGTAGAGTCTTGCGTTGGCAGTTGGTAGAGTCTGGTGTTTGGAGATGGCAGAATCTTGTGGTGGCAGTTGGTAGAATCTGGTGTTTGGAGATGGTAGAGTTTGGTGTTTTGAGATGGGAGATGATAGAATCTGGTGTTTAGAGATGGGAGATGGTAGAATCTGGTGTTTAAAGATGATAGAGTCTGGTGTGTGGAGTTGGTAGAGTATGGTGTTGGTAGTTGGTATGTTCTATTGTTTATAATATAACACTATCTAAAAAAAACTCTTTCATAATTGGTTAAACTAATGTTACTTGAATTCGTTGAGTAATGACCTATGTGCTGAGTAAGCGTTCGTTTATCTGTGCTCGATGTATAAATACACAGCCACGTTCGTTCGAAATCGGTCGTTTAACCCCCTCGACTCCGGTTTGAAGAACGTCGAGCTATATGCGCGCTATAAAGTTACCTTGAAACAACTTTTTTGAGGAGTCGGCGTGTAGTTTGTTGCAAGGCTCAATTTCTGTTCTTGTTAAAAATATCCTATTTTAATAGTGTACAGTCAGAGAAACGCCAAGAAAAGTATCAAACGATTGGGTTGCAAGGGAAAATGACCAAGATATGCCGAATAAGAAAAATAATACAAAAACACCTGTTTTACTAGTGTACGATGCATCGTCAAGTCTGAAATAATTGGGTCACAAGGGAAAATGACCCAGACAACCCGAAAAAGAAAAGTAATTAAACAATAATAAATATAAAGACATAAAGACAAGTGCACAAGTAAACAAATGTAAACAGAATAAGTGTAATGTGCATTGATGAAGTAAAAATCACTAATAATAATTAAAGAAAGCTTTTAATTACAAAGCATGATTAAAAATAACGCATTGGGGGATAAAATCGGTTTCAGAAATACATTATAATATCGAAAGGTTAAAGTTTACCTTTTGAAGTTAAACAAAAATTATCGTTTTCAAATAAAATCTGGGATTTTGTTATAAGTACTACTTCCAGCTTTCTGGATTTCATTATTCTTGAAAGAAAATACCTTCAGCCTTGTAAAATTAAATCTAGTTCAACTCTTTATGACGTCATAAAATAATTGAATTAAATTAAATAGAACATTATAGTTCATCGTTTTCTTTGACTAGAAAGAAGTTTATATTATGTTCAAACAGAATTATCAGTGTTAGAGTTTATAAATATAACATTTAATTTAAAAGGGGAAGTCTAATCGATGGATATTAATCAGAAAAAGGGATAATTCGGTCAGCAAAAATGTATGACAAAAAGTCCTTATTCAGAATTTCAGAACTATTTCTATGATATAGAAATCAGAAGATGCGGTATGATTGTAAATGAGACAACTATCTAGTAGAAACCCATGAGTCAAATGAGCTAAACCCATGCCGTATGATAAGATATAAAAGCCCCGACATGACAACATTTTAAACAATTAAAACAAAAACAAATTAATAAACAGACATTTCATGGACAGCAACGACCGATAACCACTGAATTACAGACTCTTGACTTGGGACAAGCGCATATATAATGTAGCGGGGTTAAAAATGTTTAAAATCTCTCTATACCCTCCTCTAACCTGGGCCTTTGGTGTAACAACATAAGAACTATAAAATCAGTTGAAAAGAGCTTTACTCATTATGTCGATACAAAACAAAAAACAAAAAAACTGAACAAATATAATACAATGAAAAGCACAAACAAAAACCTAATAAAATGATTAAAGACACAAATAGCGATCTAAGAGTACTACATAAAATGTAATACATACGCCTTTTAAAAAATAAATTTTGAAAAAAACATGCATTTCCTGAAAACATCATTAATATCCTAATCTGATGCAAGTGTGTATAAGTCCGGTCCGTATTTAGGTAAAGGTAGACCGCATGTAAGAGGGTCTTGATAGGGACCTTCATTTCTCTATTCTTTAATTTTTTTTGCCATTTTTCTCTATTCTTTAATTTTTTGCCCATTATTCTAGATTCTTCATATTTCAGTATCCAATTATTCTCTAATGTTTATTTTTTTTTTGGCCTATTTTTCTCTATTCTTTATATTTTTTGGCCTTTATTCTGCACTTGGTGCCCATTATTCTCTTTTCTGTAAATCCCTTCCAGAACCTCTTATTTATATATATATATATATATATATATATAAAAGTCTAAATTGAAAACAACGTTCAAACCTATGATTGCGTTGGATAAAAACCGCAATTTTTATACGTGTGCTTGTAAAACAAATTTCTTGGTAGAGGGGTCTAAATACAGCACAAACAACAATTTCCAAAAGACCAAAAAAAGTGAAAAAGTCTATTTTAACAAAACGCATTTGACTAACAGGTCGAACAACTGATGTTCTTAAACCCTGCTGACTGTCATTGGCGATTGCCAAAAAAATTGATCACCAGATCTAACAAAATGGATCTTAATATTAATTTAATACCAAACAGAAAACAATAAACTTGTGGAAAAGATGGTATACCACAAACAAATATATATATATATTCATAATTACTCTAAATATCAACACAATGTTAAATCTGTAAATTTGCGGAAGCAAATTTTTGTTCTTCCCTCGCCGGGATTCGATGCTATTGAGATATCGTAACAACACCGCCTGCACTGTGTCCAGCGCTCTAGACCACTCGATCACCTAGACTGGATTAAAATTCAGCTTTTGGTGGCCTAGTGTTACCTTTCCTCGTCAGTAGAATCTAGATTTGTAACACAGTACATGATATATTAGGCATGAAGATGGAATTGATTGCAGATTAGCTAAATTATCTGTTGTAAAGGATCGTAAGATGCAGTCACAGAAATAATATTTGATAAGTACGTCTAAACAAGTGACAACTCCACGACAGATCTATCCATTGGATCAGCAGTGAAGGTGATACACGTCTGAAAACACATATTATATTCATAATTACTCTAAATATCTAAATATATATATATATGGATCATGTAGATATTATGATAGTTAATGACACATTTTTTTAAAGACAAATAAAAGTAAAAAAGTGCTTTGTTTGAGATATTTCCGATGGTTTAAACATGTCTCTTTTAAAAAGTTTTATGTAAAATACATTGTTTAAACAGGGCCCTTGTTAGCCTCTACTGGTTTGTGACGTCATGAAAAAGGTGTGCTTTTTCAGAACTTATCCGGATTAGAATAAATGTCGATAAGTATATATAAGAAGATGTGGTATGAGTGCCAATGAGACAACTCTCCATCCAAGTCACAATTTGTAAAAGTAAACCATTATAGGTCAAAGTGCGACCTTCAACACGGGGCCTTGACTCACACCGAACAGCAAGCTTTAATTGGCCCCAAAAATGACTAGTGTAAAACCATTCAAACAGGAAAACCAATTGTCTAATCTATATAAAAAACGAGAAACGAGAACCACTTATGAACCACATCAACAAACGACAACCACTTTACTAAAATTCTCAATATAACGCTTTGAAATTCTATCAACATTAGGATGTTTTTTCAGAACATACGACTAATTTTGAACTGCCTGAAGATAGCTGAAAACTGCTATTTTTGCAGATTTTTTTGAAAACTGTATGTTGCCCTCTAAGGGTCTTTTGGTTACTTTTCGTTGGGTAACTGCCTTATTGCCGTATACAACACATCATTTTTTTTTCTTTTTTATTGTAGCTTTTTTTCATTTTTAAGTAATTATCGAAAAAAAGAATAATAATGCATTTCTTAACTAAAGCTTAAATTGTATTGGAAAAGTGTAAAATAAATGTAAATATCCAATGTATATCATTTAGTCTCTTTACTTTCCACATTCGAGAAGTCCTCGGGAAATATAGGGCTTTGATTAAGTTAATACAAAACGTCTTTATCATTCTAAACATTCTTGTTATATTCTATCATATTTAATTCTCAAGTTTGCTTTACATAAATTCTTGACTTAAACGGTACTATATCATATTCCCAAAGTCAATAAAAAAGTCGAAAGCAAATTGTAAATAACGAACTCGAAAAACGCTTAATTGAAAAATTATACGTCTCTTTTCATTGAATTAATTTGTACACTTCAATCATGTGACAAATAGTTTATTATTTACAACCAAATATATAATTTGTTTACTTTAATATCGCTTTTATAAAAATGAACTCATTATAAATGCACCAATTTAAAGGCAATATATTCAATTCTGATTGTGAAAATAAATTTGCCTAAAAATTACATCAGTAAAAGCTGCATTCATTTTTACTAATAACTAGAACACACCGCTACATCACGGGTCCGTGGCTTAATTAAAGTACCTATGCTAATTTTTAGCCTGGATTTTAAGTATTCGTATTGTCATCTGATAAAGTCATGCTGATTATAAGGTACACAGTTTACTCTGCTTTTCAAAATCTTTTGGTTTGAACCCGTCCTGGTACTACAACCGGAAACTAAACGTGACATATACTATTGGTATTGGTATCGGATTCGACCTGGAACTTGTTAATTATTGGCAATATTGAGTATGTGGAAAACAAAAGCGCCTGGAATGGTGTAATTTTTAATCAATTGTCCTATATTAGATATATATAAAGTAGAATTCTTTGATCCGTCGTTTTTACGTCATGCAGAGTAACAAATTGGACCTCATTATCTTAGTAGTATATATAAATAATTCAGCCACTGCTTAGAGGTACTTTTCGTCACGAGTTTCATAGTTCGGAAGTTTGTTCATCATGTCTTCCTGTACTGTTTATGGCACTGTTGTTTGAAAATCTTCTTTAAAAAGTAAAATAACAAAATACCGAACTCTAATAAAAATTCAAAACGGAAAGTCCTATATCAAATGGCAAAATCAAAAGCTCAAACACTTCAAACAAATGGAAAACAACTGTGATATTCCTGACTTGGAACAGGCACTTCCTAATGTAGAAAATGCTGGATTCAACCTACAGCTTCATATATTAAGTCTAGGGCGACATGATTTCTTATCATCAGGCTAAGTAATTCGAGCTTGCTTTAAGTAAATGTGAGCATCCTTTGATATGGTTTGATTTGTGTATTTGTCATCTCTTTTACCGTTATTTTAGGGTTATTAAATGCTTTTCTGTACTGTTGTTTGTAGTTGATACTTTTGTGTATATATTTTGTTAATCTACTTATTGAGATTGGGGGAAGAGGGTTTGAGAGTATCGTATAAACGTAAATCCAGAAACGCACATGGCACGCACGAAATTTATAAAGCGTTGTTTATTTCCTGAGGCAAACATTGTGTTATTTTCTTAAGCATATATTTTCCAAAGGTACTGAGCACAATTATCTTTAAATTGACTTACAAATAAGAAGGACGAAAACATATTTTTTCAATGTTAGATACGGAATTAGTTATCCGAGTCCGTCTTGTATCCCTATTCTTTTTTTAATATTTATATAACTATTTAAAAGATTTAAATGATGAAAGGATAGTATTTTAACATGTGTGCAAACTTGTGTAATTTATCAATTAAGATGTTGGTATATTTTATGGAAATTACACATAATTAATGATGTATGCGACATAAACAACACATAATTAATGATGTATGCGACATAAATTATGTATTAATGGTGTTATGGTAATATTTTCCTATTATATAAAACGCTTAATATATAATTATATTTCAAAATTAATGTTTTTAATTCTTCAAGGTTGAAAATTATAATATATTTTGATAGCTAAAAAAAACATGGATCCCCATAATATGCAGAAATAGCGTAATCATTTAATAAATAAATTTAGTAAAATCCTGGTAAAGACAGTTTTTAGCACATTCCCTCCTCGTTGACGTGTATTTTTGAACGCACAGCGAGATTGTTATTCTCACATAGAAAAAACGTTTGAAATGAAAACTGACATTTAGAAAAAGCAAAAACATAGAATAATATAAAAATGTACAAATGATTGTTAGTAAATTAATTCGATGAAGGTTAAACTGACATTTCAAAGGAGAATGGAGTATTGGAAGTCTTAATAAAAATTGTACAAACCTTTATCACACCACCTTCCTACTATAGTTGAGAATCTATGACCTCAGAATTCCACAGATCTCATCATCGAATATTGACAAACATAACAGCGGGTTTAAGTATCAGCTTAAACAATTAAAGAAAAATTGATAAATTAGTTTGTCGAAAGATAAATGCGCCTAAAATGATTACTGAAGTTTCGAAAATGATCAGACTTGTAAGTTTTTTTAATAAGTTGCTTAAAATGATTCTACACAACCAGACTTCATTCTAATGTATTAAATAAAAAAACATTTGTATTAAATTAGAATAAATTAGAATACGATTTGTAATAGAAAAATAGACATAACGGTGGTCACTGGTATGTAATAGAGAGAAGAAGAAAAAACTAGGATAAGGAGTATCTCATTACATGTGAAGCAAATTTTTCAATAAAGAAAAGAAAATAGACAAAACAGTCATTATTTCGCCATTTCAAAATCTGAAGGACTATTATCCCAATCACGTCATTGGTTGAATTTACATGGTTTAGGACGTTGTTAACCAATCATAATGTTTTGGTGTACGCTTTTGAAAATGTTACCCATAATGCATTTGATTCTGAAACGGTGAATAAAATACGAAATTTCATTATGTCTGCTTTTATATTGTGATGGTTTCTCAATAGTTATTGGCGTTAACTCATACATAATTTTAGTCATAGGAATTACATATTTCTCACTATTCAGGAAAACAATCAATAAAAATAAAGATGATGACATAAACAATTATACACAATAGAAAAAAAAACATAAAATAAACAAACGAAAGGAAACGAAAAGATAATGATGAACATGAAACATGATTTCGAAAGATCTTTATCAGGTATTAATAGATAAGTTTCAATATAATAATCTGGAAAGAAATATAATGGTTTCGCGGTGACGCGTTAAACTTAAATCAACCTATATCATAGAGAACGACGGGTTAAAAAAGATAGTAACGAAATTAGGTTGTTGACCAGTATGATAAATATCTTTGTTGTAGAGTCTTGTTTGTTTGCTGTATCACAAAAAGTTTATCGGCGAAAGTCTGTAACAGAAACACATCATGTCGGTCAATAAGTGTACAAGTTTTTAAAATCGAATCGTACTCTATATTTTAAGTTTTGGACTGGTTTACAGCATGACAATACTTTCCAAGGGTATAAGCTGACTATTCAAGATAACATTGTTGTGTGTTATGTAGACAAAACATTTATTAGTAATAAAAAAAAATCATATTATGTGTAATTTAATAAAGTGTTGGGTAATAAGATGAGTAAAGGACACGCATTGGGAAAACTATTAAAAAAATACCAGAACTGTTAGTAACAGACAATATTTAATTATTGTAGCAATACTAGTAATATATACATAGAATGGTACAGTATAGTAAATGTGTCTATAATGGTATCGACTGAGGTTCATGAACCGGAGTCAGTACAATGTTAGAAGAATTATAAAAAATAAGAAGGTGTGGTATAATTGCCAATGTGACAACACTCCACCAGAGACCAAATGACATATAAGTTAACAACTTTAGATCACCGTCCGGCCTTCAAAAATGAACAAAATTCATACCACATAGTCAGCTATAAAAGGCCCCGAAATGACAAATGTAAAACTATTCAAATTAGATCAATAAAATATAATGGCATTAATAACAAATGCAAAATACATTTGCCTGTCTTAAGTGAATATATATCATTATATCATGAAGGGTAAGTATATCAAGCTCCAAGTGTGGCACCCATCGTGTTCCTAATGGTTAGTACACATTATGTGTCGAGTCTCATTCGGTGATCACGATCGAGGAAAAGAAAAAAAAGGAAAAAGTGATTTTAGCCTCTATAGGTTAAAAGGAAGTAAATAAGGATGATTGGCGCCACCTAGATTTCACATCCAAGATAATAGGTAGAAGTAAATTTATTTTCTGCTGCCCTAGTAATTAGAAATCAAAATTGAAATAGTGAAAAATGAGTGTTGGCCATTGGTGTAGAAATAGCGAGAAATTTAGAGAAAACTCTCTGTGACGAGAAACATTTTCTGTGCCAAATTTAGCAAGGGGTGTTCTTCATTTATACTATTTCGAAAATTCCGGAACCGTTGAGTACCCTTAAAAAAATGCCATTTTTCTATCAAAAAAGCTGCGGCACCATATGTGTTTTGCAGTTTCAATTACACTCAAAGGTGTTGATAATTCAGATTTCGACATTTTTTTCAATGGATCTTTGATAGGGAAAACGCAGGACTAAAAAAGGCTACCATTGTCGCCTATGTAAATAATTACTTCCTTGTAACCTAAATCAATTATCATTGGAAATACTGTTGTAAAATAGTTTTTAATATGTTTAAAACCACAACCTCTGAATGATACATCGATTTACCTCCTTTTTTGCATATACTTTTATTTAGCCGACAGTACAAGATCATCATGGGTAGACCCACTGTAACAGTATTTTTGACTTTCTGTTCAGAGCAGCCAGTCCCAATTTTATAAAATGTACACAGACACGAATACAGGTCAACACAGCCAACCCCAAATGCCCCTCAATTTTATAAAAAGTACACAGACACGAAAACAAAACAATGCAGTGATATGATTACTATGTTACACAGTAAATAAGATGGTAACGATAGAAATAACAAGATGGCGAAATCAACAATTAGTCCTGACATCTGATGATATTATGAATTCGTCAGGTAATAGATTAACACATTCCTTCGTCTATTGTATATATAATGGGAAAAAATATATTTAATCATCTGCACCTTAGTGCTGTAAATGATGTCTGATATACGACGCGTTACAAAATGCCCTTGAAATTTCATTGTCTGATTAAACACCAACATAGATTAGAGAATGGAAACGGGGGAATTTGTCAAAGAGACAACAACCTGACCACAGAGCAGAACACAGCCCATGGCCAAAATGGGTCATCAACGCAGCGAGAAAATCCTGCACCCGGTGGTCGGCCTCAACTGGTCCAGGCTAAATCCCTCATCTGGTCCAGGCTAAATAATAAATGGATTCGCTTATAATCATTCCCTTTCATAGTAAGATTGAATGCGCTTCTACCGCTCTCTACGCATTGACAGGCAAAATAAAGTCTAATAGAGCGTTGGTCAGCGAATTATGGACTATTAAAAAAGTTCAATCTTACTGTTATGTAGTCACGAAGACTAAAATGTACAACCATGGGTGGTGATCCGTAACACGCCCTTGAAATTTCATTGTCTGATTAAACATCAACATAAATGGATTGCATCAGAATCACACACTATCACGGTAAGACTGAACGCGTTTCTACCGCTCTCGCCTATAAGGAATAACATAGCCCCTGCTTTCTATGTTAAATTCTGCAACTTCAGGCATTCATAGCTATTTTGTATTAAGTTAAAATTAAGTGATAGTCATTCATGTCAAAGCTATTCCTTTCCTGACTTGTGCTGAAAAAAATCAACATACCTTTAATTGCATATTAGAGCACACTGGTTCTTGGAAGTTGGGTAGTACAAAAAACAGGTACTTCTGATCTGAGCATCAGGGCAAAAATGCCCTACTATCTTAATGTCATATATCTTTTATTATTCAAAACAAACTTTTAACAGTAGGGTTATATAGTGATCCCAAGTCCTTAAGCTTTCATTTGATACCAAAATCTTATTGACAAGGTTAAACAAGGCTCAAATAATACAGTCAAGCGCTTGTCTGTAATAGGACAATGGTACACTTAAACGCAGTGTAATAAAATAACAGACTAAGAAAAAAATGCTTTCTTTCTTAACTAAAGCAAAACAGATTACATGTAGTCTGTTGTAATATACATAACTTTATTATATCAATAATATTTGAAAATTAATTACCTGCTGCTTTACATTGATATTGTAAATATCTATACATTTTGAAGTGACGTAATCCTACTAGCTCCGAATACATTTGAGATAAGAGCTAAAAGTAAATATTTTGCGACAGCGTCATGAAAAGCACCAGCAAAGGATTTCTTTACACAATGTAACTAACACTTTATAAAGATAAACGTCCGGATTTACCGTCATCAGGAACGCTAAAACCCCAAAACTGAAAACCAAGAATGTATAGATACTTTAATACTTGAGGGCCTAGACGACCAAAAGGGACATAAAAATAGCCATGTCCACCTAAGGTCAACTTACCTGAAGGAGTCGTTATTTCATTTTCCCGATAATTCCCAAATTTATCAACGAAGAATTTTAAAAAGGTATGTTTAAATCATGTCAGTGCAAAAGTATTGACTATACTGAGATGATATAAGCCTGGTGGAATAGCAGTCACTATACTGAGATGATATAAGCCTGGTGGAATAGCAGTCACTGTAATGAGATGGTATAAGCCTGGTGGAATAGCAGTCACTATACTGAGATGATATAAGCCTGGTGCAATAGCAGTCACTATACTGAGATGACATAAGCCTGGTGGAATAGCAGTCACTATACTGAGATGATATAAGCCTGGTGCAATAGCAGTCACTATACTGAGATGATATAAGCCTGGTGGAATAGCAGTCACTATACTGAGATGATATAAGCCTGGTGGAATAGCAGTCACTGTAATGAGATGGTATAAGCCTGGTGGAATAGCAGTCACTATACTGAGATGATATAAGCCTGGTGGAATAGCAGTCACTATACTGAGATGACATAAGCCTGGTGGAATAGCAGTCACTATACTGAGATGATATAAGCCTGGTGGAATAGCAGTCACTATACTGAGATGATATAAGCCTGGTGGAATAGCAGTCACTATACTGAGATGATATAAGCCTGGTGGAATAGCAGTCACTATACTGAGATGATATAAGCCTGGTGGAATAGCAGTCACTATACTGAGATGATATAAGCCTGGTGGAATAGCAGTCACTATACTGAGATGATATAAGCCTGGTGGAATAGCAGTCACTATACTGAGATGATATAAGCCTGGTGGAATAGCAGTCACTATACTGAGATGATATAAGCCTGGTGGAATAGCAGTCACTATACTGAGATGATATAAGCCTGGTGGAATAGCAGTCACTATACTGAGATGACATAAGCCTGGTGCAATAGCAGTCACTATACTGAGATGACATAAGCCTGGTGGAATAGCAGTCACTATACTGAGATGACATAAGCCTGGTGGAATAGCAGTCACTATACTGAGATGATATAAGCCTGGTGCAATAGCAGTCACTATACTGAGATGATATAAGCCTGGTGGAATAGCAGTCACTATACTGAGATGATATAAGCCTGGTGGAATAGCAGTCACTATACTGAGATGATATAAGCCTGGTGGAATAGCAGTCACTATACTGAGATGATATAAGCCTGGTGGAATAGCAGTCACTATACTGAGATGATATAAGCCTGGTGGAATAGCAGTCACTATACTGAGATTAAATAAGCCTGTAGGAATAGCAGGCACTGTAATGAGATGGTATAAGCCTGGTGCAATAGCAGTCACTATACTGAGATGACATAAGCCTGGTGGAATAGCAGTCACTATACTGATATGATATAAGCCTGGTGCAATAGCAGTCACTATACTGAGATGATATAAGCCTGGTGGAGTAGCAGTCAACGAGCAGAGGTATCAACAAATGAATGGTAAAGTTTGAATTAATTTGATATCCTGCTTGGAGCAAACTGTTAAAAGATTATATATTTCTATATCAGGTTTAAGAAGTAAATTAGCCTGAAGAGATTATTAAGAATTGATATTGTGTATACTAGAAATAACAACAATGGACAAACGAATAGTTGAAAGTAATTCAAAAACAACTGACGATAGTACAACACGAACACCAAGTAATCCCAGTGGAGGAAATCTACTGTTTCCCTAGATGTATAATATAATAAGGTATTCACTATGTATTCACCAAAAGAGAATAATGTTCTGACAATGGTAAAGTATTCGTTATTATGGACTTTGTAAATCAAACACAACACTTTACAGTACGCCTTCATCACACAAATTCTGGAACGGCAAACCCCTGCTAATTATATGGTACTCTTCGTGTTACGTGGCATTTATTAAACTAATACATTGATTGATTGATTGATTGATTGATTGATTAAACTAATACATTCATTGATTGATTGATTGATTGATTGATTTATTTATTGAATGATTGATTAATTATATTGTAATGATTATTGATTGCTTCATAAACAGACAATATGTGCACATTGATGTCCCCATAAACTGACAATATGTGCACATTGGTGGTCCCATTAACAGACAATATGTTCACATGGATGTCCCCATAAACATACAATTTGTCACATGGATGTCCCCATAAAAATACAATTTGTCACATGGATGTCCCCATAAACATACAATTTGTCACATTGGTGTCCACATAAACAGAAAATAAGCTCTCATTGGTGTCCACATAAACAGAAAATAAGCTCTCATTAGTGTCCACATAAACAGACAATATGTCACATTAGTGTCCACATAAACAGACAATATGTCACATTGGTGTCCCCATAAACATACAATATGTCACATTAGTGTCCCCATAAACATACAATTTGTCACATTGGTGTCCCCATAAACATACAATATGTCACATTGGTGTCCCCATAAACATACAATTTGTCACATTGGTGTCCCCATAAACAGACAATATGTCACATTGGTGTCCACATAAAAAGACAAATGTCACATTGGTGTCTCCATAAACAGACAATATGTCACATTGGTGACCCAATAAACAGGCAATAAGCTCTCATTAGTGTCCACATAAACATACAATTTGTCACATTGGTGTCCACATAAACAGACAATAAGCTCTCATTAGTGTCCACATAAACATACAATACGCTCACATTGGTGTCCCCATAAACATACAATTTGTCACATTAGTGTCCACATAAACAGACAATAAGCTCTCATTAGTGTCCACATAAACATACAATTTGTCACATTGGTGTCCACATAAACAGACAATACGCTCACATTGGTGACCCCATAAACATACAATCTGTCACATTGGTGACCCCATAAACATACAATTTGTCACATTGGTGACCCCATAAACATACAATTTGTCACATTGGTGTCCCCATAAACATACAATTTGTCACATTGGTGTCCCCATAAACATACAATATGTCACATTGGTGTCCCCATAAACATACAATATGTCACATTGGTGTCTCCATAAACAGACAATATGTCACATTGGTGTCCCCATAAGCAGACAATATGTCACATTGGTGACCCCATAAACAGGCAATAAGCTCTCATTAGTGTCCACATAAACATACAATTTGTCACATTGGTGTCCACATAAACAGACAATAAGCTCTCATTAGTGTCCACATAAACATACAATACGCTCACATTGGTGTCCTCATAAACATACAATTTGTCACATTAGTGTCCACATAAACATACAATAAGCTCTCATTAGTGTCCACATAAACATACAATTTGTCACATTGGTGTCCACATAAACAGACAATATGTCACATTGGTGTCCACATAAACAAACAATAAGCTCTCATTAGTGTCCACATAAACATACAATTTGTCACATTGGTGTCCCCATAAACAGACAATTTGTCACATTGGTGACCCCATAAACAGACAATATGTCACATTGGTGACCCCATAAACATACAATTTCTCACATTGGTGACCCCATAAACATACAATCTGTCACATTGGTGACCCCATAAACATACAATTTGTCACATTGGTGTCCACATAAACAGACAATTTGTCACATTGGTGTCCCCATAAACATACAATTTGTCACATTGGTGTCCCCATAAACATACAATTTGTCACATTGGTGTCCCCATAAACATACAATCTGTCACATTGGTGACCCCATAAACATACAATTTGTCACATTGGTGTCCACATAAACAGACAATAAGCTCTCATTAGTGTCCACATAAACATACAATTTGACACATTGGTGTCCACATAAACAGACAATAAGCTCTCATTGGTGTCCCCATAAACAGACAATATGTCAAATTGGTGTCCCCATAAACATACAATTTGTCACATTGGTGTCCACATAAACAGACAATAAGCTCTCATTAGTGTCCACATAAACAGACAATATGTCAAATTGGTGTCCCCAAAAACATACAATTTGTCACATTGGTGTCCACATAAACATACAATTTGTCACATTAGTGTCCACATAAACATACAATTTGTCACATTGGTGTTCACATAAACAGACAATTAGCTCTCATTGGTGTCCCCATAAACATACAATATGTCACATTGGTGTCTCCATAAACAGACAATGTGTCACATTGGTGTCCCCATAAACAGACAATATGTCACATTGGTGTCCCCAAAAACATACAATTTGTCACATTGGTGTCCCCATAAACATACAATTTGTCACATTGGTGTCCCCATAAACATACAATCTGTCACATTGGTGACCCCATAAACATACAATTTGTCACATTGGTGTCCACATAAACAGACAATAAGCTCTCATTAGTGTCCACATAAACATACAATTTGACACATTGGTGTCCACATAAACAGACAATAAGCTCTCATTGGTGTCCCCATAAACAGACAATATGTCAAATTGGTGTCCCCATAAACATACAATTTGTCACATTGGTGTCCACATAAACAGACAATAAGCTCTCATTAGTGTCCACATAAACAGACAATATGTCAAATTGGTGTCCCCAAAAACATACAATTTGTCACATTGGTGTCCACATAAACATACAATTTGTCACATTAGTGTCCACATAAACATACAATTTGTCACATTGGTGTTCACATAAACAGACAATTAGCTCTAATTGGTGTCCCCATAAACATACAATATGTCACATTGGTGTCTCCATAAACAGACAATGTGTCAAATTGGTGTCCCCATAAACAGACAATATGTCACATTGGTGTCCCCATAAACATACAATTTGTCACATTGGTGTCCACATAAACAAACAATAAGCTCTCATTGGTGTCCCAATAAACATACAATTTGTCACATTGGTGTCCCCATAAACATACAATTTGTCACATTGGTGACCCCATAAACATACAATTTGTCACATTGGTGTCCCCATAAACATACAATTTGTCACATTAGTGTCCACATAAACATGCAATTTGTCACATTGGTGACCCCATAAACATACAATCTGTCACATTAGTGTCCACATAAACATACAATTTGTCACATTGGTGTCCCCATAAACAGACAATATGTGCACATTAGTGTCCACATCAACATACAATTTGTCACATTGGTGTCCCCATTAACATACAATTTGTCACATTAGTGTCCACATAAACATACAATTTGTCACATTGGTGTCCACATAAACAGACAATAAGCTCTCATTGGTGTCCCCATAAACAGACAATATGTGCACATTGGTGTCCACATTAACAGCTAATAAGCTTTCGATGTTGTCCTCATAAACATACAATTTGTTAGAATGGTGTCCCCATACACAGACAATATGTTCACATTGCTATCCCAATAAACAGACAATATGTTCACATTGCTGTCCCAATAAACAGACAATATTTTCATATGGGTCTCCCCATAAACATACAATTTGTAACACAGACAATATGTTCATATTGCTGTCCCAATAAACAGACAATATGTTCACATGGGTCTCCCCATAAACATAAAATTTGTAACACAGACAATATGTTCACATTGCTGTCCCAATAAACAGACAATATGTTCACATGGGTCTCCCCATAAACATACAATTTGTAACACAGACAATATGTTCACATTGCTGTCCCAATTAACAGACAATATGTTCACATTGCTGTCCCAATAAACAGACAATATTTTCATATGGGTCTCCCCATAAACATACAATTTGTAACACAGACAATATGTTCACATTGCTGTCCCAATAAACAGACAATATGTTCACATGTGTCTCCCCATAAACATACAATTTGTAACACAGACAATATGTTCACATTGCTGTCCCAATAAACAGACAATATGTTCACAAGGGTCTCCCCATAAACATACAATTTGTAACACAGACAGTATGTTCACATTGCTGTCCCAATAAACAGACAATATGTTCACATTGCTGTCCCAATAAACAGACAATATTTTCATATGGGTCTCCCCATAAACATACAATTTGTAACACAGACAATATGTTCACATTGCTGTCCCAATAAACAGACAATATGTTCACATGGGTCTCCCCATAAACATACAATTTGTAACACAGACCATATGTTCACATTAGTGTCCTACATTCAGTTCATTGCTGTAACATTGTCTGGTCTTGGTTTTTTTTTCTTCCTCTTCAGACAACACTAATAATGAATAGACTAAATAAATGTTTGCCGTAAATACCCTATAGATTATTATTTATGATTTGTTTCATTCGTACAATGACATAATTACGTTGATTTAGTATTCAAGGCTATGGTGACGGTATACACTACGTGTTGACAGGGGAGGAATGTTGTGAGGAATGATTATAGTTATAATTACAAGAAAAATAGCTTGTTGCAGCGGATTGTATCGTTTAAAACAATTCATAATGTAGTATCAGAAGATTTTTGAATAGTTTTTATTGTGTAAGACGGCGTTATTGATTTATCAGTTATTGAAGACCCTATATTTGTTGAACTGTAGACGTCTTGTTTTCACGGCGTTTGATTGCTGTCTTATTGGTGTATTCCTAAATCTTCTATTTATATTTTTTTAATGTTTGCAAAGACAGAGATAAACCCCTCCCTCCCCCTGTTCCGCCATTTATTCAGATAACAATAATAAAAAAAAACAATGAGAGTTGGGCGGCTACAAAATTGTTTGACCCCATCACATTCTGTATGTGCCTGTCCCAAGACAGGAACCTGTAATTCAGTGGTTGTCGTTTGTTGTTGTATATCATATTTGTTTATCCTTTATTGTTGTGTACATAAGCCAGGCCGTTAATATAGTAATAAGGAGATGTTGTATGATTGCCACTGAGACAACTATCCATCAAAGTTCAAATGAAGTGGATGGAAGCAATTATAGGCAACCGTACGGCCTTCAACAATGAGAAAAACCCATACCGTATAGTCGGCTAAAATGTATAAAAGGCTCCGACATGAAAAATATGAAACAATTCAATGTTGAAACGTTAGTTTTCTTGTTTATACTTACATTTTGTCATTTCGGGGTCTTTTAAAGCTTACTGTGCAGTATTATGGGTTTTGCTCATTGTTGAAGGCCGTACGGTGACCTATAGTTGCTTACTACGTCATTTGGTCTCTGGTGCATGAGGAGTTGTCTTGTTGGCAGTCATACCACATCGTCTTATTTATTTTTTTCTTATTTTAAAGTTAGAGCATCGGAATGTGATGCTGTGGCAGGTTGTATATAAAATGGACCAAACTCAGTAGCTTTGCACTGTTCGGAGTATGAACACCATTTTGATTAACGTTCAAAGATTTTAGTTTGTAGTTTTGAAAAAGAATATACTAAAGTTCAAGCTACAAAGCTTTAGTTTTGCGCATACCACGCGGTGATGAATTGCTTTATATCAATACAAAATGCTTAGTTGACAAAAAGGGAAGTTAAAAGTTGTCTAGTCAACGAGCTTAATTTAACAGACTACGTGAACACTTTCGATCTCATATCTCTCTCTACAAATCATTCGATCTTCAGTAAGAAAGATTCATAAAAAAAGCTTACAATTCCGTTCTATTTAGCCAGACCTATACTGTACTTATCGCTCAAAACGCCTTTAAAACGCGTTGAAAATAACATTGAAATTTCATTATCTCATTGATATCAACATGACATAATTTCTTTTTTCAACCAACCTTTCTAATAGACGACTTTCAAATACAACCCTTTTCCCGTGCATTTCCTGTGTCACAATGCTTTGAACTGTTATTATGTCACAATACGAATCGATTGTTCAATGACATTATTTACGCCGACTGTCATCGGGTCAACCGGTGTAACTCAGTTTTAAAAATAACAATTTGACATTGGTCTATATTAAGTGAGTTTTTGTTGTCACTAAGTGCACATGATGCCAATTGTTTAACGGGGCAGTAAAGGTCGAGCTTCCTAGACATGTGTCCATAAATGACAGAAACTGATTCAATATTCAAATGAGACGGACAAGCAAAATATATATTCAAATGAGAAGGACAAGCAGAATGTATATTCAAATGTGAAGGTCCAGCATTATGCATATTCAAATGAGAAGGACAAGCAGAATGTATATTCAAACGAGAAGGACAAGCAGAATATTTATATAAATGAGAAGGACAAGCAGAATTTATATTCAAATGAGTGACCAGAAGAAGTAATATTAAAATGAGAGGACCTGCGGCTCTTTTCACAAAAAATCTTAAGAGTAAAAATACTCGTAAGTCATACACATTTCAGTATAACTTACGATCATTTTTAATCGTAAGATGTTTTGTGAAAAGAGTCGCAGAAAAATGTATATTTCAAATGAGAGGGACCAACAGAATGCATATTCAAATGAGAAGAACTAACAAAATGTATATTCAAATGAGAAGGACCAGTCGAAAGTTATCTAGTCCAGCTAATCTATTAATTTATGATGAACTTTTAGTGCTCTTTTTAAACGTTGTATAACTGTCCTATGCAGTTTATAATTCAAATACAAACACGTGTACGCATTTAAAATTTTGCGGTAATCGTTTTATTCATTGTTCACATTTACTGAATTAGGTAATTACTCAATACCTTTTTACTTTCATCAATAGATTTTCTTTTCAATACACGTGACAAGAGCTGTGAACAAATTAGACTTTAGTTGACAGACTCAGAGGGGACCTGGTTTTAACATACATACATATTCTTTTTTAAGCTTTAAACATAATAGAATATTTGTAGTTTTCATTAAAATATCAGAAAAGTGTCAAATACATATTGTTGATAACAAAAACTGGTAACAAAGGACCTGGACCAAGGTTTAATTATATCGATAGACTGCTCTTGACGAACATATGGCATGATATATAATTGAGGGTAAAGACGGGGGATCAACGGACAAACTTAGATGTCGGTTACGGTTCATTCAACGTTGGTTGATTGCATGCATATGGACCGAGAAAGCATGTGGGTAAATATATATGATATTGTGGCCTCGTGAATATTAACAACAAAGTTTTTCAACAATTAATTATAGAAATTATTTTTTTTCTCAATATAATAGCTTTAAATCAAGATATCTGACAAATTATATTGCTGTGAACCATGGTTGTCTAAATGTCTGTAGTGTTACTGTAATAATGACAGTACCCGTTAGATTTCATTGGCTGTAATAGTCGGTAATATGTTGACATTACCCCGCATATTTATATATTCAATATACAGAAGTAGAGTTATAAACATCTAACAAAGAATTCTACCCAAAACGATGCGAGCGACCGAGTTAAACCTGCTTTGTATGACCATAATGTGACTTTGAGATGAAGAGCAGCTGACAAAAGCGCAGTTTCTTTGCCTTGCATTTTGTCAAGTAGGTGAAGGGATACACCGTGCCCTTTCTTTTTTCGTTAAAAGGAAAAATGGAAAAGGGAGGAGAAAATGCATATCATAGAACTTATTGAGCATGTGAACATGGTAAGGGAGCTACCATTTGATTTTTATGGGGGGGCTAGGATGAAAAATTTTGTCCTGCATTTTTATTAGTTGTAATCTCTGTCCTGCCTTTTTATTTTTTTCTCTATTCGGTCCTGCCTTTTTTTTTAATAGTTTATCCTGGCTTTTTTTACATAAATTGTCATCCTGCCTTTTTTTATTTGCCAAGTTGCTCATCCTGCCTTTTTTTTTTACTCAAAACTCCTGTCCTGCCTTTTTTTTTTAAATTTCATCCTAGCCCCCCCCCCCCCCCCCCCCCTAAAAATCAAATGGTAGCTCCCTAAGCAAAAAAAAAACTAGTCCAAAAAGGAGTCGGAACGGATACGGATAGAACTAAAAAGTAGGGACTAACGAATTTAACCTTTTTGGGACCATACACCTGACATTTTGGAACACATTTGAAAGACCTGAATGGTCGTACGCATATGCACCCTCAAATGTGTTATAGAAAGTTTATTTTTTAACACTTTAAAAACACATGAAACAAATTTTCATTGACTCGCGAAACTTCTGTTTCGAGTACCTTTCAAAAACTTAAGTAAATACTATTTAAAAGGACGAAGAAAGAACTAGATCTTTTAGAACGAAAAAGTAAATAGTCGTTCTACTTACAATAAATAGTGAAAATAAAACATAATTTAACATATTGTTTACTCTGAGGTGATAAATGACTTTTCATTATACGGAAACTACCCAGACGCTTTGACATACATAACGGCTTGTGTCAATATGGGTAAATACTGTTAATGATTTTATATACTTCCAATGATATTTTTACCAGATTAACATGCTTGTTTTTATTTCAAGACAATAGAGATAAAATTGTATTTCAATATTTTTGTAAGTTTTTTTTTTGTTATTAAGCAACAAAGCTTTCGGTCCGATACACGCTGACACACTGACGAAAAGACGCACCGGATCAAATCTAAAATATACGCACACAAAAATATATTTTGATTAAAGATATAATGTTACATTTTTGATGAGTGTTGCAGAATATGTAGAAATTTCACTTCGAGGGTAAACGGTGTTATAATGGTGTAATTTGTTTATCTTTAACATAGACGCCCTTCGGCTGTGCGGGATGTATAGATACACAGCCACTACCGGTTGAAATAGTGACAATAATATCGGTGCATCTTGTATGGAGAGCGCCAATATAAGACGAGAAATGGTATGTCTCAGTGACAAAACTTTCCACCAGAGACCATGCAATAATATCGGTGCATCTTGTATTGGGAGCGCCAATATAAGACGAGAAATGGTATGTTTCAGTGACAAAACTTTCCACCAGAGACCATGCAAGGGACGTTTATGTAAGTAACTAAAAGTCATCGTATGGCCTTTAACAATAAGCAAAACATATACCGTATAGTATACAAGTTTTGAAACAGGCTGTCATATGGTCATTAATTGCGACCCTTTAATAACAGACCTGTTCCTGTATTATCATAAATCACAGTTTATGGCCAAACTCAGTAACGATCCCTCTAAATCCCATTTAATAAATAAATTCAACAACACTTAACGATACAATGATGATATTTTTACGTTAAGTAATCAAGAATACTCTTAATATACTTCCGTGCCAATGAGACAACTATCCACCAAAGTTCAAATAAAGTGGATGTAACTAATTATAGGCAACCGTACGGCCTTCAACAATGAGACAAACCCATACCGTATAGTCGGCTATAAAAGACCCCGACATGAAAAATATGAAACAACTCAATTGAGAAAACTAACGGCCTAATTTATAACAATTAACGAAAAAGAAATATGACAGACATGAACAAACGACAACCACTGAACTAGAGGCTCCTGACTTGGGACAGACACATAAAGAATGTGGCGGGGTTAAACATGTTTGTGAGCGTTCAACCCTCCCCTCACCTGGGACAGTGGTGTAACAGCACAACATAAGAACAAACTATAAACAAGCAAGCAAACTTACTTTAAATAGATCAAATATAATTAGCAATAGATTTAGATATTGCAGTTGCACACGGGAAACTCTATAAAAAAATTACAACAAAAATGATTGGTACGGTGATCTTGTTTATAGAACCTGTAAATTTAGATACGATCCATGTAAACTTATCGATCGTTCCAAAAAACTTATTCTACGAGGTCATCAATAGAACACTGCAATTTGATACGGTCCTCATTCTGGCAATATACTTATATGTTGGCATTGAATAAGGTCACTTTCTTGGACTGTTTATGACGTCTTTACCCTTAATCCATTAGGTGTGTACTGATTGATATGTTATCATTTTAACATGATTTGGAATTAGTTTTATTGGCTTTGAACTAGCTTTCAGTAACTGTGAGTACTCTTAGACCGGTACTTTGTGTCTTGCATCTTTTTTTAGTTAATTTTGTGTGCTTTGTATTAATCTGATGTGTCAAGCCTTTTTAAATGATTTTCACAGTGTGCTCCTTATGGTATGCTGTTATACCATTGTCGTCGGTTATGGGGAAGGTTGGGTGCCCGCAAACATGTTGACCCCGCCATATTCTGTATGTGCCTGACCCATGTAAGAAGCCTCCAATTCAGTGGTTGTCGTTTGTTGTATATCATATTTGTTTTCAATTCATTTAATATAAAAATAAGAAGATGTGGTATGATTGCCAATGACAATAACACAATAAGCAGAACCCATACCGCATAGCAAGCTATAAAAGGCCCAGAAATGACAAATGTAAAACAATTCAAACGAGAATACTAACGGCCTGATTTATGTACAAAGTAATGAACGAAAAACAAATACATGTATGATATACAGCAACAAACAATAAACTGAATTACATGTATTTGTATCTAAATCAGGCTAGATCATTTTTTGTACATAAATTAAGCCGTTAGTTTTCTCGTTTGAATTGTTTTACATTGTCATTCCGGGGCCTTTTATAGCTGATTGTGCGGTATGGGCTTTGCTCATTGTTGAAGGCCGTACGGTGACCTATAGTTGTTAATTTCTGTGTCATTTGGTCTCTTGTGGAGAGTTGTCTCATTGGCAATCATACCACATCTTCTTTTTTTATATAGGGTTTCTCGTCTAAATTGTTTGACTTTTTGTCACGTATGGGCCTTTTCAAGCTTGCTACGCGGTATGGATTTTCCTCATTGCTGAAAGCTGTATAGTGACCTTACTTCTATGTTATTTGGTCTCTGGTGGATAGTTGTGTCATTGGCAATTATACCACATCTTTTGTTTATTTTTTGTCGTTGGGTTGTTGTGTCTTTCGACACATATACCCCACAACCCTTGTGTGTGGACTCTACGCAAACAACAATCAATCAAGCAAATCGAAATAAAAACATCCAGAATTTAAATAAAAACAGCCGGAATTTAAATAAAAACATCCAGAATTTAAAAAAAAAAACATCCAGAATTTAAAAAAAAAAAAAAAACAGCCGGAAATTAAAAACGTACGCACTTCTTATATATAACAATATTTCACTAATAAACGATCAAAATATTTTACAGCTATGCAGTATGAATTTATTTTATACTACGTTATAACTTGTTTGTTGACGATGTGACACCGTGAGAGAAGAAGGAATAGAGAGAGACTGTTGTTGTGAAATATGCAGATCTGATGTGATTGCAACTTTTTCCTTTTTCTTCTATTGTATTTGGATCCTCCTACGACTGGAAAAACTAACCCAAGAGTTCCAAGTGGTGAAGTTGAAATCGTCCCTTCGTTTTACGGACGCCATCACGAGTTGGTTGACCGTTATGGAATATCCGTTTCACAGATCGATGACAACGGATATGTTCCAATTATCGTAACTACAATCCCGTCCCATTTACCCCGAATGTGACCTACCGATTTAAACTTGTCACCTGGTTTGTATTAACATGAGCAACACAACGGGTGCCACATATGGAGCAGGATCTGCTTACCCTTCTGGAGCATCTGAGATCACCTCCAGTTTTTGGTGGGGTTCGTGTTGCTCAGTCTTTAATTTTCTATGTTGTGTTTTGTGTACTGTTGTTTGTCTGTTTGTCTTTTTTTTTAGCCATGGCGTTGTCAGTTTATTTTCGACTTATGAGTTTAAATGTCCCTTTGGTATCCTTCGCCTCTCTTTAACAGGACTCCATTTTGCAAAAGGAGACACTTTAAATTTTTACAAAACTTTAAGCATTCGACAGACAATTACAATTGCGTACTAAAGGACAAAACGATTCGCTGTGTTAACATATAATTTATAACATATTAATATTATCTGCCAAGTTAAATGATCAGCTATTTCACTGACATTTTTGCTTACTTCTACTTTCCGACTAACAAAGGAGGGTTAATCAATTCAAATCTCGAGTCGTTTTAAATCTGTTGTTAAAATGTCCCAAACCACTTTCAGTATACACATAAAACGTATTAAAACAGAATATATCTATCTTATGCTATTATGACATTTAAAGACGTTTAAATTTTACTTGATAATAATTTGTATTTCATTGTTGATCTTTGACCAAAAGTATAAATTGCAATTTGAGCTATGTCGTCATTTGGTAGTAATTACCAAAGTATTTAATTGCCAACAAATGAACTCGGTACTAGTGGAAAACGAGGCCTCGGTTCAAGCTAGTATGTCCATGTCTCTTGTGAGAAATCGATTGACAGTTCTCTTTTCGTTGAATTAATATTGTCTTTCTGTAAAGATATTTGGTGCACCAAAACATAAGAACTACAAAAACGTATTTCAGTGTCACTAGTATTGTTGTATCCTACTTCGAAAACGCCTTTAACATTTCTGTAGTGAAATATATACAGTATTGAGCCTAATAATGCCCTCCCTTAGATTTATCATAAATAGAAACTAAATTGTTAAAGAAATGTAGTAACGCCCGGAGGTCTTTTTGTAGTCAGTAACACCCGGAGGTCTTTGAGTAATCAGTAACGCCCGGAAGTCTTTGAGTAATCAATAACGATCAAAAGTTTTTGTGTAATCAGTAAAGCTCGGAAGTCTTTTTGTAATCAGTAACACCCGGAGGTCTTTGAGTAATCAGTAACACCCGGAGGTCTTTGAGTAATCAGTAACGCCCGGAAGTCTTTGAGTAATCAATAAAGATTAAAGGTTTTTGTGTAATCAGTAACTCCCGGAGGTCTTTTTGTAATCAGTAACACCCGGAGGTCTTTGAGTAATCAGTAACACCCGGAGGTCTTTGAGTAATCAGTAACGCCCGGAAGTCTTTGAGTAATCAATAACGCCCGGAGGTTTTTGTGTAATCAGTAACGCCCGGTTGTATTTCTGTATGTACCTGTCTCAATTCAGGAACCTGCAATGAAGTTGTCGTTGGTTGCTGTCTGTCATATTTTTTTTTTTTTTTTCGTTTATTGCTTTTATCATAAATTCGGCTGTTTGCGCATTCTCTTTTTAATTGTTTCACATTTTGTCTTGTCGATGCCTTTTACAGCTTATTATAAGGTTTGGGATTTTGTCATTGTTGAAGGACGTACGGTTACCAGTTGTTGTTTACGTGCTATTATAAGGTATGGGATTTTGTCATTGTTGGAGGCCGTACGGTGACCAGTTGTTGTTTACGTTCTATTCATTTGGTCTCTAGTTGATTATTATATTATTGGCAACCGTACCACATCTCCTTGTTTATATGGACAATAAACTAGTCACTCATATAAAATCTTAGTTAGTTTTCTAATGTTGGTATATAAAACCGTTCAGAACTCCGCTTGCAGTCAATTATATCATTTTAATCTATTTTCGTTAGTATTTAGTTCTTAATACTGAATTTCTGGCAAGCCAAATGACCGAAATGCGAAGCTTACGAGCAGTACTGGGTCTACCGTCAGTACAATATCAGAAAAATAACTGGGCAACGTAACTTTACCTTTTTCAGGTTCAGATATTTCAGATGATAGTAAAGTAATATAACAACGGCCGTTTCGGAATATTTAAAGTTTTTGTTTTCAATTGTTTTTAATATCTTAATTGATTTGGTTGAACAAATGGTTTGATTCAAGTGCCCATGATAAGTCTTATGCAGACGACACGTGCGTCTGGAGTTATCTTTGATGAGGGTATTTTTTTTCTCTCAGATAAAAATTAATATACTCGTGAATATTACATAACAATACCTTAAATAGTGAAAAATACATTGAAAACAGACACCACCTGGTTAATTTACCTTGCATAGTTACTAATTTATCATTCTGCATACACGTCTCGCTTACAATGAGCACTTAAAATATTTGATTGTCATCTAAAGTAATCCTTTTCAAATAAGTGGTGTTCAGATATATATTCGGATTACTCCAAAAATAGAAACACCATCTTTCATACTTCATGTCATCGCCTTCGGTACCTAGATTCCATTGGTACGGATGAAATTATATTTAAATAATCCGTTACAAAATTACTGTACGGGTGGCTTTTAATTCTCGCATAATTACATCATCAAGGTGATCGAAAGTAAAATATGTTATTAAATGTATTTTTCATTACCCAACCGCTTAATTTATTAAATTTCATGGTAGTAATAAAATTTATCTAATATCCGTATACTCGATGCATTACTGTCTACTTATAGTCAATAAAATACCTATGCAATATGAATTATCATCCAATTTATTACATTTTTAATAAATACAAATCTGAACGTGGAGGTCTATAAGGACTTTTATATCGATATAAATACATATTAATCTCCGTATTAATAAGGGACACCATCTTGACATAAAAGTTTAAATATACACCCGACTATTTATCATTTAATTTTAAAATCTACATTTACCTTGATTTACGAATCAAGTATTTTCTCAGAAAGTTTTTGACCTTTTCTGGTTACTCCGATATATGTACATATTATAAGAAATGAATGTGATCTATGAAATCAATTGCGTAAAGGTCAAGGTCTTTCTTAAACAGTGGAAGGTCTTTTGTAACTCGGATACTTTACGCTATTAGAAAACCTTGATATGTTTAAACAGCATGACATTACCCGTTAAATATAAATTGTATTACCTTTATATTTACCAAGCGTTGAGACTTTAAATAGACCTCGCGTTCCATATGAAAAAAACTCCCGTGGTCAATAGGAAGACGTCAACCCTCCTCAATGAAGTTCAACAGTAGTTTTAACATTTTACAAATAACATTCGGAACACTAATTGATATGCTACCATATATTAAGATAGATAAAGAGTGGAGCCTACGGCTTAATTAGACTCAACACTGGAGAGCTGCCACTGTAAAGTCTGACAAATACGTGGTATGTTTGTCATCATCATATCCAGACTTATTTGGGTATGTCAAAAATTCAGGCCACCTTCTGTAGACTGTCTTCATCTCAGTGGCCACCAGATCTACTCGATGAAAACAAACATTTTTAAAAATCAATCTTCAGTTTCGTATTAAAAGAAATTATTTACATAGTTTCGTATTAAAAGAAATTATTTACATATGCACTCTCTATAAAATGAAAATAACACTTTAAAAGTTTGGTGCGTCCGAAGCACTTTTCTGGATTTACCTCTAGGTACGTTTAAACATTTATATAAATGGATATATATAAATTCTTGAATACTGGAAGCCTTGGCTATCAATATGCCCAAAGAGGGACCAAAAACGAAATATCCAATCGACATAAGGTCAACTTTGCCCGAGGGAGTTGGAACATTAGTTCCTTAATAACTTTTAAATTTATCAACGAATTATTTAAGAAAGGTACGTTATAATTCATGTCAGCGCCCAAGTGCTGATGGTACCCTCGAAGACTAACAGTCTGCCAGCACCACGTTTTTCACAGTCTTGTAGAAGTTTTATATAAGAGAATATTTATTGTTGCTATCTAATCGACAAATACCACACATCAAGTATGTATATCTAAGTGTAACGTATACTAGCCTTGTGCTGTTTTCTGGTCTTCGGTCGGGTTGTTGTTTCTTTGACACATCCTCCGTTTCCATTCTCAATTTTATTCAGTGTAAAGAATACTAGCCTTGGGCTGTTTTCTGGTCTTCGGTCGGGTTGTTGTCTCTTTGACACATTCTCCGTTTCCATTCTAAATTTTATTCAGTGTAATGAATACTAGCCTTGGTCTGTTTTCTGGTCTTTGGTCGGGTTGTTGTCTCTTTGACACATTCTCTGTTTCCGTTCTCAATTTTATTCAGTGTAACGAATACTAGCCTTGGGATGTTTTCTGGTCGGGTTGTTGTCTCTTTGACACATTCTCTGTTTCCGTTCTCAATTTTATTCAGTGTAATGAATACTAGCGTAGGACTGTTTTCTGGTCTTTGGTCGGGTTGTTGTCTCTTTGACACATTCTCCGTTTCCATTCTCAATTTTATTCAGTGTAACGAATACTAGCCTTGGGCTGTTTTTCTGGTCTTTGGTCGGGTTGTTGTCTCTTTGATACATTCCCCGTTTCCATTCTCAATTTTATTCATGGTAACGAATACTAGCATTGGACTGTTTTCTGGTCTTTAGTCGGGTTGTTGTCTCTTTGACACATTCTCCGTTTCCATTCTCAATTTTAGTACATTGTATGTCAGATGTATTTAAAAAAAAACTCAAACTTATCATTTAAATGAAAATGTATACATTAAAGCTTGAGGTATTAGTCCCAGATGTCAATGAAGATAGTTTGATTTCCGTATCAGCAGATTAGCATTAAGTTAAACTATTAATTTCAGTATACATGTAATATCTGATTTGGTAATATCATTTGGTATTGTTTAGTACATGAAGCAGTTAACTGTGAAAAGTAGTTTGTCTGTAATTGCAATAGAGTATATATACATGATATATAAAGTGCCTTTCTGACTTTACTTTGTATAATAGGACTCAACACTTTTTTCTAGAGGATATTGATGTATAAACTGAGCCGATTAACTCACAAGCACACTTTCTCTATATGCTATTGATTGTAATCTGGACCGATTAACTCACAATATAAAAATAAGGAGATGAGGTATGATTGCCAAGGAGACAACTATCCACCAAAGTTCAAATAAAGTGGATGTAAGCAATTATAGGCAACCATACGGCCTTCAACAATGAGATTAACCCATACCGTATAGTCGGCTTTAAAAGTCCCCGACATGAAAAATATGAAACAATTCAATTGAGAAAACTAACGGCCTAATTTATAACAAAACAGTTTACGAAAAACAAATATAATAGACATGAACCAACAACAACCTTTGAACTACAGGCTCCCGACTTGGGACAGGCACATAACGAATGTGGCGGGGTTATAAACATGTTTTTTGAGCGCTCAACCCTCCCCCTGACCTGGGACAGTGGTGTATCAGCACACCATAAGAACAAACTATAAAAAATAGTTGAAAAAGGCTTAACTCATCAGATCTATACAAAGCAGAAAAAACATCAAACATAAACACAGACCGAGCATGGCAGGGTATTTATCCATCCCTCATCCCTAACAACAAAAACGACACTAATTAAAGATATGAGAGTACTCGCAGTTACTGGCAGCTAGTTCAAAGCCAATAACAACTAATAAAAAATATCATGTATCTAAGACTAAAATATCAATCAGTACACACCCAACATCTAATGAATTTAATGTAAAGACGTCATTAACAAACAGAAAAAAACATGACATTGTTTTTGTGTAATTGCTGTTATGTTTTTCTCTTTTTTTTTTGGGGTATCTTTTACTCATTCACACGTTTATTTTTCACCAAAATATGATGACCTGAGTATATACCGAAGCATTCTTGACTGGTATTTTATTTCGATTCGATTGATTCTATAAATTATAGAATATTGAGTTTTCAGACATGCATATTATTCTGCCGTCTTCTGTTTTATACCAAATGCAGAACACGATAAATCAATCTTTCATTATTGCTACCAAGGACAGATTTACAAACTATAACTCCCACCTAAACCATTAAAGGAGGTTCACATGGGAAATATGTAGATAAATGTCTTTGCATATTAAGGGAATACTAAGAGGGTAAAACTTGGAGAAAGAGTGTGTCACAGGACATTTTCCAAACCTTGCTATCGTAAACACTATGTCGATTTCAATGTTATATATACATGCGTTATAAACATGCATGAAATCCATAGGTTGCAAGAAATGTCTTGGTTGAGAATTATAAGAATTACACATTGTTTAGAGGTTATTGATGTTAAACTTGGCTCGCTGACTCACAAAACTTACATTAGGACTTGTGTTCGGGTTGTGAGTTACACGTCCCAGTTTACAATCAATAACATACAGAGAAAGTGTGCTTGTGAGTTGTCTTGATGAGGGATGGATAAATACCCTGCCACGTCCGGTCTGTGTTTATGTTTGATGTTTTTCTGCTTTGTATCGATCTGATGAGTTAATAGATATAAGAAGATGTGGTATGAGTGCCAATGAGACAACTCTCCATCCAAGTCAAAATTTATAAAAGTAAACCATTATAGGTCAAAGTACGGTCTTCAACACGGAGCCTTGGCTCACACCGAACAGTAAGCTATAAAGGGCCCCAAAAATTACTAGTGTAAAACCATTCAAACGGGAAAACCAACGGTCTAATCTTTATAAAAAACGAGAAACGAGAAACACTTATGAACCACATCAACAAACGACAACTACTGAACATCAGATTCCTGACTTAGGATAGGTGCAAACAAATGCAGCGGGTTTAAACGTTTTAATGGTACCAAACCTTCACCCTTATTCTGAAACAATAGTGTAACATCACAACACAGAAAGACACACAATAAAATATCAACTGAAATAGCTTAACTCAATCAAAGGACATATTAACACCAGTGAACATACACTGAACAATTAAATTTGACCTATGATACAATGTAAATACAAAATAAATAAACTAAGGGAAGAATAATAAAAGTAACATGTTATATCGGTATGAAATGTTAAACAATTTAAGAAAAACAATATGCTCGAAGCCTTTTTCGACTGATTTTTATAGTCTATTCAAATGTTGTGCTGTTACACCACTTTCCCAGATCAGTGGGAGAATTGGGCGCTCACAAACGTATATAACCCCGCCACATTCTTTATGTGCCTGTCCCAAGTCAGGAGCCTGTAAATCAGTGGTTGTCGTTGGTTCATGTCTGTCATATTTGTTTTTCGTTAATTGTTTTGTTTTAAATTAGGCCGTTAGTTTTCTCAATTGAATTGTTTCATATTTTTCATGTCGGGGCCTTTTATAGCCGACTATACAGTATGTGTTTTTCTCATTGTTGAAGGCCGTACGGTTGCCTATAATTGCTTACATCCATTTTATTTGAACTTTGGTGGATAATTGTCTCATTGGCAATCATACCTCATCTCCTTATTTTTATATTGGACAGCTCAACAGACCACACAAATAACACCAACAAAGGCAAAAAACAGAACACAACACATGACCAGATAGCCTGGCTTGGTACAGGCACATAAAGTGGTGTGTGGTTAAACCAGGGTCACGTGCACAAAACACCCCTCCTCCGTTTTCACGTCTATTCTATCGACCATATGTCGCAAAAGTAAAACGACCAATGAAAATACCTACACAGTGTTGCTAAAATGTATATTTGTTTTATCTTGTGAAGAAATAGATTGATTACATGAAGTCTTACAGTTAAGGAAGCCTCGATCTCATTCTTCTCTCAACCCTTCAAAACTGATCCTCTGCAATCGCATTAAGAATATTTTTTTACATCGGATGAAAGTTTTATTGCAAAGGCGCGTAGGTTTTTTGATAACAAACTAATTCATTAGCTTAGTGACAAAGTTGACATTGAAACTTGAATAAAAAAAAACGCCTGCAATCTCTTTTACATATTGAATGTGTTTTAAGATACACACCCTGTATGAACTGTTTCTCGTATTTTGAAGAAAAATAAAATCTCTATGTTACCGCTAATAAAGTTTATTTCAGACAATGCAAACAAGCTGCTTCTTTGCGATAATGACGGGATGATTGCATTTTTGATAAGGAATAGAGACCAGAAGAGTACAGAAGGACGGCTATGACCTCACTGTATACATGAAAATGACGGGAATACCTTATTCTACAAGTTAAACCTTTTAAAAAAGGTACGGAGTGCTTCGCAGTATCATAAATTACGTCAGATCTTGTTTATGTGTTTTTGTGATTTTCTACGGAATATAAGAGGGCGTTTTTATTTTTATATTATAACTATTTAATAGTTTCACTTTCACTTTCACTTTCACTTTCGGAAACTATTATGTTGGTTTCAGTTACACTTTTTTTAATCTAAGCTACTTCATAAGGAAATCAATCAGAACTGTAACTTGGGTTACGAAATAATTTCAAAATGAAGTGTATATAGTATGAAACTAGTAGATTCACGTCGCAATAAAAGTCTTAATTTACAGATTAGAGATTGAAACACCACCGCAGTAGCTGTGTCAACAAAAAAAACATAATCATTATAATTCAAAAATTTCTAGGAATATATATCACACTTGGTCAATTTTCCGAATCTCTTCAAATCTATACTTTGATAGATTGTCATTATCATGAATAAAAAATGACATATTTCTGAATTTCTGAGTTTTCAACGGAAACTGTATGACAATAGTTTAGTAGGTTTCATATAGTCACGGAATCTGATAGTTAAAAAAATATGAGAATTGGTACAGCTACTTGTTTCCCTTCCCCGTTTCGGCGGTTCCCGCTAAAAGAGAGAGGCAATACAGCTACTTGTTCCAAGTCCCCGTTTCGGCGGTTCCTGCTAAAAGAGAGAAACAATACAGCTACTTGTTTCCCGTCACCGTTTCGGCGGTTCCCGCTAAAAGAACGAAACAATACAGATACGTGTTCACCGTTTCAACTGTTCACAAGACGTTATAACTATCGAAACGTAAAGATATCGAACCACCAAAGAGAAAAACAATGGTGGATTCTACAATTCAAACTCAGACATGAACAAAAGCAAAATAAAATAAACAAAGGTGAAAACATTTCAAAATATACTGAAAGATATACCATGTGATGATATATATAAAGGTACCTTATCGCCTCTCAGTTTAAACTGTATCAATATAAAGCAATGCAAGCGGTCAAACAATATAATTGGTATACGTTTCTAATTTGACCACAATCTCTACAGAAGTATGTACGATAGTAAACAGAAGTGATTTCCAATAGCCTGGAATTATCTTATAAAAACTGCATGCAGTAAACCTTATCAAGGTTCAGATAATCGATCTGTTTACACGACTTCCCAAATCTACAGGTGTTAAGCGAGAGAATAATAAATAAATCATTTCACTTGATTATGTTTATTATCATATCAATTTCTAAGCCAGTTTAATCTGTACAGAAAAAGAGGCAGAAGAAGACATACAAATGTCAATCAACAAATCTTAACAATCGAAAGCCTCAGAGCGTTTGAATAATAGATGATACTAATCGCACTGATAAGCGTTTAATGGACGTTGATTAAATATGTCAAAAGTGGAGTAGTCGTGGAATTGTGTTATGAGTAATCATGCATGTATGACCTATTTTAAAGAACAAGAATAATTGTTTATGACTGGTTTATATGATTTTAATGGAATAGATTGACACAGACCGCAAGAAAAATCAATATGATAAACAGAAAGAAAGTACTCACACAACCGACAAAAGAGACATACATTACGGAAAGCGAGCAAAAATGAGCTCGATCAATGTAATGAAACACTGTCATGCATGTCAACATGATACCATGTAAAGAACAACAATTCAGCAAAGTGATAAACACAGAAAAAATACAACAATGTCAACAAAAGAGACCAAAATTAATATAGAGTCAACATATGGAATAAATTTAATACGCTGAAGGATGTACTTATGTGAATTTAAAAAAAATCTAGAATTTAAAATTGATATTATAAGCCAGAAGAGCATTCGTTACGGAACAAAATAAGCTATAAATATTGATAGGTTATGGAGCTCCTTTTCGAGATATTTATTTTTTTTAATATGGCGGGAAAAGGCTGACTCAGACTTTTACCTTGTATTTGCATTGTTATCATTTGGGTCTCAAATCGAAAGAAAAGAAATCTAGAGTCTGCTTAAATTTTGGTAAACGATCTTTTATGGGGTATTGAAGTCTTATATGAAAAGAAAAATGGGTGTTATGGGGCAAAATATTTTACCCTGTATCGTAGGAAAAAAACAAGGTGTCCGAACATCTAATAAAAATTCCTAAACCTGACCTAAACATCCTTAAACAACAAATCCACAATAATTATTTTCAACAGGCATCGACAACGGAAATGTGAACAGACAATAACAAGCATATTCTACGAACAATAACAAACATAGACAACAGAAAACAACAAACATAGTGAACAGACAATAACAAGCATATTCCACGGACAATAACAAACATAGTCAACAGAAAACAACAAACATAGTCAACAGACAATAACAAGCATATTCCACGGACAATAACAAACATAGTCAACAGAAAACAACAAACATAGTCAACAGACAATAACAAGCATATTCCACGGACAATAACATACATAGTCAACAGAAAACAACAAACATAGTCAACAGACAATAACAAGCATATTCCACGGACAATAACAAACATAGTCAACAGAAAACAACAAACATAGTCAACAGACAATAACAAGCATATTCCACGAACAATAACAAACATAGTCAACAGAAAACAACAAACATAGTCAACAGACAATTACAAGCATATCCCACGGATAATAACAAACATAGTCAACAGAAAACAACAAACATAGTCAACAGACAATAACAAGCATATCCCACGGACAATAACAAACATAGTCAACAGAAAACAACAAACATAGTCAACAGACAATAACAAGCATATTCCACGGACAATAACAAACATAGTCAACAGAAAACAACAAACATAGTCAACAGACAATAACAAGCATATTCCGCGGACAATAACAAACATAGTCAACAGAAAACAACAAACATAGTCAACAGACAATAACAAGCATATCCCACGGACAATAACAAACATAGTCAACAGACAATAACAAACATATCCCACGGACAATAACAAACATAGTCAACAGACAATAACAAGCATATCCCACGGACAATAACAAACATAGTCAACAGACAATAACAAGCATATCCCACGGACAATAACAAACATAGTCAACAGACAATAACAAGCATATTCCACGGACAATAACAAACATAGTCAACAGAAAACAACAAACATAGTACACAGACAATTACAAGCATATTCCACGGACAATAACAAACATAGTCAACAGAAAACATCTTCTGACATCAGACTCGGACTTCTCTTGAACTGAATTTTAATGTGCGTATTGTTATGCGTTTACCTTTCTACATTGGCTAGAGGTATAGGGGGAGGGTTGAGATCTCATAAACATGTTTAACCCCGCCGCATTTTTGCGCCTGTCCCAAGTCAGGAGCCTCTAGCCTTTGTCAGTCTTGTATTATTTTTAATTTTAGTTTCTTGTGTACAATTTGGAGTTTAGTATGGCGTTCATTATCACTGAACTAGTATATATATTTGTTTAGGGGCCAGCTGAAGGACGCCTCCGGGTGCGTGAATTTCTCGCTGCATTGAAGACCTGTTGGTGACCTTCTGCTGTTGTCTGTTCTATGGTCGGGTTGTTGTCTCTTTGACACATTCCCCATTTCCATTCTCAATTTTATAGTCAACAGAAAACAACAAACATAGTCAACAGACAATTACAAGCATATTCCACGGACAATAACAAACATAGTCAACAGACAATTACAAGCATATCCCACGGACAATAACAAACATAGTCAACAGAAAACAACAAACATAGTCAACAGACAATAACAAGCATATCCCACGGACAATAACATACATAGTCAACAGAAAACAACAAACATAGTCAACAGACAATAACAAGCATATCCCACGGACAATAACAAACATAGTCAACAGAAAACAACAAACATAGTCAACAGACAATAACAAGCATATTCCACGGACAATAACAAACATAGTCAACAGAAAACAACAAACATAGTCAACAGACAATAACAAGCATATCCCACGGACAATAACAAACATAGTCAACAGAAAACAACAAACATAGTCAACAGACAATAACAAGCATATCCCACGGACAATAACAAACATAGTCAACAGAAAACAATAAACATAGTCAACAGACAATAACAAGCATATCCCACGAACAATAACAAACATAGTCAACAGAAAACAACAAACATAGTGAACAGACAATTACAAGCATATCCCACGGACAATAACAAACATAGTCAACAGAAAACAACAAACATAGTCAACAGACAATTACAAGCATATCCCACGGACAATAACAAACGTAGTCAACAGACAATTACAAGCATATCCCACGGACAATAACAAACATAGTCAACAGAAAACAACAGACATACTGAACAGAAAATAAGAAAAATAGTCAACAGAAAAATACGAACATAGTTAACAGACAATAACAAGCATAGTAAACAAAAGTAACAAGTATAGTAAACAGAAAATAATAGACATGATCAACAGAAAATAACAAGTAAGGTCAACAGAAAACAACAAGCATAGTTAAACAAAAACAAGAACATCATCAACGAAAATGTAACAAAAGTACAATAGTTAGGATGTGTTTACATGATATAGCAATAGAGAGATATGGTATGATTACCAATAAGACAACTTTCAATCAATGGTCGAGGGTGCAAATAACTATAGGTCACAGTACAGCCTTCAACAATTAATAAAACCAATACCGTAAAGTAAGCTATAAAAAGCCCCGGCATGACAAATGGAGGCTATTTGATGCTAAAACCATTGTATTGAAACAAAGCCCAATAATTTAAACAATTCTGAAAAAATGTAATTACTAAAACTACCGAACTCAGAGGTAAATTTAAAAAGGCGAAGTCAATAAATACTGACAAAATCAAACGCTCGACTACATCACCCACGGTTACGACTGGAAAACCATTGTCATATAACTGAATTGGTACAGGCATTTTCCGAAGAAAATGGTTGGGTCAGCTTGGTTTTATAGCTACCTAAACATCCCATTTGTGTGGCCCTGTGTTATATCTTCACTGTTTGCGGGAAAATTTGAGACAACGTGTCAACCTTACAATAACTTTACCTTTCAATACAAACTATACAATTCCAAAGACGAAAGTCGAGCACACCTGACAAAAGTACATGCAATCAACATTATATCTTATTTGTATATATATAAATAGATACCATATTATTGTTCAATATATATGTATATATATATATACAAACGTCTGAACCAGTGACGACTCTACAACAGATTTTATCCATCGGATCACCAGTGATGGTGATACAAGGCTGAAAACACATTTTTGTATATATAATTCGTTAGCAAATTTTTTGTTCTTCCCTGGCCGGGATTCGAACTCATGCTACTGAGATATACACCTAGGTTCTAGAGTGGTCGAGTGGTCTAGCGCGTCGGGCACAGTGCAAGGCGATTTGGTGCCACGATATCTCAGTAGCATGAGTTCGAATCCCGGCCAGGGAAGAACAAAAAATTTGCTAACGCAAATTTACAGATCTAACATTGTTGGGCTGTTTTTTAGACGAATTATACTATATATATATATTGATCTATTTTCATACCAACTATATTTAGGTTGCTTAATGATCTTTTACTTTTATTATTGATTGAATATTGAATATTGATACATGTATTGGATAAATGTCTCATTGGCAAACATACCACATCTTCGTATTATATATATATTATAGATAACACTTGTCACATGTGGAGCAGGATTTGCTTACCCTTCCAGAGCACCTGAGATCACCCCATTTTTTGGTGGGGTTCGTGTAGCTCCGTCTTTGGTTTTCTATGTTGTGTTTTGTATACTATTGTTTGTCTGTTTGTCTTTTCTTTTTTAGCCATGGCTTTGTCAGTTTATTTTTCGACTTATGTGTTTGAATGTCCCTATGGTATCCTTTACCTCTCTTTTTGTAATTTTTTAGTTGTATATAATTATGCATTTTTATTAGAATGACTAGCCGATAAATGAGGCAATAATAATTTGAAGGCAACTGATCTATTGAAGTGTTCTTTGGACCAGGTGAGCTAAAAGCAATTATAATTTTTCAGTAATTATAGAAGACAGCCAATTGAAATTATTCCATATTTATATATAGGAAGGATACAAAAGAGCCATAGTTTTATTATGCAATATGCATTTAAGAAGGTCAGTAAACATGATTTCATCTTTAAAAATCAAATATCGTTGTCATTATGACATTGAAGTCCTGTACTTTAATATACTAATAAATTTGAAGAAATGGTACAATTTTTAATAGTAACAAAAGAAACGAATTATTTTAGATATTGTATTTTTAATTATATATGAAAGGTAAATGTTGTATTTGTCCCTGTTTCATTGAATGTTCTATTTCGATTTTCATATTGTGCACAAAAATATAACTCCAATTCAATTAAATGATATTGAAGTTTGTGAGATTTAGAAGATAACAGTAGAAATTAGTTTACAAAAATAGGACATAAGGCCTTTTTATTTGCATGGGAATTTCATTCCTTGAGTCAGATTTTTTAAATTTGAAGCTATCATGATAAATGCTATATATAAGTACATTGTGAAAAATATAAAATTTATTTAAACGAGCTTTAGAAACACATGGAAAAAGTTGAGGCTTGCCAGGTTTTTGTGCTGTCTTGTAGCGAAACAAATAAATTAAGTCTTATGACATTTTCTGCGTTTTTATTCTACAATGTAGCATTCACATTTAAAAATGTCTAGTTAAAACTAGTTCGATATCTTCATTGATACTGTAAAGTAATATATGCAATCAACATACATCCACCCACTTCAGGGGGCCTCGGTGGCCGAGTGTTCTAAGTAGTTACTACTGTAATCACTAGCCAGTCAACTATGAGGTTGTGAGTTCGAACCCCGCTCGTGCGGGTGCACTCGACTCCAATCTAAATTGACTAGGATTGTCAGTTTTCCTATCGAAGGTCGGTGGTTTTCTCCGGGCATTCCGGCTTCCTCCACCAATAAAAACTGGCCGCCACGAAAAAGCCCAAAAGTGGTGCTTAAAAGTGGCGTTAAAACACCAAAAATCAATCAAATCCACCCACTTCATTATATCAACAACGCCATGTTATATTTCAATATATTTCACAACCACTGTAACTCTGATTTTTCTTTTAGCAGGGCAAAAAATCTTACCAGTATAATGAATATCCACTGAAGTTTTAACGAAACGTTTGATCAAAAGAATCATCCAGTGTAAGACTAAAATCATCTTGAAATCAAACACGCGAGCGCTATAGAGCCAGATAAGACAAATGCACTATTGATATTGATATGGAAATAACGTTTTATAAATTTCGAGCATTCGAAGCGCTTTCCTGGAATTAACTTCATCAGGAACACTCTAACCTGTAAATGTGTAATAACGTTAGAATCTATATGACCAAAAGGGGCCTAACGAGAATAAACAAATTCATGTAAGGTCAACTCTGCCGGATATCCTGATAATGTATTTTACGTTTAGAATAACTTGTTTTGTAGACTGTTGTTCGTCTTTTGGTTCTTTTTTTTTACCATTCCGTACGGTGGCCTATAATTGCTAATTTCTACGTCGGTTGGTCTCTCGTGGAGAGTTGTATCATTGGCAATTTAACCCTTTCTGGACCCATCGTTTAAAAACAATTTAATCAACCAAATGTTATGAAAATTATACACAATGCTTATTGCCACAAAACACAGATCAAGTTTAATTTGGGTGGCATCATTTTTATCGTTCTATAGTTAAATTAACATCTTTTCATTTGTATTACGTAGAAATCCGGAATATGGAAGGCACTCGAAAGAGAATTTCGTTCATCAAAAATGAAAAATTATTTAATAATTATCAGGGAAACAGACGCTTACAAAGTTACTCGTAGATTATCGGCTTTATCCAATCTCTATAATTAAATAATCGATGTTAAAGTCCACGCAGATGCTCGGATTTTTAAGATTCGATAATTTAACTATCTCGGTGTGATAAATCCGATCAACTATTGGGTTATCTCCCCTACCAAACTATTCTTAATAATGTGTTATGGTCAAGGAAGTGGTCAAAGTCTTGATAGAAAGCAAACAACACTGAACAAAAAAATATATATATTCTTGAAAATTTTTTTTTAAACTGCTTCTTTGGGAAAAGTAAACTACTAAGTAATATATGCAATCAACATACATCCACACAATTCATTACATCAACAACGCCATGCTTTTAAAACAGGATAATTCTATAATGAAATGAACAGTCTCCTATATACTGTATCTCTGTATTTCTTGCAGAGCTAACAGCTCTACCAATTGTATATACAACGTAAAACTGAAGAAACGTCTGTCCAATAAAAGCATCCGCATTTAGACTAAAATCATCTTGACAGTAAATACGCGTTAGGGAGCTACCATTTGATTTTTATGGGGGCTAGGGTGAAATTTGAAAAAAATAGGCAGGACAGGAGTTTTGAGTAAAAAAAAAGGCAGGATGAGACAATTTGGAAAAAAAAGGCAGGATGACAATTTATGTAAAAAAAGTCAGGATAAACTAAAACAAAAATGCAGGACCGAATAGAGTGAAAAATTAAAAGGCAGGACAGAGATTACAACTAAAAAAAATGCAGGAAATTTTTTTTCATCCTAGCCCCCCCCCCCCAAAAAAAATCAAATGGCAGCTCCCTTATAGAGTCGAGTAACACAAATACACTATTAATATTCATTTCTAGATAACGCTTTATGATTTGCGGGCGTTCGAAGCGCTTTTCTGGAATTAACGTCATCAGGAACGCTCCTACCTAAGTTGTGTAAACACGTAGCAATATTAGAAGGTATATTATAACCAAAAGGGAAATAAACGGATAGCCATGTAAGGTCAACTTTGTCGGATATCCTGACAATGTATTTTTAGATTACGTTTAACATGAAATTCAACCGCTCCTTGTAGTGATGTCATCAACACTTCCTCTGTGTGTATCCAGCGCTCAGTTCTACATAAAATTGCAAATCACGATTTTTTAAATATATAATACGTTGACCAGTCCTTAAAACTGATGATCCGGACTTTCCACCGACTTCATAATGTTTGAACCGATTTTGATAGGTTGACCCTAACTTATCAAGTCCACTTTCAGTTTCATTATTCGCTGGAAATACAAAAAAGATTTTTTTTCTTTCAAGACAAACATAAAAACACAATCGAAAAATCGATTATCATATTTTCACTTGTGAACTGGACTTATTCGACAAAAGGTTTCTTTTTGTGACACGCAGCTGACATTTTACAGCATCATCTTTTTGTGACACGCAGCTGACATTTTACAGCATCAGAAAATTGATAATCGGTACTTTTAGACGTGAGTTTAAGACATTTTATTCTGTCACAGATAGTAACCCGAATAAAGCAGTCGTTATATTCCACTGCTCTACGATGGCTACATTCCTCGCGAGTGGGAGAGTCGATCACGGGGAGGGACTGAATTATTCGGGTTATCACAGATAGTAGTATCTTTGAATTACTTTAACCAATGGACATGCAACATACATGTCAATATAAAGACAAAATAACAAACAAAAACATTACGATATCTAGTAAGAGATAAACATTTTATTTAGGGGCCAGCTGAGGACCACCTCCGGGTGCGGGATTTTCTCGCTGCGTTGAAGACCCATTGGTGGCCTTCGACTGTTATCTGCTCTTTGGTCGGGTTGTTGTCTCTTTGACATATTCCCCATTTCCATTCTCAATTTTATTCTATTTTCAAGTATACAAGTGTCTATATAATGTACCGGGTTTGTAATCGCACAGAGTCTAGTCAGAGATTTGTACCTATTACACAAAACAGTATTCATTTCAACTTTTCTTCTTGTCCTTCAACTTAGTTCATTTAGAAATACGCTCTTTTTTTAATTCAGTAGAATCACTTCCCGGGAGATCCATTTTAGAAGGTAATTAAATACATTTAGATACACTTTAACCTCGTGTACAAATACTTTACATGGAATAACTCATTGCAATGCAATCATACACTTATAAGATAGATACGTCGAGATAATTGCATTGACATGGTGATCTCCCCTGTTCATTTTCTCTAAACGACGATTTATGATTCTTTAAGTGCTTATCAGCTGAAGTGAAAGCAAATACATTCTTGTAGAAATTAGAGAATATTCCAAATAATTAATTCATTAAATACTAAAGTGGAAAACATATTATTGTGTAATGTTTGTTAATGACAAATATTAACACACTTAATTGAGTCACCAGAGTAAAATTAGAAATGTAAATATGCAACGTGTTATAGAAAGTAATAGGGCATTTGTCTTCTTGTGGACATGATTCCGGTGTACTAGCACTTTAAAGTCTTGTAATAGCAGTAGACCAGCACAAAGCAGTCAAAATTATGCATATACCCTTTGGTTTTCTTTTTCTTCTCTTTTTCATATTCTTATTACGTACATGTATTTAGGCCTATTTGGGTTTATACAAAATTTTGGCAACTAAATTCACATACACAATTTGGCATATCAAATTTCTCCGCTCTTTACTTGGCTACTGGTGTACCATGACAACGTTGCTGCCGCTCACTATCGTTTGCTTGGCCTTTCCTCTTGTTCCGGCTTTTGGTGGCTCCTATTTTTTTTTATATTATCTGAAATTCAGTTTTTATTTTGTTTTATTTATTTAAATTCTATTTATGTTTATCTTTTATTTAAATTTATTTATTTATTTATTTATTTATTTATTTATTTATTTATTTATTTATTTATTTATTTATTTATTTTATTTATCAAATTATTGTTCATTTCACATTTTATTCATGTTATGTGGTTTTTTTTGTAACTCAAAATTATATCAATCACCATAAGGTAAAACAAACTATTAAATGCCCCAAAAGGCGCAAGCAAGGGCTGACCGTGCAAGACCCTCATGGGTAGTCAATGTTAACACCCCCCCCCCCCCCCCCTCGTCGTTTGAGAAGGTAGTTCTGCAGTAAGCAATGCCAAACAGATAAAGAAAAAATAAATAAAACAGATTACACTTTTCATTTCCAATGTACAAAATTAGGTCAATGTCACTAACTAGTTTGAGGCTAATAAATTGGGGAAAAGTGAGTTACACCGAGCCCTTAAACAGTTTCATGCCGGATACAAAAAAGTTTATATTTTTCGAACACTGAGGTAATATTCTTTTATTGCTGTAGTTAGAAATAGCTACAATTATATCTATAAAAAGTTAACACAAAAATATTACTTATTTTTCATCTGTAGACTCAAGATTGTCAAGAAAGGTGACGAGATATAAAATCGACATTGAACGAAATATCCCTTTGTTACTACAATTTTTTAGATAAAAACAACAGGGAGTTTTCTAGCTGCAGTATTACATACGGTTATTCCATGAATATTGGTGAACAATTGCACCAGCTTGTTAGTGAAATATATTTTCTAAGAAGGAGAATATTCACCAATATTCACGCATAACCCTTTGTTTGTGTAGCAAAGCTTGAAAACCCGTTTAAAACATATTTTCGTCACTGATGACGTCGGTAATCTAGTGTACTGGCGCGATTTCACAGAATATTGCATGCTTACTTTGTGTTAAGTTCTGTGGTAAATATAATGTTGCTATACAATAAACGTTTTTACACTTTTGGTATTTAGCTGAATTTTGTCTCCGAATGACCTAAATTCTGCTCCGAATAACCTTTTGACGTCAAGCAACAATCACTTTTTAATTGTGACGTCAAATGTTTTGAATTGTGATTTTACGTAATGGCGGACAAATTTGCATACAAGTATAAATACGTCTTATGAATCTGATACAATGAACACAGTAGTTAATGAATATTTGCTTTGTATGGCTCATTCAAAGTTGTCAATGCTAGTTAGGTCAATTTTGTGTTATCTATAGTTAGATACTGTTTTTTTAGAAGGAGTTTGCTCAACATGTAAACATTAATGTTGACCTCATTAACCTCTTCAGATACACCTCAAAACATTATATTACAGACTTTTACGAATACTTGTCCCTTCCAGGTTGAATTGTATGAGAAAAAGTGTTTACATTTTGTTATGATGTCTGGGACTTTTATAGCTTGCCATGCGGTATTGGTTTTGCTAATTTTTGAAGGTCGTACGGCGATGTATAGTTTATAACTTCTACGTCATATGGTATGTGATGGATAGTTGTTTCATTGGCAATCATACCACATCTCATTATTTTATACTGAGAGAGAAAATAAAAACCGCTTTCTAAAGGACAACGTACTTGTACAAGAGACTGAAGGCGTAATTGCATTCAATATTTAATTGATCTTCTGTGTGTTGATGATATATGACATAACGCAATTGACTATTGTAATATATTATACTGGAATGAAATATCCCGGCTAATCCTGCAATTTGATTGGTTACCTTGACAGCTGTATGATCCCATATACCCTTTGAACAAAAAGGAAGAATGGTAATTAATGTTGAAATCAGGACACTCCAGTATAATACAATTGTTATTTTGGGCTTTACGGGGGGTGTAAAACAACACTGACAGGGAACATGAGCCCATATCCCCATGTGAAGATACCGAATAGCATATAGTGACTATTTTTTTGTTGAATTGTATATACATGTCGAACATTTAAATAAACATTTAAAAAAATATATAATTATTAATTAGTATATCACAAATATTAAACATCCTATGAATGTAAGAGATAAGTTAATCCTAGTAAAATGTGTCCGGGCGGACAGAAATTGCTAGTTAAAAAGGTCCATGGTAACAGAATTTACTATTATTTATAGTCCGATGTCAGTCATTAACGTCCTCAGACAAACTTTCCTAGGTATTCATGTCCATGTCCTTGTTTATAATATTCCTAGGTAAAATGCCCTTGTCCTTTACTTTAAAAGGAAAATTCTTTGTACTGAAAGAAATCATTTAATTGTAAACACTGGAATGTTTAATTACTATGTTTCATTATTGTTTTAACAGTTTATATACATTAATCTTTCATTCTTTTATCAAAATATGGAAATTTTTTTAAATATTACATTGGACTTTTTTTCCTAGACTTTTATCATGCTTTTAACTCAAAAATGTGTTTCTTTATTTAATCATTTGAAGTTTGAGTTGAAGGAATGTCATTTTGATAACACATAATTTTATAACTATGAGGTAATATTTTTCATCATTCAAATATTTCATATTTTTATAATTTAGTCATAGGGTTTGATACAAATTTGAAAATAAGTGCCAGACATAGTTTACTAACTATAAGTAAGTAAGTAAATTTTATTTAGAGTGGGGCATGATATGTACAATTCAACAAGGACTTATTTTCCGTAGGAAAATATATCCTGAGACTTATTTTGCTAGTTTAATAATGGCCATGGACTTGCTTACATAGGAAACAAAGTCCGGGGGACAAATTTTACTACCGGACAGAATTTACTGTTACATAAACAGACACAGAAAAAAGTAGGTAACTTGATATAAGGTTTCGCTAAAGACACATCAGCTTTTCAGTTATAGATAACGACAGAGAGAACAATACAATATATTGTCTTATTGTTCTTTTCTTTTCTTTTCTTTTCTCTTTTTATTCAGCGCATATGTATTAGCGAGATCGACATCTAGCAATGATTTCTGCTCAAACTGATGCATTTGTACGTCTTAAACATGCAAGTCAGGTGTGAGCCTATAGCCTCACGCCGACTTCTAAATGAGGAACAGCAATAAGAAAAAGATGTTCCTTCGCTTTTAGTTATGATTTTGTGTTATGAATTAATACACCCTATCCTTTCTAATCCATTATGAAAAAAGAATACTTAGCGATGCAGCTTATAAAACGCAAACTCTAGTTGGATGGATGACTTAAAGTTAAACTATAACTGCATGGTTATGTTTTAGCCGCTGCTGCTAAATCGTGTGTAACTCAAATACACCTCATTTAAAAATACCATTGTAAGTTAATTATCTGAAGAATTATCAGCTTTACTAGTTAATTTGTTGGTTGATTGACAGATTGATTAGCAAATTAATTAATAAATTAATTGATTCAATGTTGGTTAATTGATAAATTAATTGATTCATAGCTGACTAAAGTTAATTAGATGTTTGAATGAAGCTGACTAATTAATTAAATGTTTGATTGGAGCTGAGTAATTGATTAATTGAAGCTGATTATTAATAATTAATTTGTTTATACATCAATTTAGATACCTCTTTCTACATATATATCATGGTTTGTGTAAATCATTTTTTTTAACTTCTAATAGGTATTATTTTGTTTTAGCGATTTTCATTTATAAATAAAAAGAGTTTTGGGGTCGACACCAATGAGCTATAGTATAATAAGACAGAAAAACACTGACGTAGAGGGCAGCATGCAATCGGTTTAGTTTGTTTAAAGGGCTACACAAGCATTTCAAAGAAAATATAGAAAGTAAAAACCACATAAATTATTGTTATTATGCAATGTATTCAATTAATCTTGTTCCAACACAAAACTCATTATAACACATATTTGTAAATTACATTTTCATATGTGAAATACTTATATATTTTGTCACCACTCTTTGAAGGATGTTCCTTGTCCTTCAGTGCAAATTACTATCGACAAAATAACATACGTAGTTGACAATCATATAAACGCTTTAACGACGCTAAAATCTTCAAATGAAATTACGCCGCTTGCGTCAATGATATAAGTACATGTGCATCTTTAATTATGTACTTATTGCATTGTAAAATGGATTTTAGTTACTTATCTTAACTGCTGTTTAAGATATGATAATTTTTCAAGCTCTTTATTGACAAATATAGTTTTTATTGTTCGAACCCCACGATCATTTATTTGTTTATTTGTGATTTTTAACCTCCAGTGTACAATATTATACGTATGACTGATTTCGTAAAACAAAAATCCACCATTTTCTACATAAGGAAATGCCTGTACCAAGTCAGGAATATGACAGTTGTTTTCCATTCATTAGATGTGTTTGAGCTTTTCATTTTGCCATTTTATAAAGGACTTTCCGTTTTGAATTTCCCCTTGCAGTTCGGTATTTTTGTTTTTTTTTAAACTTTTTACACTGTAAAAGTCGTGCTTAGAAATTAAACACTTGTATTACATGTTTAGATCTAAACGTGTTTAGGATTGTGTTTAATTTCTAAACACATTTCTCAGTAAGCACATACTATCTAAACATGTCTTGAATTTAAACACTTTTAATGTGTTTAAAAATGAAAGTGTTTAGAAATTAAACACTTTTTTCTAAGTTAAACACGATTCTAAACACATTGTACTGAGACACGTTTAGATCTAAACATGTAAAAAAAAGTGCACAAAAGATGTGCTTAGAAATGTGTTTAGGATCTAAACACCATTTTTACAGTGTATATATACTTCAATTGTTATATCTTTTAATATGAGTAGACCGTAAAAATTACTTAAAATTGAAACCTAGGGTCTTATGGGCAGTGTACAAAGCTTTGCCTAAAAAATACCTATCGATTCATCATATAAGTTTTAAAATATCAAGTCACTTGATAATGTCCAGAGACACATCATGAAACAAAATGAAATGGTTGATCTTTTGGTGTACCCACGTTCCGAACGGAATATGCATCTTGCATATATTTGTCGTGGGACCATTAAAGCCATACCGCCATTTTATAGTCAGTTTAAAGATATTTTACTTCAAAATGACCAAAGTGTATATATATGGAGGTCTGGATACGTGGTCTTCATTTCTGTAATTTTTAATTTTGAGGGCATTTTTCTCTATTCTTTATATTTTAACACATCAGTATTCTCTATTTATTTTATTTTTTTGACATATTTTTCTCTATTCTGTAAACCTCAACCAGGCTCCTATATATTAGCAAATAGTAAGGAATTGAAACAAATTCTATTAAATGTTTATATAAAAATAAGATGTGGTATGATTGCCAATGAGACAAGTCTCCACATAAGACCAAATGACACAGAAACTAACAATTATAGGTCACCTTACGGCCTTCACCAATGAGTAAAACCCATACCGCATAGTCAGCTATAAAAGGCCCCGAAGTCACAAATAATTAGTAATGCATTTTAACTTAAATCGGATCGTAACTTGTTAGTTTCTCTTGGTTCTCAAATCTTTACAGCGCCCACCACTCCTTTTTAATAGCCATGCTATACACAACAAATCATTCTTATATGAATTCTGTAAATCGTCGGACAACAGAAAACCACATATCTTTGTCAATCAATGAATGATTTTTCACAACGAGAACAACCTCTCTTTTAATTCTAAAATATTTTGTCCTTATTTTTTTCAAAATATTTAATATTCATAATTACTCATTGCATTGACGTCATAGAAATACAATTGAGAACAAACTGACAAAAATTTAAACGGGAGAGATTTTTATCAACCTTGAAAAAATTGAACAAATGTCTCCACGGTTCAGTGAGTTTTCGTTGATAGTGATTAATTTACACGAACTATTTGCAATGGTTTAGTAGGACAATTATGTAATATTTGTAAATTTAAGTCACGTTTTGGACTTATTTCGGGTCGATAAAAGTAAACACCAACAAGTAAACCAATACGTATATACAGTATTAAACAAGAACATTTAGTCTGGGATAACATGATTTATTTGATAATTGGAATTGGCTTTGAAATAGCTTTTAGGACATGCTACTAGAGATTTACGGAAAGTCTCGGTTCCGACTGTTGACTCCGACTCTGACAGCAAAAATTACAGGGGTCGTCTCAAAAGTTAATTTAGCCGCGCACTTGATTCATAAGGAGTCCATAAACGGAGCATACTATCGCTCCCCCGACAAAATCCAAATTTGAATCCAGAGTTTTCGTAACAACACAGTTCAATCGGATATGTCGTCAAGCTCATACACATTTATATGAAGACAGATGCGTTATTTTGAAGGATTTTTTCCTGCATCTATGATGCTATAGTTATGTACATAAACATATCCCGTTTTCTGATATAAACATTTTCCTGTATTACAGATACGAAAATAAAGGGAACATCAAGGTTAGGGAGTAATCTTTATTTTAGATAAGGGGAAAAGGGGGGGGGGGGAGGGGGGTAAGAAGAGGAAATTTGCAATAAAAAGGCAGTACCAATATATCAATGAAGTAACAAATCAAGGACCAGTTCAAGTAAGAAAAAACGTCAGACTCGATATTTGTTGAGCTAAGAAGTGTGAAACTGTATATATTAACTAAAAAAAAATATAGGAAATAAACAGAAAACAATGATAAATAAATCGTTGTGTAAAATCTTGTTTAACTTTTATTTGCAAATTTTACCTTGAAAAGCTAATTATTTAGTACTTTTTTTTATTTTGAGACGACCCCCTTCATTTTACCTGTCAGAGTCGGTGTCAACAGTCGGTACCGATACTTTCCGTAAATGTCTAATACCCATAGATCGGTATCTAATACATTGTGATTTTTGTTAGGAGATAAAAGTGTATGTAGTCCCGATCTGATGAGTCACGTCTTTTCCGACTGATTTCTATCTAAAAATAAGGAGATGCATGTGGTATGATTGCCAATGAGACAAATATCCACCAGAGTTCAAATGACGTGCGACCTTCAACAATGATAGAAAAAAAACCCACACCGTTTAGTCAGCTATAAAAGGTCCCGGAAAGAACCATTTATTAGAGTTTGTTCTTTTGTTGTGCTGTTATGCCACTATTACGTTTTAGGGAGACGGTTGAGCGCTCAAAAACATTACCCCACCACGTTTTTTATGTGTGTGTGTCCCAAGTCAGGAACATGTACTTTAGTAGTTGTCGTGGTTGCTGTCTTTTTATTTATTGTTCTTAGCATAAATCAGGCCGTTGGTTTTCTCGGTTGAATTGTTTCCAATTTTATTATGTCGGTAACATGTTACACCTTGCTATATGGTATGGGTTTTGCTAATAGAAGGCCGTCTAGCGCCCTTAAAATATTTACAGCCTCGTCCTTGGTCTCTGGTTGATGGTTGATGGTTGTCTTATTGGTGAACATGCCAGATCTCCTTAATTTTTAAGACTTGGGTCTGCTTAAGGATGTAGTTAGGTGAAATTAAAAAAAATCTCGAATTTAGAATTGATATTATAAGTCAGGCGACCATTAGTAAAGGAACAAAATAAGCTAAAAATACCAATACTAAACCAAAGTTCAATCATGTTTCAATGACGACTTGACAAAGCTGTCAGCCTTTGATATTTATTATATTACATATGTAAATTGTGTGAGTTTGAAAATCATATTGACTCGATGTTACTATTTTTAGTAACATGGAGTCAATATCATTTTAAAATAGTAACGTCGAGTCAATATGGCAAAATAGTGAAAAAATACAAAATATATATTGGGAAAGACGTGACCAAATAAACCAATGAGAAACAAGAAAAATCAAACCATATGGAATATATTATTTTACCCAGCCTCTACCAACGTTCAAACTAAAAAGAAAACCCAATGTTTTATAAAACTGTAAACTCTAATTGTTTTGTTTTTGTTTGTAGATATTTATTCAAAAAAATCACAACATTCCAAACACCACCAAAGTTTACAGATATTCTATCCAAAATTCTGTTAATTATACGGATATCATCACGCATGGTTTTGATTGACCGTTATTGCGAACATATGTGTCACAGATAACCACGGATATGTTCCAATTATCGTAGCCACAACCCCATGCATTGTTGCATCACCGAATGAGACTTTTCACCGAATTTGTACCTGCTATGATCAACACCACAGGTGCCATATGTGGAACCGGGCCTGTTTATCCGTCTGGAGCACCTGAGATCACCCTTGGTTTTTGATGGGATTCATGTCGCCAAGAATTTAGTTTTCTAGGTACAGTGTTTGTGAACTGTCGTGTGTCTCTTCGTCGCTTTTCTTCTTTTTGTGTGTGTGTGTATCATGGTTTTGTCGTTACTTCCTCGACTTATGATTTTTTATCGTCCTTCTTGTGTCTTTTGCATCTTTTTAATTGACCAATTGCTACAGGACAATGTTTTAAAAAGAAGACTACAGCTTATAGATCTGTCATCGATGGTTTGAGAAAAATTGCTATTCATTGATTGGCTATTTTGGGGAGACGTGCATTCCAAATACCATGCATCAACGTTTAAACAAACTTATTCGATGGTTTGGCAATTTTAGGCTGCTTGCAACCGTGTTGTAGCAAGATGCTTTTACCGAATTCCATTTAAGTTCTTAAATGTCTGTCCATTGTTTAAATAAACTGTAATTGTTTGGTCGTAACAGGATAAAATGTTATCCAAAAAATTAAAGTTCAACGATTTGTCATTGACGGCTTGACAAAATTGCAAGCTTTTGATCGCTTAAATGCAGTAAGATAGATTATCTTAACACAAACAACGTTCCAATATATATTTATCCACAAAACTGTCAGTTTTTGGTTGGTTGCTGCTGCAGGCATGCATTTTATTGAAATGCCATATAGATAAACTGTCATTTAATAACTCGCTTTAAAATCAGAAAGGAGCATTGATTTTAATTTAAAACCTTAATCCTAAATCTAGTCCCAAATGCCAATATTATTTTAATTTCTATCAAACTTTAAAGGAAACTTGTGACACTTAATGTCTCAATTCTCCTATCAATGACTATGTAACATTATTTCCTGGTTTGTATCTTTGATTTCAGGTTCGGTTTCATGTTTAGAATAATGAGTTTTTGAAAAGGCTTGGATTTAAGACCAACTCGATCATGTATAGTTCCAAAACACCTTTAAAAATAAACCTTAACAACCGGATATATAGGTCCTGTCATTTATTCAACTTTTATGTATTAAATACACTTCTTCTTTTTGTTAATTTATTCAATGTTAATTTTTTTTTCAGTATTGTTTAATATTTTAAATATGTTATGGGTATTATCATGTCTTGCCTACATCCGTGTTTAATCAGAATTGTGTACAGAAATAGCAAGGGTTTTCTATTTGATAAAATCAATAAATATATGAAACATTGAGTTCTAGGAATCAGCGCGTGTGTGTGCGTGTGGTATTCTGTACTTTAACTGCTCGCTTGTAGACTTTCGGTTCTGGAAAGTGTGAAACCAAGGAATCTATGATGAGTGAGTGTGTTAGTTTGGTATCTTGTACTTCAACTGCCCACGTATACATATATATATATATATATATATATATATAAACCCAAATAGAGAAATATGGTCACTTTTGGCCTTCTTCCGTTTGACTGTGTGGGATGTATAAATACGAAGCCACGTCCGGTCAGAATGGAGACGTTAAATCATATGCCTCGTGTATTATGATACTGAGACGCTATCTGAGGGATCTGTAGGTTGCATGTTGCAAGGCTAAATTCTGTTTCTGTCCACTATATCAAAATTGTCCGGTGGCATTCCAAATTTTCCTCCCGTCATTCGCGGTCGAACCCATGTTGCAGGATCTATACCTCTTGTAACTTTTGTTCTCTTCCTGAACATGCATGGATATTTGCCACTGGAAGTTGATATTAAATACTTTAAGCAAATAACAAGTAATACATCAATCTTCAAATGATTAACGTTGGAATATATTCCGACTTGGTACAAGCACTTTGCAAATAAAAGTGTTGGATTCCATTAGGATTTACGGGGTGCAAAACATCAGACTAATTACAGCCGGGGTTAGCTTACATTACAAAGTATGTATCTCGTAGGACTCTATTTTACAACAGGTTCAACGTCATGCAAATATCCTTCGTATTGTCTTATATAATCAATCAATCAAATGTTATAACGAGAAAGCAGTATCCAAGAGGTAAAAAGATGATGAAGATACCAAAGGAGAATCAGAACTCACAATTCAAAGACAAAATTATGGCAAATTAAAACACGACATAAAGACAGACAACATTCTTTGACATATTCCCCATTTCCATTCTCAATTTTATACTATAAAACATTACATCAAAAACTAAGCACTGTGCAACATGAACCTCACCAAAAACCTGAGGTGACCTCAGATACTCAAGAAAAGTAAGCAGGTCCTGCAACACATGTGGCACCAACTAAAAGTTCATAAACTACACAAATCCAACGTTTTGACTATATCAAACAACGGAACGAATGGAAAACAACTGTCATGTTCCTGACTGGGTAAAAAAAAAACGACCACTAACAAGGTAATTTTGTCGATCGTTATAAGTACTTGGTGATCGCATCTAGTTATTGCATAATCGAAACAATCAACCTGTGAAAGGGGAAAATTCGACCGTTATAGTGATGTTTGCATACCAAAATTGTATTGAGAAATCCTGCGGACTACTCAAAGAGTGTTTGCAAGGGTTCTTTAATATGCAGAGAAGCTCTTCCTACATGATGCATCGTTTTAAACATTCCCGTTCCGACTTGACGTCGCTGTGTATTTATACACCCCGCACAGCCAAACGACGTCCCCTCACCATGGTGTTTCCATTCTGGACGTCAGATGACCAGTTGAACATATGTCTATACCTCAGGTTACCTTTAAGGTATTTCAATATCATTGATTGCCACCCAGTGGTAGTGAACTAAAGACTTATGTGCCACCCAGTTGTAGTGAACTAAAGAGTTATGTGCCACCAAGTGGTAGTGAACTAAAGAGTTATGTGCCACCCAGTGGTAGTGAACTAAACAATTATGGCCACATTCCCATGTACTTGCTTCATTTCTTTAAGTATTAAAAAGTTGATGAAACCTAGAAGAATTTGAATATTAAAGAGTCTACATGACTGACTTCAAAAATTTACGAATTTTTTATAAATATTCATAAATGCAAATTGTTGTTTTAGTCAACACTTTGTTTTTGGGAAAGTTTTATAAATGATTAAACATAATGCATGTTATTTTTATTTATTTTGCATGCATTGAGGAACATTCAGAAGCAAAAAAACTTAATTTAAGCTTTTAAATCAAAAGTTACAAGTAGTGAAGCTGAAAGCATTCCTTCGAAATTTTAACGATTGGTTGACCGCTATGGAATATCTTTTCAACAGATGACGACGAATATATTCTAATTGTCATAACCAAAATCCCTCCCTCTTTTCCTCGTCCTACCGAATTAGACTTCTCACCGGGTGTGCACTTACATGGGCAACACGACGGGTGCCACGTGTGGTGCAGGATTTGCTTACCCTTCTGGAGCACCTGGGATCACCTCCGTTTTTTGTGGGGTTCGTGTTACTCGGTTTTTTATGTTATGTTATGTTTTGAATAGTATTATTTATCTTTCGGTCGGTTTTCGTTTTTTGCCATGCCATTGTCAGTTCGTTTTCCCCCAGAGTATCAAATGGTCGCCCCACACATCGAAATTGCACTGCTTGTGAAACAACTTCTGGGGAAATCACATGGGGAAATAATTAAGTCTCCCAAACAATGGGTTTTATAAAGGGGTATTTTGAGGGGCAAAAAGAAATGAGGGTTTTACTATAGAACCCTATGGGATTTTATTTTTTAAAATTTTCAAATGATTATGAATTGAAAACCTTTTGTGATAGACACAATCTTTTTAATTGAAAATGTTCAAAATGATAAAGCACATTAAATGAAATACAGGGTTAGTCCCCAGGGTCACCCCACCCCCTTACCATTTACGAAAGTTCTAATATCTTGTAAGTGGTCAAGATCCCCACCCCTAAACCATATATATTCTGGTTTTCATGCTAAAGCACATCAAATGAAATACAGGGTTAGTCCCCAGGGGTCACCCCCCACCCCCTGCCATTTAAGAAAGTTCTAATATCTTGTAAGTGGTCAAGATCCCCACCCCTAAACCATATATATTCTGGTTTGTCATGTCTCGAACATTTGAATGATATACAGGGTTAGTCCCCAGGGTCTTCCCGACCCCCTGCCATTTGAGAAAGTTCTAATATCTTGTAAATGGTCGAGATCCGCACCCCTATACCATATATATTCCTGTTCGTCATGTCTCGAACATTTGAATGACGTATAGGGTCAGTCCGCAGGGGTTCCCCCCACCCCCAATGTTCTAGTATCTTGTAAATGGTCGAGATCCCCACCCCTAAACCATGTATATTCCTGTTCGTCATGTCTCGAACATTTGAATGACGTATAGGGTCAGTCCCCAGGGGTTCCCCCCCACCCCCAATGTTCTAGTATCTTGTAAATGGTTGAGATCCCCACCCTAAGCCATATATATTCTGGTTTGTCATGCCAAGATGATTTGGACGATATACAGGGTTAGTTCCCAGGCATCATTAATGCATATAACTTTACTGGACCAAACCAATTTTCACTGGACTTTGCCCAATGTCAGGCAACCCTGGGAATTACGAATTATTGGAGCTTCGTTTGGGAGACTTCGTAACAGCATCTTGTTACAATAATTTCTTGTTCCTATTGAAACGTAACAATGACGATGTAAAAAATGTATCAACACAAATACTGAACTCCAATGTGAATTCAAAAAGGGAGAAGTCCATAAAACCTGACAAAACCAAGTACTCGACTATATCAACGAACGAAACAACTGGAAAACAACTGTCGTGGAAGCGTTTTCAAGAATGTTCACCCATCAAGAATACTATTGTGGTAACATTTAATAAAAGGTTATTATTTCTATTGAATGTGGTGCAGCATATTTTTGTGATAATGTATTACTTATTGCATTATCTTTGCACTGTTGTATTTTTAACTAACGCCTGTCTGTTTCTTTACTCTGACGTCACAATGAAACACATGTGTAATGTTACATCATTAAATGATTTAAATTGAACAGAAATTTGAATAAAACAGGTGTTGAAATTAACAATTGGTGTCAATTACTCATGTAATTGTCAGATTGCATGAAAACATGCAATGGGTTTAAAATCAAAGGCCCTTAATCATTTCTAACATCTCGCACATAACATGCACACTGCACAATCATGGTAAATGTTCGATGTTTAAAAAAGAGCAATGTTGAACAACAGCTGTAGATCTCGCGTGATTACATAAACTGTCACGCGACTTTAGTAGATAACGAAATAAGATACCACAAGATAATTCATCGACTATGAGTAAAAGAAGATGTGACACATTCGTAAATGAGACCGAACCAAACATCAACAACAACAAAAAATCCTGGACTACATAAAGATCCCTTGGAACCTTTCGAAATTTTGGTTCCTCAATGCTTACCAACTCCGTACATTTTTATTTGGCCTTTTTACTTTTTGGAATAGAGCGTCACTGATGAGTTTTTTGTAGACCGTTTGGGAACGCGAAATGGCTTTTGTTTATTTATTTTTTTTTTCAATTTGAGTAACACGGAACTTTATACACTCAGTCACATTTACTAACATTCGATGGAGTTGTATCAGTTTTACATTACAATTGCTTATCTAGGCAATATGGCATGAAAGAAATACACATGATATATAAAAAGCAGTGAAGTTTTGTCACTTTTTTCTTGTATCCGTCTTTGAGCTCAATTCGACAATGACTTATATAGGTGTATAGGTCACCGTATGTCAGTTTGAACAAAAATTAAGGCATTAAAATCATACATTTACCAATATTTCTAATTTATTGTTCCTCGATACAATACTGCAGCAAAAGTGGTGATAACAGTTGAAATTATGTGACATTAAAACTTTTTTTAATCATTTGTTTATCAATATTTTTTAATGTTCTCCTTTAAGAAGCAAAATTATTCATTGTTTCTTTTGAAGATTTCAAAAGTACATCTTATAAATAACAAAAATCTTTTTTTAAATTTAAACAATAATTCAATTTCTGACGTTACAAAGAACAATAAATACATATGAAGTTGTAATTTTAAATAAATGAAAACAACATGAACATTTTAAAATGATGCAGAATCATTTTTTTTAAAACTCTGATAAAATGAAGTATAATCCGATTTTAATGGTTAACATATCACACTTTTGACCTTACAACGTGTTTCTAAAAAAAAAAAAGTTATTAGGGAGCTACCATTTGATTTTTATGGGGGGGGGGGGGGGCTAGGATGAAAAATTTTGTCCTGCATTTTTTTGAAGTTGTAATCTCTGTCCTGCCTTTTTATTTTCACTCTATTCGGTCCTGCCTTTTTTTATTAGTTTATCCTGACTTTTTTTTACATAAATTGTCATCCTGCCTTTTTTTTGCAAAGTGTTTCATCCTGCCTTTTTTTTTACTCAAAACTCCTGTCCCGCCTTTTTTCAAATTTCATCCTGACCCCCTCCCATAAAAATCAAATGGTAGCTCCCTTATCAGTATTTCAAGTGAATTATTTTTTCATGGAAAGGGCAATAGAGCAGAACAGGATGTAAACACAGACAAGAATATTTATATTCCTGCATTATTTACTTATGAATTTTCGTTTCCTTAATTTTTTTGGATTCTTGTGGATTTAATTTAAAGTGTTCAGTTATAAATTTATTTCTTTTGCCAGTGTTATCGTTTTTCATAGAAAAAAGATAAACTAGATTTTATTATGCAAAATTTTTAAGATCTAACAAACTTTGAACTGACGATAAATTACAAGCCGACTACTATGCAAATCTGTTTTAACATGAACAATTTTTTTTATTTATCAGATTTGATTCACCGATTTGAAGACAAAAAATATTTGTAAATTTAAATGTGTCATACATTCATGAATTCATTTTCTACGTTTGTCAATCTTCATATCGTAAATGAGAACGGTTGTAAAATCACTCAATCGGAAGTGTATAAATACACAATATTCATGCGCGAACGAGTTCATTTCAAAGCGTAATAAAACAGTTGATGATTGGTTATACATGGCGGTTGAGCTTATTAAGCAAACTTAAAAGGACGCCAGACGTTATTTCAAACATGGGTTGACTTAGGGCAAAACAAATATGAAAAAAATACCTTGAACTCAATAAATGTCATGTTTTCATCAAAATAAGCTAATTGTCGGGTCTGCTGAAAATGCAAGGCATATCCCCTAACCTGCTGTTATGACATATATCAACTTTGTATGCAGTTTTTTAAATAGTGACACTGAAGTTATTTAACTATTAAATAGAGGATAATATTTTTCAATAGAGTCCTTTAAAGAAGAACAACAAAAACATGTATTATGTAATAGGCTTGACATGAAATAAAAGTTCCATATGGAAGAAGAAATATTATTTCATAATAAATCCACTGGAACAAAATATTACAATATTTGCTCCTAAGGGAGCTACCATTTGATTTTTATGGGGGATGAAATTTGAAAAAAAAGGCTGGACAGGAGTTTTGAGTAAAAAAAGGCAGGATGAGCAACTTGGCAGAAAAAAGGCAGGATGACAATTTATGTAAAAAAAGTCAGGATAAACTAATAAATGAAAAAGGCAGGACAGAGATTACAAAAAAAAAAAAAAAATGCAGGACAAAATTTTTCATCCTAGCCCCCCATAAAATCAAATGGTAGCTCCCTTACGGAATAAAGGGTTTCCAGTGGAAGTTCTGTTAGGCGGAACAAATATATATGTAAGGTGGGTGGGCAAATAGTATACTAGTGTTCTGATCCGAACGAGAACGTGTTAAAGAGATATGAAATAGAGTACTGATTTGCTCTTCACTAACACACTAGATCAGATTTTTAAACATGATAGTACACAACGTAACATGTCCTCAAGAAGACATGTCACCTGAGACACATTATTCTTATTCCGAATCGAATAGTTTTTGCTCTTGCTCTTTAATGCATCGAGCTTAGAAAATATAAATTTTCAAGTATTTGGTTTTGATCCGGTTGGGATTGAACCCACCACCTTCCGTAAGTTGTTTGTTGCAAGGCAAAATGCCTATCCGTATTCAACAAACCCTCTTTTTTCCAGCGGTAGTACACATTTCCACCCCTTCATCATAGTCGTCGTTCTTTGCAGAACCTATAATTTATGTTTAATTTGTTTTCCCTCTGAATATACTTGAGAATGAGACCACTGTACGTTAGCAAAGATGAACCAATTATACAGATATCAACCAATTATACAGATATCAACCAATTATACAGATATCAACAAATTTTACAGATATCAACCTACTATACAGATATCAACCAATTGTGCAGATATCAACCAATTATACAGATATCAACCTACTATACAGATATCAACCAATTATGCAGATATCAACCTACATTATACCTTCCTGCGAGAAATGCACATATAAACTACCAAAACATATTTTTGATTGTTATTAAAATCAGTGTCACAGATCAACACGGGCAGGAGGGGGTGGGGGAGGGGTGTTGGTTGTGTGTCTCAACATCGGATTTCGGGTACAGACTTGCATCTGGATTTTCATTCCCCAATTCATGTATTGAATGAAGTCTTGTAAACATCACCACCCATAAATATATTTCATGGCAAAATTATAACTCATTCTTAAATTTATCACATCTTATTTTGAGGTAAAACAAGTGTGGACACAGATGAGTGTGGATAGTAATTTTCAAAATTTGTGTTAGTCTATTTGACAGTGTTATCATCACCGAGTTTATGTATTGGTTGTGTCCCCTCCAGATGTTGTTCTGGCTATTTCTTTGTCTTTCACATAGGTTTATATGTTAAAATGTGTTAACTGTGACAGTCATCTTGCATTTTTAGATAAGAAGCAAATGCTCAAAATTTGCGTTATGCATGGTTAAACATAAGTTTGTTTTTAAACAAAGTGACCATCCTATAATACTAGTTTGATGAGAAAATGCTTGTACCAAGTCAGGAATATGACAGTTGTTATCCATTCGTTTGATGTGTTTGAGCTTTTGATTTTGCCATTTGATTAGTGACTTTCCTTTTTGAATTTTCCTCGGAGTTCAGTATTTTTGTGATTTTACTTTGAAAGATACAACAATTTTCTGAAATTTTGTACTTGGTTATGGAATTTCTATACTGCCATTTACAGATTCAAAATGATGTAATATAAGCATTCTGTTTTTCTGCCAAAAAACTTCCCTAGAGTAAACTGCCGTGTCATCTTATAACTGATCAGCTCAGGATTGTTATTTAGGAACATTTATAAAGTATTTAAGGAATGACTGTAATATTTTTTCTGTCTATGAAGAAATAACATCAAAAATGTGGTGCACACTGAATAACCCGCGTAGCGGGTTATTTTAAAGTGTGCACGACATTTTTTATGTTATTTCGAATAGACAGAAAAAATATTACAGTCATTTCTTATAATTTAATTCTATATTCCATTTTAAACCGTAGTAAACCATGAAAAAACGTTGATGACGTCACGGTCACATGACAAAATTTTGTCTATGAGCTGATAAACAAAACAACGTCAGCCAATCAGAAGACGCGTTACATCCAAAATTAAATTATTCTAATATGACGTGCTTCTTTCGCTGTGATAAAATTCTCAATATATTTATATTTAGCGCAGACTCAGAGGTGTACATATTAATGGCTGTTACTATTTATCTCCCACGTAAATCCACATGTGTCGTAACCCATGTGCAAACACTATGTGGATTTCGTTGTGTTCAAATTGAAATTGAAAAAGAAACTATAGAAACCGTTATGCCTATTCTAATGCATAATAAAAAGAATTAATGCACAAGATGCACTCGAAGTATTCCTACTATAAAATTCATATTGAACAGCGTAATATGAACATCCGACAACATTTTGTTATATTTACGAACACTTAATCATTGACAAATAAATATGAATAAAAGGGGGAGAGACAGCAGCCTAATGAAACAATATGGTTTACGGGTTTTAACAATGAACCAATATGGTTTACGGGTTTTATCAATGAAACAATATGGTTTACGGGTTTTAACAATCAACCAATATGGTTTACGGGTTTTAACAATCAAACATTATGGTTTACGGGGTTTAACAATCAACCAATATGGTTTACGGGGGTTTAACAATCAACCAATATGGTTTACGGGGTTTAACAATCAACCAATATGGTTTACGGGGTTTAACAATCAGCCAATATGGTTTACGGGGTTTGACAATCAACCAATATAGTTTATGGGGTTTAACAATCAACCAATATGGTTTACGGGGTTTAACAATCAAACGATATGGGTTACGGGGTTTGACAATCAACCAATATGGTTTACGGGGTTTAACAATCAACCAATATGGTTTACGGGGTTTAACATTTAAGTAAAACTCCTAATCATTAATGTCTAGAGAGTCGTGACTTTATTCGCCAGAAAATAACGTGCTATTGTTTTTTTTTCGGGTAAGGAAATGAAATAAAAACATAAAAAAAAAAAAAAAAAGAAAGGAGACAAAATGATTCTTTTGAAAAGGCACCCCCTATCAAAGATAAAGTAGTAATAACATGGTAGGTACATAAACTTTCTCATTGTTTTAACGTATTGCAGTTGTGTATTCAGACTATAAGTACCAATTACTTGTATAAACAAGAATATGGGTCCATGGGACAATACGCCCAGCTCGCACCGTCACATTTCCACTTCGAAAACTGGGTCAAAACCTGAACTTGGCATTTATGCTCATACGTTAATGAACATGCGTACTTAGTTCCCACATGACGTCACCACATTATCGTGGTATACTACACAGACCGGAAAACCACACGAGTATTGCCAGTTTTGGGGTACACTTGAACATGGTCGAAAACACACGTAGGCGTATATTATTGTGTGTTTTTGCACATGTTCTCTATATGAATATTCTTGACTGTTACAATGTGTAGGAGAAACATATTCAAATGTAAATCTGAATTGTCATGGTTATATGTATAGCCTGATTTTAAATTAATAGTTTAAAATTATTGAAGTCGAAAATTCTGGCACTCTCAGATAACACATTTAATTTTTCAAACTTAACCAGAAAAGCAAGTTATCGTATAACTCCTGCAAAAAAAAATGCTTAAACACTTGGTTTTGTTGGTTTTTATTTGTGCGTTGTATCGATCTGATGCACAGCAAAAAACACAAAAAGGCAGAGAAACAGCGCTTTTATTTCTGTTCTTCATCTTAAAGTCACAGTGAGGCCTTCCTGTTCTTATGTTGTACTGTTATACCACTGTCCCAGGTTAGGGGGAGGGTTTTGCGTCAGCAAACATGTTTAACCTCGTTTTCGTTTGAACTTTTTTACATTTGTCATTTCGGGGATTTATAGTTTACAATGCGGTATGGGTTTTTCTCATTGTTCAAGGTCGTATGGTGACCTATAGTTATGGGGTTTTCTCATTGTTCAAGGTCGTATGGTGACCTATAGTTATGGGGTTTTCTAATTGTTCAAGGTCGTATGGTGACCTATAGTTATGGGGTTTTCTCATTGTTCAAGGTCGTATGGTGACCTATAGTTATGGATTTTTCTCATTGTTCAAGGTCGTATGGTGACCTATAGTTATGGGTTTTTCTCATTGTTCAAGGTCGTATGGTGACCTTTAGTTGTTTTTTGTTTTTGGTCTATGGTTGAGAGTTGTCTCATTGGCAATCATACCAATATCTTCTTATTTTAATATTGTTTATTAACCTTTTTAATCAGAAACTTTTATGAAATTTTAAAATTTGGCTTACAGACATAAGAAAAGGACAAAATTTAATTGTTTTTTATAAAACCTTTTACATTCTCTATGATAAATACCTTATCACCGAATACGACTAGACCGATTTTAACAGGGCCCGGTAACGTCATTGGTGTCACCATGGGAGGAGATACGACTTATCCTGCCGGAGCACCTTATCTTACAATGGTTTTTGTTAGAAATCGCTTTAATCATTCTTATTTTTATTGTAGACTCTTGTTTATCTGTTCGTCCTATTTCTGTTGGACATGGTTTCCATGGTTTCCTTGTACTTCTTTGACAGATTATTATCAATCCTCTCTTTGGTATCACCTTTCTTTTTTACCAATCAGTTTCAAATGGCGCAATGATATCAACGAACTTTTTTGGTAAAATGCTCAAACATAGGATACTTTTGTTTATATAACCAAGAATCACATAGTTTGGAATAAATAGTAATAAACATTTTGATAACGTATTACACATAAATACCTGACTTTTGTTACGAATACAACAAGGAATTTTAATGAGTGATTTATTTAACTCTGCATCTGCTAATTGCTCTGAACCAAATAGTAGACATTTGATAGGATTCCCAGAAGTACTAGACAATGTTTTATTTTGTAAGAACTAAGGCTTTAGTTTATAAAAGTCCTAAATTACGTAATCGTAATCTCACAGGGGGCACGTTACTAATTTATCACATTTTTAGCGAAATACCAATGGGACAGAAAGTAGATAATCTGTTACTTTTGTTGAAAGTATTTAATTTATATCTAACAGCAAAAAAACTTTTTTTTCCAACATCTTTTTCAGTTGAAAATCACAGGCGCTTTGAGAATGGTCTTCTCTTTTTTCTAAATATTTTTTGCAAATTTACATTTAAAAAAATATTTATTAAAAAAATATTATAACACAAAAAAAATATTTAGTTAACAGGAGGGTCCATTCCCCATACGACTGTGTTAAAGATACAGCTTTTAAAAATTATAATAGTCGAACAAGGACGCCGCTTTTGAGCCTCTTAAAACGGCCCACAGATTGAAAGTTCAGTTTTCCGGAAGTTATGAAAAATTTAAAAGCACACGAGATATACCGAATTGAAACTTCTGTTATGAATGAGAATATCAAATATTTATCATTACAAATGCTGGGAGATTTTCTAAACACGCAATGAAATATTAACAGATTTCTAAAGTTTCAAAATAAAAGCTTCTATCAAGAAAGTCAATAGATGGATTTTCCTATTGTCAATAAAAGCCATATATCATCTTAAAGTGGGTATTAAATATTTCACATAAATAAACAATACACCTGATAATTGAACAGACCTATCAAAAGTTTAACAAACGCTGGAGAAAAGAAAACCATTTGAAAGAACATTTCGGCTCTTCTCTATAGCAAATGAGATATATTATTGAAACACCTTTCCGTCTGCACTTTAGAAGTATTCGATCCCTCCGTCTGCACTTTAGAGATATTCGATCCCTCCGTCGTGTAGTCGATTTTCGCAACGTTCTTAACTTACCATGCGTTCGGATAATTGATTGATTGGTCTATGCATAATTCGATTTCTCACTGACACTGTTATAGATCGTTGTGTGTTCCACAACCGTTTTGTCGGCTTGAAATAAGTCACTTTATAGGTTTGAATACACACAAAAAAAACCGGGCCTTTATCTGAAGCACTTTTTATACATGAGTATTACTAGTACTAATATAGCATTTTCTATAGCCGCGATACGGGTCGTACTTAACGTTATATCAAAATTAGTACAAAAATGTACTAATATGTTTATTTTAGTCTTGGTTGTTGTTATTGTATTTTTTATCTCCATCAAATATATTTGCTACAAGTTCGAGATCAAGCAAATCTGTTTGAACTTCATTGTCTGTTTAAAGTTTATTCTTCGTCTGCTCTTAATCATATATATATATATATATAAATTTGTTTTGCATGCACACGTATAAAAATTGCGGTTTTTATCCAACGCAATCATAGGTTTGAACGTTGTTTTCAATTTAGACTTGTTTATACATATATATATATATGCAAACATCTTAATACTTCAAATTTGTAACAAACATTTTAATAATGGAATCAAAGACATGAACAAAAAAAATCGTAAGTCGTCTTTGACCATGTACAGTCGTCATAATATAGAGAAAAGGCCTAACAATGCTGCTATAAGGTCGGTACCTGTAATAATGAAAACATCACTTCAATTTCGTGTGTCAGACGAGCTTTTCTGGATTTACCTTCATCAGGAACGCGGAAAACCGAATATTTGAAAGCCAAGGATGTATAAGAACCGAATTAGTTGTAGAGCTTAATAACCAAAATGAACCTAAAATAATAGACAAATACATCTAAGGTCAACTTCGCCTGAGGAAGTTTCTTAGTTTCTTGATAATTTCTAAATTCATAGACGAACAATTTAAGAAAGGTTTGTTATAAATCATTTCAGTACCGAAGTACTCTACATTTTGTAATCTACGTTTTGATGTAAACATCAGACATCTTTTATCTTTTTTTTTCTCGATGTGTCCCAATAATAAACTAAAAGCTTTTTCTGATTTCATTTCTTTCTCTTTATCAAAAACGATGAGCACGGATAGACGTTTTGATTGGCATATAATACACAAGAGACACGCTGAGATCAAAGGGATTCCGAATATCAAAAAGTGACATAACAAAATATCTTAGAAACAAAGAGATCTTAGTAACTTTTGATCGACCATTTGTCATATTTTGGTTTAGAGAGTATCAAAAAAACTTGTTTACTTTTGATAAATATATGTGTATTAATATAAGTGGTTCTGTTACTTATTTATCACGGGGATCAATGGGGACATAATAAAATAACGTTTCACGGTGACTTTCCACCGGTTAGAAAATATTTACTTTGTATAACAAATAGGGTTGCTACTTTCTCATAATTATAATCATTATGAATTATGGGTTATTGTGATCAATCATGCTTTCTGTGAGGCCATGCATACTTGAAAATAAATATGGATATCTTATTTGGGGTATTTAAAATATAAGACTTCATAGAGATACAAATATATCTGATAAAATACAATGTTTCGCAAAATAAAAAGTTAAGACTTTCGTTACCTCCTGTGGTATATTACATTTTTTTTTCAAAAATGGGCTTTATGGACCAGACAGTACGACTACGAGTGAAACACGAGAGCCAAAAAAGTATTAACAAAAAATAACGAACTCCAAGGTAACTTCAAAAGGGGGAAGTCCATAAAACCTGGCTTAATCAAACGTTAGACTTTATCAACCAAAACAAATGTTTTATTCCTGATTTGGTACGGGCATTTTCCGAAGAAAATGGTGGGTTAAACCTGGGTTTATAGCTAATTAAACTTCCCACTTGTATGACATGCATAAGCTCAGCAATGAAATTGGAATTTTGTTCAGAATTGTGGCAGCCGACGAGGCTCAAGATTTGGCACAGTGACATAACCATGTAGCAGCCTACGAGGTCACTTGAGGTTCAAGATTTGGCACAGTCAAATTACAATGTAGCAGCCGACGAGGGTCCACGAGACTCAAGATTTGGCATAGTCACATTACCATGTAGCAGCCGACGAGGGCCAACGAGGCTCAAGAATGGGCACAGTCACATTACCATGTAGCAGCCGACGAGGGCCCACGAGGCTCAAGTTATGGCATAGTCACATTATAATGTGGCAGGATTAACTATATGTTGTAAGTACTCATCTCAACCCTCATATCTCAATTAGTGAAATAATAATTAAAATAATACGGTATTTTTATATGAATTTTGATATTGATGAATGAAAATATATTGTTGTTAAAAAAAATGTAAAAAATAATACGCTATTTACATATTGGAGAACATACAAAAAAAATGTTTCAGAAAATCACTTAAATTTGTTTTTGTTGTTGTTAAAACAGACGAAAAACGTATATATGTACAAGTAAAATGTTTATTACAGCGTTACGTATTAAATATTTAGAAAAAAACTCATCAACAATACAAAAAGATTATCATTTAATAAGTCGGACGCGTGATTCGTCTACGTAAGACTCATCAGTCGCGCTCGAATCAAAAAAGTTGGACGACGAAATCAATGTGTAGTTGAATAGAATTGAAAACCCCAAAAGCCAAATCAAAATTTAACATTCTCAGCTAAGAAAGTTATATACAACTTTTCAATTATCAAAAAAGAATTTACATAAGATCTTAACACTGCTATGTATACATGTAAATATGATTTGTACTAAGTTTTTTTTTACCTTATAATGACTCTTATTTTGTGAATTCTTGCCTTAGAACTTGTCAAGGTTGCAAACATTCAAATTAACCCATAAATAAGCTTGGCTACCATAAAGTGTTTTTCTTTTTATAAACTATGTCTTTACATTAACTTTTACACCTTTCAATTTATAAGAGCAAAATACTTTACAAAAAGAATACTATTAAACTTGTATTCTTTTCATCACGGACGAGAAATATGGAAATAAAAACATTTTGATGACCTTGAAGTGAAGCGCTCTGTCGAGACAGACACAATTTATTATTGTCCACATGGACTAATCTATCGGTAAATATACCATGTAAGGACAATGGCTGATAAATATTCCAATACGGAGGCGGTAACGATTCAAATATCAATTTGATTGAAAAATGAGACATTTAAAAGATCGAAAAGTGGGTTTTAAGACAGTGTATTGTTTCTACTGCTATAAATATTTTATACTTGCATTGATTTTAATACAAACTATTCACGTCTCGTGGGATTTTCCCAGGAAAAAATGATGATTTGTTATTGTTTTACATGTTCATTTAAAATTTTCAGATGATACAGTTGAAAAATGAAATCACAGAGTGTGGTTAGGTTAAATTTGTCCAATTCTTATGGAGTCCTTTTTTTGACAACTTCTGGCATCTCTGAAAAATTCATTTCAGATTTTGAGGATACATTTCATTTAAGATTCGGCGTGTCTGTTTTCAAGCGCAACACACAAGGCTTTGTCTTCCCAAATGAATTACTAATAGTTATTGATCATTTTTATCATGCAATTCTTAAACTTTGCAACGGTAGTGCAGTGCAAAGTTTTTTCTAAGACATTCAATTCTTAGCATTGCTCCTCTGCAGTAAAAAATTAGTGTACAACCAAGCAATTTTAGATGTTGAGGCATTGAACAATGAGTTTTTTTTCATCATCAAACAATTCTTAAATGTTGCGACAACGCAGAGAAAAAGTTATTATCAAGCTATTCGTAACGTTTCGTCTCTGTGAAAAGATGTTTCGATTGATTAATTTAATCATTTCTTACATTTTGGGCTCTGCGAGGAAATGTCAGATGGATATATTGGGCAACTTGTAAGTAAATGTTAGTTGGTTCACTTATACAAATCTTTAACGTTCCAGCACTACAGAGAAAACAATTTCAAATGCTAAACTCGCCTTTTAGTATCTGAAATGTTCTTTGTCGAATATTTATAAAATGTATTTAAAGAATGAAAAACGGATATGCAGTAAACATCAAAGGAACACTGAATTACCCAAGAGATAAGTTTCCCTAAATTATAAATTCATAAGGTACCATACCGCCTCCAACGACGAACAAGTACCAAACCCGTATGACAGACCTAAATCGTTTACAGCCAAGACAAGTGCACACACTGAATGTTAGGATTATATCGGCCACAATTATAAGAAAAGTCGATAATGAGTTTTACAAAGCGACGAAAGTTCTGTCGTCTAAACCAAAAAAAAAGAAAAAGGCAGAGACCAGCGACTGCTGACGAGATTCCTTGCTTTGGACAAACGCATAGATATATGGCGAGCATCAACTAGTTTCTGAGTACAATAAACCCCAAAACATTCCACTATACGTGACATAACAATTGTATATAAACTTTAATGAAATTCTAACTGTACAAAATCAGTTAGTTGTAATAATATTGGTATTGCTGAACATTTAAACACAGGATCATAAAACAATATGAAACTGTCGGCCAAACTACTTGCAGTTACAGAGTAAAAAGTATTTGACGATATTAAGATAATGCCCTCTTACACCAATAGTCAGTACGGTACTTCTAAACAGTTGTTGTTAGAGATATCAAAATAGGTTACGATTAACAGATTCTAACCCAGTGTTCTAAAAAGTTAAATTGTGCAAAACATAGACAAGGAAAAAGATAAATTTAGTATATCAGAGGCGGATTTAGCCCCTCTCTGGAACTGCCTCTATATAGTTTATGCATATACTTTTTCCAAGTCCAACTCCTAACGCTGCCTTGGCGCCCCTTTTCAAAATCCTGGATCTTTATCTATGTATATGTTATGTTTTAATTACTGAATTAATGTATATACCAAATTACAAGATATACAGTTTTAGCAACATCGTTGCATTTTGTGCCGATCACCCCTACTTCACATTTTGTGCCGATCAACTCTACTTCACATTTTGTGCCGATCAACTCTACTTCACATTTTTCAAACTCATCACGTTGAAATTATGTAATATTCAAAAAGCTAATTGTTCAATCATAATGCGGACCGACAGTACTGTAGCTAATATCAAAAGACTTTTAATAAACCTGCACAGTTTCCGAAAACTTACTTAAATAACTTAGGCAATGGAGACAATTAGTCAAACAGACTCTGTTTCTTAGTTAAATTGATAATTTTTGGATTCTCGCATCGCTGTCAGTATACATACCAAGACGGCTTTGGATCATTTTGAAATCAATTAAAACATCATCAAGAACATTCTTTTAAATCATTTGCCCCAGTAGAACAAAGTAAAATTACGAATGAGCAAAAACTCTATAGAAAAAAATAATGTAATAAACTTAAAATTATGACATACGGTTGATTTGCATAATTAGAAAAATTAGTCTATGCACAGACACCATTTGCTCCAAATTACCAGAAACGTGAAAACAAATCACCAATTATACTATAATTCTCTGTAAACAAAGGTATTTCACAATTGTTTAGCAGAAGATGCGCCAATGTTCGACATGAACTGTAAAACAATAGGTACTTTGTTGTTTTTTGCATTGTTTTACTATATTGCACTGGAATTTCAAGATTTTTTACATTTAAGAATGTTAGTTGGATATCATCATAGAATCTGACATATGGAAGAATTCCTAGCATGATTTTCAGCAATGGCATCTGGTAGATGATAATAGTTGGTAATTTAAAATTGCAAAGCGTATTATATAAATAAATGCATTATGTTTAGTATACTGAAGTTGCACATAGCATATATAGTTCTACATTTGGGCAAATAAAAAAATATCCATTCTTTGTTAAGAGTTATCATCATTAATAGATCAATTTTATCTCAGATCATCTCATGAATTTGGTGGGGTTCGTGTTGCTGGTTCAATTTTTTTGGCAAATCATTAAATCTCGTTACAACTTTCTTTATTTCTAGCCAACAATTAATCCGCTTGTATTAACGTCTATGAACAAAGTGTAGTAGTCAGCCGAGAACCAGCTTAGCCAACAATCTAAATTTATTTATAGTTATTAATTAATCAGCTGTATCGTACCCTTCCGAAACATCTCAGGTCGCCTCTGATTTTTAGTTGGGTTTGTGTTGCTCAATCTTTAGGTGTCTGTGTATGTTTGTGAACTGTCGTTTGTTTGTTTGTGTTTTTTTTTTCCTTTGTCTTTATTGCAGGAATTTCTATTTTCCCTTTTATTTTATCCAGCACTGACTGCTTGATTGCTGAGGTTTAAAATGAAAACAACACTTTATAAATGTAATACGTACGAAACGCTTTTCTATATTTGCCTTCATCAGGAACTTCAATTTCAAACAATTGTCTTTGAAAGCCAGGGATGTATAAATACGCAGAAATTTTAGGACCTATTTGACCGAAAGGGACATAAAAAGACTTAAGCTGTTATACCCATAATTCAATCTTCTATTTGTACGTTTTATACCGTTCAAATAGAAAACATAGAAAAGTAAGGGAGCTACCATTTGATTTTATGGGGGGGGCTAGGATGAAAAATTTTGTCCTGCCTTTTTATTTTTCCCTCTATTCGGTCCTGCCTTTTTTTTTTAGTTTATCCTGACTTTTTGTTTTACATAAATTGTCATCCTGTCTTTTTTTTTTGCAAATAATTTCATCCTGCCTTTTTTTTTACTCAAAACTCCTGTCCTGTCTATTTTTTTCAAATTTCATCCTAGCCCCCCCCCCCCCCCCCATAAAAATCAAATGGTAGCTCCCTTACATGCCTGTGAAGTCAAGTGAACCTATAACAAGCAAACACATGTCTTAACGATGTTTAATTATGTTTTGTTTGATTATATTGACAGATAGCTCTCTCAAGCACCACTAGAATATTCAAATACGAAGGCAAATATAAAAATCTTGCATCATATTACTACAAGCATGCGCACTGTCTTTGTAAAAGATATCGGGGGGTAGGGTTCCATCGCATCCCACGATAACGTAATATGTTCCTTGGTGTGTCAGGAATATGACAGTCGCGGTTTCCATTCGTTCCGTTTGTTGATAAAATCGAGTATTTGGTTTTGTTAGTTTTTGTGGACTACCCCTTTTTAGCTCTTCTTCTCTGAAACTACTGAACCAATTCCAACCAAACTTAAGCTGAATGATCCTTGGGGTATCTAAAATAAAGTTTGTGTTAAATTTTCTGTTTCGTCTAAAAACATGGCCGCCATGGCTAAAAATTAGAACATAGGGGTAAAATGCAGTTTTTGGTTTATATCTCAAAAACCAAAGCATTTGAGCAAATCTGACAAGGATAAAAATGTTCATTAGGTCATGTTCTATCAGCCCTGAAGTTTTCAGATGAATCTAACAACCCATTGTTGGGTTGCTGCCACTAAATTGGTTATTATAAGGAAATTTTGCAGTTTTTGGTTATTATCTTGAATATTATTACAGATAAAGATAAACTGTAAACATCAAAAATGTTCAGCAAAGTAAGATCTACAAATAAGTTTTAAATGACCAAAATTGTCAATTGACCCCTTAAGGAGTTATTGCCCTTTAAGGACAATTTTACACAATTTGTTTATCATGTTTTCTAACTTTAAAAAATCTTCTCCTCTGAAACTACTGAACCAAATTAAACCAAACTTAAGCTGAATGATTCTTAGGTTATCTAGAATAAAGTTTGTTTTATTTTCTGTTTCCCCAGAAAACATGGCCGCCATGGCTAAAAATAGAACATCGGGTAAAATGCAGTTTTTGACTTATATCTCAAAAACTAAAGCATTTAGAGCAAATCAGACAGAAATCAAAGTTTTCATTAGGTCAAGGTCTACCTGCCCTGAAATTATCAGCCAAATCGGGTATCTGATTTTTAGGTTATTGCCCCTAAATTGATGATTTTAAGGAAATTTTGCAGTTTTCTGTTATTATCTTGAATATTATTATAGATAAAGATAAACTATAAACAACAAAAATGTTCAGCAAAGTAAGATCTACAAATAAGTTTTATATGACCAAAATTGTCAATTGACCCCTTAAGGAGTTATTGTCCTTTAAAGACAATTTTTCACAATTTGTTCATCTAATCTAGTTTGCTTACTTTAAAAAATCTTCTCCTTTGAAACTGCTGAATCAATTTCACCCAAACTTGGGCTGAATGAGTTTCAGGGTATCTTGTATAAATTTTGTATTTTTTTCCTTGTACGTTAAGAAACATAGCCACTATGGCTAAACTGGGACATAGGGGTAAAATGCATTTATTTGCTTTTGAAGAAAATATGACAGATACAAAGAACATTTAAATGGCATTTTTAAGCCACTCATTAATATATATTGAAAAGCAATAATAATCATTGATGAAAGATTTAAGCAAAAAATTACAAGTGAGCGATTCAGGCTCTTGAGAGCCTCTTGTTTAATTTACCTTGGAGTTCGGTATTTTTGTAACGACTTTGTTAATGCTGTAGAAGTGACTTTTGGTTGTTGGCATTTGCGAAGTTATCACAATTGATTGTTTGCTCCAAAAATAAAATTTGTTCGCATTGTGACATTGCTGTTGTGTTTTCTGTGCTTTTAATTCTGTAGCCTCTAAATCATGTTGTCCAGATATAAAGGCTTTAAGACAAAAAGTGCCGGCTTTGATACATGTGCCTGTCTCAAGTCAGGAGCCTGCAATTCAGTGGTTGTCGTTGGTTTGTGTCTGTCCCATTAATTTTTTTGTTTATTTTTTTGTTATGAAACAGGCGGTTGTTTTATTCCACATTTTGTCATTACGAGGCTTATTATAGCTGATTAAACGGTATGGGTTTTTGTTCGTTGTTGAAGGCCGTACAGTTACATCCATGTCATTTGGACTCTGGTTAACTGTTGGACATCGTACAGCACCTCCTTGTTTTATATTATTGTCTTTCAATATGAATAAAGGAGACGGAAGTATACTTCAATGAACCAGCAATCCCCCCACCCCCCAACCCCCCAAAAAAACAAAATAAAAGCATCACGTTTAGATGTCAATTTATTAGACCTATCGATATTTTGGGAATATGCGACACTTGAACTATTGACGTCATACAACAATCACTTTTCCTTTGTGGTGTCAGACATTTTCAATTGTGACGTAAAAGTTTGATGGGAATCTTTGTGATGTTCAGTAATTGGCGGACAAATAGCGATAATATGTATATACTGTCTTCAGCAACAACAAACAAGTATCTATCCCACAGACGCCCATAATCTCTATTATGATATTAATGCTTTACTAATATAGTGATTAAGGTCGTCCGAAGCGCTTGTCAGGACTTATCTTCATCGGGAATATAAGAGTTGAAAACATTTGACAGAGACTACAATATATATTATATCTCCTATCCACATCAAATACCAGAAGGCAAAAACATTACGATATATCTAAAGACAACCATTGAAGAGCTTCCTTAATATATCTAGCATAGTTACACCAAACATGCGCATGGCGGGATAAACTATAGTGTCGTAGCACTCAGTCTCCATCTCTCCCCTTATAGTGATACAATGGAAATCGAAGATACATTTAACGCACAATAAATACTAGTTCAGACAAAACACTTCAACATAACACATCCGATCCGATCACATATATGGTGTAAACAAATTAAATGCAGACAAACTAATAGAAATTTACAGGTTGTGGTGAACTAGGTTTTTTCATTTGTACCTGTCAATGTCATATTTTATTGTCCGACATTTAAGTTTTAATGCACTGCTTGCTAAATTGACAATTTTTACGGCATACTTAAAAAAACTGTCAAAGAGAAAAATGATTTTTTGCAGCTTGACAGGTCAATTTAAATGGTGCATGTTTACCGTGAAATTGGAACAAAACGAAAAGCACATTTTTATGGCATATTTATCACCAAATTCCTTTAACAAGGTTTCGCAGACTAATCCTGTTATATTATGGATTTTGTCAATGATACTGAATGTCACCCCTAATTTAAACTCTATTTCAGTGTTTATTTTACGGGTTATTTATGTACCATGAAACTCAAGGCTGTCACAGTAAACAAAGTAATTGTTAAATAGAGAGAAATCGCATAAAATTGCAGTTGGTGGTATTTTAATCTTCACATTAATTTGTTTCATCTCGTGTTGACATCTCTCGCCTCTTCCAAGGTCAATTTACCGTACATAAGATGATTTGATAAATTGTTGCGACGTGTATGGACTCACATAATTTTTTTGAGATTGTTTTGGAATCCCCTTATAACATGCTTAGGGGTGTGGTGGGTCGGGGAGATGGGTGGGGGGGGGGGGGGAGTCCAATGTTGTGGACGATAAACCCACGTACTTTCGAGCGTACATTTTTTTTTTGGCGTGTCGCCCTTTAAACCCGATTTCGCGGCGACTGTGTCGATGCAATCATACAAGAGAGACATATTTGCGATGATTTATATTTGTTTGGTATAATCTAAAGACGAAAATATACGGAAGCGTATTAGCGCCACACGATTTTTTTTAATAGTTCTTTCTATGTTTGCGTTATAACGCAAACCTTTGCGTTATAACGCAAACCTTTGCGTTATAACGCAAACATTTGCGTTATAAGGCAAACCTTTGCGAAATAACGCAAACCTTTGCGTTATAACGCAAACCTTTGCGAAATAACGCAAACCTTTGCGAAATAACGCAAACCTTTGCGATATAACGCAAACCTTTGCGAAATAACGCAAACATTTGTTTTATTTTATTTCTTATTTAAGTTTTAAAGGAAGCAGCTGTTTTAAATGGAGGAGGCTGCATATATTAAAATTTATCACCCTTTGTACTCATTGCAATGTAAAATGCTTGAGTGTTTAGCACACATCATGGGATAATAATGAGCAGGATAATACATGTATATATATATATATATATATGTTACAAAGAAAATTGAGTAAATTGAAGTTATACCGAAGAAAATAAAAAATCAACCCCGCTAGTGTAGCCGAATTTAAGTATACCTCCGAAGTAAGCGCTCGTTTGAGCATTGTGTAAGATTGGTTAGATTCAAACCAGCAACCCTTTTTCCATAAATGTATAAGATGAAGATGTTATTTTATTATAATTATATTCTCTACATTCAAATTGCTACCCAAGCATCTTAAATAGCTACCTCACTAGATTGAAATTAAAATTCAATGACTTTTTTTAAAGAATCTTTATCATATTCTGAGATTTCAACAAACGATTTCTTACATCAAAATTTAAAAAGAATGTTTTTTTCTGAATAATAAATTTTAAAGCAGAAAGATTATTTTGTCTATTTGACTTATAGTTTCACAATTGTATGACATCCTTTTTGCTCTTATCTAGTTTACCACTTTCCGTTATTCGAAATTTGCCTATACCATATCTATTTACTTGTTAAATTTATATAATCTTCTGATGCATAAACCATTTATTAATTTGTGTATAATTGCACTTCAAGTATTCCTTTATTTCTATGCATATTTATTATAATGATTTGGTCTTGTGTTCATGGTTCTTCTCTTAACTAAATCACAACCGAAATTTGATGACACACGGACATGCAAATGCCGACATTTACAAAACACTGCTTTCAAATTATATACTCATAAAATGTAAATTTAATATTATATATAGTTTTTTATTATTAAATATTCAAAATTTAATGAATAATTAAAATCAAAATGTTTGCGTTATAACGCAAATGTTTGCGTTATTTCGCAAAAGTTTGCGTTATAACGCAAAAGGTTTGCGTTATAACGCAAAAGGTTTGCGTTATAACGCAAAGGTTTGCGTTATAACGCAAAGGTTTGCGTTTCAACGCAAAGGTTTGCGTTATAACGCAAAAGGTTTGCGTTATAACGCAAACATAGGAAGAAATATTAAAAAAAAAACGTGTGGCGCTAATACGCTTCCGTAAAAATACACACATTTGCCTGAAACATTTTAAAGGAAAAATTTGGAAAGATCTTGGAAAAAATATCCTTAGTGAGATGAGAGCACTGTTTAGAACAAAAAGTAAATAAGGTTTTTTTAAATTTTGAAATGAGATATGACGTATTTCAAATATGAGGGCCAAAGTAGGACTTCTTGGTCATTTTGCCTGCTAGAACAATCAAGTAACTAATTAATAAACGGAAATTCCGACAACAAAAATCACAACACTTAAAGACATCTTTATTTTTCGAATATATTAACATATTTTCAATGAAATCAAACATTACCAAAATTAGAATGGGTAGTGGGAAACGGAAGTTCAAGGATATGCTAAAATTACTTCCATTTGTTTTTCTGTTTGATAAAGAAACACTTCTGAACGTGTTATAGTTAGATGAAATTTTAAGATTTACATAATTGTGCGGTTTGCGTTCTACAAGTGTTTTCTAGCTACAGTCTAACGCTATATACGTCTCTATTGAAAAGTCATAAGTGGACGAAAAACCGACAAAACCACGGCAAAAAAAAGGCGAAAAGACAAACGGCACTCTACAAAACATTACATAGACGATTAAACACTGCATAGAAGATTAAACACTACATAGAAGATTAAACACTACATAGAAGATTAAACACTACATAGAAGATTAAACACTACATAGATTACATAGAAGATTAAACACTACATAGATTACATAGAAGATTAAACACTACATAGATTACATAGAAGATTAAACACTACATAGATTACATAGAAGATTAAACACAATGCAAAATGAACCACACCAAAAACCGATGATGATCTCAAGTACTCAGGAAGGGTAAGCTGATCTTGATCCACACGTGGCACAAGTCATGTTGCTCATGGTAAATAAGTCTCGTCGGGGATGTCAGAGGAATGACTGAAGTTCTATCACGTAACGATTAACCGTGATATCACGTAGTATGGACATTGCATGTAGTGCAGTACTGCTTGCTCCCTGTTTGAAAGGTTTGGATACAACTTATGCAGTAAAAACACGTATTAAAGTGAGACTTAACACTTTCGGATGTTGAATTGAGATAAGATTAACCGCGTTTTAAGGCCCGATTTTTTCTCATGTAAATTAGGAACGTTAAATATAAATTCATTATCTAGCATTGAATAACCCAACAGAACATGTTTATGCTTCGAGTTAACTTTTTTTGTAGCAATTGGAGGTTCACTTTCAAACATTTTTATGTTCTTGCTTATTTTTTTAGTTTATTTTCAGCATATTAAAATGTACTATTTTTTCAAACCTTCAATGAATTTGTTCCATATGATTTTTCGTTCAATGACTTGGCTCTAGAACATTTAGGATTTTCAAATTTGAATATTAATAAGATAGGGTAGTACAAAACTTTTGTTAAAATAAAGGTACCCGGATGACTCTTTAAAAATTCTATGGTGAAATACCAAAGGTAGTATGTTTATTAATCATCAACAGTTTAAACCATATGAATCTCCGTGATTCAGAGTACTTTTAAAAGCTTAACTTTTTAACAAAAACCTGGATTAAGTAAGGGAAGAAATTCATAGACTTTGTTATGCTACCTGGTTGAAAGGTCATGTTTATCTTTTGGTTTTGCGTGTGAAATTTGACGGTTACGATGTATTTACACGCCGCTAGGGTGTAGGTAAGAGGTATCATTCTTTTAAAAAAATGAGTCATTATCGACGAATGAAAAATTAGTATAAAGGATATAAAGCAAATCACAAATTACAGTCAGGTCAATGATTAAGCCGTTAAAATAAAAGATAAACTAACGATCTTCAAAACATTTATAATTTGAATACTAGTAATCGATTTATAAACAGCAACATATGAAAACAGCGTTTAAAAATACCTTTGAAAGATGTAAATCTAATTGAAAATCCTCAACGTCTGATATTTTTTGAATTTCCGAGCACGAATTATATACTGCGATTAAAACTTTATCCTCTAAGAAACCTAACCGCCTCTGTTGTTTCGTGGTAGCGTACCCTCTTCGAGTGCAGAATGTTGTGGGTTAGTTCCCAAGCCGGCTCATTTAAAAGAATTGAAATTTGGTATTTGCTGCTTCTTCACTAAGCAAGCGACATTAAGGAGTAAGAGCAAAGACTTGTCGGTTCGGAGTGTGTCGGCATTAGCATGTTCTCATCCTGATATGCATGTAATATTTGCCACACGATGTAAAACACCAATCCATCATCATCATCGTCGTCGTCATCGTCATCATCGTCTTCTTCGTCGTCGTCCTCATTGTCATCGTCCTCGTCGTCCTCATTGTCATCGTCATCATCATCAGTGTCCTCGTCGTCATCTTTTTCATCGTGCTCGTCGTCTAGTCGTCATTACCACCACCATCATCATCATCATCATCTTCGTTGTCATTGTCGTCATCTTAGAAACCGTAACAGACGACATATGCCTATTTGTACCTATACGTAGTTGCGAGAAGCAGTATATATGCATATTTAGATGTAGACCAACATCTTAGTTTATACGCATTTTATACAATGTTGTACAATCTTTTTATACTTAATCATGCACTCATTGCTTTCTTTATCGCTTTAACAAAGCTGCAAAATATTTGGAATATCCAAATCCATTTAAATTATACAAGTTTGCATTTAATACGTAATGCTACATTAAACTAAACAATTTTCAGATTTCAATTGATTTATACTGTAAAACAGAACATAATTTCTACAAGATTAAAGTAATTATCAATAATGTTTCTTTACTTAATGTTTGTACACACTTTAGAATTAGATAATTGTAGTGTAATGCAAAGTTAAAATAGTATAAATTACAATACAATGTGCATTTATATAATGTTATTGTAATTAATAGTATAGGTGTATGCCTGATTAGGCCAAGTATAGGGTGTATGCTTGATTAGGCCAAGTTTAGGTGTATGCTTGATTAGGCCAAGTATAGGGTGTATGCTTGATTAGGCCAAGTATAGGGTGTATGCTTGATTAGGCCAAGTTTAGGTGTATGCTTGATTAGGCCAAGTGTAGGTGTATGCTTGATTAGGCCAAGTTTAGGTGTATGCTTGATTAGGCCAAGTATAGGGTGTATGCTTGATTAGGCCAAGTATAGGGTGTATGCTTGATTAGGCCAAGTTTAGGTGTATGCTTGATTAGGCCAAGTGTAGGTGTATGCTTGATTAGGCCAAGTTTAGGTGTATGCTTGATTAGGCCAAGTGTAGGTGTATGCTTGGTTAGGCCAAGTGTAGAATGGATGGTTGGTTAGACCGATAATAGGGCGCGTGCTTGGTAAGACTAAGTATATGGTGTTTGCATGGTAAGGCCACAAGTTTCGGTAGTATACTTGTTTAGGTCAAGTATAGGGTATTTGCTTGGATAGGCCAATTAAAGGGTTTATGCTTGAATATACTAAGTTTAGGGTGTATGTTGATTAGGCCAAGTATAGGGTATATGCTTGATTAGGCATTATATAGGGTGCATGCTTGCTTAGGCCGAGTACAGGATATATGCTTTGTTAGGCCAAGTATAAGGTGAATGGTTGGTTTGGTCAAGTATAGGGTGTATGGTCGGTTTGGTCAAGTATAGTGTATGCTTGATTAGGCCAAGTATAGGGTGTATGCTTGATTAGGCAGAATATAGGGTGCATGCTTGCTTAGGCCGAGTGTAGGATATATGATTGGTTTGGACAAGTATAAGGTGAATGGTTGGTTTGGTCAAGTATATGGCAAATGCTTGGTTAGGCCAATTATAGGGTGTATGCTTGGTTAGGCCAATCATAGAATTTATAATTGATCAGGCCACGTATATAGTGTATGCTTGGTTAGGCCAATTATCGGGTGTATGTTTGATTAGGCCAAGTTTAGGTGTATGCTTGGTAAGGCCGAGTCTGGAAAAATGCTTGATTAAGCCGTGTATATGGTTTATGCTTGATTAGGCCAAGTATAGAGTGTATGCTTGATTAGGCCAAGTATAGTGTATATGCTTGATTAGGTCAAGTATAGAGTGTATGCTTGATAAGGCCAAGTATAATGTATATGCTTGATTAGGCCAATTATAGGGTGTATACTTGATTAGGCCAAGAGTAAAGGGTATGGTTGACTAGGCTAGATATAGGGTGTATGCTTGATTAGGCCATCTATAGAGTACATACTTAGGTCAAGTATATACTATTTACATGATTAGTCCAAGTATAGAGTGTATGCTTTATTAAGCCAAGTATTGGGTGTATGCTTGATTATGCCATATATAGGGTGTATGCTTGGTTAGGCCAAGTATAGAGTTTATGCTTGGTTAGACCGAGTATAGGGTTTATGCTTGATAAGGCCAAGTATAAGATATATGCTTCTTTATTCCAAGTATAGGGTATATGCTTGGTTAGGCCAATTATAGAGCGTATGACTGATTATGCCAAGTTAAGAGCACATTCTTGATAAGACCAAGGATGGGGTGTATGCTTGATTAGGTCAAATATAGGATGTATGCTTGATTAGGCCAAGTTCTGTTTTGCGTCCACTTGCTTAAAGGATTTGATAATCTGAAGTTAAAATTGAATAAAAATATTTCAGAAAAAAAAACTAAATAGGACTTTTAAGGGAACAATTGAACTTTAATCAGATTTATATCTTTAATCATTATCTAGTTCAAAATAAAAACATTATCTGTGGTAAATGTTTCTATGATGAAAATTGCGTAAAACTGTAAACATGTTTAGTTTATTATTGATATGTTTTACCATGGGTTTTTACCCTGGGTTGTATCCTTGCTTCCTTGATGGTTTTGAACTAGTTAATTGTCAATGTAACTGGATTTCAGGATCTCTTCTTTATTTTCTGTCTTATATTTCAAACGCATAATATGTGTTTTATATAAATACTTGTTAAATGTTAAATGTACAGAGTATAGAAAACAGCCTTCAAGGTCAGTATACCTTTTTTAACATGACCTCTGTGCACAACGGTAAAGTAACATTAGAGTTTCGAAAGGGTAAAGAATAAAAACTTGAAGTGATATCATTAAACTATATATTTTTCATATTTTGGTGTATTTTTTCTCTTTTTCTTCTTTTTTTTTTTTAAACTTATGTAGACAAATCCACTTTGAATGTCTCGAGTGATGACATTTTGAAAAGTAACAAGTGCTCATTTTGTGTATGTGACATTGTCCATCATTTTTAAGAAGATACTAAGTGGACACGTGTGTTTTGAATATGCCAACAGCGCCATCTGTACGGAAACAATCTTCCTTATATAGCTCATGATTGAAGATGAGATTCGTATCAAATTTTCTAAGTATTTGCATAGTGTCATGGCGGTCAGTTTTAAAAGTAAGGGAGCTACCATTTGATTTTTATGGGGGGGGGCTAGGATGAAATTTGAAAAAAATAGGCAGGACAGGAGTTTTGAGTTAAAAAAAAGGCAGGATGAGACACTTGCAAAAAAAAAAGTCAGGACGACAATTTAGGTAAACAAAAGTCAGGATAAACTAAAAAAAAAAGGCAGGACCGAATAGAGTGAAAAATAAAAAGGCAGGACAGAGATTACAGCTAAAAAAAAATGCAGGACAAAATTTTTCATCCTAGCCCCCCCCATAAAAATCAAATGGTAGCTCCCTAAAGAGATGCATACACGTTCCATTATGTATCTTTGGTGAGAGTAAATCGTCTAAAATGACCTTTTTATTTATTTCTAATGTAGCCTAAGTGGTCGAGTGGTCTAGGGAGCTGGACACGGTGCAGGCTTGCATGAATTTCAATTACTGTATCGTTGATGTATACATGTAATCTTGATGTTCTTAGAAAAACAGTTTGAGGGATTTTTTTTATAAATATATCATCTTTCAGAGCACGAGTACATTTAGTTCAGATGACTTTAGAAGGCGAAAATAATTGAACACAATCGCCCTACGATTTCATACTTAAAGCACATTTTTCTGAAAATCGCTAACTTACTTGAGGTAATTCAGTGAATCAATTGTATCAAGATTTTCCTATTTGATTCGGTTGTAAATTACATGTCAATATATATGCAAAAAATAACAGAATAGAGAATAGAAATATGGAATGTGTCAAAGAGACAGCAACCCGACCAAAGAGTAGAAAACAGCCCAAGGCCACCAACAGGTCTTTAACGCAGCGAAAAAATCCCGTACCCGGAGGAGGGATTCAGCTGGCCCCTTAGCAATAATTTATACTAGTTCAGCGAAATGGACGCCACACTAACCTCTCCAAACTAAACGTTTGTCTCTAAACACAATGAAAAATAAATTAACATTACAGTAACATAAGCGTAATCAAATGCGTGATGTCGTTTTAATTCAATAGTCATCACAATTTCCTTCAATTGTTCTTACTTCTTTTAATGGATGACACAAGAATAATATTAATCTAAATAACAAATAGAGTATCAAGAGCAGTTGAATTTGATTATTTGCTTGTAATTACTCTATTGACAATAGCTGTTGAACTTGTTTGCATTTGCACATGGTATAATTAGTTTCATTGCAAAATGAACATGACTTAAAATATAAACGTGAATATACTTGATTTCGAAGGTTAGTAATGGTAACTGTTTTACGACACTGCCGAAATTACATTATTTTCGGTGTTTTGTAACTTCTTTTTACGACACTGTTTAACATCATATTACCTGTATTCCCAGCAACAAAGAATAATTGATACCATAAATATTTAATACTATTTTTTTGATTTTACAGAACCATATAACCAAAAGCAATACTTACAAAATATAATTCAAACAAAGCATAATATAATACGGAAGCGTATTAGCGCCACACATTTTTTTTTATATTTTTTCCTATGTTTGCGTTATAACGCAAACTTTTGCGAAATAACGCAAACATTTGTGTTATATAACGCAAACCTTTGCGTTATAACGCAATATATTTGTTTTATCTTATTTCTTATTTAAGTTTTAAGGGAATCGGTCGTTATAAATGGAGGAAGCTGTATGTATTTAAATTTACTTATTGCAAAGTACAGTGCTTTAACCTTTCCATTCCTACCAGAAGGGGCTACGTATTTATACATCCTACAGAATCAAACGACCCTCCTTTAGCATGGGGTGACTATATATATATACCCAGTCAGTCCTTTGGTTGAGTAAGTAAGGCTAGGTTGTTTACATGACTATGCTATCTACATCATCATGTTAATCGTAATTTACATTTTTTGGGTAAATTCATATTAAAAATATTGGTAAACATGAATCTAACATGAATTCCTCAGAACCCTGTGACAGCACCGAAAAAAGTTGCTTATTCGCACAGGTTTGTCTCTTGGTGCGCATATCCTAAGCCCATGCAGTGCGGCTATAATACGTTTGTTGAACTCAGGAGAAAATGAGCTTTCAGGTTAACGTCAATGTTTTGAATAAAAGGAGATGTAGAATACACGTAAACGAGACAGCAAATCTAACGGTACAAATGATCAAAAGACGTGTACTAGTATATAGGGCAATATACAGTCTTTATGGCAACATACAATCTTCAGGGGAACATACAGTCTTCAGGGTAACATACAGTCTTCGGGGTAATATACAACCCTCTGGCAACATACAGTCTTCAGGGTAACATACAGTCTTCAGGTCAACATACACTCTTCAGAGCACCATACAGACTTCAGGGTAACATACTGTCTTCAGGACAACAAATAGTCTTCAGAACAACATACATTCTTCAGGGCAACATCCAATCTTCATACAGTCTTCAAGGCAACATACTGCCTCCAACAATAGAAAGGTGTCTAAAGACCGTGATTTGTCATTTGCAAGATCGTTCTTTTAAAGATAGTTTCATTGTTGTAAATAAATTAAACAGAAACTATAAAAGATTTGTTATCAACGCTAAATTTTCCAGGTAACAAATAAAAATATGATATTACAAATCTATTTATATAATACAATACTGTATTATCTAAAAACCAATAAAATCAAAGGTATAGAGAGTGACAAGCAAAAAAGATATACAAATAATACAAAGTATGGTAGAGGTGAGTTAACATTGGTGTAGTATGAGATATGTACAATATGAGATAGTAAAATGTATAAACAAAACAAATTCCTGCCAATGAGGTTATATCATAAAAAGTTAACCTTTTATTTAACCTCCTTGCTCATCCATACAAGGTACCAGGACACATCTATAATTAACAAACTCTTATCAACGAGGTTATATTAGTTAACCTTATATTTAACCTTGCTCATTTATACAAGGTACCGGGATAAACTGGACACCTGTTGTGTTCGCTTAACGCTAGCGGAGCTTTTTTATGGAACGGCGGCCCAGTTTAGGACCAGGACACATCTCGAATAGAATCTGATTCCGATGTACTATCGAGTGTTTGTTTTCAGTTTAATAGACAATTAAACAATATCGTGTCATATGCATATCTATTACAATATATTTTCAGATGTTGAAAGTCAATAGTCACATTAAAACTTCTCGTTTTCAACATAGTCCACATGGTACGGTATTAAATTTTTTTTTAAATATATATAATCAATACTATCTATATACAACGTAGGCACACAGGTTATGCTTGATATATGCAAAAAAATAAATACATTTAATTCAAATACTTAAAATTATTACGTGATATGGATAAACTATCTAATATTTATGTCTGTAAAACTCCATGTAATTGTAAGTTGTAAGGTATTTATCATTTTTATGTATGTAATAATCTATTGATGAAGCTTAAAATATCATCAAAAAAGAATAAACATTTCAAACTCGTTAGTTCGAAACAATCACGGGCGTAGCGGAAAATCCTGTACCGGGGTAATGTTGAAAAGGTAAAAGCTACTAAGTACAAAATTCTGGCCTTGCGGGCATAAAAATTTCGAGCACGAGTATCGTACTCAGACTCAGAATTCAACCAATGAAAATAATGGATTCGGTGTTTGGAGCACACATTTTGTACTTGAGTACTGAGTAAAGTTTTATGACCGAGGACCCTGGATGATATTTGTCTAATTAGCGATCATGCAACATCGTCTTATTTATAAAGGTTGTTTATTGTCAAACATACCGGACATATACGCAGTGACCAGCCTTATAATATCATGTTTTTATACGTGTTATATATTTCTGTTCTCTGCTTTTTTGTATAACAATTAACATTGCCGCCTATAAATACGGATAATTTGATTTGATTTGATTTTTCATTTTTGGTGTTTTAACGCCACTTTTAAGCACCGCTTTTGGGCTATTTCGTGGCGGCCAGTTTTTATTGGTGGAGGAAGCCGGAGTGCCCGGAGAAAAACACCGACCTTCTATAGGAAAACTGACAATCCTAGTCAATTAAGATTGGAGTCGAGTGCACCCGCACGAGCGGGATTCGAACTCACAACCTCAGTGTTGACTGGCTAGTGAATACAGTAGTAACTACTTAAACCACTCGGCCACCGAGGCCCCCCAGATAATTTGAAGGCTGGTTACTACGAGAAGGACACAGTTCCATTTTCGGCTTTACTGAATGAATGAATTGGGAGGAAGGAAGGAAAGAAGGAATTATGGATGAATGAAGGAATAAAAGAAGGAACGAACGAACGAACGAACGAACGAATGAACGAATGAATGAACGAACGAACGAAGGAACGAATGAATGAATAAATGAACGAACGAAAGAACGAACATTTTATCTTTTCATTTATTTATTTATGCATGATATTTAGGGACGCACCAAGTGTTAAAGTACAAAGGATTGCTAGTTTTCATTTATAACAACTCGATAATTCATATACAATAAAGCTACCATAGCGAGTTCAGAAGTAATAAAAGTCTAAAAACCCGTCTTTAGCACTCAACAGTTTCTACCGTAAAACTGTTTTATTGTGTAATACAACATTGACAATATACAAAAAATTACAATATGAACTTTTACAAGCTATAATATAATATTTGATTTAAAATGGTTCCGGGAAATTCCAAGTAAAAGGTGTAAATGAAGAGATAACAAAATACTTGGGCGGCGTCGGTATACTCTAAGCACGTGTGTCTTTGATTGAATTCTTGATCGAAAGGTAATTGGAAGATTGAAATTTGAAATTAACGAAAAAATATATACCATATGCATGCGTTCACTAACCATATGAACAACAACCAAATCCCGAGAAAGACTAAGTAAATATAAAAACACATATGCAAATACATATCTACATTGATATAAGACTGCATTTCACTGTACTAGGCATTAATAAAAATAACAGTATATTCTTTGAAGTAACCGATACTTTACAGTGGTTTATTTTTGTATACTTTTTACAAACGTTTCCTTTAAAGAAATACTGTCGGTAAAAAGTAATTATCTGAAGTGACCACCCATCTAGAACATGTGTAACTCGTACAGCAAAACACCATTAACAAATCATGTCATCTAAAGACATTCAGTAGCATACAGTGAGTCGTCTGTGAAGGACAGTTTAAAAACATTGATCCAGGTCATTAAGGGCACGTGCCATTTGATACTCTTTATTTCCGGGTCACCTTGTCAAAACGACTAACAAAAAAAAAAAGTAAAAAAAACCCGGTTAGATTTCTTTTGTTATTTTAAATAAAATAAGCGTCCTTTTTTGTTTTTGAAAACTAGAAAAATGTTGATTTTTCAACAATCTACCGAAACCGTAACACAGTTTGCAACTTTAAAATGGGATCTACTTGTTCTAATCTACCACGATCCACTGTTTACCCAAGTGCTTAAGTATCTTGATATAGCAGTAAAATGAAAGCATTATTGGTATATATCAATAGGATTTGACACTTCCTAACATAAATATGCTGTCCTTTTACGACATTTAAAAGGTTGTCGTAAACCCGAAGTGGTCTACATAGCGGTGAATACAGTTAAATTCAGAAAAAATATAAACTCGCTTTCTAATCTGGTGGGAATTTTAAAACGATCAGTTGGAATGGATGTCGTAAAAATATATAATGTTAAACTACACATGTATCTTGTATACATTCATTTATACACAAATAAGAAGTGGTGAAAATGCCAATGAGACAACTGTCCACATTGACGAAATTACTTCAGGAGTTAGCAACTATAGGTCACCGTACGGCCTTCAACAATGACCCAAACCATGCCGCATAGTAAGCTATAAATGGCCATTGCCTGACCAAATGTGGAACAATTTAAACAAGAGAACCAATAACCTGAGTTATGGTAAAACAAAAACAAAAATCAAAGGAAAAACAAATGTATGAAAGACAACCTCTACATTACAGGCCCCTGCATGATTTGGTACGACCACATACATAATGTGTCGGAGTTGAACATGTTTTCGAACCCTGAACCCTACCTCTTACCTGGGACAGAGGTGTACTAGTACAATAAAATAAAATTAGTTTGATTCATCGCATAGAGTTTCTTTAACTGCATAGCAATCTCCATACATTTTTTGTTTTAATTAATTAAAAACAAAATCAATGTTATAACTGATTAAGACAATATTAAAATATGTTATTACAACATTAAATCAATAGCATTTAATAAGTTTATTTAAAGGACTAATAAGTTTAATATAAATAAGAAGATGTGGTATGAGTGCCAATGAGACAACTATCCATCCAAGTCACAATGTGTAAAAAGTGAACAATTATAGGTAAAAGTACGGCCTTCAACACGGAGCCTTGGCGCTCACACCGAACAGCAAGCTATAAAGGGCCCCAAAATGACTAATGTAAAACAATTCAAACAGGAAAACCAACGGTCTAATCTATATAAAAAACGAGAAACGAGAAACACTTATGAACCACATCAACAAACGACAACCACTGAACAACAGGCTCCTCACTTAGGACAGGTGCATAAAAATGCAGCGGGTTTAAACGTTTTAACAGGCGCCAACCTTCACCCTAACCTGAAACAGTGGTGTAACATTACAACATAAAAAGACACACAATAAAATAGCAATAGAAATGGTTTAACTTGGTCAAAAAGACATACACAAAAACAAGTAAATATACACTGAACGAATAAGTTTGATCTATGACACCATATAAATAAAAAAGTTATGCTAAAACAAAAACAAAAAACAAATGAATGAAAGTCAATATTGCATGAATCGTATCGAAATTTACGGGCTCTTTAATCAACATCACCGAAAAAATACATATCAATTCTTCTTAAAATATATCTTGACATCTTTTATTTTATTCTTGATTATTTTGGGAATATTATCACCGTTTAATGACATAAGCAGAATAACTAGACTGTTATATAAATACTAAACACAAACTATTATGTAAATCAGAGGAGTATCTGATCCGAAACTATGAACGTATTTGCTTTGTACGGCTATTGAGTGGCGTAATTATGTCACAACATTGTTTTATTAAATCATTTATTCTTTAGAGAAACTCAAATATTTTAACGTATCCGGCTGCTGCTGAAAAAGTAGGTATGCGCTTGCGCAAAAAAATCTCACTCAACAACAATATTTAACCTTCTTCCACCTCCGAAATGAAAGTATCTGTCGTCTTATGTAGTTCGACAAACTGGAAGTCCTTCGAGGAATTCGGGTAATGACATGTACTAGAAATTATACATGAGCGTACAATTTATTTATTTATTTTGTTCAGCTAAACGTTACTGCAGCTTCGACGACGATAATAACATCTCCATTTTCTTTTGTTTCAGAAAAGATCCTAATGACATGTGTATATACATATTCTTATTTCGGTCACGAAAGTGCAGCTCTCCTCAGTAATATTTGAGTGTTCTGCTTATGGTTTTTATGTGAAGAACTTTTCTTGATGATTAATACACTCGTGTTTGCTACTTGTGTTATAAATTGCAAATTTCAGTGAGCATTGTAATGACGACAATCCACAACTCTTGACTTTGGTAATTGTACTTTAGATAAAAATTAGTATATAAACAACACTATTCAAAACTATGTAAAATGCTATGATGAATTTAAAAAGTGTAGAAAGGGCAATATGTCCGATACTCTTTTTTTTAACTTTTTGTCACATATTCAGAATCCTCTAGTTTTATCCGTGTATTGCCAATACATCTTTTGCCCGCCAACCCCTACTTTTCTTTTCATAATTTTATTACATATATTTTAAATCGCCATTTTTGAAAATCTTATAAAGTCCTTGTTATTTTTCATAGTTTTTGAAAGAAAAAAGGTACCAATGTTAAATATATGAAAAATCCAGAGAGAATCATTTCCCGCCAAATTTTCAATTGATTATATCTCAAAAACAAGCGCACGGACACGTCATTTTTTCGACTTTTTAAGTTCCAATCTTAATATACTATCAAATTATAATAGTCTTTTACAAAGCTTGTTATTTTGAAACAGAGGAGCGAACATCCTTAAGATATACAATTTACACGTGCACAGAGACTGTCGTGTATTGTCCAATCAAATGGCCTCAATTATTTGTCACAAAAATTTATAACATGTCTATAGAAATCTTACAGGAGATCCGTATGCTGGTTACATTTAGGAAATAAATTAAAGATAATAACGGTTTCAATTCATCATATTTACTAGCGCTTGCACAGATCTTTAGGTACAATGTGACTTTGTACCTTATGATCTGTGAAAGAGGTAAAACCGCTAGTAAATAAAGGCAACAGTAGTATACCGCTGTTCGAAATTCATAAATCGATTGAGAAAAAAACAAATCCGGGTTACAAACTAAAACTGATGGAAACACATCAAATATAAGAGGTGAACTACGACACAACAGAAACACAACATTAAAATGTAACACACACAGAAACGAACTATAATATAACAATGGCCATAGTAAATGTTTAAATAAATAGCACTCGTAATTAAATATTTTATACATCAGCTTCAATCGGCAAATCTCGGCAGTTAACAAGTAGGATAGCGGAATCTTCCGATGTTTGCAGAATTATATTTGCTTGAGCGTTGTAATTTAGTGTCATAAGCTTGCTTCCATCAGGAAGTTTTAAAATTCTGACACATTTAATAAAATATTAACTGCTTCATTAGAAAACACATTTGCTAATTTCAACGACAAAATATCTTTGAATCGAATAACCAATTTCATATCCCACAAGAGCTCCCTTGCAAATGTAAGGATGTCATACTTGCACTACATGTTCATGTATTGTTCAACATTTTCAAGTGGGATTTTAAAAAGCGAGAAAACAAAATATGACAGTTTAAAAATTCATTTTCCCTTTCAACTGTGAAATAATTTTAGTACGATCTTAGCAACAAGCAGTAAATAATATACTAGTAGCTAGATTGTCCTTAAAGATCTTAGTATGAGTTAAAAATGCTGTAAATTTCTGATAACTTTAAGTATAAACCTACTTATATGCGATGTAAAACTTTATATTCGCTTTTATAAATGATGATTTGATTGAACTAACGTTGCACTTCCGCGTCTGAAAACGTCTTTCAATAAGGTGGCATAATACCCATATAAATATGACAAAAATACCACCCACTGCATGGATGTTAATCTTGTCATCTATAGTAGTCATGTTATTGTAGGCGGTACATTCTGGCGATCTTAGCCCGAAAACACAGTTATTTTTTAACATAGTGACGAAGGTTGGGATTTTCTTCTGGTACTCCGGCCGCCATGAAAAGCCAACAGTGTTGAAAGTGGTGTAAATTACCACCATTCAAGCATCACATCATTATAGTGCATTTCTGTACAACAAACTTAAAAATAATTCGCTTTCTCAAGTTACACCAAAATTGTGTAATACAAACAGATTATTTATTTTACTGCGGGTGGAAGGGTGTATGTATTCTCAAAAGGTAGTCATTGGAGTGACGTAGCTGCTGAAATTAAAGAACAGCGCTTACATCTTGTCAGTTTTGGAACTCTTGGATTGATTTCGCTCTTTTAAATAAATAAATCAACACGAAAACATTTGTACCAATCATATATGCATTTAAACAGTATTAAATATGGAGAAGCGGATATACAGTACGTCAATAAGACAGCAACCCAACGACACAAAATTGATCTAAATCGCTTCCGATACCAGAAAAGATGTTAATAAATTGAAAAGAGACTATCCATATACAAATGATCAGCCAACATTACCAAATTCCCTACAGAACATAAAAAAATGCATATGATTATGCGGTTCCTGATATGACACTGGCGAGATCACGTGTGGCGGTATGAGTTTAAACGTCCGAAATCTCAATGCAGTCATTTGTTTGGTTTATTAATATTTGTCATGACGTCACGTTTGTTTCAGTGAATTAATGATAAAGTGTCATATGGTATCTAAATTGTTTAATTGCCTACATTAATCGTTTCAAGGGTATTCGACCGTCAATTTTAACGTAAAAAGCAGCAGGAATAATTTATAAACTGTAATTTATGTTAGCTTTTATAGGCATTGACCATACAAGTGCACTTCTCTCAAAATATTTTCTCTAAAATATAATAACATAATGACATAGCAAAAAGATTTAGACATTTTCAAAACATGTGTTTATTGTTGAACGTTGAACACGTAACTGGTTACAGACAGACAAACGCACTCGAAACCTCGAATTTTCTCATGGTAGAATAAACTAATTAATATAAAAATATTATTAGTGCCAATCACCAAGTGAAATCTATATCATTAAATGAAATTAATATGTTTATTGAACATCAATCTTTGAATGTTATTTCACCTGACACAACAATGTATTTGGGAATTTAAAATGTAGTTTATGGGGACATTCCTGTATATTTTTTGGCAGATCACCGTTTGGTCTTTGGCACCTTTTCTGCATTGATGACACCCTTGACAATACGTATCTTAAGCCCATTTCAAAAGAACATCAGAAAAAAAACGTAACGTACCCTAAATGAACCCTTAAACCAATCTTTAATGAAAGTTTATTTTGATTTGTCACGAAAACAAAACCGGATACTTGACCTTGATATTTATATATATTTTCTTAACAGTTTTATAATATTACAATCAAATCTCACCAAAACACGAGAAAATGCAAATAATGAATGCTAAACGAAAGATTTTCTGATACGATGCAGAGTAAGAAAATTGGCGATGTACACCATGTTTGAAAATACCATTGAAATTCGACCACCTGATTAACGATCTAGAACGACTCTTTTAATACATACTCATAACCACTCGGTCAATCATATCATAGTAAGCAGTGATATAAAAGTGTACACTACTGTCATTTAACTTAGTTCAAAGGTTATTCTTTGACAAAAAACGAATGAATTGATTTCAAAATTGCGCAACACGTGTTTCTCAAATAAACTCAACCGCCTTGGTGCATTCGGTAAACCTCGGCAGATTCCGCTACCCTATATGTCAGATTGTTCGATTGTTAGATATGCCGAGGTGTGCCGAATGCGCCTTGTTGTTCTCCGTGAATGTAGCGTGCTAGCACAGGAGTAAAAGCAAAGACTGACCGACCAAGATCCACGTTCTGAATATGCATGCAGTAATAGTTGCCACTGGACGTGAACTAGTCATCCATCATTATCGAATAAGCTCCCAATGGGTACGTTCGATACCAATATTATATGAACATGATAAAGACAAACATGAAAATGTTTCACACCATAAAAACCTAAAGTGCCCAAACAGAATACAAATGTTAAAAGTAATGCATTTCCTTTGACAAATACAGTTTAAAGTCCAGAGAAATCTTGGAATCGTGGGTGGATTGGTTGAATGTTTGGTTTTTGCTTTACACGCCTTAGTGCAAAGAGGCAATATCGTGGCGAGACATCGAAGATTGGTTTTGGATTTATAAAGATAAGGAATATCCTGGGGTTTGTTGTTATATATATACATTTAAATTCATTAAAATGACGTACTTACTTAATCAATAACAAATATTTTACATTTCTGCATCTTAAACTGGCTCCCAGTTAGCATTGTTTAAAGGATACCAGATCCATTACATGAATACAGTTGCTAATTACGATTTAAATAATTGATAGATATGTATATATTACGTTTTAATAAAATCTCTCCGTGGGGCACATGATAATAAACTGTGCTCGGTTAATCAAGTACTTTGTTATGTAATTGTACAACGGCAATTTCTTCTTAAATACCGTTAAATTTACAGGTAGTGATGTATTTCGGCTTAACCCACTTACGTGAATCATGTGTATTTTAAAAAGTCTTTTAACTTTATCTAGATCCAGTTGACGAATGATGACTTTATTATTTGATTAGATTTCAATTAAAGTTTGGTTTCTATTTAATGAGCAAATTTGTTGGTTTTTTTTTTAATTGTTTGAAGTAACTTATACATAGTCTATAAGGTGCATCGTCTTGTACTGCATTTCCAATACGTCTTCAATTTGTAATGTTAATGTAATTTGTAGTATGAAATAATAAAATAGTTCTAAGACACGTGATATTAACGTCATTTCGGCACCAATGTACACGGCATTTACCGAAGTCATGTTTAGTAAATGTAATTACTCCTACATGTGGAACAGGATCTGCTGTTTACCCTTCCAGAGCACCTGAGATCAATTCCAGAGCACCTGAGATCACTTCCAGAGCACCTGAGATCACCCCCAGTTTTTGTAGACTGTAGACATATATCTGTATGTAATCCTTTCCGTATTAACGAAAGAATAGGATTGTGGGTAAACTTCTTTGACACAGCAACCAAACAACACTAAAAAAACAAATAAAATGCAAAAAAAAAACAAAAAAAAAACAGTTTTAAAGCCAAGCCGTGTTACCATCGGTATATATCAATACCTTTCTTGATAGAAAAAAATCTAAAAATCATTTTAACACACTAAAAAAAGTTAATTGGCCTGAACAGTCAATAAGGCTAATAAAATGTCACATGTCAATGGTCTATATTCCCTGTCATATCAAAATGACCGCAATAAATTTTAAATAGTTGTGTGTAGCTACTTAAATGAATTGAGCTCTCAACAAAACTTTCACCGACCAAAATAAATATGAAAGATTACTTTTATTATACGATAGTCTGATCTATATACTGTATCAGATATTGGCCATTGTGGAGTATTAAGTTTGTTTTCTTAATACCATACAGTTTGTAAGAGGTTTTACGGGGTAAAATCAGAGTCGACAAACATTTAACCCGCTTGTGTGTACCTAAAGTCAACAAACACTGGTCTATTATCTGTATTTCAACCATCTATTTGCGAAAAGAAGTGTTAAATTGCCCTTAAGAGATGAAGATCTGAAAAGATCTGCTACTTATTTAATGGTTTTACTGAAACATTAGTTATGATAATCCACCGTATCTACATTTCCAGCTTTGGCTCCGGGCATTAGAATGAGTCCCTAAAAATGATGATTATAACACACCGTTAAACTAAAAATAATATACCGATTACTTTTGCATGTATCCGTTCTTGTTTAATTACATGTATAACTCAAACAAAACTACTAACATATGTACAAGATATTTGTGTTTTATTGAGAAAATATAACTCCACTCTAATTGAAATGAATGTGCAAATAAGTTAATATTTGATCATATTTAATTTTGTGTTACTCCACCCAAGATTATTTAGTGCATACAAAGGTATGGTTACAATACCACCGCCGTGATGATAGCTCTTGAGAAGCAATACGATTTCTCAGTGGATTCTACATGTATGTTAATGGCGTGTCCAAAGTATGGAACCTTGTAATGTGTTGTCTTTGTTCACATCTTATTACAGTTTATGTTCGGTCTCTGCTAAAGTCGTGAACACGTTGGCTAGTCTCGCGAGAGTTGTTTGCACTTTTCTATTGATGACGACCATTTATTGACCTCTAGATATGGCTTTGGTATTATTTTGGTGTTGGGTTGCACTTCTGTTTACATAGCTTTTCTTTTTCTTTATATTTACATGCCAGCTTAGGTCCATCCATAACATATGCGTGTGATTCTGCGCACGAAATGACATGTTTTTGATAACCTTCATTACGTACCTGTATAGCCGAGACTGATAGTGAGCGAGTTTGTTTTACAGAATTTAAACCCAGATGGCTTAATTAGAGGCAATTGTATTTTACCGAAGATCAACTCTCATAAATCTATTAAAACAATCAATGTAAGAGCCAAAGAAAATGAGGGAATTGAATAAACAATCTATGGTCAACTTAGCCCCAGGACCAATATTCCTCTTGAATCCCCTTCATGTATGTCTACGCTTATTCCGTCAGTAAGAGGGTTTCATAAGGAAGTTTTTTCCGCCCGAGGATTGAAACCGGTACAAAGATAATACTATTATACAATAAACGTGTTATAACTTTAGAAATGTACGATGTAGGACATTTGATATAAAATCATTATGGATAACAGCACCCAGCCACTTGAGTTCCCACCAAGATGAACATTATCTTGCTAATAGCTGGTCAAAATTTAAGTGGAATCTTGAGTTTTCATTAGGTTTCAATTCGGGTAATGTTTGTTTGTTTCATATTACATTTTCATGAATGGAGACGAAATATACTATACATAAAAGAGAGGCGAAAGATAGCAAAGGGACATTCAAACTCATAAGTCGAAAATAAACTGACAACGCCATGGTTGAAAAAGAAAAAAAAAAAAACAGAAAAAACGATACACAAAAGACAACATAGAAAACTAAAGACTGAGCAACACGAACCCCACCAAAAACTGGGGGTGATATCAGGTGGTCCGGAAGGGGAAGCAGTACAACACCACAACAAATCGAACAACACATAGAAGTCAACATGTGAATGATGTCTTCTAAGTTAATCAAAAGATCTTTTTATGCACTTATACTATCGAATTGTTATGTCTAATTGGTCTAATACCATGCAGTTGTAACCTACTTGTCAACTAAAATATTAACAAAAGTCTTCACTTTCATTGCGGTTGTGAGTTCGACCCCCGCACGTGATAGGTGCGTTCGACTCAAATCTTAATATTGACTAATATTGTCAGTTTTCACTGGGTACTTCGGCTTCCTCCGTCAATGAAAACCGAACGTCACGATATAGCCAATAGAGCTGAAAGTGGCGTTTAACACCAATCAGTCAATCCTGGCAGGATCCTGTTCCATATACTATAAATCTCTTCTTGTTCAGAAAGGTATACCAAAGAAAAGAGAGCCTGGTATAAAACTTCTATTTTTCGGTGGAGTTAATTTTCCCGATATTCTGATATTCCGTTCTTTCTTCAGTTGTAACATGCATTTATATTTTTGTTTGATATCAACCTTAATATGCTTAAATAGTTTGGCAATATAGAATAAATTATTCATTCTGAAAATGCAAGCAAGGCAAAGAAAGGCTGATTGTCATAATGAATTGATTAATGTTCTTAATGTTCAGTGGCAAGTATCTCATACAAGTGACTATTCCAAAGAATTCTATTCACCCTTAAGACCATCCAACATTACACATCCTGAATATTATTGCTGAAAAAGTGATATATTACTAAACGTTCATGAAACAGCAACCCAACTACAAAAATAAGCAAACTAGAAACAAACACAAGGTCTTATCTGTCTACGTACAAATCGCGAAGTTCTCGACAGTTGTGGATATATTTAACTTAAGTTATCAAATATACCATCAACCCTGAATTCCCAAAAGGACAATAATGTAAAGATGTTGCATACGACAGCAATGAACGGGGTCCCTGACTTAATTGGGACAGGCATATGCACAAGTCCTGAATGCGATGGGGTTAAACTTGTTAAAATATAATATATCATGTTGAAGTCTGCTTGAACACAAATGATATGTACAATAAAATGTATGAAAGGCCTATTCATTTATAGTCGCACTGTTAAAAGTACTATTTCCATCCTAACATAATTTTTCTTTAAATACTCTATAATTTCAAAAACCACGTCATTCATGCATTCAGTAGCCTGATGGAAATCTGAAACGTTTCTTTGAGGTGTCCAATTTTTTTTTATATTCAATTAAAACATTATGAATAAGTAAATTGAGGTGTACTTTTAAGAATAAGTGCGGGTGTCTTTGTTTTGGTCAGTTTATTTATAAAGACTTTTAATAGTCTAAACAAAGCACCAAACATAACAAAACAAATCTTTAATTTCCACTAAAGACGACAAATATTGATATAAGAAGCCGTTCACATTCTTAACCTGGTGACACTTTAAATTTAATGATTAAAAGATCAGACACATTACAGTGACATAATTTAGGAAAAGGTATTAAAACTTGTATATACCATTTTAGCAAATACTGCCATATACATGTAACTTCAAACTCATTGTCTGATATTAACTGCCTGCATGTTTAACAGTTAGGCTTGGTATACAGAATTGAGTTTGGTTTATAATATACATCACTTCTCAATTGTGTCACTGCGTCACTGTGGACCGGTAGACGGGGGTCAATCAAGGCAACAGTGTCCAGTCAAATGAAAGGTCATTCAGTAAAAGACAAGCATCCGCGCCTGAACCCTGGTTCTGGTCTTCTTAATAGTGCAGAAAGGGATATTTTCGATACTTTGATTAGCGAAAATGAACGCTTGTTGACAGAAATCACTATACAGCATTATAACATTCACTAATTGTTAAGGAACCGCTTTTGTAACTACTAAACTGTTCTGCATATAGTGTCAGTTCCAAGCAGATTCCAATGTATATATGGCTAACACTATCAGTCCCCGAGGGTATCATCAGTTCAGTAGTCAGTATTTCTGTACTGACATGATTTATAACAAACCTTTCTAAAATCGTCCGTTGATAAAATTTTGAAATTATAAGAATCTAAGGTTTCAACTCCCTCAGGCAAAGTTGATCTTAGATAAATTTGGCAATTTTTTATGTTCATTTTGGTCATATAGCTCTTCAGCTGTTAAGGTTTTATACATTCTTGGCTTTAAAATATTCGGCTTGAGCGTTCCTGATGAAGGTAATTCCAGAAAAGCGCTTCGGATGCATGAAATTTATAATATGTTGTTTTCATTTTTTACAAGTAGATGATATAGGACCCACAAAGATGAGTTACGCGTTGTTTTTTATAAGTTAGAAATAATATCCGAATTTGAATTGTTGGAAATTTAAAAGTTTCGTGAAATATTTGTGGTCACTATAAATGTCGGTCAACTTTGTTTTGCAACTTTTATATTATTAGTTAGTTGTTTTTTTTTTTTTGCTATCTTAATGACGTATATTCATCTTAACGGCAATATGTATTTAGAAAACACATTTTTCAGCTTCGTTTATTTTCTTGAACATAAGGGGAATTAAAGGTTGCATTTACTTTCTTGAATATATAAAGGGGTTGCAGGTTGCATTTATTTGGTTTAACATATGAGGCGTTGCAGGTTGCATTTATTTTCTTAAAGACAAGTAGAGGACCCCCAATAACATCAGTTTATCCTTACACATACACTGTTGAACTATCATAAACAAATATTATGTTTCCAACTCCAAATGACAACGTTGACCTTTACGTGCTCGACATCTTATCTTAAAGAGAATTTCAATCATAGCGGTGTAAGGGGGGCCGCCTGGAACTTGTAGTGTGGTCTGATTATTAGTCATTTGTTCCATATTGCTTTACCCACTTTGACTTTGAGATGATCAGCAGCAATAACAGGGTTGTTCCTTTGCTTTTGGTTTCTGTTTGGATTTAGTGTTATGGATTGTAGCACCATATCTAGTCTGCCTTCAGTTATCTCCCTTTGATTTTTAAACCCCACTAGTTACTTTAAGCTGTCTGTCATAAAACTATCCATATCTAGCTTTGTTTTCTTCAACAGGATACACATAATAAATATATAAACAAACAATAAAATCTATTTAAAAATTTTTATTTTTTCTTTATGATTTTTAACATAGGTAAATTTATTTAAACATAATAAATTGTTTGTATTTTAACATAATGATTATGCTTGAATGCGGTTGTACACCGTCCTAATAATAAGTCCTCTATATTGATATGATATTCAATAATGCAGAGTTAGGCTAAGTTTACAAGTTGAACGTTTCGTACAAAATACCATTCAATGTGATTCTTGTGCTTAAACTGTTAAGAAAAATATGAAACCCTTTGTTGTAAAAAGTTAACAAAACAACTAAAAAATAATAAATTATAGTATAAGAATTTGATCAAGATTTTGATGCAAAATATGAAGTGTTGTTCTTTACCCATATTCTTTAATGTTATTTTGATTTTTGAAACTGGCAAAAAAAAAACCTGAGTATTTGAACAAAACGAAATTTAGACGCTTTGGAATGCATCGAAAATTAACCAAAATGTTTAGAAAAGTAACATAATTTATGTTTTACGTTTCGAATACAAAAGATGAATTGAACTACAAACTACTGTAACTATGGAAATGGACGGGGAACTCATAAGGGGTCATGATTTTGAACCATTTCCCTGAAGATATTTTAAATAATTGAATATCTAGAATTTAATTTGATTTCCAATTCCAAAGACGTTGACTTCGGTTGTTATTTTTCATTCCTTGTAAAAAGTTTTAACCTTTGAAGCCAAAATATGTTTAAAATTTGATCTCAAAATTAAAAAAATGCATAGATTTTCAACATTTACAAATGATATCATGCATGTACGAGATTCTAGTATACTATGAAATGATTGGACGACACCTTCACGACACATAACCACGTGACCTATTTGTCTATAATGAATGGCAAGCCATACAAATTCATTCGCATATAAATACATTCTGTAACGAACTGGTTCCCATACAATTAATATTTTCACGTACAATATCACCCATAGCTAACATCACAGTTGTTGTGCTACTTCACATGCATAAATGATAAGTAATGCGTACATGTATTCTGACGTCCGTATCGACCGAAAAGATGGAATACAAAACGAAACGAATTTATGAAATGGATTTCTTTTATTTCAAAAGATAATACTTTGGACTTCGTTAAGTTAAAATGAAGTGAATCTATAGCGATCCTCTGACTAAATAAATAAAATGATTAATGTTTAATGAGGTTCTAAACCTTGATCTAAAAGAGTAATATTGGAGTAACCTTGTTTTTATTAAGTGTAAGGTTTGTCAGGAAATTGGCGAACAATACTAGAACTACTTGGATATTAGCACTTATAAATTCTATTAATTTCGGTTGGACTATTTTGATTTCCTAATTCTAACATAGTCTACGTTTCCTTAATTTCTAACAAATAACATTATCAACATTTAATATAATAATGGAGTATTTACAAATGGGCACTACTAGGGACCATCTCAAAATTATATTCTAATGCAACACTGTTTGTAACGCTCAATTTCATTGGATAACGCCACAATTTTCAGGGCATCAATTCCATGATTAATGGTCTGATATCGTGCCCACAATCGTCTGTGTAAATTGATTTCAAATAAATAAATAAGAACAACATATCTTGTCACAATGTATAAAGAAAGAAAAAACGTCTTTCGACAGGACGGAATATTTTTTCTTGTTACTTTTTTAGTGTTTCACACTTTTGAATTACTTTTTAAAATGAAGAAATAATTTTGAGGTGGTCCCTTTAATACATAATAAAACATTGTATAACAATATGTCCATGAGACTATGCTTACAATGTCCTCCGATCCAGCATAAAATGTCATGACAAACTATATGTCACGTGAGACGATAGCGAGATTTGTATGGTCCTCCCCATATTTGTCCTTTACAGTGTTCACGTGACCATGATGATAAGGCAAGGCTGAGCACGCTGGACGGAGTAACCATTATAACAATAATAAATAAATAATAATAACATTAAATATGTGAACTGTTAAATTGGACGATAAAATGCTAAGCTTATAATATTATAAACAATATATACCTATTTTTGTACATTAAATATTAACAATATTGACTTGTATGCCATTCTTCACTTTCATACATCCTTTACCCATAATGCAACAATCAAGTATCCATCGAGCGTACATCAAAGTCAACAATATACATTTTCATACAGTTAACATCTTTGATTCTTTCGTTATAACAGACGTTTTTGCATAGAGATCGAGATTATGTAGTTGTCTTCTCTTCGAAAATATTTTACAATGTTTATAAATCGTCCGGTGACTGGGCGGAGTTTGATTTTAAAAAGTATCTACTTATTTTTCTTCATCATTGCATCCTGTCTGCTTGTATCTGTTGGGGTTGAAAGTGTATCGTTGGAGTTCCAGCTGCTATTTGCTGAGGCATGGCATAGGTATATGCGGCACCAGAAGGCGTTACGAATGCATTAGCAGTAGTTCCATATTGGTAAGCGGCTTCGTATGCATTGGCGGCAGCGAACTGTGCGGCATACGCTGAGTAGTCAATGTACTGTCCGGCAGCAGTAGGTGAAATAGCAGACGACAGACTTGACGCTAACATATTAGGTGTCGATGCAGTCACGTATGCCGTAGACGGATAGATATACTGTGGAACACTGAAAAATAAATAAAAACCAATAAATCTTCTTGTGCAACTTAAAATCGATTTAAATGATAAATAGTTAGTGATAATGACTGTGAAAAAAATGGCATTAATTGTATAATTTAAAGCAAAAAAATCTAATGGTATAATTTAAAACTTTTTAAATTGTTGTAATTTTAATTACCCGTTTATCATAAATATTGTTAAAACGTTAAAATGTAATGTTCTGTCTAAACAATATTGACGATCTCTTGTGTTGACAGAGGTGTTAAACTGTCCTTGAATTTTAAATATATCGTCTTGTAACAAATTAATGGATCACTGTCTCGATCCTTTGCGTGGTTTGTTCCAAATTGACTTCGTGCCTGAACACAACGTAAACGAGTTTTGCGAAGTAATTCAGAAAGATAAAATGGCCTCGCACATCTTATATCTCCATTCAACAAGTTAATCTTAATCTCTTTCAAATTTAGTTCAACTATTTTAACTAAATCTACACAAGGTGGTACCACACAATAGATTTCTTTTCTACACACCATTCACGTGTAGCCTCTTTGCGCGACAATTTAGAAGAAAGAAAATAGAGGGGAGTGACACAGGGATGCTCACTTCATAAAGCTTCCTTTTTTGTATTTTTTTCCCTCTACCCACATTTTGTTCCTTCTTTGTCCAGATCTTACTTTTTAACCCCCTATATCCCACATCCCCAATTATTTTACCCCCTTATTCCACATCCCCAATTATTTCCCCCCTATATCCCACATCCCCACTTATTTTACCCCCTTATTCCACATCCCCACTTATTTCTACCACCTGTATCCCACATCCCCAATTATTTCCCCCCTATATGCCATATCCCCACTTATTTCTAACACCTGTATCCCACATCCCCAATTATTTCCCCCTATTTGCCACATCCCCACTTATGTCTACCACCTGTATCCCACATCCCTAATTATTTCCCCCCTATATGCCGCATCCCCACTTATTTCTACCACCTGTATCACACATCCCAAATTATTTCCCCCCTATATGCCACATCCCCACTTATTTTTACCACTTATATCCCACTTCCACACTTATTTTTATCAACTGTATCCCACATCCACACTTATTGTTATCACCTGTATCCCACATCCACACTGTTTACCCCCTATATATGCCACATCCCAGAAGTGTGTCATCCCCTCAAAATAAACCTTTTTGGAATAAAGCAGGTTGTCCAAAAATCATTCCCGTTTAAATCCAATTCATAATGTAAGAACATTGATTAAAATATTCTGTATTTAAATCAATACGAGGTAACAATCTGACATTTTACGCATTACACGAGAGGTTTTCAACGATCAGACACCAATTATTTGGGCTAATTGTAAAAGTGCTCATTCACCTTGGTATATTTAAAAAATAGATTTTTATTTTTGTCTATGTTTATATCAATAAGTGTGTACCAAACACCTGATTATTTTTCTGTATAGTTTGGAATTTTTACCCCTTAGAGAACTAAGGACACGCAACTATGTCCAAAACGGAATACTGGATATTTAAAGAAAAAATATTACACCAAGGGACTTTACCGTCCTCTCCTGTAAACCGATTGACCCAATGACATGTTTGGAGAATCAACTTGTCAAAATGAGACGACTGTTGTCTCGTGTGACATTAAATATGAAACAAAAATGGTGGATTCCTTAAACGGTTGGTGAATAATCTAAGTTCCCATATTCTCATTTAACAAATCTGAGCTTTTATTGTAAATTGGCATGCTGTATATGAGGGGATTTTTGTACAACTAAGTATATAAATATTGCCACTCCAACAAACTTTATAAATATATATATGGTAAAGAAAAGCAATAAAGAGGAAAGAACGGAGTAATTATACTAAAATTTCGAAGCATAAAGAGCACCAGAGCACCTCAATACTCTAGAGAAATCCAACCAAATACCATAAACAAACACGATACATATATTGGACTTCCTCGCGCCCTTTGTTTCAGTGCAGACGACAATTTGAAAATATCAATTGAATTTTTAGTAGACAACATAAAAATGAGCGATAAATCAATATATCATTGTAGGACAACAAATGAAATGTATTGTAGACGTGTCATTTTAAAACCACTTGAAATCCGAAAATACGGAAATGCAATATAAATTATTCCAAAAAGAGAAGGTTTTAATGCGCTGTCCGTAGGCTCCAATCCGAAGACAAAGCATGTTAAACGATCTATTCAAGATTGTATAGATGCTATTGTTTTTAGTTTAAGTAATTATCACATAGAGAAAGGTGTATGTTTCCGATTTAAAAAATTAAAATATTCGGCAAATATAGGACTGAGGACAAATTGTGAACAACCCTTCGAATCCTTGTTCAATTATTGGAACAGTGACAGATCGTCCTAAAATATATTTCAATGTTTTGAAAAGTAATCTTCATAAACATAATACACCTTTATATGAATTATAACTAATTGTATTTATTTCTGTGTTTCTAAATCTAAAAAACTGCAGTTACATTGGAATTATAGTTAATTAAACCCGGTTCCTTTCGAAACAGCTGTAATTTTTTTTCTTAATTGAATCAACAGTCGGTCGAGTAGACTAACATTAATGGCAAATTCTACAAGTGGTATTTGAATAATTCTTTTACTTCAAAGTTCATCATTAACATTGTGAGATTATGGGTTCAATTTAACATCTTTGTCTAATTCATTTATAGAAAATACTGCAGTTTCTACGGAGAGAAAAACGCAAAAGGGACTTCTGTTCGTATCCACTTCATTGAAATCCAACTGTTCCGTGGATGTTAAAGATCCATTTCCGGTGCAACACGCGCGGCTGGACAGGTAATTAAATTTCTTGTAAGTTATGATGATACAGGTTAAGATATGCAAACAAAATTCTGTCTAATTAAGAAGATCTGATCGCATATGGCATTGATAGACTAATGTGCAACAAAAAATGTCTTCCATCAAAAACTTTAAAACTTCTTATTACTAAAGGATGTTGGTTTGAAATAAAAGCAAAAATAAAACTACAAAGGTTCGTTGTGGTCTACCTTCTGGTCTCAGCATCTTGATGGTTTATTGCTAGATCCCCAGAAACCACAATAATTTGGCATTGAACTGAACATCAAGTTTCTATAGCTTTATATTTGTTTCCATGAAAAATAATGTTTTAAGTTGACTTTTGGCGGTTGTTCATGTGAATGATAATTAAAGCTTTTATTGTATCTCCCTTAATCAACGATAACTAACCATCGCCGATGAAATTGAAAATTGGATAGTATTGCTTCTTGAAAGGCCTAAAATGTTTATTATAGCAATAATGTACATTCCTAGACAGACATCAGGCAAAAAAATGTTTTGCATTAGCTTAAAATGAAAAGGTTCTTAATTAAACCGACTCATATAAAAAATAAGAATATGTGGTATGATTGCCAATGAGACACTCTCCACTAGATAGCAAATATCGTAAAAGTTCGCAATTGTTAGCTGTAGATTTCAGTATTTGAATTCATATGTTTCAAGTAGGTGTGTGACCTATTCCACACTCTCCATTCGGGTACTCAATTCTTACTCCGTTAGAACAATTAAATTAGGTTACGGCGTATATTCTTCCGTTGAGGTTTATTGTGTTCAGAATGAAAATAGTGGTTTGAATGTATAACAATTTTAAAGATAGAAGTGGTGCAAATTTCACGTGTTGTTTCTGTTGGAAAAAAGGGAGAGGGTTAGCTACAATGTTTGGTCTGAAACATAGAGATCTCATGAACAATGTATCCTTACGCAACCCCGCCCCATGTACCTTTCAACAAATAACTGTATGATACATGTAGGTGTTAAGTTCGGGTCACCCATTACTGTGATTAGTATGTTCCATACCACAAAGGTACTAAACAAAAACAGCTGATTGTATTTATAAATTTTAAATGTCGTGATGAAAAATAAACAAAACCTTTCAAAGTTTTCTTGCTCTGCTTAACTTCTTATACAAAAATCTTTTATTTTTATTATTTATTTAGTTCACAAATAGTATTGAAATAGAAATAAAAGCCTGGGTACACACATATATTGTTAAATAGTTCGATTGAATGCATTATAAATCTTATGTTTGTTGAGGGATTTTAGTCTGAGAATGTTTTATCTGTTTACATTTAAACCAGGAAAACTAAGATTTAAAGACAAGTTCTCTCACACTTATCTTATTAGACATTTGACATGTTTACATCTTTTGGGGATTTTCAAGAAACGGTTTTATTATAAAAGAATTTCTTCGAAGTGGCAAAAAAACCGAAAACCCTTTTTGTTTATTTGTTAACGGTAAATTTTCACGTTAATAAGACCTGGATAGCAGCAACCTGTACTCTTTTTTAAATGCCCTCCTCCTTTCGTTTAAGTGTGTTTATCCGTTCCTTCTTCCAGATACAGAGAAAGTGTTCCCGCTTCGAAATAAGCAATGCATGAAAACATGATATGTTTTTCAATCAGAATGAAGAAATTTAAGAAAGATCAATCCATGAACAGTTCAGAAAATCTATATCTCATAAATACCAACTCTTCATAACAAGGAATGACAAAATAAAATATGGATTGCTTAGCACAATAAAAAATATAAAATATGAATTGCTTAGAACCATAACAACAAGACCGTATACAATTTATAATTCCCCACAATAAAAATAAACGCAACTTAAGTCAAAACAGTTTCTTAATTTTTTTTTATAAATCGAAAGAATGCTTTGATTAACTATGCTATGTTTACATTATATTATGTGCTGAAATGGGCTCCAAAGTACGTCATAATAGTTATAAAATCAATGTTTTGAAATGAACACCAGGAGAGCTTCACGATTTGAATTATTAATATGAATGTTTCAATTTCGACTTGAATCTGCATAGATTGGTGCAAACACTAGATTTAAACCTCTTCAATATCGAAGGAATAAAACAATCGCCATTCTAATGTTACTGTTCAAACACAGATAATTTTTTTTATTATTTATAAAGATGTAACCTTTTTACTCCGATTATAGTCCTATTTTGAATGAAATAAACATTTGTCTGGTAACTGGTACCTGACCTAGTCCTATTTTGAATGAAACAAACATTTGTCTGGTAACTGGTACCTGACCTAGTCCTATTTTGAATGAAACAAACATTTGTCTGGTAACTGGTGCCTGACCTAGTCCTATTTTGAATGAAACAAACATTAGTCGGGTAACTGGTACCTGACCTAGTCCTATTTTGAATGAAACAAATATTTGCCTGGTAACTGGTACCTAACCTAGTCCTATTTCGAATGAAACAAACATTTGTTTGGTAACTGGTACCTGACCTAGTCCTATTTTGAATGAAACAAACATTTGTCTGGTAACTAGTACCTAACCTAGTCCTATTTTGAATGAAACAAACATTTGTCTGGTAACTGGTACCTGACCTAGTCCTATTTTGAATGAAACAAACATTTGTCTGGTAACTGGTACCTAACCTAGTCCTATTTTGAATGAAACAAACATTTGTCTGGTAACTGGTACCTACCCTAGTCCTATTTTGAATGAAACAAACATTTGTCTGGTAACTGGTACCTAACTATGTAAAAACCACCTAAGCATGTTTAGGTCGTCTTAAAATCCTCTAAACGAGGTTAAGCAACGTCAAATATCTATTGTGATAAGCTGCAGATCATATTTATCATTTCAAGTTTGTAAATTGTTCATTTTTTAAAAAAAAATTCTGAAGGTTGTTTTGAAAACTATCTCATTCATCAACTATGATGTCTTATCGACATTTTAAAGCACACATCGATGGATCTTGTAGATTTCTTTATGTATATCTAAGACAGAAGATTTAACTTTTTAATTAGTCTGTGCGTGGAATATTCTTTTTAATTATCCTGTGCGTGGAATATTTTAGAATGGAGTGTTGAAATTCTTCATTACAAGATCAAATAGTGTAATTATAATGCCTGTCTTTTGCTTTCAACAAATTCTTGACAATTTACAACATAAATAGTAGAAACAGTTGCAGAAAATGTCTAAACTTCCGTTGTTATTAACATAAACTCCAAAAATACAATGCAATTCAAATTAAAATCTTGACTGAATAAAGTTGAAAATTTGAGCCAGACTCGTAAATGTATGAGGGGATTTATTTTAAATAAATCTTTGTCTACAAATATAGCGTTTGGTATCGATCATGTAATATATAACGCGTCAATATTACGATTGAAAGTATATTTTCTGTTTACAGACCGGATCTGGTTTGAATTTACCCAATAATTTAAATTGGTCAGATTAATGAGTTTTTTTTAAGTCTGCAATTGATTGAAAGATTTTCTGCGAAACGCCATTTCAGAATAAGAGGCATTCTGGGAAATATTTTCAAAAGAAAACACCAAAACATTGTGATTGGTAAATAAAATACCAAAAATGGAAATCATGCAATGGGGTGTCAGTATTTCATCTTATGGAAAAACAATTAAATATCCATAGTCGCTTACACTCTGAAACAGCGAATTGAATGAAACGAAACAATTATTGATCGATAGAACATCACAAAGTCTCGCTGGGGAAAGTTTACTTTATTATTGTTATATACTCAGCGATATTTATCATCTTTCAATGGTTTATTTAAACTGCTTGTAACCAGATCAACGGACCAATTTTTAGCGCTCCAAAAGAGAATTTGATACAGCTAATGACGAAATTCAACACAAAACTTATTGCTTACTGTGAGCAAATAACAGGAAGTTGAACAAAATGGCGCGTTTACATTCTCTCGTTGAATGTTCGGCTACCAGTGGTTTTTGTTTACACACTTAACTTAAACAAACTTGACAAACTTTCATCTGACAATAGATGTTAATCAGCATGTTCGGCAGTTTAAATCGATAATATTTAAATACATGATAGCATTTATCGCGGAAACGTCTGGGTCTACCGAAAATAGTGAGCCAACAACGAGGTCTACAAATCACATGTTCTGACAACTAAAGAATTTTACCAACCTTTATCGCTCGCTTAAGTTTTGTTTGAATTGAATGCATTGCATTTGAAAAGCGAAGATCTATTAACAGTGTAACTCATTGATAAGATATTGTAGGACATTTTCTACAATTAAGAAGATTGTGACCTGTCCGCGTATAAAATAAAATGTGATAAATTAAAGCAAGCGTCCCAACTGTATATTTCAGACCAACAGTAATTTCTTAATTTTAAAGAGTTTGTAGTCAGTAAAGCGGTTGATTACAAAACCGTTGATTTTGTTTGTTCGTTTGTTGTTTTTGTTACTTTAACAGATAATAAAACCCTTAAATAAAATTTAATGTTAGCAAAATAATTCCATGTCAAATTGCATCTATAGCATTCGAAGAATTTCGCTCTGTCTTTGAAATCATTCAACTAAGTACGCGTGGTTTTAACGTGTTTTGATGAAAACTATTACAGCCTCTTCATCAGTTAAAAAAGAAATAATTTTTAATTTATAGTCACTTTTAATCAAGCATGAAACATTTCTTGTAAAAATATTTGTTCTTCCTCCTGGAGAGTGAAAGCTGCACATTTTAACAATAATGCACGGCACGTGGCTTCTATCCATTTTTATGTCTTGTTGTAAAACAAAGTCGTTATCTATTTTCCAGCTGTTTTGATGGGGTCGTAAATTATTTTTATTTAATGCTGTATATACCTCTCTCTGATTAGTGAAGGACAAATTTCTGGTTTTGATTCCTGCAAGTGCAGTTATTATTGAAAGATATGTTAGTGTCAGACGTTGTCATTTTCTCCCAAATAATAATGCCCATGTGACCAAAATCACGTGATATATTAGTCTAAAAGTTGTCGTCTGGAAGACATTTGAATAACAGTGCAAAAATCACCACCGCAATCACTATCAATTACACACAAAGGGGAAATAAAAATTATAAAATATCAACTAAAAATATAAAAAAAAACAACACGTGTTTTGTGATTTTCAAAATTCAAAAAGGAATACTGCAAACTGTCATTTTACCACGTTTGATAATTCACATCACGCCAAAAGACCATGTCATGAATTATACAGAAGGATTCCACACGAAATCAAGCAAAACAGAAACGGAAGTTTGAAAACAAATTACCAAAAAACTACACATCAAGCATTCAAACTGCCAATCAGATTCACCGTTATGTATTGGCTTTATCCTGATAATCTAAACTCCGGATCCAATCCGGACTTATTTCTGTATCAAGTTGCCCTCTATGTGCTATATGCTGATAATAAAAATGAATATTTGATGGATATTTTTTTCAGACGATAACACGAATATCATGGCATATATTTCAACATACAGCAGCTTTCATTGATTTAGCATGAAATTTGTTTTGTGATTTTATCTATGTATAAATGGGTGGTCGGATATTTAACATGTTAAGATGCACAAACTTGACTTTGTTCATTCTGAATGCGATACATAAATATGTATCAAAGCTGAAATTAGTAGCTCGTTTAATTAATGGATTATTAATGAGTTTTGACAAACACGTTTAAAGTTTGAAAACACTTATTGAATAAGCTTTGCAAATATAAATACTATTACCCAAACACAATCTGGATTATGTTCTCGCAAAATTTATCACAATTTCCAAAACCCTTTGCTTCTATTTATGATGAACCTATTTTCGGATTGGAAATGTTTTTATGTTAAATTTAGAATCACGTTCTGATTCTTGTGAACAGTCTATAACACTTACATAATTATAATACTTAACTTTTAGGCGATAAAAATTGAAATATATATTCCTAATGTCAATATAAATAATAGCTGTGTTCCTGCCTCCCTACCGTTACTAGATTTGCATGCCTAACCTCAACCCATTTACTGGACATATATATGACTAAGCTCCGATATTTTGATTAAGCTCTGTTAAAATCAAGAAATTTCTCTATATAGACATGTAAAATGTTTTAAGCCTACTTTCCTGCCTTGTAGCAGGAAACAAGGATAAATATGTTTGGTCTTAACAAGTTCGCAGTGATATTTGACAGTTACGATTGCTGCCAAGTACCGGTCTTATATTTCAGACCGAACAATAACAAGAAACTGACCCAACCCCCAACTCCCTTTTTACTTAGCAAGTATATATATTTTACTTACCCAGCGTATGTCATTGGAACTGCTGTCGGTAACCCTGTTTTAATAGCTATTGGAATACCTGAAAAAGACATAGTTGTGTTTAGACCTGCTAGTTATAGTTCATGTGAACAATTACCTTATCAGAATCTTCTAGTCATTCTAACTGATACATGGTGTTTGGTTTTTCGAGTAAATAAATGCTTAGTTGAAAACAACCCGAATAATCCAGTCGTTATTTTTCATTCACAACTATCATTCCTTCAGCATTTAGGAATAAAGCCCCCCATGCCACGGAGAGAACGGAGAAGGTGAGGGAGTGGGTTATTCCGTTTAGTTTGAGACATTATTCAATGAATGGAACCCAAGAAAATACATTACTGGTTTAAGGTTGTAACTTCCCCAGGCAAACTAAAGGACTTTTCAACTTTAAAATAAAAGATGTTTGGTCTCGAGCCCTCATGATGACAATTACGGAAACACAAGAATTCCGTAATAAGACTGAAGCATCAACAATATACAGTGGCGGATCCAGGGGGGGGGGGGGGGGGGTCCGGGAGTTGGAACCCTCCCCTTTTTTGACGATTAATGCTTTTGAATGAGGACATATGGGTGGAACTCCCCTTTTAAAAAATAGCTGGATCCGCCCCTGATATATATAAAAAAAAAGTATTAAAAACAAGATTTATAAAATTGTTTTTCAAAATAAGGAATGGCACTTTTTCCACGTGGATGCAAATGGTGGCACTGCTGAGTATGTAAACACAACCAACAATTCCCTTGACTTTCGGCTATGAGACATTTCATGGGGTTTGAATTGAATATACATTCTTTAAAACCATCAGTGCAGAGGCTGATTCAATTGAATTTTAACTGATAACTAATTAACCGGGTCAGGAGAAACCGTTACGCACAAATTTAATAAAGTCAATAAACACATTTTCTATTTAATTATTTGTATATTTTTAAATTTTCATTGACATATAATGTTATAAAATGTCTCTTATTGTAATGGTGTTATAAACAATTAGTCCTACTCTGAACAGAAAATCTATTATACCACATGCAAAGACTTGTTGGCAATACCACAAACTAACAAATCGAACCGTCCTTATAAAAGATCCATGCCACGCAGTGACGATTTTTAAATTTTAAAAGCTGATTAAATTATTGATGTCAAAAACCCTTTGTTAATTCTAAAGCCTTTTATTCTTTTGTGTGGAAAACAATCAAAATTTTTAAATTGTAGATCGCACTAAGATTTGTGAGCTTACCTTTAAAAATCCCATATTAAAAGCCAGTTCCATTGTGTTTGATTCGTATTAATTTACAAACATAGTCAGGGATTTAAGAACGAATTAAAGGGATTAATATAATTAAAAAGTAGCAAACCGACTAAATATGACGTTAGTACCATATGAAAAATTCACTTTATTAAACTCTACTGAGAGTAAATCCTAGCTGACCCGAGGTTGAACCATTTGTGTATTAAAACATAAATACTTTTAAGTCGAATTTGTGGGCAGATTTGCCCTTAAAGAATAGGGGAACAAAGACGAAAGTCCAACATGAAACGTTGTCTTGTGTAATTCGGAATTACGTATTGATTTGTTTATGGGTTGTACTAATGTCCATCCTACCAGCTCTGTTGTTTGTTCTATTTCGATTGGTCCAGCGGTTAAACTGCCGACTACCAAGAACAGTCTCCCAGAATCTACACAAGATGCAATGACGTATTACAACAGATTGTGAACCTTTAGACCGTTATAATTTCAGCTTAATTTTGGTTGCTACTCATTCGATTTTAGGGTCCCTCTGTCCATGACATTTCAGAATAAATTTTGTATCTAACCATAGGAGTAGCTTGCATTTATTTCAAACAAATTTATCAAACTTTATTTCTGAAAAAAAGACTTGTAGTTGTTCCCATTGGAAACCTCAAATCTTCAAAAACCTCTTGAAATTTGCAATAAACATTTAATTTAACAGCTCCTGTGTTTGAATTAGAATGTTATCTACACAAATCCAATGTCTATTTCTATACTACTTGAAATTCTAAGCAAGACTTTTACGAGAATATATCTTCTGTATATAATCAAGCAATTATTAGCAGATTATGGATATTTATTTATTGAACATGGAAAAAGAAATTAGAGAATGATACGAAATTAGAGCTGATATATGTGTATATATATATATACATGACATAATGTAAAACATGGCTTATTCGTGTTCTTGACAAAAAAACACTAATGGATACATGTAAACCGCATATCGAGATTTGTCCTTATCATTGGTGGTCACAAGTTTTCTAACTGCATGTGTATTATATACATTTGTGCAAAAATCTAAAATTGTATATCATACGTCTTGTTTTAAGAAAATACAAGTGTGGGGATCCCAAGTTTGAAAATGTTTCATTCTATGACATTGTGGTTTTCTGAACATCGTAGCACAAGGAATTGTTTGTCCTACCAAAAATCGAGGCGGTGATCTCCAAAAATCGAGGTGGTGACCTCCAAAGCAAATATCGATCATTTCGTATTCTTCGTGTTTGTTTTTGTTCATCATGCGTTTCATAAATGCTTATCAACAACGGTAGACACGATATGACATGTCAACTACAAAACTGAAAATAAGAAACTTTTTCCAAGTAGGATGACTACTATTCCATCGGTTCCATGTTTACATGTAACAATTACAGTTCCGAGGCGACACAACCATCACGTGCCTACTGTTAAAAGGAATTCATGTCTGTAGGCAGTACGACTTGTTACGCACCAGATTCCTTCTTCGAAATAGATAATTTCATGCCCTATCTATCACATTATCAAACTGGAGGAATTTTTAATTATTTGATTATAAACAGGTGTAAATATTCAAAAGTGAAAATTTCTCTTTCCTTCGAAACTCCTTTTTTCTTCCGACATACACACTCAAGTGCACTATTCGTGTTGATTAAGACAACTTGTAAGTTTGATTTCTAAAACATCAATACTTGCTTTCTTTTGAACAATTATAACAGATACACTTGTAATACTTCAGTATGTCAAGATCATTTTTCTTTTTTTTTAAGACGGTAATAAACAAAGAAGACCCCCATTCTTTTTCTTTAATACAGCAATAAAAAGGAAGATCCCCCTTGATCCCCCGCTCTATAATTAGGCTCGTGTCTTTTGTATGAAATAAATTACTAAAACATATGTTGATAGAGATGCTACCCATTACTTTTGAATCTGAACTCTACATGAAGATTCCACCATATCAACAAAATGGCGTAAAGCTCGCCACATCTTGAAGAAATCGACAGTTATTAGCTGATTGAAAAGTGAAATGTACAACGCCAATGTCTTCTGCATTCCACAATACAGGCAAATTTCATTTGCACTCCAAAATTAATAAACACAATTTTTTGGTTGATTAGTAATATAATACCGACACGGTTTTCTGATATTTTTGCATGTAATTAGGGGTTAAATTTAATCAACCTTGTTTGTTCTTAATTAGAAAATCATGTTTGGAACTAGCTTAAGGCGAAGGAAAAGGGTAAAGTGTTAGTCAGTGTTGAAGTGTAGGATGTTTGTTAGTATAAGTTTCAATATTGTTGATAAATACTTTCCTCCATTTCAAAGATGACATGTTTGCAACTTTCCTTTCTATTAGCGTCAATTTCCTAAACACTAAGGGTTTTGTTTATAAACCGCAAGACTAGGGTCAACTTCTCTAGATCTTTGCTACTTTAACTTCCGGAATGTATACCACTACTTAATTTCATATCTTGGGAACAATATGCTCAAATGAAACTGTGTGCATAAAAACGTTTCCTCTTTAAAGGCACACGCCACTTTTTGAAAATAATTTTGATGCTCTTTCAACCACACAAAAAAGTATCCGTTTACTTAAGTTAACAATTACAGTAAACTTGTAGAAGTAACTCGACCCTCACAAAAAGTGTGATCGTGCATATGTTTACTTGAGCTTTATCATTTTGAACCCAAGATTTGAAATTGTTTCAGATATAACATAGACACGTTGCAAAAACAAAATACATCTTAAAAATGAAAGAATTTACCAGATAGGGAGAGACCAGTTGCTATACCTCGAGGTTTGGCACCCAAATACGCCAAATTGACATTAGCTTTCCTTCCATCAATGATAGGATTTGGTTCTTTGCAGGCTCTTTCTGCACCATCTTTATTCGACATCGTTACCTGCAATGATTATTACATGTGTCATAATGATGTGGTATATTCAGGGGTTCATTGAAGGGTCGGGTTTCTCACTGTCAATAAAGAGACCAAAAAATCCCAACCAAGGTCTTTTGTGACCTGTTTCTTAGTCATGTTTATTTTGTTAAGAAAATTATCCAGATATCTTTTAATATGTATAACAAAGCATAAAATATTAAATAGAGCTGAAAATCTTTAGTTTGACTGTATGTATACACGATAGTTCGACTGTATGCATACACGAACTTTAATTATTCACATGGATGTATTTAAAATGACTCTATCACTAAATTTCGTAAGATCTCACATTTCTTAAATAATGGATAATACAAAACTTTATTCTTCAATACCATATGAAAACGTGGCCTCCAAATAAATCTCTTTGCAGTTAAGAGGGCCCTCTCTTCATTTATTATAATCTTGATACGGGTATTTGTATGAAAGGTACTTAAAAGAGTATAAAATACAAAATAGTTTTAAATCATACTGCCTCGTAAATCAACATACTTTATCTTATCTTTAACTGCGATCGAATGTAACAACGTGTTGATGGCTTATAAAAATCAAATTTATTTGTCTTAAATTATTTAATGGGGGACGATTGAAAGGGAAAGCAGAGTATGGGTATGTTTAAAGGGTCAACTTTTATGTCTTGAAAGATGAGCTATACGCCACCGTTACGAATGTACTACTGTGTTTAAATATAGACGTTAGAAATTGACATAAACATATTTACTATGCCAATTTTAAAAGCAAATAATACAATACTAATAAATGTATACTTACAAAGCCATAGCCTCTACTCTTTCCTGTCTGTCGGTCTGTTATCACAACTGCTTCTTCTATATCACCAAATTTATCAAAAAATTCTCGTAAAGATTTGTCCGTTGTATGGTACGGTAAACCACCAACAAATATTTTTGTGAGTGTTGTGTCCTTCTGTGTTATGGTAGAAGCCATTTCTTTAATTTGGAGAGAATAAATAAATAAATTAAAACACTAAAACAATAAGTTATCAACAACACAATAAATTAGTATCACTGAGTAAGTAAAGTATCCAAAGTTATAAGTCTACTGTTACAGCTTTTGAGTATCTATCCTATGTGGAAATCACGACTTATTTTTTTCTGTGTTTTTAAATCTATTCTACAGTAGACTTATTCCACGTTTTCATTATTTGGCACACAAACTAGTTATCGGTAAAAATCGTTATTGTGATATGGGATATATGAGAATGTAAGCTCCGCCCATTTTGAATATGGAATAGGCCACGTGTTTGACTCCGCCTACAATACCTCCTCTAAGCTAATGTATATCAATTTACCAATATTTATCAGATTTTTTCACGCTTTATATTATACATTTTAAAGTTTAAAGTTTTATTTAAGCAGTTAAATTTTTATGGTCTTTTTTTCAAATGCACAGTTATTTGAAACGAGTCATGCTATCTTAACTGGTGACAATAAAGCAAAACAATTTATTGTACCGTTACAAAATTTTATCAGTTACCTTTATATATTTTTTTTCTTTTAAATGAACACGTTTTGGCATGTCTCCAATTTGACATTAAAGGTCTATCAAAATATTGGTTTTAACCTGTCAAATTCAATCAAAATAATTTTATTGCTATTTACCTTTCTTTTATATAGAGAAGAAATTTAAATTTCCAGAGTAACAAAATCGACCAAAACCTAAAGGTTGTTCAATGAAAAACTTCGTTCAAAACGAATAAAAATTAGAATTGTGCAATTTTCAGCATGGGATAAACTGTTAATTCTCATTTGCATAATGCTTTATATGCTAATTAATTGATTGACATTGCGATGGATACCGAAAATCAACGTCATTCGGGATGCCTCATGCGTAGAACAAAATGGCACCCCAACGAAGTCGGGATTGTCTGTTAATAGTGGATTATTTCGTTGTACTTTTTCGTTTTTCTTTATCTTTACAAGGGATAAATCTCTATATTTTAAGGTGAGATGCAGCGTGGATTTGAATTTGCTGTGAACTTTTTTCAGTATATATATTCTCTTTGAAAAAAAACTAACCTAATGCTCTTTCCTTTATTTCTATTCCTTTTATTTTAGATGTTCAATAAAGAGTTTACTTCAAATAAATTCTGTCTTTGTGTGTGTTTTTTGTCTTGTTGTTTCAAACTTTGTTTTTAGTGTTACTTGTGTGTTTGTTATGTATATTTCTTTCATACAAAATGGTAGCCTTTGTCCATGGTATTTTTCCATTAGACACGCATAATAAATAAAAGAAAGAAAACAATATATATTTTAGAGCTGCCAGCTTGTGCTTTACATTAAAAGGTCATGGGATTGTTTGTGTGTGGTTTTGTAAAGGGTTTTGTGTGTGCTGTGTTTAGTGTTGTCTGATGTTGAATGAATCGTACTCCATTTTTCTTGATTTGCCATTCAAACCCTTAAAAAAACAAGATCATGGAATTAAAAAAAAAAGATTTCTGCTTGTCAAGAATAGAATATCAAACAAAATAGAACACAATAGAAGGCTAATCATCATGTCATTTTCATAAACAAAAACCATTTCACCCTCCATCTTATGGTTGACTGAAATCGTTACAAGCTGAATTTAAAGGTGTCGTCTGGTTAAAATAAAAAAGAAAACGATACCAACCAAAAACCACAGTGAAATACATATTCAGCTTTCTTATTTGAATGATTATACAAATGCTACATAATTACTATGCATATTCCTATTAGACGCACGCCATTTTCTGTTACTTGAGCTACAACATACAAAATTCTGTGTCTTTTTTCATGCATTTATAGTGAAGACATTAAGTGTCATTTAAGAGTAAGAAAGGTGAAAAAGATATCCAAAGGGCAACAGGTGTACGGAGTTAGAAGCAGCACTTTTTGTTATAATAATGAATAAATATATTACAAAACAAATCCTCTTTCATGTAAATAATATTAAATTCGTCAATTTTATCAATTTTATGAGGGTTTTTTTCCACAGAAATTAAATGAAAGGCTTTTACATAATTTGTGGCAATCAATTCAAGTATGAAATTGGATTTAGTGGGTTTTTAAGTAAAACTTTTTTTCGACGATTGCCATTGTTCTCCCTAAAAGAACAAAAGACAAATAAATTGGATATAAAATCAGCTATCAATCTTTCTTTCTATTTTTATAATGTTAATATGTTTTGGATTTGGTGAATAAAATGTATTTATTTAATTTATATATTTACGTGAACATTGAAGCATGAAGTCAATTCCGTATTTGAAAACAAATCCATCCCAAAGAAACTACTAAATCATCATGTCGAGTTTAGATGGTGTTGCTGCTTCTAGTCTTGAAATGAATTTTTTAATGCTTCTAGTCTTGAAATGAAATTTTAAATAAAATATTTGATAGTATAATAAACATTATAACTCACAAAATTATATTTTTAGACAAGAATTGCCTTACGTGGAGTTTAATATTATGTACTTCTATTCTTTTGTTCTTTAAAATATTGTATAAATATAAAGTCAAACAATAATAGTGGAAAGGTTTTATTCTTGGAATTATACTTTATATTTTTTGTTAATCACTTTCAATTTGATCAATGACTTTTGTCACTATGTTAAGAAATTTAACGAGATTAGCATCATGTCACATTTATGGCATTTGCAGATTTTCAGTTTACAGGGAGATTTTACCATGCTATAAACATATTTTATAAATTATTGGATAATTAGAGTTTAGATGATTGACAAATCGATATAAACAATAACGGTAATTTGAGTAGACAAAAATAAAAACATTGAGAGAAGTGCCACGTGGTATAATAAGAGCAAATTGAAGACATGAAAAGAATAATAATAATAATTTAATAACATTTATAATAAGTCCTCAAAAATAACATATTTGAAAATTATATGATATAAAGAGATATGCATTACCCCTCAACAAGGGATATACATTACCCCTCTACACAGAAACGTCATGCAAAAAACCCACCCAAAATTTGTTTTATAAAAAGGCCAAGAATGAGAAATACACTAAAATTTGGATCTATAGACACTAGTGTATCATTAAACGTGGGGGAAACTGACATTCGATTACACAATTACGATTATCATAAATTTATTAATTTGCATTCTCTAAATTAAGAACACATGATGGTATCCAATGTGAATATACAATTATTTTTTTTTTATTGCCCCCCATCGTATATATTCTCTTCTATCTTTACACATCATTGATCCACAGTTTATAGAGTTAGTAAAAAAACTCCATGAAAATCTAATGCCTCGTGCATATACTTTGTAACTTACTCTTGTCTCATGACGTTATTTGTGTAATTGTATTGAAATATGTAAAATTTTTCTATTCCTTTGTAATTTGGTTTGTGAGGATAAAAATAAATAGACTGAGACTAGGACTAGTATACTAGTTCAAGTCTAAGACTACTGCGTGTTATAGCTCAAGTGCATAATGGAAGGACGAAGTAAAAATCTGTACTGAATGCATATCTTGAATTTAAAAAGACAGTTCAATGTGAGGTACGTCTAAAGTCATCCAATAATAGGTACCAAACATATTTGTACTTTATACTGAGTACACTCAATGCGTTTATACTGAGTACACTCAATGCGTTATTAGATCAACTCTGCAAAAAAATTAAATATTTACACTTTTGTTTGAGTTTTGCAGCATATGGAAATCAGCGGACCATGGGACAATACAATAATTTAAAATAGTGCTGACATGAATAATATGAATATTTTAGATCCTAATTAAAGATGTGTTTTCTAAATAATTTACATTTTTTTTAATGTGTTTTATTGTCAATGAAGTGTCTCGTAAGCCTATTGGGATTGATCTTTTTTTATTGTAAGATCAATGTTTGACACCTTCATTATCAATACCTAAACTGTTAACATCTTTACAAAAGCGCGAAAGAATGTTTAAGCGATAAAATTATTTAGTAAAGAGTTTTGAAATTATCCTGAGACTTTCGCAAAAACATTACTTAGGACTTAATATGTCCAGGGAGGTTGTATATCCTAAGATATGTTCGAAAACTTCGACCCTGCATGAATCTTAAAACATGCTTAATTGCAAAAAAATCAAATCAAATACATGTATGTCAATATTTTATAAATCATTTTTCTTAATTGAAAATGAAATTGAATGGCATTATAAAAACTGCATTGAAATCACATGTAATTCCATGTGCAAAATAATAAAGAATGACAGCTGTCATGTAGTCCGATGGTGAATAAAGGAAAGATGTGAATTTGTAAGTAAGAAAAACATATGACAGAAAGTTCAAATACCAAACAGTAATATTTTTGCAAGGAGAACCATTTTCATGAGGAATTTTAAACAAGACAGCATGTGTTCAAACTGAAAACTTTTAGCATAGTAGGTCTATCTAAACAAATACATAAGTTAACATTCTCAGGTAATTATGAAGTAAGGCCTTTCACTGAATGTGTACCGAGGTGACATGGGGTTCTTTGAAACGCTGACCTATATTTTATTTGAATTATAGAAAACTATTAAAATGTTTAATGTTTACTTTTCTTTGTGAACCTTTATATACAATAAAAAGACCGCTAGCCGACAAAATTAAACTTTCGATTATTAGTATATACCAATATGTGTGGCAGTCCTTTATTTGTTACTTATTTAAGGATTATTTGAACATTTCTCTTTTATTATGAAAAGAGTTATGAGGAAAGATCTCACATTGATAAAAAATATATATATAAAAATATACTCCATTGTTCAATCAAATATTTAATACAAAAAATATTAGACTTCATATTTCACTTCAATTTCATTCACTGTGTGTTCTGTTTAGCTGGGTTTTTTGTGTCTTTTTTTCCGTTTTGTAGCCTTGCAATAAAAAAGTGAAGTCACATAAAAATTCATTAACTTAATGGATAAATCCGTAATCGGGCCTATCGTCTATACTTTCGTTTTCAAAAAGGAAATTAAATGTACAATAAAATATTGGGATGGCATTTTTTTTCTCAAATAAGAATCGTTTGTAATAAAGAACCATCTGAGCATGAAATTATATTGTGCAAATATATGACATAACACTTTTTGCAACATTGCATTGTACTATATGCAATATTGCATTGCACTATTTTCGACATTGCATTGCACTATTTGCAAAAATGACATTGTTCTATTTGCAAACATTACATTGTACAATTTTCGCAATGAATTATATGCACCTTATTTTTTAATAGTCTGGTATATGTTTGTTCTTATTGACGATAAGACTCCGGCATAAAGGTCGGGCATGCTATTTAGCCTAGCCCCAGGTTTGTGGTACTATGACATACCGTAAGAACATCGACATTGCTTAGAATAAACGAACCCGCTGCGTCCTTTTATCCGTCTTTTATGACTTCTTGTTTAAATTATTTATAATTCTAATGTACATGCAAACTTGAAATATCGATACATCTCCAGTGATTTTCAATCAAAAAAAATAATTCAGTTATGAAAATATATCATTGATTTGCAAACGTCTGCATTATAATTTTAATTACTAAAGAATAATTATGGGAAAACTGGGAATAACAAATCTAGATTTATTAATCCGCAGCAGTAAATTTATGTTCTATATTTTGGTGCACTCTTGTGCATTTGTCCGCAAGAGAAACAAATCTTAGAAAAACAAATTCCACTTTCCACACAACGGCCATAAAGTGACGAAAAATATGGAATTCATTTGGATCACAATGTGAAAGGAATTTATGACAGAGAGATGAAGGTTTATTGGTGCTGACAAAACTCGTTAAGGCGTGTCAAACCATCGGCACGTCTTAATAAACAGACAAGATACATTGTTAATTGGAACCAGTTGTCCATTAGTCTGTTAAATCTACATCCGCTTATCACACATGACATAATCTCATTAGCATATTTACACAGTCGGGATTATCAAAAGACGGGATTACCCATCCCATGCTAGGGGGTGCCATATGCCAGATTCCTTGCACGCGAACACGATCTGGTACCACTTTGAGGGCAATAATCAACCGATAATTGAACGATTAGTTTTATTGGGATAAGGGATTTGTATATTCACAGTTCTCTCAAAAACGGAAACAGCTTTATCATTTTCGTACGTGCCATTATTAATTTAATCAATTTGCACATTGGTCATGTTGCTTATAAAAATATTTGCAGCCGAAAATTTAATTAAAAAATGTGTCAAATATTCAGCCATGACATTTTCTTTAATGTTTTCACCTCACATATCTAGACTTTAAAGATCCATTCAAAGACTTAAACAAAATTTTAATTACTGTTGCATAATAAAAATACAGTACAAATTTATATATTTTACAATGATTTTCCAAGATCGGTTTGGAAAAGAGGGACGAAAGATACCAGAGGGACAGTCAAACTCATAGATCGAAAACAAACTGACTACGCCAGTGGGTGGTAATCATAGATTTTCAAAACAGAAAATATATATTCAAGAACCAGGTTTCAATATTTTGTCACGAGGAACCAACTTTTATGCACACACACCGTTGGTACAAACAAGAACATACATTTGTATATATATATATTGACACACTTAGATATACTGTTCCCAGGTACAAATAACTTTCTTAAAGTCTTATTATGTTTGGCACAAAAAGTCATATATTAGTCGTGATTCCAGCTTAAAAGATATACATCCGAACAGGCCGCGTGAATAATAGTATTTTGTAAAAACTGATTACTAATGACGTTCAACATGTATCAATGATACAAAGCAAAATTAATTAAGAATGATGTACCATGTTTATAAAAATGTTACGACCATTCGATATTCGGGGGAGGGGGGATTTTAGCGGATTTACTATTTATTTTCATCTTTCGCTATGCATGCTTATTTATTGAAACGTTAGCACACATTTATTTCCTGCATTTTGTGTAGTAGAATTATTCAATTTCATCTTGTCTTATGCAAGGTTATTTATTTTCAGCTCTTACCAGATCAGGATATTCATTTTCAAAATCCTCATATCCCCTCCAAGGAAATCAAATAGTCGTCCTCTAATGGAAGGATGGATCATTTTCTGTTAACTGAAACAAATGAATAATTTACAAAATTTCCATTTTTCAAATTTATACATAATTTTAATATTGTGACGGTTTCTATGAGGCCTAGTTGAAATAGATACATTGAGATGCTGAATATTTATGTCTAAAAATAGGAAACGAATTTATATAAATATATCATTTATTTATGAATAATAATCAAAATCAAATAATACTCTTTCTATCATGATTTAAATTAACCATACTCGAGATGACATTATATTCAGTCAATTGAACAGCTCTGTAGTTTTTGCTTATGATATCATTAAAAAAATATTTAAAAAATATTCTTCCAATAATCCCAGCAAATATTGATCTTAATGACATTTAATAGATTAATGGTGGTTATCATATCATGTTTCATACATTTTTGCATAATTGTTATATAAGCCATTTATAAAAATCATAAACAGGATTGATTGTGGTTTGCTTAACGTCCAGTGGAAAATATTGCATACATGTTTATGACGAGTAAATTAAAAATCAATATTTAAGATAGGTTCAATTTTTGTTTATCTGCATAACCACAATAAAATTACAAAACAGTTTTTGTTTTCATTTGATGTAATCATTAGAAAATACTGCTCCGTTAAAATAAAAAAATCTCTTTAGACTAGGACAAATTAGGCCATGACACATTGTATATGTAGACACCTGTCTGTTGGTGCTAACCTCTGATGTCGTCACGTGTCGTTGGTTGCTGGTGCTGCTGACCTCTAAATGTCATGTACTTTAGTCGTGTCGTTGGTTTTCTGTCTATTTGGCACATACACCACATCACCTTTTATACAAATTAATTAGTTAAGTAATAAGAAATAATCTTTCTATAAAAAAACACGATATGTATTTACTGAACATGAAATAAACTCCAAATCTTTTTTTAACGAACTAGAATTTTCTGAGAAAACAATTCTAGGGGCAATTCACGGGTATATGTGGATCTCAGTAGGTTCCAGCATCATTTATTTGAAAATTAAACTAAATTGGAAAAATGAAATATATTTGAAAATAAAATATGTTTGAAAAATAGAATAAATTTCTTTTATATATCTTATACGTCGTTGAGTTATAATCCCCGGGACTTCCCAGAACCTTTCCCCTCCCCCATCGAGGTCCTCTCACAGAAGACAAAGTTCTTTTTTTTTCTTCAATGCCTTGTATGTTGAAAATATTCCGACAAATTGTCCATAGATTTTCTACACACGATTGTAATCATGATTTACTAACTAATGTTGTTCTTAGATTAATTATTTACATAAACTAAAGATGCCATTACGTGTACATAGTACGTGGTAATTCTAGCTCTATCTTCTGTCACAGTAATTATGTACATGTGCCAAAAACACACTAATAACGACGGAAACATAGAAGACAAATAGTTTTATACATTTGGAAAACAAAACAAAAATGTTTAAATTAACGATGTCGGTAGATCAGGGGGACAGGGGGAACCAAGCGACATACCCAGAGTATTGATAATCAGTATACCGATAGACTATGGACTACTACAATTTTGCAAATTCAGATTCTGCCATTTCCATATTTTTTAATGTCTATAATTTAGCCTTTTTTATGCAGACTATATTTATCGTGTTGTACATAAAACTTGAGACAATAAAACAAACACATTACTACACGAAGAGCGTATATATTCCGCGCCTGAGTTTAAAATGCGATCTTAATTCCATATATAAGGATTAAATTTAGCAAATTCTATTTCAAAATCGAATTGATTATTGTACCAAACACGTGTCATGATAAGATCTATAAAAAATGTTGCACATTAAAAATTGTTCGTCACTATCTTCATTTTCTTTGATTTTTTTGTAATGAATAGGGAATGCCATTTTTTTTTATTTGTCTTTTTCTTAAAACAAAGAAATAGCTTATTCTATGAATCAAATGATGTTTGGTTAATCCAGCAGCAAATATTTCAGATGACATTAATGTGCAGTACATGCAAAAAAATATTCAAAAATATTAAAATTTCTGAAACATATACTCTTTAAAAAACACTGTGTACCGCGGTAACCTTTTAAAATATATTCTGAAACCAACCATATGTCTATTTGATCAACAAGACTGTTTTATGTAACCATGTGTGCTGTTCAAATACATATTGTATACCTATGATAAAACATGGCAAATAAAATAAACAATACAAAGAAAATATATATTTATCGTTATATGTTAAACTTTTGGCTACTTGTGATTAAATAGCTGCTTAATTATAATTTATTGGCATATTATCTGCAATTATCTTACCACGACGGTAGCTACCGCATGCTTTTTGGCCATATGGGTTTTCTTGCCGGCCCAGGGTTATCTTGACTGCGATTCTAAACATGCAACTTTTAAAGAATGCATGTTTAAACATATTTTTGTCAATGGCTAAGGATAGATTGCAGAACTTAAAAATTATTTCATAAAAGAAATATCATATTAAGGTGGTACCCAACACCTTGACTAATACTAATTTGGCTCGTTTAATTTTCCTAAAAATTTGACAAAATGTTTACTTTGACCCTTTGACAAAAATATAAAAATTTCAAATAATTTGAACCAATCACTTTATCAGAAAAATTTCACTGGTTATATAGCAGTTGGACAAACACTAATTTTGATCATTGAGAAGCTTAATATTTCCTTAACAATACAACGTGATTAAAACGTTTAGTTGATTTTTACAGAGTTATATCCCTGTAGTGTTAGGTACCACCTTAAGTTGTTGGTCATTTTGTATTTTATAGTCACTATACCAAGAGGTTAAGTCTGTATTTTTTGAGGTAGCACCCTAGATCTAAAAAGCATACAGCTTTCTATAATAAGGAGCTACCATTTGATTTTTATGGTGGTGGTGGGTGGTGTGTGTGTGTGTGGGGGGGGTTCTAGGATGAAATTTGAAGGAAAAAAAAAGACAGGACAGGAGTTTTGATTAAAAAAAAAGGCAGGATGAGCAATTTGGAAAAAAAAAAGAAATAAGGCAGGATGACAATTTATGTAAAAAAGTCAGGATAAACTAATAAAAAAGGCAGGACCGAATAGAGTGAAAAATAAAAAGGCAGGTCAGAAATTACGACTAAAAACAAATGCAGGACAAAATTTTTCATCCCTAAGGAAACTTTCCCCTTCGTATTGGATTGATCTTCTTTTTTATAACATGTCAAAAACAATGACTGGGAAATGTTTGAAGATCCATTGGTGGCCTTGTGCTGTTTCTGATCTTTGGTTGGGTTATTGTCTCTTTGTCACATTCCAAGTTTCCATTCTCAATTTTATTGGTTGTTTAATTTTCTGCAGCTAATTATACACTGCAATCTAAAGTGTTGGATTACACATGAAATGTTTTTGCTAAAAAAAAATGAGAAGAACTCATGAAAAATGTTACGAACAAACAGATCGAACAGATGTGTATAAAACCCACAGGACTGAATGTGCTGACTATGCCTACATGCCTTGCCGAAAGCAATATGTCCAACAGTGCCCATGTTACATAAGAAAGCATCTGGTCAGTAAAGGAAACTAATGAGATACAAACAGACCTTTGGGGAATTGAAAATTCTTTGTGTGCACTTGCACGAATTTTATATATAAAAAAAGAAGATAACATATATTTAAGATGTGGTATGAATGCCAATGAGACTGCATTTTTCTACTTTGGTAAACTTAAATTTATTTTCACAATACAGCAATAGTATGTATGACCTGGGACTATTATACTGTAGTATGGTGTAAAATCTCCCGATGTATTACCTGGGACTATTATACTGTAGTATGGTGTAACATCTCCCGTTGTATGACCTGGGACTATTATACTGTAGTATGGTGTAACATCTCCCGTTGTATGACCTGGGACTATTATACTGTAGTGTGGTGTAACATCTCCCGTTGTATGACCTGGGACTATTATACTGTAGTATGGTGTAACATCTCCCGTTGTATGACCTGGGACTATTATACTGTAGTATGGTGTAACATCTCCCGTTGTATGACCTGGGAGTATTATACTGTAGTATGGTGTAACATCTCCCGATGTATTACCTGGGACTATTATACTGTAGTATGGTGTAACATCTCCCGTTGTATGACCTGGGAGTATTATACTGTAGTATGGTGTAACATCTCCCGATGTATGACCTGGGAGTATTATACTGTAGTATGGCGTAACATCTCCCGACATTTATACCGTATACTGATCTGACTACAATTTCACTCCCGATTAGGTAAAATTAACGACTCAGCTAATGGTCGGTAAAGCTTCGCTAATCAGATGAAATATTGTCAGTACCGGTTTGTTATATTTCACTCGCACATATCAGTTTGAGATTTGCTTTTCAAAAAAAATAAAAAATACAAAGAAATATAGGAGTAAACGTGAGCTTGGTCGCCAGTTCAACAGATTTTTTCTCTCACCCCCTTGCTGTGTTAGAGTTATTCGACATACCTTGTTTAATTGTAGTCTCAACAACCGTGCCCTTTCACGTTTTTAGAAAACAATCTCTTTTGTCTTTCGCCTTTTCTGAATTTCGACAAAGAATTACAGATTCGATACAAGTTTTATGACATTTCACGGCCTCGTAAAGGAGATGATACCGTTTTCCTTTTGATCTTCCAAAGTTTTAATAAAAAGAAAAAGACAAACAAGTAGATAATTCAAACTTTTTAAATACATCTTACATAACAAAACAGATGGTGTTTATAAATATTCTACTTAAATATGTGCTATCTCATGAATTATATTTGCAAATTTCTGATTAGAATTTTGTCATTTTGCACTCAAACCTCTTGGTATTGTAGATTTCATTAACTGGGTAATATCAAATGAAGTAACAAATCGGGGAGATAAATGTGTGCATCTTTTCGTGTCGAATCTATGGAAACACTGCAGCGTTATAAACATTAAATTATCCAGTGCATATCTCTAACATGAAATGCATATTTTTAATTTGAATTTTAACATATGGGAGGTTATAGGAAATGCATGTTTTATTAGAGTTAAATAAACTTTAACATCGATCTGAATGTCAAACTATAATGTTATATGCGTGTGTGTACATTTTTTTAATGTCTCAAATTCGGTATGTAAACAAAATATCACTATCAAGCTTTACCCTATTAATCCAGTCATTACATTCCTCAGTGAGCGAGGGGCCGTAAGTTGATTGGAAATGATAAATTTTCGCGAAAATGTTGACTTAAAATTAAGATCGCATCATAATAGGTCTACAGGTTTAGAACAGTTAACATAATTGAATTGTGTTGTTTTTGAGGTCGCGTTCTATTCAATTATATGACACCTTGAATTAAGGTTCGATAGTATGAAAACTGTGAATTTTTGGTGTTTCTCTGAATTGTGGTAACTCTTCGAAGCATCTGAATTCAATTCTGGCTTAAAGTGAGGTTCGTGTCGTCTTTAGATGTCTGTGCATATACTGTATTGTGGACTTGTTTATCTGTTCATTCTTGGTCACGGTTGGCTGTCTTCTTTTACTTGTAGTTTTTGCTTGCCTCTTTGCTAGCTTCTCCACTTGTTCTTAACGTTCAACGATATACATGACAATATTACTTCTGGTGAATGTCATAGGCACGTGACTTCTTTTATACTGAATGTTACTGAGAACTAAAAACCATATGTTGGTCATGGCAATACAGTCACTATACAAACTTATTTATAAAACAAATTAAGCAAACATGTTAGACATAGAGAAACTAAGACCGAATTTGGTCTCTAAAAGACCCAACAGTTCTTATTTGTTCAGGTGTTGATCCATGGGTTTAAAATTTAATTAAGTTCTCCATATTGCGTATTTGTAGAAGATTTTGCGAAAATTTTGCGAAAAGATTTTACAAGGGTTAATGCTATCAATATCAATACAGCATAAATACTATTAAATACTTAATATAGTCTGACTTTTTATGTCTATAAAATGAATCCCTTTTTCAATTACCATTTAATTAAAAACCCGTTACTAAAACTTGACTTTTGATGTTACTTAATAGCTTAAGATCTGAAAACCGGACTTCCGACAGAAAGTCCTTAGAGGTACTTGAAAGGGATGACACTCTTCTGGGATGTGGGATATGGAGGGTAAAAAGTGGTGATGTCGGGTATAGAGGCTTTAAAAAGTTTGATCTGAGATATAGATGGTAAAATATTGTGATCTGGGATACATACAGAAGGTAAAAAAAAGTGGTATCTGGGAAATAGAGGGTAAACAAAGTGGAATCTGGAATCTAGGATATAGAGGCTTAAAAAAGTTGCATCTGGGATATAGAGGGTACAAAAGTGTTCTCTTGGATACAGAGGTTAAGAAAGTGAATCTGGGATATAGAGGGTAAAAACAGTGGAATCTGGGATATAAAGGCTTAAAAAAGTTGGTTCTGGGATACAGAGGCTTAAAAAAGTTGGATCTGGGATATAGAAGGTACAAAAGTGGGTTCTGGGATGCAGAGGTTAAGAAAGTGAATCTGGGGTATAGAGGGTAAACAATGGGATGTGGGATATACAGGGTTTAAAAAATGGATCTTGAATACAGAGGGTAAAAAATGGTATCTTCATTATAGATGGAAGTGGGAAAAAATACAAGAAAGTGGGATTTGGGAAATAATGACCCCGTGAACTTTACTTCAGTTGACAGTATATATATAATAATCTGCTGATACGGAAATTTATTTCTGTTTTCAGATAGAGGATGATGATACGTAAAAGTGGACTTTTTATGCAACTGAGAGTCCGATCTTCTAGTATTGCTAGTCCTCAATTATGTAGAAATAAGTAGATGTGGTATGAGTGCCAATGAGACAACTCTCCATTCCATTACATCTCCTTTTGTCACAGAAATTAAGGGGTTTTTCAGTATTTTCGTTATTTTTCAACTTTCATACTTCATATTTATGCTATATAATGAGAAATATCTTCTTTCTTTTTAATAATATAAATTTTCAATATGCGTAAAGCATTTCACAGTTTTATTTTTATATATAATTAGATAAATTTATAAATTTCAAATTAACTGTTTTCAAAAAAGATGAAAGACATATTAAGTAAATTTGAATTTGCAAATCCTTACCAATACACATTGTTATTGAAAAAGGCGCCAAATAATATGGTCATTATCATAATGAAGGCGCATCAAGCTTAACATTATGTATTCAAATACAAAGTCAGCGATTTTCGGGACGAGTCACAACATAAAACAATAAGCGTTAAAATTAATTCTTCAAATATTCAAAATATTTAGACAAAGAAAATGTTTAATACGGTTTCAAATTTTTCTGTACTTGACCTACATTTTTTTTAAGTTCTCTTTGTTTCATTTACACGTTTTGTCTAATTTAAAAAGTAAAAGGTATTAACTTATTTAACACGTGGCCTTCAATGAAAAACCGCAAGAAAAAGAAACGAATTAAATGTATAATAGACACTTAATCTTATTGTTGATTTTTAAAAATGGTATTATCCAAGTAGAAAACTCATATAGTCTTCTCTGTGATGTTTAATGAAGCGTATAAACCGATAAAACGCTTCTTTTATAAAAGTTCATATAAAGATTTACAGATTAAATTTTTAATATAGAAAATCGTGTTATCTGATATTCTGTTTAGCACCGATTCGGTTTTCTTTTGAAAATTATTTCAAATTTGTAAAACCACTTTGTCATTCATGTCTGCATATTGTTATGTATATTCAAAATTAATATTGTATTTTCATTGAATTTTTAAGAATGGAAATGAGAAAAATCAAACAAGTAAATGAAACTAATCAATGGCTGAAATTCGTTCAAATTTCTAATTTGATTAAACCAAAGATACATTTCTTTAATTTTGAACGTATATAAATACATGTATATGTATATGGTATAAACACTTGTTTATTGTCGAAAACAGTTTGTTAATCTTTGGACGTCTTTGTTGTGTTGTTAGGTTACTGTCCGCTTTAACGCATTACTCGCATTTTATTCAATCTATTCAAGTTGGTTTATGTCTGATTAAAATAAGTAGTTTTATATTCAGTGGCAAATATCAAAGTCACGTAAAACGAAAGAAACACATTTTTGTGAAATATAAATCTGGAGAATTTGACCTATTTTAACAGTGCAGCAATATAATTTATTATTTAGAGTAATGTTTGTCTTTAAAATGTCATATATACACTTATTGTATTCTGTAGAAAATTCCGAACAGATAAAATTAAAAGCTTGCTAGATACCAAAACATCACCTTCAGGATGCCAATACTTATAAGTTATGAAGGGTGTACGAGGGGTGGGTGTCATCCCGAATCCCAAAGAAAATAATAGCAGAATCCAGAATTCCCGAAAACAAAGCATTTTTTCCTGGATGTCGAAAAATTGATTATTAATTACCGATTCCCTATAGGTGTAAATCCCATATTCCCGCAAAAATAAAGGCCTAATCGCGACGTCCCGAAAAAGCCGGTCCTTTCGCCCCTCAAGTTACGACGGTCAATGAAGTGAAATAATGCTCACCAACTCTTTTAAGTCCTTTAACCATTTTGTATCATACAAAATACTTACGACTTCGGGTATACTATGTCACATTTTATAACAGCAATAAAAAAAAACGTTTATAAAAATAAAAAAAAAAACGTGAAAAAGAGGACTAGCTAAAAACTACAACATCGACAAACCCTTAACATAACCTATGTAAGAACAGCATGTTTTCAACCTCTGTACATTTTCTTGACAAACAATGTTTACTTTGGCAATTAACGAAAACAATAGCCAGGAAACTGACTAAATAAACAAACTGATGAAATGTATTTTGTAATCAGACCCATCTAAAGCAACCAAAACATTCAGACAATGAAAATGATTATCCTGTAATGATGTATGATAATTGAAGAGGCATGCCGGAGAGGCAACAATGCAGTTACGGACACAACAACTGTAACTTTGTAGAAGTAGTATCTGCAATAATGAACAAAACATTTAGTAATTAGATACAACCAGATGTTGAGAACTACATAGCGACATACTATCAGTAATGGTCTTTCCTCACGTGTCGAGATTGTGGAAAAATTTCTTATATGATAACAAAATATAGACATAAAAAATTGTCATTTTAGAAAATCTCCAGTCTTTGTTTTACATGTAAGGCTAAAAACAGTCAAACCGGAATCAAAGATAGTTAAGCTTAGATAAACACGCGTTTTTAGGCAATAACTCAGATTCCGACTGTATTGGTTTTGCTTATTGTTAAAGGCCGTACGGTGACCTATAGTTGCTTAAATCCTCGTCTTGTAGACTCGGGTGGATAGCTGTCTCATTGGCAACCATACGCATCTCTTTTATTTTGTAATGTTAGTCCGTCTGTCGAGATAGTCTTAATTGAATATTTGAGAATTAATGTTATTTAAGTTGTCTCGTTTATGAATTGTCATCTTAAATGCTGGCATGTACTAAGTACTCTTTTCAGTACCTACTTCTTATGGGGCTATTTTTTTTTTATCTTTTCGATAAGGTTCTCCTAGACATGAAGTAACCTATATGATTTCGGCATTTGACACAATGCCGTTTCAGTCTCTTTATTATGATGTGCATATCTATGTACGCGTGTAGCTGATGTACATTTGAGAACATTATAAACTGATACGAGAGTTTGTGACATGTATTCATCTTGACATAAGTAGTGTAACAAACACTAGATGCCATAATGTCACGTGATAAGAGGGGTACTTAGTAGATTTAAAATAGAAATTGAATCTCGTCTCTTTTGTCGGTAATGAAATATTATACTGGGTATTATAATTTTAAATTTCACTTCTTTTATGCATGTTAATTGCACCGGTCTATAGATATATTGATTAAAAGATATTTTTAAACCAAAATTGAAAAGTTATTTCAAAATTCTCATTCAATTTGTTAATTAACGACGATTTGTGATTCGTTTAAATGTATAAACTGTTCCTGGTAAAGATATCTACCCCAACCCTCAAGATCGAGTATCTGAGGTAAAAAAACGGCTTCACGCACTTCTTTCGTGCATCCGTCATTAAAACTCAAGTTGGATGTCTTCCGTTTGGCCATGAGGGTGGTTGAAATACATTCGATATAAAGTAAAGGCACAGAATAATAAATATCAATTTTATAATCAACAAATAAGGTCAAAATCTTTTTGGGGTATTGACTGGTTTTTTATTTGGAACTGAGTAAAAGTATAAATTTTGTGTTGTAACGAATTTGCAAGCGTTTGTTCTCACGAATTTTTAAAATAAACATATTTTCTATATAAAACTTGAATCTGGTTGCTACATCTAACTTTTGAGGCAATCTTTCTGATTTCTATATCTCTTATAAATTATAGATCTGTTATTAACTCGACTAAAAAACACAATTTTAGCTTTTTAAAATCATGATAAACAGACAAAACCCGCCTTGGTCGGCTAAATAAATAGTTTGTGTATCAATTTAAACGAAACCTACATTAATTAAATCACATGTCTATTCTCTAATAGTATAGTGCAATGCGCAAACCTGTTTTTATTTATCTCGCGATCCATATCAGTAATAAAGAGAAATATCTCTGCATAAAGATATCACATATGAAAATAATAGAAAAGGAACGTGTTGAAATAACTTGATCGTAATCATCAAACGCTGGCGACCTTTCAACGTCAATGTGTACATATCATCTATGATGTATATTTCAACTCCAGCAGCCGTCATGCGCGAAATTGACAACAGCGCGTGGGGGAGAGTATGATATAGAATATCATTATTTGTCTTGTCAAATTAATTCTGATTGTATAGATGATCCCCCAGAAGTCTTACTTAATATCCACAGAGACAAATATTATACCGATAATTACTGAAATATTGGGATTACCTAACTCATGGTTGTCGGGACCGACCTACTAATGACGTTTATTCATAAGTCTTGGATTAAAGCCAGTTCTGAGAAGTACAATTCAGAATTGTTTTGTACTTTTTCTTTTTCCTTTTAGTTTTGTCAACATAGTACTTCTATGGTTTTACTATCTTATGCTACATATAGTTAATTATAAATTTTGAGGTCTTAACGAAAAGCTAGACTATACTTTACTGAAGGCTAACTGTCCTTCTCTCTGCGCCGGGTAGGAATGAGGGTTTGCAATGGATTTTAACAGAATGGAGAATAATGGTCAAAACGTAGAAGGAATATAGAAAAATAAAATCAATTGGAAGAATATGGTGCTGTGCTAAAATATAAAGAAAAGAAATCAATGGGCTAAAATAAATAATAATACTGAAAAATACCCTTAAAAGTAAACGCCTTAGGAATGAAAGGCCACCCTTCCTCACGCAATTAAGACCCTATAGGCACGACAATGAGCCTTAAACACATTCTATTGCTGTAGATTTAATTTAAAAAAACGTATGATTCTGAGTCTTTACCCAAACAAATCCAGTTCCTCCTCGTTATCGATCTATTTGCGCGTTAATGTAGCCTTCATAGAATGATTGTTGGTTGCTTAACGTCCAGTGGCAAATATTTCATAGAGCAGCGGAGTATTACAACTGAGTAATCGGGTCACTTTCGTTTGAACTACATGCGCTACTGCAACTAGTCCCACCAGGCATATCAGCCCTGAACTTCATGCGCCACTGCAACTTGTCCCACCAGGTATATCAGCCCTGAACTACATGCGCTACTGCAACTTTTCCCACCTGGCATATCAGCCCTGAACTACATGCGCTACTGCAACTTGTCCCACCAGGCATACCAACCCTGAACTACATGCGCTACTGCAACTTTTCCTTCCAGGCATATCAGCCCTGAACTACATGCGCTACTGTAACTTGTCCCACCAGGCATACCCGAAACCAACGTATGGGAGGCCAAATTAATAAAAACAAGTAAGATCGTCAAACATGAAAGGGTCTAATCAAAATTGCCAAAAAGTTACTGAAAGTCAATTATCTCTGGCAAAGGAGTAAAGACGATTTAAGGTAACATTTAAATTCTATGACAAATGCATTTTCCCGAGTTTGATCAACGTAGTTTTGGTAAGAATCATTGAATAAACACGGCTTAATTATTGGTGTTAATCTGTTGTTTCACCGTTCAAATTTAAAAAAAACAAAACATGTGTCTTCTTTTACCGATAGAAAAGTGATTTATCAATGGAGTGTAGAATTTCGTCAGATTTATTTAAATATTTACTTTTGCATTTATATATTTTCATTTTCAAATGAAGTACTTTAGACATGCAATTTTTAAATTAGAAAAAGTAAATAATTCTAACGGTACTTTAACCTTTTTAATTCGGATTATATTTTTTCAATCGACCCTAATCTACTTAACAGCGGATTAAAGGTAAAATATGAAAAATAATAATGAGTAATGTACAAAAATTTAAAGATGCCACCACTGTTCAAACTTGTTTACCAATTACAAAATAACAAATCGCCAATTAACAACAACAAATTGTTGCCTTTAAACCCCGAGGGTTTTATATAAGCTTCTAAATTTAATATACGCTTTTTCTAACAGAAGGGGGTAATTATTGAGATAATCCGGATATTCTAAATAGGTCATTCGGAATTAATTTGTCTGTGTGTTATAATCCGAGAACCCTAAAATAGTTACAGGCTATTGAAGAGTTCAACTACGAGGTGAAACGCTTTCCCTAATAGATATACAAGCCGTTTATACTAGAAGGCTCGACTTCGAATTAAATTGATTGATTGTTGGTTGCTTAACACCCAGTAGCAAATATTTCAGGCATGTTCAGGACGAGATTAAATAAACGATAAATACAAACGATGAAGGTCGGAGAAATTAAGACTGCCATTGAACAAAAATTGGATAGGGACAGAAATTTTGCCTTGCAACAGGCCACTTTCGGACCCCTGACTCCTCAAAGAGTTGTTACAAGGGTTCTTAACGTGCAGAAAGCATGGCACACTCTCTACACGAGGCATCGGATTTTACGTCCCCATTCTGTCCGGACTTGCCTGCGTACTTGTATATCCCACACAGCCGAACGGACGCCCAACTTTGGCAAGGGTTTTCCTGCTGTTCGGAAGAAGACCTGTTGTGACCATATTTCTATTCCCCAGTCGATTAAACCGCCTTGTTATATGCACGAACCCTTCAAGTGAGATGTTTAACTAGCTATAAAACCAGGTTTAACCCACCATTTTCTTCGGAAAATGTCTATACCAAGTCAGTTGTTTTCCATTCGTTCAGTTGGTTGATATAGTGGAACGTTTGGTTTCGTCAGGTTTAGTGAATTTCCCCTTGTTTTAATTACCTTGGAATTCTTTTTGTTTATACTTTTTTTTATATCTAACTAAATGTTTTCAGGTTATTCAAAAAGTAAAATAACAAAAAATACCGAACTCCAAGGAAAATTCAAAACGGAAAGTCCCTTATCAAATGGCATAATTAAAAAGTCAAACACATCAAACGAATGGAAAACAACTGTCATATTCCTGACTTGGTACAAGCATTTCCCTATGTAGAAAATGGTGGATTAAACCTGGTTTTATAGCTAGCTAATGTTAATGGTATGATCGACTCTCTAATTTACTGTCGTTGTTACTAGGATATGTGTATACTGATTCCCTTCATAAGAAAAGTGCTAGGGCCTTATTTACATGTGAATCGGATTTATTTTATTACATTTCATTGTAAAATTTTGCATTGATGGATAAATTTGTAGTTGAAAGACCAAAAAAAAAGAAAAAGGATCAATTCCAACAGAATTTTCGTTTTGATTAAGATTGCCTGTCCTTATTATACATTTTTGGATAGATGTTCAAAATTTGCTTAAATCTATCAAAACTGTCAATTTTTGTCTCGTCTGCGACGAATGTCGCGGGGGCGAGACTTAGGAGTGATGTGATTAGAGAACACAGGCGTGACATATCTCTGTGTCAAACAGTTTATAATCTATTTCTAAGCATTCACAATTTTCTATACATGTTCAGAAATTAGCCATATAATTATGAGAGAACCTAAAAGTACACAAATGAGCCGATATGATACTTTGGATATCAATAAAGACCTTTATAAAACGGTCCAAGTGTGAAGCAAATCTTGGGGACATTAGCACAATCTCCTTCATATCTTACAATGCATGATCTAAAACCCATGAAATGAGAGCTTTTAAAAATAATCTGTGAGTAAAATACTTGATTGGTTAATATATATATGTGTTAGTCTAAAGGCCCTAGACAGTTCCCTTTTTGTAAAAGACTAATCCATAAATCTATGTCAGAAGCGCGTGCAACGGACCTTCCGAATGCTGCTTGAATAAATTTCATTTTATGAAATTCCAATGACATTTATGTACAAAAGATGACATATGAAAAGCATAATAGAAAAGCACCATTCTTATTAAAATATAGATCTCAGATTTCGATATACTCATATGACGAGCACGCAAGATCGGTAGATCTGGATTGAGAAAATGCAAGGCATTTTTTTAGTCAAAAGTAAAAACGAACCCTATGTATGGTCTCATACAACCTAGGTTTATCCTGCCACTCGCTTCACAGGTCTAACCATCGGACGGAAGAGGCTTAGTTTGTCATATGGATCGACTGTATATTGCTTCCCTATAAACACCAAAATGGCAAATATTTCAAACATTTTCAGGACGAGAACAAATTAACAGTAAATCTAATATACAATAGTCAGGTTTTGCAAAGTTGGTTTGTAAAGATTAAGGGCAGAAAATTTAAACCGCAATTGTAAAATATGGTTATATTTGATTGGGGTCGAAATTCGGCTAGGGAAATTTAAATAGAGGGTCTCAAATGTGCAGGGAGTTTGACACTAACATACAAATTTTTAAGAAAAACTGGGAATTTGAGGAATATCTTAATATTTTGACTTTAAAGATGCTGACAAAACGTAATAAGAGAAAACCATTTTTGCCACCAATGTAACAATCGACAAATTGGAGACGAACATCATTATATTTTCAAATGCACCTTTTTCGATCAAAGCGTAAAGTGTATTAAACCTCAATCATATTTTGCAAAATGTCGTAAAACAGTTAAATTCTGTGAATTTATGTCAAGTACATGAAAACCAGTCTTGAAGAAGCTGAACAATATAAATACTTGTGTTTGTCCTCCTGACTAGTGACTTTTGTAACCTCTCTCCCCTGTTTTGTATATATTGTAAATAGATACTGTTGTTGTTATCTCTGTACGGATATTATATGCATTGGCTTTATGAGAATAACGATATATATATATAACTCGTCTCAGTCCAACAATGTTAAATCTTTCAATTTGCGTTAGCACATTTTTGTTCTTCCCTCAGCGAGATTCGAACTCTTGCTTCTGTGACATCATGGCAACACCGCCTGCACCCTGTCCAGCGCCTTAGACCATATTAGACGAGGCTTTGGTCTGAATGTCACCATTCTGACTAGACGTGGCTGCATATTTATAGTCCACACAATCCAACGGACTCCGCTCTTTTGCATGGGTTTTACCCCAGGATGGTTGAAGTCCAGGACTGATGTGCCCATATTTCTATACTACCTTCAGTCCTTGGGGGGAAATAATCATATATATCTACCTTTTGGGTGAAATAACGAGACGAAAGAATACAGTATTGTTTTATTAGCGTAAAATATATAATTTCGTTGTGCGAACCATTAGGTGAACTGTTTCATTGTTATATTCATTTACACATATAACATGATTTTCATATTTATATCCACCATGTTGTTTTTGTATACTTTGGTTTTGATGAGTGATCGCATTATGTACTCGTTTAGCTTTGTATTGGCAAGCAGTTTATTGTTATGGAGTGTTTTTGTTTGGATCCTTGAACTATAGAGTTACTAAATGATAAAACGATAAAACTGTTGACATTTCTTTGTACACAAAAAGGTCAAACCCAGGGGTTAAAGTGGACCAAAGGTTGTCTGTTTCTTGCTTGTTCTTAAACTGATATACTCTACTAGAATTACAGTTTTTTTTCCCACAGCTAGTATGAATAAATCACGAGAATATAAATGAGGTATTTTGTAATATTTCTTATTATCTAGTTGAAATGTAACTTTTACAATACTATGCCAACATACAAAGAAATTTCTATGCAGTCTTTAACGAGCAAAATGCAAACATATAGTTCAATTCGTCAAGGATAAAAAAAACCGGATAACAATCGCCATTTCTTGTATCAAACAAAGATGCAAAATGTAAAATGATAAGGGTTATGAGGATTTTTGAGTATTACACCACCGACTAGAATCGTTGCGAAGGCCAAATCTTTACAGTCTGCATTCAATGTTCTTGCATTACATGTTGTTATTTAAAGATCATTTACTCAAAACTGGTCCATTAAATAGATAACAGTTTATATTCTTAAGACGAAAAACTGAGATGTCGTCTGCGCTTTAGGCATCCATTGCTCAACTTTTGCGCTTGAAGCATTCATTGCTCAACTTTTAAATTTACCCTCCTAGTACGGCAAAAACTACCAAAAACCGTCCTCCGTGACTCAACAATTTCAAAAGTTTATATTTTTAGTTTTAACTATTTATTCTTCAATTTAAAAAGAAAAGATATGACAAAAACATCTGCTTAGGTCTTTGTAAATATCAAAATTAAAAAAAATCATAAAATATAAAGGTATAACTTTTCAATTAAAAATAGATGAATGTAAATATATTTTATTTAAAAGATTTTCGTCTAACACAACACAACCACAATTAATATATGCTTTCTAACAAGCACTTGGGTGGGTTTATAAGATTTTAAGTTTCTAACTTATTGAACGTGTAAAGTTAAACAACAATCAATTTATTCATTTCTGTTCATGATAAACACAGAATTCAATAAACTGATCTTTTACGATAATTCCATAAAATAGATTGAAATATTAATTTCTCTCGAAATATTTGTATTTGTAGAAATTTTATATTTTTACAAACTATATATTTTATGACGTAAACCTGTTCAAAAGTATAAAACATAGTTAGCTTAAACAAAAACACAAAAGGGCCATTAGCCATGACGGTATCCAGTTTGTTATTATCTCGATGTAACGTGATATCGCGTGATTTAATACGTATAACGGAAACTGATCAGATAACGTCACTTAATACAATAGAACGTTTTTGTTGATCGTTTAAGAAGTTAAAGACTTGAATAAAACCTGACTAGACTAGATGACTTGTCAATTTCTTTGTTTTAAATATCACCAAATGTATTGGAACGTTTTTGTTAACAAGTATACCTTGAATAATTCGAGATATGTTAGTTCGTTTGTCTTAAGGATCTCTTTACGACAGTGTACCATAGTTACATGTTGCTGCAAAAAGTCACTACTAAGTTACTTTCAGATGAAGAACAGCAATGCAAATGTTGTCCCTTTGAATTTAAGTTTGTCAAGTGTATTTAGGAATTTTTTGTCATGAATTTAAACATCATATCCCTTCTCAGTTCTTACATGTGAAATAATTTAATTTCCATTTTAGACGTTTTTAATATCATTCAATTTGTTTATGTCTTGGATATGAACGAAATGCTTGTCACTGGATGCAAAGCAATCAACTAAGACTTAATCATTTAATCAAAACTAACCAATTATGACCAACTTATATTTATATATATATCATAGACAAATTAATTCGAATCTTAAAATGAAACACAATTATATCATATTGGTCATTTCTATGATTTTCGCAACAAATATAAAAGAGAGAACATACCATCCAAAGGCATTCTAAGAATTTAACGTTAGATATATGGTAGTAAAATTGTCCGAGGTTTGCCGAATGCATGCAACGGGGACTCAAAAACATAAGTCACAGAAAGTCAGACAACATTATGACAAATTGAAAAAAACGAACACACAAATAAACGAAGTATATACATTAAACTCATACAAAACTGTCATACATCAATTTGTGGGGTGCTAAATAGATCAATTGTTTGAGTTTAACGTCACTTTCAGTATTAGGAAAATAAGAGAAGTAAAGTGTCGAATATAAAAGTTTGAATAATGTAATTATTTTATATTTCTTGGGTTCCACTAAAATAAAATATGAACACTATATATACGGTATGGTTTTAACTATGCGGTATGTGTTTTGCTCATCGTTGAAGGCCGTACGATGATTTATAGTTGTTAACTTCTACGTCATTTGGTCTCTTGTGGAGAGTTGTTTCATTGACAATCATACCACATCTTCTTATTGTTATACTATAATGTCATTAAACTCACCAAGTACAATTCAAGAAAAAAAGATAAAAAACAGTTTGAAAATATTATCTGCAACACTAATATTGCTAGGTTTTTTTTTTACAATTACATATACAATGGATTTAACCTTGTCTGCACATTTTGACTACTTGAACTCATTTTCAAACGAAGAAAACATTATATTTGTTCATGCTTTTATGAAATGATGCAAGTTCGTTTATAACAGACACTTTCCGGAATGTGAATAAAAAGAATAAAAAGATTTTCCAAATCAAGCGAATAATTTCTATTACTTTAACTGGCATCGATCTTTTACAAAACAAAAATTCTCCAGACAACGAAAAAAATACAAAAAATCTGACAAAAAGACCAAGTCTGGTTACCAAAGTGGTTAAATGTTCTGATGGAATAAGCAAGCAGTAATTACAATCTCAAGGTTGACTAGTTACCCTTTCATCGGAAAGATTATTAAAAAACGGAAGCGATTTAGCACGTGCTTAAAAGCGCGAGGAACTTGCCAACGACAAGCGCGTGCAATAAAAATTTCAACAACGTGGGTCAAGAAGTGTTAAATGTAAATGTACTATAACGAACCGTGTAATAGGAATCCTTGTTTTTATTTAGTTTGTTCATTAGAACGGCTCTTTCGGAGTACTTCTACAGCTTAATTAATAGAAGTTATATAAGCTTTACTTTGCTAACATTTCGTTTATAATTGCATTTTAATTCTGTTTGTCTAAATGATCTAGTTATTAAAGTTTTCAGATATACCGGACGCTGCTTGGTTTGTTTGTCTAACATACTCCAAATTGCATGTTCATTTATATATGTAAAAACAAAAATGTTATTATATCTTCAAAGGGAAGTTTTATAAATAAATATTCTGCCCTGGTATAGTAACTGAAAATCAAACAATTGCACAAGACAGGATTGGAATATAATATTCTGTCCAACAAAATGCAGGATGTAGGGCAAATGTATACAAGAATGAATACTTTAATCCTTACTGCCTCAGTACTGGCATGATTTGAAATGATTCATTTTTATTGTAAATTTTCATTTATGGCATTATATAATTCTAAATCTTAGGTTAAAACTCATGCCATAGGTGGAGTAAGAACTGAATACCCGAAAACGATGCATCTGACTTCACCCATGGTTATATACCAGTGATTTCGTAGTTTTGCTTAATCTTTAGTGTTCTGTTCTGTTCTGTTCAGTTCTTTTTTATGTTTTGTTCAATTTTTTTTTATGTTTTGTTCTTGATCTATCTGTCTGGTTTTTTTTTCGACACCTAAATGTGTTGAAACATGGACATCTGAATATACCCCTTCTGTCGGCGCTAAAACCTAAGCTATACAAAGGCGTCCGTTTTTGCTGTGCGGGATGTATAAATACGCAGCCACGTTAGGTCGAAATGGGGAGAAAAAGTGAAAAAAGTGAAATTGTTTTCAATCTGATCCCACTTTTAGGGTAAGTACCACGCTCTCTGTACAATAAGAAGCCTTGCACAACTCTTTCAGGGTTGCTAGACATAATTTCTGAAGATTCGGATTGGTCAGCAATAATGGCCGTTCCCACTTTACTATATAGTAACACTCCTTTTAAAATCTGCCGATGGGCCATGGCAGATGATTTCTGTTGGTTTAACATAACAGGAGTACCTAATAAATTAATGGCTTTCATGTATGCGTCTCAGATTATCCCCCCTTTGTGATTTTGGGGTCATTTTTAACTTATTTGATCCGAGCGTCACTGATGAGTCTTTTATAGACGAAACGTTGGTCTGGATTATATATTTTTTTATCCTGGTATCGAGTTTAATTATAGCCATTTCTCGCACCATGCTTCAATTTAGTGTATTTAATTCAGACAATGTGAAAAAAACAAGCAAGGCCATTAACATAAAACAATTGTCAAACAAATGAATTACTGTGAAAATCATAGTATTGTGAAGCCTAAAATTTATACTTTTCTTTGTTAAAAATGCAAATGACTTTTATTTTATTTGGTTGTATTAATTATTTTACTAGAATGAACATTATTCATTCAGCACAAACAGATGTTTGATACATTTGTTATGGAACAGAATATAATATTTTAATATTAATCCTATTTAAATGAGTAGGGACAATAAAATGTGGAAAAAAGATAACACACATTCTGTTAGCAAAGTCACGACAGGCGAAATGTCCGGAAATTCAAAACATATTGCTAATTGATTGAAAGTTTTTGATGAAAGGAAATTAAGTCCCCCTTTGTGAAATAATGTTTGTTTTTAACTTTATTAAATACGCGTACTATAAAACTTAATAAATATACATATAGATTTGGTTAATCGAATCGTCTGCCCTTCAGTTTGGAATACCATCCTCTAAGTACAGTGTCGCCAATGAAATCGACTTTTCGGAAATCAACAGGTTAATATTTAATATTTTTTATTTGTTAATTATTATTTTCAAAGTATAATGCGTTTTTCAGTCAATTTGTCAAAAAGCTGACCTGACCTTTTTATTGTTCAAAATGTTTTTGTTGATTTGAGTATTATATCCAAATAAAACGAATGTCACGTTGTTTAAATATAAAAGACAGAACCACTTTTGTATTACTATGGTGTCTGAATCATTGTGATCTCAACGACAGTACATTTCTAAATCGTTTAGAAGACGATGGAAATATAAAATATGGAGCTATATATGTATATCATAGATATTTTTTTGTTTGGTCTTAACTTAAATTGTTACTATAATATCAAGGTATTAACAGTTATTTCTTAGGTCACTCGATTGTCCAAAGCTGTAAAAACATGTAGTTGACATATTGTTTGTATTAAAGTATGTACTAATTTTAGGCAAACAGGCTCATAATTATTGATATTATTTTTGTTAATATCTTGTACAAAGTTTCACAACACGTTGAAAAACACCATTTAAAATTAATTGTAAGATTGAATAAAAGCATAAATGTATTGTATACTGAACTTTTCGTTCTGAAAATACATTTGTTTAAGTCCTGGGGTCCGTATGTTGCCGGTTGCAAGACAAAATATCCGACCCTATCAAAAAATACAGTATAGTTTCCTAGTGGCTGTCCAAATTTCCCGACCTTCATTCATGTCATCCTAACTTGAATAACCTACAAATTGCATTAATTGTTAATTGTTTCTCGTCATTAATATGCATGAAATGATTGTCACTGGACATTTAAGGTGGTACCAGACACCTTGACTAAAATCAAATTGGCTCGTTTAATTTTCATAAAATTTTGACAAAATATTTACTTTGACCCTTTGACAAAAATTTAAAAAAAAACTTGAACCACACACTTTATCTGAAAAATTTCATTGTATATATTGCAGTTTGACAAACACTAATTTTGATCATTGAGAAGCTTAATATTTCCTTCACAATAGAACGTGATTAAAACGGTCAGCTGATTTTTTACAGAGTTATCTCCCTGTAGTGTTAAGCCAGCAACAATCAATTAATCGGGTAGAGCTACTATGTTTGTTCTTGGCTGTTAGTAATCGTTATTACAAAGCACCAGACCAATTAGTTTTCAAGAACTAAACTTATTTGAAATAATGCCATGAAAAAATATTTTTCCATTTTCACTGAACTAGTACACTTTTTTGTTTAGGGACCAGCTTAATCCCGCCTCCTGGTGCGGGATTTTCTTGCTGTGTTGATGACCCATTGGTGGCCTTGGGCTGTTTTCTGCTCTTTGGTCGGGTTGTTGTCTCTTTGACACATTCCCCATTTCCATTCTCAATTTTATTTTACATGTGGAAATATATTATTTTAATTTATCTGAATGAACGATGATGGACAATTATGAAATACCATTAAATTGAACAAGACTGCATGTGATAAGTTATAAGGATTCGAGGGTTATTTAAAAACTTACTTATTTCATTTCAAACTAAAAAAGGAAATTTAGCCTAGCATACAAGATAAACAAATTCTCCAAATGCGCTACTGTTTTTGTATGTATCTGTAGTAGACATCCATGTGCATTTTGATATCTATCAAAGTGCACTGCACCTCTTTATTCAAAATATTTATTTTTCTTAATTTATTCAAAAATTAACTAAACGTTACTGTAACGTTTCGTCTTGTTGCGATAAAATTATGCAAATATACTAATTCTTTGCACAGACTAGCAAGGCGCCTTTATTTCAAAACATTACAATCTGTATGCTAATTCGAAAGAGTTGTCGCTGCTTGTTCTAATACCTTGTCTCTGCAATTCCGCAGATCCGATTTCTTACTACCTAACACCGAGTTATTAAATAAAATTAACCTCGGTTAGTCTCACGGATCATATTATTATCATGAAAATAAAGTAATTTTAAAAGCGGGTGTTTTTTTTATTATTGCAGTGAAATATGGTAACTGATGACGTCATTGTCGTGGTATTCTTTATTAACACAGACTTCTGTAATTAAAATTATCCATTAATTTGATAATTTTACAAGAAAAAAAAATTGTTACAATAATACTATTCCGATTGAATTACAGTGCTTACGACCACGCTTTCATTACGTAAGCATTCAAGGGTCATTCAACAGTAAGTCATACGATTACTTTTAATAAATTATTGATTGATTTAATTTCCAATAATTCATTATGTTTTGCATTAGGCGCAAATAAAACCATTTGTGTGATGGTTTATAATCGGTGAGAAAGCAGATTTACTCTTGTGGTAAACAGTTTTGTTTGTCACAATTTTATGAACTTTCCCTTGACCTAAGTTTTGTGATTGAACTGTGCATCTTATTGCAACCAACTTCAGTGCGAGATGAGATTTTCAGGATATCAGTTATAATGTATGTTTTAGCAGAAAGTACGGAGGAGGAAAAAGGGGGGGGGGGGTAAAATCATAAGTATTTTTTTACGATGCACCAGGTAAAAATGCGTTTAACAAGGTTACAGCACACCTTCATTATACACCACGATTAAAAATACCATTTAAACTAAATTTGCCTAATTAAAGCACTTGGCTACTCATATCAGGCTAAAATAGAGCGAGTTCTAATTGTTTATTTAATTATTCCATCTGAAATCAAGCTAGATATAATCTGTCAAACAATAATCTTTTGGAAATTACCGATTTGATTCTGATATTATACACTTTTAACAAACTGAGTTGCGGTCCAAGCAGGGGATTAACAGTTTACCGTGATATATAGGCGTTTTAACTAACTCTAATTGACAAATACCTATTGATTTCAAAAGTTTCTTGTTTAAAAAAAGATTCTGTGTAATAAAAATATTTGAAAAAAAACTTACAAATTACAAACATTACGCACAGATAAAATGACACGTCCGGTCTGTGTTTTTGTTAGATGTCTTTCTGCTTTGTATCGACCTGGTAAGTTAAGCCCTTTTCGACTGATTTTTATAGTTTGTTCTAATGTTGTACTGTTACACCACTGTCCAAGGTTAGGGGAGGGTTCGCGCCTTCAAACTAGTTTAACCCCGCCACATTCTATATTTGCCTGTCCCAAGTCAGGAGATTGTAAATCAGTGGTTGTTGTTTGTTGCTGTATAACATATTTGTTTTTCGTTCATTATTTTGTACATAAATCAGGCCGTTAGTTTTCTCGTTTGAATTATTTTGGAGCTTTTTATAGCTGACTATGCGGTATGGGTTTTGCTCATTGTTGAAGGCCGTACGGTGACCTATAGTTGTTAACTTCTTTGTCATTTGATCTTTTGTGGAGAGTTGTCTCATTGGCAATCATACCACATCTTCTTATTATTATATGAAAGTGGATTCCACATATACGATAACAGCCAACTTTTTTTCTTTTTATTGGACTCTGCTAACAGAGAGGATTGAAATTGAAGATGGTCGGCAAACTAACTACAGCACTTCGTCACTAGTTCTTTATGGTAAGTTTTTATTTATCGAGTAATTATCGACGATTGTGCTTTTCTTTCTTTCTTTCTTTTCTATTTTTATTTTCCCTCATTACTTGAAGGAGGAACTTATCTGTTACCATACAAATTCATTTATATATGTGCAAGTATGTCATTCAGGAAATATATCGTTGTAGCTCAAGGTAGAGCAACCATGGAATCGATGGGAGGTTTCGGGTTCAAATCCCGACAACGATTTCAACCTGACATGATTATTTACTTGTAATCCGAAGACAGGGAATTGGCCATCCGTTATAATAACCCAAACAATTCAACCCCTCCTCGTGATCGACTCTCCCACTCGCGAGTATATAGCTAACGTAGAACAGCTGAATACGACGACTGGATTATTCGGGTTACCGTTATAATTATCGATAAGGGTCACGTCTCCGGATTGCAATAAACATAGTCTCTGGCGTTATATAGTATGATATCATTCAAAGCCTGACAATGCAGGGAATATTGGACGAAAATGCACAAAAGATCTGTTTGACCTTAACACCTCGATCTAGGGGACTGTTTCGACTATCAAATATCGGTCTAGCCAAATAAAACATGTAGGAACTAGGTTAATATCAAGACAAAATAGAACCTCAAAATTAGATTTACACAATTGACATATACATGACAAAATATATATTACAAATCATTATAAATATGCTCTTTTAATGGATTTTAAAATGTGTTTAGTTCTTTAATACATCTTCAAAGTAATACGATATTATGACACATTGTTAAATATTTAAATATCTGAAACAACCTAAACCCATATCAAACGTTCACACATTCATTTAAAAATTCAAAATCAGAGCTCTTTAATCTGTGGATAATAATCATAATGTACATTGTATTGTGTTATTGAGTGTGTTGTATGTATTGTCGATGTTACACTCCAGTATTCTCATGAGTCACTTCTTTTTACAAAAAGATGTCGATTTTTTTACAAGATATAATTCAAAATGTGTGATTTTTGGTATTTTAAACGTATATTGCTGATGATCTCATGGGAATCGTACACTCTGCATTTTGTTTTACACATATGTTATATGACACATATAATGGCATGCTTTTGATTTTGAAAGACTTTTAGAATATTTGAGGTGAATTACTCAGAGTAATTATAATTACGGACAGGCTTCCGATGTCACATCTTAAGAACTAAGCCTTTTTCAACTGATTTTTATAGTTTGTTCTTATTTTGTGCTGTTACACCACTGTCACAGATTAGGGGAGGGTTGAGCGCTCACAAACATGTTTAACCCCGCCACATTCTTTATGTGCCTGTCAAAAGTCAGGAGCCTGTAATTCAGTGGTTGTCGTTGGTTAATGTCTGTCGTATTTGTTTTTCGTTAACTGTTTTGTTATTAATTAGGCCGTTAGTTTTCTCAACTGAATATTTCATATTTTTCATGTCGGGGCCTTTTATAACCGACTATACGGTATGGGTTTTTCTCATTGTTGAAGGCCGTACGTTTGCCTATAATTGCTTACACTTTATTTGAACTTTGGTAGATAGTTGTCTCATTGCCAATTACACCTCATCTCCTTACTTTTATAAAATTAATCAATGCTACATTTTGTCTGTTGACTTTTTCGAAAGGAGCAGCAGCTGTCAACCCTCCTCTCCCGGAGACGTAAATTCACTCGGTCTTTAGTTTTGTAGGGATTCTTGTTGTTAAAGATAGTTTTCTGTTTAGTCACTGGGTCGATACCACTGCTAGTAGGCTGTTAGCCTCCCGCCTCAGTTGTCAGATTTTTACCATTTTTACTATAATCTTGAAAACTGCAGTAAATAGAGAGAAACCGAAAGCAGCAAATGATCTTCAAAATAAGTTGACCAGGATCAAACCTGGTCACGACATACTAGTTCTTAGTGTGTGCAAGATGGATGACTGCCACTGTCGCTAATGGTTACCGATTCAGGATGATTGGATGTATCAGTTCCACACATTATCTGTCCATTTATGAATGATTTAAGAGACAGCAACCCGACCAAAGAGCAGAAAACCGCCCAAGGCCACCAATGGGTCTTCAACACAGCAAACAAATCCCGCACCCGGAAGCGGGCATTAGCTGACCCCTAAACAAAAATACCATGTACCTACAATACATTATATTGGCTCATTAAAACATGCAATCCTGTCAAGAAAAAAACTTAATGGATCGCAATGGGCTGTAAAACATGCAATCCTGTCAAGAAAAAAACCCTAATGGATCACAATGGGCTGTATTTAAAAAAAAAAATTAAGATGAATGAGTGTAAACAAAAGTATAAATAAAAGGAGATGTGCTAGTTACACGTCAATGAGAGGGCAACTAAGAAAATTTTAGAACAACGTACTATGGTCATTCAGGGACCATGCAATTCAGTGGTTGTCGTCTGTTGCTATCCGCCATATTTGGTTTTTCGTTATACTGTTTTGTCATTCATCAGATCGTAGTTTCGTCGTTTTAAGTCACAATTTGTAAAAGTAAACCATTATAGGTCAAAGTACGGCCTTCAACACGAAGCCTTGGATCACACCGAACAGCAAGCTATAAAGGGCCCCAAAAATGACTAGTGTAAAACCATTCAAACGGGAAACCAACGGTCTATAATCTATATAAAAAACGAGAAACGAGAAACACTTATGAACCACATCAACAAACGACAACCATTGAACATCAGGTTCCTGACAGGAGCAAACAAATGCAGCGGGTTTGTACGTTTTAATAGGCGCCAACCTTCACCCTAACCTGAAACAATAGTGTAAAATCACAACACATAGCTGTATATACAATACATGTTTTGTTCTTTGATGAAGGCCGAATACTTTGCCGGGATTCATTATAATTCGTGGGATACCATTTTTTGTGGGGTTTCATGGGAATAGGCATATCATGAATAAATGAAGTACCAATTTACTATAGATTTCTATATAGCCTTTGAAAAAACAATGAGATCAAATATCTACGAAACTATCTATTTCCCTCATTCCACGAAATTTGGTATGGACGAAATCAAATGAATCCACAGTAAACATATATATACGGTGATCCTTAGTTACTTTTTAACCATCCACGTCATTTGGACCCTGAATGATAGTTGTCTCGTTGGCTATCACATCACATCTCCTTATCTGCATATTATCCAGAATAGATTTATGGTAAAAATCTAGTCTTCAATTAAAGAAAAAGTTTACACAAAATGTCAAGCTCCAAATCGTCTCAATTCTAGACAAGATTTGACTGAATTGATTGCCATCAACACTAAATTCTTTAAAAAGAACAATATAAAGCACTGAGACTAAAGACAATACATTGGCAATGTTCTTAAGACTAGGCATGCAATGCAGAATGCGACGGGGTTAAACTAGCTTTTGGTGTTCCGTCTTTGTTTTTATCTCGTCTAGTTCTATTTAAGTGATTGCAAGTAATATTTCGGTTGTTTTGCAAATAACATTAAACCGTGCAAGTAACGAAGTGTATTAGTAATACAGTTAGAAAATTCAAGAAGAAGATCAACAACACACTAGTTGTTTTTGGGAGTTCAATCCGGTCACTTCCTTTATGTGCATGTCACAAAGTCGTTGTTTGCTGTCTGTCATAATTGTTTTTCGTTTATTAGTTTGGCGATAAATGAAACCGTCAGTGTTCTCTTTTGAATTGATTCTCATTTGGCCTACAAATTCGCAAGAGAGAGGCGAAAGATACCAAAGGGACATTCAAACTCACATGTCGAAATTAAACGGAAAACGCCATGGCTATAAAAAATAAAAAGACCAACAATTATTCGTTATATATTTGTTCATTTTATAGACCGTACGGCGACATGTATAGTCGTCTTTTTGGTCTCTGCTGGACAGATGTCTCATTGGCAATCACACAGCATCTCTTTATTTTTATAATATTAAAGATGGGATGAATGTAACCCGAATAATTCAGTCGTTATATTCCACTGCTCTACGATGGCTACATTAACGCGAGTTGGAGAGTCGATCACGGGGAGGGACTGAATTATTCGGGTTAGGATGAATGCGGGTAAGGTGAATATCTAACATATACTTAATATTTTATTTATAAAGTCAACAGTGAAATTGAATTTTATTTACTTTTCTTTAATGTTAAATATTATATAATAATTATATGTTACAATAAAGATCGCAAACAATCTTAAGCTCGCCAGAAAATTATAAAGAAAAATGGGAATTTCATCATCATAAAAAAAAAGAAGATAAGAAAAGGCAAATAATTACGTTAGAAATAAAAGTTTCGGTAACAAGAATTTCATCAAAATCGAATGTTATAACAGTTGTCCTCGAAAGGTTTTCAAATAAACATTCCGATTACAAAACGTTGTTTTTATTTATTAATGTCATTGATCTATACGACATACAAAAGCTAGAACGTTCTATATATGCCGAACCCTAAAATACGTCAACTCATGGTACACACAAACAATTATAAAAGATTGATGTCTTTTTGCGGTTTGCACAGTTCATAAGTTAGGCCAAAGTTAGGGTATTCTTCCACTATACTTGCTAAAAAAGTATAACAAAACTATCGAACTCTAAGGCAAATTCAAAAAGGGAAGTCCATAAAAACCGACAAAATAAAACGCTACCAATCAACAGAACAAGTGAAAAACAACTAGCATATTCCTGACTTGGTATAGGCGTTTTCCGAAGAAAATGGTGGGTTAAACCTGGTTGTATAGCTACAGCTAAAACTCCCACTTGTATGACAGTTGTATATGGCTCCGTTATATCAACAAAATTGGATGAGCATTCCAAACAGACATAACAGGTTAATGTGACCATAATTGGGATCTAGCAGCCAAAAACTGAGTAAAAGAGAGACGGAATATGCCAAAATGAAGATACAACCGGGATGGGGGATATTGGGAGGGGGGATCGCAGGCATTCATCATTATTATTTTTTTAATCAAAAACATTATATACTGACGTGTATATTTTGCTAGAAATTGTTTTAATCATAAATACTTGTATGTTAAACATATAAATTAATTGTTTGCGTGTTCACTTTAGAATAGGGTGTGTTTTTAGGTTCGTGTTGTTTGCTGGATTATTTAAAAAAAAAATATAATCTTATATTAAATTAAGGCGGCAGTAGTTTACAGATTTTCAAATCTCGTAAATCGAACAGCAATAGACAAATCAAGTAACAAGCAAAATTTGAGGGGGGAATGAAATCAATGGATATACGTGTTTATTTTAAGGAAGGGTGTGTTTTTATTTTTATGAATGTTTTTTTTTCCAGACTTGCTACTAGGTTTAAAGAAAATTTTACATATCGGAAAACAAATTCAAAAATCAGACGCGGCCTAATTGAAAGCACATATGCACATAATTTGTTAACCTAGGAGAGGAAACTTATTTCATTTTGAATTATTCATATACATTAGTATAATAGTCCATTTAAAGCTAATTTATACCTTGTATATCGACATTAAGCTGTTTGTGCATTGATGATAATATTTCAGCTATTTGTTCAACCATCTCAAACAATTTCTCCTGTTTTCAAGTCTTTTTAAAGCTTTCTGTTTACATTTCCTTCACAGAATATCAAACAAATTTGTCAATTATATTGAGATGTCGATTTCACTAGTTTACAATTGTACCCTTTTGTGCACACACCTGTCAAATTCATTTCTTTTGAAGTTCTATGCAAATAAACACGCCAAAAATACATGCCGAACTAACCGATGGTTGCACATATATTTACATATGGTCATGGACGAAGTTGAGTTGGGAACTCTTGCTAGGCTTTTGTGAGTTCATCTGTGTCTAATGTATATAACAGAAAAGAAAGGATATGGGGTATCCACCAATGACCCAAAATCTGTACATGCACAGCAAAACAAACAAAAAGCAAAAAAAATAACTATATACATTATATTTAGATATATAAATATACACAATAAAGAGGCATGGCCAATATTCTCTGTGTTTGTTTCACTCACAGAAAGTTTCAGACATTGAATATAACAGATTCTAAATAAAAGTATATGGTTTTATGGATATTTGATTGACCCAAATGTCACAGTACACAAAAACATGCATGGACATGTGGTAGTGCATGCGGGTCATGGACATGTGGCAGTGCATGCGGGTTATAGACATAAATGGTAGTGCAAGCGAGTCATAGATATGTGATATTGCATGCGGGGGACATGTGATAGTGCATGCGGGACATGGACATGTGATAGTGTCTATTGAGGACATGGTGTTCTTAAAATATGTTCTTGTTTATAATACCATGGTAAAATTTGGTCACAATAAGTATTATAGTATTCGACAGATCATCCAATGTAATTCTTCAGAGTTGTCAATGAAAAACAGCACTAAGAAAAATGAAAGTGGCTTTCCTCATATTGCATGTGACTCGAGGACAGAGGTCTTAGTATGTTATGGGAACAGTAATTAGGCGTTTTCAAATTATTTTTTTTACCGCTTTATTATTCAAACTGAAGAAGATGTAAAAACAAGGCCAGCACAAACATTTCGTCAAATAAACATGTTGTTTAGTTTAAGGGACGTTAAATCCGATGTCCCGTGTGAAAGGAGTACCACGCTCTCTGCACGTTAAAGATCCTTCTCAACAAGTTCGTTTTGAGTGGTCCATAAGTGACCGGTTGTTTGGCTTAAGTTTTTCATACTGGTTTTGGCTTTGATATATTTTTCTGTGGTTTATAATTTAACTACTTTTGCAAATTTGGTTTTCATGGTCAAACTTTTGTCTAAAATTTGTTAGTATTCATTCTTTGATGAGTTGATCCTTTTTTCAATTAATGTTTTATAGTGTGTCCTTTTATGTCGTATTGTTACACCACTGTCTCAGGTTAGGGTGAAGGTTGGCGCCAGATAAAACGTACAAACCCGCTGCATTTGTTTGCACCTGTCCTAAATCAGGAACCTGATGTTCAGTGGTTGTCGTTTTTTGATGTGGTTCATAAGTGTTTCTCGTTTCTCGTTTTTTTAATATAGATTAGACCGTTGGTTTTCTTGTTTGAATAGTTTTACACTAGTCACTTTTGGGGACCTTTATAGCTTGCTGTTCGGTGTGAGCCAAGGCTTCGTGTTGAAGGCCGTACTTTGACCTATAATGGTTTACTTTTACCAACTGTGATTTGGATGGAAAGTTGTCTCATTGGCACTCATACCACATCTTCTTATATCTATAATAAGTACAAAAGCATAAAAGAACAACATTATTCCTCGATGGAATACCATACTGCATCTACCCTTTAAGACATTTTAGTGCTCAGGCATTAGGGCGATTAAAACGATACATAGTTATGTCCCGCTTACGATTGTATAGGGGCGTTATGTTTTTCGTTTTGTCTGTGTGTCCGTTCTTCCGTCGCGTATCAGATTAGATAATTGTTGTTTGGCAGTTTTCAATACAGTTGGGTCACAACAACAAGACGCGCATTTCGTCTACAAAAGACTCATCAGTGACGCTCGAATCAAAAAGTTATAAAGGCCGAATACGGAGTTAAAGAGAATTGCGGATCAGAAAGTTTTACCAAATGCAGCTTAGGTAATCTATTCCTTGGGTAGAACATCCTTAAAATTTCGAACAATTCAAAGTTTTATAAACAGTCAATGTGAATTTATTTTAATGCAAATTCTTGCTTAAATAAACTTAAGTGCAGGCGTCCTAAACAAATGATTGTAATCCTAGTAAGGTCGGGTTTTTAAAGGATCTATATATGCTGAAGTTTATTTGTTGTATGTATGTTTATATTTGTTTTGTTTATAATTAAAATGAGATGTTGGGTATCTGCCAATGAGACATCAATCAAAAGAAACAAATAACCATATAAAGCCCCCAAAATGACAAATGTAAAACAATTAAAATGTTAAAACAATTTTACAATAATCAAAAGTCTCCTGTATATATAAAATGTCAACCTTTTAATCAACTTGGGTGTAAAAATATGTGAATACAGTGTACATTAAACAGAAACTTTCAAAGACATTCCATAAACACCAAATTGTCTAAATGACAAGACCCATTTTTTTTGTCTGTTATATCTTTTCTCCCAAAAGTTTTGAAGACAAGTTTCTATACTGGTACTCATATAAAGAGTAACTGTAAGGATTTTTCTGACCTACCTGTAAACATTATTACATAATTATATAATTTGAAAATTTATAGAAATCATGGTGACTAGAGTAAAAGGACAAGAGTATTTAAAATAAATATATTATTTGATAACTACTTCAGTTTTCAATTGTGACTGCATAAATTTAAGAATAAGGAGGTGTGGTATGATTAACAACGAGACAGCTATCTTCAATACATAAAGTAAAAAACTACAAACCATTTGTTAAACGTATCGATGTTATAACCAAGAGAATATTTTTGATTTCTGGTTTTGCTTTCATCACTATTTTGACTGTTTCTGGTTCCAGTGCCAGTGTTTATGTGGCCGCATGTGACTGTGTTGTTTATGTATCCGCACGTGACTGTGTTTATGTGTTCGGCCAGTTTTCGTATTCATGAATACAAATCATTGGAGAGAAGAATATACTTCATTGAGACAGAAACTAAATAACAAAAAGTCCCGGTATAACCAAACTAAATAAAAAAAAGTCCCGGTATAACCAAACTAAATAACAAAAAAGTCCCGGTATAACCAAACTAAATAACAAGAAGTACCGCGGTATAACGAAATAACTTTTGGAGGTTTATGTCTTTACGAAGATGTGGTATGAGTGCCAATGAGACAACTATCCATCCAAGTCACAATGTATAAAAAGTAAACAATTATAGGTCAAAGTACGGCCTTCAACACGGAGCCTTAGCTCACACCGAACAGCAAGCTATAAAGGGCCCCAAAAAGACTAGAATAAAACAATTCAAACTGTTTTATTTATAAATGTTTTTGATTCTTGTCTCGTTAAGTATTATCATTTGGGGTTTGATTCTTGAATATCCTTCAACTGTGACTCCAGTTTGAATCCTGGGATCTATGATGAGTTTATTACCTATATGCCTATATTAGTGTTACCTGGTCTAGTACGGTATGTTCAGAAACCTCGTCAGTGGTTATCTTGTGTCATTTACATCTTCTTAGTCAATGTTATTTGAAGACTGGTGTTGATGGCAACATTTTGATGGTCTTACAAAATGGGCGATAAATTTATACTGGTACAGGGAAAGAATATTTGTGGATAGGGAATGAAACTTTGCACTGCAATATGCCGCCCAAGGAACCCTTAATGAGTTACTGGAAATGTTCTTTAACATTCAGAGAGCGTGAAACTCTTCATTCCCGACGCATCAAATCAAACGTCCCCATTCCGACCCGACTGGGCTGCGTATTTATACATCAATCACAGCCAAACGGACGTTCCTCTTTAACATTGGTTTTACGTCCGGGAGAAGTCCAGATGACCATTATTTCTATTCTCTCGGCTATGGATTCAACATACACACACATATATACAACTCGTCTAAACATCAGCCCAACAATGTTAGATCTGTAAATTTGCTTTCGCAAATTTTTTGTTTGCGACAGCAAATTTACAGATCTAACATTGTTGGGCTGATGTTTAGACGAGTTGTATATACAGAATGTACACAGCTATGTATCACCATCACTGCTGGTGATCCGATGGATAAATCTGTTGTTGAGTTGTCACTGGTTCAGACGTACTTATATATATATATGGTCGTTTTGTTAAAATAAAAAAAAAAACAGCAAAAAAAATTCCAATTGTTTTAGTTATATTCGTATATCAGTGACAAGAAATCGGTTTAGTATAGTGGATGTTATTGTAAGCAGAAACTGAAATGTCAACTAAAGTGACCTTGATGTTTAAGTTTATAAAATGGTAAAAACTGAAATGTCAACTAAAGTGACCTTGATGTTTAAGTTTATAAAATGGTAAAAAATGACAGACTATCATACTTTTACAAGTTTCAACTAAGTGTTTTTGTCACAAGTTCTAGAATCTTATAAAAACTTCAACCACTGCTCTTTACAAGAAGTATTTTAGTTAAAGTAAAGTGGATTTTTGTCTAAAATATGAGATAACGTAAAAGATTAATCTAAACTGTATATATTTTAGAACTATTGCGTGTTATTTACAAGACATGCTTTTCCAAGTTATGTAGTTGAATTGTATGCCTACATATGATATAAGGTGCATAAGGTTTACGCCAATGAGACAGAAACTCATTGACTCAAATATAGAGGTCATCAATATAAATAGACAGGTGTCAAAGTCCACATCGCCCGAATATGGAGATTAAAAAAGTGGGGGTGACACGCTTTTGGAATGTGGGATATAGGGGGTTAAAATGGGGATGTGGGTTATAGGGGGTTAAAAATGGGGATGTGGGTTATAGGGGGTTAAAAATGGGGATGTGGGTTATAGGGGGTTAAAATGGGTTGGTGGGTTATATGGGGTTAAAATGGGGATGTGGGTTATAGGGGGTTAAAATGGGGATGTGGGATATAGGGGGTTAAAATGGGTTGGTGGGTTATATGGGGTTAAAATGGGGATGTGGGTTATAGGGGGTTAAAATGGGGATGTGGTTATAGGGGGTTAAAATGGGGATGTGGGTTATAGGGGGTTAAAATGGGGATGTGGGATATAGGGGGTTAAAATGGGTTGGTGGGTTATATGGGGTTAAAATGGGGATGTGGGTTATAGGCGGTTAAAATGGGGATGTGGTTATAGGGGGTTGAAATGGGGATGTGGGTTATAGGGGGTTAAAATGGGGATGTGGGATATAGGGGGTTAAAATGGGGATGTGGGATATAGAGGGTTAAAATGGGGATGTGGGATATAGGGGGTTAAAATGGGGATGTGGGTTATAGGGGGTTAAAATGGGGATGTGGGATATAGGGGGTTAAAATGGGGATGTGGGATATAGGGGTTTAAAATGGGGATGTGGAATATAGGGGGTTAATATGGGGATGTGGGTTATAGGGGGTTAAAATGGGGATGTGGGATATAGGGGGTTAAAAATGGGGATGTTGGTTTTAGGGGGTTAAAATGGGGATGTGGGATATAGGGGGTTAAAATGGTAATGTGGGTTATAGGGGGTTAAAATGGGGATGTGGAATATAGGGGGTTAATATGGGGATGTGGGTTATAGGGGGTTAAAATGGGGATGTGGGTTATAGGGGGTTAAAATGGGTTGGTGGGTTATATGGGGTTAAAATGGGGATGTGGGTTATAGGCGGTTAAAATGGGGATGTGGTTATAGGGGGTTGAAATGGGGATGTGGGTTATAGGGGGTTAAAATGGGGATGTGGGATATAGGGGGTTAAAATGGGGATGTGGGATATAGAGGGTTAAAATGGGGATGTGGGATATAGGGGGTTAAAATTGGGATGTGGGTTATAGGGGGTTAAAATGGGGATGTGGGATATAGGGGGTTAAAATGGGGATGTGGGATATAGGGGTTTAAAATGGGGATGTGGAATATAGGGGGTTAATATGGGGATGTGGGTTATAGGGGGTTAAAATGGGGATGTGGGATATAGGGGGTTAAAAATGGGGATGTTGGTTTTAGGGGGTTAAAATGGGGATGTGGGATATAGGGGGTTAAAATGGTAATGTGGGATATAGGGGTGAAAATGGGGATGTGGGATATAGGGGGTTATAAAAGTGGGGATTTGGGATACAGGGGTAAAAAAAAGATGGGATCTGGGAAAGACGGAAAAAAAAGTGGGAAGTGGGGAAAATTACAAACCAGCCCGGGGATTTGGGAAATGAGCACCCCCTACTCACCCTACCCCCTCAACAGATACAGACAACCTAAAATTCTCATATCAGATATAAAAACAACCACAAGCAAGGTGTCTGAATTGGAACGGGTTGATTTCGTTGTTGGTGCATCATTTTGAAGTTTGCTATGGCTAGGTCAAACCTTATTAGAGGTCTGCGTGGTTGGATACATTATGCGAAGCGCTTCATACTAACAATGTGCGCATGTTCAACACTTTTACAACTTTATAAAATTACAAAAACGAAGCACTCGACCTAGGAAATCCTTGACTTTACTCTTTAAACTACATTTTTGATGCTATTGCACAGAAATTACAGGTTAAATCAAGCCTTTGCTTTGTTTTGCTATGCATTTGTGTTTAAAGTTGCCACGGAGAGCATGTACAGTTACAAATGTATCATCGTATTGGGAAATAAAGTATAAACGGAATACCACTTCTAATCAAAATTACGGAATCGTATGAAACGTCTATGTAATGTAATTATACAAAAATGTCAATTCAAATGAAATTCAAATCGGCAATTAATTATAATTATTGGTCAACTTAAGTATGTACATTCTGTTTAATAACCGCTTTATTGGTAAGTTAGTTTTAAAGGACGGATACGAAAAGTTTTGACAAGGACGAAAACATTTGAAAAGGTGTAAAGTGGAGACATACAGTTAGCATAACAAGTTTGCAGCAGACGTTTATGTCAATAGTTCAACTTTGTAGCAGGGTGAAATAATAGTTTGTATTCTTTTCATTTTTATAAGGCCAAAAGAAATATAGTTGTGTTCCTGCCTCCCTACCTATCCCACATTTTCATACAAAACCTGAAAAATGTTAGGGCCATTTTAGGCTAAGTACTGTTTATGTCCAAATCATTTCCCTACAAAGTTTGTATAAAATATAAAAAAAAAACTAAAATTATTTCACCTACCCTATTTTTCTACCACGAGGCAGAAAATAATCATATATATTTTTGGCCTATGAGAGATAACATATATCAGATAAAATTATTAATAAAATTTGATTGCTATGGCTCGTACTGGACTATATTTCATCAATACAATGTAATATTTAAAGCCACAGTCATCCTAGACGTGACCAAAAGTTACCAAAATGGTAATGTCAAGTAACTTTAAATAAAAAGGGATTAATATGCATAAAAGACTTTGAATGAATGGACTCAGACGGCTTGAGGGGGTAAATAAACGTTTATCCAGTTTTGATAGCGTGTCAATATTGAAAAAGAAACAGCTATTACGAGATTTGACCTAAAAATCAAAGATATTACATGTAAATATTGATTCAGTAGATTAATCATTTTGTTTAAACTATTTGAATAAGCGTTTAGCCTCTTCAGATTCGGGGGTATTCCGGTTCATGAAAACGTTTTATTTCATGCATTTCTCTATGAATGATTTATGAACTGCATCTACCCAGAGACAGATAGAGAGACTGGTTTAAAAGATTACCAGGGAAATTTATAAAATTCGTTTGTCAAAGCTAAGCATGGGGTGTATTTGATTTATGATATAAGACATATAAAATGCTTTTTCTTTCGTTCATTTTTTATTTTATTTGGCGTGCTTTGTTTGCCATATTACGTCAGACCAAATAACAGATGTACATTTTAATATTCCCAGATCAATATTTTAATCAGACCTATGTTATATAACTGTTACGTAATACCAATAAAAAAGGCTAATTATCATTCGTATTGCGCATGTAATCAGTCCAACTCTTTTCATAAGGTCAACTCTATTCAACAAAATACCTTTTTAAAATGGGTACTTCAAGGTAATGCGTCTATAGTACAAGTATATGCAAGTACGATGTGTGACTATTTTATATTTAAATGGTCATTTGATGTGTTAGATATTGCTAAACACTCGGTGCATAGCAATTTTTTTACATTTTCATAACGCTAATAAAGTAACAAGTAGATATATCAATATCTTTTTTTCAAACTGCCGAATTTGTCATAATTTTAGTCATAAGGAAACCAGACTGTGTTCCATATCAATGAAAACCTTATAGAAAGAATTTGTTTTGATATAGGTAATCTGTTGCAATCCCATTTTTATCATAAATGTGTATTGCATTTACAAATTATTGTCAGATTCCTGAGATTCGACACAATACACTGTGCTCGTTCCTCAAGGTTTAGGAAACAGTTTGTGTTACCTACTAGCTTTTTGAAAAACATTAGAATTGGAAACAAAGACGGTATGCAAATTGACTGTTTCGTCAGGTCTAGACATATAGGTTGACATGCAAAATAATATTGACAAAGAAAAACAAAGGTTGGCTTTGAAGGATTAAACTTTTTCCTTCCAACAGATCACTTCTAATCACTCCTGGGAAATAGTATATTGACAGTTGTTATAATACTATTCACAGATCACTCTTTACTATTGTTTCTTTAGTTCTTCAACTAGCAGAAATCATGACATTCTCTTAACACGTGCTACGGTATTAACGCCCTTAATAAGATATGAAGTACTTATTTAAAGTATAACTGCAAACCGAATGTACCACTTTAATATGCAATCAAGACCATGCATGTCCGTAAATATGTAGATATAAACTTCTGCACTGTTGAGTATATAACCTTAAAAAATCTAAAAATTGTGTTAGCAGAGACTTGGTGATTTTGTATGCCTCTGGTATTAGACAAAACAATTGATGACCAGGTCATAATGCCGAAACTATTTTATTTTCGATGAATAAACACAATAAAAAATGTTTTTCATCGGACAACACTTTGTGTTAATGTAATAATAACAACAGACATAAAGAATGAACGGACATTTTCATGTATTATGATATAATTGAGAATGGAAACGAGGAATGTGTCAAATGTGGAATGTGTCAAAAAGACAACAACCGACCAAAGAGCAGAAAACAGCCCAACTCCCCCAATGGGTCTTCAACGCAGCGAGGAAATCCCGCACCCGGAATCGTGCTTCAGCAAGATCCTTATGATACATAATACAAATTGAGCAATCATTTAGAAAATGCTTTTGAACAAGAATGTATAACATTTCTATCTTATAAGGATTTTGCCGCTCTAATAAAATTTGTAACAAGTTTATAAACCCGATTGCTATTGATGGGGGCGAGCTTGGTTACCGAAGTATTGACGTTTCCGTCCTTATCTACAATATGCAATTGTTTAAACGGTCACGTGGTCTTGTACATTAAGAAAACCTTAAAATTGTACATGCATTTGTTGAAGTACAGTTCTGCATGCTTAATGTCAATTGCGAATAATGGAAGAAGTTAAAGAATACATATAGAAGTGACAAGACTGACTAAAACTGTGAACAACAAAATTGTATCATTTTTACCAGTCGTTTGAAGAAAATATATATGTACTAAACAGTCATTGTGTTTCTTTGCACACTGACAAAACACTTGACATTAATAGTAAAACCTCATCAGATATACCAGGCTTATAATTTAGTACGCTAGATGCGCGTTTCGTCTACATTAGACTCATCAGTGGCGCTCAAATCAAAACAGTTGCTAAACAAAATCGATTATTACGAAGTTGTAGAGCTTTAAAAACCGAAAATTCGACAAGTTGTGCCAAATTCGACTAAGGCAATCTATATCTGTGTGTAGAAAAATGTCAGCACTGAATATTTCAGCTTTATATAAACAGTAAATTTACAGAAATTGAACATATCAATGATATTTCATTTCAGCACTAAAACTCATAGAAGACCTGTCCAAATTCCTGAAAAGTTTGTTTCAAATTCGTCGTTTCAGAATCATAAATCATTTCGATCAACGGTTTTGTATTGATAGTATCGGTATATCTATTCACTTGTAAGTTCTTAACTCGAACAATTGAGAGCTTGGCATATTGAACATGCAGTCACTTGCATATTTAAAAAGATCGTATATTTGTCTTTTGGTTTCGGTGTCATTGTGTACCTGTTTCAGTGACGTATACACATCCACGTCTCTGCCAGACGGTGCCAATTGTGGACACATTTTATGATCATTTCATACACGTGGTGTCGTCATCATTGCATAGAAGGTAGTATCATCTGGTGTATATATGTAGGACTCAAATCTATGGCGGGTTCCAAATCTATGGCATATTCCTAATCTATGGCAGATGTGACGTTACAAACGTCAAACAAATCAAATCTATGGCAGATTTTTGTTTTCTCCAAATCTATGGCAGATCTTTAAATTACGTCACAATAGAATAACGCAATATTACATCGTCGCCGCCGCAAACGTTGGCGATACTCATAGATTTGAACACGATTCCAGATGAAGGTATTTTCCTCGACAACAATTTGCGGATGGTTTAAAGGAAGATATGACCTATTATCCGGAAGAGGGATAAAATATGCTGTACCGGCCGAAACCCGCGATGAACAAGGACACCGCTTTTTTCAGTACCGGATATTTTAGAAAAGGAGTTATAGTACATATTTTACCCTCTACAGCTGGCAAAGTTTATAAAGTGAAAGATAAAATTACCGGATACCAATTTGATTTAAATCGTCATCAAACAAAAATGATATTAACGATGAAGTAAATATTATTTGAAAATTCAAACTGTTCATTTTTATTTATCATTTTTGTTTTATAAAAAAACCTATCCCCTTTTTTTGTTTATAAGGGACTTACTAGTTGGTTTAATGAATGGGTTATATAGGTAACATGCACAGATTAAAAAGTGTTTATTTTTACGGTGCACAACATTTCAATCTTGAAGTCTGTATTAAGGTATATGATTTCATCATTTACGAATTTGATTGGTTGCCAACACGATTTGGTTGGACCATTATGAAATGTTTATTTCACAAATATTTATATACATGCTCCCGTCGTACATGTCCACTTGTTCAAGACAAGTCATTGGTCGTCTATGTACTGCATTGTTCCCATTTGCACAAAATTTGCCATAGATTTGAAAACAACAAAAAACCCGCCGTAGATTAGGAAATTACAAAACTTTCCATAGATTAGGATTGTAAAACAATCTGCCATAGATTTGGGTTGGCATGACGTCACATTTACCATAAATTAGGAATCTGCCATAGATTTGGAACCCATCATAGATTTGAGTCCTACATATATATATATACCTTACGGCAATAAACGAAATATCGGTCGACCTTGACAGCATTTGATGTTGGCATTTGTTTATTTTTTCCATTACTATACCATAATGCATCTGTCAACCGATCGTGATCATTAAGATGTTTATTCTGATAGGAATCTTCGATGTTGCGCCAAACGATATAGAAAACAATGCCATTGACGAACCTCAAGGATAGCAATTAAGAGTTGAACCGTGTTTAATGTGGTTATGTGTGGGACGTCCTCATATCATTGTCGTGGTAATAAATAACAAATAAAGTATATATGTTGATGAATAAAACAGCATGTACCCGCCTTTTCTTTGATCAAGTGTTTTGGTTCAAAGTTTTCGTTGACCACGTTTTTGATTGAAAACTTCATAACGACAACAGGGTTTAAAAAAGTGTTGGTTTTTTTTACTGTATGTGACAACAAATCGACCAAATGATGCCATTCTGGATGTTTAGACATAAATAATGCATGTTTATCTTTGCATAGTTTTCATTGCTTTTGTATTAAAAGCATCGACCATACGCAGTCAACGCACTAACAACATTTACGGGTTTGAAGGGGAACATGGTTTGATTTTTAAATTCTATTTTAAATTGATTTGTTAAACGTTTTGCATCATCTTTTAAAAATTGATTGGGACTTGACAATGTGAAGCAAATAAATAATGAATACTTTCATTGCAAACTTACGTGCAGCGGCGGGACCCAAAGGAGCTAAGGTACTTTCTTGTAGCCATAAACTTGTAGTTTTAATACATTTTTCACATTTGTGACTATCCTCTCATAAAAAAAAAGTCGATGGGTATCTCAACCCCTTATTAAAAATCTTGAATGCAGTGTTATATACCTCGTGAGCTACTGTACCGTTCTAGAGACAATACAATGGTACTGTAGAAAATACAATGGTGCTGTAGAAAAATACAATGGTACTGTAGAAAAATACAATGGTACTGTAGTCTGTACAAATGATGAACTAAAACATTTAGATTAATTGACAATTATGGATAAAGCTTAATACTTAAATTTTCACACGTATGGACATTGATTAAAGTGGCATTAACTGCTAAATTCATACTTAACGATTTTACTCAATTCTGATATTTGATTTATAATATTTATTTTGTAATTACAGCAAGCTTGTCTCTAAACTTTATTCTGAGCTGGTTTACTATCAGACAATCTGTGGTTAGTCTCTGGTGCATGATTTTTTTTATTATTAATTGTTTTTGGCTTTTAACTAGCTTTCAGTAACTGCGAGTACTCTCCAATCGTACTTTCGTGTTAATTTGACCTATTGACACAAATTGAAATGCATTTCTTTATTCAATGTTAACTTATTTTGTGTTATATATCGTCTTACTATTTTAAATATGTACCACGAAGTATTTAGTATGACGAAATATTTTTTATTTCTGTACTCGTACTTTGAATAGCTAATTTATTTTGTAAAACATGTTTCTGTACTCCTAACAACAAAATTATTATATTTAATTTAACCTGTGTGCGTTACTTTATTTAACGCCATTTTGTCCTAGGTTTAAGTTGTCTTTTTGACATTGAAATATCTTTTTTATTTATATTGTGTCATAGATCAAACTAATTCGTTCAGTGTATATTTACTTGTTTTTGTGTATTGTCTTTTTGATCGAGTAAATCCATTTCAATTGATATTTTATTGTGTGTCTTTTTATGTTGTAATGTTATACCACTGTTTCAGGTTAGGATGAAGGTTGGCGCCTGTTAAAACGTTTAAACCCGCTGCATTTTTATGCACCTGCCCTAAGTCAGGAGCCTGTTGTTCAGTGGTTCAGCGGTAGTCGTTTGTTGGTGTGGTTCATACGTGTTTAGTTTTTTATATAGATTAGACCGTTGGTTTTCCTGTTTGAATTGTTTTACACTAGTCTTTTTGGGGCCCTTTATAGCTTGCTGTTCGATGTAAGCAATAATGAAAACATAACTCGTATCATATCATGACAGTACATCATAAGCCTATTTGGCTGGCTGAAAATCGCTTGTATATTTGAATATAATTGTTTGGACTCGTTAAAATATATCAGCATTGTGTGTGTTACGTATAGAGTTTACGCCATTTTATTAACCATCGAGATGTGCTGCGATGAATTCCGATGGTTATATGACCCGATATAAACATGATTATAAATAGAAATTCGCTGTCGTATAATGACGAGTTTCCCGAAGTCTGTTTGATTTCATGTCAAGGAAGTACCGAAAGCAAAACCTATGTTTTTATTAGAATGTTATTACATGCAACAACTTGTATTTCTAATGGACTTTAGTCAAGTTGATGTAAGATTAACAATAATTAAACAAATAACATTCTGTACAATGCATTTCAAAATGTGATGTAAGTTGTCTATTTTATTTGCTTAGTCTATTCCGGAGCCTTGGTTTGACATATGGATATGAAACAAGAACTGAAACCATTGACCGATATCATCACAGCTGACTTTGGATTGCGACGTTGCTGTGCGCAGGAGTCCTGACACAAAGGTTACAATTTACATTGTATATCAAACTTAGTACATTTATAATATAATTGAGCTGCGTCGGATAGAAATCGACCTTAGGCAAGTGCACGTATACATGTACATGTATAAGACTTTGATTGATTTTGGAACATTTAAATACGAAATAAAAGATGAATTTTTGTCTGTTTTGTAGGGATCTTATAACAACTCAAATTGCAAACAGTTTACAGACTTCACATAGAGATTTTTCAACCGGAAATAAGTTAACAGATGTATTGATATTCATTTGCATAAGGTCGATTTCTATCCGACGCAGCTCATATGCTTCCGATGAGGTGAAGGTCAAACCATTATTATTGGTGTGCAGGAGAAATCTTGCTTTATGGTGCGATTTGAATTGGTTCGTTAAAATGAGTGACTGGATTATTTGTAGCTCACAATCCCAATTTCATCGATTTCCCCATTTTCCTCGTTCAACAATTGTCATTCCATTTTTTTCTTTGTTTGAAATGCGAAAATAACTAAACTCATCATAGATACCAGGCCTAAAATTCTGTACGCCAGACCGGTGTTTAGTCTACTAAAGGCTTTTCAGAGACGCTCATATAAAAAAGTGTTAAAAGGGTCAAATAAAGTACGAGGTTGCAGAGCATTGAGGACCCAAAATTCCGAAAAGTTTGGCCAAATGCAGCTAAGGTAATCTATATTCATGGAGTAGAAAATCCCGAGTAGTTCGAAAAATTCAAAGTTTTTGTAAACAATTTATTTATAGCTATATGACCATATCAATGGCAATTCATGTCAACATAGAAGTGCAATACTTGACAAATAATAAGCCCGCTGTCGCCACTTTCGAAAATAATATTAAGTTTGATTTTTTTAACACTTTTTCAACAAAAATATAGTTTGGAGAGCCTGTTTTTCAACTTGATATATTGTATACTAGAAGAGTGGTGGTTGTAACCTATAGGCACTTAATCAATGAGTACTTTGTCTATTAACTTATATATACTGTCTTAGTGCAGTTGTCTTGTGTATTGACACTGACCTACATACATTATCATATCTGATCTAATTACGTCCAAACATTAACAGAAAAAGTTGTACTCAAACATGTATGTTTTAATTAATACCAGATTTTGTTTATCATTGAGGGAAGCATGTGTGGCATTGCCGCAAAAAGGGATCGACCAGTCCAGAAACTGTGTTGCATGATTGGATATTTCATTGTTAGGACAATCGACGGGACAAACGTTTGCACTATCCATTAAATTTTAATAACTTAATCTTTTCGTGACAAAGTCCTTATAAAGTTCATGGCGACATCTTCATTTTTTAGTCACTGTACTTAGTTGAGTTTTTTCATCTCGTCGCTCCGAAATCTGATTTTTAACAGAAGTAGGAGGCGATGAATTTTAGTAACAAGTTTTCAATTAATGATAAAAAAATGAGATCTACAACAAACTTTGTTAAATTTCCGACACAATAAATAACGTGAGAAAGATTGATTAATCTATTGTATTGTTAGTGTTTAACGCCACTTTTGACACTATTGGCTATATCATGGCGGTCAAGTTGTGTATGATTGGCGGAGGAAGCCGGAGTGCCCCGAGAGAACCACCGTCCTTTGGCAATACAAATGACAATCCTAATCAATGAAGATTAGAATTGAACGCATCTTCCACGTGCGGGGTTCAAACTCACAATCTTGGTGTTGCAGCCTCATGTTTTTTCTCACATTTCTGTGTGGTGATTTAGCAAAATACCAATTGAAGATCCACATGTGTCCCACAGGCAAACTGCTTATGCAGATCAGTGAATTTATCTTTGTTTCAGAAAACATCTTTCTGTTTATAATTATCTGTAAAATTGGTATACTTGAACGAAATGAATGTTTTAAGTAGACAAACACGACCGTTGTCATATTCATTGTCGTAATATACCGGTACATAGGTATGCACAACATGCAGTGTATTACCATCAAGCTATTTATAAACTTCTCAAGTTTTACTGAGGCAGTCAGTAATAGTTTTGGTTTGTTCAATTTGACCATCAAGGACGAATAACTATGGTAACGCCAGGCATAATGTCACAAATCTTTACTCTGATTGGACAAAATTACGGAATTGAACAGAAACCAACAAAATAGATATATGCTACATAAAAGGAAAACATTACGGACAAAAAATCAAACTTAAAAATGAAATTATCCAGATAAATAAAATACATTCAGGGAAAGAAGGTGTCATTAACAACACTGTCAAATTGTTTGGAATGTGTATGATAATAGCCTTTAATAATACATGAGCAGGTAAATATCCCTGACAGGTTCATAAGATCTTCAATTGAAGCTAATGCTGGCAAGGATTTATATAGCACTACAGTACTTGATGCTGGTCAATTAGGCTATTAATAGCTCCAGTTATAAATAAATATATCTTATCGACTTTGTGTACTTGTAAGTGCAGTCTAAAACTTCCAAGGCGCAATTATAATCTCAAAGAAAACAAACTATTATAAGTACTTGAAATAAAGAATGTCAAAATACATATATCATATGAGTTTAATTGCTTGTCAAAAGCTGTATTATCGAATATATATGATCTGGATATTCTGGATATTATATATATGGCTTAAAGAATTAAACAATGGCGAAAAAATAAAAAAAAATGGGCTAACAAACAAATAATAATAAGGATAAAAGCTGCAATGTACTTTATCACGCTATGTATACCCTGTCGTCGCACACGGTCTCGCTCCTTTTTGGGGTGAATGCGATTGCTTCATTTTTTGCTTATAACCTTGATTTTTATCATTTCAATTGATTTATGAGATTTGAATGTCTGTTAACTATCGTTGCCTATATGTACCGCTCGATCATTTTTCCCTAAGTTAAATCTCATTATTTCCCGGTAAAATCTCATTATTTCCCTAAAGTTAAATCTCATTATTTCCCTAAAGCATAATATCATTATTTCCCGTTGAAATCTCATTATTTTCTTCAACATGGAAATGGAGTTATGTCTTTGAAATCGCTCTGTTATACAACAACGCACCAAAAAATGCTTTGAAGTATTATATATCTGACTAAAGATCAATGAGACGTACTGGTTTTTGAACTCTCTGACGGTCGTTTCGGTGTCAAGGTTGTTTAAGTTTCTGTTGTAGGTATCTGAATGAGAACTGAGTTATGCTTGTTTAAGTTTCTGTTGTAGGTATCTGAATGAGAACTGAGTTATTCTTGTTGAAGTTTCTGCTGTAGGGTATCTGAATGAGAACTGAGTTATGCTTGTTGAAGTTTCTGCTGTAGGGTATCTGAATGAGAACTGAGTTATGCTTGTTGAAGTTTCTGCTGTAGGGTATCTGAATGAGAACTGAGTTATGCTTGTTTAAGTTTCTGGTGTAGGTATCTGAATGAGAACTGAGTTATGGATGTTGAAGTTTCTGCTGTAGGGTATCTGAATGAGAACTGAGTTATGCTTGTTTAAGTTTCTGTTGTAGGTATCTGATTGAGAACTGAGTTATGCTTGTTTAAGTTTCTGTTGTAGGTATCTGATTGAGAACTGAGTTATGCTTGTTTAAGTTTCTGTTGTAGGTATCTGAATGAGAACTGAGTTATGCTTGTTTAAGTTTCTGTTGTAGGTATCTGATTGAGAACTGAGTTATGCTTGTTGAATTTTCTGTTGTAGGTATCTGAATGAGAACTGTCCGTTTGTTCGGTTGATTGTTCATGTGTCCACTTGATATCCGTAACTAATCCTAAACTGACAGGATTTTCTTGAAATATTCTGAAAATCTTTAGTTCCTTACGGCATTTTGACGTTAAAGGTTTTTTTTTTATAGCAAAACATGGAATTCACCATATATGGAGATATGACAAATTTAGGAAGGCATTTTGTATTTGGTTCTATATGAAAGAATGAATTTCAATGTAACAATCAATAAATCTAATTACATATAACGCCCTCTCCCATTTTATTTTTCTTCTTGTGTAATTTGGAGGTCCAGTTTCAAAACTGCAATCACATATTGAGAGCGGGGCATGCATTTGTACGTCAGGTCACAGTTTTTCTTATTTTGAACTACAACAAACACTATGTTCATATATTTGTTGACTTTGGTTAATAAGAGGAACGTAATAAAGGAGTGCTTTGAATATCAGTCAAAGTGCAATTGTCGTGTATATAGGTATTGCCACTGGTCTATATATCAAACTGGATGATCAAATAGTAAGTCCAAACAATAGGAAAATATTGGTATGTATACACATGTGCATATGCTTTATCGATTCCAAATGAGATTTATCATTTTGGGAAGTATAAACTCATCATAGGTACCAGGATTAAAATTTTGTACGACAGATGCGCGTTTCGTCTTCAAAAGACTCATCAGTGCCGCTCGAATAAAAAAAATAAAAAGTCAAATAAAGTACGAAGTTTAAGAGGATTGAGGACACAAAATTCCGAGAGACTTTGCCAAATACAGCTAAGGTAATCTATTCCTGGGGTAGAAAACCTTAGTATTTCGAAAAATTCGAAGTTTTGTAAACAGTTAATTTATGTCGCGGTGCCACAAGGAATTAGATCAGAAATGGTGCATGTTTGGATATATGATTGCTCAGAACGGCGATTGGAGAAAACAATGAAGATTGCCTGGGGTCTGAGATTCTGTGAATTTTTATTAATGAGGACGAAACCTCAACTCGAATAAAGGAGTCGTTATATTCCGCTGCCCTACGATAGCTTCGCGCGAGTGTGGGAGAGATCAATCACAGGGAATGCCTGATTTATTTTGGTTGACGAAACATTTGAGTTTATGTATTTGTCTATTCAGTCCTTAAATTTCATCGTGACATCTGCATGTATATATCTTGGGTTTTTAATTGTTTGGTTACTGTTTCATTTCCGCTATTGGATGAATAATCCAATCAGAATCTACAAAAAGTGCTGTTCAATTTCCAACACGTATAAAATAGCTTCAGCAAGAATAGTAAGGGGACGACCATTTGATATTCTGGGGGGGGGGGGGGGGGGGGGGGGGGGGGGACAGGAGGATTTGTTTTGGATGGGTTATTTATTTTTGTGGACCAAAAGGACAGATTATTTATTTTCTGCACTGTTGAAGCAAAATTTTTCATTTTCATTAAAACAAGGGACTGATTATCTATTTTCACAATTATATTTATAATATTTGAAAACATACAATTTTTAAATTCTTAAATAAATAACATAGTCAATTAAGTCAATCAGAATTAGGTAGTTAATCTTCTGAATTGCAAACTTCATATATTGCATACGTACAAGGTATTAAAGCTGGGCTGTAACTAGCCTCTTTTAAAAGTTGTCAAACATTTTCGCCTAGCGGAGCGAGGCGAAAAAAAAATCGGCGAAGAGTCTGGGGTTAGCTAAAGGGCCCAAGAAGCTATAGAAAAAATGGCACAAAATCATGCATTATGCGCGTTTCCCAGACCCTTTTTTAATCTGAAACGCAAGTTCTGTTTTAATTTTTTGACAATATTCTGGTCTCAAAGCAAAATATATAGATTCAGTGTAAGACTTTAAGTTTTTAGGGACAACATCAAAAGACCAATATGTAGGACAAAGCAAAACATGTTTCAGTTTGCAGAAAAAACCTTTTATGCCTGTCAATTATGTTTTTTTCAAATTAAGTTAAGAGGGGGCTGATTATCATTGATATAACTATGTCATGTCAGTTTTTATAACACATTTCAATTACAACTTGATGTAGTTCCTAACTGGGATACAATTTAAGTAGTTTGTAATAGACAAAAGGTCCTTAAATATAATAAAACTCAAGTTTAAAACATAATTACTAAATTACAAATACAATGCAACACTAAGAGAATAGTCATAAAGAAGGGCAATCAATGAACAAAAGACAAACCCGGGAACAGATAAAATACAAAACGACAAACATTATAGACAATCAACACTGAAAAAAAAAATAAATGAGAAACATGGATCTCAAAAAACAGGGGCTACGTCAGAGGGTGAACAGAACTTGCTTCTTGCAAGACACTTGCCGTGAAAACAATTTGATATGAAGACAAGCTTTTGTTTTGAAATTTCCAACATGAGGCATTTGCCTCAATGTAGTTACGGCCCTGTAATAAAAGTGAGGTAATTGATCACGAGACAATATACCTCAAGAAGGCCAAAATACCTGATTAAGTCAATTTTAGAGCTGAAATTTCCCATAAACAGACTTGTTCATCCAAAAAAGATGATTAAACATGATTACTTACATCAAATTTGACTTATTTTCATTGGAATAGGTACAACTTCTAAAAATTGAATTTCTGATGATTCTCTGTAATAGGAAGTACACCACTAATTCATGGCCCCATTGCTTTCTATGTTAAATTCCTCAATTTCAAGCAGACACAGCTCTTTTGTTTTAAGTTCAAATAAAGTGACAATCATTGCATGTCAAATCAACACTTTATGGTGTCTTGTACTGAAAAAATCAACATACCTTTAATGGCATATAAGAAAGAACTGGTTCCCGGAACTTCGGATGTACCAAAACAGGTACTTCAGATCTGACAAACAGGCAAAATGTACCCTCTTTATAAAATTTGGTGCTGTTTTTTTAATATTCAAAATTATAAGTCAAAAAATGTTCTACAATGATCACCAGTCATTCAGCTTTCATTTGATACCAACAATACCTAAATATTCTACATATTTTGAAAGTTACACTCATGCGTAGGAACTATTTTGTGTTAAATATGTACTACTTTCTGGTATGTGCTTTCTGGCCGGGCCGAATTAGTGGTGTTACACCTATAACAGAACCAAACTTGCTATTTTGACTTCATCATTACTTCATTTCATTCTATGATCTATTTCAAGCAATAAAAAACATGTAAAGCTTTAGTCCAACTACTATTTTACTAATTTTAAGCTCAAATTGGACTGGTAGTAACATATGGGTTATTCAAAGAAAACTGCATATGGATATTACTAATGGCCAATATACTTTTTTTATTCTCAATATCATTGTTATATTTAATAATTTCTAATAGGAAAACAATGTGCGTACCAATAGTCATATTTTACCAGAGTTTGTTCATTTAATAAAAAATATATTAGACCAGACCTAAGACATAATTGAGAATATTGTCCCCCTTTTTTCTTCAAATTGGAAAATGGACATTTTTGGTATAAACCATACTTCTGTGGTACAACATAGATTATTAAGAGCAATTTATATATCCCTCAGCTGGATAACTTGCTAAACTGGTTCAAAATTGCATGTACAGTGAGATTTTGGAATTCTTATATGAGTATATACCAATTGCCTAGATTGTAAAAGGCTACCATAAGAAAACCAATAAAACTTGAAAAATCATAGGATTATTTGACCAAGAGCTATTTTTTTACCATAAACAAGTCATAATATACATGTATTATTGATTGCAATCCCAAATAATGCAAAAATAATAACTTGGAGTCAATTCTTAACTGCATGCATGTTGTGTGACCATAAAAGGCCAAAATACCTGATTAAGTCAATTTTAGAGCTGAAATTTCCCATAAACAGACTTGTTCATCCAAAAAAGATGATTAAACATGATTACTTACATCAAATTTGACTTATTTTCATTGGAATAGGTACAACTTCTAAAAATTGAATTTCTGATGATTCTCTGTAATAGGAAGTACACCACTAATTCATGGCCCCATTGCTTTCTATGTTAAATTCCTCAATTTCAAGCAGACACAGCTCTTTTGTTTTAAGTTCAAATAAAGTGACAATCATTGCATGTCAAATCAACACTTTATGGTGTCTTGTACTGAAAAAATCAACATACCTTTAATGGCATATAAGAAAGAACTGGTTCCCGGAACTTCGGATGTACCAAAACAGGTACTTCAGATCTGACAAACAGGCAAAATGTACCCTCTTTATAAAATTTGGTGCTGTTTTTTTAATATTCAAAATTATAAGTCAAAAAATGTTCTACAATGATCACCAGTCATTCAGCTTTCATTTGATACCAACAATACCTAAATATTCTACATATTTTGAAAGTTACACTCATGCGTAGGAACTATTTTGTGTTAAATATGTACTACTTTCTGGTATGTGCTTTCTGGCCGGGCCGAATTAGTGGTGTTACACCTATAACAGAACCAAACTTGCTATTTTGACTTCATCATTACTTCATTTCATTCTATGATCTATTTCAAGCAATAAAAAACATGTAAAGCTTTAGTCCAACTACTATTTTACTAATTTTAAGCTCAAATTGGACTGGTAGTAACATATGGGTTATTCAAAGAAAACTGCATATGGATATTACTAATGGCCAATATACTTTTTTTATTCTCAATATCATTGTTATATTTAATAATTTCTAATAGGAAAACAATGTGCGTACCAATAGTCATATTTTACCAGAGTTTGTTCATTTAATAAAAAATATATTAGACCAGACCTAAGACATAATTGAGAATATTGTCCCCCTTTTTTCTTCAAATTGGAAAATGGACATTTTTGGTATAAACCATACTTCTGTGGTACAACATAGATTATTAAGAGCAATTTATATATCCCTCAGCTGGATAACTTGCTAAACTGGTTCAAAATTGCATGTACAGTGAGATTTTGGAATTCTTATATGAGTATATACCAATTGCCTAGATTGTAAAAGGCTACCATAAGAAAACCAATAAAACTTGAAAAATCATAGGATTATTTGACCAAGAGCTATTTTTTTACCATAAACAAGTCATAATATACATGTATTATTGATTGCAATCCCAAATAATGCAAAAATAATAACTTGGAGTCAATTCTTAACTGCATGCATGTTGTGTGACCATAAAAGGCCAAAATACCTGATTAAGTCAATTTTAGAGCTGAAATTTCCCATAAACAGACTTGTTCATCCAAAAAAGATGATTAAACATGATTACTTACATCAAATTTGACTTATTTTCATTGGAATAGGTACAACTTCTAAAAATTGAATTTCTGATGATTCTCTGTAATAGGAAGTACACCACTAATTCATGGCCCCATTGCTTTCTATGTTAAATTCCTCAATTTCAAGCAGACACAGCTCTTTTGTTTTAAGTTCAAATAAAGTGACAATCATTGCATGTCAAATCAACACTTTATGGTGTCTTGTACTGAAAAAATCAACATACCTTTAATGGCATATAAGAAAGAACTGGTTCCCGGAACTTCGGATGTACCAAAACAGGTACTTCAGATCTGACAAACAGGCAAAATGTACCCTCTTTATAAAATTTGGTGCTGTTTTTTTAATATTCAAAATTATAAGTCAAAAAATGTTCTACAATGATCACCAGTCATTCAGCTTTCATTTGATACCAACAATACCTAAATATTCTACATATTTTGAAAGTTACACTCATGCGTAGGAACTATTTTGTGTTAAATATGTACTACTTTCTGGTATGTGCTTTCTGGCCGGGCCGAATTAGTGGTGTTACACCTATAACAGAACCAAACTTGCTATTTTGACTTCATCATTACTTCATTTCATTCTATGATCTATTTCAAGCAATAAAAAACATGTAAAGCTTTAGTCCAACTACTATTTTACTAATTTTAAGCTCAAATTGGACTGGTAGTAACATATGGGTTATTCAAAGAAAACTGCATATGGATATTACTAATGGCCAATATACTTTTTTTATTCTCAATATCATTGTTATATTTAATAATTTCTAATAGGAAAACAATGTGCGTACCAATAGTCATATTTTACCAGAGTTTGTTCATTTAATAAAAAATATATTAGACCAGACCTAAGACATAATTGAGAATATTGTCCCCCTTTTTTCTTCAAATTGGAAAATGGACATTTTTGGTATAAACCATACTTCTGTGGTACAACATAGATTATTAAGAGCAATTTATATATCCCTCAGCTGGATAACTTGCTAAACTGGTTCAAAATTGCATGTACAGTGAGATTTTGGAATTCTTATATGAGTATATACCAATTGCCTAGATTGTAAAAGGCTACCATAAGAAAACCAATAAAACTTGAAAAATCATAGGATTATTTGACCAAGAGCTATTTTTTTACCATAAACAAGTCATAATATACATGTATTATTGATTGCAATCCCAAATAATGCAAAAATAATAACTTGGAGTCAATTCTTAACTGCATGCATGTTGTGTGACCATAAAAGGCCAAAATACCTGATTAAGTCAATTTTAGAGCTGAAATTTCCCATAAACAGACTTGTTCATCCAAAAAAGATGATTAAACATGATTACTTACATCAAATTTGACTTATTTTCATTGGAATAGGTACAACTTCTAAAAATTGAATTTCTGATGATTCTCTGTAATAGGAAGTACACCACTAATTCATGGCCCCATTGCTTTCTATGTTAAATTCCTCAATTTCAAGCAGACACAGCTCTTTTGTTTTAAGTTCAAATAAAGTGACAATCATTGCATGTCAAATCAACACTTTATGGTGTCTTGTACTGAAAAAATCAACATACCTTTAATGGCATATAAGAAAGAACTGGTTCCCGGAACTTCGGATGTACCAAAACAGGTACTTCAGATCTGACAAACAGGCAAAATGTACCCTCTTTATAAAATTTGGTGCTGTTTTTTTAATATTCAAAATTATAAGTCAAAAAATGTTCTACAATGATCACCAGTCATTCAGCTTTCATTTGATACCAACAATACCTAAATATTCTACATATTTTGAAAGTTACACTCATGCGTAGGAACTATTTTGTGTTAAATATGTACTACTTTCTGGTATGTGCTTTCTGGCCGGGCCGAATTAGTGGTGTTACACCTATAACAGAACCAAACTTGCTATTTTGACTTCATCATTACTTCATTTCATTCTATGATCTATTTCAAGCAATAAAAAACATGTAAAGCTTTAGTCCAACTACTATTTTACTAATTTTAAGCTCAAATTGGACTGGTAGTAACATATGGGTTATTCAAAGAAAACTGCATATGGATATTACTAATGGCCAATATACTTTTTTTATTCTCAATATCATTGTTATATTTAATAATTTCTAATAGGAAAACAATGTGCGTACCAATAGTCATATTTTACCAGAGTTTGTTCATTTAATAAAAAATATATTAGACCAGACCTAAGACATAATTGAGAATATTGTCCCCCTTTTTTCTTCAAATTGGAAAATGGACATTTTTGGTATAAACCATACTTCTGTGGTACAACATAGATTATTAAGAGCAATTTATATATCCCTCAGCTGGATAACTTGCTAAACTGGTTCAAAATTGCATGTACAGTGAGATTTTGGAATTCTTATATGAGTATATACCAATTGCCTAGATTGTAAAAGGCTACCATAAGAAAACCAATAAAACTTGAAAAATCATAGGATTATTTGACCAAGAGCTATTTTTTTACCATAAACAAGTCATAATATACATGTATTATTGATTGCAATCCCAAATAATGCAAAAATAATAACTTGGAGTCAATTCTTAACTGCATGCATGTTGTGTGACCATAAAAGGCCAAAATACCTGATTAAGTCAATTTTAGAGCTGAAATTTCCCATAAACAGACTTGTTCATCCAAAAAAGATGATTAAACATGATTACTTACATCAAATTTGACTTATTTTCATTGGAATAGGTACAACTTCTAAAAATTGAATTTCTGATGATTCTCTGTAATAGGAAGTACACCACTAATTCATGGCCCCATTGCTTTCTATGTTAAATTCCTCAATTTCAAGCAGACACAGCTCTTTTGTTTTAAGTTCAAATAAAGTGACAATCATTGCATGTCAAATCAACACTTTATGGTGTCTTGTACTGAAAAAATCAACATACCTTTAATGGCATATAAGAAAGAACTGGTTCCCGGAACTTCGGATGTACCAAAACAGGTACTTCAGATCTGACAAACAGGCAAAATGTACCCTCTTTATAAAATTTGGTGCTGTTTTTTTAATATTCAAAATTATAAGTCAAAAAATGTTCTACAATGATCACCAGTCATTCAGCTTTCATTTGATACCAACAATACCTAAATATTCTACATATTTTGAAAGTTACACTCATGCGTAGGAACTATTTTGTGTTAAATATGTACTACTTTCTGGTATGTGCTTTCTGGCCGGGCCGAATTAGTGGTGTTACACCTATAACAGAACCAAACTTGCTATTTTGACTTCATCATTACTTCATTTCATTCTATGATCTATTTCAAGCAATAAAAAACATGTAAAGCTTTAGTCCAACTACTATTTTACTAATTTTAAGCTCAAATTGGACTGGTAGTAACATATGGGTTATTCAAAGAAAACTGCATATGGATATTACTAATGGCCAATATACTTTTTTTATTCTCAATATCATTGTTATATTTAATAATTTCTAATAGGAAAACAATGTGCGTACCAATAGTCATATTTTACCAGAGTTTGTTCATTTAATAAAAAATATATTAGACCAGACCTAAGACATAATTGAGAATATTGTCCCCCTTTTTTCTTCAAATTGGAAAATGGACATTTTTGGTATAAACCATACTTCTGTGGTACAACATAGATTATTAAGAGCAATTTATATATCCCTCAGCTGGATAACTTGCTAAACTGGTTCAAAATTGCATGTACAGTGAGATTTTGGAATTCTTATATGAGTATATACCAATTGCCTAGATTGTAAAAGGCTACCATAAGAAAACCAATAAAACTTGAAAAATCATAGGATTATTTGACCAAGAGCTATTTTTTTACCATAAACAAGTCATAATATACATGTATTATTGATTGCAATCCCAAATAATGCAAAAATAATAACTTGGAGTCAATTCTTAACTGCATGCATGTTGTGTGACCATAAAAGGCCAAAATACCTGATTAAGTCAATTTTAGAGCTGAAATTTCCCATAAACAGACTTGTTCATCCAAAAAAGATGATTAAACATGATTACTTACATCAAATTTGACTTATTTTCATTGGAATAGGTACAACTTCTAAAAATTGAATTTCTGATGATTCTCTGTAATAGGAAGTACACCACTAATTCATGGCCCCATTGCTTTCTATGTTAAATTCCTCAATTTCAAGCAGACACAGCTCTTTTGTTTTAAGTTCAAATAAAGTGACAATCATTGCATGTCAAATCAACACTTTATGGTGTCTTGTACTGAAAAAATCAACATACCTTTAATGGCATATAAGAAAGAACTGGTTCCCGGAACTTCGGATGTACCAAAACAGGTACTTCAGATCTGACAAACAGGCAAAATGTACCCTCTTTATAAAATTTGGTGCTGTTTTTTTAATATTCAAAATTATAAGTCAAAAAATGTTCTACAATGATCACCAGTCATTCAGCTTTCATTTGATACCAACAATACCTAAATATTCTACATATTTTGAAAGTTACACTCATGCGTAGGAACTATTTTGTGTTAAATATGTACTACTTTCTGGTATGTGCTTTCTGGCCGGGCCGAATTAGTGGTGTTACACCTATAACAGAACCAAACTTGCTATTTTGACTTCATCATTACTTCATTTCATTCTATGATCTATTTCAAGCAATAAAAAACATGTAAAGCTTTAGTCCAACTACTATTTTACTAATTTTAAGCTCAAATTGGACTGGTAGTAACATATGGGTTATTCAAAGAAAACTGCATATGGATATTACTAATGGCCAATATACTTTTTTTATTCTCAATATCATTGTTATATTTAATAATTTCTAATAGGAAAACAATGTGCGTACCAATAGTCATATTTTACCAGAGTTTGTTCATTTAATAAAAAATATATTAGACCAGACCTAAGACATAATTGAGAATATTGTCCCCCTTTTTTCTTCAAATTGGAAAATGGACATTTTTGGTATAAACCATACTTCTGTGGTACAACATAGATTATTAAGAGCAATTTATATATCCCTCAGCTGGATAACTTGCTAAACTGGTTCAAAATTGCATGTACAGTGAGATTTTGGAATTCTTATATGAGTATATACCAATTGCCTAGATTGTAAAAGGCTACCATAAGAAAACCAATAAAACTTGAAAAATCATAGGATTATTTGACCAAGAGCTATTTTTTTACCATAAACAAGTCATAATATACATGTATTATTGATTGCAATCCCAAATAATGCAAAAATAATAACTTGGAGTCAATTCTTAACTGCATGCATGTTGTGTGACCATAAAAGGCCAAAATACCTGATTAAGTCAATTTTAGAGCTGAAATTTCCCATAAACAGACTTGTTCATCCAAAAAAGATGATTAAACATGATTACTTACATCAAATTTGACTTATTTTCATTGGAATAGGTACAACTTCTAAAAATTGAATTTCTGATGATTCTCTGTAATAGGAAGTACACCACTAATTCATGGCCCCATTGCTTTCTATGTTAAATTCCTCAATTTCAAGCAGACACAGCTCTTTTGTTTTAAGTTCAAATAAAGTGACAATCATTGCATGTCAAATCAACACTTTATGGTGTCTTGTACTGAAAAAATCAACATACCTTTAATGGCATATAAGAAAGAACTGGTTCCCGGAACTTCGGATGTACCAAAACAGGTACTTCAGATCTGACAAACAGGCAAAATGTACCCTCTTTATAAAATTTGGTGCTGTTTTTTTAATATTCAAAATTATAAGTCAAAAAATGTTCTACAATGATCACCAGTCATTCAGCTTTCATTTGATACCAACAATACCTAAATATTCTACATATTTTGAAAGTTACACTCATGCGTAGGAACTATTTTGTGTTAAATATGTACTACTTTCTGGTATGTGCTTTCTGGCCGGGCCGAATTAGTGGTGTTACACCTATAACAGAACCAAACTTGCTATTTTGACTTCATCATTACTTCATTTCATTCTATGATCTATTTCAAGCAATAAAAAACATGTAAAGCTTTAGTCCAACTACTATTTTACTAATTTTAAGCTCAAATTGGACTGGTAGTAACATATGGGTTATTCAAAGAAAACTGCATATGGATATTACTAATGGCCAATATACTTTTTTTATTCTCAATATCATTGTTATATTTAATAATTTCTAATAGGAAAACAATGTGCGTACCAATAGTCATATTTTACCAGAGTTTGTTCATTTAATAAAAAATATATTAGACCAGACCTAAGACATAATTGAGAATATTGTCCCCCTTTTTTCTTCAAATTGGAAAATGGACATTTTTGGTATAAACCATACTTCTGTGGTACAACATAGATTATTAAGAGCAATTTATATATCCCTCAGCTGGATAACTTGCTAAACTGGTTCAAAATTGCATGTACAGTGAGATTTTGGAATTCTTATATGAGTATATACCAATTGCCTAGATTGTAAAAGGCTACCATAAGAAAACCAATAAAACTTGAAAAATCATAGGATTATTTGACCAAGAGCTATTTTTTTACCATAAACAAGTCATAATATACATGTATTATTGATTGCAATCCCAAATAATGCAAAAATAATAACTTGGAGTCAATTCTTAACTGCATGCATGTTGTGTGACCATAAAAGGCCAAAATACCTGATTAAGTCAATTTTAGAGCTGAAATTTCCCATAAACAGACTTGTTCATCCAAAAAAGATGATTAAACATGATTACTTACATCAAATTTGACTTATTTTCATTGGAATAGGTACAACTTCTAAAAATTGAATTTCTGATGATTCTCTGTAATAGGAAGTACACCACTAATTCATGGCCCCATTGCTTTCTATGTTAAATTCCTCAATTTCAAGCAGACACAGCTCTTTTGTTTTAAGTTCAAATAAAGTGACAATCATTGCATGTCAAATCAACACTTTATGGTGTCTTGTACTGAAAAAATCAACATACCTTTAATGGCATATAAGAAAGAACTGGTTCCCGGAACTTCGGATGTACCAAAACAGGTACTTCAGATCTGACAAACAGGCAAAATGTACCCTCTTTATAAAATTTGGTGCTGTTTTTTTAATATTCAAAATTATAAGTCAAAAAATGTTCTACAATGATCACCAGTCATTCAGCTTTCATTTGATACCAACAATACCTAAATATTCTACATATTTTGAAAGTTACACTCATGCGTAGGAACTATTTTGTGTTAAATATGTACTACTTTCTGGTATGTGCTTTCTGGCCGGGCCGAATTAGTGGTGTTACACCTATAACAGAACCAAACTTGCTATTTTGACTTCATCATTACTTCATTTCATTCTATGATCTATTTCAAGCAATAAAAAACATGTAAAGCTTTAGTCCAACTACTATTTTACTAATTTTAAGCTCAAATTGGACTGGTAGTAACATATGGGTTATTCAAAGAAAACTGCATATGGATATTACTAATGGCCAATATACTTTTTTTATTCTCAATATCATTGTTATATTTAATAATTTCTAATAGGAAAACAATGTGCGTACCAATAGTCATATTTTACCAGAGTTTGTTCATTTAATAAAAAATATATTAGACCAGACCTAAGACATAATTGAGAATATTGTCCCCCTTTTTTCTTCAAATTGGAAAATGGACATTTTTGGTATAAACCATACTTCTGTGGTACAACATAGATTATTAAGAGCAATTTATATATCCCTCAGCTGGATAACTTGCTAAACTGGTTCAAAATTGCATGTACAGTGAGATTTTGGAATTCTTATATGAGTATATACCAATTGCCTAGATTGTAAAAGGCTACCATAAGAAAACCAATAAAACTTGAAAAATCATAGGATTATTTGACCAAGAGCTATTTTTTTACCATAAACAAGTCATAATATACATGTATTATTGATTGCAATCCCAAATAATGCAAAAATAATAACTTGGAGTCAATTCTTAACTGCATGCATGTTGTGTGACCATAAAAGGCCAAAATACCTGATTAAGTCAATTTTAGAGCTGAAATTTCCCATAAACAGACTTGTTCATCCAAAAAAGATGATTAAACATGATTACTTACATCAAATTTGACTTATTTTCATTGGAATAGGTACAACTTCTAAAAATTGAATTTCTGATGATTCTCTGTAATAGGAAGTACACCACTAATTCATGGCCCCATTGCTTTCTATGTTAAATTCCTCAATTTCAAGCAGACACAGCTCTTTTGTTTTAAGTTCAAATAAAGTGACAATCATTGCATGTCAAATCAACACTTTATGGTGTCTTGTACTGAAAAAATCAACATACCTTTAATGGCATATAAGAAAGAACTGGTTCCCGGAACTTCGGATGTACCAAAACAGGTACTTCAGATCTGACAAACAGGCAAAATGTACCCTCTTTATAAAATTTGGTGCTGTTTTTTTAATATTCAAAATTATAAGTCAAAAAATGTTCTACAATGATCACCAGTCATTCAGCTTTCATTTGATACCAACAATACCTAAATATTCTACATATTTTGAAAGTTACACTCATGCGTAGGAACTATTTTGTGTTAAATATGTACTACTTTCTGGTATGTGCTTTCTGGCCGGGCCGAATTAGTGGTGTTACACCTATAACAGAACCAAACTTGCTATTTTGACTTCATCATTACTTCATTTCATTCTATGATCTATTTCAAGCAATAAAAAACATGTAAAGCTTTAGTCCAACTACTATTTTACTAATTTTAAGCTCAAATTGGACTGGTAGTAACATATGGGTTATTCAAAGAAAACTGCATATGGATATTACTAATGGCCAATATACTTTTTTTATTCTCAATATCATTGTTATATTTAATAATTTCTAATAGGAAAACAATGTGCGTACCAATAGTCATATTTTACCAGAGTTTGTTCATTTAATAAAAAATATATTAGACCAGACCTAAGACATAATTGAGAATATTGTCCCCCTTTTTTCTTCAAATTGGAAAATGGACATTTTTGGTATAAACCATACTTCTGTGGTACAACATAGATTATTAAGAGCAATTTATATATCCCTCAGCTGGATAACTTGCTAAACTGGTTCAAAATTGCATGTACAGTGAGATTTTGGAATTCTTATATGAGTATATACCAATTGCCTAGATTGTAAAAGGCTACCATAAGAAAACCAATAAAACTTGAAAAATCATAGGATTATTTGACCAAGAGCTATTTTTTTACCATAAACAAGTCATAATATACATGTATTATTGATTGCAATCCCAAATAATGCAAAAATAATAACTTGGAGTCAATTCTTAACTGCATGCATGTTGTGTGACCATAAAAGGCCAAAATACCTGATTAAGTCAATTTTAGAGCTGAAATTTCCCATAAACAGACTTGTTCATCCAAAAAAGATGATTAAACATGATTACTTACATCAAATTTGACTTATTTTCATTGGAATAGGTACAACTTCTAAAAATTGAATTTCTGATGATTCTCTGTAATAGGAAGTACACCACTAATTCATGGCCCCATTGCTTTCTATGTTAAATTCCTCAATTTCAAGCAGACACAGCTCTTTTGTTTTAAGTTCAAATAAAGTGACAATCATTGCATGTCAAATCAACACTTTATGGTGTCTTGTACTGAAAAAATCAACATACCTTTAATGGCATATAAGAAAGAACTGGTTCCCGGAACTTCGGATGTACCAAAACAGGTACTTCAGATCTGACAAACAGGCAAAATGTACCCTCTTTATAAAATTTGGTGCTGTTTTTTTAATATTCAAAATTATAAGTCAAAAAATGTTCTACAATGATCACCAGTCATTCAGCTTTCATTTGATACCAACAATACCTAAATATTCTACATATTTTGAAAGTTACACTCATGCGTAGGAACTATTTTGTGTTAAATATGTACTACTTTCTGGTATGTGCTTTCTGGCCGGGCCGAATTAGTGGTGTTACACCTATAACAGAACCAAACTTGCTATTTTGACTTCATCATTACTTCATTTCATTCTATGATCTATTTCAAGCAATAAAAAACATGTAAAGCTTTAGTCCAACTACTATTTTACTAATTTTAAGCTCAAATTGGACTGGTAGTAACATATGGGTTATTCAAAGAAAACTGCATATGGATATTACTAATGGCCAATATACTTTTTTTATTCTCAATATCATTGTTATATTTAATAATTTCTAATAGGAAAACAATGTGCGTACCAATAGTCATATTTTACCAGAGTTTGTTCATTTAATAAAAAATATATTAGACCAGACCTAAGACATAATTGAGAATATTGTCCCCCTTTTTTCTTCAAATTGGAAAATGGACATTTTTGGTATAAACCATACTTCTGTGGTACAACATAGATTATTAAGAGCAATTTATATATCCCTCAGCTGGATAACTTGCTAAACTGGTTCAAAATTGCATGTACAGTGAGATTTTGGAATTCTTATATGAGTATATACCAATTGCCTAGATTGTAAAAGGCTACCATAAGAAAACCAATAAAACTTGAAAAATCATAGGATTATTTGACCAAGAGCTATTTTTTTACCATAAACAAGTCATAATATACATGTATTATTGATTGCAATCCCAAATAATGCAAAAATAATAACTTGGAGTCAATTCTTAACTGCATGCATGTTGTGTGACCATAAAAGGCCAAAATACCTGATTAAGTCAATTTTAGAGCTGAAATTTCCCATAAACAGACTTGTTCATCCAAAAAAGATGATTAAACATGATTACTTACATCAAATTTGACTTATTTTCATTGGAATAGGTACAACTTCTAAAAATTGAATTTCTGATGATTCTCTGTAATAGGAAGTACACCACTAATTCATGGCCCCATTGCTTTCTATGTTAAATTCCTCAATTTCAAGCAGACACAGCTCTTTTGTTTTAAGTTCAAATAAAGTGACAATCATTGCATGTCAAATCAACACTTTATGGTGTCTTGTACTGAAAAAATCAACATACCTTTAATGGCATATAAGAAAGAACTGGTTCCCGGAACTTCGGATGTACCAAAACAGGTACTTCAGATCTGACAAACAGGCAAAATGTACCCTCTTTATAAAATTTGGTGCTGTTTTTTTAATATTCAAAATTATAAGTCAAAAAATGTTCTACAATGATCACCAGTCATTCAGCTTTCATTTGATACCAACAATACCTAAATATTCTACATATTTTGAAAGTTACACTCATGCGTAGGAACTATTTTGTGTTAAATATGTACTACTTTCTGGTATGTGCTTTCTGGCCGGGCCGAATTAGTGGTGTTACACCTATAACAGAACCAAACTTGCTATTTTGACTTCATCATTACTTCATTTCATTCTATGATCTATTTCAAGCAATAAAAAACATGTAAAGCTTTAGTCCAACTACTATTTTACTAATTTTAAGCTCAAATTGGACTGGTAGTAACATATGGGTTATTCAAAGAAAACTGCATATGGATATTACTAATGGCCAATATACTTTTTTTATTCTCAATATCATTGTTATATTTAATAATTTCTAATAGGAAAACAATGTGCGTACCAATAGTCATATTTTACCAGAGTTTGTTCATTTAATAAAAAATATATTAGACCAGACCTAAGACATAATTGAGAATATTGTCCCCCTTTTTTCTTCAAATTGGAAAATGGACATTTTTGGTATAAACCATACTTCTGTGGTACAACATAGATTATTAAGAGCAATTTATATATCCCTCAGCTGGATAACTTGCTAAACTGGTTCAAAATTGCATGTACAGTGAGATTTTGGAATTCTTATATGAGTATATACCAATTGCCTAGATTGTAAAAGGCTACCATAAGAAAACCAATAAAACTTGAAAAATCATAGGATTATTTGACCAAGAGCTATTTTTTTACCATAAACAAGTCATAATATACATGTATTATTGATTGCAATCCCAAATAATGCAAAAATAATAACTTGGAGTCAATTCTTAACTGCATGCATGTTGTGTGACCATAAAAGGCCAAAATACCTGATTAAGTCAATTTTAGAGCTGAAATTTCCCATAAACAGACTTGTTCATCCAAAAAAGATGATTAAACATGATTACTTACATCAAATTTGACTTATTTTCATTGGAATAGGTACAACTTCTAAAAATTGAATTTCTGATGATTCTCTGTAATAGGAAGTACACCACTAATTCATGGCCCCATTGCTTTCTATGTTAAATTCCTCAATTTCAAGCAGACACAGCTCTTTTGTTTTAAGTTCAAATAAAGTGACAATCATTGCATGTCAAATCAACACTTTATGGTGTCTTGTACTGAAAAAATCAACATACCTTTAATGGCATATAAGAAAGAACTGGTTCCCGGAACTTCGGATGTACCAAAACAGGTACTTCAGATCTGACAAACAGGCAAAATGTACCCTCTTTATAAAATTTGGTGCTGTTTTTTTAATATTCAAAATTATAAGTCAAAAAATGTTCTACAATGATCACCAGTCATTCAGCTTTCATTTGATACCAACAATACCTAAATATTCTACATATTTTGAAAGTTACACTCATGCGTAGGAACTATTTTGTGTTAAATATGTACTACTTTCTGGTATGTGCTTTCTGGCCGGGCCGAATTAGTGGTGTTACACCTATAACAGAACCAAACTTGCTATTTTGACTTCATCATTACTTCATTTCATTCTATGATCTATTTCAAGCAATAAAAAACATGTAAAGCTTTAGTCCAACTACTATTTTACTAATTTTAAGCTCAAATTGGACTGGTAGTAACATATGGGTTATTCAAAGAAAACTGCATATGGATATTACTAATGGCCAATATACTTTTTTTATTCTCAATATCATTGTTATATTTAATAATTTCTAATAGGAAAACAATGTGCGTACCAATAGTCATATTTTACCAGAGTTTGTTCATTTAATAAAAAATATATTAGACCAGACCTAAGACATAATTGAGAATATTGTCCCCCTTTTTTCTTCAAATTGGAAAATGGACATTTTTGGTATAAACCATACTTCTGTGGTACAACATAGATTATTAAGAGCAATTTATATATCCCTCAGCTGGATAACTTGCTAAACTGGTTCAAAATTGCATGTACAGTGAGATTTTGGAATTCTTATATGAGTATATACCAATTGCCTAGATTGTAAAAGGCTACCATAAGAAAACCAATAAAACTTGAAAAATCATAGGATTATTTGACCAAGAGCTATTTTTTTACCATAAACAAGTCATAATATACATGTATTATTGATTGCAATCCCAAATAATGCAAAAATAATAACTTGGAGTCAATTCTTAACTGCATGCATGTTGTGTGACCATAAAAGGCCAAAATACCTGATTAAGTCAATTTTAGAGCTGAAATTTCCCATAAACAGACTTGTTCATCCAAAAAAGATGATTAAACATGATTACTTACATCAAATTTGACTTATTTTCATTGGAATAGGTACAACTTCTAAAAATTGAATTTCTGATGATTCTCTGTAATAGGAAGTACACCACTAATTCATGGCCCCATTGCTTTCTATGTTAAATTCCTCAATTTCAAGCAGACACAGCTCTTTTGTTTTAAGTTCAAATAAAGTGACAATCATTGCATGTCAAATCAACACTTTATGGTGTCTTGTACTGAAAAAATCAACATACCTTTAATGGCATATAAGAAAGAACTGGTTCCCGGAACTTCGGATGTACCAAAACAGGTACTTCAGATCTGACAAACAGGCAAAATGTACCCTCTTTATAAAATTTGGTGCTGTTTTTTTAATATTCAAAATTATAAGTCAAAAAATGTTCTACAATGATCACCAGTCATTCAGCTTTCATTTGATACCAACAATACCTAAATATTCTACATATTTTGAAAGTTACACTCATGCGTAGGAACTATTTTGTGTTAAATATGTACTACTTTCTGGTATGTGCTTTCTGGCCGGGCCGAATTAGTGGTGTTACACCTATAACAGAACCAAACTTGCTATTTTGACTTCATCATTACTTCATTTCATTCTATGATCTATTTCAAGCAATAAAAAACATGTAAAGCTTTAGTCCAACTACTATTTTACTAATTTTAAGCTCAAATTGGACTGGTAGTAACATATGGGTTATTCAAAGAAAACTGCATATGGATATTACTAATGGCCAATATACTTTTTTTATTCTCAATATCATTGTTATATTTAATAATTTCTAATAGGAAAACAATGTGCGTACCAATAGTCATATTTTACCAGAGTTTGTTCATTTAATAAAAAATATATTAGACCAGACCTAAGACATAATTGAGAATATTGTCCCCCTTTTTTCTTCAAATTGGAAAATGGACATTTTTGGTATAAACCATACTTCTGTGGTACAACATAGATTATTAAGAGCAATTTATATATCCCTCAGCTGGATAACTTGCTAAACTGGTTCAAAATTGCATGTACAGTGAGATTTTGGAATTCTTATATGAGTATATACCAATTGCCTAGATTGTAAAAGGCTACCATAAGAAAACCAATAAAACTTGAAAAATCATAGGATTATTTGACCAAGAGCTATTTTTTTACCATAAACAAGTCATAATATACATGTATTATTGATTGCAATCCCAAATAATGCAAAAATAATAACTTGGAGTCAATTCTTAACTGCATGCATGTTGTGTGACCATAAAAGGCCAAAATACCTGATTAAGTCAATTTTAGAGCTGAAATTTCCCATAAACAGACTTGTTCATCCAAAAAAGATGATTAAACATGATTACTTACATCAAATTTGACTTATTTTCATTGGAATAGGTACAACTTCTAAAAATTGAATTTCTGATGATTCTCTGTAATAGGAAGTACACCACTAATTCATGGCCCCATTGCTTTCTATGTTAAATTCCTCAATTTCAAGCAGACACAGCTCTTTTGTTTTAAGTTCAAATAAAGTGACAATCATTGCATGTCAAATCAACACTTTATGGTGTCTTGTACTGAAAAAATCAACATACCTTTAATGGCATATAAGAAAGAACTGGTTCCCGGAACTTCGGATGTACCAAAACAGGTACTTCAGATCTGACAAACAGGCAAAATGTACCCTCTTTATAAAATTTGGTGCTGTTTTTTTAATATTCAAAATTATAAGTCAAAAAATGTTCTACAATGATCACCAGTCATTCAGCTTTCATTTGATACCAACAATACCTAAATATTCTACATATTTTGAAAGTTACACTCATGCGTAGGAACTATTTTGTGTTAAATATGTACTACTTTCTGGTATGTGCTTTCTGGCCGGGCCGAATTAGTGGTGTTACACCTATAACAGAACCAAACTTGCTATTTTGACTTCATCATTACTTCATTTCATTCTATGATCTATTTCAAGCAATAAAAAACATGTAAAGCTTTAGTCCAACTACTATTTTACTAATTTTAAGCTCAAATTGGACTGGTAGTAACATATGGGTTATTCAAAGAAAACTGCATATGGATATTACTAATGGCCAATATACTTTTTTTATTCTCAATATCATTGTTATATTTAATAATTTCTAATAGGAAAACAATGTGCGTACCAATAGTCATATTTTACCAGAGTTTGTTCATTTAATAAAAAATATATTAGACCAGACCTAAGACATAATTGAGAATATTGTCCCCCTTTTTTCTTCAAATTGGAAAATGGACATTTTTGGTATAAACCATACTTCTGTGGTACAACATAGATTATTAAGAGCAATTTATATATCCCTCAGCTGGATAACTTGCTAAACTGGTTCAAAATTGCATGTACAGTGAGATTTTGGAATTCTTATATGAGTATATACCAATTGCCTAGATTGTAAAAGGCTACCATAAGAAAACCAATAAAACTTGAAAAATCATAGGATTATTTGACCAAGAGCTATTTTTTTACCATAAACAAGTCATAATATACATGTATTATTGATTGCAATCCCAAATAATGCAAAAATAATAACTTGGAGTCAATTCTTAACTGCATGCATGTTGTGTGACCATAAAAGGCCAAAATACCTGATTAAGTCAATTTTAGAGCTGAAATTTCCCATAAACAGACTTGTTCATCCAAAAAAGATGATTAAACATGATTACTTACATCAAATTTGACTTATTTTCATTGGAATAGGTACAACTTCTAAAAATTGAATTTCTGATGATTCTCTGTAATAGGAAGTACACCACTAATTCATGGCCCCATTGCTTTCTATGTTAAATTCCTCAATTTCAAGCAGACACAGCTCTTTTGTTTTAAGTTCAAATAAAGTGACAATCATTGCATGTCAAATCAACACTTTATGGTGTCTTGTACTGAAAAAATCAACATACCTTTAATGGCATATAAGAAAGAACTGGTTCCCGGAACTTCGGATGTACCAAAACAGGTACTTCAGATCTGACAAACAGGCAAAATGTACCCTCTTTATAAAATTTGGTGCTGTTTTTTTAATATTCAAAATTATAAGTCAAAAAATGTTCTACAATGATCACCAGTCATTCAGCTTTCATTTGATACCAACAATACCTAAATATTCTACATATTTTGAAAGTTACACTCATGCGTAGGAACTATTTTGTGTTAAATATGTACTACTTTCTGGTATGTGCTTTCTGGCCGGGCCGAATTAGTGGTGTTACACCTATAACAGAACCAAACTTGCTATTTTGACTTCATCATTACTTCATTTCATTCTATGATCTATTTCAAGCAATAAAAAACATGTAAAGCTTTAGTCCAACTACTATTTTACTAATTTTAAGCTCAAATTGGACTGGTAGTAACATATGGGTTATTCAAAGAAAACTGCATATGGATATTACTAATGGCCAATATACTTTTTTTATTCTCAATATCATTGTTATATTTAATAATTTCTAATAGGAAAACAATGTGCGTACCAATAGTCATATTTTACCAGAGTTTGTTCATTTAATAAAAAATATATTAGACCAGACCTAAGACATAATTGAGAATATTGTCCCCCTTTTTTCTTCAAATTGGAAAATGGACATTTTTGGTATAAACCATACTTCTGTGGTACAACATAGATTATTAAGAGCAATTTATATATCCCTCAGCTGGATAACTTGCTAAACTGGTTCAAAATTGCATGTACAGTGAGATTTTGGAATTCTTATATGAGTATATACCAATTGCCTAGATTGTAAAAGGCTACCATAAGAAAACCAATAAAACTTGAAAAATCATAGGATTATTTGACCAAGAGCTATTTTTTTACCATAAACAAGTCATAATATACATGTATTATTGATTGCAATCCCAAATAATGCAAAAATAATAACTTGGAGTCAATTCTTAACTGCATGCATGTTGTGTGACCATAAAAGGCCAAAATACCTGATTAAGTCAATTTTAGAGCTGAAATTTCCCATAAACAGACTTGTTCATCCAAAAAAGATGATTAAACATGATTACTTACATCAAATTTGACTTATTTTCATTGGAATAGGTACAACTTCTAAAAATTGAATTTCTGATGATTCTCTGTAATAGGAAGTACACCACTAATTCATGGCCCCATTGCTTTCTATGTTAAATTCCTCAATTTCAAGCAGACACAGCTCTTTTGTTTTAAGTTCAAATAAAGTGACAATCATTGCATGTCAAATCAACACTTTATGGTGTCTTGTACTGAAAAAATCAACATACCTTTAATGGCATATAAGAAAGAACTGGTTCCCGGAACTTCGGATGTACCAAAACAGGTACTTCAGATCTGACAAACAGGCAAAATGTACCCTCTTTATAAAATTTGGTGCTGTTTTTTTAATATTCAAAATTATAAGTCAAAAAATGTTCTACAATGATCACCAGTCATTCAGCTTTCATTTGATACCAACAATACCTAAATATTCTACATATTTTGAAAGTTACACTCATGCGTAGGAACTATTTTGTGTTAAATATGTACTACTTTCTGGTATGTGCTTTCTGGCCGGGCCGAATTAGTGGTGTTACACCTATAACAGAACCAAACTTGCTATTTTGACTTCATCATTACTTCATTTCATTCTATGATCTATTTCAAGCAATAAAAAACATGTAAAGCTTTAGTCCAACTACTATTTTACTAATTTTAAGCTCAAATTGGACTGGTAGTAACATATGGGTTATTCAAAGAAAACTGCATATGGATATTACTAATGGCCAATATACTTTTTTTATTCTCAATATCATTGTTATATTTAATAATTTCTAATAGGAAAACAATGTGCGTACCAATAGTCATATTTTACCAGAGTTTGTTCATTTAATAAAAAATATATTAGACCAGACCTAAGACATAATTGAGAATATTGTCCCCCTTTTTTCTTCAAATTGGAAAATGGACATTTTTGGTATAAACCATACTTCTGTGGTACAACATAGATTATTAAGAGCAATTTATATATCCCTCAGCTGGATAACTTGCTAAACTGGTTCAAAATTGCATGTACAGTGAGATTTTGGAATTCTTATATGAGTATATACCAATTGCCTAGATTGTAAAAGGCTACCATAAGAAAACCAATAAAACTTGAAAAATCATAGGATTATTTGACCAAGAGCTATTTTTTTACCATAAACAAGTCATAATATACATGTATTATTGATTGCAATCCCAAATAATGCAAAAATAATAACTTGGAGTCAATTCTTAACTGCATGCATGTTGTGTGACCATAAAAGGCCAAAATACCTGATTAAGTCAATTTTAGAGCTGAAATTTCCCATAAACAGACTTGTTCATCCAAAAAAGATGATTAAACATGATTACTTACATCAAATTTGACTTATTTTCATTGGAATAGGTACAACTTCTAAAAATTGAATTTCTGATGATTCTCTGTAATAGGAAGTACACCACTAATTCATGGCCCCATTGCTTTCTATGTTAAATTCCTCAATTTCAAGCAGACACAGCTCTTTTGTTTTAAGTTCAAATAAAGTGACAATCATTGCATGTCAAATCAACACTTTATGGTGTCTTGTACTGAAAAAATCAACATACCTTTAATGGCATATAAGAAAGAACTGGTTCCCGGAACTTCGGATGTACCAAAACAGGTACTTCAGATCTGACAAACAGGCAAAATGTACCCTCTTTATAAAATTTGGTGCTGTTTTTTTAATATTCAAAATTATAAGTCAAAAAATGTTCTACAATGATCACCAGTCATTCAGCTTTCATTTGATACCAACAATACCTAAATATTCTACATATTTTGAAAGTTACACTCATGCGTAGGAACTATTTTGTGTTAAATATGTACTACTTTCTGGTATGTGCTTTCTGGCCGGGCCGAATTAGTGGTGTTACACCTATAACAGAACCAAACTTGCTATTTTGACTTCATCATTACTTCATTTCATTCTATGATCTATTTCAAGCAATAAAAAACATGTAAAGCTTTAGTCCAACTACTATTTTACTAATTTTAAGCTCAAATTGGACTGGTAGTAACATATGGGTTATTCAAAGAAAACTGCATATGGATATTACTAATGGCCAATATACTTTTTTTATTCTCAATATCATTGTTATATTTAATAATTTCTAATAGGAAAACAATGTGCGTACCAATAGTCATATTTTACCAGAGTTTGTTCATTTAATAAAAAATATATTAGACCAGACCTAAGACATAATTGAGAATATTGTCCCCCTTTTTTCTTCAAATTGGAAAATGGACATTTTTGGTATAAACCATACTTCTGTGGTACAACATAGATTATTAAGAGCAATTTATATATCCCTCAGCTGGATAACTTGCTAAACTGGTTCAAAATTGCATGTACAGTGAGATTTTGGAATTCTTATATGAGTATATACCAATTGCCTAGATTGTAAAAGGCTACCATAAGAAAACCAATAAAACTTGAAAAATCATAGGATTATTTGACCAAGAGCTATTTTTTTACCATAAACAAGTCATAATATACATGTATTATTGATTGCAATCCCAAATAATGCAAAAATAATAACTTGGAGTCAATTCTTAACTGCATGCATGTTGTGTGACCATAAAAGGCCAAAATACCTGATTAAGTCAATTTTAGAGCTGAAATTTCCCATAAACAGACTTGTTCATCCAAAAAAGATGATTAAACATGATTACTTACATCAAATTTGACTTATTTTCATTGGAATAGGTACAACTTCTAAAAATTGAATTTCTGATGATTCTCTGTAATAGGAAGTACACCACTAATTCATGGCCCCATTGCTTTCTATGTTAAATTCCTCAATTTCAAGCAGACACAGCTCTTTTGTTTTAAGTTCAAATAAAGTGACAATCATTGCATGTCAAATCAACACTTTATGGTGTCTTGTACTGAAAAAATCAACATACCTTTAATGGCATATAAGAAAGAACTGGTTCCCGGAACTTCGGATGTACCAAAACAGGTACTTCAGATCTGACAAACAGGCAAAATGTACCCTCTTTATAAAATTTGGTGCTGTTTTTTTAATATTCAAAATTATAAGTCAAAAAATGTTCTACAATGATCACCAGTCATTCAGCTTTCATTTGATACCAACAATACCTAAATATTCTACATATTTTGAAAGTTACACTCATGCGTAGGAACTATTTTGTGTTAAATATGTACTACTTTCTGGTATGTGCTTTCTGGCCGGGCCGAATTAGTGGTGTTACACCTGTAAGTCAGGTTATTTATTTTCAAACTACCACAGAACAAACCATTCATTTTTGTTATTATCAAGGCTGAGTTATTTATTTTCAAAATCCTCTCCCCCCTGCAGAATATCAAATGGTCGTCCCCTAAAGTTAGAATTAAAAAACGATTGATAGAATACATTCTTCAACTGGATCTTTTCCTTCTAATTGTAACAGAAAAATTCAAATGTAGATTACAAAATATAGGTTTAATGAATAAGAATATATGGTGAATTCACAAACATAGAACAGTAGTTCTGATGAAAGATTAAACAAACATATTATTGTATACAGTTACTGTATATGGGAGGTTATGTTCAATGCATATATATATATATCAAAGGCGTTTGTGGTGTAGCTTTGTTTGCTTGTGTTGTAGTTTTGTTTGTGTATGCTGTAGTTGTGTGTGTTTATGCTGTAGTTGTGTGTGTTTGTGCTGTAGTTGTGTGTGTTTGTGCTTCATCTGTCCTGGATTGATTATACTGGTTACTGATCTATGTTTGTGAATTCACCATATATTCTTATTCATTTAACCTATATTTTGTAATTTACATTTGAATTTTTCTGTTACAATTAGAAGGAAAAGATCCAGTTGAAGAATGTATTCTATCAATCATTTTCTTAATTCTAACTTTACTATTCTTGCTGAAGCTATTTAATACGTGTTGGAAATTGAACAGCACTTTTTGTAGATTCTGATTGGACTATTCATCCAATAGCGGAAATGAAACAGTAACCAAATAATTAAAAACCCAAGATATATACATGCAGATGTCCTGATGAAATTTAAGGACTTCAGTGGAAAAATTTAAATAGACAAATGCATAAAGTCAAATGTTTCTATTCGACATTAACAATTAGAAAATCGCGGAAACAAATTGCCGCAAACCCGACTAGACAAGTTGGTTTAAAGCTTTTAATTTAAAAAGTTTTATTTACAAGGATATTTGATAAACAAATTGTCATCGATTGGCTGACGTTTATCTTGCTATATAGTACCGGATTTTTACTGTTTCTGCTATATATGTGATAACCTATTTATGTTTACTTTACAGTTCTTGCTCTTCTATTGCTGCCATATTTTTGTCACACTTCTGTTTGATGATTTACCAAGCTTTCCTTTAATGACCCTTCTACAGACAATCGATTCTTCTCGCTTTTATGAGGGTCTGGATTGGGGGTCCTTAAATTCTGAATTCTCTAATTTTAAGGCATTTTTTTCTCTATTCTTTATAAATGTTGCTCATTATTCTCTATTCTTTATTTTTTGGCATATTTTTCCCTATTCTGTTTTTTTTTGCCCATTTTTCTTTTCCATTGATCCACCTTTCTCTTTTCTGTCAACCCTATCCAGACCCTGAAATGTGGATTCCACATGTGACAAACATGCTTTGTAGATCAGTGATAGTATCTTAGTATAAGAGTACTGCTTTCTCTCTATATATAATTATCTCTGAAAATTGGTAGACTTGAAAAAAAAATGAATGTCTCAAGTATACAAACATATCTGTTGTCATCTTCGATGTCTTGATATACATATGTATATGCAATGTGTTATGTAATTTTATCACGCCATTTGTAAATTATTTTCTTCTAATTGTTGCTCAGTTTTTGGTTTTCCTCGTTGTGTTTGTTGAATGTTAATTGTGTGTCTATCTTTTTCTTTTAGCCGTGGAATTGTCTGGCTTTAAGTTTAATCGACTTGTTGTTCTTTATTTTTATCCTCCCAACACCTCCACACCACCGCATATCGTAGCCAGCGTCCTTTTTTTTTACGCATAGATCTGTTTTTGTTCAAAATGATCATAGACCGCATCGAACATATAGAGGGTCTACTGATGATATGCATGATGTTAACTTAAAAAAGAGAATAATGTGTAAAAAAGAAGAATTTATAAAAATGTCCTAAAATTAAAATATGCAGAAGGTGGAGAAAAAAGACAACTCTTACAAAACGACATTAAGAGAAAATAATGTTAAAAACAAATTAATTAATTGGGAGTTTTTTTTAATCATTAAACGACATTAGGGTCCCGTTGTAGCGTGTTTATCATGATTACGGAAGGTCTTTGGTCTGATCTAAAAGTAGATAAAACCCAGAAATACTTAAAATTCAGTACTTCTCCGCCAAGCAAGCGAAATGAACATTTAAAAAGAGTGTGTATTCTTTTCAAGTCGTTTTCCTGGCAAGATTATAAATGACGTCACACACCAGTCGCCAATAATGAGTGATTACACAGTGGTACTCTGAAAGCGTTACACGTACGATATTTATATACATACAGTGAATTACAGTTTTGGTATTCCAGAAAATTTCTAAATGTAGATTTGAAACTGCTCTTCCTGTGATGGTTTCTTATACCGTAGACTGGTTCCCTGACATTTATCTGTTTTGCTCCCACAGAATTAAAGACAACAAGGGTGACTCATATACCCGTATGTTGCAAGGGCGCGTACTTATACCGCAGCGTCTGTTAGAGTAACATTGGCGTGTATTATCTATAATTAAAGGTCAACATGGTTTTATCGCAATCTTTATAAAAATGAGGATATGTGGTATGACTGCCAATGAGACAACTATCCAGCAGAGTTCAAATGATGAAGATAAAAGCAATTATAAGTCACCGTACGGCCTTTAATAATGAGAAAAACTCACACCGTATAGTCAGCTATAAAAGGCCCCGACATGATAAATGTGAAGCAATTCAAATAAGAAAACTAAGGGCCTAATTTATACAATACAATTTACGAAAAACATATATGACAAACATGGATCAACGACAACCACTGAATTACCGACTCCTGCCTTAGGACAGGCACATAAAGAATGTGGCGGGGTTAAACCAGTTTGTGATCGCTCAATCCTCCCTAAACTTGGACAGTGGTTTAACAGCACAACAAAAGAACAAACTGTAAAGCTCAGTTGCAGAAGGCTTAACTCAATTAGCACAATTAAACGAAGAGCGTAAAAATAATAGACACAAAGCACCGATATAAGAGTACTCGAAGTTACTGAAAGCTAGTCCAAAGCCATTTACAACTAGTAAATAAATCATGTTTTCCCAGATTAAACCTCGTCTATCTCAATTCCGACAAGATATCTGTCAATTACAAAAAATCCCAAGAAACTTTTATTATGTGACCTACCGGATTAGACTAATCACCGAATTTATACTTCGACGTGTGGAACAGGATCTGCTTACCCTTACGAAGCACATGAGATCACCCGTTGTTTGGTGGGGGGTTTTGTTGCTCAGTCTTTAATTTTCAATGATGTGTTTTGTGTACTGTTGATTGTCTTTTCGTCTTTTTTTTAGACATGACGTTGTCAGTTTAGTTTCGACTTTGAGTTTGAATGTCCCTTTGGTATTTTTCCTTCTCTTTTATTATACCTCGACCTATTCTGATAAGCTTAACTCCTCCAGAAGTACTCACTGGAATTGTCAGAAAATCTTTAGTATACCCATATATGTATACAGCAGTGCTACAATCACGCATGTGGAATCTGATTTAATTTTAGAGTTTTTCATAATCTTTAGGTACAGTTAGATATGGAGAGCGGGGGTATTGATTTTTGAGTTATTCCCACAGTTTTTCTAGATGTAAACTATAACACCAAAATATGTTTATAAAGACGGAATGTATGAGATAGCAAATTCTGGATCAGTGTTGTCGTCACTTGTTTGAAGGTGTCACAATAAAACTTAAGCCCGGTCAATCTAAATAAAAATAACCAGATAATATTCTAGTAATCATTACAAAATGATTCACGTCAATTAAATATTTACAACTTCAAACAAGTTTCAAACTTGAAGTTAATACAGTGTATTAAAATCCCCACATATTAAGACGTATTATCGATGTAACACTAGCAAAATCCAAAGCAGACAGATTAGTTTTGTAAAGACTAGTTAATCATTTAATCCGATGAATTTCTTATCGCGCTTTAATCCGATCGAAGTCTGTAGCTGCACACAATGAGGTTAACAGTAGGGGCCCACCTGCAGTGGAAAGACCAGAATATTTGCACCGAAAGTATAAGCCATTCGTACTTGAAGCTAAAACCTCAAGGCAAATGCGATTTATTTGTTTGTATGTGTTTTTATTAACTTGCTGACTTACGGATATTGTATAACTACAGGTTAATTGGGATCTCCATAACATTAGTGTGAAACAAATAGGAATGGCAATAAATCTGCATGTTGTATAAAGAAAAAGTATTTTGTTTTGATGACAAAGTCAATTCGGAATACTGCAACTATAACAGTGTCATTATTTGACGAATTATTAAGTACCAATCTGCCTAAGAATTAGGCAATGGTGAAAACATGACAAACAAAAACCCGTCCAACTCTACATTAATTTAAGTTAAGAAATTATAATTGTGCACGAATATAACATCCGTTTCCTTTCACTGTTCTGGTAATTCGAGATATAATTTGGTTGAAATGCACTAGAAATTAACAACAAAAGGGAAATAACTCCGCAATTTGCTATCATTCTAACCAAAATTTATCTAGATATTTCTCGAATTACCAGACACGCAGAAACGAAAGACCTACCATTTCTAACTTAGGATGAGGGTTCCTTCAAAATAAGGTGGTTAGGTCGGTGGGTTTTTTCGGTCATGTTTTGAAAATTTTCTAAATTGCCTGATTCTTACAAAGACTAGCACTTAATACTTACTTTAACGGTACCAATTTTACTGCATCGGATGCTCATTTCAACAATAAATGTCTCTTCAGTGATGCTCAAGGCCAAAATGTTTTAAAATCCAAAACTTATTAAAAAATGGAAGAGTTTATAAACCAAGAATGACAAAAAGTATAGCCAATGACGGGCAAGAAACCAGAGCTTTCCGTGAGGGAAATATATATCTAATTAAAAATTAAGGACATCACGGTAGGATATATAACAACGAGGCAGCAACCCAACGGCACAAATAACAAAATAACTTCAATGAGACCAACATGCAGTCTTCAACAATAGACATGTGTCTATGCAATATATCAATTTTTATATTGCCAGAGGTCTATTTAAGGTATAAACAAATTAGGGAGCTACCATTTGATTTTTATGGGGGGGGGGGGGGGGGGGGGGGGGGGCTAGGATGAAAAATTTTGTCCTTCATTTTTTTTTAGTTGTAATCTCTGTCCTGCCTTTATATTTTAACTCTATTCGGTCCTGCCTTTTTTTTTTATTAGTTTATGTCTTGCCTTTTTTTTGCCAAGTTGCTCATCCTGCCTTTTTTTTTACTCAAAACTTCTGTCCTGCCTTTTTTTTCAAATCCCCCCCCCCCACCCATAAAAGTCAAATGGTATCTCCCTTAAACAGAAACTATCAAAGCTCTGCCATCAATAACAAATACAGCAAATAAATCAAAGCATGGTATTTATCTATATCAACAAGTCCACTTTGACTTGGATTTTCATTGATTAAAATATTGCCCTACTAAAAGTGCACAACATAAATAAAGGCAACAGTAGTATACCGCTGTTCAATAGTCATAAATCGATTAAGCGAAAACAAATCCGGATTAAAAACTAAAACCGAGGGAAACACATCAACTATAAGATTAATACAACGGAACAACAGATCTACAAACACTGAAGTGCAACAAAAACAAACGCCAACATACATAGAAACCGACTATTTGAAAACAAACGTCATTACACAGCCTACAATGGCAAGATAAATCTAATGTCATTTCTGAAGATGACGTGAGACTAAATACTCTGTATAGGAGAGTTGTAAATGACTGATCTACATATGAATTGCGTCATACTGGCAACATTGTTCTTATTGCTCAAGTCAAGTAGAGGAAACGATAGTTTTATTTGAATATACATAAAGACATATATTAACACGTTTAACCCTGCCACATTATACGTGTGCTTCACAAGTCAGGAGCCTGTTTTTCATTGGTTGTCGTTGGTTGCTGTCTGAAGTGACCTAGAAACATAGCCAAAGCTTTCCAAGGTCAACTTCGACCAAATAATGACATCTTGGTTCTGCAACAATTTAAACAAATTACCAACTAACGAATAACACATGTAGAAAGTCAAAACTTAATTAATAATTGTTTTCTTTTATCTTCAGCCTATAGCCAATGCTATCAAAGGTCGAGTTCGCTTTAAACAAATGAACGGTTAGTTTCTGCAGCAATTAAAAAAAATATCAACTAAACATGCATATAGAAAATCAACAGACTACTAATACTGTTTTCCTTTTCCTACAGCATACCAAATTAATCGTGTGTTACACCAAAATACAATATAAATACACACGTCCTTGAACCTGATTTGACTGTATTAAACTCAGTTACAAAACTAATGTATACTTTTGGAAAATAAAACCAACGCATAAAATATGCACTAAGTTCTTTGAAGTTGTTTAACAAATGTTTTGTTTGTCGCTTACAAACGTCTCAATATATAGGATTATTGGATAGAAGTATTAAATATGCATTCCAACATCAGATGACCAAGAATGCGTTGAAATATTTTATGACTGAACAAAGTGTATTAAGTTACCCAAATCAATTAAACTTAACTAAAAAATGAAATAAAAATGTAACGCATTAAAAATTCATTTTAAGTTCGAATGAACTTGTTTTGACAGAAATTGTCTGTATGCATGTATGTATTTCATGTCTAGATAAACTTGTTTTCGACAGAACTGCGTGATATACGAATCGTTATGGTGCCGATATCACAAAACCTGGACGTAAACAGTACGAGCCATATTAACCCGTCAGTGATTGTCTATATATATATGTCTTTTTTTTTCATCTTGGATATTTTTGCCAATTGCATGTATACGCGCACTGAAAACCTTACCATAAAGCGAGTATAATTGCAGATAAAGCTGAAACCATATATCTCCTGAACGTATTACACTCCTGTTTTAAAATTTACAAAGGCTAGAATTGACATCTTGAGGATTTTTTTTATCTTAAAGATAACCAGAATAATTTGCTGAGAATTTTCGAATCAAAATTTTCCATTGAGTACAAAATAGTCATTTCTACCGGCGAATCAAGACAAAATGGATGAACAGGTGCAATGCCAATGAGCCCTTTCCGTATAAAAATGACGCCGTCGTTTGGTTTTCTGTTTTGCCCTTAACTGGTTGAGCTGATGCCGATGTGTAACTAATGTTATTTTCATCAAAGCTGTTCTTGTCGCTTGGCTTTGTTAATAAAATTAAAGTCTCCCACTTGTCATTCTGATGTCTGTAAAAATGACAATTATTATGACCTACACGAAATATATGCTAATTTATAACAAAAGAAAATTAAATTATGAATGCTGACATAGAGTGAAAATGAGATTCTGAATAAATGATAATGAATTTTAATTTGAAAATTACAATGGCATGAGGTTTCAAAATATCTTTTTTTTTCTCAGACAAAGGTTTGTGATTCACCAGTGTGTCACGTGAATCACTAAGCAACAATTTGACCTTGAAGTAACCTAACCACAAGCAGCAAGAAAAGATTGAAAATAAACCGAAGTATTTCATGAGACATCAGCATTGCATTTTTAATTGTTAATGTTTATGATATTTATTCCAGTACGATGTAACTTTAACCCCATTATTTTTATCGTATTCACATTTTATACTGAAATGTACCAGCAATTTGATGTGCATGTTTGGCGTTCCTTACTTTAAATAAAAAAAAAAAAACAAACAAACAAACAAACAACAACAAAAAACCCAGAAATTATCTAGTGATTATTAAATTTAACCTTTACTCTGAAAGGCAAGTAATGGTGGACTTATTTTGACGATTTGTTTTACCGACCATGCATTGTTTTGGTACAGCACAATACGTTTATATCCTTGATTAAGAATATGGCAGATCGCCATTCGTAGATTTTATAATATTGTAACAATTTATATATATATATTGGGTCTACTCTGGGGAAATATTCTGAAATATTGGACAATAAACAATTAAAAATGAAACACCGATTCACTATAACTGTAAGCATTATATATAAACATACTACCTTTGTTTTTCTATTAGGGAGCTACCATTTGATTTTTATGGGGGGGGGGGGGGGGGGGGGGGGGGCTAGGATGAAATTTGAAAAAAAGACAGGACAGGAGTTTTGAGTAAAAAAAAAGGCAGGATGAGCAACTTGGCAAAAAAAAAAGGAAGGATGACAATTTATGTAAAAAAGTCAGGATAAACTAATAAAAAAAGGCAGGACCGAATAGAGTGAAAAATAAAAAGGCAGGACAGAGATTACAACTAAAAAGAAAAATGCAGGACAAAATATTTTATCCTATATTTTACTGGTCTTTCTTTATAAATACATAAAGAGGTATAGGGGGAGGGTTGAGATCTCACAAAACATGTTTAACCCCGCCGCATTTTTGCGCCTGTCCCAAGTCAGGAGCCTCTGGCCTTTGTTAGTCTTGTATGTTTTTTAATTTTAGTTCATTTATGTTTTGGAGTTTAGTGTAACGTCCATATTCATTTAACTAGTACACATTTTTCTTTAGGGACCAGCTGAAGCCCGCCTCCGGGTGCGGGATTTTCTCGCGGTGTTGAAGACCCATTGGTGGCCTTCGGCTCTTCGGTCGGGTTGTTGTCTCTTTGACACATTCCCCATTTCCATTCTCAATTTTACAATTGCATCTTCAGCGATATTGTATTCCATATTTTCTTATTAAAGTATGGAAAGCACAAGAGAGGATCAGAGTAAAACGATATTTACACGCAAGCAGAAGAGAGTTACACCGGATGACGGAAATGGATATTTGTCCTTACTGTAGACATCAGAGCTGCAGGAATAGGACGGAGTATCATGAATGTTACTTAGGTATTTGATCGATACTATATGTCACGTACTCAGCGATAAGGCAGAGAATGTCTCTATACTGTAACATGTAAAACAACTTCCAGCTGACTGTGCGGTATGGGCTTTGCTCATTGTTGAAGGCCGTACGGTGACCTATAGTTGTTAATTTCTGTGTCATTTGGTCTCTTGTGGGGAGTTGTCTCATTGGCAATCATACCACATCTTCTTTTTTATATATCCAAGCGATAACTCAGTTAAACAACATGACCAGAGAGTCGATGTTCTAGCTTAGGAAATTGACTGTAAACGTTTTATTTTCATATTTTCTATTGATATTTATTTGAATAACCGGAGATGTGGGGTAAACGTCAATAAGACAGTAACTCAAAGACAAAAATAATCAAAAAGACATTTACTGAATTAAACTTATTACCCGGTTTGTACTTACATGAGTACCACGACGGGTGACACATGTGGCGCAATATTTGCTTCCCTTCCGGAGCAGCTGCGATCACCTCCAGTTTTTTGTGTGGTTCGTGTTGCTCATGCAGTCTTTAGTTTTCTATGTTGAGTTTAGTGTACTGTTGTTTGTCTTTTGGACTTTTTCTAAATTTTTTGCCAGTGAATTTTTGACTTATGAGTTTGAATGTCCTTTGGGTATCATTCGCCTCTCTTTTATTGAATATGGGTCTTTAAAATTAATAGTACTTCCTGTAATGCCAGCTCCATGTTGTTGGTCTCTCTCTCTCTCTCTGGTTATTAGATATATTTTCAGTTATCATGTCTCTTTATTAATTCTTTGTTCGTCTGTTGTATTATTCACTTTGATTTAATTGGGCCTGAAAATATAAAATTCGGGCGCTCAGTGCGTCCCGTTCCTCTTCCTGAATCCAGTTAAACATAGATACGGTGCTCATAAACATGAAATGGCGTAAAAACATTAAAAAAATACACACATAAAAATGTGAAAGTATGAATAATATTTTCACAATATCATCGATGTTGCATCATTTCATATTTGACAATACATATAAATATATATATACGTAAACTTCTATGTATATATAGTTCTATTAAAAATTTCGCTCTTTTTTCTAAAACAAGTAAATTCAGAAAAAAAAAACATAATGAAATTAAAGAAACAAAAAGATGACAGAAAAAAAGCAATTCGAAAAATAAAATGAGATTGTTTTTCAATTACATTGCAATGGCGACTTTTTTTTCTATTGGGCAAATATGTATCTCAGTCATTCAAACAATAATGTTACAAGACTGTCTTCCAAATACATTTGAGCGCAGTTTTTTTCTTTTTTAGGGCAAATTATTTACAGTTGTGTTTTCCCCAATTGGTCACCAATATTTTTTACAGTCTATGTATAAAGATACCATAACTTCTGATTTATATTATAACAGTAATCAGTTGGACGATTTCAAATACAATGACATCATTCACAATTGCATGACCCGTAAAATATAAATCACAACCGATAGATTATATGATAAAAAATTAATGAATTTGAATTATATCATTCATAGCCAATTAATAGAGTGTATAAAACGACTTAATGAAATAAATACAAAGTAGACATAACAACTTAGACAAATCCGTAAAGGTGATTTAGAAATAATAGATAAACATTTCATCCAGAACTTTGGCATTTTTTTCAATAGGTGTATTGTGAAAAACATAATACCTAGTGAGGTCAAGTGTGATTTTGTATTAGTTAGAACGTTAAACCTTTAGACAAAGTATAGTCAGGTTAATATCAGTCCAATCTAAAAATAAGATATTAGTTAGTTGTTTCTTTTGAATTGTTTTACCTTTTGGAATCTTAGTGACTTTCATAATAGATTAATTTACCATATACAGTATGGTTCTGCTTGTAGTTGATGGCAGAACGTTTGCCTGTACTTGTCGTTTGGTCTTGCTGCGTGTTCGCCTCGAGTGCAGGAGGTTCGAAACCCAGCATGGTCAAACCAAAGACTTTAAAATTGGTATTTTCTGCTTCTCCGCAAAACACGCGGCATTAAGAAGTAAGAGCAAAGACTGGTCGGCTCGGGGTCAGAATAATATATCCGGATAAGGTGACATGTCTTCCTGTGAACTGTTACCTTGTGAGCTAGCACGTTTAAAATCCGGCTCAGCGTGTCGGTCTAGTACAAAGCAGGGTAAATAGTCATACATGTATTACATTAACATATAAAAATAAGAAGATGTGGTATGATTGCCAATGAGTCAACTCTCCACAAGAGACCATATGACACCAAATTAACAACTATAGGTCTCCGTGTGACCTTCAACAATGAGTAAAACCCATACCCAGCATGTTCTCGTCCTGAATATGCATATTAATTTGCCGCTGGACGTTAAGCAGCCATCTATCATCATTATCATCATTTGGTCTTGCTGGATAGTTAACCCTATAAATTGGCCAGGCGAGGTTTCAGACAGAAAACAGAAGAAATGTAAATTATATAGGTAAATTAACAGTCAGATTTTTTGTCAAAATGTTTCAATCTAACTCCTAATTCTCGGGAGCGGCCCCTCCCCAAACATCAAATACTGGATTCGCGACTGTTGGCAATCATATCTTTACCATTTAAAATATGCACATATATGTTAATACACGTATCATTTGTCCTGTTTACATAGCGTTGGTAGCCTTAAAATAAAAGATATGTCCCATCTGGAAAACATTGACAGCGTCATCGGATAAAAATAAATTTGTTAGAAAACGTCTACATGCAGCAGTTCGAAATCGTTGTTTTATCAATGTTTATATCATAAGATTTGAGCATTACGTTTGACAATTGATATAGTTTCATCATTAAGAAGACAAGATTCTAAAATAATAATAAAATGCAAAGGTTTGGAATCTGTGTTTCAATTCTGTCTCCTATCAAATCTCGGCTGGACCTTTAGCAAGGCAAGGTCACGGTATGATAATTAAATTCTTAATAGAAAAAGAAAGGATAAGTATGGTATACTATAAGGTTTATGTGAGAGCAGTATGATACAGAACAGAATCATTAGAATGATTACTCAGGTTACAATAAAGTATGTAGGTTGCTATATTTAACATGATATTTTGGCACGACATTCTTGTCACATGTCTTGCCATGAAACAGCACAAAGGGTAACAAAGAGTCGATAAAGTCATTTAATTTGACTGACCCTTAGTTTTTAATAGATAAGATGACCATCCGAAACAGTCCCATAATTCTTGTTGTAGTCAAAGTAGCGGAAAATAGATCTTTTTACGCGTTAATTCTTGACGCATTGGCTACTAGTTAGATTTCATTGTTTTATTTTTTCTGGTCGGCGAGTTGTCAAAATTCAATACCTATACGTCTAAGTAGATACAATCAGTAAATTGTTACATTGTATCATTTCATTGTTTGACGAATTACTGCTTTATTTACCAAATCAAAACAAGAAAGAATCTCTCATTTATTATAAAACTAATGTCCCATCTCAATCAAAAACTTCTTCTAAACCCTATATTAAAAGATGGCTACGATAACTTCCGGTCACGGGGTCATGAGATCAACCCAGGTGTCCATTCATTGTAAGACATCTCTGCTCCAATTTGATCAAAGATATCGATTTAAAATACCCTATCGATTCTTCAGATCAAATATTGGTATTTTTATCATTAAATACACGCGAAATATTTGATTATTGAGCTCGATAAAGGATATTGTGTTCACAATAAGTATGATATTCCCATAATGCAATTCGAAACAGTTTAATGATTTCTTAAGTTATTTTGTTGAAATAAATGATCGTATCGTGATTTCGTAAATACCATTTAATTTGTGGTTGATCAGATCACAATGATGAGTTATTTATTTATCTCCTTTGTGTTGAAGTACCTAAGAGTGCAAACTAAAGTGTGAAAAATTTGCTGACAAAACTGCTGACATGTCTGATCTTGTGAATAACAATTTTGAAAATAATGAATTAGTAAGTTGTAAATTTTTGGCAGTTTTTTTTTCTTTCAAGGTTATGTAAGTTATGAGATTTTAGCAAAATAAAGAAGTGATACGAATTTCCAGTCCAGGGCCCAGTTGTCTCATTGCAAATCATACCTATCGAGTTGCTCATTTCATAAATTGTGAATTTATGCTAACGGTCAAATTTCACACAAAAAATCTTCACAGCAAACAAAAACAGAGACATTATCTACCACTGACGAAATAAATTGATTTATACAGACATAAACATGCGTTTTGGTTAAACTAGCTTTGCGAACAAGCATATTTTCAAACGATATTGTTAAAATGTTTGGAAAAAAAAGTACAATGAAATTTCTATCTATCAAATCCATTGCATTCAACTTTGGAATAACGTAAGATTATAAATCAATTATCAAGTAAATGCTATGTATATAGTTCTGCTAGCAGGTACAGTCAGTAAGCACATTGTGCCTTGACAAGAGACACAGGAGACTGATGGTCGAATGGTGGGTTCGACTCCAATCTTAATAGACTATTTTCATATTACCGACTTTTGACTCCGGATTATATAATTTGTCGACTGGTTACCTTGGACATCATGGTAATCGGTCAAGTAAGAGCAACCAAAATAAGTAAAATCAAACATATAATCGGTGTAATTTGAGGGGAAAGCTTATTGTTTTCCGATGATTTTGCAGTGAAAAAAAATGTTAAGGAGGTAATTTTCCCCCAAAATTGTACCGATTGAACGCTTGGTTTTACTTCTTTAGCTTGCTCTTACCTGACTTGGTACCATGATGTCCAAGGTAACCAGTCGACAAATTATATGATCCGGAGTCAAAAGTCGGTAATATGAAAATAGTCTATTAACTATGATTGCCAGTTTTCCCGCCAAAGGTCGGTGGTTCTCTCCAAACACTCAGACTTCCTCTATCAATGGACACTGATCGCCACAATATAGCCAATGGTGCTAACAATGGCGTTAAACTACAAAAACCAATCATTCAATCTAATGGACATACGATGTAACAATTATTAGAGGTTGTGCTGACCTCTAGATGTTTAGGATTGGTTTTAAATGTGCTGTTGTGGTGTTGTCTTATAGGCTATTAACCTAATAATATATCTTTCTACATATAAAAATTCGGCGCAAACAATCCCGTCCTACTATTAGTTCAAAACCATATCAGAATACTCAATAGTTGAAGTTATTTACTTCTCAAAGTAATAGTTAGCCCATACTGTGTCATACATTAACGAGGTCAATTCTTACACAAGAAAATCAGAAAAATGAAAGTCTTGTTTGGGCTCTAGATAAGGCAAATAAATTCTGAATTGAAAATAAATTTTTAAATGCACATCAATAATGTTTGTTTGGTGATATGCTTCAAATGAAAGATATCACACATATAAAGAGTAGTATGACTTTGATAAGTGATTATAAATGGCGGGGAAATTACCTTATTCCTAGTAACGGCATCAACTGATTAATCTCGGCACTGCGAGATTTTGTTCGAGGTCGTTGTCCAGGTCATCAAATACAGACATTATGATAAATCTTAAGAAATTGCAATGGACTGCATGTATGCAATTTATTTAAATAATTCAGTATACCGACCGTCAAAGGGAGACTAATCTTTCACCAAATATGTACATAGAATTTAAATCACTATTCGTAAAAAGATATACTTGTATATTTTGAATACGACAACATTATTTTCAAATGTTATTTTCTTTTATACAAGTCGAGCTACATACAAATGTACAGTTAGCAATTTTGCCCATGGACAGTAATATCTTAATTGTATAAATATATTCTTTAGGATTTCCTATTCATTTAAGTCTAGTAAGAATCCAGTTACTGGTATCCTTTTTTAAGCAATGGGTGCTTTTCAATTATATACAAGAGCTTAATTACCATGGTGGTACAGTATATGTTCACCTATGCACACTTAATTGAGGGGCGTAAAGGGGGGGGGGGGTATCTGCACGGAAGAACGCGAAATAAAATTGCCATTTCACGATGAACGAACAATTAAAAAATTCTTGCACGTTGATCTTTTTACCGATTTCACGAAGCACGGTGAATAACGAACCTTTTTCACGGCTGTACGTGAAATAAAAATGGCAAAACACGTTGCACGAAAATAACCCTTTACCACCCTCTTAATTCTTATGCTGCTCTGATTAGACACTGGTTCTATTGATATATAAATGTATCAAAGGGCGAAGAAGGATATACGCGTCATATACCATATATATGTACATACCATGAACAAACGTAAAGGCTGATTGTTTCCTTAACGTCCATTTCCAAATAATTCATGCAAATATGGTCCACTCATATTAAACAAAGAGACAAACGATTACAAAGGGACCGTGAATTGAAATATAAAATCGAAGAAAAACCGACAAGACCACTGCAAATTAAAAAGCACGAATGAGCAACATGAACCCCCCCCCCCCCCCCCCAAAAAAAAAAAAAAGTAGATCTCATGTGCCCGGGGGTTAGTTTCTTCATTACATGTACCTGTCGTGTTGCTCATGGAAAATATAATTTCGATGATAATTCTCATTCGATGATGTCACAATCGAGGAAAAAAATGACGAAATTGTAGCTACGACAATTGGTAAAAAGTAAAATAACAAAAATACCGAACTCCAAGGAGCGAATGGATAACAACTGTCATATTTCTGACTTGGTACAGGCATTTCCTTATGTAGAAAATGGTGGATTAAACCTGGTTTTATAACTAGCTAAACCTATCACTTGTATGACAGTCGCATAAAATTCCCTTATATTGACAATAATGTGTGAACAAAACAAACAGACATAATAGGTAAAAATGTCAAAAATATAGGTGTACAGCAGTCAACATTGTGTTATAATCTTAATCACTATAAAAATAAACAAATATGTCAACAACAAAAAACAAAGAAAAACAAAGCCTTATACATTTGTGACACAGATAATCCATTATGGTAAAACAAATCATGATCGTGTCAGTAATACTTTCGAAGGGACGACTTTAACTTTAACACTTGGTTTAATAGCTTCATTGTACGCATTAACTCTCTATCAAGGAAATCGTGATAGTAAAGGCAAGCTATGTGTATATTGTATCAACTGGGAGATGTATACTTCATATGCAGGCGCGGCTGGAATGCTATTACATAGAAATGGAAATTTCACAATAGGAAAGCAGAAATAACCTCTTTATTGTAAAGTTTAGTTATCAACCAAGTTCAGGAGGAAAGTCAAGATGCATTAGGGAGACTTTTTTGGACAAAATATGATTTATTCCCTCCTAAAAATAGAGGCTTGGATTTACTTTGGCCATTTTTTTTAATGAGACAAATCACATCTGATTCACATCGACCAAAATATAGGTAGTTTTTCAATTAGTGTCGGCTAACCCTGTATTGATTGCTGATAAAATAAATGGTGATAATATTGAAAGAAATATCGCGGAGCATTTGACAGACCCATCAATATAACGGTGTTTGTAAGGACACTTCGTTTTGGGATCAAGTACAGTGAATTTTATCTCACATTTCCTTTACTTCATACGCAAATTAATCAGTTGAAACCCATGTGCCCAGATATAACAAAGAAAAATGTCAACTTAGCTAATTTTGATCTGATGAACGTGTTAAAATCTCATTGATAAGCTCTTTAATTAATGATCAATCTGTTCGGAATATAAATTGTAACTCGAGACTTTGTGAATCAGACTGATGATATTTGTTTGTTTTATTTTTGTTTTTTTTATCAATAAACAGATATGGAATTTTAATTTTCCACTACAGAAATCCCTTTGTTCAATCATATAATTTTTTTTTTATCAAAACAGGGATTTTACTATATAAATCATTGATCAAAATAAAAGAAGTTCCACCGAAAGACTCGCTTTATGATATACCACAAAGACACCGCCACCATGTTAAAAAAAGATGAACTGGTTTAAATCATATCTTTTGAAAACAAAGCAATTACTGAATTTTTTGTCAATCAGATTTGAATTAAACTCATTAAAAGATTCAAATCACGGAATTTATTTCATTTGCGGATAGACAAAATGGTCTAACAAAATATCTTATTGATATTATCAGAGACATGTGTACTAGTACGTCATTGATATTATCATGTAGTGTTTAATACGAGACATTAAGAATCTTACGCTAGAAAGAACGCAAAACCTGAAAATATCAGTCTCTGCAGGAAATGTCCAAGTCAGAGACGACTTATTTCTCAAATAACGTATTTGTTTGACGAAATAGAACTATGGTAAAAGAACCTTTATGTAATCTAGAAATAAATATAATGCTTTATTCAAGCGAATGGTATTTATCCACCTGTTCTTTTAATGTGTTCTTGTAACCACGTGGCTTATTAGTATTGTTTGCATATGTAACGTTCCTTTGTATGATTCTTACCTTTTCATGATGCTGTTATATGCGTGTTTAACATTTACAATATAACAGCGTGAAACGGATTTTTTAATGGCAACTAGTAAAAAATGTACTTCGGTATTGCTTTAAGTAAATTTGATTATTCATAAATACGGCAGCCATTACATAGGTGACACAGAGGCCGTCACATAGTTTTGGATGGAGGCAGATTTCGAATTGTCACCATTAACATAGGAGACACAGAGGCCGTCACATAGTTTTGGATGAAGGCAGATCTTGAATTGTCACCATTAACATAGGTGACGCAGAGGCCATCACATAGTTTTTGGATGAAGGCAGATTTCGAATTGTCACCATTAACATAGGTGACACAGAGGGCGCCACATAGTTTTTGGATGAAGGCTGATCTCGAATTGTCACCATTTTTATAATTGTTGTAAAGTTGGATTTTTGTTTTGGATGAAGGCAGATCTCGAATTGTCATCACTTTTAATTTGTTGTAAAGTTGGATTTTTGTTTTGAATGAAGTGAGAATTCTCGAATTTTCACCATTTCTATATGTGTTGTAAAGTTGGATTGTTGTTTTTCTTTCTATCTTGAAGCTGTGCGCAATATATTACAGTCATAGTAAATAAAAGAGCCCTCAAATCAAAGAAGAAAAAAGAAATGAAATTTTCTACGGTGTAGTATATACTATTCCATAGCATTTTCTTATACTGGAAACATTTATCTTTTTTTCTCTTTTTAACGATATACTTAAAGACAAATGAGAGCGTAAGCATATAGTATCGTCTTCTTTCTAGCGCATATACAGAACCATACTTGGGGGGTCTGGATGGGGGTCCTTTATTTCTGAATTCTTTAATTGTTTTGGTCATTTTTCTCTATTCTTTATATTTTTTGCCCATTAAATTCTCTTTACTTTATTTTTCTAGCACCCTATTATTCTCTATTGTTTATTTTTTGGTCTATTTTCTCTATTCTATCTTGTTTAGGTCCACTTTCGTGTAGTATCGACCAATTATTTTTTATTCTACTGGGACTATTATACTAACCATATCCCACCATGACCCTCATTCTACTAATAATGGAATTGGACAATTGAATAACGTCACTGAAATAAAATATAAAAATGTTCGTTAAATACAACCATTTCACACCTTTGAATTAGAATTAACTGATTATTACATGAAAAGATGGTTAAGTGCAGAGACGACCTAATACAACAAACGGAAGCAATAAAGCTAAGTTTAAAACAGACAGCTGTCAAGTTTAACACCTTCTAATGTTGAACTTCGATGTTTTATTCTCGGAACACTTTGGAGTTTATGTAGACTTCCATTTCAGAAACAAGTGTTAGCTCTCATATTTATTACTAAGGTGATTGTATTTATTTTTTCTTTTGTTGTCTATCTACAATTTCTTTACCTTTCTGAAAAACGTTAATTTCAAAATCATTCATATATAAGGGGGATGACACGCTGTTGGGGTTTCAAAAAGTGTGGATGTGGGATAAAGGGTGTAAATATGTGGGGATGTGGGATATAGGGGGTAAATATGTGTGGATGTGGGATATAGCGGTAAATATGTGGGATATAGGGGTAAATATGTGGGGATGTGGGATATAGGGGGTAAATATGTGGGGATGTGGGATAAAGGGATTAAAGAAGTGGTATCCGGGAGAAAAAAAAGAAAAAACAATGAGGGAAGTGGGAAAATTTACCAAAAAAGCGGGATTTTGGAAATGAGCACCCCGTGTCACCCTCCTCATATATAAACCGATTTCAGTTTGCATGACATGACGTCATTTTAAAATAAATTTGAAACCAAAAGTTTGAAAAACCAAAGATATATTGAATCTGGATCCTTACCTTGAAGAAGAAGAAGACTAGTTCCCCGTCCTTTATATCTGCTTAGCTCTGACAGATATCTTGACAACAAGGGTGACTCAGATACCCGTATGTTTCAAGGGAAGAGAAACAGCATAAACAACAGAACAGCAAAGACAGTTTAAGACTAACTTTGTCACAGAGCAGCCACAACAGTTGAAGATTGACTCCGCGAGAAAGAGAGAAAATGAATTTCATCACAGTAGACAAAAAGAGTTAATGATTAATTACTTCAGTCTTCCTTAATGTAGCTTTTTCAAACGAGTTGAATAAGATTTCAATGTTAAAAATTGTTCACGTAAAATAATGCATTTATATGATAATTAAATTAACCCTTTTATTACCCTAAATTCGATTTACTTTTACTTTTTGCTGATATAAAAATATGGAACCAATTCCTTTAAAAACAGATGTCTCGTAAAATTGAAAGAAATGCAAACATATGTTATTCCTACGTCCTTTGTTATTTACATCATTTCCAATAACCACTTTTCGAAGACATACTACTTAAACAACTAAGCCTCGTTAAACTTATCATTTCCTATGTTAATTTCAACAGATCACCATAAAATGCATCTAAATATTATACATATATTAATTAGAACCACGGTCGTGCTAAAACAAGCACGGCAATTAATCGACTGTCTTAAAGATGTGTTACCATTTAATTCTTATTTCAAGTGTTTGAGCAGATTTAACCACTTAGAAGTTGACAATTACTTCTAAATCCACATTTTAATTAGCATAAAATCTTTTGCTAACATACAATATAGATATTAACTCTAATAAGTAACATCCGATTTACGCTTTGTGTCCACTTTTAGGTTACAAAATATGAAATTAATGATTATTTATTGCAAAAAATCCTTCAGAAACAGATTTTTTGTAGATATATATAAAATATATCTAAAACATAAAATTTTGAAGTAAAACTGTGGGGTTGTCCTAAAAAAGAAGCGGATGATCCGAAAGGGAAAATCAATTAAACTCGTAAGTCGAAGAGAGACCGACAAAATCATGGGAAACACCCCCCTCCCTCCAAATAAAAAAAAAAAAAAAAAAAATAGACTAGACAATACGTTGCCCACGAAAAATGGGGGTCATCTTAATTGCTCTGGTAGGCAGATACTGCTCCACGTGTGATATTAGTGTTGCTTACTTATGGTGAGTAAAACATTTGGTTTAAAGTCATATTGGGTCGTATACATGTTTGTTTTATTAGGTCGAATCCAAACAAGACTGCATAGAATATGTTTCTGACAGAACTTAATAAGGAGTGTCCTTATTCTATAAGACGGAGAAAATTAAAATTCTAAAAAGTAAAATAACAAAAATACCGAACTTTAAAAAGAACCGTTTCGAGTCTTTCCATAACAATGTTTAGTAGGAGTTATTTCCCTTTTTTAAATATTCATGTTTGCAATGAGCCGCAGTGATGAGATATTACTTGTCTCATGGTAGTCCTTGAATTACAGAGTTATTTCCCTTTTCTATATGTATTCATGTTTGAAATGTGCCGCAGTGATGAGATATTACTTGTATCATGGTAGTCCTTGAATTACAGAGTTATTTACCTTTTCTATATGTATTCATGTTTGAAATGAGCCGCAGTGATGAGATATTACTTGTCTCATAGTAGTCCTTGAATTACAGAGTTATTTCTCTTTTTTAGGTATTCATGTCTGCAATGAGCCGCAGTGATGAGATATTACTTGTCTCATGGTAGTCGTTGAATTACATAGCAATTTGTTTCTTGTTAACATAAATGATTAATTGTAATGTGTAAAATATTGTTTAAACGGTCACTAAATGTACCACTCCATGATGCATTGATGAAAAACTGAAATTGAGAGTTTTACTGTTGTAAATATGCAATTATCTAAGACTTATGCGCTTTCATATTCATTTGAACATTGTTTCTTAATGAACACGATGTGTTAGTTCTTTGAAATAAATTAACAGTTGTATGTTGTTTAAAGTGGATAATTTAAGAATATATATTAGAATAAGAATAAATTTATTGGGCGCATAGCATTTATATGATAAATGTATATGATCTCCTTTTGTGTTAAATAGGGATTAAACATTTTTTCTTAGTTTATCGATGACTCTCAAAAAATAAATAAAAGTTTGGAGGACCGAAGTGCTTCAATTCATCTACACGATGATTTCCTTTTTCTATTTTCTCCTGTAATTTATTGACTCTATAAAATGTTGAGTATAAATTTATCTTGTTATGTAAATGTAAAATCTATATCGTTGAAGCGGTGAGTTGTGAAATCTATGAATTTATAAGTTAGACTGTATGTCGTTAGTGCCATAATACTCATTCCCTACACCAGACTACATTTGTAGCAATTTTTAACATCTTCTTATTTTTACGCGCGAAGGTATACATCATCTGTACCTATTTTGTTCATGTATCGGTAGAGTCTAAAGAGCTCACGGTATAACATATATATGTAAACGACACTGTATATAAATTTAGTACGCCTGAAGCGCTTTTCTGGATTTAGCTTCGGCGGGAAAGCACAATTGAAACATTTGAGAGTCAAAAATTGGAGATGTAATAATAATTCATAGAATAAAACAATTGTTGATTTTTTATATCAGTTGATTCAATGATTTAGGAACTCTAAGATATATGATTTTCAGCCTCGGCCATAGGCCTCGGTTAATATCATATCTCTGGGTTTGATAAATCATTGAAAGAGTGTTCACTTTGGTCATCTTCCGACCGGCCAGTAAAACCCAAACTAAAATGTGGCGTCATTTTGGCTGTATGGGATGTAAACAGCCACATTCGGTCAGAATAGAGACGTTGAATCCGTTGCCTCGTGTAGAGAGGGTGTCACGCTCTCTGAAATTTACGAACCCTTAATTGCAACAACTCATAGCATTTATCAATGACAAACTAAATTTCCCGACCTTCACCCCGGACGGCGTCTATTACAAGACCTATACATATTGTATTTATTGTTAATTGGTCCTCGTCCTGAACATCCATAAAATATGAGCCACTGGGCGTAAAGCAAACATCAATCAAAGGTCAATAATTGTATATAATTCTTAAAAAAACGGAATTAAACCTACAAGGCCCTATAAAATGAAATAGCTATATCATGTAACTGAAAGAAAAAATAAGCAAATTGCTATGTAATTTATATTTACAGGCAGTATTTTACTCTTGGGGAATTCGACTCTGATCAAAGAAACCTGACATTAATATTTTCTATTTGCATTTTCCTCAAATGTTATTTGGAGAATTATTTTACGACTTTTTGACGTTTGTCAAAGTTGTATGGTAACTATAAATCTTATTGCCTTCTTTTCTAAAACCGAAAATAAACAGAAAAACCTGTTTAACTATCTCAACTGAACCCTTTGAAGTTGTGAATGTTGTCATAATGTGACGTCATGTCATAGATGTAAAGTTATGGTATAATTATACTCCTAGAAATTGTCTCTGTAAATGTGTAATAAAATATCAACCGCGAGTGTAAATTACAATACATAAAAACACAGGAATATATAAAATGGACAATAAAAAAATCAACAACCAATGAATGATAGACAATACCAAGACCAAAAGAAAGAAAACAGAAAAGACAAACAATAGTTCAAAAACATAACAGACATAATACCATTGATGGTTTGTTGATATAAACACATTAAAAATATATATAAAAAAAGATATGCATGTTGTTAGGTCTACTACAAAGTGAGGAGAGCTCTGAAATGAATCAATGTGACAGCGCCAGTGAGAATATTATATATATGTCATCATTTTAAAACTGTTTTAATAAAATAAAAAAAATTGACGTTGCAATTTTGATTGTGACGGTCAATCATGTGCACCCTATGTTCTATATGCTCTATTGGAAATAGAACATGGCTACGTTTCCAATTTTAATATGATGCACTATTTTAACAAAGATATTTTCTACATTCCAATAAAACATGGACTACACGTGCTTGACGTCATAACAAAATTAGAAACAAAAGTTGTATTTCATCGACACCGGACATTTCTGTTGATGTTCCGTACTAGGAAATATAAGAGAAATCATTCTAAAAATAAGTCTATGTAAAGATATTGAAACACACCATGCCAATCAAATTAAAAGACGTATTTCTTCAAGTGAAAGAAAAACGTGATAACATAATGGCTATTTGTTTTGTTGTTTTTTTTTTGTATGGAGAAGATGTTCGAACAAAGATAAATCTTGACATCATAAGATGAAATGACGTAATAATTTGTTGACTTTTTGAACTTGTGAAAACAATCGTAGAAAACATTGCTAAACGGTTGGTACAGTTTCTACAAAACTGTCATCCGGAGATATTCTGGTAAAGAGCTCGGAATGCCAATATGCATTTGTGGATTATGGTCGGTTAGAGGACAAGCTTAGGTTCATTTACAGATCACTAACATTAAAAAATGAATATTTCATGATATTAAACATTTTAATATTTTGTTGAATATTAAAATTAGCAACGAAAACAGTAATACAAAATTACGGAAATGTGATATGATTGATACCAAGACAACTATATACCAGAGTCTAAATGACGTTGATATATGCAACAGAACTGTAGGTCACCTTGTGGCAAAATCTATACCGTACAGTCATTTATATAAAAGACCCGACATGACAAAATATGAAACAATTTAAACAAGAAAAAAAGCTACCTAATTTCTGACATAGCAATAAGCGAAAAACAAATATGAAAGAAAGAAATCAACGAAAATTTAAGTTTCATTAAATTAAATTCTTTACTGCATTTACAACTCACTGTGGTATTTTAAAACTCATTGTGTTACAAAAAAACGATACTCGTCGAAGACCACACAATAATGTTGTAGTTTTTTGAAACACACTTTTTAAACATGTGCATATAATCAGCGTTATTTTTAGTTAAATTTGAAATGTTTAGCTTAAAATCGTCTGCACATTTGACAGGAAAATCAACAAAGAAAGTTTACCAGGCAGTTAACTTAAAATATCAAAGAAATGTAAAGAAACACATTTTCTTTTGATCGAAATGTTTCCCTCTTTTCGAAAAGTCATCTTTAATGAAACAAATATGTTAAATGTTAATATATGTCATTCATGGTAAATAGATGATGCAAAAACAAATATTTTCTTTATTTTGTCAGCAATCAGTAAAGCTACGTGTGTCAAGCAGTCTTATTTGATTTTGATCTTTCCCGCGCTTTTTTGCCTATTTATTTTTATAATAATTATAATTTGCCACAATTTTGAGTGGAGGAAATGGGTCGTTAGCGTAAACGAATTTTTTGAACGCATTGCGTTTTGTTGCTAAAATTTTGGGATATCTTCTTTAATTTTCCATTGATAATAAAACCTCCCAAATAACAAATTGCCGAAACGAACTTTAAATCTAAAGACAACAATATGTAGTATTATGTAATATTTATATTTTTGCGTAATACAAATGATTTCTTAATTTACCAGTATGAGCATCACTTATGAGGCTTACTTTTAACAATTAGATGGGAACTTATTACTTTATTTATAGCTTGAAAAGTACATATTCTCAATAATCACATGTATGTTTGTCAAGTAATTATAATTGGTGTAATCATATACACAGCTTCTTGCTTAATAGCATACTTTCACTTGATTTTTTGTTTTTTTTTAAAGTTTTTTGACATCTTACCAAAAACTGTCTAGAGAGGTTAGTCTGTTCATGTAAGTAAAATGAAATATAAAAATGAAACAAAATACTTCCATGGTCTGTTCCACCATTTCGACATGAACATATTATGTTCGCATATATATTCAAAGATTTAACCTCTTTATTAAATAATTCAAAGTCCCTATTCCTTTCGGACGTGGCTGCGTACTTATACATCCCACACGACCAAAAGGGAAGCCCTCAACAAATTTATTCAGCTCAATGTGTGACCTGAAAGATACAGTCGAAAATTATGACTACAATTTTCTGTCTTTTAGATTTTCAAAAATTTTTTTCTCATGGTTTTATGCTTTATCGATTTACTTTTTGTATTTAGCGGCGAAACTTTTTACCATTTCATTATTTTTTTTTGTCCTTAAGAATTTGTTTGAACAGATTTAACAACGGAGCAGGATATGGATTCATCGAATCATCTGATAATCGCCATTTTAATTCTGTATCAATTAAGCCTTAGTTATTTTATCTTCTCTGTCTATATCATAGTACGTTCGTTATGCATATGCATGAAATATTTGCCAGTGTCCGTTAATCAAGTAATAATCAATAAATCTCACTACTTCATGCTTTTAGATCTATTCATTCCTGCGAGTTTGGTGTTTGTTTATTTTGACAAAATATTTTAAATACAGGTTGGAATTCAACGAGGCAGCAAACCAACAACAAAGCAGCCATTCAAAGACATGCGGAGTTTGATAATAGAAAAATGTTCAAGTCATATTTCTATTAATACATGATAAGTTATGAATGAATTAAACAGATTAATTATTGTTTAAGTGCCAGTCTGCCTAAGGATCAGGCAGTGACCCAAACATGATAGTCTCAGATTTTGATGAAAATTTGCATAAATCATCTGAATAACATGTTATAAAGAAAAAAATACTTTTCAGAGCAGTTTTATATGGTTGCTATGGAAACAGGGCCATTTCATTTTCCCAAAGCAACAAGTAATGGAGGTTAACATAAAACCAACAGTTTTTCACTATTTCAGTCTCATTAAATCTGCTGTTTATATAACATTTAGTATCTCTCCATTGTACTGCAACTTGATCAACTATTAAATATTCTTGAAAAACAGCTGTTTTAAAGAAATTCTATTTCATTCTAGAAAAATTGAGGTCTGGATGGTCTCTTGGGACAATAATATACAAATAATGCAAATATGGCCACAATTCAAGTTGAAATATTTTCTATTACCAGAACAGCACACACTTGGTATTACTTAATATGAAACAAGTAGGGGTAACACTTTGAATATTTCATAAAAGGTCAGTGGGTTTTTTCCAAACAACTTGTTACCATAGCAACGAAGTTAACTATATATCAACAAAGCACAAAATCAAAATTATAAAAATTTTATTCTATAGTAAAGTGTAAATTCATAAACATGGAGTTATTATTACATATTTAAGTTTTTCATTGTATTGTGTTGTCAGTTGATCCAAAAGTTACCAGGAAAACATTACCTAGCAACCAAATCACTCCTTAGCAACCATAATGAAAGTACAGAAAACTTAGTTTTTCCATATTAAAATATAATCCTCTGTAAAATGTGGCAATTAAGAGATAAGATATTAGTCATATTAATATAATGTAAACTATACAATACCTAATTTTATTAGCAACAAGGTCAGCCCATAGCAACAGTATATTTCCTTGCATGGCAACAATTGAAATAACACAATGATAATAATATCCTATTTCTATTAAAGTGTAATTCTTTATTGTATAGAGCTGCTGTAATATAAATCCAGGTAAAGTCATAATAAATTATTTGCTGGGTTCTCATCATCCCCCAAAAATCCTGCTAAGACAGGGGGTACTTCAGATAGCTATTTTTCAAAGGGCATAAACCCTGAGACTTAATTTTCCAATCATTTTCCTTTTAATCATTGTTAATATGATGCTGTTTTTGTAAAGAGATATATGGCAACAATATTTTTGAAATAAAAACACCCTGTATATATATATATATATGATGAATAAAGAGTATGATTTATTCATCATTTACTATATATGGGCTTATGATTTTATTTTTGATATAATAGAAATTGTAATTGAAGAAAACTCGTACTACAAAGTCATGTTTTGAGGTGGCAAGGAGTCAAATTAAGACATAATATTTAGAACGAATTGGATTTCAACAAAGAATGTGAAAAAAGGGTATGTTTTAGATACACGTATACAAGTAACAACAATTCCCTTATGTATTGATATCATATATCATAACAGTAACACGAATAAATGCTATACAGCACACTTAATAAAAGCACTGATTTATGACCCTTTCTTGGAAAGATGTTAAAATGAAGCTAATTACTAAATCTGGATTAATAAAAAATTCAAGCAACACAATTAACAGTAAACACTTCTGAAATTTACACTGTTTGGCCTTTATATCCATAAGTCTATTACCCTCAGCACATCATTGAAAGGAAAATTTATTAAAACATATCAAAACAAAAAAATCTTTAAGGAGAGGGTAAAAGAAAATAGGTATAACCCTACAATAGAGTTTGACTTCTTGACATTGTGCTGTGTTCTTGGATTTGATTGATTTTATTATGTTGTGTAAAATTCATTGTAATATACAATGTACATGTACATAGTATCTTAAATTTAATTATTTTATTTCTAAATGTGCTATTATAAGACTACCATATTCCCATGTTAAGTGAACAAAAAAATCATGGTGAAAACCCATTTTGTGAAATATATTTCATCAAAATAAACATTTAACAAATTTGAAAACGAATATTGTACATTCAGAAATTACAGGGTTCTCACTAAGGATTTTTGAAGGCGAGTCCAGGGACTCGTCTTTTTTGGCCATGGCGAGTCCAACAGTGAGAAGATAAAATTTAATTGGTATAAAATTTATTATTCCAGTCTTCATGACAAAAAAGAGCAAGAAAATGCTGTCAAATTTAGATTATTTTTAAACTTTGTTATAAAATGATGATTTAAGTGTTCAATTGATACAACAATTTACAATTTTGATGCATCTTTGGACTCACCAGTTTTGAAAATGACGAGTCCTGACAGATTTTCATGAGTCCAGGACTCACGGACTCGCCTTAGTGAGAACCCTGAATTATTGCATTCATTTGTTGTTGTGCATTTAAAATTACTGACCAAAAGGGAGATCAATACATTTAACATTGCATTTAAGAAAAGCTGCAAGCTTATAGGCTAATCAGATTTCAAAATGCTTTTTATTTTGTTATATCAAATCGATCTCATGACATAATAAAATAATAAAAACCAGTGAATAGTTTTAAAATGAATTAACAGCATTCAGATTGTTCAGGTCATCAAGACTTTTCATGTGATGTGAATATATGTCTGTCCTTTAGATTGAGGATATTTGTTCCTTAAGCTCATGAATATCAATTTCTTCAAGAATTGAAGTTAAATTGTCATCGTCCTCCACTGAGATATTTGTCACTTGTAGAGCACGTTCTTTCAATCTACCTTGTTTGTACAACAAAGCCAATCTTGAGAAGTATGAAACAATTTGGCTTGGTTGCAAACATTCATCAAATGAAAATCTTCTCTGTCCATCTTCATTCTTTAACTTTCTCATCTGTTGGGCAATAACATTTGCATTAGCTTTTTTACTGGTCCTCTCTCCTTCAAGAAATATGTTTTCAAGATAGTCCTTTACTGGAACAGAAAATCTTACAACTTTTCTGTCCTTTTTTAGCGCCCAACCTTGATCTAAGAAACATGCTGAATTATTTCCAGATCTAGTTCCTCTCTCCATAGATAAAGAAGAATACTGGTTATTACATGAGTCAGCCCACTGAACTTTGATACTGTCATATGTAGACATTTTTTCCAATTTATAAATATGTTTTTCAAAGTCAATATGTGTTTGATAAGCTGAATATGTTGGAAATGAACATACACATCCACTTTCTGTACATAAGAACAGTTCATTTGTGTTAGAAGAAGGTGGAATGTCTCTTGCTTTTGAGATGCAACCAGTATTTGTCTTCGGTTTTTCAAATAGTTCAATAACATTCAAAGCGGATGAAGGTTGTGATAAATCAGCAGAACAAAGAGCATTGACATCTTTCATAACTTTTCCCTCGCCTATTTTGTATGCCTTGAACTGAATTGCTGATATGCCACTGAACTCTACATTTGTTAAACTGCTAACACCTATCCACTTGTGCTTAACTTTATTTAAGTCACTTATAGTAGTTTCAATATCGACTACTGCTACCTGGCAACCAGCTACACCAGCTCCTTCGTCTATGGCAAACTTCATGTCTGTTGCTGTTGTTACATTATGTCCATTTGCTACAAACATTTTTATTTTTCTTCTAAGGTGAGCAATTTTGGCATCGCAATAAGATTTGCCTGATTGAGCTTCGCTATAGTCATATCTTTTTATTACCAATCCTGCAATTATATGAAATTAGAGCAATGAGAAAGAAAAACAAAATATCTGACCAAGAATGTGTAAAAACAATTATTTTTTTGAAGGCCATACAGTGACCTCAAGTTGCTAATGTCTGTGTCATTTGGTCTCTTGTAGAGAGTTGTCTCATTGGCAGTCATACCACATCTTTTTTTTTATAATTATATTTATTCCACTGCAAGGACATATTGACAGCTTAATCAATTATAGATTGGTCAAGACTATATCTCATGTGGTTTTGAATAAAACTTCATGTTCCCCCCTGAGCATCATATTTCCTTTTGAAGATCTGGAGTTCATCATATGACTATGCGCAGTTAATGTACATACAGTTTTGAATGTTTTGGGTTTTTTTTACAAAATAGCTGATAAAGTCATTATCGTATGCAAATTTATTCCAGACGTTAAAACAAAAAAAACAAAAAAATAACTATTGATCTGTACTGTTTATCAATGTTTATGTCATGTTGTAAAGTTATAAAAACATGTGGATGAGAAAAAAAATGTATGTAAATTATTATTTTATGTTCAGGTAATAAACAAAGCATAGGCAGTGGAATAAAACATTTATTTCCATTGGCTTTAGGAAATATAAAGATTTGTTCACCCTTGAAAAATCATATTTCCCTGGGGCACAGCACTCATGATATACATGAATCTACTTTGGTGAACAAATTTTCATTTCTCCTTCAGGCATGGAAAATATGTATATAGATGTATTGTTTGCCAAAGTCAGTCAGTGATTGATGCTTGATATTGATTCAATTCCACTGTAGATGTAATTTTAGATGGACAGACACACCTTTAAGTCTCATCTTGATTTACAAAAAAGAGTGCACACACTGAAATGCCTTTTTTACCAACAATTGATTTTATGTAGATAGTCCTAATAATAAAGCCTAACTACAAGTATCAAATAAACTTAACATGATCCAAGAAAATAAGGTCATGGTAACGAGAAATACATGTACACCTTACAATTGTTCAATAAAACAAATATAGTTGACCTATTGCTTATAGTATCTAGTACCGGTATATGGACTTGACCACAAAAACTTAACCTTTTTCACTTATCCATGAAATTAGGTCGAGGTCAAATGAAATCTGTCTGACGGGCATGAGGACCTTGCAAGGTACGCACAAACTAAATATAGTTCTCATATTAATCCTAATAACATGAATAATAAAGAAAATTAACATTACAAAAAATCTTAACTTTATTTTCAAGTAGTCACTGAACCATGAAAAAGAGGTCAAAGACAATGGACATATGACAGACAAAAACTTCGTACATAAGGTTTATATATACAAAGTATGAAGCATCCAGGTCTTCCACCTGCTAAAATATAAAGCTTTCAAGATGTTATCTAACGCTGCAGCCGTCGGATCACTATCCCTATGTCGAGCTTTCTGCGACAGAAGTCCCAGGCTCCACAAAAAAACCTTAAACATACCTGTTCGACTACTTATTCCATTTAAGGAGATCCAGAGATTTCCACAGTGGTAACATCCTGCATTGTCTGAGCGTAGGAATATTTCTGTTATCTGAGGCATCTGTGTTTTAATTTCATTTGCTATATGCTCAATGAAATTTGACACTGCAATCCAGTCTTGTTTACTTGAACTCTGTAGTATGTGAACAAATGTTTGATGCTGTCAACAGAAAGATTATTATCATATAAACAGCTGTCAACAAAAAATAAAATAAATTGATCAGAGTCATTATCACATTCTTTTATACTCATGAAATGTTAAAAAATTTATAGAATAACTAATCGAAGAATTCAAATAGAGAAAAATATTCAATGATTGAACGAACAACACATTAATTCATGAACGCACGTAGCGCATGAGTTAATTATCAGTGTTGTTCGGTCACAAGTTGAATATTTTTCGATATTTGAATTCTTTGATTAGTTACTCTTTTTATTACATTGGCAAATGGCTTTTTTTATGAAATCAATGTAGAATATGTAAGGAACTATATCTTTTTTTTACGCATTCACAATTTGTTTTGATCCGACGTTATCGAAGTCTTGACAACGCCTATTGTTGTATGATGTCAGAGGAGTGAAATAACCATGTTTATTTCACATGTGAAATTATCAGGTTTTATTTCACTGGGAAATCAATGTAATTCATTGCAACCAATATAATAATTTAATTTATTTTGCTGCATGCACGGTGAACATGAAAAATCTATTGGTCTATTGTAAATGAATTATGTGTATGGTTCTTGTTATACATTAAAGGCCATTTTAATCTAGTTTGAATTGTTATAGCGTCTTATAGCCGGCACAAAGTAATTTAACCATATCACATCTAAATGATTCTTCATATCAATCTGAGACATAAGGCAAAATAAACATGATAAAAAAATATGTGTGTTTCCTATTACCCTACGTATACCCTCCCTTTTTTTTAGCTCAAAAATAGCGTACCCTAAAGTTTATTTTGTCATTTTTCAATAACCACTGTTAAAGTCAGAATGTCCCTCCCGTAGACTCAATGTAAAAAAAAAATGGTAAAATAAAATGAAATCCCTACCTACCCTATTTTTTTCAAAGGTGTAATAGGAAACACACATATTATTTTTTTTGGCCTAATAAAATGCATGATAGTGTTATCTTGAGGAATGATATCGGTAGAGTGTTAATAGTTAGTGATATGGAAAAAGCCTCATAATACTATGTTGATCAGAAATCTATTATTATAAAACAGCATTTATAATCAGATTGTCACTAGATCAATATCAATTTTTGGGTAATGGTACATGATTTTGGATATCCATATCTTATTCTTAAAACAAAATATATTTCCTCAATTATTCACATACCTTTAAGTTTGTTGCATTCTGCTCATTATTTCTTTGGATACTGTCTGCAAAAATACAAACAGATACATGCCATGAAATGCCCTTTTGACCAAACCAGTCAGACTGTTTTTCTCGATGCAAGCTTGGCAAAAATTTCATGGCCCAGTCCATTACTATAAGAACTTGGTGTGGTTGTAATATGTCAAATAATTCTGTTCTACTCAAATCTTGGTTTACTGTTCTCATTATATGTGATTTCCAACTGTTAATTTTCTCTACTGCATTTTTGAACTCTGCATTATCTTCTGCACTATTAAATTCTAGTTTAGAAATGTCTTCAAATAATGTGACAAGATTTTCACATCGATCACATGTAACAGTATGCTCGTGGGGACAGTCAGATCTGTAATCTACATCTTTAGGGTCACTCAATCCATATCTAATGCAATGATCAGCACACTCAGAACTCTTCGATACATGCAATTTAAAGTCTCCTTTTAAATAATTTTTTCCACTTTTTACTTGCTGCAACAATGATGTCTTCTTTTCAGTTGTTATTGCCCCTTCTTTTTCTAGAACTGCAACAAGACCTTCTATGCATTCAATAGCACTATGCCCATCTGCTGTTATGTTATCAAGCCCGTGTAGATTTCTCCTTTTAGATGCAGCACATGCATTCAAAATGTTATACAACGACGATCTACATAAAGGTGTAAAACAATCCTCTTCACAAAAGCTTTCATACATTTGAATCATTGTTGCATGGCAAGCAGTTCTGACAACATCAGGGACTGTCAATGATTCACCAGACTCTAATTTTAAGTCTCTAGTCCCATAGGAAACAATTTGGTGGAATACAGACGTGAAGAAAAAGGATAAAGCGTGTTCCAGTTTGACAGGGTCCATTCTTAATCTTTTTGATGGCGGTTGTTTATTTTGATCGTAAATAGACTGGAAAGTCATTTTCCTAACTTTATCTACCCTGTATTTTGTAATTCCGGGAATTTTGGTCATCAAAGTGTCTTTTGTAGTGTAGGATGCCATGATTGAAAGAAGTTGTTCTTTAACAATGTTGTTGTTAGTTTCTTCATACAGCTTAGTTAAGGGATCTATCATACATTCAACAGATTTATCTTCAGTATTTGCATGTTCTGATATGTTTTTATGTTTGTTGATCATATGAACAAATAATTCCTTAGATTGGCCTGGTGCAATGGCGTTTAGTACAGTACAGATTAATTCATCAGCTTTACGTTCCACATATCTTTGTGTTGTCGAAGTGACTGAGTTGAAGTTAGTTTGAAGTTGATATTTCAAAGGACTTACTTCCCCCTTACTTAGAGTTGCAAAGACAGTGTTACACGTGCTCAAATCAATAGCTATATTTTCATCGCTCCAATTTGATGTTTGTGACATTTGCAAGTCCTGTGATGATTCCTGAAATAAATTATAAAGCATGAATAATCGTTCTAAAAAATATTTTGCAAAACATGTCTGATTGTCATACTACTGTGTAATTTTCATTTACCTTTTAGAGTACATGGAATCATCTTTATTTAAAAAACCTCTTCTGGATATGCATCTACATATTACAACTGTATGTCCTTATCATTAACAATGTGTGGTTTCAGAGGAGTTGCCATAAAAAACTGTTGCAGTAGTAAATTTAAGCCAAAATGTTAAGTTGAAAGTGGCTTAACTACTAGAAATAAAATCGAATCATAATTTCTTGTGGATAAGCAGTCACATGTACATAGGATGTCCTCATTATCTACAAAGTTTCATGAAATTTTAAAGCATGGTTTCAGAAGAGTTGTGATGACAAACTGTTAACTTCAAAGGGGCATAACTCCTAGAAAAAGAATTGAATCCTGTTGATTTGCAGATCTACATTTGATCTCCTAATTAACTTCGAAGATTGATGAATTTCTGTTGTGGTGAATCAGAGGAGTTGCGATGACAAACTGTTGCAGTAGAATATTTAGGCCAGAATTTTAAGTTCAAAGAGGCATAACTCCTAGAAAAAATTTCCTTATGATATGCACGTCTGCATAGTAAGTCATTATTATCGACAAAATTTCATGAAATTCTGTTGTGTGGTTTCAGAGGAGTTGTGATGACAAGGACAGGACTGACGGACGGACGGATGTACAGGTAAATAAAATGCTTTGCTGAGCGCAGCCTGATACGACCGCAGTGGTCCAACCCTGAACAGTAGGGGCAAATTTGGATACAATATTCAAGCTTGATACTGTCTGAATTTTGATTGTGATAAAATTTTTGACATAATAAAGGTTTCGGGCACAAAATAAATGTGGTCAAAGATCTTACAAATCTATTGCCCAAAACTGCGCAATTGAAGATTTCTTCTTTAAACTTTTCAAAAATTTGAAATTTGAAAATTTTGAAAAAAAATATGAATTCCTTAAAAGAATTGGAAAAAAATCCCCCCCCCTCCAAAAAAATTTTTTTGGAAACCCCCCTTGGAGCAATTACCCCAAGACTCAATCCCATCCTTCCCTTTGTAGTATGGAACCTTGTAGTACAATTTCAGAGAGATCCATACACTTAAAAACAAGTTATTGTCTGGAAACTAGAAAAATGCTTGTTTTTTGCCCTTTTTTGGTCCCTAATTCCTACAAGTTTGGGGCTATTATCCCCAAACTCAATCCCAGCCTTCCCTTTGTGATATGGAACCTTGTGGTACAATGTCAGAGAGATCCATACACTTACACACAAGTTATTGTCCGGAAACTACAAAAATTGTTGTTTTTGGCCCCTTTTTTCCTAAACTGTTGGCCCCATAACCCCTTAAATGAATCCCAACCTTCTACTTGTGGTATTAAACATTGTGGTACAATTTCAGAGCAATCAAAATACTTATACACAAGTTAATATCCTGAAACTAGAAAAATGCTTGTTTTTGGCCCCTTTTGGGCCCCTAATTCCTAAATGGTTGGGACCATCATCCCCAAAATCAATCCCAACCTTCCTTTTGTGGTATTGAACCTTCTTAAAAAAATTCATAGAGATCCATTCACTTAAACTAAAGATATTGTCAGGAAACCAATGTGTCTTCGGACGACAACGCAGACGACGACATCATACCATTATACGATCCCAAAAAATTGTTTGCGGTCGTATAAAAACACTATACCATACGGAACTTTGTTCACCGGGGTATAATAAGGATTAAAATAGATTAGAAGTTTCAAAAGCACATTTGGTGAATAAGATTCACTTTATAAAGCAAGGAATATAATATAACATAGTAGAAAGTAAAGTTTTATCTGAGCTGTTCATAGTCTAATTGCAACAATAACATTGTTTTCAGAGGATTTTCAATAAATCTCTCCAAAGTGTGGATATAGTTTGCATTGCTGTTATATATACACTTACTTGGCTGTTGTTATTATGTTGAATACAAGGCATGCTTGGTCTTTGTCTGAATAAGTATTCTGGTCCTCCTTTTTCTTCCTATAAAATTTAAATGATAATGAAACATTTTTTTATAAATAATTTTAATTTCACTGCAAATTTTCTTTGTGTATTTGTGAGAAAAAAAATGAATTGATTGTGTATTTTTTTTTTTTGTTACATCATGTATACAATGTCACTAATCGTATTATAAAGCTACATGTATGTTTGAGGGTCGTAATGGGGGTACCTTCATTACAAATAACTGTAAAAAATCTTGGCAAATGACGTCCATTAATGGTAATTTTTGGTGAAAGACGATAAAATGTACACTTTCTTTAAGACGATAAAAAATAGACTGATTTTGACGAACCACGTTAGCTTTTTTCCACAAAAACAATGGTAACGATAAATATTTGAGACCTCTGATGAGTCACGATAGGGATATTTTGACGAATCACAGTAAAATTTTAAACTAATTTGAAGCTAACGGTAGCTGAAAATTACCATTTGAAGCCTGATAGTTAAGGGCATTTCTACCCTCATGTTTGTGTTGGTAACAAAGTTTTCCTAATATTAGAATTATAAGTGACCTTGCATCGTGTGGAAACTATTCTGGGCAGGTTTTATATGTAAGAATACCAATTACATGTATCAGGTTTTCTGTGTATTGATACTGTCAAATAAAATCTATGACTCACAATAGGAAGCTTTTTGCATTATAGTAACAACAGTTTTCTATGTTTCACCAGCATTCACTGTATTTGGGTACACGGACGCTGTTCTAAATCTTTTATTAACCTCACGTTATTTTTGCCGCAGTGAATATAACGTTTTATCAAAAAGGATTTCCTATGCTTTTATCCAATGAGAAAACAGAAAATTTATGGTCATATAATAAAACTAAATATTATTGCAATGTATGGTAGCTGTGAACTTTACAGCACGATATTTTGTGTAGATACTAATTTTTTATCACTGCATATTCTTGGATCATAATTTCCTATTTATGAAATCTTTATACTTAATCCTATGGAATCAAACACTTAGTTAACTGCTAGTAGTCTGTTGTTATTTATGTATTATTGTCATTTTGTTTATTTTCTTTGGTTACATCTTCTGACATCAAACTCGGACTTCTCTTGAACTGAATTTTAATGTGCATATTGTTATGCGTTTACTTTTCTACATTGGCTAGAGGTATAGGGGGAGGGTTGAGATCTCATAAACATGTTTAACCCCGCCGCATTTTTGCGCCTGTCCCAAGTCAGGAGCCTCTAGCCTTTGTTAGTCTTGTATTATTTTTAATTTTAGTTTCTTGTGTACAATTTGGAGTTTAGTATGGCGTTCATTATCACTGAACTAGTATATATATTTGTTTAGGGGCCAGCTGAAGGACGCCTCCGGTTGCGGGAATTTCTCGCTGCATTGAAGACCTGTTGGTGACCTTCTGCTGTTGTCTGTTCTATGGTCGGGTTGTTGTCTCTTTGACACATTCCCCATTTCCATTCTCAATTTTATTACTTACCCTGCAGTTATTACTTGCGCAAGCTGTGCTGTTTGAAACTTGTGACAATCCATTGTTTTTTTCTCTGTTTTCAGATATACACTGTTGAAAAATCAAATCATGAACTAATTGGTTTTCTTAGACATGTTAGAGGGAGTAAATATGAGTTTTTGTAAGCAAAATAAAAACCTAAATAACTAGAGCCTGTGAAGCTCATATCAATCAATGTATATTTTCGACCTTGAAGATTAGAATATAATTTTTTCTGTTTTTATTTTCTCTCTAATTTTATTTTTAGTTTTTGCCAAAAAGTGGGTCAAATGAAGGCCTTGGAAATTGGTATTTGCTTCTTCTCTGCTAATCATGCCTCAGCAAATGTGGAGTGTTACCTTGTGAACTTTCTGTATCATTTTGTCTCTTGTGGATGAGTGTCTCATTGGCAATCATACCACATTTCTATAGCACATTAAAAATCTGGATCAGCTTGTCCCTCTTCTACAAAAAAGGGTTAATAATCATAATAAATGAACATGTTCTGGTCGTTAATTTTGCATTTTTAATATTGACAGTCATTCTTATTTTCATATAAAAAGAAAACAGTTTTACAAACCTCAGGCTCTGAAACATCACAAGGAATATCTTCTAAGTTTAATTTGGAAATTTGTTCATAGACAACAGATCTACATTTACGGCAAATTCCTGCATAAGAAAAGAAAAACTTTATTACAAGTAAAATATATCAAATGAGGCTGTAGGAAATTTATGAATGTACATGTGAGCCTACAAAATAAATAACCTATTATCATGATAATCATTATCATAAATGTTAAGTGTTCCATTTAACCAAATCATTCTATAACTATAGTAGGTGCACAATGAAGTAATCGAAATTCTAATGTGTGATCATTGTTGAAGGCCTAACAGTGAGCTATTCATATTAAGTCGATTTACAGTTGTATGTATATTGTTAGAAAATATAAAATAGACTTGAACAAGCTTTCGAAATAGGACAAAATGTGAGACTTCCCAAGCTTTCTCCTGTTCAGTATGAGGGAGTACAAATACATTTTATATTTCACACAATGAACAAATATTGTGTTTACATTGGCACTAGACATGTTTGAAGCTGTAGTTGTTTACATTTGTAAATCCAAGTACATGTAGTCGTATCTGATTTTCTAAAAAAAAGAAAACCGACATAACTGGAAGGTGGACCCCAAAGATGACACCAAAATGAACTTGCACGCAAAAAAAAAACATTTACTATACAGCTTGCTCAACATGGAAGTGGGGTTACAGGATAATTTATTTATACAAGTCAAAATTGGGTATTGGCTACATGTATATGACAGCTGTTATTATCAGACTGGTTACAATTAAATATCTATTGTGTTTTGTTTTCTAAAATCTCACACTGGTATACATTTGTACATGTAATATTTTGATGCAATATTCTTTCAAACAAAATATTGTGCTATTACCCCTTATTCTTTCTTTTTAAATCCATAAGTTAGATGAATAGAAACATAAAATGGACACTTGCAATGTTACGACCTAAAATATGTACATATTTTCACCTGTCCTAAGTCAGGAACCTGATGTTCAGTGGTTGTCGTCGTTTGTTGATGTGGTTCATAAATGTTTCTTGTTTTTATATAGATTAGACTGTTGGTTTTCCCGTTTGAATGGTTTTACATGCACTAGTAATTTTTTGGGGCCCTTTATAGCTTGCTGTTCTTTGTGAGCCAAGGATCCGTGTTGAAGACCGTACTTTGACCTACATTATAACGGTTTACTTTTACAAATTATGACTTGGATGGAGAGTTGTCTCATTGGTACTCATACCACATCTTCTTTATATATCTATATATACCCACATAAAATATAATAGTTTAAACTTGTAGTTGTCATGGTTGTACAAACACTAGTACTGTTTTTTGTTTATATAGAGAATCACGGAAGCATGACTGGAGCGGGCCCCCTCTTGGGCAGTCAGTGGGCCCTGACTTATGAAATTACTGGATCAGCCAATGGTAGATATAGGGTGCCATGTAAGAAACCATACCATTGTGAAAAACACTTTCCAGAGTTTTATAAAACATGTACATGTAATAGGTTCAAGTTTAGGAATTGCCAGTAAACTTGAGATGAGTGTGGTTTTGATTTTGAATAATACCTTACACATGGCATGTTGTTTTTTCATCTCTAATATAGTTTATCACAAAATGTAAAGGCAAAAATTCTCATTAAGATTATTTTCTTTTGCTTTTGTTTAGTTTGGCATTTTATTGTTTTTGTGACAAGTGGAATTTATACCCCCCCCCTTTTTTTCCCTTCTTTTTTTAAATTGATGCATGACCCTCTTAATATTGAAAAAAGTGTTTATATCTATAAAGAATAGTGCTATTAACAAATTTGTTGTTCATTACCTGATCCAACAGGCACCAATTTTCCATTATACATGGAAATGGCTCGACTCATATCCACCGACACTGCTCTCTCTGGTTTTGCCTTCCCCGAGTGGTTAGGATGTGCGCATCCTGCCTTTTTCCGCCAACAAATTCCTAAGGCATATCGATGCCGGGGACATACAGAATATGACTTCAAGGCAGAGAAAATTCCTACCCTGAAGCATATCAAATGACCCTCCGAAGGAATCTCATCTGACTTCAGCCCAACTGAAGCCAAATGATTGTCAATATTTTTACAACAATGTGCAATAGATGTAGCAGTTGATTCTTCTTTGTAGTAAGGGGATAAACCACACTCTGTGTTACAAAATATCGAAAAATTGCAACTTCTGCTAGTCATGTTATGTCACTGTGACTTCCATTTGTTTATGATTAGTGATACAAAGAGTTCCTAAAAGGGAGATAACTCTATTCAAACTTGCTAAAATAGGGAATTTTTTTAGCTGTCAATATTATCAGAAAAACAAAAAAACCCACTGAAAGAAGATTGAGGACAGAATTACAAGTGCTAATATGTTTTATTAATCATGATGTTATAATCATACAGATCTGGTAATAGCTATAAATTAATTTTCAAAAGTCATAAATTTGCATAGGACTATAAGGAACAAGCCTTAACTTAAAGGTACCAGGAAATTAACTACAATGATAAAATATTACTAATGTTTCATTTTTTAATCTTTATGTCATGTAAGGTTTCTAAAAATGTATAGGAGTTGAAGTTTTGTGATATTGTGTGTTTCAATAAAATACAATATTGCCTGATCCTTAGGCAGACTGGCACTTAATTCTAAATGGTGTATTTCTAATTCATTTTTTGTAAAAGAAAATGAGTTGAGGTAAGTTTTTAATGACATAAATACTCAGTTTAAAGATTCCCAAGAACGCGAAATCTTTTGGCGCATTTTACTATTCAGAGCCAGAAACAATTATCAATACCGACAGCTGTAGAGTGGCCGGGATAAAGGGCAGTGAATATTGGACCAGGGCCTCTATTTTGTCTTTCAACGGGCCGCCTATACAGAGCTCTCAAAGAGTTGTTGTAAGTGTTCTTGAATAAAGTCATAATGAAAGTAAGTTGGCATGGATTTGTTGTCATCTATTTCCAATATTTAATGAAATTCGCGCATGACTGTATACTTCTTATTAATGATTGTTTTGAGTGCATCATTTAAGAGATTTAATTGGTTATTTGAGCCCACCAATAATAGGGTGTAATTAAGAAAACAGCTGTAAATTTGATAAATTGTCATAACATTGTCTTAGTTCCTTAGAAGACCGTACCATTCTGGGCCTGTCGATTGTGTCTATTTCATATATTAATTTCTCCTTTTTTCTTTCAGATTTATTGCTACCTTGTATTCTTTAAATATTTATGTTCATTGTGCATTTTATTTTTTCTTTCCTATTTCTTCCGTGCGTTCGGTCTTTTCAGCGTTCTCACGCATATATTTTTTTCTTGACTCTTATGAGATTTATTTTGAAGGTTGCTATTGTCAATGTCTGGAACGAGTTTGAAATTCGGTGCCGATCAACTCTTTTTAAAGGAGTTATGCCCCTTGGAAAAATTATATGCAAATTGCATTGTAAGATATCTCACGGGTACATTTCTTGGAGGATATTTTTGAACTGAAAGTTTAAACGAATAAAAAAATAATATATAGAACGGAGTTATTGCCTTTAAACAGATAAATTATGTGAATCCGTCGGGGACATTGGAACGGTGTTGTTCTTTTACATGGAAAGAGGCATCAGTCAATTGCTTCCTCGATTTAATAGCATGCTTCTGCTGCGAATCACTAAATCTTGCAAGATTAAAAGTGTTACTTTGATTGATTGATTGACTATGGTTTAATAAACATTTAGTGGCAAATATTTATACATATATATAAGAGCAAATAGACAATACGTCAAATGTGTAGGCTCTGCAGAGTGGGTTGCAAATGGAAAAGCGGCTATGATGGACAGAAATTGCTCCCTGCACAGGCCACATTTAAGAGGAGTTGGAAAAGTGTCTATCGTATTTATTGGAACTACAGGACAACTCTACGGGAGAAAACCTCTAGTTGCCCATATTTTCGATAAGCATGCAGTTTAAGCGAATAGTAAATTACTATGTCAAATTACACAAAAGTGACAAATCGTCATGACTTTTGTTCAGAAGTACCAATCTTCACAACTTCTCTTACAAAGCTATTTGTACAGCGTCAACATAATTTATTAAAATGATGGCATTGGTAGATAGATCTTATAATTAGTATATGAATAAAAAATAATAAAGCTTTCGACATAACCATGGTAATGTGTAATAAAAAGATTTTTGCTGATTCTGCGAGACAGTCGTCAATGTTACAAGCGGCATTGTATATACGACAATTTACGCCGTCAAACTGGCTTTCATCCAAAAACGAATTTAATGACACATTTATTATTGAGAAATATATAGCAGATCCTTGATTTTCTAATAATGTGTGTGAAATAAAATGAAATGCACGATTTATGCAAGATATTAAGATTCAATATTTGTTTCATTTAAATTACTAAATGATAAAATTGAGAATGGAAATGGGGAATATGTCAAAGAGACAATAACCCGACCAAAGAGCAGACAACAGCCGAAGTCCACCAATGGGTCTTCAATGCAGCGAGAAAATCCAGTAGGTATTTTTAACTAAAAACATATAATGAAACCAATCTCATTGAAATATAGATCATATGTCCTCAATTCGCTTAAAATGATCTGACAACGGCCCGTTGTATATTCTCTTTAAAATTCCTTTCTAGTGATCCTCTGATTCTGTCGCGAAGAGTTGACATTGGATCAGAGTGTTATAAAATTATCAAAATATAAAGCAGGCAGGTGACCCCTGTTAATTGCAATGTTCAACGTGAAAGGACTTATTTCAAAAGTACATTTTCAAGATTCTTGCTGAGTTGCACTAGTTCTTGTTTGTTTAGAATGTGACAATAAAATTCATCGCGTGTGGAATCCGAAACTAAAAAATAACGTTCATATCTTCTTAGAAGTTAAGAATAACACAATGTTTGCACACAATTAATGTCCATCTATATAAGCAATAATAAAATTGTCTTGACTGAGATGGATAACATCACTATCGCTTCAATAGTCTTCATTCTCATTGTGTCTTTACCTACATTGATGTGACAGTAAACGGCCTCACCAATGTTGTAAGCGACTATTTCTGGGTTTGAACAGATGGTATATATTGATAACTTTGCTTTGCATGAATTGGATAGAATTTACGTCTGTTATAATTATTACCAATTATTTATGTGTAATGTTAATAATTATGTATATACCCTCTTTCTCTGCTAATAGATCAAATTATATAATGAGAATGGAGTAACTTATTATTAATTTCAGAACAATAGAAACATTATTAGTCAACAATACTAGAACACATTCGCAACATCTCGGGTCCGTGACTGAAGTGAACTATAGTACGTCTATTTTAAGTCTGGATTTTTAGTATTGGTTTTGTCGTTTTATGAAGTCGAGCATTAAAAAAGCTGGACAGTTTTCTCGGATTGCAATCGCTTTTTGTCTGACCCCGTCGTTGCCTTCATACTTGGTTTCCCACTAACGGATTTTCATCGTGAGCAGCTTGACGGGTGTCACGGTGGAGCAGAAATCACTTATCCTTCTGGAGAACATAATTTTGTCAAACAGATATCTCCTCATTTTTTTAAAAAAATTTTGTAGGTTAAATCAAGTTGACTTGTTCAGCTGCTTTGACCTATGAATTGACGGTCATGTTTTGTGTTGTAAGTTAAACTTATAGGATTATTTGTGAAAATGTAAACCCTCCCAACAATAATTTTGAAGGAAGCCGGATGTAGTTGGTCTAAAACCGATGATAATGACGGAAATGACGTCCGGAAATCATTTTATTTTCAACCCAAAATAAATAATCATTAGGAAGGTTATAAACTATAGTTGTCATATTATACCTTTAGGGTAGATGGTCAAAACAGATCTCCTGTGGTATCATATATATATATGAATCATAGCAGATGTGTGTTATGTGTCCATGAGACAAAATTCCTACGCTAAAACAACAAAAATATACCAAGAAAGCAACACATGTGGTCTTCAACAACATACAGGTATTTATACAATATACAGGTGTTTATACAATATACAGGTGTTTATACAGTATTTCAGGCCATTTATCTTTCCGATGCATTAGAAGTTGTGAATCAATTTAACAGAAACAATGAAATATTTCCTATCAACACCCAACTGACATACACAAAACATTAGACATACACAAAACATTAGACATACACAAAACATTACACAAAACATTAGACATACACAAAACATTAGGATCAAGCAAAATGCAAACACTGCCGATGTGATTTTATTTTTCATACAAATAATGAAGATTTTTTAAAAAGTTTGTCATAATATCACTTACAGCAGATTGCTAAAATACCCGAAAAACCTCAAAATCTTTTTCTTTAATTTTTTAGGCCATTTTTCGCTATTCTTCCTTTGTTTTGCCAATCATTCTCTATTCTTAATATTTCAACACTAAATTGTTCCTCATTCTCTGTTTTCTTACTTATTTTTCTCTATTCTGTATTTGTTTTGCCCTTTATTCTGCATTTTTTGCTTATTATTCTCTTTCTGTTAACCCCATCCAGAGTCTCATGTAAAGCTACAGGACTACAGCAACACAGTTATCGAGTTTGATGTGCGTCTTCTTTGATGATACTGGTTCTTTTAATGGTAAAGCTCCATTCTTAAGAGGTCACCAAAGGTTACAGTGTAGAAACAAAAACCAGCTAATTAATAAACATATTACGTTAATTAATAGGCGCGTTATGTAATGAAAACAATAATAAATAATACGTAATGTTATCATTAATGATGCTGACTGCCTCCTTTACGTCATACAATGTCGTAAAAGATCGTCTGATAGCGAGTAGTTGTCATCTTCAAAATAAGAACGGACACTTATTGCTTACTATACGGTGTGGGTTGTGCTCATTGTTGAAGGAGGGATGGTCTGTAGTTGTTTATTTATCCTTTTCCTTTTGTGTTTGATGGATAGTTATTTCATTAACTATCATACAACATTCCCTTATCACAATTTCTCATGTTTTGTACACGGTGTTTAAAAATGCCATCGAAAATTCAGTAACTAATAACATAACTATGCAGTTGTATTTTCACCACTCTTTTATCAATGTTATACATAAAATTGAGAATGGAAATGGGGAATGTGTCAAAGAGACAACAACCCGACCACAGAACAGACAACAGCAGAAGGCCACCAACAGGTCTTCAATGCAGCGAGAAATTCCCGCACCCGGAGGCGTCCTTCAGCTGGCCCCTAAACAAATATATATACTAGTTCAGTGATAATGAACGCCATACTAAACTCCAAATTGTACACAAGAAACTAAAATTAAAAATAATACAAGACTAACAAAGGCTAGAGGCTCCTGACTTGGGACAGGCGCAAAAATGCGGCGGGGTTAAACATGTTTATGAGATCTCAACCCTCCCCCTATACCTCTAGCCAATGTAGAAAAGTAAACGCATAACAATACGCACATTAAAATTCAGTTCAAGAGAAGTCCGAGTCTGATGTCAGAAGATGTAACCAAAGAAAATAAACAAAATGACAATAATACATAAATAACAACAGACTACTAGCAGTTAACTGACATGCCAGCTCCAGACTTCAATTAAACTGATTGAAAGATTATGTCTTCATCATATGAATATCAGGCACAATCCTTCCCGTTAGGGGTTTAGTATCATACCATCATAACATATATGAGAAGAACATAACCCGTGTCATGCCAACAACTGGTTTTTAAATAAATGTGTTTAGTGCAGATGCAAAGACCCTATAAGTGAATCAATATCAACGCCAAAATATGCAATCTTTAATGACCTGACAACAGTATCGTAACTATATCCCTTCTTAATAAGTCTATTTAAAGGTTTTGTTAGTTTCAGAGGTGAATACTGACATTTTTGTGCTTTATAAAGAATATTTCCATAAAAAATATGTATTAATAAAATTGTCTGTTGTTCGTTCGCAATTACCAGACAAACTATATATGGCTCGGTAGAACACGTGACAATCATGTTTGGTTGGACAATTGAAAGTCGTCACATGTTATCGTGAGAACAATGTTACAAGTTCATGTTGATCTTTGAGGAAATAATGAGATGTCAAGTAAGATAATCAATTTAATTCTTTCATGTCATGCTCTTAGTCCTATAAAATAAGCCTTCGTAGGTCCATATCGTTTGCTTTCAACGTTTTTTATCGGATATTTATTTTTTACTATTAATGCTGAACCACGAATGGTTATATTATAGGACTAGTCATGCTCTATGCTTATTCTAATATGGGTAAGCATTGTATTAGAAAATACTGAGTAATAACGAGGTGTAAAATATTGACAAATATAATGCCTACCAGTGTTCAAAAGTGTAAAGAGCATGACATGATAGAAATATTTCGATTGTAATAAGAAAATTGCAGCGCAATTCATTCAAGTTAAGTAAGATTTATTTCCACATATTTGGTATAGTTTGTACTCTATCACATTTTACACGTTGTTTCGAAGTTTGTTAGATGTTGACATTTTTACATTTTCCCCGTTCAGGAGATGGTACGTGAATGGTTGACCTCTAGCCCTTTCTTATCCTTGATATTATAGTTTTTCTTTTATTTTTTTCAAATTTCAATATTTTGTGTCTGCCGGCAAATTTGGGGTCATATTTGATTTATTTTCCTTATTATCATTTAAGTGTTATGTACCTGATTGAGTTAAACATTTTTGCTTTGTTTCGCCATCGTACAAATATTATAGAACCATTTGACGGATCCTTTTCAAATTTTTGTAAGTTTGGTATACCGTAAATTGGGTTATTTTGGTTGTAGTTTTATTTTGGTTTATTTGGTGCCTCTAATGAAAGTGCCAAAATTAAACACACGAAAATAAAGCAAACACTAAAAATTAAAACGCCAAAATCGCGGACCGGTACGACGATATCGTAATGTTAATTGTTGGGGAAAATATCTTATGCTATTATATCTTCCGTATATTTCCTATAATTCTATACATAGCCAAATCTGCAAATAAATACAGGGTATAATTTGACAACACTATATAATTTTTACTTAATTGTCAATTTTCTGAAATTGTTAAGAAAACACAATATGAATTTGTTTTCACACATGTCATAAATATGCCAGGCTATTGCTGATTAGGTAGTTTAATTCTGGTCTTCAACATATTCAAAATTCTTACATTGCAAAAATTACAAACATTGTCTCATTTTGTGATCTTTCTCTTGCTATTCAAATTTTCAGTATCCGCCTCGAACAAACATAAAATATTTTGCAAAAGGTGTTGATGTAATTCAAGTTTCTTTTTTTCTGTAAGGCTGTTCTTCATATTTGATGTAACCCAAAACAATATATATAGACAATAATAGTGCATTGACTTGACATATCAACGATATAAGGATGAGGCTTAGAAACGGGGAAATGCGAGGCTCTGCCGAGCTTTTTCCCCGTTTCGGGCCGAATCCTTATATCGTTGATATGTCAAGTCAATGCACTATTATTGTCTTTATACTGCAATCTAAAAAAAAAACATTTTCAATTGTTGTTTAATGTGTTAATGTTATTATTTGATTTAAATATTGGGAAACTTCCCCCTTTTATAAAAAGGCCTAATATCATGCAGGCGGAGAAATATACAACACAAATGAAATGTACATTACCTGTTGAAACCCGCAATCGATGGTGAAGGAATTTGTTTGAGAATGAACTAAAATATCAACAATAAACATAAAACATAACGATTTATAATTTGCAAACCAAAAATATTAACAAATGAAATATGTTTTTCTTCTTCTAAAAATTGCAAAAGAAATAAGTTTGAGTCGTTGTATACATTGGAAACAAGAACAGGTGGAATAGGTCGTATGAATAATTAATTATAATTTCGGCAATTTCTATTTAAATATTCATGAGGAAAAGTGATATCAGGTCAGTGACTGTATATGACATAGAAATATACGGTCAACGCATTTTGACTGCTCAAATAGAACGAGTACAGTATAAATACCGATACTTTGTACACAAAAATCCAGTTTTTATAGCCCATAAATATATACCCATTGTTGATGACAAATCTTTTGAAAAGTCTGCGTTTTCATTGACAACATTTCTTGACTCAGGGAGATTTACAGCTTAGCATATTGAAAAGAAGCTATCCATTGTAAACGACCGTATATTCAACTCGAGACATCGTTTGATTTTTGTTTCATTGGGTAACTCTCTCATCCATAAGAGCATACCCTCAAATCTCCAACTGTTTGTAACCATTCTGTTGTTTCTGGTTACAAAGAATTAGTTTAAAGCCAATAATGCCATAAAATTATCAATAACTCTTTTTTACGATACCATTGTCATCACACGCACGTGTTGTTCTTGCAAACGTTAGGACAGAGGGGGTTGTAATTAAAGAGCCTCCTCATGGGGTTTATGATTATGTGGTGACTTGGCTGTTTTTATAATGATAATTTGATTACCAGATCAAATATTTCATGATTATTTGATTATTTGATAATCTAGGACTGTATTTTTGATTATTTGATTATCTTGTTTTGAAAAATAATTAATGATTATGTGATTATATTGGCAAACAAATGTGATTATGTGATTACTCGGACACCCCATGAGGGGCCTCATTAAATAGACGAAAGTTTTAAAATGAATTCAATAAGCAAGCAGGAAAATTTGTTCCACAAAAGAGGTGCTAATTGTTTCTTCATTCTAAAATGTTCATTATATGTTTTCTCTCCAAGGCGTTTAATGACTTTTCAAAATAGTTCACGACTGGCTAACACATTATTGTTTGAAACTGGAAAGAAAAGTAATCATATTCAAAATAGCTGCGATGATGTACGTATGTCGTAAAACGTCATTGAGACGAGAAAATTACATCCTTTGAAATTGTTACTTGAAAGACTTGTAAAACATTGTCCAGCAAGAAACACATCGTTGCCAAAGAATATATCGTTTGTTCTCTAGGAATGTAATTGGACTTGAACGGTGGAACAGTTCTGGGCAATTTAATGTTTCGATGCCCAATTAACAGTTTGTGTTTTGACATTGAGCATGCAGGTGCGAGAGCTTGACCGTAAAACTGACAGTCTGTATAAGAAAGTGCATATCAATGGAGTGTACTTCATTTGTTAGTTTGTCCAGTCTATAATCGGGATGTGAAACCTTGTTGGTGAAATACCATGAAACAAAACTTTTGAGGATTGACTTATCTGCTCCAATATATAGATGAATTAATTTATTTCACTAACAAATATTCTTTGGTTTTCACATGGCAGTCACAATAATCTGCCCTTTTGATTGCTCGTCTACAAGTAAGATCATATCATATACATATTTTTCGTTCTGGATGTACTTTAAAATGTCCATATATGTAATTGTTATGTTATAATTCGTTGAAATCTTGACAATTAGATAAAATAAAACTGAGGTTCATTTGTTGAAATCGTTGATCAAAACAGAAATAGAACATGTTTGGAGCAACTTCTACCATGTGGAATGTTAATGTAGCTAGCTGATTACCATTGAAGTCAACGGTTTACCCATTTTAGTATGTTAGAGTTTTTTTTCATTCGGAACACCTCGGCAGATTGACTGAAGTGTAGTATTTAATGACAATTTTGTTATTTCATCACAACGATAGTTATTTATTTCGTCCTGAATATTCGTGAAACATTTGCCATTAGACGTTAAACAAACGTCACTCAATGTTATTTAATGTGAAATTACGTCATTTTAGATTCATTTATTTGGTTTGCGTCACAATGGTCCGATGCATTGTTAATTTGGCTAACAATGACGCGATTTCAGTTTTTTTTTATTTTTTCCTTTGAAATAAAATATGATATAAAATATACTGACGTGTTCAAATGTCAAGTGATGCACAATGAACCAGATAATTTAGATATAATTTACGTAATAATTATAAAATTAGAAACGATAAATCTATATAGATTGTGCATGGCACTATCATATAAAACGAAACATGAATAAATTGAAACCTGGAAACACTTGACATTCAAAAATCTTTTGTTTAAAGACCGGATAAGTATTACATAGGTTGATCATCTTTTATTGCAATTACAACTAGAAAAGATTGACTTTAAACATGCTAGTTTATAATCTGGCTGCCAGATTTTAACGAATGCCATGCCATGCAGTGAAATATCATTACATAATCTGATGCATTCTGGGTAATAACAAAGGCGTTGTGATTCGTTGAAAACGTACTACACAATTAATATCCAACCAATCGCGGAATGTCATTTCCTTATGGTGTACGAACAATAATGGCAAATTGCTGCACCTAGTTTTATCTTGGTTTTTATACTCTTTGAGATTAAATTTACAGATACGTGGGAAATCAATATTCAGTCGAAGTTGAACTTTAGCTTACAATTAATTTGATTTAATCTGAATTTGATGCAAGTATAGATTGAATTTAAATGTGGCTATGATGAAAAATTTTGTCCTGCATTTTTTTAGCTGTAATCTCTAAAAATCAAATGGTAGCTCCCTAAGTGTAGTTTGCTGGACAAGATTAGTTTTGCTAAAAAAATAAGGTGATTTCCCTCTTTATGGCGTTCTTAGTTTATTGGCGTGTTTTTCTTGATGGCTGTTATAACGCATTGAAAACTAGACGAAGCAAAAATTAAATTAAAGAATCCATAATTTGCAGCGTCACAGTGAGCTTTAAACGTTCAATTTATACGGGTTGTTAATTTGATACTGTTAAATATGTATCTGGAGATCTTATTATACCAATAATCAGATGTTTTATTTATGCAGCTATCATTTTAAAATGTGAAATATACAAGACTTGAGTGTTTAATACTTAATATGTTGAACAGGAAGAATATGAATTAAAAACTGTAAATATAATATGTAAAGTTAGCTTATTTTATAGCGGTTGTTCTAAACCAATAATTATACATAGTGTACACACGTTTTTGTCGAATAAATAATGAACTTTAAACAAAAAAAACCCAAATTATTAAGGCGAATTATTAACGCTGTAAAATCAGAGACATAGATACGTGTATATATGTCTCTGGTAGAATTGAAGAACTATTCGTTTTATTGTCGAGGGAGGAGGAAATGACGAAGGATGATTGGCTAGAAATAAATGTTTAATGAGGAATGTATTCAACATCATGATTGTTTACTCTGTCTGTATGATCGGGTATACATAGTCGTCTCATTTACAACCATATCATAACTCCATATGTTCATATGTAAAGAAAATTCAACTTAAAATAAAAATATATTGGTTACACACAAATTTCGGTATATATGAACAAAGGAGATTTTTCTTCCAATGAAAACAGACGATTAGTTATTTTTTATTATGAACTTGTATGAAAGGGTTATAGGCTGCAACAATTCATCTTTTGTGGGAGCATTGTTTTTTTTCTAAGGACAAAATTTCTATTCGACTATTTTTTTTTTAAATGATAATACAGAAACAAGCATTTAAAAAAATAATTATTGATTAATTTTTTCCTTAATTTTGAATGGAAACAATTTCATTTTCCCTTTCCCTTCTGAAACAAATTATTTATTTTCTAAAAAAATTAGAATCAAATAATTCATTTAAAAAAAACAATGCCCCCATGCACACAAGATGAACGTTACGCATTACGTCACCTATATTTAACTACACTGTTAGTAAAGTACATACATTATAATGGCAGTTGGCAAATATCTTTGGCTTGTAGGAGGATTGAAAAGAGTTTTTTTTATGACATTTCCCAGTCACATAAAAAAATGTTAACTTGATGTAATGACAAACTCACGTCATACCGAAGAAAGATTATTATGAAGTACATCATACAAGTTCGAATTCTTTTGGGCAACCTGTAAAATGTTGTATGGCTTTTAGATATGAAACTATGGTACCGATAAGTCGCATATGATGACAGCCAAAAACGTTAAATCGATGCCTTGTTAAGGTAGAGTGTACCGCTCTCTGAACGTTAAAGATCCCTTATAACATCTCTTTGAGGAATCCATAGGTTGCCTGTTTCAAGGCAATATTTCTGATCCTATACAAGACACATCACTTTCAATTAAATGGCAGTTTAAATTTCCCGCGTTTTATCCCATAACCTTCTATTTGGTTTTATTTAAGATATAAATCACGAAATATTTACCCCAAGACGTTAGGCAAATAAAAGGGAATCGATCAATCATCCTCGATACAGAACATATATTATGTCATTCAATTCATCGTTTCAAAATCTAAGGGTGTTATGGGTAATTTATCTGTTTTTACCCCCATTGAAACACGTTACGCCGCTGATCGAATTTTGTAAAGTTTAGGATCGTGTTAATCAAACCTGACTACGTTCTTGTTAACCCGAAAAATTCAGTCGTTATATTCCACTGATCTACGATTACTTCATCCTCGCAAGTAGGAGAGATCGATTACGGGGAGGGACTGAATTATTCGGGTTACGTTCTTGTGTAAACTTTTGAAAATATTACCTATAATGCCTTTGATTCTGAACTTGACGGTGAATTTCGGACAATAAAACTTTATCACTCATAAGGATATACTGATAACTAATACTATATTTTAGAACACAATGTCGTTTATTGTGCACTCCGACGTTTTTATGTTTTGCATTTCAAACTTTTTCACGACCGTACCTATAATTACTATTATACAGGATCTTGGGTGGTGCGCATAAAAATTATATAATATTTTTTTTAAAATCATGTCGGAATCTCGAGGTCGGGGAAGATTTTGAATAAGCCGTTGTATTCTTATATATAAAGTTAACAAACGGATACAATGCACGAACGATGGAATTATACGTACAACTTAAAACATATTATATATTTTAAAGAAGAAAAATAGAAAAACATTAAAACAACAACAGAATACATTAACCACAAGCTGGTATGAAACCGAAAACCACAAGTCTATCTATGCCTGCTTTGACGTTAGAAAAATGTCCTAGATTCTTGAAAAATTGTTTGCACGTGCAATACGCAGACGACAAACGAAACAAAGGTTTCTAATAACGTCATTGGCTCAGAAAAAAATGATAGAAATTGTTGTGTGCGGTTTGAATGTCTGAATGAATAGTGATAGTGAAGATCTGTGCAAGATACAAATACCAATGGAAAAAACGGAGATAAAGATGTTGTCATTTTATTATGTATGCAGATGTGGTGTCGTGCACCATAAAATACAATACGTCCACATGGAGTTTGAAAAATTAGTATTTTATTTCCGAAAAATATGTATGCTTAAAAAACCGGAGAAATTTAAATCCGCATGGTATGTCTCTGATAAAACCTTTATTATTATAGTTCTCTATTTTTTATATAGATAGAATAAAAATAGAAGATTCTGCAAAAGTTTACTCTACTCAAGGATTTGTATAGTGAAATAATACAAATCCTTGCTCTACTGCAGAATATTACATAAGTTATGGTTGCACGTGCAAAGGTAGACGACAGACGATCGATACAAATGATTGTAATAAAACCATGATAAAAGGCAAAGATCAAAATAATTTATGTGGGCAGATTGTGAACGTGAGCATAATGCTAGACAAATCACATAAATCGTGAAAAACATAAGGGGAACGTACGCCTTCTACCCCCCCCCCCCCTGGATATACATTTATACTAGAACACATCCGCGACATCGCTGGTCCGTGACTGAATTAAAGTACCTACGCCTTTTTTAGCCTGGATTTTTACAATTTTGTTGTGCATCATGAAATACAATACGTCCACATTGAGATATAAATCAGCATTATATTTCTAAAATTGACTCCATTTATAGTACATGATGTCAGTATATATATACATTTATGATAGAACACATCCGCGACATCGCAGGTCCGTGACTGAATTAAAGTACCTACACCTTATTTTTAGACTGGATTTTTAGTATGCGTATTGTCATCTGATAAAGTCATACTGATTGTAAGGAACACAGTTTTCTCTGCTTTCAAAATCTTTCTGTTTGAACCAGTCCTGGTTTTCTTACTACAATAAACTTATTATAAACTAAATTTAATTTTTTAACTATTTAACCAAAATTAATAGTGGTTTTGAGGTGGAAGAAAACAAACGTGTTAAATAGTGTACTAAAATGAAACATAGATATAAAACAACTACTGGAAGAATTCCAGGTTCTCCTGATAGAGGAGGGATTTACAGAAGGTAACAGGTAACTACAACCGGAAACTACACGTGACATATATTATTGGTATCGATATCGGATTCGACCCGGAGCTTGTTAATTATTGTTAATATTAATTATGTGGAAAACAAAAGGGCATGGAATGGTGTAATTTTTAAACAACACCAGAGTCATATATCAGTTATATATAAAGTTGTATTCTTTGATTCGTCGTTTTTACGTCATGCAGGCTAACAAATTGTACCTTTCGACAAGGCAAAACAATGTTTTTTTTTTTAGGTTTGGGTCGTTCTCATTCACTATTTGGTAACAAATAAAAACTTTCAATCAGATGAAACCCATAGTTACTGAAATACATTTATTTATTTTTTCGTTATCCCAATTTTATCAACTTTGAAAGAGGATAGTAGCTCATCATCTAAAAAGTTGTTAAAATAGTGAGACTCTTCGTTTTTTCAGACACAGTTTGAAAAAAAGAAGGTTGTTTTTAGAATAATCAATACTTTACAACAAAAACAAGAAAAGACATCATTGTGCTATTTATAACCAGAGACACATCATGCAATATTAGTGACTATACATTCAGTTATCATGGTTATATATGTCTCTGCTATAATAAACATACAGGCAACGATTTTTCAAGTATAATTACTAATAATAATATTTATATACATGAAGTTTTGTACGATCATTACTATTCTTAGACGACCCCTTACTTCTTACCTGTCGGTGTTTCTGTATTTGAGATAGTTATTGAAAATGTCTAATATCTATAACCATATATTTATTATATTTTGATATTTTCATGTGGGTTATTTTATATATCTCCCAGTCAATATGTTTGCTTTACTAGACATACATTTCTTCGAAGTAGATACAATCAGGCTGAGAGACATATGGTATAGATCATTACATCAGATCAGATCCTTTATCGGTCCTAGGTCATGATATCAGCCCAAGAGCCGATGGGCTCCAGGGATGATATCATGAACGAGGGGAGATGAAGATTCTGATATGAAAAATGACATGCAATGATCTTTTTGTATATACTTTAGCAGAAGAAATACATACAAAAACTATTTTTAAAACTTTGAAAAATGCATTGTATTGTATCATTTGTTTTGCATTACTAAAAATATATTTTGCTGTTACCTGATATTTGTTTTATTTTTTCTATCCTACTTTGTTATGTTTTTCACTGAAAACGGATCACTACGTACCATTGAGGTGTATTTTCCGGAATTTGCCGAGTGACGTCGAATTGCCATGCGATAACGTTACGGAAAGGCATGCGATAATAACCGGAAGCAGTTGATAAAGTTTTCATATCAGCCCGCTAAGCACCATTACGGAAAATATGGAACTTGCGTAAATTTAATGCTATTATCATACTGTAAAGATTATTATAAGTTAATTGCTTTGGGTATATGATAAAATATAATACCAGTGTATCAACTGCTCAGTTATTATCTGCACCAAAACACCATATTATCAAAAACATTAATTTTTAATTATCTCCCTTGAATATTTACAGTTTAAAAATTGCTTGCATTTGTCAAAACCTATGTCTGAATGTATAAATAGTTGTATTTTGATTAAATTGTCACTTTATGTATTCAATGAGATAAAACCTCATTGATTAAATATCTATTTTATCGAAAATTGCAAATAATAGAATGAACATAAACTCTTATTGCGGTATAAGAAAATTATTTTTTCTGCAAAACAAACCATATTTGCAGTCTCATTGTTGAAGACCGTACGGTTTTTGCTCTCTTTGGAAACATTGCATACGATTAAGTATGCTTACAATAGTATGATTGAAATGTGAAATATAAACAAATCTTATACATTTATCATTCGTTACTTACACTTATTGATTCACAACGCACAATGGAGGTTATAGCGTAATTGAATTCGATGTACTTTTACAAAAAACATTTTGGGTTATCTTTTTATATGCATAAAATAATGCATTTGTCTTTTCCTTTTATTCAGCATAGGCATTTATCGATGTTTTAAAAGAGATTTATTTTACTAGGAATAGGATATACCGAATTTATTTTCCAAGTAATTTCAAACTTGAAATAAGATGCCTTGGCACACTATTACGAGATTGTTTATTTACGAGCTAACGCAACAAAAAATTGAACATAAATTTGATGTGCTTGGTTATGAATTCCAATTTGGTCGATTTGACCTGCTGGGTAAGTACTTCCATTTTGTTGTCTTTCAAGTTCTTGGTAAGGATCAATTACTGGACAAGGACACCATTTCGTTTGCTTTCAAGTCCTTGAAGGGACTTCAATTTCCTTGGCTTTGAAACGAGGAGATAGCCGGGTCTCCTATTTGGTCGGCTTTAAAGCGAGGAGATAGCCGGGTCTCCTATTTGGTCGGCTTTGAAGCGAAGAGATAGGTCTACTATTTGGTGGGCTTTGAAGCGAAGAGGTAGAACTCCTATTTTGTCGGCTTAAAGCGAAGAGGTAGGTCTCCTATTTGGTCGGCTTTGAAGCAAAGAGATAGGTCTCCTATTTGGTTGGCTTTGAAGCGAAGAGGTAGGTCTCCTATTTGGTCGGATAAGAAGCGAAGATGTAGGTCTCCTATTTGGTCGGCTTTGAAGCGAAAGAGATATAGCCGGGTCTCCTATTTGGTCGGCTATAAAGCGAAGAGATAGGTCTCCTATTTGGTCGGCTTTGAAGTTGTAGTTAAGGACTCACATTTCGATGACTTTAGTGAGTCGGGATGACTATAGTGAGTCGGGATGACTCTAGTGAGTCGTTATGACTTTAGTGAGTCGGGATGACTTTAGTGAGTCGGGATGACTTTCATATATACATGTTACGTTTTCCTTGAAGTGCCTGGGATGGACTTATATGTCGTTTGCTGTTGAAGGTTTTTGAATTGACCATTTGATGTGCATCCTCGTTCATACATACATACATACATACATATTCACTAAAGGATCTCGGGAGGGGATGGAGTCTAAACATTTTAATTAAAAATGTAACCGAAACTGACCAGACTAGTATGTTTTTTTTTTAATCGACGAAGTCAAAATATATGTCCCATTTTTATTCCATAAGAAAACGGTTGTGCCAGATATCCTACAACTTCACTCAAAATCGATAAGAAAATGGTTTATGTATATACGTTCCATGATAAAAAGATACGAACAAGATATTTTAGAAATGCAAAACATGTATCAAGTATTTTTTCTGCTTTAAATGTCAGAAAATATGAGTATCATAAATGATTTATATGCATTCCTCTCAAAGAAAAATTAGGTGCTAAACTGTCATTTTATTACGCTAGTAGTCAAAAGACTATAACATAAATGCTAACTTCAATTCGTCACTCGTTGACCTTTGAATTGGCTTAGGATTTTTTGTTCTTGTACTATTTTCACAAATTCTGTGACACGTTCATGTATGACAATACTCTATGAAGAATTAATGGGACGACCGTTTGATTTTAAGGTTGAGGTGATCTTAGATCCTAGACTTTTTTCCAGAACTTATGTTCCTATGGTCGTTGTTTTAACAATTTTATTCATATATATACTGTATTTTTTTTTATCAAAATTTCTTTATCGCTTCTCCCTCTAAAAACGAAATTATTGATCTTTAACGGGGTGACTTTCATCCCAAACAAACTGAAAAAAAACCAGGATGTACAAGTATGCAGCAACGTCCGGTCAGAATGTGGACGTTAATCCGATGCCTCGTGTAGATATAGTGCCAGGCTCTCTGCACGTAAAGAACCATTGTAACAACTCTATGAGGGGTCCGTAGGTGGCCTGTTGCAAGGCAACATTTCTGTCCTTATCCAATATACCCTCATTTTTCAGTGGCAGTCTAAATTTCCCCGACCTTCGTCCTGGACGACCTCTATTACAGGACCTACTTATAGCATTTATTGTTAATTTGTTCTCGTCCTGAACATGCATGAAATATTTGCCACTGGACGTTAAGCAACCAACAAATAATCAATAAATACTAAATTATGGCTAGAGTGATCTGCGAATTATATCTATTCTTTATGTTTCATATGTATGCAAATAAGTCTTAAGTCTGACTATTTTTGAAGGTCACTAATGAGTCTTTGTAGATGAAACGCGCGTCTGTCGTACACAATTGTAATCCTGGTATCTATGATGAGTTTGACCTCTAATATATTTTTGTTATCTGTATCGTTTGGTTGCTGTCTCTTTGATGTATAACCCACATATCATTTTATTCATAAAACATTTCAATTGCCACAAACTATATACAATTAACAGAAGATTAATTAAAGAAGATGTGGGCTATACGCCAATACGACAGCAACCGAACGACACAAATAACCAAAAAATATAAAGATTAGAGAAAAGTAGGGCAAAAAAATAGAGTATATAGAATAATGGGTGCTAAAAAATAAAGAATAGAGAATAATAGACAGATAGAATGATAGACCCACATACCATTTTATTCATAAAAACATTTCAATTGCCACAAACTATATACAATTAACAGAAGATTAATTAAAGAAGATGTGGGCTATACGCCAATACGACAGCAACCGAACGACACAAATAACCATAAGACATATCAAAGGGTCTGGGTGGGGGATCCTTCATTTCTGTATTCTTTTATTTTTAAGACCATTTTTCTCTATTAATTATTTTTTTTCTGTCTATCATTCTCTATTCTTTATTTTTTAGCACCCATTATTCTATATACTCTTTATTTTTTGCCCTACTTTTCTCTAATCTTTATATTTTTTGCCCATTATTCTCTAAAAAAAGAATACCCCCATCCAGATCCTCATATCAGTCAACTACACGCAATCGATAGAATTGTCCAGCAATATATCGAATAGAAATAGAATTGCACGTTGACTCACTGCTAGACATTTTTGTGAAGTTGGTGAGTTATTTGTATAGTACCGTGTTCAAAATACTTTCAAACTTTTGACAAAGCCTCGGTAGGATATTCTGTTTAAGCCATTTTCGGTTTTATGATCGCAAACTTTTTATACTTTTGACTTTCCAAATTTTTGATCTTGAATAATGTTATCCCAGAAACACGTGACAAAAATGACAATGCGATCAGGGGGTCTGAATGGACGATGTTTAAAGAATAGAGAATAATGGGCAATAGTTTTATTATCTAATAAAATACTATAGAAAAATGGGCCAAGAAAATAATGAATAGAGAAAGATAGAACCCCCAAAAATAAAGAATAGAGAATAATGGGGAGCTAACAATTAAAGAATAGAGAATAATGAGCAAAAATATAAGTAATACAGAAAAAAATGACCTAAACAATTCAAGAATACAGAAGTTCAGACTCTCCTATACATATCGGCTGGCATCATTTTTTTATGGAGCTGCAAGATTATCGGCCTTCTTTTACTTTAGGGTTCTCTGTAATTCGGTAATACGGTTTAGTTTACGGTTAGGTTTTGGTTATGGATTTGTTTAAGTTAGGATTTTGTTTAAGTTAGGGTTTTGTTTAAGGGGTTATGTTCAAGGGTAAGGGGCTAGTGTTAGGGTTAGGTATAAGTTAGGATAAGGAGTAGGTTAAGTGTTAGGGTTAGTTTTGCTCTGTATATGTTTGAATCCTTATCTATAGTACAGAAAGCCGGATTTTCTGATCTGTCTCAATCAATAAAACCATATAGCACAAAATCAAACATTAATACGAATAGACTGGTTCCGACAAGAGTTCACGAACTGTTTGGATTGCTATTGACTAAAACAAAGACACAAGGCTAAATAATTTTGCATTTTCTCTTCCATGTTATTGGTGTCGTATCTTGACACAAATCAAAGAACTGTTTGCCCTGATCAGTCAGTTCGTAATTAACATTGTCAATACCAATAACTGTATTACAAATACATATATATATATCTGTTTCAACTTTGTACACAGCCCACACGCGTCTATAACAGTATACCATTACATTTAAACAGCATGATAGTAATTTTATATCATTTGTGTATGGAACGCCATGACTGTTTTATGTCGATGATGATCTGCCTTTTGTATTGTTCTTAGAGATTGGTTAACTCAATCGAAACTGCACATGTGTCGCTTTGCATGATGTGCATGTGTGCTGATAACGAGAGATGAAGTTCAGTAATAGTTACAACCGCCTTAAGTCATATTTCATACTGCGTTAAAAAATACTAATTGAATTTGAAAATCTTATTAAAATCATCTTTATGTAAAATGTTGATTAAAAAGATGCACGTATCAGTTGATTTTTCATTATATAAGTATATAAATAGAAGGAGGTTATACGTCCCCACGAAAGCAACCCAGTGACACAAATAATAAAATAAGGGCATCTCGAGATAAAGAAGTTTCGTGCTTGATACATGTGAAAAGTAAAATAAAAAAAATACCGAACTCCAAGGAAAATTCGAAACGGAAAGTCACTTATCAAAACTCAAACACATCAAACGATTAGAAAACAACTGTCATATTCCTGACTTGGTACAGGCATTTCCTTATGTAGTTTATTATGTCGAAGGTCGCTTTTATGATTTTTGTTTGTTTGTTGCTGTTAAACGATTTTGAATATATTACGGCTGCCAGTTAGTATTGTTTTAGGAAGCCGGAATTTCCAGAGAGAGCTACCGACATTAAACAAGAAAAACTCTTTTGTTGGAGTCGAACACGAGCGGGTTTGTAAATCACAACCTCAGAGTTGACATACTAGTAGTCACTGTAGATGAACTACTTAGGGAGCAACCATTTAACATCAAGGGGGTTATGGTTTTATGTCTGAGTCAGAATTTTTTTTAGTTTTTCGACGCTATCGATCAATCAAATTATTTTTTTTCAAAATTTAACACTATAAGGTATGGGGAAAATCTGGATTCAGAATATTTTTTTCGTCATCTGCTTGACCACAATATTTTTTTTTCATCAAATTGGGGAGCAGAATATTTTTTAGGAAAAAAACATACTCCCCCCCCCCCCCCTTTTTTTGAAGATAAATTGTCGTTCCCTTAGACCACACGGGTCCGTGTAATCGTGTAATTTAACAATTCAAAAGAAAGTATTCTTAAGAAGTTTTCAAATTCTATTTATTTTTATTTCTATCATATCTTTTATAATATCAACATTCCAAATTTTTAAAATTGTTTGAAATTTAAAAATTTCCCCAAATAATTAAAATTCTAAAATTGTTTTAAAATTTAATATTTAATAGATATTTAATAAAACTTTAATAATAATAAGTTTAACGTGCAGTTTTGATCATTTTGCATTTTTTGAAAGTTTTTTTTTTTAATTTTTGATTCAAAAATTAAAAATAGAAAACGGGCGATAAAAGGACAATTGTATCCTTATCGGGTACATGTAAAGTGCGAAACGGAATAAAAACGGAATGGAACGAAACAAAACGAAGTTTATTTTTAATTATGATATAAAACAAGAGGCTAACTTGGTTGATATACAGGGATAAAAACTAGAAATTTGTTTCTTCAGATCGATAAATTAATTAGTTAGACCTGATTTAGACACACTTTGATTGTCTAGTAAATAAATGCACCACTTGCAGAAATTACTCATCGACTTTCATCTGTAATTACTGTTCTTAATGTTGTTATTAATAGTATATTTGACTTATGAATATCTCTACGAGGGGCCTTTTCATTTTTAAAAATAAAAAAAACTAAAAGTTGATTTTTTTTTTCAAATTTTGAATTGTAAAGTGTTACACGGACCCACATGACCACCAAGGTACAAAAGTCGTTTTTTTTAAACTAGGAAGCAAACTGTTATTCAACCATGTGCAATGCATATTGGGTAGTATTGGTATTGTAGTATTTTTTTCAACTTTCATTCACCCCTTCATAACAAAGAGATAATTTTTTATTTACTGTTTTTTGTATTATTTTGTCCATGTTACTGGTCCTAAACGCTATAATGGCTTTTCATGTTCTTGTTGCTTTCGATGTGCAGTTGACACAATAATTAACAAAAAATGTTCTTTGAAGTCTTCAAAACATGTACACATAAAATATCTATATAACTATCTAGCTGTCGTTAAATTCTATTTACTTATAGAGGAATGTCTAGTTGTATCAGTCTTAATGACGTTATGGAATGAGAAAAAACGAGATTTGTCTTTGAAAACCATGCTTTTGTAATCATATGTGTGTTTTTATGTTTTTCTTAATTAAACACCGCATTATCTAATTCAGCATTAAGATTCTCAAATCTACGGAAACAAATTGGAGACACCCCCACGCAAAGAAGTCATTGAATATTTTTTGATTTGTTCAATACGAAAAAGATTTTCTATCATATTGTTGACAGCCATCATTAACAGTTTTAAGATTGTGGGATAATTTACCTAGAGTGCATACAACTGTATAATGAAAAAAAAAACACAAAAAAACGGAAACGATGTTAATTCGGTGCAAATTTCAACCGCTAAAAAGACATGGTTACATGTGTAGAAAAATAATCAAAGACAGTTATTTAATGTTATTTTTATAGTTTATTTATTACTATTTAAAAGGAAATATGCTACACACTACGTTTGCATTTATTGTCATCCTACAAAGGAACACCTGAATCGAGATCATTTTGCTCCTGGAAGGAGGTATAACTCGAAATATTTTGACGGTCACGAGTTAGATATTGAACTCCGTATGAAATTAATGATACAAACGAGGATTTTTCGAATAAAGCTACAAATGAATATACTAGAATGAAAATTGTCATTCGAAATCTACTAAGTGTGAAAAGCGTCCATTTTTACTTTTTACAGGTACTTTTACGCGCATTTATTTATGGTTAATGGTCTGCTATCACTCGTCTAAACTCGGCCGATTCGCGGAGGGTAGCGGATTCACCCGAGGGATCAGAGTCGGGAGTTTTGAATGAATGTGAATACGCAAATAAAATAACCCAAATCAAAATGACCGAATGAACATTTTTCTGATCGTCGTTTGTAATAAGTTTTGAAGAGACATTGTTTGTTGAAATGTTCATTAGGTGCAGAAAAATTGATATATATATATACCGTTAATGTTATTGTCTCAAATAATAAGTATTACTGGAAAAATGATTCCAATTTTGACATTATTTAAGTATTGACGAGCAGCGTCATATTTGAAACAACAAAATACACGAAGGTGAGTATGGACTTTCCTTCACGCTTTAATATCCAACATGCAGCGTGTCTGTCTCTACCATGCGGGTCTGGATGGGGTTTTAAAAAAAAGAGATTAATGGACCAAAAGTAAAGAATAGAGAAAAATTGCCCAAACACAAAAAGATTAGAGAATATTAGTAAGGGTGCTCACATAATCATAAAGAGTAGAAAACCATGAATGAGGGGAAAAAAGAACGAAACTAGATATGGACAATGCCCCCCTTTGCTGCTCTGAAATATATATGCATGAGTATAGTTCCACATATTTTAGATTTGACAAACCTCCATTATGTGTTTGAACATCCTACAAAATATTAAAGCTGTATCTCCAAAACTGTAGGAGGAGATAGCCGGACAAACCATGATCTCTTTATGCAGCTTGTACCAAAAAAATGACTAAGTCCAACTACCTGTCATTTTCAGAATATTTAAAAGAAATCAAAATCCTGTGGCCATGCACACCTCCATTATGAGTATGAACATCCTACAATATATCAAAGTTGTATCTCCAAAACTGTAGGAGGAGATAGCCGGACAAACAATGTATCATAATCAGGACGGACGGACAGACGAACGGACAGGGGTAAATTAATATGCCCCTCGACATTTTGTCGCGGGGGCATAAAATGGCATAATGGCATGGAATATAAAGTAATACAGAAATGAAGTCTCCCAAAATCTCTCTAGCATATCTATGTACATGTTTTATCAGTAATATTATCCAGGAAATCTCTAAACAGTTAAAGTAAAAGGCACATATATATGAAACGATAAAGCTAATCAATATTTGTGAACTTCTGTGAATCGCTTAACTTTTATAATTAAAATTTTAAAGCATTCAATTTCCCACGAAGCATTGCTCTAATTGATCACAAAAGACAAATGAAAGAAATCGTGAAGGATTGTTTATGACGAGAAATCATAAATTGATTCCGATTGTAGGAGGCAAGGTGTAGACGTACTAGATAATTCTATAGTCATAGGTAAATACGAGTTTCGTTCAATATCGATCAGGGGAAAAAAACATCATCCCGATATTAGTACATTGGAAGGTCATATACCTATGACAGAAATTGCAAGGAATGGATGGACGTGGAATTTCTGTCTGCGCAGGATTGCATTTGATCTTGTTTTCATTCAAACTTCGTAGATCAATATTGTATTTTTCATTAGATGCAATGGGTTTAGCTATACTACTGTATGCAAAGAAACATTTTGATTCAGATGTTATTGATATTATATATATAATATAAATATATTCTATCATTGGGTGGCATTGTTTCCATAATGTATACAGTAACATCATTTTATACAATTACGGCCCTTTGAGGAGAGGGTATCCAAAACTGTCAACCCTGATAAGGGTCATTTTCATAGAGCTTTAGGGTTATTTACTAGACGGTACAAATTGTCAAGGTTATTCACCGGCCCTGCCGATTTTGACGAAAATATCCGAATTTCACACCACGTGATTTCTTTCGCCGCTTCATAATATAAAGGACTATAGATAATTTGTTTTGTTTGTACACCAAAAAATGAAAATAACATCATATCATTAGTTGAATTTTACGCTTGAACGCACGACTGATGACGACGGTAAACCTGAAAAAAAAACTCCGTCTGGAAAATATTTCGGTAGCGAAGAGGCAAAATATTATCCATTTTTAGTTTCTTACTGCAACTGAAGGGATTGAGCCTAAATATCGAGGGTATGGCATGGTATTGGTTGCAAAAATTTGATATTTTTCATTTAAATGCAATATTTCTTATTTAATTTGCAATAGAAATACTAGTTATGACCACAAGATTTTAACAGCCAGTGCAGGACTCGCACGAACGTTAGATTTAGTTAGAGGGGCGATATTCTGACGCGTTTTTTAATTCTTGGTCTACCATGTTTAGAAAGAAAGGGGAGAAATCCAAACAATTTCCGACCAATCACAAACGTTGTTGCAAATTTGACTTTATGACGTCAAAGAATTTCCATATAAATAAAAAACTACTATACCAATTGAATAAAAAAATATTGCATTCAAATGACATTTTATACCAATTGAATAAAAAATATTGCATTTGAACGAAAATTATACCATTTGAATGAAAAATTATACCATTTGAATGAAAAATTATACCGTCTGAATAAAATATATTGCATTTAAATGAAAAAATATACCATTCAAATAAAAAAATATTGCATTTAAATGAAGAAATATACCAATTAAATAAGAAATATTGCATTTAAATGAAAATCAAATTTTTGCAACCAATACCATGCCATAGATGGGCCTTTTTTATTCGTTTCTTGATTTCGCCAGTTTTAGTTTAACTTTACTTAGACCCGTATCATATGCTTACAATAATATACATGTGTTCCCGATAGCTGTGGAAACGTGGGAATCCAATCAAACCGGGATTAACTGACATAGAAAAACATAGATTGACCGATAGGGCTGTAACGTTGCAGGACAGATGAGTTATATCGCAGTGTATCGAAGTGGTATTAGGGACGCCCATTTTATATATTTTATTTTAAACATATTTTATTCATAAAGATATGAAAAGGATTGAGCAACAGGCACAGCCTATAAAAGCTCTCTCCTTATTACATGTACAAGGTATAAATCAAATATTAACAACTGTATTTAAAATAATACAATATAGTGGAAAATGCATGCTACTTATGAGCACACACAAGCAAATATATATTTACAGTGTTAATTACTAAATGTAAAGTATATTTAAGTATGTAGGCAATTAATCATTATTTATTCAAGTACCTTGAGACATGTAAATATCTTTTATAAGTCATTAGAAATATATATACATGTATAAGGTTTCGAAAAAACACTCATGAAGCTTACTTAGTGGAAAAAATGAATTAATGTTGAAGGAAACAAAAAAGGAAAGAAATGAGAAAATAAATAAATAAATAAATAAATAAATAAATAAATAAATAAATAAATAAAACAAAAATTAAGAAAATTTCACGCAAAACGGTGAGTGTCACTGATATATTTTTGAACAGATTTAAAAATAGCAATATTCATATCATATGAAAATAATCTGTATCCAAAAAGTAATAAATCAATATTTATGTTAATATTATCAACAATGGAGTAAAAAGAATCATGTAAATTTTTAAATAATGGATGGGGTAGGAGGATTTTGGAAATAAATATTCTGGAAATGCATAGCTGTGACCAAGAAGACAGGGTGAAAATGAATATTCCACCCAACACAATAGGACCAGACTCAAGCTAGCGAACTATTAACTAGTGAATACTAAGAAAACCATGCCAGAAATGGTTGTGTACACGAGTGAAAAGAGTAAGAATAAATTTTAATCTATTAAAGCTAACAAAAAAACATGGAATGTCAAAACTATGAAACTGCAAACTTTTATTCCTAACTACAGGAAAATTTGGCATCTATGACTTGATGAAAAATGTCAAATTTTAAGGTTCTTAAATGACGCACAGAACATCATGGAACCTAAATATCCCGGAAGAGGAAATGTCATGCTTATATATGTTTATATTACCAGATTGTAATGTCTGTATTTTCTCTATTGAATTACGCAATTTGATTTCATTGGAATTTTCATGTATACGTTAATGATAACATGTATCCCGTAACGGATGCTTGTATTAGAATATTTTAAAATATTGGAACTATATCTACGTTGCGTCCTGGATCTTTATGAATTATTAAAAAAAAAATAGGCACAAGTACGAATTCTAGTATTACATCTTTTAATGAAATTGTTTGAAAATGTATTGATCTGGTAACATATACATACAATATCATCGGTGTGTGTGTGTGTGTGAAAGAGAGAGAGAGAGAGAGAGAGAGAGAGAGAGAGAGAGAGAGAGAGAGAGAGAGAGAGAGAGAGAGAGAGAGAGAGAGCCTTTCTTTACAATATTAATATAAAGAGTTGTAGTATGACAACCAATAAGACAGCTATCCACCAAAGCTCAATTGGGATGAATATAAGCAATTATAAGCCGCCGTACGACCTTCAGCAATGAGAAAAAGTCATACCGTGTAGACGACTATAAAAGACCCCGACATGAAAAATGTGAATCAATTCAAACGAGAAAACGAAAGGCCTAATTTGAAACAATACAATTAACGAAAAACAAATATGACAGACATGAATCAACGACAACACTGAACTACAGGCTCCTGACTTGAGACAGGCACTTAAAGAATGTGTCGGGGTTAAACACGTTTTTGAGCGCTCAAACCTCCCCTTATCTGGGACAATGGTGCTACAGCACTACATAAGAACAAACTGTAAAACTCAGTTACAATTAGCTTAACTCAAAAGATCTGTACGAGGCACAAAAACAACCAACATAAAAGCAATAGACACAAAGGACCGATGTAAGAGTACTCGCAGTTACTGAAAGCTAGTTCAAAGCCAATTAGAACTAATAAATGATTCATGTTCTTCCAGACTAAAGTATCAATCAATACACATCCAAAGGATTTAGTGTAAAGACGTCATAAACAGTCTGAGAAACGCACGACATTGAGCCTTGCCAAAATATAAGTAAACGGTATCGACAACTTAGTACTGGAGTATTCTAACTACGTACTTCGCACTACGCCAGATAAATGGCGATACGATATATGAAAGGAAAGGATATACAATATACAAATAATGAAGCCACATATATGAAAAATAAAACGACAAAGTCAAAAATTCTGCTAACATGTATCCAACAAACTCTCGTTTTCAAGTGCCGACGAAATATACGCCCTTCATCCCGGCCAACTCACTTTGCTGTCCAATCAATCAATCAATTAATCAACCAATCATCGTCAAACAAATTTCTGTGTTTTCATTTATGTTATTGATAAGTCACTCGTAAGCTCAATATATCAATCAACAACCCTACCTCTTATATCGTCAAATTTGAGCCTGGTCCAAAATATGTGGATCTGTATATAATGTCTGAATGGGGGTCCTTCAATTCTGTATTCTTTAATTTTTTATGTCATTTTTCTCTATTCATTATATATTCTGCCTGTTATTCTCTATTCACTATATTTTAGCACCCCACGCATTATTGTCTATTCTTTATTTTTTGGGCCTACTATTCATTATTCCTTATTTTGTTGGTCCATTTTCTGTAGTATTGGCCCATTACTCTCTATAATGTTAACCCATCAAGACCCTCGTATAATGCTTGGTTTGCATTTTCTGCTACTGTTTCTACTATGTATCTTTTTCTTCCTGATTGACTCTTTACATGAATGCTTTCGTAATAGATTGTTTGCATTGCACCTTTTCCTTTTATGAATTATAAATGCTTATTTGGATGGTTTCATTCATGCTTCAGTCTTTCATTTCATTCATTTTTTGATCTAAATGAGTAGCTTTTACTAATGAATTCCTGGAAATTTGTTCTGAATTGTTCTGAGAACTCTATAAAAACAAAAATGGAAATGCATAATTTAGTTATTATTGCTTTTTGCCTGAATTAAGATAAAGAATTAAGTAGCAATATTGACTAAACATAAGTTGTTAAATCAGTTATGTTATGTTTTTTTTTATCATAATAACATCTTTTATGGCAAAGACGCGGTTTAAAAAACGTTTTTTAAAAAGATCAAAGCCATAGGATGTACATGTACTAATTAAACAGAAAATGAGATATAACTTTATGAAATAACTATTATAAGATGACTTCATAATTACAACTGTTTGGTTATTCTTACTAAATCGTGCGATTTTATAGTTTAATAAAAAGATTGATAACATTTTCACATGTGAAACAGCATGCATTTAGCCTTTAGGGAGCTACTATTTGATTTTTATGGAAGGGGGGGGAGGGGGCTAGGATGAAACATTATGTCCTGCATTTTTTTTTAAGTTGTAATCTCTGTCCTGCCTTTTTATTTTTCACTCTATTCGGTCCTGCCTTTTTTTAAATTAGTTTATCCTGACTTTTTTAACATAAATTGTCATCCTGCCTTTTTTTTGGCAAAGTTGCTCATCATGCCCTTTTTTTTTACTCAAATATCCTGTCCTGCCTTTTTTTTCAAATTTCACCCCCCCCCCCCCCTCTCTAAAAACCAAATGGTAGCTCCTTTATCTGTATTTCCCGGGGTCACCACTATATACTATACGATAATAGATAAGCAGAATTTTAATAGACAGATAACCTGACTACTGTTTGTAAGATTTTTGCACACTGCGTTCAAATGCTAGTGGACAAAGCGTGAGTTTGTTGAATTCTTCGATCAAGTAAAGGGGGTGACAAGGGGTTTCTCATTTCCCAGATCCTGCTTATTGTAATTTTGTCCCACTTCCCACTATATCCCACATCCAGACATTTTTACTCTCTTAATCCCACATCTCCACTTTTTTATCCTTTATATCCCACATTCGAACTTTTTTTATCCCCTATATCCCACACCCCAAAAGCGTATCATCCCCCCTTCAAGTATAACCTTTAGTCTGACACCAGACTGTATAAGTGAACAAGTCATTTACATGACTACTGTGTATAGATATAGGAAGATGTGGTATGAGTGCCAATGAGACAACTCTCCATCCAAGTCAAAATTTATAAAAGTAAACCATTAAGTTCACAGTACGGTCTTCACCCCCCCCCCCCCCTAAAATAGTATATAGTGGTGACCCCGGGAAATACAGATAAAGGAGCTACCATTATGTATACCTTTATTACCAGACACGAAATTACATCATGTCCTAGGCAACTATATCGCTCAACTAATTGTTTACGGACATTAACCTTTTACTCCATTAACTGAGTTGTACGTGCTTCTTATACAAAACTGCTCCACCATGGCTACGAGGAAGAACGACTACAATCGGTACTACTAAGTTTTACGGTCTCCATCACGAATTGGTTGACCGATACGATGTGTCTCTGGCTCAACTCACCTTTTTTCATGGTCTGAGATCTATATATATACAGATACCTGAATAATCTGATCTGCAAATTTACCGATTGTTTTCTATTCCCAATTGTAACATTTTGGCTGATTGTAGATACTCATGGCGGGGAATAAATGCATAGCAGGACTCGCTTACCCAGTCGACGCACCAGTCTCGCTTCGTTTAATGCTTATGTGGTTTCCTCAGGGTTTTTATCTTGATTTTAACAGCGTCAAGCTACTATTGCCATTTATGTAATACGGACGGACGACGAATGCAAATGATAAGAAAATGTCATGGACCAGTTCTTTTACCATTCACAATACGATACGGCGTGCTTTCTTGAACTGTTATGGCGCTGCTGTTTACAGTATACTGCATTGTTGGAGTGATTTAGATTGATTCAATCACAAGGTTAAATACTTTCCAACAGTTACTCCGACTCTACATGTACATGTATTATAGAGTTAAATGCTTTTTCTTAACAGTTTTTAATGTCCGTTCTTCTATGTATTTTTCAATTATAACTCAGATCTAGGTATAAAGGGACTGGATCGAGTGCTAAAGGAACAGGGTTGAGTGACTAAGGTACAGGGTCGAGTGCTAAAGCAACACCGGGTCGAGTGCTAAAGGTACAGGGTCGAGTGCTAAAGCAACACCGGGTCGAGTGCTAAAGGTACATGGTCTAGTGATAAAGCTACACCGGGTCGAGTGCTAAAGCTACAGGGTCGAGTGATAAAGGTACATGAACTAGTGATAAAGCTACAGGATCGAGTGATAGAACTACAAGGTCGAGTGATATAGCTACAGGGTTGAGTGATAAAGCTTCAGGATCGAGTGATAAAACTACAGAGTCGAGTGATAAAGCTACGGGGTGAGTGATAAAACTACAGGGTCTAGTGATAAAACTACAGGGTCTAGTGATAAACTACTGGGTCAAGTGATAAAGCTACAGGGTGGAGTGATAAAAATATAGGGTCGAGTGATAAAGCTACAGGGTCGAGTGATAAAACTTCAGGGTCGAGGGTTAAAGCTATAGGGTCGAGTGATAAAACTACAGGATCGAGTGATAAAACAACAGGGTTGTGTGTTAATGGTACAGGTTTGAGGGATAAACCTACAGGGTCGATTGGTTAAGTTACAGGGTCGTGTGTGAATGGTACAGGTTTGAGGGATAAACCTACAGGGTCGAGTGATAAAACTACAGGGTTGTGTGTTAATGGTACAGGTTTGAGGGATAAACCTACAGGGTCGAGTGGTAAAGTTACAAGGTCGTGTGTGAATGGTACAGGTTTGAGGGATAAACCTACAGGGTCGAGTGATAAAACTACAGGGTTGTGTGTTAATGGCACAGATTTGAGGGATAAACCTACAGGGTCGAGTGGTCAAGTTACAGGGTCGTGTGTTAATGGTACAGGTTTGAAGGATAAACCTGCAGGGTCGATTGGTAAAGTTACAGGGTCGTGTGTTAATGGTTCAGTTTTGAGGGATAAACCTATAGGGTCGAGTGGTAAAGCTTAATAGTCGAGTGCTACCAAAAAATAGATTAACCACCCTCATGTCTTATGTGCATATTTCAAGTCATAAAACACGTCACATTTAAAAGTTTTCTTGTCGACCTTGAGAGAAATTGGGTTCAAAGGAAAATTTTGTATATTCGTTTCTGAATTTACTCACAACTATTCTAGACCTCAAGGGATATAAAGCTATACACCTTGCATGCACAAACACTTGTCTAATGTTTCAGACTATATATGTAAAATGTAAACATCTGGATATCTTAGTTACTTGTAACGGTAAATCCAGAAAAGCTCTTTCGGAAGCATAACATTTGCAAAATGCTATTTTTGCGTCTTTTGGGTTGCTGTCTAAAATGCATACATCTTACAATATATTCGGATGGCATGTGAATCTGTAGTCTCAACGACACGTTGAACATTGGAATGTGAAGAAGGCGTCACAATGTCAAGTCAGTTTGTTTTGTGTAACCAAAGAGGAGTCACAGTGACCACACGACTTCTCCTCAGTAAACAAACATTATACTTAATTATATACTTGCCTTCATGGTCAATTATACGGAACTTTATGTAGAAAATTACCATTACACGTAAACTTATCTTATAATAACAAATTATAAATGGATATTTGTAACGACCATTAGACTGCTGGCGACTGGAGCCAGCGCCATAACACTCTGTTTAACGACAACGAAAACGTCCATTATATGATTGACAACATTGAAAACAGATGGATATTTTTCAAGTATTTGATATATATTCCGACTTCTCGACAGTATGAAGAAATAATTGTGGTAATGACAAAGCCAAATTAACATAACGTTTCAAATTATTATATGAAATATTTGGAATTAAGTTTAAATCATTTCTTAACAGTACGAAAAAGCAGAGTAAACGTTTAAAATAAAGATCTTTATGTATTGGAAGGCACTTTTGGACAACAAGTTATTGTTTGATTATCTTAAATATTGCACAGTTTGCCCTAAGGATCATTGTTACACTATTTTCCTGCCTTGTTTTTCATCACCCTTTTCTGAATGATAAACTCTGCAAAAAGGATGATCCTTGATTTCGGCGTTTCCTTGGATAGCACAGTACTGTATAAATTGTGGAAATATTGATATAATGGTATAACATTATTATTGTCCTCTACATTAAAAGCCTAGATGTTGACGAAAGAGATGAAAAGGTTAATCTTGTAAGAATTTAATTTAGATCTCTTCGTTGTTGCATAAGGATCTCGGATGAAGCAGCAAGAAAGGGTATATATATGTAACATGTTGTGTAAGATGCCCCAGAGGGTAAATTATTTTCGTACACTATTATATTAGGATCAGGATGGGGGTACATTATTTCTGTATTGTTAATTTTGTTACCATGTTTCTTTTTTCTTTGTTTTTTATGTGCCCATTACTCTCTATTCTTGATTTTTGGCACATCATTTTCTATATTTTGCCCATAATACTCTACTCGGTAAACTCTATCGATACGCTATTACATACGAGGTTACATAGGAATTCTAGTTTTTGTTCTCAGTGTACTATAATATTGATAAGAGGTATAATGGCTTTAGTGAATAATTGACAAAAATAACAGCAGGTCACTATGTATCAATAATGTAATTAGTCGATGATTTTAAACAAATGGTGGCAACATATTGTGTACCTATATGAAGACACTTGTTTATAGAAAAGAAGTTTAAGCGATATACCTAGCATACTTAACAAAATAAATAAACAAATAAAGATACTATTAGGTATTTTTAACTTATAAAAACCAAAATTTTTGAAACAATAAGATAATAAAAAAAGAGAAAAAAAAAAAATTTGAAGCGTTACACTTAAATTTTCTAGTTCTAGGAAAGATAACTCTAATAGAATCTTTAAGAAATGAAACATTTTTAGAGTTATAAAATAATATTAAGAAAGCATTTCGTCTATTAGATCCTTATCATCTTTAGTCAAACGGGTTCAAATGAAATAAATACTTAAGAATAAAAAAAAAAAAAAAAAAAAACTAAACAAAAATATGACACCGATGTCTGTTTTGTGAAAAATTTAATGTGAAAATTTAAAAGTTTACTTCTGCATCATCTTTATATGTGTTATCAATTCTAATACACATACGAACAACAGCTGTTTTTGTCAAAAACAAAGACAGATAAAGAAAGGAATATTTTCACATATTTTCACTCATGTTTCCTATTTAATTGTCATTATTTTTGATTATATTCAATCTTTATTTAGGCTCGGTATCATTATCTTCTTCATTGGAATTATCAGTATCGTCTTCATCGATATCATTTTCATTGATATCATCTTCATCGATATCAATTACATTGATATCATCTTCATCGATATCATCGTCATCGATATTATCGTCATCGATATCATCTTCATCAGAATCACCAATATCGTCTTCATCGAAATTTTCCGTATCGTCTACCTTGAAATTATTCGTATCGTCTACATCTGACACGTCCGCATTTAGATCAATATCACTGTCAATACTATTATTCCCGTCGTCATTTAGATCGGATGCATTTGTATCGATATTACCAGATATATCGTTATTCTTATCGTCATCGATATTTGAATCAATCAACTCATCATCTTCCTCAAATTGGTTTATAAATCTTTTCATTCGCATTCCGTTGAAATCATCAGCATTTGAATCAATGTCATCATTTTCGACCTTGTCAACTTCATCACCATAAATGTCAGTGATGCTTGAATGAATATCTTCGTTATTATCATTTTCGTTGGACTTGTCCGTATTCGAATCATTGTCCACATCCATGTTATTCTCCGCATCTGAATTTTCGTTTTCGCTGATTTGATTTGTATCAAGGTCTTTATTCTCATTATCTAACTCTAGATTTTCTGGCCTATTCAGCTCAAGGTCAGCATTCAATCCACCATTACCGAACTGTGTCGGCGTATCATTATAGCTTGGGTCAGTATTTTCGATTTGCTCGACATGCTGCAACTGATTATCATTTGGATAATGTGGTCCATCATCAATTCGTACAGGAGCGTCGGTACTAGGTTGTTCTATCGTTTCATTTACTTTGCCTTCGTCTGTTTCATTCGTTTGCAAGTTACTTGGGTATAACCCAACATTGTCTATCTGAACACGCGTGTCATCGCCGACTTGATTAAGATCTTTATTCTCATTATCTAACTCTAGATTTTCTGGCCTATTCTGCTCAAGGTCAGCATTCAATCCACCATTATCGAACCGTGTCGGCGTATCATTATAGCTTGGGTCAGTATTTTCGTTTTGCTCGACATGCTGCAACTGATTATCATTTGGATAATGTGGTCCATCATCAAATCGCACAGGAGCGTCGGTACTAGGTTGTTCTATCGTTTCATTTAATTTGCCTTCGTCTGTTTCATTCGTTTGCAAGTTACTTGGGTATAACCCACCATTGTCTATCTGAACACGCGTGTCATCGCCTACTTGATTAAGATCTTTATTCTCATTATCTAACTCTAGATTTTCTGGCCTGTTTAGCTCAAGGTCATCATACAATCCACCATTATCCAACCGTGTCGGGGTTTCATTATAGTTTGGGTCAGTATTTTCGTTTTGCTCGACATGCTGCAACTGATTGTCATTTGGATACAGTGGTCCATCATCAATTCGTACAGGAGCTTCGGTACTAGGTTTTTCTTTTGTTTCATTTAATTTGCTTTCGTCCGTTTCATTCGTTTGCAAGTTACTTGGGTATAACCCACCATTGTCCATCTGCAAACGAGTTTCGTCATTGTTGGCTAAATTGTTATCATCTGCTGGGCCACTTACCCGGATATCACGTGGGTACAAAGGGCCGTCATCGTAACGTATTGGCGTATCTATATTATTTTGTTCAGCAGAGCCAGCCACTGGCAGTTGTTCGCCATTATTGCCATAATTTTCTCCATCGTCCAGTTTATCAACAAAGAGATGTATTGGTTCAAAGTCAGGGTCTCTCTGAATTATAAAAATGCATTTCGATTATACTGGTGGCTACGACCTATCACACGGACTTAAAAATACAAAACTTTTCAAGAGGTACTATTCAAAATAAATATATATGTTCTGAAAGAGAAATACCGCCAAGAAAAGTTTCAACAAAATGTGTTGCCAGTAGGCTCAATAGTTTGAAACATAACTCATTATTACCTCTTCCCGTGATCAATCTGAATGATGTATCTATGAAATTTTGTTTATCTTTGTTATATCCTTATAGACTTATAGTAATATTTCTATTCTTAGATTATTTGCGTTTTATTAAACACTAATCAATCATTTAATTTTGGCGGGAAATCATATTGGTCGTGTCAGCAGAAGTTAATTTAGGGCGTTGAAAAAATTCCTGAAGGAAGCACACCGCGGAATCTTTGGTATAACTGAAGACCGAAAAGAGACTAATGCACTACAATCAAATGACAGACTTTCGAACGAGTCTTATAAGTGCACTTTGAACAAAAAGAGTTCTGAAGTTTCTGTTTAAAATCGAAACAATTCTATCTTGTCATGCTCTATGCGCATTCTAACATGGGTAGGCATAATATTTGTCTATATTTTTACAAAGAGCCTTGGTAAGATTGGGAATATAGTGATCAAGTAGACAACATAACAGAACAAATATCGCGTCAACTATTGTAGCTCCGACATGAAAAATGTGAAACAAGGCTCCTGAATTGAGACAAGCACATACATAAAGAATGTGGCGGAGTTTTACATGTTTTTGAGCGCTCAATCCTCCCCATAACCTGGGACAGTTGTGTAACAGCACAAAAATAGCTTAACTCAATAGATCAGTACCAAGCACAAAACAAAAACTCGTCCTTAAAGTAAGCTAAAAGTAAATTAAAGTATCAAAGAAATAGAAACCACGAAAAAATAGGTTAAAAGTTTGTTTTTTTCAATAGAGTACATTTTGTTTATATGATATGAGCAAACAATATTTGGTTACCTTATCACAGTTCTTTTCACAATAACTTCATTTTTTTTTATCGGCAAATTGATTTTTTCGGTGCGGACTTTTTTACTGTTTTACATTCAAGCGTCACTGATGAGTCTTTTGTAGACGAAACGCGCGTCTGGCGTACAAAATTGCAATCCTGGTATCTATGATGAGTTTATTTAATCATTACAAAACCCGCCTATTTACGCATGTAATCGTGAATTGACCAGGCATACACTGTTCTATTGAATTAGAAAACATGTCTTACAAAACAAATTGAAATCCTGGTAGACCAACAACTTTGACGCAATCGGTTTCAAAAAAGAAATCGTATAGAAATTTATACGCCAGGACCACAATAAATATTTGGAAATACTTGCTAGTGCCTGAGTTTAAGGCCTCTTTGAACTTGGAAGTTGCAAAACCATTACTTGATCGTACGTATGGGATGAATGTATACTAGCATGTGAATTTTCGATTCAAAGTGATTATATGCATGATTTAAAAAAGTTTGTAATTCAAAACATACGATAAAGAGCTGAAAATACAGATTTTATAGAAAAAATCACAATAAACGAATGGTCAGCTGAAAACGCGTTGTATGATGTTTGTTTAGGTCAAGTTACAGTAAATGGGCTATGTCTCAGATTTTGCTAAAATTTTGCATAAAACTTAGGCTCATTGCACTATAACTGAAAATGGAAAAAAAATAATGCATGTATGTCTTTTATTTTCTGAAATATTACTGATTGAATTATTTTTAAAAAGGTGAACATTTGTATAGAAGGCACATAATATCGGCGTGAAACGTTCTTAAATTTGTCTTAGAATCATAAAATCTAAGTTCATAATAAAAGAAGTGATAAATGAATTTGTTTTCGATTTTCAGTTATAGTTCAACGAGCCAAAGTTGTATGCGAAATTTTACCAAAATCTTTGACATAGCCTAATTACTGGTACTTGATCTTAACTGAGATCTTACATCACAGGAAATGCACAGCACAGCAAAACAGTATAATGGTTTACCTTAAGCCTTGGTCTGGAGACGACAATGTCGAGGAACAAAATTGTGATGGCAATAATGATAATTAAACGCGGCATCGTCTGTGTCTCTACAAATTACCTACAATGTAAAAAAAAAAGATCAATAAATAACCACGCATCTAAAACACTTTATCAAGATTAATAATTTACATAATACTAAAAAAAAATCTAGAATTCAAAATTGATACTATAAGTCAGAAGAGTATTAGTTAAGGAACAAAATAAGCTTAAAATATTGATAGGTTATGGGACTCCTTCTTGCGATATTTGATTTTTTAAAAATAGCGGGGAAAGGCTGACTCGGACTTTTAACTTATGTTTAGCTTTGGCATTATTTGGGTCTCAAATCGTAAGAAACAAATTCTATAATCGGCTTAAATTTTGGTAATGACTTTTTTATGAGCTATTGAAATCTTCTATGAAAAGAAAAATGGGTGATATGGGGCAAAATATTTTACCCTGTATCGTAGGAAAAAACCCAAGGAATCCGAACATCTTACAAAAATTCCTAAACCTGACATGACTACTTCCTTAAATATTTAAATAAGAGAAATCAACACATGCCTATGTAAATGAAGTTGTGAAAAATAAATCATGTCGTTAGCTTTATAAATAGTTATCATGTCTGATATAATTTTTAGAAGAATATGAGTATATATAAATGGTACTGATGATTAGGGTGTCACATGTGGAGCAGAATCTTCTTACCCTTCCTGAACACCTGAGACTCCCCCGCGGTTTTTGGTGGGGCTCGTGTTGCTAAGTCTTTAGTTTCCTATGTTGTGTTTTCTATTTTGTTGTTTCAAACTCCGTACAGTGATCGTTTCCGTTCCGGAACTGTTTTCCTTTACTCTATCAATAGTATGCGGATCGGAGCTGGAACTGCTGGGGAGTTTGCTGTTGTTTGTCCTATTGGTCATTTAATGGGTTTAAAAGTCCCTTTGGTATCTTTCGCCTGTCTTTTAAGACATTTACAAATCAAAAAGACAGGGAGACGTTACAAAGAGGTTGGGAGATTTGATCTTTTAAAGTTTTCATATGGGTTCTTGGTATTTCATAGCATCACTTTTAAGCAGAAAAAAATAAAACATTACTGATTTTAAATAGGTCAGAAGAAAATTGATAAAGTAATTTTAATTATTTCTTCTATAAACTTCTTTCTTTAAAAAAACGTTCTTAAAACTCTATTCATTTCTTTATAGAATTTTAACCAATATTACAAATATATATTGTATGATCAACATGTCTGAAAAATGAAAATGATCAAATAATCAAAAAGAGGTTGCTATTTACGTGAGCGTGCCTTTCAGTATGAATGTAGGTAATTTTCAGTTCGGTTTTCTTTAGAATCTCGAACTTAAAATTTTGAAAATGTACGGTGAATTGTAATATGCTATATATTTAACATCTCCATAGCCCTTCAACCTATAACCTATGATATATACTAAGTAATACAAATTTAAAAAAGTTAGCCTCAACTTACTTTTCAGTAGTTTCAACAAAATCACATTAATTAATAATAACGAACTTCGTACGCTGACATTGCCTAATCCCGGATGATTTAAACCGATTTGTAAGCGGAATTACTATTTAAAGAATTACACAAAATGCAGATAATATACCAGTGTCTACAACGCGGATGTTGACCCGATACATGTAATGAAATACATGCATGTACTTAAATATTAAGTAATAAAAAAAAATCAACATATAAACCTATGTTTTTTTTAAGTTTTAAGAAATCATGTAGTTAGCTCTAGAGTAATAGCAATAATGTCAAATATCGTTTATGTCAAGACTCTTTCACAAGAGAAACGTTATTTTGAAATGATACATGGAAATGTACTAGGAAATTCCCAATTTTAACTCTTTAAAAGACATATGGCCTTTTTATAACATAAATTCCTAAAATAAAATTTAGTACAATTTTTGTTTATCCTAATTTACAATTTGAGTTTGGTATTTTTCGCCTCTCATGTTCATGATTGAAATTGAATTGTCGCCCTTTGACTCGTAAATTGATCAAATATACTTCAACAGTATCCAAAACATCAGCATCCATAAATCTTCTTAGGGATGCCCGCTTCTCTTGTTTTTGATTTTTTGCCAGATATTCGGAATCCTCTAGTTTTATCCATCTAGTGCCATTAAAAATTTTGCCCACTAACCTCTACTTTTCTTTTCTAAATTTTATAACAAATAGTTTAAAAAGCCATATTTATAATCGTATAAAATCCTTGTTATTTTTTCATAGTTTTTGAAAGAAAAAAGGAGCCAATGTAATATGTATGAAAAATCTAGAGAGAATAATTTCCCGCCAAATTTTCAATGGCTTATATCTCGAAAACAAGCACACGGACCCTTCATTTTTTTCGGCTTTTTTAGTTCCGTTATTTATATACTATCATTTTATAACAGTCTTTTAAAAAGCTTGTTATTTTGAAACAGAGTAGCGAACATCTTTAAAACTTTAAACAGCAACATTCAACTCTACTTATAATAACCTAGAGGACTATATATTCGTAAATTTCAGCTGTTTTATTTGCCATGAATATGAAATAAGGAGATGTGGTATGATTGTCAACGAGACGAATATCCAATAGAGTCTAAATGACGTGGATTTAAGCAACTACATGACTGTTGAGGTCTTCGCGCGGCCTTCAATAATGAACTAAACCCAAACTGCAGAGTCAGATATGAAAAGCCCCGAGTCATGGAGTCAATTTAGCAAATCTTAGTGTAGAATTAGGAGGCGTGATATGATTACCAATGAGACAACTATCCATCATAGTCCAAATGACGCGTATTTAAGCAACTATAGGTCATAGCAGGTCTTCAATAATGAAAAAAGTCATACGGTATAGTCAAATATAAAAGACCCCGAGTCATGGAGTCATTTTAGCAAATCTCAGTATAGAATTAGGAGATGTGGTATGATAATGATACAACTATCCACTTAAGACAAAAGACCAAGGATGGCACCATACGACCTTCAACAATGAGCATAATCTATACCGTATAGTCCGAGCATACTGTAAGCTATACGTGGTTCAGGGATGACAAAATGTGAAACAATTCAAAGGGGAAAATTAACGGTCGGGTGATGATAAAACAATTACTGAAAATAATAGTGGTCGACAGTAACCATCGACTTAAACCGTGATTCATTACAATACAGGAACACATTTGCTAAAAGGAGCGCACTCGGTGTCCATATGAATACATAGTACTTACAACCCGTCGCTGAACTTTATAAGTTACCTAAACATGCATAGATGTTGTAAAGGAGAAAAATTGCAGTAAATATATTTGCTATCAGATTTGTTTTTTTCGAAGGACCGTTTGATTAAATAAGAAACCTTCTGTTTCTTAAGATTGTTTGAAAGTGTAGTGTCTACGGAAATGAAAGAACCATTTAAAGCATGTAATTAATGTTAAACATTCAAAGCTTTTTACAACTGAAAAATACTTAATTCCATTCTTTTCATATGCTTTATTACAAAATCATATAATAGGTTTTCACATTGTTGTCAATTTAATGGAATTCTATGCGAATGCATACAAGTGAGAGGTTTATTTAGCTATAAAACCAGGTTTAATCCACCATTTTCTACACAAGGAAATACCTGTACCAAGTCAGGAATATGACAGTTGTTTTCCATTCGTTTAATGTGTTTGAGCTTTTGATTTTGCCATTTGATAAGGGACTTTCCGATTTGAATTTTCCTTGGAGTTCGGTATTTTTGTTATTTTACTTTTTGAAATTCTACTCCAAAAATATAAGTTTTACAGATATATTCAACTTTTTCGGACCAGTAGTAAAAGAGGCTGTAGTGATTATCAGGCAATGAAACGCTTTTCTGGAATCAAACTGTTTTATAAATACTTAAGTTAGCATACCTTCATACTGTTGTAAACAATATGGATAAAATTATAGATTTAAAAACGCTAAGAGTTCCATCTGTTTAAACCATATTTACCTAATTTTTCATTTTCATTTCATTGAACTTCCTGAGCAGAAACAGTTTTAGACAAAATTTCATTTAGGTGTTCTGTATAAAGCCTTGCTGGATTGTTACGTTGATCAAACTGTTTTAAAAGATCAATTAAACAGAAACAACCAAAGATCCGCCTCGGTGGTGTCGTGTTAGCGTACTCGCCTCGAGTTCGGGAGGTCGTGGGTTCAAACCCTGACCGGGTCAAACCAAAGACTTTAAAATTGGTATTTGCTGCTTCTTCGTTAAGCAACCGGTATTTAGGAATAAGAGCATAGACTGGTCGGCTCGGAGTCAGACTAATGTGTCCGGCTAAGGTGACATGTTTTCCTGCGGACTGTGAACTACCACGTTACAAATCCGGCTCAGCGTGTTGGTCTAGTACAAAGTAGGGTTTATATTCATATCACATTAACATATTCGCGTCCTGCATTTGATTTTCAAATACACTTAAACAGCAATACATCATCATCATCATCATCATCATCATTGTTATCATCAGATATGACACAGATATGAAAGACCATTCCTAAATTCGAAAGCTTTATTAAACAAAGTATGAAGTGAAATACCACTTTTTATCAATTGCTTAACTTGGAATCATACCTCCACAAATAAATCTTTATCTTAGTGATAAAATGTAGTGAAGTTTTGAACCAATCATGATATCTATATCCCTGCTGGAAATGTCTAGTAATGGAAATACTACCTTGCAATACACGAGCATATCAAACCATCTGAGAAATATACACTCCATAAGAGGGAGTCAAAGGAAAACATCATGGAAAAAGAAAATTAACAATGGAAAAGATAAAGTCGTCTAATATAGACTTGGGTAAGGGTATTACCATGTTAAAATTATAATAATTACATTACATGTATATTGCATAAGAATCCGTTATAATGATTGGCTGACAACAATTGCGAAGCTGGTACTCCAAAGGCATATTTCATTTCCGTATAATTACATTACATGTTTATGTTTCATAAAAATCCGTATTTTTGAATGACTGAAAGCAATCGCGAGGCATTAAAATATTGATTTGTTTTTCTCAATAAAATTCATATTCATGATGGCACGTGCTTCTTACGACAATTTCACACCAATTCATAGGAAAACGAACGAAAAGCTTGGAATAACTCATAATTTGATAGTTGTTGCATAAAAATGTACTCATAAAAAATAATGCCTTTTTTGTAATTCTATAGGGTTGTAAAAGCGTTGATCATGCGTACATATAGTAAGAAGCGCATCCGCACTTCATACAAAGTATGCTTCGGTTAACACTTTTACACCCCAAAAAAATTACAAAATAAAATAACAAAAAGTAGTATCCAATTCCTATATGAAATACAACAGCTATGACTTCACGTGCAATCCGTGACATTGTTAAAACAATGGCTAGAAAAACAAACGAAAAGCTTGATACAACTCTTAATTTGATGGTTATAGCATCAAGTTGTAATTTTCCGCGTATCATACAAAATGTGCTTCGGTCAACGCCTTACACCAAAAAATAGAAGCATTCAATTCTTAAATTTAAAGATCTAAAAAGTGACACCAGTCACTATTAATGTTAATTGATTTAGTAAGATTTAAATCAACTTATCATCACCATTTTTACATTTAGAAAAAAATCGGATTTTTGTTTTACAGAGAAGATAGGCAAAAGATATCAAGGGGGCACTCAAACTCATAAGTCGAAAACAAACCGACAACACCATGGCAAAAAGCGAAAAAGACAAACAGACAAACAACTGTAAACAAAACACAACATATGTATAGAAAACTAAAGACTGAGCAACCACGAACCCAACCAAAAACCGGGGGTGATATCAGGTGCTCCTGGAGGGTAAGTAGAGAATTCATGATCTAAATAAACTAGAGGCTCTAAAGAGCCTGTGTCGCTCACCTTGGTCTATTTGCATTTTCAACAAAGGACACTCTCCAACATTGTAGACGAGAATAGAATTCAAGACAAAAATCTCTGTTATGTTGATCTTGTATTGCTGATCATTTAGTCTATTTAGTTTCTCTCTATCTTCTTTAATTTTTGCTCAAAAAACAAAAGAGGGTAAAAAAAAATCCTCATTTATGGGCAATCACTCCTAAAAAGAGTGACAGTCTACTAACTATATCGGCACAATTTGACTTGTTAGTAGATCTTGCCCTGCTGATCATTTTTGTGATTTAAAATGTCTATTTATCTATTTAAATTTTTATTATATAAGGTAAAACGCAAAAAATGGTAAAAATCGTCATTAAAGGGCAATAACTCCAATAATGAGATGTCCTCCATATTGTCTTAATTGTAGATCTTGTCTTGCTGATCATTTTTGCTTATTTAAGTTTCTATCTATCTATTTTAATTTTTAAGATATAAGACAAAAAACGCAAAAAATTGGAAAAAATCGTCATCAAAAATCAATAACTCTAGGAGTCGACCGACGATTTCGACCATGCAGACTTATTTATAGATCTTGTCTTGCTGATCAATTTTGCACTTTAAAGTTTCTCTCTATCTATTATACTTTTCGAGATAATAGGCAAAAATGAAAAAAAATGGTAAAATTTGTCATTTAAGGGCAATAACTCCTATAAGAAGTCGTCTGACAGTTTTGACGTCTGTGGACAATTGGTAGAGCTTAACATTCTAAACATTTTTGTTTTGTCAAATTTTCTCTATTTATAACGGTTTTCAAAATAATAGACAAAACTTACATTTTACCCCTATGTTCTATTTTTAGCCATGTCGGCCATCTTGGTTGCCAAGCGGGGTCATCTTTTAAACTAGATACCCAATAAAATAATGATTGTGGCCAAGATTGGTTAGATTTGGTCCAGTAGTTTCAGAGGAGAAGATTTTTGTAAAAGTTAACGGACGACGACGACGATGACGACGGACGACGGACGACGACGGATGACGGACGCCAAGTGATGAGAAAAGCTCACCTGGCCGGGCCAGGTGAGCTAAAAATGAAATCACATCACATCAAATTAATCATAGGTGTAAAATCCAAACATCGGATCGTTACCAAGACAAACATCACAATATTTACAAACCTACAAAATTCAAAGTTAACAAACATTCATATTATATATATATATACAAGTATATCATATATTTAGATATTTTGGAGGAGGTGATACTTTTGCAAATTTGAAAATAAAAGTATAGTATTCTTAATGAGATCGTTATAAAATAAAACAAAACCTATGCTTTTATTGTTAAACAAACATCTATATGTGGTGTTTCTTGTGTTTTAATGAAGCGTTATCTACACTTACTGAAACCCGAGATAAAAAACAGTTAACAGATTTGTTATTGTTGAGATAGACAATACAATAAAGGAACCTTCAAAAAATTAGAGGAGGTCTTAAGTTAAGATGTAGTAACGATATGATAAAACAACTGCCATATGCCTGACTTGGTCCAGGCAATTTTTGAAGAAAATGGTGAGTCAAATCTGGTTTCATAGCTAGCTAAAAATGGAGATAACATGCTACACTTTAAGACAGAGTCACAATTATTGATCTACTAAAGATACAAAAAACACAATAATAAAAAGATTTGTCCTCATACTATATTATATATCATAGACGTATCTGTATATTCTCATCACAACTAAACATGACTGTAATGTGTCAAATCATAATTTTCCTTCGTTAAATTTGGGATTTTTCGGAAAACAACGGGAAAATCACCTTTGTAGAATATCATACATAGAGGCAACTGATATGTCAAATTGAGCGGTGTTCAACATCTGAGCTGCGTCGGATAGAAATCGACCTTATGCAAATGAATATCAATTATTTCCGGTTCAAAAATCTCTATGTGAAGTCTGCAACTGTTTGAAATGCGAGTTGTTATAAGATCCCTACAAAACAGACCAAAATTCATCTTTTATTTCGTATTTGAATGTTCCAAAATCAATCAAAGTCTTATACATGTACATGTATACGTGCACTTGCATAAGGTCGATTTCTATCCGACGCAGCTCATCTGTTAAATTCTCATACTATTTATAAGTACGTTGATTTATAAAATTTCAAAACCTTTTCAGCATACTTTTTCTATTCCTTATAGAAATAGACCGATAGTACAAAAAGCACCAGATTTGTATTGCCATGCATGAGCAACAAGATATTTGCCATTGGTGATTTGTACTTTTCATACATGAGCAACAAGATAGGTGCCATTGGTGATTTGTACTTGTAATGCATGAGCTACAAGATAGGTGCCATTGGTGATTTGTACTTGTCATGAATGAGCTACAAGATAGGTGCCATTGGTGATTTGTACTCTTCATGCATGAGCTACAAGATAGGTGCCATTGGTGATTTGTACTTGTCATGCATGAGCTACAAGATAGGTGCCATTGGTGATTTGTACTTGTCATGCATGAGCTACAAGATAGGTGCCAGTGGTTATTTGTACTTGTCATGCATGAGCTACAAGATAGGTGCCATTGGTGATTTGAACTTGTCATGCATGAGCTACAAGATAGGTGCCATTGGTAATTTGTACTTGTCATGCATGAGCAACAAGATAGGTGTCATGAGGGATTTGTACTTGTCATGCATGAGCTACAAGATAGGTGCCATTGGTGATTTGTACTCTTCATGCATGAGCTACAAGATAGGTGCCATTGGTGATTTGTATTTGTCATACATGAGCTACAAGATAGGTGCCATTGGTGATTTGTACTTGTCATGCATGAGCAAGAAGATAGGTGCCATTAGTGATTTGTACTTGTCATGCATGAGCAACAATATAGGTGCCATTGGTGATTTGTACTCTTCATGCATGAGCTACAAGATAGGTGCCATTGGTGATTTGTACTTGTCATGCAGAAGCTACAAGATAGGTGTCATTGGTGATTTGTACTTGTCATGCATGAGCTACAAGATAGGTGCCATTGGTGATTTGTACTAATCATGCATGAGCTACAAGATAGGTGCCATTGGTGATTTGTACTTGTCATGCATGAGCTACAAGATAGGTGCCATTGGTGATTTGTACTTGTCATGCATGAGCTACAAGATAGGTGCCATTGTTGATTTGTAATTGTCATGCATGAGCAACAAGATAGGTGCCATTGGTGAAGCAGGAACTGCTTAATCTTCCGCAGCATCTGATTTCACCAGTTGTTTTGCTTAAACTGGGTTTGTGTTGTGTTTGCTTTGTTTTTGTGTTGTATTGTGTGGTTTTCAATGCATATGTTGTTTCTACCGATTACAATATAAAAATAAGAAGATTAAGAATAATAAGAAGCTGTAAGATTGTTAATGAGACAGCTATCCACCAAATACCAAGTGATGTAGATGGAAAAAGAGAGGCGAAATTCAAACTCATACGTCGAAAATAAACTGACAATGCCATGGCAAAAAACGAAAAAGACCAAAAGATAAACAACAGTATACAAAACACAACATAATAGACTAAAGACTGAGCAACACGAACCCCACCTAAAACCGGGGGTGATCTCATGTGTTCCGGTAGGGTAAGCATTATGTTCCATTTTCCATTATCGGATTGTTTTTACGATTTTTTTTATTTCTCTAAATGCGTTTTGTTTTTTCATCAGGAATATAAAAAAGATCACAAACGTTAGTTTTTTCGTTTGAATAGTTTTCATTTCGGGGCCTTTTATAGCTTACTATGCGGTATAGGTTTTTTCTCGCCATTACGGAGTCAAAAAGCGAGACATAAGAATGCTGTTTCCGGCTTCGGCGGCAGCGGCGACAGAGGCGGCGTCAACAATGTATTAGTTTGTGATAAGGTCAGTTTTGTGGGGAACCACAATAATGGTAGGTCAATGATATTTGGTGTGCATTAGAGTTGACGGAAGAAAATTCGATACCTTTCGATTTTAAAATTTGTTATTTGTCGTTCTTGAGTTAAGAACCTTTTGATTGTTAAAAAAGTAGATTTTTTATCCCAAAGTTATTTGACTTTAGCCGTTAAGGTATTTTTTCACATCTGAAGCACTAGCCTGAGTATGCTTGAATTAAATCACTGCACACTTTACATTACTGTTTAAATTGGGGAATGTAGGCTCTAATTCGATTTTGGAAATGTTCAGGTCTAAAGTTATTGGATTTTTAACAGTCCAAATATAGGCAATATATATACGTCGTATGATATCCTAACGCATGTTTTCTTCCAGGAAGATGAACATCGGTAACCTACTGTAGCCTTAAATTACGGACTTCAGATTAAAAACGTTCTAAATATCCCATCTTAATTTTGCAACAGTTTCAATATGCAAAAGAAGGGCGTATCATGCGGTCCTGGCGCTGTATCTTTGCTTTTTGTGCTCTTGTTGTGCATGCACTTATTTTGTGACACGGATGGATACCCCATATCATTTCTTTTCTTTTATACCCACAATTTTACGGTTGTAAGAATTTTCCATTTAATTTCATTGATGATCTTGGTGTTTTAATGCGTCATTCTATATTTATTAAGTGTTTTTGTCAAATATTTAAGAACTTAAAAATCATGAGGTTACCGAGTTAATAATGCTTGTTAACATAAAAAAAGAAAGTAAAGAAATTACCTAGGTGATTTCCCGCGAAGGTTATTTTATTAAATGCAGCGAAACATTGTGTGAAATTTTACTGCATTAGATGATAACAATAGTTACCTCTTTATTTGAAACAAGGATAAATTCTCTACAACTTGTTGAAACTGTTAATTTAGCATATTATAGGAGTAGGGGAAATACCTTGGTGGTATCATCCCTGAATAAAACACCTAAAATGTTGTTGTCTGTGTGACTTCAATTACATTATTTTTAGCAAATTATAATCGTTTAATCTTTGTCTAAAGAGTGTCTATATGCCATTTTTTGGGACACTTGTTTGTTTTTATAGTGATTAAGATTATAACACAATGTTGACTGCTGTACTCCAATATTGACATTTTCACCTATTATGTTTGTTTGTTTTGCTCACACATTGTTGTCAATATAATGGAATTCTATGCGACGGTCATACCAGTGAGAGGTTTAGCTAGCTATAAAACCAGGTTTAATCCACCGTTTTCTACAAAGGGAAATGCCTGTTCCAAGTCAGGAATATGGCAGTTGTTTTCCATTCCATTCCATTCTAAATGAAAGGTAACTTCGTTGAATTAATTCATAAAAGCAAAAAAAAAAACCAAAAAAAAAAAACCAAACAAACAAACAAACAAACAAAAAAAACTACAAAAAAACAATAAAAAAAACCCAAAAATTAGGATAGTCTATTTGACCTATTTTTTACCTTTTCATAATTTTATGTCTCTTACACAAGAACAATAAGATAAAGAAATGCTAAACCCTTCTATCATGGAACATGTTAAAAATATTGGCTCCTTTATAAAACAGTCATTAGAACTGAAAGCAGAAGTCTTATAATTTTTTTCCCATGTGTTCATTTCTTATAGAACTGTTATTTCTTTTCTATATTTGTTTTTGTTTTGTTTTTTTTTGTCACAAACTAATTATGTTTATACGACAATTAAGATATTATGGATATTTTGTTAGTACACATAACAATAGTTTCTTTGCTAATTTCTCTTATTAAAATTTATTTCTTCCATAAAAAATATCCATTTTGCAAAAGTTATAAAATATAACAGCATTACAGGAAAAATGTTGTGTTCAGTTTTCAAACTAATTAAAATATATCCACATGTTTCAGATTTTGCGACAAATACAGATACAACCGAAAATCTTACCAGTTTGATACACGACTCTATAATGTAATGATTGTTTATGACAATTAATTTGATGCAAAAATCGAACACATGAATTTACAGTTTAACATTGAATTAATTGGCTTCAGTAATCATGTTTGTATTGGTAACAGGGAATCACAATATATCTTTGTGTTGCATGACAAATGAAATTAATTTTCATGTCGCTGCAAATACCCCCAAGAGATGTAAATTTATACAACACACAGTCTATTTTTGTATACTTCTGAAATTATTAACACACAGAAAAGAATGTAATCTTGGAGCATCAACAATGCAAAGGCATCAAAATCTTTTACCCAATAAATAATCACAATTTTAATTATGATCCCTGAACGATATGAAAAGTGTAGAAGGTGAAATTGTTTCGAATAGATAGTTTTTACCTGATACTGATGTTTATTGTTTATAATGACAATATTTTGTGTGAATAAGTGTATTGGTTACTTTATACCTTTTAAAATTTGTCTCAATCTTTTGTACTTTGTTATCTTGTATATGTTAATTTCTTTTTTAACCTTAATTCCTTTCAAATATTTCTTTGATAAATTCGTACCCTTCATTGGTATTTTTGTGAAGTGCTTTGTGCACTTTTGTGTTTTTGGAATAGATACTAGTATTCATCATTTGATGATTGGATGATTGAAACAATAGCTAGTGCACACACTGAGATATTTTGCTGGCTTTACTGATCAGGATTGAATTTTATGTCGAGTCTATAAGATCGAGGCCTCACCAGCCCAGTAGTCAGCACTTCTGTGTTGACATGAATTATCATTGATATGGTCATAATTATAGATTAACTATTTACAAAACTTTGAAGTTTTGAAATACTAAGGCTTTTCTACTTCAGAAATAGATTACCTAAGCTGTATTTGGCAAATCTTTTAGGAATTTTTGGTCCTCAATGCTCTTCAACTTCGTACTTTGTTTGACCTTTTTAACCTTATTTGATTCGAGCGTCACTGGTGAGTCTTTTGTAGACGAAACGCATCAAAATAGTTGTCCTGTTACTATAGTATCTAAGAAACATATCTAACCATGATAACTTGAAGTCAACCAATGAACCATGAAAAGGACGTCAAGGTCAGCTAGATGAACCCTACCGACCCAACATGTACATGTACACCTGATAACAACCATTACATACACAAAACAGTTGACCTATTGATTTAAGTAACTAAGAAAAGGATCTTACAATGAAAACTTGACGTTGACTTTTAGATGAACCCTGCCAGACGGAGAAGTACAATCATTCCCTACATAAAATATAGTTGACCTATTGATTACAGTAGGTGGGAAACGTTCATAACCAGACATCTTCATGTTTGTATTCATGTAATATAATGTTTACCTCCTGCATAAAGCTTTTTTTATCTCCTGGTGGAATCTAACAATAAATAAAACATGGGAAGCAAGAAGAAGATACCAGGCGTACGCCAGACGTGCTTTTCGTCTACAAAAACCTCATCAGTGACACTCGAATCAAAAACGTTGATGGGTGGGGTTTCGTTTTCCTCAGTCTTTAGTTTTCTATGTTATGTTTTGTGTACTGTTGTTTGTCTAATTGTCTTTTTCTTTTTTAGGTTTTTTAGCCATGGCATTGTCAATTTGTTTTTAGTATTTCGAAAATTTTTAAGTTAAAAGCTTACTACCAGTAATGTTAACACTGCACGTATTTGTTTTATGATAATAGCACGTAAGTAGCTATTTCATTAATGAGACATTTTTTATATATCTTCTTTTTAAATGTCTTAAATAATTTTTCCTAACGTGAACATTACCCTTGAGGAAAGTAAAAAGGGTCATTTTATGTTGTACTGTTACACCACTGTCCCATGTTAAAAACATGTTTTACCCCGCCACGATATGTATGTGCTTGACCCAAATCAGGAACCTGTAATTCATTGGTTGTCGTTTGTTGCTGTTCATTTGTTTTTTGTTGATTGTTTTCTACATAAATTAGGTCGTTAATAGATATAAGAAGATGTGGTATGAGTGCCAATGAGACAACTCTCCATCCAAGTCACAATTTGTAAAAAGTAAACCATTATAGGTCAAAGTACGGTTTTCAACACGGAACCTTGGCTCACACCGAACAGCAAGCTATAAAGGGCCCCACAAATTACTAGTGTAAAACCATTCAAATTCGTTAGTTTTCTTGTTTTCTTGTTTTATGTTTTTCATTTTGGGGGCTTTTATAGCTTACTATATGGTATGGATTTTGTTCTTTGTTGAAGACCGTACGGTGACCTATAGTTGTTAACTTCTATGTCATTTGGTCGTTAGAGTTGTCTGGAGCTGTCTCATTGGCAATCATACCTCATCTTCCTATTTTTGTAATTATCGTCTACGAATTCTAAACACATGATGTTGAATGTTGTCAGCTGTCTTTACTTACTTTAATACTCTTGATACCCTTTGGTTTCGATAATTAGTATGGATAATGAAATTGTAGGCTATGCGTCAATTAGACATCATCACAACGCAAGAGGATATTTATAATGCATTATATATATGTTTCAAATAGGCATGTGAATAAGACTTGTGAATGCAAAGTTTTGTTTATTTTTATAAGAATACATTAAATATTAAATACATTTTAGTCTTAAACGGTCATTTTGATCTCAACATCATCCGAAAAGTCTGGTCAATAAATTATTTTAGTCATATTCAGTCTTTCAGTCAATTTTCGACATATCCGCTGAAGTGAATGCAGTACAAATGTATTGGTCTGAGTATTTTAAGAGATATTCAGATCAAAATGGCCGTTTCAGATCAAACTTTGTTAACAACATATACCAATTAAATAAAACAGGCCGATCACACGATAACCAAAGGAATCAGATTGTTGTGCATAAAGAAGATAAAAGACTGTATCTAGAGGGTTGTTACATGTATTAAACCACTTTTAAAATTATCAGGTGTATACACATTTAATGTAGTTCATAGTTTTTTTTCTAAATTCCTTTTTGTCTAGTTTAGAAAAAGCAATGTCTTAAGTCTAAGCCATTCAGTCTGATGTTCACAAATTCCAGTTTCGTCTACATGCCATTCGATAAAATAAACATCATTTGAAATGTCCACAAGTTGTTCTGGGATATCAATGACGTTAACGTTTTGTAAAATGACAATGATTTTCATAAGGTTTTTTGTGTATTTCTCATATTTTGCCCTTTCAATTTCAAATTTCCCCCATTCACATTCATTGAAATTTTCAGTAATAATAAAAATTACATGTCTACTATGATGAATTGAAAGTGCCTTAGATTCTGATGTGTGTTCTCCAGGAAGATGGTCACGATCGTGTAAGCATATTTTCAGTCCCCATTCTTGTTCAGTTTTCGGTAGGAGATTATTTTTTATCCAAGTTATGCTTCTTTCTTCATAGGAAACATATACATCATATGCATAATTTACATGTAACCCTCTCTCGACAGCTCGTCTGAATTTTCTAAACATAAACAGAATAAGTTTCCATCTGTAATAATACACAATCGCAAGTGGTATCGATACACCCACAATACACGAAATTAATACTATTCCAATCCTAAGCCACACGGTGGCATTGCAGTCAGCAAAATATCTCTTGATATCTTTGGTGACTTCCATTAGATTGACCTGCGTATTATTTGACATTGTACACGTGTAATTGTTTCCATTAACAAATGATACCGGTGTCTTTGTAAGCCATAACAGGAAGTCAAGTGTATTGCACGAACAAACAAAAGCATTATTATTTAAATCAAGGCTAAAATTGTGAGTTGACTCAATAATTTCATCTAACCATTTTCGAATAGTTTTATCAACAGAAGTTATCAAATTATTGGAAAGATCTAACGATTCTAGATGTCGTAGTTTAGAGACACATGTAGGAACTGACCTGAAAAGGTTATTCGACATATTCAGATGCGTTATTCCTGAAGTATTTAATAATTCCGTGTCTTTCAATGTCCAAAGATTATTGAAAGATATATCTACATTTTTCAGTGCGGGAGCTTGTTCTAGCATCCATTGTTTACCTTCAAAAATACTCCTGTCTATGCTGGCATGCGTCATTTTCAATGTGGTCAGTCTTGGCAGAGGAATTGTTTGAAATATCATTGTTGAAGATATTCCAGAGACATCTAAATATCTAAGTTGTTTTCCGCATTTCTGTTGTACAATTGGATACTGTTCAAAAACACTATATGATATATCAAAATATTTCAACGATGAATTTGCGCATGTGATTGATACCGTAGCAGAAACGACTGACATATGGGTAAAGCGAACAAATTCAAGTGATGGCGGTATTTTAAAACTAATATTAAATGGCATCTGAAAAATTTGTTGCTCTTCATGTTTTGGGATGAATTTTTCCGGATGATATACATCAAGATAAACCGGATTCAAAAATTGACTGTCAAGGTATGACATGTCATATGTTTTCATATTTGTAGCCTTTGTTAAGAAAATTACCGTTTCCATGTAATGTTCTATGTTTGTAGATGGTAGTCTATTGGATGATATGATGAATGTTTTGAAGCATTCTGGGTATTGGAATGAAAACAATGAATTTAATTGATCGTCTACAATGCCCGTTTTTGACAAATCCAAAGCCTCTACGCAGATTGTCCTAAGATATTTCATTAGTTTTTTCGTAACGACCACAGAATACGGAAATTCATCATTGTTGACACTCTTACCGCTAATATGGTGAAGGTTGATAACAGACATTTTCTTGTTTTGATAGGGATGAAGTATATTCAGTGCCTGGTACAAATGAATATTTGAATTAGATAAGTCCAAAACTTTCAATTTGGGAAAATAATGCAATATTCCTTTGTCTATTCGAAAAAAATTAAGGCAGCGTCTGATATATAGTTCATTTAACTTCGGTGAAAAATTTCTAAATGTTGAATTTGATAATGTGAACCTATCCATATTTTTCAAATAACACCGGTCAAAATTTAAAACGGTAAGGATTTGCAGTGAACGAAATCCATCCCCAAACTCCGGGAACATAAACAAGTCCAATGATAGAAATCGTAGTCTCTGCAAGGCTGAAAATGTTTTATCTGGATAGACGAAAGTTTTGTTTACAGGTGACTGTTCTTCATTTCGGCCTATGTCAAGAGCCGTCAAATTGTCAAGAGGACTGAACACTCCTGTAGGAAGCTTTGTAATATTTATAAAGTTATCACGTATTTTCAGAGCTTTCAGATAAGGTAAGCCAACAAAAGCATTTATATGTACTTCCGATATTCTATTATGATTCAAAATTAAAATTTCCAATGTCGAATAGTTTTCGAACGTCCCATTTTCCAATGTGTTGATCATATTGATTGAAAGATCCAGTTCTTGGATATTTCTGACAAGATTCCTAGGAACGAACGTAAATCCTTGGTTTTCACAATGAGCAACAAGTCTTTTTACTCGGTTCAAACTGTAATGGCATGACGAAGTTCTAGCATCACAGATAAACGCAATATTGATTGTGATCAGGAGCAGAGCATTAATTTTATGGTCTATCATCTTAAATCCGTATTCATAATAAAACGAAATCGTTGATGTACTCAAACCTAAACCATATGTATTTTTAGCGTCAATAATTTTTAAACTTCCCTTAGATTCAGGATGTTTAAATATGTTTAGTTGATGATTATGCAATTATAGTTTAATAGGACTGGTCCCTCAAATTACAACAATGTGAATGTTTATATTTGTTGTATAATTGTTATGGTTCCGAATTTGTTGATAACTAAAAACAACTACTATACAAGTGGAAGGTTCAGCTAGCTATAAAACAAGGTTTTACCCACAATTTTCTTCGAAAAATCCTTGTACCAAGTCATGAATATGAGAGTTGTTTTGCTTTCGTTCCGTTTGTCGATAATATTTGACGTTTGATTTTGTCAGTTTTCGTGGACTTCCCCTTTATGAATTTACCTTGGAGTTCGGTATTTTTGTTAATACTATTTCTTAATCCCATCATATACTGATTAATCGACTGTTGGTGAATTATAGCCTGTACCCCAAGAGAACTATATCGAGGCCGCGATGAATACATTATTATGTTTGTTCGATTTGCTCACACATTTGATAAAAGACTTTCCATTTTGAATTTTCCTTGGACTTCGGTATTTTTGTTATTTTATTTTTTATTGGGGATTGATTAGATGAAACACATAGATGGAACGAATTTCGAATGGAACAGAAAATCTAAGGAAAGTACGAAAGAGTCATGAAGGTTTGTCAGTTCATTCACAGACATCTCTGGCTGAGGGTGGTTTGATTACATCCTTTGTTAGAAAAAAACTGTATATATTCTTTAACCTAGAGCTCCTGTATGGTGTTGCACTTCATGCAGAATTGGGATATACTGGTAGAAATTGATATTCTGATTTGAACTACTACCATTTAAAATCGAAATATAAATCAGCATTCAAATACATACCAGTAAAAACCTCGGATATCCAGATTTTAACTAGGAGGATTCTGGATTTCACAAGGTGATTAATTAAAGATAATAAATTATAACAACATTTTAAATTAACTTTTTTATGAAATGATCTCATAATAAAAACATGTAAATATAGTTAAATACTTCCATTTTTTACCGAACTTTGTATCTTTTGAGTTTATATAACAAATTACTTTGCAAATTAAGGATGTTCAACATATCAAGCAAAATGATGCAAACACTGTGCCAAGACAACTTCAGGAAACTAATAAAACATTTGGTGAAAAAGGACATATTAGTTTGCTTTACGACGTGGATTGCAAAGAAAATAATGAGAAGTTTTTGGCCATGCAAATTCTTAAATTCAAATAATTAATGTTCAAAAGTTTTATTAAGAAGACGATCTGACATGCAATTTGTTTCTTTGACTCACTTTTAATGACCTTTAACTTTACTTGGACATCTTACGTATTCGTGCATTAAACAAAAAAAAAGTAAATACTTTGGTGACGAGTGTCAGTTTGTTTCTTCCTGTAGTTGTGCAAGAAATTATGAAACAATGTATTGTTCATTTCGTAAAGTCATAATTGTTTGTTCGTTTAAATGTCATAAACAAAATATTATCAAATGTTATTCTAAATAAGCCATTTTAAACTAGTGTCACGAAATTTTATGATTTTTACCAGTTTTTGTTGTAATAAAGCATTGATAATTGCATTGTGTTATTTTCTATTCTATTTTTCTACTTATCAAGTGTATCAGTAAACATCAATAAAAGATATATCCAGAACAATCCAGAATGACCATACTAACAATAGATGTAAGCAATATCCTGGATCCTACTGGAAATTAAGTACAGTCAAGAATATTCCTAGTCGAAATCTGGTTATCCCAATTTCTACAAGCAGATATTGGAATTCCAATTTGAACTAGGTGGACCCAGAATCATACTGAATGCCAATGTGTACTGTAAAATTAGCATTTGAATTTTGGGTCCTCAGTGCTCTTCAACTTTGTACTTTGTTTGGTCCTTTTAAATTTTTGGATTCGAGCGTCACTGATGGACTAGGTTACCTGCTCTGGTAATCAGTAAAGTAAGAGCAACTAAATGAGTAAAATCCATCTTACAATCGGTACAATTCGGGGAAAGAATTAAAGTTTTTTTGTTTTCTATATACATAATTTTACATAATCATCAGAAAACAGTTAATTTTCTCCGAAATTGCACCGATTGTAAGCTTGATTTTACTTTTTTTAGTTGCTCTTACTTAACCGAGTTCCAGAATGTCTTACCACAGAGTTGTTAAGCTGCTGAGAAATTATATACACCGCAGTCAAAAGTCGGTTATGTGAAAATAGTCTATTAACAAACGAAGGCAATATGTAAACGTTCAATTCCCACTTTCCAAGTACATTTTCATTTCTTGGAAGTTACCTTTTCAAAAGAATACATACAAAAGAATACGAAATATAAACCTCGGTACATATAACACAAAAAGAATTAATTTCAAGGATCAATTACATAATCTTTCCTTAGAAACCGGATGTGTTATATGATTTGTTGAGCAGGAAATAATTTTATGTGTAAATGGATTTCACAAATAAAAACAATACGAAAACGTGTTGGAAATTTAAATGAATTCCTGACTTTGTTGTTTAATGTTCATTTCGTGGAAGTTACTTTTATTTTCTTGATAGTTTAGGATCACACCCCTCTTTATTCTGTCGATTTGCTGATTTATCAATTTTCTGGTATAATAAGTCTAATTGTACGGATGACTTTTTGGCTAACATTTTTCATATAGGGAGTACTATCTCAGAACTTTAACAAAAAAAAAAACAAAAAACACGGTAAAGCCAGAACATTTCAAAAATTTGGATTTGACCGTTCCTGGTGAAGGTTATTTCTGAGATGCCCTTTTGAAAAATGTTATCAAATGCTATCTTGAATGGTTTAATTGTTATTCACAACTTGTGTAGACTCCGAGTGCTTTAAATTTGACATACTGTATGAACACCGGTCTATTGTGAAAGACTGTATCCTGGCTTCCAGGTGATGTCTATTGGTTATACTTGTCGCTGGGTTGCTGTCACTTGACATATACTCACAATCTCCTTTTATTAGTTTATCTGGCCCAAAGGACCCGTTTGAGCTTGTGCCATCACTTTGTGTACGTCGTCCAAAATAACATTCCAAATGGCACCAGACTTTGCAACAATCATCTTTGGGATATCTAGTGCAAACAATATGACCGACGCTCCCGCCTTCCAAACAAGAACATAGGCATAATATGCAAGTAATGTCTTTTATCTTGTAAACAGTTTTAGCGTTTTTATCTATTCAAATCACTGTTAATGACACAAATCACCTGCAGTATTAAAATATGGCAGAAATCATCAGTAGCCTCCTTATAGGAATTATTGCACTTGAAAGAAAGAAGATATTGGCCCATGTTTGTGGGATTTTGTCTTTGAAGAAACTGAAGTTCAGAGAGATAAAATTGTAAAAATGCAAAAATTATCAGCAAGTCAACATGGCATAAATCAACAGTTGACTCCTTACAGAGTTATTGTCCTTGAAAGAAGATCTAACGCCTTTTAGTGATTTTTTGAAGAACCTTTATACTAGTAGTAGATAGAGAGAAACTGTAAATAGCAAAAATGATGGATAGTGTGTACTAATTAGTCAACATTGCAAAAATCGACAGTTGTCTTCTTACAGAAATATTTCCCTTGAATGACGCTTTTTATCCATTATTGTGTTTTTGCGGAAACTATAGTTAATAGACAGTCAATATTTTGACAAAAATGACCAGCAGGACAAGATCTAATAGCTGTAATCATTAATCAACTCCTTCTAGATGTTGTTGCACTAGGAAAACGATATTTACCCATTTTTGTGATATTTGCAGTTACTAAAGAAGATAGAGCGAAGTTGTTACGTGTATATTTGTACTTGGTTACATGATATTCCATGAGCGGGAAATATTCCCATGTATGAATCACTCTCTGCCAAACACTGATACAGTCAAGTTTATATTGGACAGTCGGCAAATTTAATATTTTATCATTTATAATAACTTATACTACAGTTATTTATTTGTGATGGTTATATTACACATATTATCATGTTTTTGTTTCTGTATTCATAATACATCCGGTGTCCTCAAGTTTAGGTTGAGCAGTTATTACATTGAGATTTGTGGGATAATGTCAATGAGATTACATTAGTAAAGTGTGTACTTGTTTTTCAAGGCATATTGTATTAAGTGATCACTCCCTCTTAATTGAAAAGGGGAGATATTTTAAAATCCCAAGAGAGGAACGACTTTGTCATAAATGTAAAATACTAGAGGATGAGAAACATTTTTTACTCTATTGTGATTATAATAAAACACTAAGAAATGCCTTTTTTGAACACATATGTACTGAAAATAATAACTTTGATAATTTAAATGAAGAAGAAAAAATTCATTATTTACTAAATCCATCAACGCCTTTACAAGCAAATAAGTTAGGATCCTTCTTGAAAAAGTCATTAGAACTGAGGGCAGGGGACTCTTAACAACTTGTTTGTTTTTATAAATTTTGATGCTGTTTTTATTGTGTTTGTTTGATATGTATGTATATATGTTTATTGTGTTAATACATGTTGGTCACAAACTGTAAAGTTTACAAGACAATAAAATATTTGATTTGATTAATTGTAATGTAACCGTCAACACCATAAGAAATGAGACTAATTGAATCTCCTTATGAGTTTGAATCAATCGGCAATCCTCGGGTGAATCCGCTACTCTCCTTCTATCTATTATATCTATTAGTTAGATGAAGGTACGGAATCGGCCGAGTTGTGACGAATGGAGTTTGAATGTCCCGTTGGTATCTTTCGCGTCTTTTTTTTTTTATATAATAAAAGAACAGGTTACTTTCATATACTTTTAAATTTATTTCTCACTTTTATGTAAAATAAATACCCGTAACAATGTACGGTGAATTTAAATCATTCGGTTGTCTAGTATATGAATAACAAATTAAAAATAACCCTAACATTTAAACATTAAAAAAATCACATAGATATATGATATGAATATCTGGAGGCATAAATAATGCCTTGAAAAGGTTATTTCCATGTAAATAGTCTACCAACTAAACGACATAACAGGTGTAGAAGTTGAAATATGAAATTCCTAACGTTTAAGCATTACGACTTGGTTTCTGATAGCTCGATTTTAAGGATGAAATATGACCAAGTAATTAATCTTCCGTAGATATATAGAACCTTTACAATTTTTCAGCTATATCAAAACGTTTGATTGTTCTGCAGTTTACACTAATGTTCCCCATTACAAATTGAAAGATCGATTATATCATCTCATTAAACAGGACTTTTTCCTCAAAAATGGGAATCGCAGACCCAAATCATTTTTATTAGTCATGAAAAATGTTACTTTGTGAATAACCACATTGATTCAAACAACAAATACATCAAAGATGATATAGTCAAAATGCTGGACTTTTTGATGGACAACATTTTTGTTGAGTTTGGGGGATTGATATTTCAGCAGTCAGAATACCAGAATAGTCGTTTACTCTGTTATTTTACCAATTTTTTCCCATTCCCGATTGTGACATTTTGACATATTGAGGATTCACATGGCTAGTGATGGCTGTATAACAGGAGACGCTTATTCCATCAACGCACCAGGTGTCGTGGGCCTCAATTCTTTTGTTGTCTGGGGGACTATAAGATTGAAGTCATGCTTTATCTATCTCAACTTTATTCTATTGCCATTGACAAAACCACATGTATGGCAGACAACACTTACTGTTCGCCGCTGACAAGCATAAGAAAAGTATACAGTCCCGTAAAATAACATAATACAGGCTAAATTATGTTCTACATTTCCGGTAACCAGAAATACCAAATAGAGATAGACAACACAGGTTTTGTTCATTTTGGAGTTCATGCGATTTTTGCAGTTTTTGTTTGTTATCTTGATTCTCCTTAATCGATTTATGAGATTTGAACATCGGGAAACTATTATTGCCTTAAATTATGTTCGTGCATGTTCACACTATGTGTACTTCATTAACAGGAATGTGCTCCATACACCAAAACTGCTCCAACAGAGTTATGAGGAATAACTGGAATGGACACTTCAGAAGTTTGACGGCCAACTTCACGAATTGGTTGACCGATACGATATGTCTGCGTTTTAACTAAATAGGAACATGTTTTACGCGGGCTTAGATCTTAAGATACCAGAATAGTCGTGTGATCTGTAACTTTACCGAGTGTGTACTATTCCTGATTGTGACATTTAGACAGAGTGTGTATTCTCATGGCGGGTGATGCATTCATAGCAGGAGTCACTTACCCTTTTTGGAGTTCATGCAATTCCTTCTGTTTTGTTTGCTTAATCTGAATCGATTCAAGAGATTTAACATCTGTAAACTGATGTTGTCTTAGTTTCCAGTGAAAGGCTTACGTAGTATGTTACATATAATACAACATCCTTTCGGCATTTATTACATGCTTCAGCAAGCATGAATTCAATCCGAAAATGAAATGAACAGTATGAAAGAGGGACGAACGATACCAGAGGGACAGTCAAACTCATAGATCGAAAACAAACTGACAACGCCATGGCGTAAAATAAAAAGACAAACAGACAAATAATAGTTCAGATGACACAACAAAGAAAACTAAAGACTAAGCAACACGAACCCCACCAAAAACTGGGGGTGATATCAGGTGCTCCGGAAGGGTAAGCAGATCCTGCTCCACGTGTGGAAAGGGATAATATATCTCAGACAAGAAGAAATGAATTTTCTTTAAAAAGAAAACTAGCATAGAATTAAATGTAAGTTTATTTAAACTCGTTAGGAACTCACCATACTTTAAGCCATAATATTTTGTAGGACATTTTTGTTTTATAATTATACCTTTTTGACATAAATACAATCGTTCGATAACTGAATAATAGAGTAGATATTTTACTAAACTTATATCTATTAAGGTTTTCCATATCTTAAAATGTGTTCTTGAAATTTTTTCAGTTATTAATTCCATTAAAACTATGTTTGTGTGTTGAAAGCATGAATCTTTTGATACGCATCCGAAGTTCATTAAAGTGAACATTTAACTGACATGAAAATATGTCATGTGACTGTCATGTGACTGTTTCATTCGATTTGTTTTATTAAATTGCATCTTTTTAAAGGTACATAAAAAAATGAATTAAGCAACTGTGGGCGCCACCATTTAGATTATTATGGTTTTTTTGTTGGTATTATACCATATCAAAGTTGTTAGTAAATTAACAAACATTCAGACTAAACAAAATGTTTATTAATATGATTTTAAATACAAAATTCAATTTCATAGAAAGACTTGCATATTCAAAATTCTGAATTTGGAAAAACTTTTTCAGATTTTGAACATACTGAACAACAGAAAATGAATCCTGCCAGGAAGGATCCTATAGCTGCCATGATACAAAAAATAAACGAGAAATGGATTGAAAAAGAGATCAGGAAAATATCTTCTGTTAGGGCTTCAAATCTTGTTGCATATAAAACTATTCCAGCAATGACACATACTCCTGTAGAAATAGATAGAACACAAAATTTAAAAATACCCTTAAAGATGAATACAATTTAATTGAACTTTTGGTCTCTTGTTCTTTCGATTAGAATAAACTATACTATTGTGTCCACGGCTACGCTAAACAACATACACGTATTTCAATAATTCCAATGTTCTATGTTAAATCTCATTTTATTGGCTAGTGTTGTGGCAACCAGAAAGTTTACACACGTATACATGGTATAAATCAGTTACTTGAACTCTTACACAGACGAAATAGTTCTGTAAGTGTCGGTGGATTATTCGAGTAGTTAACTTATCAATAAACTCCTTCGAAATAATTTTTTTACTATAAATGAAGAATATACAGTAAGAACGACTTCCATCTCATCGGAGGAAATAATGTCGAAAACAAAAGTCCTTACAGGTTTTTGTTACTGGTTTCACAAGTGTATAAGGAAGAGCGGTCATATCGTATGGTGTCAAACTATTCAATGTAATCATCTTGAGGGAGGCCAGATGGATTTTATTGTCTGACGGAATATTTATTTTCACCTATATAACTATTGCGAGTTGCGGTTATTACTTTCAATTGTGTACGCATGTATGAATAACCTGCATTTTGTTTGGTAAAATATTTATTTTCATTCTGTTTAGGGTGAGGTTATTTATTTTCAGTTCTTACCAGACCATATTATTCAATTTCAAAATCATCCTGCTCCCTTCCATCATCCTTCCTAACCCGATTATCAAATTGCTGTCCCCTTAATTGTGTTTTTGTTTTTGTGTTTTGAAAATATGACTTCACAAAAAATGAAAAACAGACTTAAAAAGATATTTAATTTTATTGTTTACTTGTTAACGTTTCGATTATTTGTATTACCTGCTAAAAAACAAGAGAACACCAGACAGAAAACCAGCCCAAGGTTGACGTTGAGATCACTTCTGCAGATGAGAGCCCCAGCACAAAGTACTGCTATAAACAAGAAAAGTGCACCTGCACACTCCGCAGAAACGATTGGTATCTGGAGATTATCGCCTATATAGTCTACAGAAAGAAAATAGACCATATTATGCATTAAAACAATTTTGAGTTTCTTCTAATGAAACGTCATTTTATAGAAATCTATGCATAATTTTCATTTGTGCCTTCGTAAAAGAGGGTATTGATGGGGTTTACAGAATAGAAAATAATGGGTAAAAAGTGCAGAATAATAGGCAAGAAAAAAAAACTAACTATAGACAAACGTAGACAAAAAAATAAATAAAAAAAAGAGATTAATGGGGTGCTGAAATATCATAGAGAATAGAGAAAACGAGTAAAAAAATAAAGAATAGAAAAAGTTAAAGAATAAAGAAATGAACTTCAAGGACCCCCATCCAGACCATCATAAAATATCTCAAGGACCCCCATCCAGACCCTCATAAAATATCTCAAGGACCCCCATCCAGACCATCATAAAATATCTCAAATGTTTGTTACGTCCACAAAAATTAAGACTCTTGTGCATTTGTAATGACCTTTTTCTGTTGAAATATGCATTTATCCTTTGATTGAGTTAAGCTATTTCAGTTGATATTTTATAGTGTGTCTTTCTATGTTGTGATGTTACACTATTGTTTCAGAAAAAGGGTGAAGGTTTGGTACCATTAAAACGTTTAAACCCGCTGCATTTGTTTGCACCTGTCCTAAGTCAGGAATCTGATGTTCAGTAGTTGTCGTTTGTTGATGTGGTTCATAAGTGTTTCTCGTTTCTCGTTTTTTTTATAGATTAGACCGTTGGCTTTCCCGTTTGAATGGTTTTACACTAGTAATTTTTTGGAGCCCTTTATAGCTTACTTTTCGGTGTGAGCCAAGGCTCCGTGTTGAAGACCGTACTGTGACCTATAATGGTTTACTTTTATAAATTTTGACTTGGATGGAGAGTTGTCTCATTGGCACTCATACCACATCTTCTTATATCTATTTAATTGGAAAACATTATTATCATTATTATTTAACAGTGATTGATTGATTGATTATACGTCTTCAACGCCCTTTTCAGCACTTTTGGTTACATCGTGGCGGCCTGTTGATATTGGTGGAGGTAGCCGGAGAACCCGGGGAGAACCATCGCCCTTCGGCAGGAAGTCTGGCAATCATAGTCAACTAAAATAGTTGAACATACCTGCCACGAGCGGGTTTCGAACTTACAACCTCAGTGTTGACAGGCTAGTGATAATTGTAGATGAAATTCTTTTTTCTCTTTATATATTTATTAAATCAATTTATTATTTACAACAATTCTACATATTGTAGCATAAAACAAGTCCTTAAACTACCAAACTACTGCATTTCGCTCGTAGCGCTCAAAATCACAAGCATACTTATCCTAGACCAACTAAATATCATAAAACATAGTATACAGATACTAATGTATTCGCCATTATTTTCATTAATGTTTATTTCAAAATTCAACAATGTTCAATTGTTGCGGTTGGATTCCATTCATGAAAACGCATTTAGCGAAATCAAAGTTGTTTTGCAAAACAAACATGAAAATATAGTTTTCAAAAAATATACAGCGAATGTCTATGTTTGTAAAAATGAACTACTTAGACCACTTGGCCATCGAGGCCCCTATTGACCAATGTAATGTTGTTGTAGTATCAGACTGATAAAGCATACCATCCGGGCATTCAAGTTAAAAGATATCGGTCAAACGGCTCGATCAGTGGTATCGTGGTAAATTGCTAGTCCTGAATGTCGGCTTTTTGTGGTCTGACCTTCGGTCAACTCAAATTAAAAACTTTAAAATTGATATTCGCCTCCTTTTTGTAAAGAGCGTGGTTGGTTAGAAGTATTGTGTCCGGAAATGGTCACATGTCTCCATGTAGACTGTTGCCTTGTGATGAAGCACTTTCAAAATCTTGCCATGTGTGTCAGCTTAGTACAAAGCAGGACAAAGGTCGTCTTTAAATCACATCAGCTTTTACTCGTCCTGAATATGCAAGCAATATTTTACTGTTGACGCTAAGCAGTCTTAAATCAATCAATCATGAATCTAATCTAATTTGCATAAAAAAGTCTCTAAAATATATATTAAGTGATATTCTTACCACAATCAAAAGTGTCTCCTAGCTGCGTTTCAACTGATGTACAATATATCCACAATCCTAAATAATATTTGATGTCGGTGTTATTAGTTCCAAAATGAATAAAATTCCAAAAATGACTTCCAACACCACCTAGCTGTAGTATCAAAGATTGTAAAACGAGAACAAATCCGACTACTGCTAAGGTTTTCGTGTTACAGCACCCTCCCATGGTAATAAATCTAATCCTCAATGTCCTTGTCTGGACTATTTAGTCTTTTGACAATCGTGATTTGTAGTTATGAAATGAATGTTATGTATATGTTTTGTATTTATGTCATACTTAAAAAATCAATTATATTGAAACAGATCATAAATTTTCAAAAGATGTACTTTTTCGTTTTCTATATTGGATGAATCAAATTTGTTTTGGCAATTAAGTTATAAATATTATGAAAAATATACTTATCCAAAAATTTTAATGTAATGTATTTTGGGATAATGAGACCTAAATTTTAGAACTTTTATATCTGATTTAGATAGAATGTAAAAACTAAATCAACACCAAAAACATTTTTCTGCTTTCAACATTATTCAAAAACGTTTCGTATGATTGCAGCCTGTGACGATAATATGCCAATATTAAAAACTAAAATATTAATATATATATATATATATATATATATACAAAATTAAAATGAATATTGGAAGATGATCAAAACACTTTAAGTAAACCCCCACTTTTAGATGAAAAAAAAATATCATATATATATTTCCTTGTTAAAAAGCATATATCAGAAAAGGCGATGTGGTGTTTATGTCTACGAGACAGCAACTCAACGACACAAAAGAGACATCAAACTGTCAACATAAGGGTTCAAGTATATACAATATGTCAAGTTCTAAATCACCCCGAGTCTAGATAAGTTGTGAATAAATCTAAGAATAGAATAGAATATAATAGAATAGTGTTTTATTGCTAATCACAGCGCCCAAAGTTGAGCTGGATAATTACATTAAATTTATATACAATGAAAACAATGATTCTTTAAAACAATCGGGAGGAAAAACAGTCAAAATCAAACTATTCAGTTAAAACTAGCAATAGATAATCAATTCTCGAATATCTAAGAGGGTGTGGATGGGGGTTTACAGAATATTGAATAATGGTCAAAAAATATACAGAATAGAGAAAAATGGACCAAAAAGATATAATAGAGAATAATGAGGTGCTAAAATATAAAGAATAGAGAATAATGGACAAAAATTATAAGTAATAGAGACAAATGGCCTAAACAGTTAAAGAATACAGAAATGAAGGACCCCCATCCAGACCCTCTAACATGAATAGACCGTCAAAGATCTGTCATCAACACCAAATTATCTACACGGCAAAAATAAAATCAGCAAACTAAAAAAATCCCACTCAGACAACCACTGACGAGATCCCAGTGGCAGTCCAAATTTAACCGCCCATAATCTCGGTCGGCCTATCTTGTTTAACGTACCTATTTTATTAATTGATGAACCGCCTCGGTGGTCTCGTGGTAGCGTGTTCGCCTCGAATGCGGGAGTTCGTGAGTTCGAACTCCGGTAGGGTCAAATCAAAGACTTTAAAATTGGTATTTGCTGCTTCTCCGCTAAGCACGCGGAATTAAGGAGTACGAGCAAAGACTGATCGTCTTGGAGTCAGACTAATGTGTCCGGGTAAGGTGGCATGTCTTCCTACGGAAAATTGAATGATGCGCTACATAGCAGTACCGAAAGCAGACCAAGACGGAGCAACAATGTTAATTTTAGATTCTGCAAATACTGAACATCATTCAAAGACATATCATAATCAATCTGAAACATTGATAGGCCATGCAGAAAGGGAGACAATTCATATTCATACACAACAAGGGTTAGGAACTACATGTATACCACATGGTGTTGAAACTGTGACTAAACATCAGGGTCAAGAAACTGCAGGTGTACAGCAAGTTCTTGAATCTGCAGGTGTACAGCAAGTCTCTGAATCTGCATGTATACAATATTGCTTTGAAATACATTTAATGCAGAAAAAGATAGACCAAGAAGGTTTTGAACAACAGTAAGTAACATATTCTACAATTACAGTCTGTCAGAATGAAATTTGTTGATAATGATATTTAATGGCAAAATTGGTTGTAAATAATTTAATGGTTAAAATGCAGTTATTGCAGTCAAGGTCAATAATCAAGATCATGTCAATAATTTATCAGGATAACGATGTTTTCTCATGTAGTATATGATTACACCTTACATGCCTTAATGGAGGTATAGTTATCTTCATTATACTGAATACTTTTTTGTATTAATTTAATATAGGGTGCCCGTGTCCCACATCCCACTTACTCCCTTGTATGAAAAAAAAAAATTAAAAAAAAAAATTTTCAAGTACATTTTATTATTCTAGCTCGGCGTTTTGCAATGGGATTCCCAATTTAAAAATGACGATCCATCTGCCACTGAATATTCTCCAAATTTAAAAAAATTACAATAGGGAAAAAAAGAATAGAAAAGATTGAAATTTACATAAAATGTGTCAGGCACTTGTCTTATGTGTCTTATTATTTAATTTCAGGAAATAGAATAAAAAAAAACATTGTAAGGGAAATATTGTTTACCCTAATCCTCTCTGTCTATCCATCCTGCTTACAAATATTACATGACTTATCTTGTGAACTCCGCTAGATCTTTTAAACAAAGGAAGTGCTTTGGTTATTAAATACTACATGTGTGCATGTTATCAGGATTTTGCTTCTTTTTTTTTAATTTCACACAAGTGACAGGATCTTGACCTTTGTCATTTTTGGATATCATAGTATACAAGTAGGCTACATGGTTTGTCAGACTAATTCCTCCTACAGTTTTCAAGCCAGAATCTTTATATAATTGTCAAGCAATTGTCTCATAATTTTGATTTAAAAATAGGAGTGGCAGATAATTCTTTTTTTTTTTCTTCTCTTGAATTGAACAGAAACTTGCAAAGATAAATCATTTAGATAGCAGATTACTGTTAATATGAAAATAAGAAGATGTCCCACAGTGGTATGATTGCCAATGAGACAACTCTTCAACTAGAGACCAAATGAAGTACAAGTAGACAACTGTAAGTCACTGTACGGCCTTCAACAATGAGCAAAACCCATACCACATAGTAAGCTATAAAAGGCCCCAAAGGACAAACGAGAAAACTAACTGCATGATTTATGTACAAAACAATAAACGAAAAACAAATATGATATACAGCAACAAATGACAACCACTGAATTACAGGCTCATGACTTGGGACAGGTACATACAGAATGTGGTGGGGTTAAACATTTTTGCTGGCATCGAACCCTCCCTCTAACCCAGGACAGTGGTGTAACAGTACATCATAAGAATAAACTATAAAAATCAGCTAAAAAGGGCTTTACTCATCAGATCGATACAAAGCAGAAAAACAACTAACAAAAACACAAACCAGTAATTAACATTTGTAAGTTGAATTCCTGAACAAATTGTACTAGTTCAGGAGTATTTCTTGACATGTTGTATTGATATCTAGATGTATTATTTTTTATTTTACTTTATTGAGTTCTTATAGATGTTTACCTTTGTCATGTTTGTCTCTTTTTACTTATTCATTTCTTAAACAAGTGTAATGCTTTTTAGCTCACCGGGCCCAAAGGGCCCCATGTGAGCTTATGCCATCATTTGGCATCCGTCGTCTGTTGTCTTCGTAAACTATTTCAAGAATCTTCTCCTCTGAAACTACTGGGCCAAATACCTTCAAAATTTAACTGAATGTTCCTTAGGGTATTTAGTTTATAAATTGTATCCGAAGTTTTGATCCATCAACAAACATGGCCGCCATGGCTAAAAATAGAACATATGGGACAAAAGCAGTTTTTGGCTTATATCTCTAAAACTACAGCAGTTAGTGCAAAAGTGAGAGGGAGTAATAGTGATAAATTGGTAATGATCTATCTGTTATGAAATTTTCAGACAAGTTCGACAACCTATTGTTGGGTTACTATTGGAAAGAGTTTATTTTTATTAAATTTACTGTTTTTGGTTATTTTCTTTAATATTATAATTGATAGAGAGAAAGTATAAATGGCAATAAATGTTCCGCTAAATAAGATCTACAAATAAGTCAACATGATCAAATTAGTCAATTGACCCGTTAAGGAGTAATTGCCCTTAAAACGGTTTTTTTTTTACATTTTTTGTGAAAGTCGAATTACTTTTTCAAAAATCTTCTTCTCTAAAACTACTTGGCCAAATACTTAAAAACTTTAATTGAATGTTCCTTAGGGTATCTAGTTTATAGATTTTATTCAGGGGTTTGATCCATTCAAAAACATGACGGCAGTTTCTAAAAATAGAACATAGGGGTCAAATGAAGTTTTTGGCTTTCATCTCAAAAACTAAAGCAGTAAGAGCAAAACTGACATAGGTGAAAGTGTTAAACAGGTTAAGATCTACCTGTCAAGTAATCTTCAGACCCAAAGGACAACTTCTTGTTTGGTTACTGTCCAGAAATAGTTAATTTTTAGGACATTTTACAGTTTTTGGTTATGTATTATTAATATTATTATAGAAAGAGAGAGAAAGTGTAAATGACAAAATTGTTCAGCAAAGTAAGATCTACAAATAAGTCAAATGCCTGTTCATTTATGTTTGGGAGTTTAGTCACGTTGACGTCCATTTTCACTGAACTATTATACATTTTTTAAGGGCCAGCTGAAGCCCACCTCTGGGTGCGGGATTTTCTTGCTGTGTTGAAGACCCATGGATGGCCTTTGGCTGTTTTCTGCTCTTTGGTTGGGTTGTTGTCTCTTTGACACATTCCCCGTTTCCATTCTCTATTTTATCAAATCTTGTAAATTGATTTGGAAAAGACAAATCAACTTAACAAACAAAAACTGAGGGAATCCAATGAACACCAAAATGAGTGAGACCTGGTAAGTTGAAAGGATAATTGCCTCTTGCTATGCATGCATCACCCTCTATGCAAATTCACACAAAGTCAAAATGTCCCAATCAGTAAATTTACAAATCGGATAACTATACTGGAATCTGAAGATCTAAGACAGTGAAAACATGTCGCTAGTGAGTTGAGACACTGACACATCGCATTTGTCAACCAGTTCATGATGTTGACCATTTCAAGTTTTCTCATGTTATAAATCAGGATACAAACTGGATAATGCAGTGATTATCTCAATTTCTCTCCTTTGTAAAAGTCATTTTCTGTTGACATAGAGTTATTTCCCTTTGTGGCAATATTGTAGGACAATATCAACAAAATTCAATCATACTTCAATCAGATTCAACATTCTTATGATAAATACTGATCACTACTTCTGAATCATTTCTCTGGTGCAGAAACATTGGTAACAGTAATGTTATTTAAACCACAATCTTTTAAGGATCGTGTATCATACTTGCTTCTACACGATGTACAACATAAATTAGATTTGTTTTGTTAATATGAAAATCAACCAGATTTCCCTCGAACATATCAGCCAAGTAAAATAACTCCCAACTTCAATTTCTTCAATGGAAAGCTTTTATAATCCCATTGAAAGTTGTATTACGTCATTTAAAATTGTGCACTTTTTTACTCATTCTCAGCTTACTCGGTACTGGCATGACAATTTGGATATTGTTTTATTCAAATTTGCTATTATCAGATGCGCATTACTACAAAAAAATGTCCAAAACCTAATACAAACGTTTAAGAGCAGATGAAAAAAAAGGGTATCATTTTGTTGTCCAGTTATGGATATATAAATATGTACGCTGCCATGTCCTTTCGGACCCTAGGCCGTATTATAATAACTTGTGATGTAGCCTTTTTTGCGAGTTTATAATTAGCAATCATCAATCAATCAATGATGTGTAAGAACGCCAACCTCTTTGCCTTTGAGAAAAAAAATCCTTGCAACATCTCTTTCTGGAGGCCTGTTCAGGTTCAGCTAGCTATAAAGGAAAACTGATCAAATATACCAGGCTTATAAATTTGATACACCAGGTGCGCATTTCTTCTACACAAGACTAATCAGTGGCCCTCGAATTAAAACAGTTTGAAGGCCAAATTTAATACCAAGTTGAAAAGCACTAGAAACTGAAAATTCAGAAAAGGTATGCCAAATATGGCCAAAGCAATTTATATCTCGGGGGAGAAAAAACCTTAAAATTGTGAGTAATTCAACATTTCATAAACAGTAAATTTAAAGAAAAAGGACATATCAATGATATGTTATACCAACACAAAAGTGCAGACTATAAATGATGGTCTGGATGGGGTTTACAGGATAAAGAATAAAAGCCAAAGGACATAAAGGTTAAAGAAAATGGGCCAAAACAATAAAGAATAGAGATTAATGGGGTTCTAAAATATAAATAATAGAGAATAGGCAAAATTTACAGAGAAAAACCCCCCTACCTGACCTTCATAAACCAGGTTTAACGCACCATTTTCTTCATAAAACGCCTGAACCGAGTTTAGGAATATTACAAATGTGAAACTGTTCTAGTCGGTTTGTTGGTTGATAAAGTCGAGTGTAAGGTTTTCAGTTTTAATGGACTTCCCAATCTTTTGGATTGACCTTGGATTTCAGTAATTTTGTAACATGTCTTGCTTTCAAGTACATGTCATACTACAGTTTACATGTTATAGTCAAAGTGACATCACCGAATACACATATTAACTTACTTGTCATGACTGACAATAGTCACAATATGTGATATGAAATCGATTATTATTAACTTCCAGGGATCAATCTTCGGTTTTTGTGTATTGTTTTGTGGACAGTTGTCTTTTTTATCAGTTTCCTTTTTAGCCATTGCACTGTCTTTTTATCATTTTTCTTTTTGGCCATGGTACTGTCTTTTTATCATTTTTCTTTTTAGCCATGGTACTTTTTATGACTTATGGTTGTGTTATTGACCCATTAGTATCTTCTCTATCCTTTATATATGAACAGATCTTATGTATGTATTTCTTATTTATTATCATATTGCATATGCATAAAATATTTGCCATTCGAGATTTAGAAAACATAAGAAACCTGTATGTAGTGTAATCTAGTCTTGACATTATTATTGAGTTCTCTCCCTTATATCTATGTTTTGTTATAAGCTTCAATCAGGCCGTATATTTAAAAGGGTCATATCAAGCAGCTGTGGGTTTTTTGTTATGCAACAAAGGTGCATTAATGATATCTAGGTAAAGGAAAAATGTTCACACGTTGATAATTTTTATTACAAAACTCATTATAAAATGTGTAATACTATACATGACAAATATACAATAACAATTATACTATGAAAAAAATAACTTGTTTGAGAACCTCAATGATAATATGTTCTTTAATATAATGGTGATAATATGTAATTTACATTTTTGATGGTGTCCTATATGAGGGGAGACCTTTAAACAAGTAATTATCTTTATCTAAATCTGAGCATACAGCACAAACCTTTTAAATTTGAATCTTTAGAATAAATAAAAATATCTCAAAACTAAACTAAAAGGAAAGTCATTGCTTTATATCAGTCATATTTATTTTTTTAAATTTAAGCATAAAGCAGGCAGATGCTATTGTCTTTTGAATTGTTTCCCATTTATAGCTCACAATATAATATCGGGTTCCATACGGTGACCTATATATTTACTTCAAGCCATGTTATTTGATCTCAGTGAATAGTTTTCTAAATTAACAATCACACCACATCTATCTGGCTATTTAAAATAAATATGAAAAAAATTACACATATCATTTCTTTTCAAATATTGAATTAAGCCATTGCCAAGGCATTGAGTAAATAATCTTTTGATTAGGAAGAGGAAATTAGAACTTTATTCAACTATTATTGCAGTGCAAAAGACAATGACAATAGAGTTGCATAATCTGTTTTTAGTTGTAATTAAAAATTATATGTTAGAGACAAAGGATCTGAACAAACTGTACTGAAGATACAACAATATTCTCAAAATTGGAAACATATGCAAATTATGTGAAAAAAATCCAAATTCAGAGCCTTTTGATGATCCATTATCATGTGAAGGTACATAGACTAAAAGACTACAATACATTTACCTACATTTACAAATATACAGAACGAATTTCTACTTTAAACATTCTGAAGATCCTGTATAACAAATTATCTAATATCCCAGCTAATCATGCAATTTGATTGGTTACCTTGATGGGGTTATGAACCCTTATACCCTTTGAACATAAATGAAGATCAGATTGGTAATTGATGCTGAATAAATATGAGCTGCGTCAGATAGAAATTGACCTTATGTAAGTGCACATAAAGACTTTGATTGATTTTGGAACATTCAAATACGAAATCAAAAATTAATTTTGTTCTGTTTTGTAGGGTTATCATAACAACTCAATTTTCAAAGAGTTACACACTTTACATATATATTTTTTTCAACCCGAAATATGATATTCATTTGCATGAGGTAGATTTCTATCGGACGCAGCTCATATAATATTCAACATAGAAATAAATACCCACAAAATTATCAAATTTTTCTAGAGTGACAGATTTATAAGTTAATGAATCAGTTCACCGATTGTGTGTTAAAAGTAACAATAACCATGCTAGCTGGCTCTCTAACAATGGATATCTTATTGAACTTTCAACAAAATTAAAAACAAAAACAACTAGAGGCTCTCAAGAGCCTGTGTCGTTCACCTGACTTTACTTTGGTTTTAGAAATCATGTAAAGATAGATAAAAATCATAACAGATACCCAAATAATAATTGAGGCTAAATTTGGTTTAATATTGGTCCCGTTATTTAATCAAATATCCTGGTGGCCATCTTGAACCGTAAATCAGCAACAAAGTAGCAACACTTAGTCAGCACCTCATAAGGAACATTCATGCCATGTTTGGTTTCATTCCATTCAGTGGCACTCTTGCAGAAGACATTTGTATGTATTTCCAATATGGTCCTATGTTAAACTAGTTTAAGTCCCCCACTGGCGGCCATCTTGGATGATGGACCGACTGCAAAGTAACAACACTTGCTCAGCACCTCATAAGGAACATTCATGCCATGTTTGGTTTCATTCCATTCAGTGGTTCTCTAGAAGAAGTTGAAAAGTGATGAGAAAAGCTGGGCCAGGTGAGCTAAAAAGATTAATATAGTGTAATAGAGTTGAATATATAAAAGATAAACTGTTGGCACAGAGATATGTCTCACCTGTCGGCATAACATTCTGAAAGAGATAATCTGATGGACAGCGTCATCGCTTATTAATTAAAAGTAGCTGGACCATGAACTAGTGGACAGAGCCTTGAAATGGTCAACAAACTGAGATGTACAGACAGTGGTGTAACTTTATAGAAAATATTGTAAGTAGTTCCTATCAAACTAGCTGAAGCAGAAAACTTAGCATTGGAAATTGATAATAATTGAAAGTCACAGAACCATGACATACAGAAGCAGGGAGACGAAAAAGTCATCAAACTGATATGTACTGATAATAATGCAACTTTATAGAAAATATCATTGATCTATCAAAAGTAGTTCCTATCAAACTGACTTAAGCAGACAACTTAACATTGAAAATTGCTAATTAATTCAAAGTCATTTGACCATGACGTAGGGGGCAGGGCATCAAAATAGTCGTCAAACTGATAGTAATGCAACTATAAAGGGAGTATCATTGATCTATCAAAAGTAGTTCCTATCAAACTAACTTAAGCAGACAACTTAACATTGAAAATTGCTAATTAATTCAAAGTCATTTGACCATGACGTAGGGGGCAGGGCATCAAAATAGTCGTCAAACTGATAGTAATGCAACTATAAAGGGAGTATCATTGATCTATCAAAAGTAGTTCCTATCAAACTGACTTAAGCAGACAACTTAACATTGAAAATTGCTAATTAATTCAAAGTCATTTGACCATGACGTAGGGGGCAGGGCATCAAAATAGTCGTCAAACTGATAGTAATGCAACTATAAAGGGAGTATCATTGATCTATCACAAGAAGTTCCTATCAAACTAACTTAAACAGAAAACTTAACATTGAAAATTGCTAATTAATTCAAAGTCACTGGACTATGGACTAAGGGAGAGGCAAGACAAAAACACCGGATATGATTGAAAAAAAAATTGAATTTAAAAGTAGTTAATGTTACATTGGCCAAGATGTATTGTTCTTATCTAAAAGAACCACAAAAAATTACTACACTGCAAAGAAATTGTCCCTACCAAGTGTGATATAAGATGTGTGATTAAAGTTCAAAATCTTTAGAGTTAATATACATCTTAAAATAATGAGTCTTGATTCAACTTGATATTTTTCACCTCGGTTATTGTCTATCTTTTACTTTTTCATCAGATTACATAGTTGTTCTAAATATATTTAATTATAAATGGTGCCTATTTCAAGATATTGGACATTTTTTTGACATCTTTTGCTGACTGTGATGTTCTGTTTTTTTCTTAGATTTCTTGCTAATTGCTCCTTTATCTTTATCTCTCTCTTCTTCAAAGCATCTAAGGGTATTGAGATCTACATTATCAAGAATTTCCTGTAAACAATATGCTCCTCTCCCAATGTTTACTAGTGCCTGTACAAGGACCCTTATTGTAGGTTTTACTGTTCGGTCTTCTCTCCATTTGATCAAGACTTCCCTATTCTGAGCTTCTAAGTCTCTTGGAATATTGGTCTGAATATTTTCTAGGTCTGCAATTGAGAGTCCAACTTCAGTACCAAGTTGAAAGTATACCTGACCAATTCTTGATGATAATGCATCTAAAACCTCATCTGTTGGAATACAATCTAGATATTCCAAAGGAATGTCTGGAAAATAAGAATTAATAAAAAAAGTAGTTTTGAAATATTGTCTGTCGGATACATTTTGAAAACATGAGGCTACGAAAAACCTGCATTGTTCACCTTAAAATCTAAACGATTACGACAAAGTTTCAACTCTTTCTGTTAATTGTTTCAAATATATACTTTTATATTTCAAAATAGTAGCAACAAAGATGAAACTGGGGATATCTCTTATAGCGAGTTGATATTTTGATTCCAATCATATTTGACCATTAAAGAGATCAGCGACTCCTGTCATAAAAAAATTAGAAGTAAAAACACTCCGAAAAGGAGTAGTCTGACAATTTCCTCAATATTTAAAGACTTAACTGTAGATCTTGTTTTGCTGATCATTTTTGCTTATTTAAGTTTCTATCTATTTATTACATTTTTGAAGAAATAAGGCAAAAAAGCAAACAATTGGTAAAAATCTCCAAAGGGCAATAACTTTAATAACGAGTCGACTGACAATTTCAACAATGTAGAGTTATTAGTAGAACTTGTCTTGCTGGTCATTTTTGTTATTTAAAATTTCTCTCTATCTATTATAGCTTTCACGATACATGTAATAGGCAACTAGCGGCTCTAAAGAGCCTGTGTCGCTCACCTTGGTCTATGTGCATTATTCAACAAAGGACACTCTCCAACATTGTAGATGAGAACATAATTCATGACAAAAATCTCTGTTTTGTTGATCTTATATTGCTGATCATTTAGTCTGTTTAGTTTCTCTCTATCTTCTTTTGTGTTTGCTCAAAACATAATAGAGGATAAAAAAAATCCTCATTTAAGGGCAATCACTCCTATCAAGAGTGACAGTCTACTAAATATACTGGTCATTTTGACTTGTTAGTAGATCTTGCTTTGCTAATCATTTTTGTGTTTTAAAGTGTCTATTTATCTAATATAGTTTGTATCATAATCCAAAACGCATAAAAAAAATGGTAAAAATCATCATTAAAGGACAATTATCCAATAAGGAATCGTTGGATAATTTCCTCCATATTTTTGTACTTGTAGATCTTGTCTTTCTGATTATTTACGTTTGTTTCTATATAATTATAATTTTTAAGAAATAAGGCAAAATGCAAAAAAATGGTAAAAATCGTTATCAAAGGGCAATAACTCTTATAAGGAGTCGACTGATGATTTCGACCCTGTAGACTTATTTGTAGAACTTGTCTTGCTGATCATTTCTGCTTTTAAAAGTTTCCCTTTTTCTATTATAGTTTTCAGGATAAGTCATCGGACACATTTTTGAAACTAGATACCCTAATGATGATTGTGGCTAAGTTTGGTTAAATTTGGCCCAGTAGTTTCAGAGAAGATTTTAGTAAAAGTAAACAGACGACAAAGACGACGGAGGCCTAGTAATGAAATAAGCTTACCTGGCCCTATGGGCTATGGGCCAGGTGACCTAAAAATGAAAAGAAAATGGTAAAATTTATCATTAAGGGCAATAACTCCTATAAGATTCGCCTGACAGTTTTGAGTACATGTACAATTGCCTGAATTGGTAACTCAACATTCTGAACCTTTCTATTCCTTTCAGATTTTCTATTATTATAACAGTTTTCAAATAAATGGAAAATGTGTCCCCATGGACACAGATGATGCCCCCACGTGAATACAACATTATAAAGGGACATAACTCAAAAACAATAAAAGTGACGCTACCCAAATTTGTACTAGATCTGAGTTTTGTGATAATAAGTATTGTGTATAGGTTTCATAATGTTTAGTTGGGGCTAACTTAAGTTACAGAATGGAATCTAAAAATTTTGCCTTTTTTTTTCCATTTATAAAAGGGCATAACTTGAGAATGGTTAAAGTGACCCCACCAAAATTCAAAATTGATCTGTGTTTTGTCGTAATAAGCATTGTGTACAAGTTTCATAACATTTGGTAGAGGCAAACTTAAGTTTGAGAACGGAAAATGAAAATTTTGTAATTTTTTCATTTATAAAAGGGCATGACTCTAGAACGGTTAGTGACGCTACCAAAATTTAAACTTGATCTGTGGTAATGAGCATTGTGTATAAGTTTCATAACATTTGGTTGAGGAAAACTTTAGAGAACGGAAACTAAAAATTTTGGAATTTTTCCATTAATAAAGGGGCATAACTCTAGAATGATTAAAGTGACACCACCAAAATTCAAACTTGATCTGTATTTTGTGGTAATAAGCATTGTGTATAAGTTTCATAACATTTGGTTTAGACAAACTCAAGTTAGAGAACAGAAACCAATTTTGGGACGTACAGATATACGTACAGACGGACAAGGGTAAAACTTAATGCCCCTATCGCTACAGCGGGGGCATAAAAATAGACAAAACTTGCCTTTAACCCCTATGTTTTATTTATAGCTATGTCAGCCATATTGGTTACCCAGTACATACTTGTTTACCATTCAACAGATGCTAATTACCCAGTACATACCTAATCATCATGCAACAAATCCTAATTACCCAGTACATACCTGTTTACCATTCAACAGATCCTAATTACCCAGTACATACCTGTTTACCATTAAACAGATCCTAATTACCCTGTACATACCTGTTTACCATTCAACAGATGCTAATTACCCAGTACATACCTATTCATCATGCAACAAATCCTAATTACCCTGTACATACCTGTTTACCACTCAACAGATCCTAATTACCCTGTACATACCTGTTTACCACTCAACAAATGCTAAATTTCCAGTGATACAATTCTCAATTTGTAAAAAGTTAACAATTATAGGTCAAAGTACGGCCTTCACTACAGAGCCTTGGCTCACGTCAAACAGTGTACATACCTGTTAACATTTCAACAGATCCTAATAACCCAGTACATACACATTTACCATTCAACAGATCCTAATTACGCAGTACAATCCTGTTTACCATACAGCAGATCCTAATTAACAATGCTAATTACCCAGTTCATACCTGTTTTCCATTCAACAAATCCTAATAACCCAGTACATACCTGTTTAGGTTCAACAGATACTAATTACCCATTACAAACCTGTTTACCATTCAACAGACCCCAAATACCCAGTACTTACCTGTTTACCATTCAACAGATCCTAATTACCAAGTACTTACCTGTTTACCATTCAACAGATCCTAATTACCCAATACATACCTGGTAACCATTCAGCACATCCCAATTACCTAGTACATACCTGTTTCTGCTATTTTGACTCTTCTTACCTGCAAAAATAATTAATACTGAGTGAGATCAAAAGTGCATCAGGACAGTTAAAGTAGGGGTCATGTTATCCTGCTCTACAAAACATGTACTCAGGTTTTGGTCACATTAAGTTTATAAAGAAGGCATTTTCCTAAAACACCTATTTAATTAATAATAAACTTTTTACACAGAGATATGGCCTGCCTGTCAACATAAAATTCACAAATACCTATTTAACTTATAACAAGCATTCTGAGAGTATTGCATGGCAATATATAGTCCCCTACCGGTTAAAAATTCATTGTACTGAAACAAAATGCTAACTTGATCTATAACTTGTCATGATGTAAACTTTATATAAAATAACAAATCAATATCTTCAAGTATGACGGAAAAAATTGTGGAAAACTGATTATTTGCACGAATTTTCAAAGTCCAAGGACCATAACTCTGCAAAATAATCATCTGAACCGAACAAAATTGAACCTTGATTTGTAACTTATAATGATTAAAACTATATACCAAATATCAAATCAATATCTTCAAGCATAAGAGAAAACTAGAGGCTCTCAAGAGCCTGTGTCGCTCACCTGACTCTACTTTGGTTTTAGAAATCATTTAAAGATACTGTGGATTCATTTATTTTCGTGGGTATCAATTTTCGTGGATAGAGAAAAAAAGACGTTTCGTGGTATACGTAAATTCGTGGATCGCTGATTACCAAAAAAAAAAAAATCAGATACGTAATTCTTGGATTTCTTTTTGACGATATACTAGAAGTGTTAGGAAAGTCAATACGATTTTGACGCTGATGTTAAATACCAATACCACTACAGGCTATAGTGGGGACCATCATAAACTATCATCACTATACACTCTGCTATCTAAATTGGACAGTATATAGTGCTGGGTGAATTGGTCCAAATGGGTCCATCCGTCCGTTCTTTTGTCTATCTGTTCATTCATTGCTTCAAACCCAGATAGTAATAGACAATACGAATCACATATGGCTCATGAAAAGTGGTTTTGTTGAACATTGAAACGATGCGCAGCAAGACAACCTTCTTCCAAGAATTGGCAACAACTTGGAATTGGATTTCCCTCCAAACTGTGTTAATTTATGTGATAAGATTTATGCGAACCTTCCACCAATTGTGTCGCCATATAGGAGACACAAAATAAGACAAAACCGAAAAAGGAAAAAAGAAAATGCAAAAAACTAAACAGAAGAATTTCAGAATGTCAAGTTTATGTTGAATGTTTAAAAACATTTAGGGTTGTCGGAACTTTGTGGAGACATCCAAGACACGAATCAAGTTAAATTGTTGAATTTTGTGCTGGACTTGTGGAGAGGCAAACTGAGTTATATCACTTTTAAACATATTCTACTCATATCATTTAATGTATATATTTCGACTTGTGGCCGTAAAAATCTGTCATTCCCATTCTTGACCCTTTAGCTTACATATGTTTTTTTAAAGTTTTGTTTTGCACTCCTAAATCAAACAAATACAAATGAATGTATGAAGATCTACGAGAGGCCAATGCACATCTTAAAATTTGGAGTCGACGTTAACCGTTCGCTTCATATTGTATCAAACACACCACAAAGCTAAACTATACTACGCCGGGATACTTTTCAATGCAATTGCATTTTGAGAAAGTCCACTTAAATCTTCTATCGGTATTGGTATTTAACATCAGCGCAGTATTTAAATCCCTTTCCTAACACGTCTTATAAACAGTCATATAAGTAAAAGGTGTGAAAATAAATGTTCCTGTCATCAACAGTATTACCTACGGGCAATATCCCCGTACTTAATCCTATTGATTTTTAATCACCAGTAAACCAAACTATGACACGGTAATTAAAAACTTGCAGTTATTTTCCATGAACAGTTTTAATCAATTTTAAAAAGTAAATTATCACTGATATTCGATATATTTATTATTAATTTAATCAAAATACTTGTATCTTCTTTCAATAAAAACATGTGTTATGTTACAATGTTTATCGCTAGTCAACACTATACTAGAACTGTAAACATAAGCGGAAAAATAAACATCCAACTCCATACACATTTCTCGGGATTATTCTTCGTTGAATTCTTAAATTCGTGGTTCGCTGTGACCCACGAAAATTGGTATACCACGAATAAAAATGAATCCACAGTAAATAAAAATCATAACAGATACCCAAATAATGATTGAGGACAAATTTGGTTTAATATTGGTCCCGTTATTTAATAAAATATCCTGGTGGCCATCTTAAACAGTAAATCGGCAACAAAGTAGCAACACTTGGTCAGCACCTCATAAGGAACATTCATGCCATGTTTGGTTTCATTCCATTAAGTGGTTCTCTAAAAGAAGACATTTGTATGTATTTCCAATTGGGTCCTATGTTAAACTTAGAGCCCCGCTGGGGGCCATTTTTTATGATGGATTGGCTGCAAAGTAACAACACTTGGTCAACACCTCATAAGGAACATTCATGCCATGATTGGTTCCATTCCATTCAGTGGTTCTCTAAAAGAAGACATTTGTATGTATTTCCCATAGGGTCCTATGTTAAACTAAGTCCCCCGCTGGCGGTAATCTTGGATAATGGATCGGCTACAAAGTAACAACATTTGGTCAGCACCTCATAAGGAACATTCATGCCATGTTTGGTTCCATTCCATTCAGTGGTACTCTAAAAGAAGACATTTGTATGTATTTCCCATAGGGTCCTATGTTAAACTAAGTCACCCATTTGTGGCATTCTTGGGTGATGGATTGGCTGCAAAGTATCAACACTTGGTCAACACCTCATAAGGAACATTCATGCCATGTTTGGTTTCATTCCATTCAGTGGTTCTCTAAAAGAAGACATTTGTATGTATTTCCCATAGGGTCCTATGTTAAACTAGGTCCCCCGCTGGCGGCCATCTTGGATGATGGACCAACTGCAAAGTAACAACACTTGGTCAGCACTTCATAAGGAACATTCATGCCATGTTTTATTCTTTCCATTCAGTGGTTCTCTGAAAGAAGACATTTGTATGTATTTCCCATAGGGTCCTCCTATGTTAAACTAAGGCCCTCTGCTGGCGGCCATCTTGGATGATGGATCGGCTACAAAGTAACAACACTTGGTTAGCACCTCATAAGCAACACCCATGCCATGTTTGGTTTCATTCCATTCAGTGGTTCTATAGAAGAAGTTCAAAATGTAAAAAGTTAATGACGATAACGACGGACGACGATGGATGACGAACGCCAAGTGATGAGAAAAGCTCACTTGGCCCTTTGGGCCAGGTGAGCTAAAAAGTGCGGAAAACTGATTACTTGCAAAAATTTTTGAAGTCCAAGGACCATAACTCTGCACAAAATCATCAGACCAAAACAAAATTCAAACTTTATCTGTAACTGGTCATGATAAAACTATATACCAAATATCAAATCAATATCTTCAAGCATGAAGAAAAAAAGTTTGAAAAACTGATCTGCCTGACTGATGGATGGACGGAGTGCAAACCTAAAGTCCCCTTCAACTTTGTCGGTAGGGGACTAAAAATTACAGTGGAATACATATATTCCCCTTTTCCCACATCCATTGAGGGAAATGAAAATAACCTTAACCTTCAATAGAACACAGGTTAAGATAAGTTTTTGTCCTAGGGTACTCTCTCAGAAAGTAACAAAATTAACATTGAAGTTTATTTCACTACTTATTAATTACAAAGATAGTTTTGTATAGTCAAGTTCTCAATGAAAAAAAAAACAAAAAAAAACTAACCACCAAAAAACAATACAGACTGAGTCGTTCACCTGGATCCATGTGTATTTTCAACCATGCCCACTCTGCAAGACTAGACTAAATAATTTATCACTTAGATTTCTTTTTTTTTTTAATTTTAGATGATCATTTCTTCTGTTTTCAGTTTAACCCTATAGCTATCTACTAGAGTTGTTGCCCAAAATACAAAATAAATCTTATTCAATGGCAATAACTTTTATACAAAGTGGACTTATTGTCTTATTTGTAGATGATTATTCCTGCTGGATATGTTTGTCTTATTTGTAGATCTATTCCTGATGGATATGTTTGCTATCTGAAGTTACCTATAATTTGTTTTCAAGATGAGAAGCAAACATGTCAACAACTGATAAAAATAGTTATTATTGGGTCATAACTAGTCTACTATCAGGAGACAAATGAAAATTTCGATCATCTTGACGTTTATGTAGATCTTGTCTTGCCCATTCGAAATTTCTCTCTATTTTTTATGGTTTTCAAGATAAAATGCAACAAAATACTGTCAGAGTGACAGCAACGTGGATATTTAACATTGATTTTTGTCCTGGCATTTTTCAATATCCCAAGGACCATAACTCCTGAACAGTAAAAGTGAAAATCACCAATAGTGCACTTGACCTCCATTTTGTAACATCAGTAACAACATATTAAAATTTGAAAAGCTTTGGTTGAACGGTTCATGAGTGAAAGCACGGACATAACTGGATACACCATTTTTCATCTTTCAAGAACCATAACTCCTGAACTGTGAAAGTGAAAATCGTCAATATCGAAGTTGACCTCCATTTTGTCATCAGTAACAATATATTAAAATTTGAAAGGTTTGGTAGAACGGTTCATGAATTACAGCACGGACACAACTGGAAACACATTTTTCAATCTTTCAAGAACCTTAACTCCTGAACGGTGAAAGTGAAAATCGTCAATATTGATCTTGACCTCCATTGTGTCATCAGTAACAACATTAAAATTTGAAAAGCTTTGGATGAACCGTAAATGCAATGATACTGTTTGGCAGCCCAGTACGGATGACCGCTCAACCGCCTGCCGTACATCCCCAAATTAATAACCGATTTTTCCTTCGCAAATCCGGTTAAAAATAAAAAGAATTAGTAATTCAAATTCAATACCTCCTACACAGAGACTTCTGACAGTTTTGGTGTAAATAGAAAGTAGAAATTAAATATTCTTAATTTTTTGTTCAGTCAGATTTTCTTTTTCTAAAGTGGTTTTCAAGATCTTTACAATAGGACATGGGGTTGTCAACTAAAACCAAAGTTTTTTACCTTGACCTTTGACATAGGAAGTTGTACATAAATTATGACACACCCTCTGGTGTTGGTTAATATACATGTCAAGTATAAACTTTGAAATCATAACGGTTCTCAAGATATAGAGCAGACACTATCTTTACTATAGGACATGGGGTTGTCAACTAAAACCAAAGTTTTTGACCTTGACCTTTGACATAGGAAGCTGTACATCCATTATGACACACCCTCTGGTGTTTGTTAATATAGATGTCAAGTATAAACTTTGAAATCATAACGGTTCTCAAGATATAGAGCGGACACGATCTTTACCATAGGACATGGGGTTGTCAACTAAAACCAAAGTTTTTGACCTTGACCTTTGACCTAGGAAGTTGTACATACATTATGACACACACTCTGGTGTTGGTTAATATACATGTCAAGTATAAACTTTGAAATCATAACGGTTCTAAAGATATAGAGCGGACACAATCTTTACCATAGGACATGGGGTTGTCAACTAAAACCAAAGTTTTTGACCTTGACCTTTGACCTAGGAAGTTGTACATACATTATGAGACACCCTCTGGTGTTGGTTAGTATACATGTCAAGTATAAACTTTGAAATCATAACGGTTCTCCAGATATAGAGCGGTTTGTTAAGGACAGACGGACAGACTGATCACTATAGGGCATCTGCCATTCGGCGGGGCCCTAATTATATACCAATGTATTAGGTATAAAGTAATTCCATTTTTATGAATAATGTATGATATGATAACCAATGTTTTTAACTTGCAGCTGATGACCAATAGGGATAATATATTATTCTTATATTTCAGATATATATTGCTATTTTTATACCCCTTTATGCACCAAGAAATACTTCATAAAGTATGTCAATGAGCTCATTGACTATATGAAAGTTGGACTTGTCAATATCAGTGAACTTCTGAGAACTTCCTGATATGGACAATCTAAACTTGACCATTCCAAAAGAACATGTATATATAGTAATGTTTTATTTACAGGAATCAGTTATTCAATTGTTTTCACAATAGATTGTAATGTTTTATTGACAGAAATCAGTATTTTAATTGTTGCCTCATGATATGTGTATAATATTTTGGATTTTTTTTTTCATGATACATTTTGTATTTTAACTGAAGATTGCAGGAGCAATATTGGCGACGAGGGGAAGGGTATAACCAGTATATTTTAGATGCTAAATATCTTTAACTTATACTGAAGTATTAGAATCATTAGAATTCCACATTTTAACATGCTGGCATCTAGAATATACTGGTTATAGTACCATAAAAATAAGACGAAGGTCAGATTTACTGTGGGAAAATAAAATCATGAAACTGTCAAAATCAAAAGGAGCTTTCTTACGTCAAATTAAATGTTGTGCTAAAATTTCATCAGAATAAGTTAAAGCAAATTTGACCTATTTTACTATGTGTCGACATACAAATGCACAAATGGACGGACTAGCAGACTTCAATATACCAAATATGTGCAGTCTTAGATGAGAGTAAAAAAGTTACTCCACAAAAAACTATGGAGTTTTTAAAATGAAAATAAGGTAAAGGACAAGAAGACATATTCCAGACAGAAACTTCAGAACATTAGGCATGTGTATGCAGGATATGAAGTATCCAGGTCTTATACCTTCTTATACATACCGCCTCATTGAAAGAGCTGATGCTCACTTCACTGGAAAGGCATCACTATGCCTTTCATTCTGCGACATTTGTATAAAGTGAGACAAAAAAGAAAACAAGGAAATCTTAAGACAAATTTTTACAAAACTGACAGACATCTATATAGTATTCAAGTCAATTAGTTCTAAGTTCAGGGGTTCAAATTAACATTTGGTACTGGAAGGTCCAGGACCTTTGACAATCCAAACTGAAAGGTCCACAACCTAAATCCCAGGTCCTACTTTTACAGGAAAAATTTCATAACGCAATAAGATACAAAATTAATGAGCTTTTGGAGTGAGGTTAGTTTGTTTCATCATATTTGAACTGCATGTGATGTTTCGTTTCTCATATAATGCCTAAATGGGCTATCCAGCGAATAAACAGTTTACAACCTACAATATTGAAGTACTGCTTACACATCAACACCATTTTTGCACTGGATTTCAAGAATAAATTCATAGTCACTGAAGAGTTTCCCTTTTTTGCAATACTGTATGCAGTGTTGAAAAGAACCTTATATCTATTTAACTGATCAGGCTAACATTCTGCTTGAGAATACATTGTCCAAGTTTAGTGTCTGACAATTAATCTTTAGGGGACGACCATTTGATATTCTGGTAGGGGCCAGGAGGATTTGTTTTAGATTGGTTATTTATTTTTTATCTATTTTCTGCACTGTTGAAGCATGATTTTTTATTTTCATTAAAACAAGGAACTGATTATTTATTTTCACAATTATATTTATAATATTTGAAAACCCACAATTTTTAATTTTTTTTTTTATTCCTAAATAGATAATAAATGTATAGTCAAACCATTATGTACCATTTAATCAGAATTAATCATCATCCTGTGGAAGTGAATTTTCTGAATTCCCAACTGCATTTATTGCATACGTACAAGGTATTAAAGTTGGGCTGTAACTAAGCCTCTTTTAAAAGTAATGTCAAACATATTTGCCGAGCGGAGCGAATAAAAAAAAATCGTCTAAGGCTTTGGGGGCCGCTGAAGGCCCCAAGAAGATATAGAAAAATGATGCAAAATCATGCATTCTGCGCGTTTCCCAGATCCTTTCTTAATCTGAAATGCAAGTTCTGGGGTTAATTATTTTTTCGACAATATTTTGGTCTCAAAGCAAAATATATAGATGCAGTGTAAGACTTTTAGTTTTTAGGGACAACATCAAAAGACCAATATGTAGGATAAAGCAAAAAGTGTAATTCACAAACTTAAGTATGTGGCTGCTTTTTTTTTAAGTGTTTTGGCTTGCAGAAAATCTTTTTAATATACCTGTCAATTATGTGTTTTTTTTCTCTTTTTGTTTCTTGCAAGGCATTCGAAGTAAAAACAATTTAATATGAAGACAAGCTTTTGTTTTTGAAATTTCTTACCTGAGGCATTTGCCTCGATTTAGTTACAGCCCTCTTATGAAAGTGAGGTAAATGTTCCTGAGTTAATATACCTCTAGTTAATTGAAACCCATTTTCAGACATTTCAAGTACATTAATATTTATACATTGTATTATAAAAGATTTGGGAAGTTTTTCCCGAAAAAAATATGTAAAAAGATGAATTTTGGAAGAATCTGGTGCCATTTCATACTTTAGAATAGCATTTATAAAATGGCTTAAAAGACCTGCCAAGTTATTTATTTTCAATACATTGTAGGTCAGGTCAATTTATTTTCAAACTACCACAGAACAAACCATTCATTTTTGTTATTATCAAGGCTGAGTTATTTATTTTCAAAATCCTCCTGCCCCCCCCCCCCCCCCCCCCTCCCAGAATATCAAATGGTCGTCCCCTTAGTCATAATTAGACATAAAATTTGGGTCACTTTCATGGATCCACTGCTCTAAACAAGATAAATGCTGGGGTGTCACTTAGTATATTTTTTTTGGGTCTATTTTAAGGTTCATCTATACACTTCAACAAAAATGGCTGTGTTTACACCATGAAATTTTCTCTGAATGCAGACAAAACTGTGTAATTCTAATAGTTTTAAATCCTGGCAGCACCTAGATATATACAAGTTGTATTCATTTTGTGTTTTAAAAAGAAAAATACTTTTGTGCATTTTGCTAAACATTTTCTTTCCTTGCCACAGGTGGTGTAAAAATAAACAAAGTCATGTGAAATCTTTAAGATTGTCCCCCTCGGGTAATGATTGTATTGTATCATATTGATTGATATGGACAATAGAGGGACAATAGAAATCTACTCACAACAAAGGTGATTTAAATAGTGTAAATGAGTGGACTGTATCAAAGAAAACGCAGGTGTTTGTTTATTTCACCATCTTCTGTGGCAAGGAAAGAAAATGTTCATCAAAATCCATAAAGTGTTTTAACTTTTTAGAACATAAATTGGATGTAACATTAATTTATCTAGGTGCTGCCAGGCATTCAAACTTTTTACATTACACAGTTTTGTCTTTACTCAGAGAAAATTTCATGGTGTAAACACAGCCATTTTTGTTAAAGTGTATAGATGAACCTTAAGATTTTGTGTTCCCCTTACAAGTGCACTTTCTTTTTCTGAATGGCAGGGGAACTTCTGGCAGTATGTGCATGACATTAGACCAGTTGATTCATCAAAATATAGCCACGGTCGATCGATTTTCCTGTGGGGCTTAAATGTCCGTTCCTGTTTTTCACGATCGCATTTTTGGTCTTTAGTGAGATCTTCATTTGATTTCTTTTGAAGACGTTGAAGACACAGGCACTTCAAGTCTTGTTTCTATCCATGGAAAGGTTGAATATCCTTCTATATTTATGGATAGTCGACCTTCCCATGGATAGAAACAAGTGCCTGTGGTTGAAGACCGTTCATAATCTTCATAATCTTCAGGCTTTCTCTTGGAAGACGTGACACCAAAGTGAAACGTCCTCATTTTGTTCGAAAATGTCTAAATGATTAAATGATTTGTCACGTGACTTCTCGCAACTATTTATAACCTTGTGTTTCCAAGAAATACAAGGTTAAAAATAACTCTATCGTCGGCAAGGTCAGGGATGAAACATTTTTTTATTTCAATTTCAATAATAATATGGCTTAAAAATGACGATACAGATGGTTAAAAAGGTCAGCAAAAATCATTTTTATTTCCTTTAAGATCGAAGGTCCGTCGGGCGTAGCTAGTAACCAAAACGAAAGTCCAATTGCAACAGTGGAAGGTCACGGACCTCGGACCACCGCTAATTTGAACCCCTGTAAGTTAGAAAATGTTTTTTGATTTTTGGATTATTAAACAAGCCGAAATAATGTTTCCATAACCATGATTACACAACTAAAAAAAAGATGAAAATGTCTGAGGACAAGAATGCCCCAGCTCAAGCTTTACAATTTTACAAGTTAAAAAGAGGCATAACTCTAGAACAGTAAATGACTCACAACCCAAATTCGAACTATGTCTGCTAGTTTTGGTTCTAAGCATTGTGTATGAGGTTCATAAAATTTGGATGAGAGAAACTTAAGTTAAGAGTGCGGAAACAAAATGTTTTGCAATTTTCTAATTTATAAAGGGACATAACTTTCGATTGGTAAGTAACACAATGCCCAAATTTTAACTCTGTCTAAAAGTTGTTGTTCTAAGCATTGTGTATGAGTTTCAAAACCAAATTTGGATGAGTAAAACTTAAGTTGGAGTGCGAAACCAAAAAATTACAATTTTCCAAGATATAAGGGTTCATAAATTTAGAACGATAAGTTCCCATGCAAATTCAAACTATGTCTGTGAGTTTTGGTTCTTAGCATTATGTATGAGTTTCATAAAATTTGCATGAGGCAAACTTCAAGTGCAGAAACAAAAATGGGAAGGATAGAAAGAAAACCAGATGGAATTATGGACTGAAGGAAGGTCAAGGGTGACACTAAATGCACCCGTTGCCTATGGTGGGGGCATATAAAAAATGATTTTGTAACCTACAACATTTTCTAAAAGTAAAACTAATCCTTTTATCTTTATAAAATATTTGGCAATCTTACTTGACACAAAACATGTGTTGATACATCCATTTTGCTCAGTGCTTCTGCCAAGGCTTTGAAATTGCACTCATGTTTTATCTCTTTCCATTTTGCTAATACCAAAAAACTTGCAACCTCTGTATCTGTTGGATAATTTTTTTTTATCTTTTCTGATTTCTCAAACATATCTAGATGTACTACTAATTCATCCATTTGGCTTGGAGAACAGTTGTTTGAAAAACGCAACAATTCAATATCACTTGGTCTCTTGTTCAAAGCATTATCACTAAGACCTGAAAATGAAAAATTGTTATTATGTTTATTTTATTTTCATTACAGGAAGCCGAATCCAAAAAGAACCTTTCCAAGAGTCCCAAATTTGGACTGATTGTGTTAAGTTTGGAAAAAACATTGCCAGACATAAAACATTTAATACATTGTTTTAGTTAGTCCTATAAAAGAATTGAAAGTATACTGTGGATTCATTTGTTTCCATGGGTACCAATTTTTGTGGATTAAGAAAAACTTACATGTTCGTGGATATTTAATTTCGTGGTTTTTGACAATGTCTGCATACAAGCCTATAGTAAAGGAGTAGGTTCAGTAAGACCCGTTTTTGGCCCCAAAATATAGCAGTTTTACAAAATTGTTAAAATGTAAACTTATAGCTTTTTATTGGAAAGTAGAATACTTCTGTTACATACATATGGGTTGTTTTTGACAATACAATGCATATGTATCGGGTACTAGCATCATTAAGTCATGCTAAATTACTGAAATCTTCATAATTTTAGCATTTGAGTTAATTTTTAGACGGTTTCCGTCTTAAATGGATGTGGCCGCATTTGTGTTCATTCTTAATATTTACATGTAAGTTGTATTTGATGATAATACATAACATATATAAAGGTTGAGGATGAACACGGATGCGGCCACTTTCATTTTTGACAAAAACCATCTGAAAAGTGACATATTATGGCATATTTGAGAGATGTATAACATTTAAGCTTGAATATGAGCGTCTTTAATGACAAAATCAGTTCAAATCTTTCACATAAACTAATTGAAGCTACTAAGTTAGACACTTAAGTGTTTAAAAAGTGTCCAAAATCTTTCATCAGATGAACCTAATATTTGGGGCCAAAATCGGCCCTTACCGGACCTACTCCTTTGCCATTCGTTGAACATTTAATTTCGTGGTTAACCTTTAACCAAGAAATCCACGAACATTGGTATCCAAAGAATAATAATGAATCCACAGTATAAAATTAGGAGATAACTGTATTGTATTTTAAGCTCTGACGGCATCAATTGGTGATTTGATGGTTGCAAATTAAGTTTACTGGTGACGCGTAAGGTGAGCCAGTAAACAGGTATTTGCAACCATCAAGTCACCAATTGATGCCGTCGGAGCTTAAAATACAATATTGTTATCTCCATAATTCTAATGAAGCTGACAGAAAACAATGTTAAAACATACATTTAAAATCTGTCATACGTCGCCTGAGCTTGCGTGTATGTTTTCATAGCATCAATTGTTAATTGATGCCATGAAAATTTGTGACGTTATCCAATCAAAATCAATGTTACAAACGATGTTGCATTAGAATTAGTTTTGTTTATCAAATGTTTTGTGTATTTAATTTAGTGGCATAATTTGTCTAGCTACAATATTTCAGGTCTTATGACTTATGACCTAGATGAAAATGAGTTATTGCATACAGGTTTAATCAAAAAGAAAACACTATAAAGTTATTTTGACATATTCTTTAACATAAAGGCGTTACAAGTTTTTTTTGGTATTAAGCCACAAATGGAATTGATTGACTTACGAAAACATTTATTCATAAAGTTACATATAATAATATATCAGCTTCTTGTCTATGTTCAATATTATATTTGTTCATTATTTCAACAAGATTGCACATGCTGAGATATTTCGCCTTTAAGATATCAAAAAAGAAAAACCAAAACAGCTTTGTTTTTTTTAAATTTCATAACGTTCATTCTTTTTTTGTTTTGAGAATAAAGAACAAAAAGATGCAAGTCTACATGGACCATCTCACATGGGAATCATATAAATAAATGCTTAGAAAATAAAATAAACTGCTTCGCTGAGTGCAGCTGGTTACGCCCGCAGAGGTCCAACCCTGAACAGTTGGGGCAAAAATTGACACAATATTCAAGCTTGATACAGGTCTGAATTTGGATTGTAATTAAATATTTGACATATAATAGGTTTCTGAATAAATGTAGTCAAAGAACTTGAAATTGGTTATATGCGAACTGCTTAAAGCATTTTTTAGTTATTGTCCAAAAACTGGAAAATCCCCCCTTTTTTAATGAATAAAACCCCATAACTCAGAAATGTAAAATCTAAAATTTATAAAATTCTAAAGGGAGCTTACATCAACAGATATAAACAATTATAAATTAGCTGTTAACAAAACTTTGAATTTTTGAAATACTAAGGCTTTTCTACCTCAGGAATAGATTACCTTAGCTGTATTTGGCAACACTTTTAGGAATTTTTGGTCCTCAATGCTCTTCAACTTCGTACTTTATTTGGCCTTTTTAATATTTTTTGATTCGAGCGTCACTGATGAGTCTTTTGTAGATGAAACGCGCGTCTGGCGTAAATATAAAATTTCAATCCTGGTATCTATGATGAGTTTATTTACAACCACTGGGTCGATGCCACTGCTGGTGGAGATTTATTTCCCCGAGGGTATCACCAGTCCAGTAGTCAGCACTTCTGAGTTGACTTGAGTTATCATTGATATGTTCATAATTATAAATTAACTGTTAACAAAACTTTGAATTTTTGAAATACTAAGGCTTTTCTACCTCAGGAATAGATTATCTTAGCTGTATTTGGCAACACTTTTAGGAATTTTTGGTCCTCAATGCTCTTCAACTTCGTACTTTATTTGGCCTTTTTAACATTTTTTGATTCGAGCGTCACTGATGAGTCTTTTGTAGATGAAACGCGCGTCTGGCGTAAATATAAAATTTCAATCCTGGTATCTATGATGAGTTTATTTATCACCAAAGTTTCATGAGAACTGCTGAACGCTGACTTGAGTTATTGTCCAAAAACTGGAAAATCCCCCTTTTTTATGAATAAAACCCTGTAACCCATAAACGTAAAATCTAAAATTTATAAAAATCGAAAGGGTGCTCATGTCAATAGATATAAACAATTCACCAAAATTTCTTGCAAGTTGGTGAAAGCATTCTTGAGTTATTGTCGGAAAACTGGAAAATCCCCCCTTTTTTGATGAATAAAACCCCAAAACTCAGAAACGGTAAATCTGAAATTTATAAAAAACGAAAGGGAGCTCACGTCAATAGATATAAACAATTCACCAAAGTTTCATGCATATTATTTAAAGTTTTTATTTTTGAGTTAATGTCCGACATGTTGACGACGGACGGACAGACAACGGTATACCATAATATGTCCTGTAAACGGGCATATAAAAATTGTATAAGGGTTCCCTGTCCCCATCTTACCTGTGCGTTTCTATGTTACTTCTGAAAAACAATCTTGAACCATCTTACTTAAATATTGCTAAGGAGAAGGTAAACGAAGTAAAAAACTTATATTTTAAAAGAAGTCAATTTGAGATAATTTGAAAAAAAAAAAAAAATGCAGTAACTTTTTTACAGAAATATTGGATTGGTAGTCCTTGGTTGCACAGTTACATACAATTCACAATAAGAATGCACACATAATTGTTGTGCTTAGCATACCCCCACTTGTAATTCAAAGTATTAGAAGACATAAATTAAGTGTCTAACAGACCCAAAAAAGAGCTGTGCAATGAGCGCATGAAATGCCCGTCTCTCTTTTAGATTGTCTTTATGCTTTAAATGAATCTATATGATCAACTAGAAATATTGTGAGCACTGCTCAAATAGACCCCCCGCCAAAAAAAAAGACATGCACACACATTTGTCCTATTGACAAAAAAATATATGAATAATTTGGCACTTATTAGTCTATCTCAAATTTGTGTCTAAGTTTGTGGCCATGATTTTTGAACGAATAAAATTCAACAACTGTCCAAAGTGTGAATAATGGACAGTTTTTGACGATTCTTTAAAAAATAAAGTTCCATAACTCTGCAATATCATTTCAGAAATTTACAAAACAAGAGTCTCTCAAGAGCCTGAATCGCTCACCTGTATTTCAGAGGAGAAGATTTTTAAATGTTAGCAAACTTGATGAACAAATTGTGTAAAATTGTCTTTAAAGGGCAATAACTCCTTAAGGGGTCAATTGACAATTTTGGTTATATTAACTTTTTTGTAGATCTTACTTTGCTGAACATTATTGCTGCTTACAGTTTATATATATCTATAAAAATATTCAAAAATAATAACAAGAAACTGCAAAATTTTGTTAAAACTACCAATTTCGTGGCAGCAACCCAACAATGGGTTGTTCGATTCATCTGAAAATTTCAGGGCCGATAGATCTTGACCAATTAAACAATTTTACACCATGTCACATTTGCTCTAAAAGATTTAGTTTTTGAGATATAAGCCAAAAACTGCATTTGACCCTTATGTTCTATTTTTAGCCATGGCGGCCATGTTTGTCGATGGATACAAACTTCGGATACAATTTATAAACAAGATACCCTAAGGAACATTTAGTTAAAGTTTGAAGGTAATTGGCCCAGTAGTTTCAGAGGAGAAGATTTTATGAAATAGTTTACGACGACAGACGACGGACGCCAAGTGATGGCATAAGCTCACATGGGGCCCTCAATACTCCAAAAAGTCAAATCAGAACTTTTTAAAAATTGAAAGAGAACTTATGTCCATATATATGACCAATTCACCAAAGTTTCATGAAAATTGCTCAAAGCATTTTTTAGTTATTGTCTGAAGTGTTGATGACAGACAAACGAGGTACACTTTCTCTTAGACAAACGTTTCAACAGAGAATAAAATATTTACAAATTTTACAAAAACATACACTTTAGCCTTTGATAGTTTAAGGTATAAAACCACTAATTCATAGCCCCATTGCTTTCTATGTTAAATTCTGCAATTTCAAGCATTAATAGCTACTTTATCTTAAGTTCAAATAAAGTGGCAGTTATTTCATGTCAAACCTGTACCTTATCCTGACTTGTGCTGAAAAAATCAACATACCTTTAATTGCATATTAGAGCGTTCTGGTTCCCGGAAGTTTGATAGTACAAAAACAGGAACTTCTGATCTGAACAACAGACCAAATGAGCCCTATTAAAATTTCTTATACTTCTTTATTATTCAAATAAAACTTTCAACAAGGGTTCCACAGTGATCCCAAGTCCCCAAGCTTTCATTTGATACTAAAACAACCCAAATATTCCAACTATTGACAAAGATACAGCTATGCGTAGGAACTATTTTGTTTAAAATATGTACTACTTTCTTGTATGTTCTTTCTGACCGGGCCTGAATTAGTGGTTCTATACCTATAACAGCACCAAACTTGTTATATTGACTTCTGCTTGACTTAATTTCCTTCTATGATCTATTTCTAGCATAGAAAAACACATAAAGCTTTTGTCAAAACACTATATATATCACTGAATTTAAGCTCAAATTGAACTTGTAGTAACATATATATATGCCTTAAACAAAGAAAACTACATGTGGATACCTATAGTGACAGATATGACACTTTTTCAATTTTTACCAGTTCTGATTTGTTAATATCTACTCAAATAACAGTGTTCTTACCTATATGTCTTATTTTTATCAGAGATTCTTCCTTGAATATAAATACAGTGGTCCAAACATAAAATATAATTGAGAATTTTGTCCCCCCTTTTTTCTACATGTTGGAAAAGGAGAGAGATTTGGTAAAAAACCATACTTTTATGTATAAACATGGATCAACAAGAGCAATTTATGTATATCCAAGCTAGACAACTTGCTAAAATGGTTTTAAAATGCATTTCAAGTGAGATTTTGGAATTCCTATATAAGTATACACCAGTTTTCCTTGAAATAAATAATTCACTAAGAAACACAATAAAACATGAACACTCACTAGATAATTTGACCAAAAACAATATTTATACTATAAACTAGTCATAATATACAAGTTTCATTGGTTTCAGTGTTAGATAATCCAAAAATTAAAATTTCAGGCAAAATCTTAACTGTGTGCATGCTAAATGACCAAAAAAGGCTAAAATACCTTATTGTAGCAATTTGAGGGCTGTAATTTGACACTAACATAATTGTTACATAAACAAATTAATGTTACATGATTTCTGACAACAAATGTGACCAATTTTCACTGTAAAGGGTATGATTTCTAAAATAGTATTTCACATGCCTGTCAGTAATAGGTATAAAACCACTAATTCATAGCCCCATTGCTTTCTATGTTAAATTCTGCAATTTCAAGCATTAATGGCTACTTTATCTTAAGTTCAAATAAAGTGGCAGTTATTTCATGTCAAACCTGTACCTTATCCTGACTTGTGCTGAAAAAATCAACATACCTTTAATTGCATATTAGAGCGTTCTGGTTCCCAGAAGTTTGATAGTGCAAAAACAGGAACTTCTGATCTGAACAACAGACCAAATGAGCCCTCCTATTAAAATTTCTTATACTTCTTTATTATTCAAATAAAACTTTCAACAAGGGTTCTACAGTAATCCCAAGTCCCCAAGCTTTCATTTGATACTAAAACAACCCAAATATTTCAACTATTGACAAAGATACAGCTATGCATAGGAACTATTTTGTTTAAAATATGTACTACTTTCTTGTATGTTCTTTCCGACCAGGCCTGAATTAGTGGTTCTATACCTTAAAACCCATAGAAAACTTACCTGGACAATTCTCCTCACACTGTTCCTTCTTCTGTAGAAATAAAATATATAAAAATTAAAAAACATTAGTCTACAGAGCAATTGAAGGTCTTTCCACAAACTTTTTTTTCCTTTGTCTCGGCTGCTTTTAGTGTTAAGTGTAATGTTGACTGTTAAAAAAAGGGGCGAAAGATACCAGAGGGACATTCAAAGTGAATCCTTTTATCTTTATCATGTTTATAATTTAAAAAAAAAAAACTTTTCTATATGCTATTTTGCAAGCTTACAGATTAGCTTCTGTTCAAGTTTCATAACAGTTCAAGAACATTTACAAATTAAACATGTCAAAAAGTCCATCTATCAGTAAATTGAAAAATGACATATACCTTACAATTATTTCATACATTAAATATAGTGGCCCCATTACTTATTGTATCTGATAAATAGACCAAACCACAATAACTTAACATTAACCAATGATTGAACCATAAACATGAGGTCAAGGTCAAACAAAAACCTACCAGTCAGACATCTTCACCTTACACTTATTCCATACACCAAATTTAGTTGATCTATTGTTTATAGTAACTGAGATACCAATATCACCATGAGAACTTAACCTTGATCACTGACCCATTAAATGAGGTTGACGTAGAAAGAAGCCTGTATGACGGATATAAGAACTCTGCAAGGATCCCATATACTAAATATAGTTATCCTTTAAATCCCTTAAAGTGAAAATGTCATATGACGAAAACTAAACATTTTTATCAAGCAGTACCTGAACCATGAAAACCTCAAGGACAATAGACATATAACTAACAGAAATTTTGGAACATATGGCATCTGCATTGTTCTATTTCGTTTTATCTCTTGATGTGTAATTTGCCTTCTGACTATACCATATCATATTATATACCTTATCTTGGTTCCAAACAGTGTAGTTTCCTGCTCTATGTGTTAGGTTATGCTCGTCACAAACCCATTCATTTGTCTGCAAAGCTTCTTCTTCACTGATGAAGCATTTTAACTTGGAACATGAATATTCAATATGGAAAGGTAATTGTTGGCTGCGTTTTTCATGGATCGTGGACTGATAAAAGTCTGAAATTCTTTCCATTGTAATAACCAAGCATTCCTTAACTCCAGTGGCTATATCTGGTATTATAAGTCCAGCAGAGGTTTTATGGACTACATATAGAGTAATCTTGTTGCCTTCAACGCATACTACAATATCATGTGCCTTGTCAAATGATACTACAATAAATCCTGAAAAGAGGAGCTTTCTCCCTTCATACTGCTTTAAAGTCCACATGCTCAGACATGCACTGATCAGACGATTGGGCAAAGCTGGTGGTATGACAGTCCCTTTAAAAACAAACGCTAAACATATAGCTCTCTCTGGTGTACATTCTTTGTCCATGAAGCTGGTGGTATTTCTTTCTGTGACCATACAGGGAACAAAGAAGTTATCTACTGGTAACCGACTTCCTGTCGCTGTATCATACCTACGTTGCTCTGCAAGAATGTCTAAATGAATGAGGATGTTGAATATAAACTCCCTGTATGGAAGGATTGCCCGGAAGTCCTTTTGTTCCCAAATGTTGTACAGGTCTCCTCTGCATATTATCCCACTGTCTGACATTCTCCTGAAAATTTCCTGCATTCTTCTTTTCTTTGGCCAAAATAATTTGTCTGAAAAAGATAATAGACAGAGGTAAAATACTTTCTGGGGATATTAACATGAATTTTTTTTTCCATTTTCATTACTGATTGTTTCAAGTGATACATAATTCTACTGGACTTACAAATAATAATACTACCTGCATCCTGTTCACAAAATAAGTTTAAGCACATGAACTATAAATAACTACTTTATATACTGCAAATGTGCTATTTAGGCAGTCAAATTGCATTGATTGTATATTCATTTACATATACAATCTTTAACCATATATCGCCTTGTCTATTACATTGACAATGTGTTTCCGTTGAGTTTAATATATGACGGCAACACACAATACAGGCTCATAGAATGTGTATGTCATCCACCTCAAATTAAAACGAGTGCACACGCATAAAAATGAGGTCAAGGTCATATGAACCATGCCAGGCAAATATGTACACATTACAATCAACCTATGCATTAAATATAGTTGACCTATTGCTTATAGTATCTAAGAAACAAATGAAAACTTAACATTGACAAATGAACCAACAAAATGAGGTCAAGGTCAGATGATACCTGCCAGACAGACATATATACAGCTTACAATCCTTCTATACAAAAAATATAGTTGACCTATTGCTTATAGTTTAAGAAAAACAGACCAAAACACAAAAACTTAACACTGAGCAATGAACTGTGAAAATGAGATCAAGGTCAAATCAAACCCGATAGACTGACATGTGCATCATAAAATATTTCCATACACCAAATATAGTGGACCTATTGCATATAGTATTAGAAAAAAAGACAAAAACTCAAAAACTGAACTTTGACCACTGAACCATGGAAATGAGGTCAAGGTCAGATGACACCTGCCAGCTGGACATGTACACCTTACAATCATTCCATACACCAAATAAAATAGACCTATTGCATACAGTATAAGAAAAACAGACCAAAACACAAAAACTTAACTATAACCACTGAACCATGAAAATGAGGTCAAGGTCAAATGACACTTGCCAGTTGGACATGTACACCTTACAATCCTTCCATACACCAAATATACTAGACCTATTGCTTATAGTATCTGAGATATGGACTTGACCATGAAAACTTAACCTTGTTCACTGATCCATCAAATGAGGACGAGTTCAAGTGAAAACTATCTGACGGGCATGAAGACCTTGCAAGGTATGCACATACCAAATATAGTTATCCTTTTACTCATAATAAGAGAGAAATTAACATTACAAAAAATCTTAACTTTTTTCAAGTAGTCCAGAGTTCTCGACATCTTTTTTTGCCTGGTGGTCCTTGAAGAAAATATGCAGGTCCTCACTATCATTTCTATTGCAAATTACCAAAATTGTGTTGGTCCTTCCCAAAAATGTGGTGGTCAAATCCCTAGGACCACCACTTATCGAGAACTCTGGTAGTCACTGAACCATGAAAATGAGATCAAGGACAATGGACATGTGACAGATGGAAACTTCGTAACATAAGGCATCTTTATGCAAAGTATGAAGCATCCAGGTCTTCCACCTTCTAAAATATAAAGCTTTTAAGAAGTTAGTTAACGCCGCTGCCGCCGCTGGATTACTATCACTATGTCGAGCTTTCTGAGACAAAAGTCGCAAGCTCGACAAAAAGCTGGAATTTTCAGTTCGTACTAAATTCAGATAGTCACCTATAAACATTTGTATAACTTTTGCAAATCAACTTGAATTTTCATCAAAATCTACAGATATCTCAATTATATATTGATCTTACAGGAAGCCAGGTTGTTTGGTAGTTTGGTGTATTGCTGTGAACTTAAAGGATTAAATTAATAGGTAAAAAAAAGCTAAAATTTTCAGTTTGGACTAAATTCAGATTGATATCTATAAAATTAATCTTTAAATTTGACAGCAATAGAACAAACTACCAAATAACCTGTTTTCCACTTGTCCCGGCAAATAAGACAGCCGTTAATGTCAAACCATGCTAAGCCGCAATTCTACGACAGAAACAACATTGCAATCAGGATTATGTGGCTAATGGCTAAAAATTGTAATTCTGAGAAAAAAGCGATCAAATTATCCAATTTTTGGAAATTTCAAATTTCATTTGACCATATAATGGAATATCTTTTAAGTCATTTCAATATAGAAATGGAAAAGGACTTGCAAACATGACAATTTAAGGACTCTTTGCTTAAATCGAAATGTTTTATCTCAACAAAAACTGTTTCATGATTTAATATATCATTTAAAAGATTTCACATATGCTGGCATTATGCAAAGTATAATTTTTATTGGACTTCTCTCTTTTTACATTTATGATGTCACAAATGACAACAATGATAAAAATTAATGACATCTTGCCAAATAGGATTGTTACATAATTTTTCCATTATTAAGTACATGTCACAAACGATCTCATAACCTCCATAATAAGTATTGACATAAATACCGGTCACAAAGGATTTCATAACCTCCATAATAAGTATGGACATAAATACATGTCACAAAGGATCTCATAACCTCCATAATAAGTATTGATATAAATACCTGTCACAAAGGATCTCATAACCTCCATAATAAGTATTAACATAAATACCTGTCACAAAGGACCTCATAACCTCCATAATAAGTATTAACATAAATACCTGTCACAAAGGATCTCATAACCTCCACCATGAGTAGTGGGTTGATTATGACATAATCTCTGAGCTGCTGGGTATCAAAGTACATGATCTTCCCCAGCGAGTGCTGGAAATGAAGGAAATCATGAAGTTGTTCTAAATCCAGAACTGACACCTTGCTGATTGCATTCAATTCTTCAACTTCTTCCAATGACAGGATTTCTTTTCCTGCAGCAACCAACTCTGCTATCTCCAGTTCAAGGGGGACACAAGCGTTTGGCATCTTTTCCCCCCAACACGGATGATCGAAAGTAAGCTCTGTGATGGCTTTCTTCAGGGCTTCAATTTCTAGATCATCTTTATCAGTTGCATTGACAAATATTTGTTTGTCAAGAACAAGATGATTTCGTCCCTCATGGTCCTTAAACAAGTCCTCTACTTCACTGTACAGTAGTGCACGTCTGGTTTCCACATCCTCCTGCAAAAAAACAAACTAAATGTTAAAATGACGAAATAATCATTGCATGGAATGGCACACCATAATTCTCATCCAAATTCAGTTAGTTCATTCTGAGTACAGCTTACCATGACTACAGACATAAATACTGAGCTACTAAAGCTCTTATTTTTTTTATATAAGACGATTTTTTCCCTTCTTAAACTTTATTTTTAGTCTTCTTATTTTAATCATGACCTATGTTACCTATCTTACCACTTTGTTTCATTAACACAGTCATTGTTGTATTTGGTAAGCAAAGCTTTAACATTAAACTTGTTATATTGTAAATTATATTTAAGTAAAAACATAGAGTATCTGTAGGTAAAATTGGAATAACATGAACAATCACGTGTGAATAAAATTGAGAATGGAAATGGGGAATGTGTCAAAGAGACAACAACCCGACCATAGAACAGACAACAGCAGAAGGTCACCAACAGGTCTTCAATGCAGCGAGAAATTCCCGCACCCGGAGCCGTTGTTCAGCTGGCCCCTAAACAAATATATATACTAGTTCAGTGATAATGAACGCCATACTAAACTCCAAATTGTACACAAGAAACTAAAATTAAAAATAATACAAGACTAACAAAGGCTAGAGGCTCCTGACTTGGGACAGGCGCAAAAATGCGGCGGGGTTAAACATGTTTATGAGATCTCAACCCTCCCCCTATACCTCTAGCTAATGTAGAAAAGTAAACGCATAACAATACGCACATTAAAATTCAATTAAAGAGAAGTCCGAGTCTGAAATCAGAAGATGTAACCAAAGAAAATAAACAAAATGACAATAATACATAAATAACAACAGACTACTAGCAGTTAACTGACATGCCAGTTCCAGACTTCAATTAAACTGATTGAAAGATTATGTCTTCATCATATGAATATCAGGCACAATCCTTCCCGTTAGGGGTTTAGTATCATACCATCATAACATATATGAGAAGAACATAACCCGTGTCATGCCAACAACTGGTTTATAAATAAATGTGTTTAGTGCCGATGCAAAGACCCTATAAGTGAATCAATATTAACGCCAAAATATGCAATCTTTAATGACCTGACAACAGTATCGTAACTATATCCCTTCTTAATAAGTCTATTTAAAGGTTTTGTTAGCTTCAGAGGTGAATACTGACATTTTTGTGCTTTATAAAGAATATTTCCATAAAAAATTGGATTTGAAATACCTGAACGTATAAGAAGTGTGCATGTTGAGCTATATTTACGAATGATGTCCATTTAATGTATATATATATATATGTATGACTACAATATACTTTTTAGTATTCAGTTTTTGAAACGCGACAGGTTGTTGTTAAAAAAATGGTGGACATCATACTTTTTTTATTTCTTTTTAAATGAATACGAAACAACAAATAATACAATTATCATTCACTATTGTAAGTGCTTATATAAGACCGTTGATACCTTATATAATCAGGACATCTTCCTCTTAATTATAATGATGAGGTATGATTGCCAATGAGACAAACATCCACCAAAGTTCATATGAAGCGGATGTAAGTAATCATAAGCAGCCAAACCGCTTTTTAAAAATGGGAAAACCCCCTACTTTATAAAAAAAAATATGAAACAATATAAAACTTTGTTTTTGATACATGTTAGGTCCGAGGACACAGTTATCGTCCTTTGATTTTCGTTGTCTATAGAGTCCAAAGTGAAGACAGTGTATAACCTGAAATTTAAAAAAAAAAAAAAAACATTTAACCACAGACTGAACCTAAATGTTGACACCACCGCCAACAGAATCTAGGATCGCTGTCTCGCTAAATTTCGCAGACGAGACAAAATTATGGCAAGACTTGTACATGTCAGAGCACTAACAAGAATAACAGACGCCGCTATTTCCATGTCCCCCACAACGTGTCGGGACAAATATTGTATATAGTTATCATGTATTTCTTGTGGTGATAGTCTCTGAGTCTCTGATTGTGAGATTTTGTCTACTCAAAATATAGGGATACATTTTTTTTTAAATAATTTCAAAAGCAATAAATTCATAAGATACATAATGTCATTAAGCGAAATAATGGTAAGGTTGATATGAGTTATCTGTTCAAAAGAATTGCTTTATATTAAAATAAGGAGATGTAAGTACGGCATACAACCGTAAGAAAAACCCATAGAGTATAGGCGGATATAAAAACCTCCCCCCCCCCCAACATAAAAATGCGTAAAAATTCAAAGGAGATCATTAACATGAAGCTTAATACCAAATCAAAATTTCATGGAACAAATGGAAACATGGACAGATGTAAAGAAGTCTACCACCCCTTTTGACATATGCAAATTACTTTATACTATTGATAAATATCTAGATCTCCTAAGGAATGCCCTGTATAAAACACCTGTTTATATCTTTTTTACTTACCACTGGTACCTTGTACTTATGTGTGGTAACAAACAAGATCTTAGGAATGCCTGTATAAAAGTCCAATTTATTTATTTTATTTTCACTTACCACTGGTACCTTGTCCTTATGGGATGCAACAAACAAGATCTTAGGGATGCCTGTTTAAAAGACCTATCTAGATATTTTACACTTACCACTGGTACCTTGTCCTTATGGGATGCAACAAACAAGATCTTAGGGATGCCTGTTTAAAAGACCTATCTAGATATTTTACACTTACCACTGGTACCTTGTCTTTATGGGTTGCAACAAACAAGATCTTAGGGATGCCAGCATACACCACTTTACAATAGGTTAGGATTGAGTTTACCCAGTGCAGTAAGAAGACTGAAAGTAGAATAAAACTAAAATATAACTTGTGATATGAGTTGTAATGCATCTCAATCATATTTTAATTCCTGTTACCTAATAACGTAAATGGTTTTATTTGTAAGATTTGATCAGTTTTGAAAAAACAGAAGCAATCAAAAACTAGAAGTTCAATAATAGAATACAAACACCATGTTCCAAAATAAAAAAGAACAACAAGACAAACCAGCAGTCAACAAGCACTTCACAGAAAATTATAGATTAACAAGATTACCACTAAAACAGGGTGTGGACTTGTGTTCTCCTGTGTGGATGGTTAGCATGTCCAGATATTGGCACCAATCCTTTTTCTTATTACATTGATATGTCTCATGTAAATGAACAAAGATGTGAAGTACATGTAGATTCGTATTTTTTAAACTGCTAACAATCTCCGTAAAAAGTGAAAACATTAAAAATACTGTAGTCTGCCTTCAAGTAATATGATATTTTAAAGCATTTTCATATGTATGGACAAACATGACAAAGTTCAGTAATATAGATGTTACAATTTTAATTAACATAAATTACCTGCTGGGGTTGGTGTCATGTGCTGCCCTGGAAAACACAGTACATCAGGGACTTCTTCATTCAATCTTTTACTTCCATCAAAAACTACTAGAAACAAAGCTCTGAAAGTCATGAATGTCTGGTGTGTTGTGTAATAGACATACTGTCCACCAAAGTCCCAGAAGATGAGTCTTCCAACTTTCATCTTATATTTCCCACTTTTGAGGACTTTCTCCATTCTCTTTCTTATTTCCTTTTTGGTCATTTTGGTTGTCATTTTCTTCTTCATTTGCTGTTTTTTAGACTCACCAGAGGACATCTGTGGTGACAAAGATTGGGCTGCTGGTGGCTGTGTAGAGGGTTCACCCGAGAGGTTCACAGGGGAAGCTGTTGACTTGGTAGCTTCTGACTTCTGAGAATGAGTATCTTCTTTATTTTGACTATCAACAGGTTTGGCATCAGATTCATGTTTTCCTGGTGTTTTTGTTTGTTTACTTTCATCTTCTTCTACGGAGGTCATTAACACTTTATTGTATACAACATCCAAGGCATTGTAAGTTGCTGTATAAATAAACAACAAATAACTGATGTTATCTATTATATATATATAAATATTTATGCAAAATAGATAAACTTTGGTATGAATAGCTAAGTTAATATGGACATCCACTTTATTTGAACTTTTGAACTCTCCCCGAACACTGTGGATAGTTGTCTCATTGGCAATCATACCTCATCTCCTAAGCCTTATTTTTTATATTAAAATGATACACAATTTAAATTTAATCAATACAGGGATGACTAAGTCTACAACATTACAATATGTCAATATTATTGTTCACTCTGGAACAAAATAAATGCTGCTTGCAGTTTCTTTTCATATCTTTTGTAGAAATAACGACTAGCATGACCAAAACAATAAGACTGACACTAAATTACCTACTTATTAAATAAAGCCCCATTATTAACCTTATCACTATTCACCTTCTAGGGTTTGTCCAAAATAAAAAAAACATAATCAATTTTAGTTGTCAAATAATTTTCTACTAAATTAGTTGCTAAATAGGCAACCTATTTCTCTGAAATGAATAATTCAACAAATCTAGACAAAAAAAAATCCCTGCAAAGCACACTACTAAGTAAGGCTTCAAAATGCTAAACAAAAATGCATGAACAGTTAGACGGCAAACGATTTTAATGGCTTCTAAGATCAAGACATTGGTCACGTGACAAAAAGTCAGAGTTTACGGTTTTTTGGTAAATGTACATGCCTCGTGGTTTTTTGACTCGTATCGTCTTATTTGTACTCGTACATTAATAAAAATCAAAGTGTTTAAATCTTGAGTGAATAAGCTTCATCAATCTTTATAATTATAACTAAAAAGTGTTGTTAAAGTATTCTAAATTGACGAGTGAAGTGAAAAAAAATTTCTGAAAATTTGCGTAGGTCCACGGAAAATCCCTAATTATTCCTTAAATAGGTATGGTAACGTGTTAAGGGGTATAATATATGAAGCAAAACCATTTTTTACATTAGATTTTATTTATAATCGATCCTAAATTTACTGGATACGAAATTGTGTCAGCTTATTCGTTTTGAAGTGGAGATCAAAGGGAGATAACTCCATACACGCATCATAGGAAATTGCAAGTTCACAACAGTAAATTCAAGTAAAATTAACGATTGTAGTTATATTTTGACACTTTCTTGAATAACTATTCCATATTTCATGTTCCTTTACTCTTGTAACATTAAAATAGTCATAGAATGGTTGAATATGGCATTTTTTCAAGTAATTACAGGTTTTTGAAAACTTCCAAAGAAGAAAATTATAGATAACTGACTTTTCTCTGAAACTTGGACTTATAAATTGCTCCCAAACACCCTTTTGATAGATGGAATGATAAAAGTCTTTGTTTTACTTTCTTTGTATCAATATTCTTAGAAAGCATATATGAAAATAAACTCAATATTTGTACATGTAGGATCTGAGAGAAAACTTGAGAATTGTAATGATGTCTTGTGTGTATTATCGCAAAATCAGACTTCATTTGACAATGTGGAAGTAGAAAAACATCTTGGTATCCATATTGATAAAAATCTATCATGGTCAATTCATATAGATAAAGTATGTGAGATTTTTTCAAGCAGATTATACCTGCTAAATAGATTAAAACGATACTTGCCTCGCAAAGGTCTTATCCTTTTTTACAACAGTTATATAAATGTATTACCAATAATTGATTATTGTTGCACCATATGGGGTTTTACCACAAACTGCAACATTGAGCGGATTCATAAGCTGTAAAAGCGCACAGCAAGATTAATTTTGAATAAACCTTTTGATTATCCATCAATATCAATGTTTAAAGAACTTTATTGGATGACCATTTTTACACGGATAAAATATTTTCAAGCCATTTTAATGTTTAAATGTATGAATGGACTAGCGCCAGATTATCTTACTAGTAAATTTACTGCGTGCAGTGATCTATATAGTTATTCTCTTAGGTCAACAACATCTGGACATCTTCATTTACCAAGGCCAAAGTCTGAATACTTCAAAAAGACTTTTCAATATTCTGGTCTAATTATTTGGAATAGTTTGCCAAATGATATAAAGGATTCAAGTCATATATAGAAAGCTTTAAGGTGAAATGTGCTAATCTTTTTTTCACAAAACAAAATGAGTACACAAACTTTTTTTTTTTCTTAGGACATTCTTGCCATGCTAGTTCTAACAGTCTGTTTTCATGCTTGTGTATATAGATTTGTAATTGTGTACATCTCTATTGATTATTGATTATAGAACAGTTTTTAAATATAAATTTCACTCTTAAATTAGACTTCAATTAATTTAATTTAGTTACTATACTATATATAAAAATATTAATTTTCGCGAACCATTTAGGTCACGGAAATTCCAAAATATGGCATCAGTAAGGAGAGTTGTACAAATAATGTGAACTAATACACAGAACCCCGATCCAATTTATCTTTTGCTAAAATTATTCATCATTTTCTGTTTTCTATGTACTAACAACATTCTATTTTTCTATAATTTTGATTAAAATATTCTAAAACCTGCAGTTAAAATAGGTCACTTGCCCCAAATAAACATTCCCCTCTGATTGGTTGAACTACTGTGGCCTCGATGTAAAGCAACGCAAGCCTCGATGCAAAGAACACGCTTCCCAAAAGTAAGGAGAGTTTGTCAAATAATATGAATACACAGAACCCCGATCCAATTCATCTTTTGCTAAAAGTGTTTATCATTTTCTGTTTTGTATCTACTAACAACATTTCACATTTCTATAATTCCGTTTTAAATATGCCAAAACCTGCAGTAGAAATAGAGGTATGTCCCAACTTAACATTCCCCGATTGGTTGAACTGCTGTGGCCTCGATGTAAAGCAACGCAAGCCTCGATGCAAAGTACACACAAATTTTCCGTTAATACACAAAAATTTCCGTTAATATGTTGAACTTCGACCGCTGGATTCAACCAATTCACAAACAGAGATGTTCTTGCGCTCAAATGTAATTCTAAGTGAAGTATATTGGTAAAGTAAAATTCTAATCTTTTACAGAAATATATACACATTTTATCATTAATATTTTGTCATGCTTTTGTATATTAACTTTTATTTCCTCTGAGCTATAGTTAAATTTAATGCTATACAAATTTTGTTACGTCTAGCAATAGGAGTAAGAATATTTCGTGCCAAAACAAGAGAATAACCTGCAATATTAAACTATTTTATCATGTTTTTGACATTTCCAATAGAAAAAAGCCTTTGGTATCAGCAATTGTGGTAAGTATTACTTATTATTGTTAAGGTTCTCCAGATCTGGCTCTCTTGATCTTCTTGACGGTCAATTTAATCCCATTTATCAATTATTCCCGATGTCACTTTTTTTTGACAGAAATGTCAACCCAGTCGATTTGTGTCATGGGTGAAAATCTGATCTACTAGTATTTGATGAAATAATTTCTTCATTAACTGTACATGCAATATTTTTGTTAACAAACCCTTTGCATGTCTGCAAGGTAAATGGGTTATGTATGTGTTAATTGTGTAATTTCAGTGTAGTTTGTGTCGTCAGTGCAGTGCGTGATCACGTGATATTATTATTTGGAAACAAACGGGCCCGCGATGTAACACATGTCGGAATTATCCATACAAGGTGCAATCAATCTTATATTTCACTATTTGATGATATTTCTGTGAGTTTTAGTAGGTGATTCAGAACAGAAGTCATAGATTCATAGTATGATACTAGTGTTAGTGTTCCAGGGTTGCATTCTATATCCAGAGTTGGATTTAGGGGGGGGGGGGGGCAGGGGTTTGATTATATAGGGAATCACTGAAGCATGATGAAAATTTCTGTATCCGCAACTGATATCGTAGCAGCTTCATAGGGCTACGTAGATTTTTGACTACTGAACGTGTAGCTAGTGTAGCTAGTCTAGCTGCTAAATAGATAAAGTCATGATAGCAGCTAGGCTTAGTAGTAAAAAATATATGTAGCAGCTGCTACTAAGTTGAATGCAACCCTGTTTAATAGTTAAATACATGTACACGTAGCTGTGATTTCATTTTATATGAAACTTCTTTGCCTTTGAAAACAGAGAATATAATCTTTTTGTTTTCAGAAATTTCCGTTGAGCATTACAATTTGTATTGTATTTAGGTGCTATACATGTTGACCTTTGTCTTTGAGAGCGGTTAGTAACAATCCCGGTTCTTAGAAATGTAGACAATGGACACACATGTGAACCATGACGATATGGGTCACTGACATTTTTCTCTGATTTTAATATCTGAATTATCTGTATTTGCAATATCTTTGTATTTCATGTGTAATCATGAACAGATCTTCAATTTGTTCAAGTTAATACACAATAAATTGCTATTTAGGGAGCAACCATTTAATTTTTAGGGGGGGGGGGAGGGGCTAGGATGAAAAATTTTGTCCTGCATTTTATTTTAGTTGTAATCTCTGTCCTTCCTTTTTATTTTTCACTCTATTCGGTCCTGCCTTTTTTTCATTAGTTTATCCTGACTCTTTTTACATAAATTGTCATCCTGCTTTTTTTTTTGCCAAGTTACTCATCCTGCCTTTTTCTTTTACTTAAAACTCCTGTCCTGCCTTTTTTTTCAAATTTCATTCTTGCCCCCCCCCCCATAAATATCAAATGGTAGCTCCCTTATGATGATGATGAAGAATTTGTATGCTCACATAAAGATGGCGGAATGAATCTTTATATCATTGTATAATCTAACACGATACATTATTATTTGTAAACAAATGTCGAAACAAACACATGTCGGTAATTTCGATATCATTCTAAATTTTGGATTATTTTTACAGATTTTGCAAAATATACTGGATTCCACCTATTTGTCTAACCAAATTTTTTTCTTGAACTAAAATGCCCATGAAACTTATTCAATAGACAATACATTATCATCATCCATATATATACATGTACGTAAAATAGCTATACTATAGTCTGCAAGAAGCAACAAATTGAAAATATGATTTCAACAAACATGTTCAATACTTGAAAAAAAAAATACATGCAGTGAAATTTTTTGGTTAAAATACATATATATGGTTGCATATAATTTCTGTAATGCTTTTTCCCTTCATATTAGTAATACAAAATGTACTAGTCGGAGATTACTCTTACTTCCCAGGCCACTGCCCAAGCTTGTCTGGCAAAACAGCCAATGTACATGTATGACAGTATGTATACTATAAACTACATGTATTTTTAAAATGCACATGGTGTGGTCCAAAGTAAGGAGTAATATGTTTTTAACACTCAGAAACGAGATGTTGATCCCCCAAACCTGTCCTTTTTATAATTATGAATACTAAAATGCTCCATATGAAGCCAAAATGTCTTGCTTTTTAGTTTTATGAATGCTTAGTCATGTCCACTGTTTTAAATTGTGATTTGTAAATTCACTAACGAATTGACTTATTTTTTGGCAGTCACCATTACACATTAATAGTGACAGCTGCAAGTGTAGGTGAGAAACCCTTTCCTTATATATAAATAGGCCTCTTTAGAGTATGCTGGAAAATTTAGACGCCTTTATGAAGTCATTTACTGGATAGAGGGGACCGCCTGTATCACTGCACTATTAAAATCATCAAGTGTCTTTGTGATCATCAAGATAAACTAGAAATAATGTTTGTTCTAAAAGGTTCTTAATAACATTTCTCTAATGACAGAAGTGCTGATTATCAATTATTAGAATTTAATTCACCAAAATGATTCGTGTAATAAAGCTTTTTTATGCCCCTGCCATAGCAGAGGGGGCATTAAGTTTTACCCTTGTCTGTCTGTACGCACATGTATGTACGTCCCAAAAACTGGTTTCTGTTCTCTAACTTAACTTAAGTTTGCCTCAACCAAAATATTATCAAACTTTAATATACACAATGCTTATTACCACAAAACACAGATCAAGTTTGAATTTTGGTGGCGTCACTTTTACCGTTCTAGACTTATGCCCCTTTACAAATTGAAAAATTGCTAAATTTTTTGTTTCCGTTCTCTAACATTAGTTTGCCTCAACCTAATGTTATCAAACTTATACACAATGCTTATTACCACAAAACACAGACCAAGTTTTAATTTTGATTGCGTCACTTTAACTGATCAAGTGCTGCCCCTTTATAAATGGAAAAATTGCAAAATTTTTAGGTTCCATTCTCTAACTGAGCTTGCCTCATACAAATGTTATCAAACTTTACACAATGCTTATTACCACAAAATACAGATCAATTTAGAATTTTGGTAGCATCACTCTATCCGTTCTAGAGTTATGTCCCTTTATAAATGGAAAAATTACAAATTTTTAGTTTCCGTCCTCTAACTTAAGTTATCCTAAACCAAATGTTATCAAACTTATACACAATGCTTATTACCACAAAACACAGATCAAGTTTTAATTTTGATGGCGTCACTTTAACTGATCTAGAGTTCTGCCCCTTTATAAATGGAAAAATTGCAAAATTTTTAGTTTCTGTTCTCTAACCTAAGTTAGCCTCAACCAAATGTTATCAAACTTATACATAATGCTTATTTCCACAAAATACAGATCATGTTGGAATTTTGGTGGAGTCACTGTAACCATTCTCGAGTTATGCCCCTTTATAAATGGAAAGAAAATGCAAAATTTTTAGTTTTAGTTCTGTAACTTAAGATTGCCCCAAACATTATGAAACCTTTATACAATACTTATAACCACAAAACTTAGATCTGACATGTACAAATTTGGGTAGCGTCACTTTTATCGTTCTGAAGTTATGTTCCTTTATAATGTTGTATGCAGCGGGGGCATCATCTGTGTCCATGGGGACACATTCTACATTTATTTTTTTAAAGTAGGTCTGGCTAAAAATTGAAAGGACTGGCAAAACTGTCTTACAGGATCCAATGTTCACAAGTACTACTTTAAAATCTAAAAACTTTTGAGAGAAAATACAAAACTGGCTGATCAGTTAAAACAAACGAGACTCAAATTAAAAGAACAGTTGCTCATCAAGGTATAAACCAAATAAAACAGCTATCACATATACATATACCGGTATATATATATAGAAAGAAACATATTTGAATCATGGATTGACATCTTGGTTTGATATAACTTCATTATACATTTTTTGTAACATGCCTAAATTCAATATATTGATGATGAAAAAACTCAATACATTAAAGAGTTTGGTGGTGAAAAACCCAATTTGATATTTGCTTGAAGGGTGAATTGGAGTTAATAATGCAATTGAAAAAAACTTTAATTGGTAAAAACCCCAATTTGTGAATTCTTGCTCTGTTATATATGCTAAATCTGATTAGTTCAGTTTGTGGGGAACCAGTACTGGTAAATCAATAATATGTGGTGTGTTGTACATGTATCAGAATAACAATATCTCATCAATGGGGATTAGTTGGTCAACCACCTTAGTCATGGTTGCCATGATCTATTGGCATGTTACAGCTTAAAATTAAAAGGCCAAACCTCAGAAAATAACAATAAGGCCTATTAATATTCTTGTGTAAGAATTTCATCCTTCATTTAAATAAATGCCACAGGATTATTATTAATTTACATGTAAAACAATTCTAGAGGTCAATACACAATCTCAAGCAATAGACAAAATACAAAACTAAAAGTACAGCCGATTGCTGAAATGTATTATTACATGTATTTGCAAGACTTAAAATATTATATTGTTCACAACTTTTTTTGGGTTCAACCTAACATTTTATAAAACTTGGATTTCATTGTGGCTAGCTATATATATAGTCTAAAAAAACATCTGACAATTACAAAAGCCAATACTATTGTGACATTAATTTGAGAACAACAAAAAAGATGTATATTTTAGGGATATATAATTGGTCATACAATAACATGTAGATTTGAAATTTTATTTTTATTGTGATGTCAGATTTGAATGTCGACTTCAGGAATGGGGGTTGGTTAAAGACTGGATGTCAATCAGAGTCTTATATATGTATATAACAGGGATTGAAGTTAAAATTTTGGCATGGTAGCCCACAGCTTTAATTTTGTAGCCCACATATATAGTCCTATACAAGAAAAGCAGAAATTTAAAAGCAATTATCTGTAAAGACCAAAATTAGCTGGAAATGCATGGTTACGGATTTTTTAAATTTAGACATAAATTTGAAGGACCTCCTAATATATATTGAAAAACATAACTTTGATTTATTAAAATGCTTTGGTTACCATGGAAACGGCATGCACATTTTCCATACTCCACATTTCTTATGAAAATATAGCAAAAATATACAAAGACGTATTATGATGCTTTCCCTGCAAAATAAATCTCCATTACTGTTTCCATACAACAGAGTGATATTCAAATAATTAAAAAATTAGAAGAAAGATAACTTTATGTAGATAAAAATAAGTTTGCTGTCCCATCAAACTTAGTAATATGGCCTGGATTCGGTCCAGCTCACCTGTTTTTGAACACAAAAAAAATAATTTTGTCAAAATCAGAAGAATTAATTCTTTTACCCATTTTGAAGAAAAAATATAAAACTACATATTTCAAAACAAAAATTGGTGGGGTTTATGCTTATTTAGAAACATTAGCCTATTGAACTCCCCCTTTTTTCCTCATTTTAAACAAGAGTTATTTCCCCTTGCAGAACTCTTCAGTGTAAAAATTAATAAGGAGTGTGTGAGTGGCAGACCACAGACACAATATTAATCTGAACACTATTTTTTATGTTTACTTTATGTTTCAGGACATTTTATAAAATTTCTAAAGAGATAGTTTATTTTATTTTATCACTTTTTTCAGTTATTACCTAATGACTAATGTGTCAGCCTGGAAGTTCAATAAGGCCAAGCACCATACGAATGATGTTGGATGTGGTATGCCAGTTGTACAGGAGAAAAAATCTAGGAACAGGGTAGATAATGAAAAACTGGAACATTTTATTGATTACATACTGTCATCTAACATTGTAAAGGATTTGCCTTATGGTACAAAGACCATGAAACTTTCTTCAGGAGAGATTGTTGAAGTCCCAAACCTCATAAGAAGCTTAGCACCATCCTCACTGATTAGCCAGTACATACAATATTGTGAAACAGAAGATATCGAACCATTAGGTATAATAGAATATTAACTGTTACAATTGGTCTTAGCTCACCTGGTAAAAATTATTATTTGAACTTCTACATGTAAAAAAAATATATTGTGGCTGTAATGTAATACTAGGTGTATACCTCTTCAAATGAATGCAAGACAATATGAAGAGAGAATCATGCATGGTGATTACCCCTGAAAATTTAATAATTTAGAGTTTGCATATTTTTCTTTGAAATTTGCAAATGTTTCAATTTTACTAATCAGAGATATAAAGACGCAAGATCTGAATTAAGTTGTACCTATATATAATAACCACATGAACATTAATTTTATCTTCCTCCCACTTAAAATTGGATCTTAAAGATTCAAAATTTACACTTCATATTACAGGTACCTCAACATTATACAAGATTTTAAATGATTGTTTTGCATCTGTACGAAAATGTATTGAGGGATTAGACTACTATGTGGCTGAAGGGGGAAGATCTTTCCTAGACCTGGAAAACATTATAGAAAAATTAGAGATCACTGATGAGAGAAAGAAAGAGATGATTTCATGTCTTCTTAGTGGTAAAAGCTATCTAAAGTCAGACTTTAAGGTAATATATATAGAGTATGCAGATATAAACCAGAATATTTTGAACAATGATATTGGAAATTTGTTAAAATAAAAAAACCTTGAATGGCTAATAAATCCAAACATGGGCAATATGTTCCTCATAACTTCATATTAAAATAAGATTTATTTATGGCAAGCCATTGTACTTTTTATTCTAACTTTAAGATATATCATATGATATGTAAGATATATCATATAATATGTAAGATATCTCATATAATATGTAAGATATCTCATATGATTTATAAGATATCTCATATAACATTTATATATTTCAATTATTATAGTTTTTATGAGATATATTGTACTAACTTTATAAAATATATCATATATACTTTATAAGATATCAAGATATCTTCTAAATACTTTTTATATAAGAAAACTTATTAATATTTTTTATGTAGCATATCTTATATAGTTTATAAGCTATCTCTTAGGGATAGTTTATTAGATATCTCATGTAATTTGTAAGATATTAAGAAAATTAACCATCCAACAATAAAATAGAGCTTTAGAGGAAATATGTTCAAAAGTAGCAACCAAACATAAATAATCTTTACAAGATCAAGTATTAATTTTATGCCATCAGCCATCAAACACAAATGTAACATAGGACACTAGCATTCAAATAATGTTTGTTAATATACATGATATATGTTTTACCTTCAAAAATTGTCAAATATTGACTTTAATTACAAGAACAAATTATTTTGATAGGTTCATATAGAGGCTGAATCAAATATAGCAGATCATTGCAGACTTTTTGCATTGAGTGAAGGTGAAGTGCAGTATGGTCACAGTCATACAGAAATTTGTCTGCAATGCAGAAATCTGGATGAAATCATGAATGAAATTTCCACAATTGTTCAGAATGTCAACTGGGAGAACAAAGATGCAGTACTTTTTCAGGTACTATACATGTTTTTTTCTACTATAAAAGAATTATAACATGATTGCATCATTATGTATTTATGATTTAGAATGTTCTTGAGGCATGTTCTTAGTACATGTATCCAGGATTCAACTCCCTTTTTGACCATTAGTCAAGTAGGTTATCATTATGCCATTTCATTGAGAGAGGTTTTCCTTTTTTTAAATATTTTTGTCTGATGAATGCAATATCTGTGTTTATAATCATTTTTTTTAGTCCCCTACTGACGAAGTCGAAGGGGACTTTAGGTTTGCACTCTGTCCGTATGTCTGTCCGTCCGTCTGTCCATCCGTCAGTCTGGCAAATCAGTTTTCCAGACTTTTTTCTTCATGCTTCAAGATATTGATTTGATATTTGGTGTATTGTTTTATCATGACAAGTTACAGGTCAAGTTCAATTTTCACGATTTTAGCTTTTCTCCTTGTTCAGTTTAAGCCCTTTCCCTAGAAATAAATTTTTGATGAAATACTTATTTATTACTAGATTTCTGTTCAAAGGGAAATAACTCATTTTTTAACTTTACCTAGAATTAAATTTTTTATGAAATACTTATTAATTACAAGATTTCTGTTTAAAGGGAAATAACTAATTTTTAAAAAGAATTGTAATAGACATTGTATTAAGATAAATGACATTTTGGATTTTTTTTTTTTTTTTTTTAGTAAATTGTTTGAACAATGTTGAAGAATTTAGTGGTAGGTTTGTTTGTTATTTTATGTAGTTTACACCTTGACAAGTTATAGATGATCAAGTTAGAATTTCATTCCATTACAATTTAATTTACAATCAATTTTTAACCGGTAGGGGACTATGTATTGCCATGCAATACTCAAAGAATGCTTGTTTAAATTGATATTTGATTACAAGTGGAATATGCTTCTAATAGGTTGAGTCAGCTGTTGATAGCATTACAGACTGGAAAGCCCATATAATGAGATCAAGAAACCAAGAGGATGCAATGTTAGATCGTGTACGAGAATTGAAAGATGGACAAGTATTAATGACCTGTGATTGGGCAATGAAGATGTTGCCAAGAAAATATAGGGAGGGCCAAACCGACTGGTTTGCAAAGAGAGGCATGAACTGGCACATTTCCGTGTCAGTTTTTAAAGAACAGGGATGCATCAAAAACTTCACACATGTGCATATATTTTCAGCTCAGGTATGAATTCTATATTTCGACTTGCTTGAATAACATTTTATTCACTCATCAATTATTTATGTTACTTTAAGATATATTGTGATAAGAACATGTTGTCACTGCATATATCAAACTATGTAGTAAATGTGCATAAAACAACACGTAAACTCACATACAGTGAAACAAGAACAAAAAAATGCAATGCAACAGCACTTTTATTTTTTTTCTGGATCAGGTTTTAACCTTGAGGCCTTCAACAAAAAGAAACAAAAAGAAAGCACCAACAGCAAACAGTAGCTCTACATCTATGCCTTTTTTACTCACAGATGCAGGGCTATTGACAAATTACAGAATAACTAATAAGATATGTTTACAAACTCTTTTGTCAATTACAGGGCAATTGTGCTACAACAATGACAAGAGAAATTTGTAGGAAATAATTGTCAGGAAGTAGAAAGAATTTACATGTATGTGCACAAGTGTTGCAAAGAAAAACAGAAAAAAAGTATGAAAACCAACATTTTTCGCATATTTTTTGTTTCAAATTTAAGTTTAGAAATACTTGTAAAACTAGCTATTTGTCTTATTTAGTTAACTTTTGGTTATTCAGATATCTCAAGATTCCCCTATAACATCATCTTTGATCAAAGATACTGTTGCTGATCTTCATACCTTGATACCAGATATTCAAGAAATCCACATTTATTCAGACAATGCAGGATGCTATAAAAACACATTAATGATGGCTTCACTCAGAAGAGATGTTGGCAATAACCTCAAATCGTACAACTTTTCAGAAGCTCAAGATGGCAAAGGTATGAGCTGCAGCATTTATTATATACACATGACAAAAAATGCATATAATTGAAATTCAATTCTTCTTGAATAATTGAGAGGTCTTTCCCCTCCGAAACATGTTTAATTTGTTTATTGATTGATTGATTGATTAGTTGGTTGGTTGATTGGTTTATTAATTGGTTGGTTGATTGGTTTGTTGATTAATTAAACACGTGGGAAAGGGTCTATTGAAACAAGCGAAAAAGAAACAAATGAGATCTTGGACCCCGTATTAAACACACGAGACAGAAACATGCATGCAATGATTGATTCAGAGCTCCAGATAAGAATTCACAAATTGGGGTTTTTACCCACCATTTTTTTATGTAATTGGGTGATAAAGTTTTTTAATTGCATTATCAATTCCAATTCACCCCTCAAGCAAATATCAAATTGGGTTTTTCACCACCAAGCTCCTTAATGTATTGGGTTTTTTCATCAACACAATATTGAATATTTAGGCATGTTATAATCACATTATATCAACCCCAGATGTGTTTCTTTCTTTGTAGAATATGTGCTAGCCGTTTCATTTGGTTTATTCACTGACGAGCAATTGTACATTTAATTTGTGTCCCGTTTTAAACGTTCTGTCAGTTTTGTATTTTCTCAAAACTTATGTAAACTGCAGCTGGTGTCACTAGTTGGACAGGAACTAATTGCCTTTCTAGATCCCATATGATCACCCTACAGTTTAATTATAGTTGGGGTAGGTGTGGCTAAGTGTTTAGATTTTTGTGTAATATATGTGAAATTTAGGTGCTGTAAGAAAGTTTTGCCAGTCCTTTCACCTATTTGCCAGATCTACTTTTTAATAAAAATAAAAAGTAGTTTCCAGATTTCAGATATACCCCCAAAACCTTGAGGTTTATAGGGTGGTTTATAATGACGGAGACCACATTCAACTTAAATTTACAAATAATTCTGCAACATCAAGTAAATAAATGACAATGTTATACTGCACTTGCCAATAAGACAACTATCTTAAGCATCTAGAACAATTAGACCAAAACAAAGAAAGTGTCAAGCTGCATTGACGTAAAAAACGGATATGTGTATTCACTCATCAACTAAAATGAAAAAAGTAATATATAAACTGTTTTCCTTTCATTCAATTTACATAAATCTGGGTTAAGTTGTCCCTTATCAGAACTTTTGGTTTCCGATGCTTTCAAACTACATATCATGTCATATAAGGGAGCTACCATTTGATTTTTATGGGGGGGGGGGGCTAGGATGAAAAATTTTGTCCTGCATTTTTTTTTAGTTGTAATCTCTGTCCTGCCTTTTTATTTTTCACTCTAATCGGTCCTGCCTTTTTTTTTTATTAGTTTATCCTGACTTTTTTTACATAAATTGTCATCCTGCCTTTTTTTTTTGCAAAGTTGCTCATCCTGCCTTTTTTTTTACTCAAAACTCCTGTCCTGCCTATTTTTTTCAAATTTCATCCTAGCCATCCCCCCCCCCACCCCCCACCCGTAGCTCCTTAAATTGATTTGGCCTTTTTCCAACTGATTTCGTTTTTGATGGAACCCCGTGATTATCGCTCTAGCAATGTTCTCGTTATGGTACGCAAACACGCATGTAGCCTGGGATCCTGGCCAACTGCTTGACAATAGACTGGATCCTGGCCAACTGCTTGACAGTAGACTGGATCCTGGTCAACTGCTTGACAGTAGACTGGATCCTGGCCAACTGCTTGACAATAGACTGGATCCTGGCCAACTGCTTGACAGTAGACTGGATCCTGGTCAACTGCTTGACAGTAGACTGGATCCTGGCCAACTGCTTGACAGAAGACGAAGTATTAGATTGGGTCAGGATGCCAGGCTAGACAGCATGTCACACGCTAATTGGATAAACGCCGAGAAGATCGAAATGTTTTTATAAACACGTGTACCTTTTGAGCAACGGAAAATTCCAACAGGGACCCATTACAGCTACTTGATGCAGGGCTCTATTTTTAGAACGAAATGATATTTCCAATCATAAATATTATAAAAATAGATTTACGCGACGACTGTAATCAAGTAAGGGTAAATAACGCAAACGATAGCGAATAAAAGCGTTAAGAACCCATGTTTTTGGCATATAATTGGGTTTTCCTTTGAATTAATTGGGTTGTTGAACCCTGCAATGGGCAATTGCATTGGATTTTTAATTATTTTTATTGCGTGATCACGCAAATACGCAGCTTATCTGGAGCACTGTTGATTGATTGATTGATTGATTGATCGATTAAACACGTTGGATAGGGTCTCTTGACACAGGCGAAAAAGAAACAAATGAGACCTTGGACCCCGTATTAAACACATGAGACGGAAACATGCATGTAACAATTGATTGATTGGTTGGTTGGTGGGTGGGTGGGTTGATTGATTAAACACTTTGGATAGGGTCTCTTGAAACAAGTGAAAAAGAAACAAAGGAGATCTTGGACCCCGTTTTAAACACGTGAGAAATTTTAGGGGCCATTGGCGAGTGGGCCCCTGCTAATTTCAAACCCTGAATTATATTGATTCAGTTGTGATGGTAAATAGACACTGATAGATAAGTCTGATAACTTTTTATAGTTTAATGTTTGGTCACCTATAGCTATTTACAATGATTATGTGGAAATATGATCTTATTTCAAAAAGAGGGCAGCTCTGCAAATATTATTATACTAGTGCATGAACTACTTGCTAGAAACTGAATGTTTTTACCACAACTTTGTATGTTTCAACTGGGATATGTATATGTACATATAATATAAAAAAAAACATGTCTTTTTCAGGACTTCTGATCCATGTTTGGCACGTTGGTGATTATTGGAAGGGTGAATGTTCATGACAGTCCTCTATTACAAAGTATATCACTGGATTGAGCTTTTTGTCCAAGTGTATTATTAAAGTGCTTTGCTTTGAGCTCAGTTCATTGTTATGCAAATGCATTCTTTGTGAAATGAAGATTTGACAGACAACTCACATCTGCACATGATCTGCTGCAAGGTAATATGATTAAAACTGTCAGCTAAAGGAGTTGTACCATCCATTCAATGTTCCCATTTATGGGGAGATTAAATCATTTTATTTGCACTTGAGCCAAACATTTTTTTGTCCATAAGCCAAATAAAAAAAGCACAAATTTACCAAACAATGATACTCCTCCTACTAAAAATATGATGCTACATGTAGGTGGTTTTGTAACACCTTTTTTAACATCTGTGATGCCTGCTGATGAGTCCTGAGTGTAAAAGATCTTTCACTTATACATACCGGTAATGTTCCTAAGTATAAATTATATTTTTTATCCTTTTGTCCTTCAATCCTGTTCATACATGTATCTAAAAGAATTTTAATCAGTTTGTAGGAGTTATGAGCATCTGTATTGGAATCTGCCATATCTGGTATATTATCATTACTATCAAACCATAATAATATATCTTTAATTTCCACATTTAAACAAAAACTTTTACTAATGATACTGGGAAGATCCTTAACAAATTTTTAGTTTTTTTTGTGGAGAAACCCAAGTAAGAAATGACCTCCTCAAAGGAACATAAATAAATGAAATACAACCATACAAATATTACATGCATACTACAATCACATCATGCAGAAATGCACCTAATGTGGTCCTCCTCTATTTTTAAGTTTTTGCTGCCATCCCAAATCAAATTTTTAAACTTATTTTATTGGAATAATTTGGCAATCCTTCCAAATCTTTTGCTTCTTTACGTAAATCTCTCCAGAATCGGAGCACACTCCGCTAGCTGTGTTCCCTTAACGGATCATTTATAAAAATGTTAATGTATTCACATAGAAGTTATTTCAAAGTTAAAATGTTGAAAGGAAATCCTCCAATGTAACTTGCACATGCACAAAATTTATTTACAGGAATGTACATATAATATACAGGAAGCAATCATAGCACATTGGCCAATATGTAGATTTGATATTAAAAGCAATGTCTAGCTAAATAAAATCTATGATCGGTCAGCACTGATTTAATGTAGTGTCTCCTACATGACAGTCTTGGTTGACCTGATAATGGTTTACTTTTACAACGTGTGACTTGGATGTAGAGTTGTCTCATTGGCACTCGTAACACATCTTCTTATATATATATATATATATTGAACAGTAAAACGCAATATTGAATATATATAAGACTGCTATTTTCAGTGTTTGGTACAGGTTGACTGTCACTGGGCACAACAGTTCAACATAGAACCCTATGGGGAAAACCAGAGAACTCTTTTTGTCAGAAAACACTGTCAAACATCCAAACATACTATCCACACTGATCTGTGTCCACACTTGTTTATATATATAAAAAAGTATCTAAAATAGAAATTTTTTACTCTGGTGCACCGAAAATGTTGCATCAGAAATGAGATTTAACAAAGTTATTTAGACTGAAGAACTTATAGATTCTTTGTCACTTTGTATGCTGATCATATGGGAAAAAAGAGTGATATTATACATTCTAACCCCGCATCAATTGTGAAACAATAGTTCTCTCCTCTAGAAATTTTAGTTTTCAAGATGCGAGGCTTGCCAATCAATATACACATTTAAGATTTCACTGTCAAGAGTAGAGAAATAAGTTATTGACAGATATTCTGTATGGGAATGTTTCTCTTGATATTTTTAAACAATACATTTATGTTACTATCTTTGTTTTTCTACTATGACCTGCAGAGATGTGTTCTTTTTGTGTGACATCAATGATCTTCAGGCATGATTATTGGTAGCCTTTTTTCCTGATGTAACAATGGCAAATTCTGAGAAAAGCAAGAACCTTTCAGCAGATCCAGGTTGTTTATAAAGAGAGGGGGAATTATTCCATATAACAGAAAAAACATATTTGATTTCATGCCAAAAAATTATATACAAGAGGGGTTCATCAGCAGAACTTGTTTTACAATAGAATTTAACTTTGCATTACATTAAAATACAATATGGAAAAAGAAAATGTAGACAATATATGCTTTAAAATTATGAACATTGACATTTAATGAAAAAAAAGACAATTTGCATTGGACAGAATTATAAATTTTCTTATTATACCTGCTTTAAGATAAGAAACTATATAAAAGAGGGACGAAAGATACCAGAGGGACAGTCAAACTCATAGACTGAAAATAAACTGACAACACCATGGCTAAAAATAAAAAGACAAACAGACAAATAATAGTACAGAAGACACAACATAGAAAACTAAAGACTAAGCAACACGAACCCCACCAAAAACTGGGGATGATCTCAGGTGCTCGGGAAGGGTAAGCAGATCCTGCTCCACATGTGGCATCCGTCGTGTTGCTTATGTTATTACAAATCCGGTAAATAGTCTAATTCGGTAGGTCACATTCATGAAAAGGGAAGGGGATTGTAGGTAAGATGTACAAGTTCTGTTGCTCGCTCTAAATCAAGAGAAAAAATCTGAATATCCAAAAAGCCAGAAAGGGATTTAAAACATTATAATCAACACAAAGAAAACTGAACAAAAAGCTGTATTGCAATATGATATCATGCAGTTCACATTATTCCTATTATTACATGTATTACAAGTTTTTGAATTTTTTTTCTCTTAAATTTGAATTCAAAAGTCCTACAAATAACTGTCATGACTGTTGAGTCCTGTAATTAAATTATTGATTGAATAATGAATGATTAGTTAAGCTGATCAGTAAATAAAGAAAACGCTTGTTTTAAATAAAAGAGTGTTATTATGTCATAAACTATACTGAATCAACTTCAAATTTAAACCAAATTCATATTTAACCGCTCTAAAATGCATAGACAATTGAAATACAAAACAAAAACCTGAGACTACTATAACACAGAGATTGGTCACTTCCTGTGTTAATAGTAGTCTCAGACAAAAACAAAACTGACTTGAACACAGTATATTCAAGAATGGGACAAAAATGAGATATTTATTTTTCTGATATCAGAAAAAATCTTCATAGTATCAAATCAGAATGAGAGTTCTTATTATTGCGATAATCAATTAAATCGCATTATTTACTAAATAATAAAAACCTCATGATAATTTCTGAATTTACAGTACTTAGCTTGTCGACCTCTGCGCTAAAAAATTTAAGTTTCCTAGGCCCAAATGTGGTTGAAATACTGACAATTTTGCTAACTTTTACCAAAAAACCTCTTTTTTATGACATAACTGGATTATTACTATTTCAGAAAAAGCTGCATACAGTTATATATGTATCACATGTCATATCAGAATGCTAGTTTGTATTATTTCAAAAAGTTATTACATTGTATTCAATTAATCAAAAAAACATCAATTACTTTTGAATTGATAGTTTATTTTTGATAGCCCAAAATATACCAGTACATACATTTGTTTATTTATACATCTGAATACTATTCATAACAGAACTTATCAAAATGAATGTTTTGCACAAGACAGTCATGGCAGTTCACAATTACAGGAGTCATTATAAACATAGTGACATCATTTATACAACCAAATTTTATTGTTGATATATATAAACTGAAATCATTGCAGAATTTTTTTTTTAAGGATTTATTGTTTGTTAGTCATTTACTTCAAATAATTAATCTGTACTAAGATAAAGAGATGTGGTAGGATTGCCAATGAGATGACAGTCTGAAAACTATTCATCAGAGTCCATATAATGTCTGTTAGCAGTTATAAGTCACTTTACAGACATCAACAATGAATAAAAACTTTCATTGTTTTCATGCAGCATAGGAAAAAGAGGAATTGCAGCTTTTTGGCTTTATACAAGAAAATAAAAGAAATATAATAATATAAATAAGAAAATAAGAGAAACAAAAAAGTCAGGACTTAGCCACTGGACTATATATAAAGTGCTCCCTTACTAATCCTTAGAGGAGCTGCTGTATACTTAGAAAAGAAAGATGTTGGGGACTTATCCACAGCTAACAGCATTTTGTGACTTAGGAACAACAGAGTAGATGCGGAGATACTCCATTTTGGCCAATCTGCCCTATTTGCTCCAACCTATTAAAATTAATGCCTAGGGTGAGAATTAAACCCATGTATGTACATATACTCTATTGTTCTCTATGTACATATATGAAAAATGTCAAATGCAAAACAAATGCTGTAATGTAAATATGGTAATTTACATCATTACACCCTCAATTTTTTATAAGGACCTAGAATAGGAAGTCCCTGGACCTAGCTAGACCTATTTCTTAAGCAAGGTGTATTATATAACTCTTGAAAACATTAAAATGCAATTGTAAAATTAATTATATCTACGGTTAAACAATAATAACACAATAGTGGTTATTTCTAAGTATTCAGTAACAACAACGTGAAATTTAAGTAAACAAACATCAATGAACGACCACGTGTTTGTCTACTGTGCTTGAATATAAAACGACCCATCAGCTTTATTTACACGAATTTTTGCTAAACCACAGTTAAACATGCTTGTTTTTATTACAAGTTTTATAAAAAATGTATTTGTTGTTATGACTTGTGTATGCATGGAAATATAATGAAGATAACATTGATTTTTACCATAAAAAATTGAATACACAACATTCCAGAGGTATACACACAAAACACATCCCACTTTTGTAACAATGGATGGTAACGTATAGCCACTTACATAACAGTAAATGCCATTGGATAAGCTACCCTACACAATAAATAATTTGCATATTCATGAGCGGACACAAGATTGCTTGTTTTGTTTTGATGGAAAAATTGTTTTGATGGAAAAATGTAAACATTGGAATCTGCCATTTTGACGTAGGAAACAAACTAATTTTCAATCTTGTATTAAAGGACAGTGCGTACATTGCCAGCATATCATGCATAACCAGTCATGTGAAAATATATCTTTTAATTTGTTTTCTACACTTTCTATTCTATGTTTTAGTTAATTTAATGTTTTAATTTCCTACAGAACGGAACATCGTTCTGAAAGACGTCGTAGAAAAAATTATAGGTGTCGCTGTTTGTGGGCGTAAACATTTTACATACAGGTAGTTTTTGTGTTGACAGATTGACCTTTATCTGTCAGATTCAGGCGTTTGCCATTCAACTGGAAAATAAGAAGAACTAAAGTATGTCATATGAATTGATATTCAGTTTGTTAATGTCTATTATTTTCAGTATCTGCCAGGTGTAAATTTAGTTTCTAAATATTTACCAATCAAAATGTATGGAAAAAAGAAATTTCATAATGTAAATTGATTCAAACCATGTTAGACTGACAATAAATCTATACTACTAAAGGAAGAGACAAATTTCATTGAGCCACAACTCCTCTGAAACCATACAAAGTCGGAAATATTTGTGATATGACGTATAAATGTAATGTTTTGTACTTCCTAAATTTGTCTTTGAAACAATCTTTTTTCCACAGAAAACGCCAATTTTTGAGAAAATATCCAAATTCGGAGACCATTATTGATCCATGTCTTATATGCTTTCTCGCATGCTCAGTCGATGTACTGCCCAACAACTCGGCCCACGACCAACTCGCACCACTCAAAAAAAAGAAATATATTAACAAACACGAAGAAATGTGTTTAATCATTAGATTGTTTTCTTGTCTTAGTAAATTCCTCCTTTCTCGGAACACCCGTGTCACACAGACACAGAACTCGCACCACTCGAAAAAAAAAAAATACTACAAACTTGCACCACTGAGGAAATGATTTAAATCATCAGAGAGTTCTAGATTGTCTTCTTCTTCTCTGAGTTATTTCCTCCGTTCTTGGAGCACCCGTATCACACAGAAAGTGATTCGCACCTTTTCGAAAAAAAAAAGAAAGAAATACTACAAACTAGCACCACTGAGAAATGTTTTAATCATCAGTGTTCTAGGTTGTCTTCTTCTCTGAGTAATTTCCTCCGTTCTAGGAGCACCTGTGTAACACCGATACAGAATCTAACTAATTGGACATTCAAACTCCTATGGAAGAAAAACTGACAAACTAATAAAAACTATCAACATAATGCATCAGTGCATAAAAACAATTTGAGAAACACGAACCCAAGCTGTGTATCACCATAAACATTTCAAGTAGTCTTCAAGCCGCACTCGCGTGGGTTTTTTTCTAGTATATAAAATGACAGAACCTTCGTGAGCACATCCACAAACACCACTCCCCCACATTGTCATTGGGCAAACACTGAATCTTCCTCAGATATAAATCTATGTGTGTATTAGTGTATTCTTACCTGGATCAATCATGATCCAATTTCTGGTCTCAATATCAAGTCCACAGCGACCTTCTACGAGGGAAATGCCATCAGTGGGACGTCTCCCTTCTGGAACATTATCCCCCACTAAAAGCTTGACCAGACTTGATTTCCCAACTGCGAATTGCCCGGTCACCATGCAGCGCATGTCAAATGATTCATAGCTTCCACTGCCAAGCAATTTGTTCAACATGGCAGGTCGGTCGAAATCTGGAAATATTTTTTTCCAAATGGTCAATTATTGATGTATTGCTGATGATGTCTCAAGAAATCTGTGCTTACACCTTATAAATAGTGACTAAATAGTATCATTCCTCAGCATTCATGGATATTCTTATTTTTATCCTACATTTTAGTTAAACTGTTGCTAGCTACATGGAAATAATTCCAATTTTTTGACAATTCTGATAAACTTATTATGAATTTTAACTTTTTGACTGTCAGATTTAAAGCATACTTACAATCCAATAAGATTTGTTCACCAATATTGTTGCTATCAAAGTATTGCCTAAAATTTCTATACCTACATTTAATGTATTAAAATATTGTATAAAATGGCAAAATTTGTATACTATTCTTTTACAAAACGTCTTCTTTATTTATAAAAATTCGTAAGGGTTCGGCGGAACCCAGTGTCTCGCCTACTTTTTCTGTTAATCGCAGGCTCAACAAAAATGAGGAAGTTAATCAATAAAAATATTCCTCTTGATACTATCTTTTGATTGAAAGAAGCTTCTGTCCAAGTTTGGTAAAAATCCAGGATAGTTTATGAATCTAATAAATGTTTAAAAACTTTAACTGCAGACTGAATGTAATGTTAACTGGAAAAAACAAAATTTCCTTCTAGATACTAGCATTTGATCATAAACAAGCTTCTGTCCAAGTTTGGTACAAATCCAAAATAGTATAAGAAAGTTATTAAAATTTTAAAAACTTTAACCACAGAGTGAATATGTTGTTTCCTGGCAGAAAATCTAAGTCCATTTAAAAGTAAAATATGGAAAAAATGGATTTATTTTTTTACAAAATTTCCTTCTAGATACTAGCTTTTGATCATAAACAAGCTTCTGTCCAAGTTTGGTACAAATCCAAAATAGTATAGGAAAGTTATTAAAATTTTAGAAACTTTAACCACAGAGTGAATGTAATATTTCCCGGCAGAAAACTAAGTCCATTTATAAGTAAAATACAGAAAAAATGGAATTTTATTTTTACAAAATTTACTTCTGGATACTATCTTATGATCATAAACAAGCTTCTGTCCAAGTTTGGTAGAAATCCAGAATAGTTTAAGAAAGTTATTAAAATTTCAAAAACTTTAACCACAGAGTGAATATTTGTGGACGCCGCTGACGACGACGCCGACGGAATGTAGGATCGCTATGTCTCGCTTTTTCGACTAAAGTCGAAGGCTCGACAAAAATCAGCATATTCAAACATCATTTTCAACTCAAATATGTAATATTCAGTTAGATATATATAAATGTACAATATAATTACATCCTTTCGTAAGTTTTACGGACGCCATCACAGACAGACCATTATGGAATATCCGTTTCACAGATGATAGCGGATATGTTCCTAATGTCGTAACCACAATCCCATCCCCTTTTCCCGAATGTGACCTACCGAATAAGACTTATTTCTGGGTTTGTACTTACATAAGCAACACAATGGGAGCCAGATGTGGAGCAGGATCTACTTACCCTTCCGGAGCACCTGAGATCATCATCCCAGTTTATAGTGGGGTTCATGTTGCTCAGTCTTTAGTTTTCTATGTTGTGTTTTGTGTACTATTGTTTGTCTTTTGGTCTTTTTCATTCTTAGCCATGGCGTTGTCAGTTTATTTATGACTTATGAGTTTGAATGTCCCTCTGGAATCTTTCGCCTCTCTTGTCAACATGTTTCCATGGTAGATAATTAATCCCCAATTTTGGAAATACTAATTGTATCTCCCTTTAATTCTTCCAGAGAACATATTCAAGCTTAAAGTATAAGTAACCAATATTTTAGATTTTAATTAAAACACTGCTTTGTTAACCAAATATAAATAAAGAGCTGCGCCAAGAGCGCATGATACGCCCGCTGCTTTTTCAAAGAATAGAATACCATAACTCCTCAATGTCATATCAAAAATAAAAAAAAAAAAACAACAGTGCACACGCTGAAATGTCTCGTCTTCTTTACTAACCATTGATATTATCTTGATAGTCCTAAATATAAAGCTTTACTACAACTATCACATAAACTTAACATGATCCAAGAAAATGAGGTCGAGGTAAGATAAACCAAACAACAAATACATGTACACCTTACAATCATTCAATACACTAAATATAGTTGACCTATTGTTTATAGTTTCTAAGAAACAGACTTAACCAAGAAAACTAAACATTGACAAATGAACCATGAAAACGAGGTCAAGGTCAGATGAACCATGCCAGGCAGACATGTACACCTTACAATCAATCTATGCATTAAATATAGTTGACCTATTGCTTATAGTATCTAAGAAACAAACTTAACCATGAAAACTTCACATTGACCAATGAACCAATGAAAATGAGGTCAAGGTCAAATAAAACCTGCGAGACTGACATGTACTTCAAAAAATATTTCCATACTACAACTAAGTTGACCTATTGCATATAGTATTAGAAAAAAAGACCAAAACTCAAAAACTTAACTTTGACCACTGAACCATGAAAATGAGGTCAAGGGCAGATGACATCTGCCAGTTGGACATGTACACCTTACAATCATTCCATACACCAGATATAGTAGACCTATTGCATACAGTATAAGAAAAACAGACCAAAACACAAAAACCTAACTATAACCACTGAACCATGAAAATGATGTCAAGGTCAGATGACACCTGCCAGTTGGACATGTACACCTTACAATCCTTCCCTACACCAAATATACTAGACCTATTGCTTATAGTATCTGAGATATGGACTTGACCACGAAAACTTATTCTTGTTCACTGATCCATGAAATGAGGTTGAGGTCAAGTGAAAACTATCTGACGGGCATGAGGACCTTGCAAAATACGCACATACCAAATATAGCTATCCTATTACTCATAATAAGAGAGAAATTAACATTACAAAAAATCTTAACTTTTTTTTCAAGTAGTCACTGAACCATGAAAATGAGGTCAAGGACAATGGACATGTGACAGACGGAAACTTTGTAACATAAGGCATCTATATACAAAGTATGAAGCATCCATTTCTTCCACCTTCTAAAATATAAAGCTTTTAAGAAGTTAGTTAACGCCGCTGCCGGATCACTATCCCTATGTCGAACTTTCTGCGCCAAAAGTCGAAGACTCGACAAAAATGGGAGGTTATTTTAATAGATATAAACCAGTCACCAAAGTTTCATGAAAACTGCTCAAAGCGTTTTTGAATTTTTGTTCGACATGTTGATGACGGAAGGATAGACAGTTGGACAACAGTGTACCATTATACGTCCCCTAAACAATCATATAAAACGGAAATAGATTTGAGGAAAAAAGACAAAAGATTTCAGGCTGGATCACTTAATAAAATTGAGAAAGGAAATGGGGAATGTGTCAAAGAGACAACAACCCGACCAAACAACAGAAACTTATGTTCAGTAACATTTGGCCCAGTAGTTCCATAGATGTTTTTTAAATTTTTTTTTATCTGAAAACAGATGGACAGACAAGGACAATGGCTACCAATTGATGGCAAAAGCTCACATAGCCTTTCAGACCAGGTGACTAAAAATGATTTTTTTTTATTATTCAATTGTCAGGTTATTTAATTAATCAAAGCACCAAAGGCGCTATAGGCAGTTAATTAAAAAAATCAAAGGTAAACTTGGCAGAAGTTAAGATGAATATAGTGGAAGAATGGATGAAAATATTTTTCTCTAATTCTTCGTCAATTTATCCCTTTCTGCACCCATTGTATAAAAAAAATTTAATCAACGTGTGGTTCGTTTGATCTCAGTTCTTCATTGGTTAAAATCCAATTATGACGTCGAATTTACTTGCTTTCCTCTGAATTTCCTATTGTGACGGCATGAAAAAAGGCGACCATGCCTGATGACGTCACATAGAAAGAACACATCTTTTTACAGACGGAATAAGTTTGCCTGCATATTGTTTGAAAATCATTAGAGAAACAGATTCCACCACCAAATCTCGTGTAATACGATATTTATCCACTCTCGACAGTTAAATTTTAAATATTTAAAACGCTCGGCGAGCCTCGCGTTTTAAATTTGAAAATTTAACTGTCTCGAGTGGATAAATATCGTATCACACTCGATGCAGTGGTAAAATCTATATATCTCAGCTATTTCTCAAGTATCAAATAATGTTTGTACCGTAATGTTTCTGCTATCCAATCCTACCACTTTCAAAAGTTATTTCCAATTTATTTTTTAAAGATTTAATGTCTGAGATTATGCACATACACTGTCCCATGTTAGGGGAGAGTTTTGTGCCAGTTTACATGTTTAACCCACCACATTCTGTATGTACCTGTCCATAGTGAGGACCCAGTAATTTGGTGATTGTTGATTGTTGCTGTATATCATATCTATTTTTCATAATTGTTTTGTACATAAATCAGGCTGCTTTAGTTTTATTGTTTTACATTTGTCATTTCGTGGTCGTTTATATCTTACTATGCAGTATAGATTTTGCTAATTGTTGCAGGCTGCATGGAGGAATATTCTTTTCAGAATAATAATTTCAATTATGGTGTCCAACAGTGGTGTATGGTTTAATTCCACTATGTACTAGAGTTTGAATATGCCATATTAGCGCTTTTAGTTGGATCAGCTGGTGCCACTATGCACAATTATCAAATCATACCTGAAACTATCTGAAATGGTGTAATTTTCTTGTATACTAGTATTACAAGAAATGCTGATGTTGTTATAATGGCCTAGCAATGATGCAACATATATTTTTGAAGGCTGTACGGTTGCCTGTAATTGCTTACATCCACTTCATTTGAATTTTGGTGGATAGTTGTCTCATTGGCAATCATACCACATCTCCTTATTTTTAAAATAATTACACATGTCTAATCTATAATAAGCTATTAACACAACGTAATGTTTTGCCTATTTGTTATTTTGATAATGCAAATGTTACACTTAAAATAGTAATACTTTAACATGTAAGTGATAAGTCAATGAACCATGACTGAAGGTACAAGGCTAAACAATCTCTATGGAAATGAAAGGTGCCAATGCTTGTTCAACTGCAAACCAAATACCATTGACTTTTCATAAGTCGTTCCCTTTAAACAAACCTTAACACAAATTCAATTTCTAAGTCAATGAACCATAATGAGGGGGAGGGGTTATATAATATCCATGGAAATGAAACTTTTGAATACCAATACGTTCGCATACCAAATAGCTTTGACTTAAGATTACTGGTAATTTTAAACTGACATAATCATAATAATCACAAACTCATTCATGTAAACTAAGTAAAAGTTTCAAAGTCAATAGATCATGCATATGACTGAGGGGTGAGGACCAAATATCCTCTATGGAAATGAGACGTACTAATGCTTCTACACCTACATGCCAATTATCATTGACCTACCACTATTGGTTTCCCTAATACTAACCTAATCGAAAACTAATAAATGAAATTTCAAAGTAACATAAGTTAAAAAGAGCATGATTGAGGGGGCGGGGCCAAATAATCTCAATGGAAATTAGAAATGAAAAAGTTTATACAACTGCACACCAAATATCATTGACCTACCACTAGTGGTTCCCCCTAAACTGACCTAATCACAAACATATACATGTAAACTATGCAAAGTTTCAAAGTCAATAGACCATGACTAAGGGGGTGGGGCCAAATATTCTCTATGGTAATGAGATGTGCCTATGCTAACACAACTACTTACAAAATGTCATTGACCTACCAGAAACCAGACCTTATCACAAAATCACAAACTAATACATTGTTGATTCCGCCAAAACAGCATGCCTATATATATATATATATATGTCTCACTTTTTGACTCTGTCAAGGCAAAACAAAAATTGCAACAAATTTAATACAAATATTTTGTCCATCTTTTTTTAATATTCTTCATTTCTTAGATATATCAATGCTGCGTTCACACATAATTCGAATTCGATTCACATAATTAACTGATTTGAATTAGTTTAATACGCATTCGAAACGTTTAATGTCCAAAAGTAAATTCTACTTGGAATTGCAATACACGTCAAAATCGCTTTACTGTGAATGCAGGGGTTAAAATTAACATTTGGTACTGGACAGTCCAGGACCTTTGACACTCCAAACTGAAAGGTCCACAACCTAAATTCCAGGTCCTGCTTTTACTTGAAATAGTTCATAACTCAGTAAGATACTTTAATGTGCTTTTGGTGTTAAGTTAGCTTGTTTCATTGTCAGTGTCACTGTCGTTTAACATGTTTAATAATAAATGTAATTGTCTTGTATATTAATTTATGAATTCAAATAATCTTTTTTTTTTGTATTGGGAAGGCTGAGGGAGGCTGAGGGTATCACTGTGGGTGGGTGTGTTGTCTCAACAATTGATTATTTATTACTAATTATACCATTATATTAAACAGTTCAAATTCAAAACTGTTTAAGTGTATCATATCTAGTTGCACTATATATTATATTAGCTAGTTCCTCTGTGAAAATAAAGTAAGAAACTTCCAGATTTTTATAGGCCCTTCAAAATTGAGAAGAAATTACCTCATGGAATTGTAGTAATATGTTTAAACAATAAAAACATCTACATGTAATATCAATATTTATTAATGATAAGGAAAATACTGTCACATTTTATTGGTTTTTGACATGAAAATTTGTGAACTAAAAGTAATTTTGAGTTTCTGTGTAAAATATTTCCTGCTTTTTCTTTCTTTTCAATATATCTTTGGTTTTCAATTCTAGAGTTTATATTTCATCATGATAGATGTATTTTGTCTCATGCCTGGAATTATTATATTTTTATTGTATTTGATCGGCAAACCCGGAATTACCCTTATCCGCCCCCGGAATTAGATCCGGTATTATAATTGTCTTCATTTCCGGTTTATGGCATCCATTGTTTTTCAATGTTGTTTTTGTCAGTCAGATACGATTTACTCGGATTTACACATAACATGTTGGCGATTTTCGGTATAAAGCTAGCGGTTGAACAAAATGATTATTATCAGAAATCACCAAATTTAAAACGTCCTTGATTTACGTTTTGTCGACGAAGTTAAAATTACCGCCAACTGAGACTTCAACTCCGTGTCATATTAGTCACAGCCGTTATACAATATTCCTGCGCTTTGTGCCATTTGGCAACTGTGAACGACTTGTAATTAGAGATTTTCGGCGATGAAATAATTCATGCAATTGTTCTTTGACAACTTGGCCAAAAGCACAGGGGATAATAAACTACATAAGGATTTCTATTGAGCACTACTTCCTATGTGCAACTTCAAAACTTTTGGGTGGTTCGACGATCATTTCAGGTTTTTCTGGTCATATTTTTTGTATTCAAGAATTAAAAGTATGAAAAAAGTGTTCAATTAGTTATAAATAACATAATAGCCAGCCAGATAATAACAATGGCAAATATTTCAGCATTTATTGGGTAGAACACAAATCTAGGGTGCTCGCATAAAGCAGCTTAACTGCTTAAAAACTAGAGGCTCTAAAGAGCCTGTGTCGCTCACCTTGGTCTATGTGCATATTAAACAAAGGACACAGATGGATTCATGACAAAATTGTGTTTTGGTGATGGTGATGTGTTTGTAGATCTTACTTTACTGAACATTCTTGCTGCTTACAATTATCTCTATCTATAATGAACTTGGCCCAGTAGTTACAGTGGAAAATATTTTGTAAAAATTTACAAAAATTTACAAAATTTATGATAATTGTAAAAAATTGACTATAAAGGGCAATAACTCCTTAAGGGGTCAATTTACAATTTTGGTCATGTTGACTTATTTGTAGATCTTACTTTGCTGTACATTATTGCTGTTTACAGTTTATCTCTATCTATAATTATATTCAAGATAATAACCAAAAGCTGCAAAATTTTCTTAAAATTACCAATTCAGATGAGGCAACCCAACATGTTGCCTCATTGGTCTGAAAATTTCAGGGCAGATAGATCTTGACCTAATGAACAATTTTATCCTAGTCAGATTTGCTCTAAATGCTTTGGTTTCAGAGATATGAGCCAAAAATTGTATTTTACCCTATGTACTATTTTTTAGCCATGTCGGCCATCTTGGTTCGCGGGCAGGGTCATCGGACACATTTTTTAAACTAAATACCATAATGATGATTGTGGACAAGTTTGGTTAAATTTGTCTTAGTAGTTTCAGAGGAGAAGATTTTTGTAAAAGATTACAAAAATTTATGAAAAATGGTTAAAAATTAACTATAAAGGGCAATAACTCCTTAAGGGGTCAACTGACCATTTTGGTCAAGTTGACTTATTATATTTGTAGATCTTACTTTGCTGAACATTATTGCTGTTTACAGTTTATCTCTATCTATAATTATATTCAAGATAATAACCAAAAACGGCAAAATTTCCTTAAAATTACCAATTCAGGGGCAGCACCCCAACAACTGGTTGTCTGATTCATCTGAAAATTTCAGGGCAGATAAATGTTGACCTGATAAACAATTTTACCCCCTGTCAGATTTGCTCTAAATGCTTTGGTTTCAGAGATATAAGCCAAAATCTACATTTTACCCCTATGTTCTATTTTTAGCCATGGCGGCCATCTTGGTTGGTTGGACTGGTCACCAGACACATTTTTTAAACTAGATACCCCAATGATGATTGTGGCCAAGTTTGGTTAAATTTGGCCAAGTAGTTTCAGAGGAGAAGATTATTGTAAAAGTTAACGGATGACGGACGACGGACGCCAAGTCATGAGAAAAGCTCACTTGGCCCTTTGGGCCAGGTGAGCTTAAAATAACCACCATCCCCATAATCCCCTATGGAGTACTTGATTTGGCATCTCTAGGGTGCAAATAAGCAGTGGTCCCAAGTCGTGACCTTCCATTTACAGGTTGGACCTTCCCCTCGGTAGTTAATTACACCCGACGGACTTTTATATTGTTGCAGGTTGAAATATTACAAAAGCATTTTAAACTAGAGGCTCTAAAGAGCCTGTGTCGCTCACCTTGATCTATGTGCATACAGGGGTTTATCTGGGTATTTTGGGAAAAAGGACCCTGGTCAGTTTTGGGAATTTTTTAACGTGATTTTCAATGAAATTGGGAAAAACAACCACTATACCAGATGTTAGTTTTAGTGTGTTTAGTTCATTAAAAATTTTCTTTTTTGGTGAAAATAAAGTAAGTAACTATATGAATGCTATTAGTAATTCATTTTTCTGTTCCTTTTTGTTTTTCAATTTAACAACAAGGCACTCACATTTATTTTAGTATCAAAACAATGAGTTCTTAAAGCACACATGTGATACATATTTACCCCCTTTTTTCATCTTCAAAGACAGTAACACTAAACATGGTTAATATAATAATAAAAAATTTTTTTAAATCTACTTGCTCTTCCAGATTTTTACTGGCCCTTCAAAATTTAGAAGAAATTACCTCTTAGATCTTTAGTTATTTGTTTTCCTCATAAAAACATCTAATATCAACAATTTTAAGTGATAAAGAAAAGTATTGTCACATTTTATTTGATTTTGAATTTGTGAACTAAAATAATTTTGAGTTTCTGAATAAAATATTTTCTGTTTCTTTCTTTTTTTTCATATAACTTTTAGTTTTCAATTTTAGTGTTGCTATTTCATAGTTGTCAAAACCTGGATTTTTTTTTTTTAATTTATATAGTGAATTTGATCGGCAAACCCGGAATTAGCCTTATCCGTTTCCGGAATCTGATCCGGTTTTGAAATTTTTCTTCACTTCCTGTTTATGGCAGCCATTGATTGTCAACGTTGTTTTGTCAGTCAATTATGTTTTTACTCAGATTTACACATTACTTGTTGATGATTTTCGGCCTAAAGCTAGCGGTTGAACAAAATAAACATCTCTGTAATGAATAATAAAGATGAAAATGAATTTTGTGATCGTTTGGGAATTTTGCTCCCAAAATTGGGGAAAAAGTAGGGTTTTTGCCGTTGGGAATGGGTCCGAATACCGGACCCTGTGGAATGCTAGAAAAATCCATGGGCATATCAAACAAAGGACACTCTCCAACATTGTAGACGAGAATAGACTTCATGACAAAAATCTCTATTTTGTTGATCTTGTATTACTGATCTTTTAGTCTGTTTAGTTTCTCTCTATCTTCTTTAGTTTTTGCTCAAAACACAAAAGAGGGTAAAAAAAGATCCTCATTTAAGGTCAATCACTCCTATGAAGAGTGACAGTCTACTAACTATATCGGCCAAATTTGACTTTTTAATAGATCTTGCCTTGCTGATCATTTTTGTGATTTAAAGTGTCTATATATCTATGATAATTTAAATCATATAAGGCATAGCGGAAAAAAAATGTTTCTCTCTAAATATCATAGTTTTCATGATAATAAGCAAAAATGAAAAAAATGGTAAAATTTGTCATTTATGGGCAATAACTCCTATAAGAATTTGTCTAACAATTTTGATGTATATGGACAATTGGTAGAGCTCATTATTCTGAACATTTTTGCTCCTTTCAGATTTTCTCTATTTATAACGGTTCAAAAAATAATAGACAAAACTTGCATTTTACCCCTATGTTCTATTTTTTGCCATGTCGGCCATGTTGGTTGGTAGGCGGGGTCATCGGACAAATTTTTTTAAACTAGATACCCTAAGGATGATTGTGGCCAAGTTTGGTTAAATTTGTCTCAGTAGTTTAAGAGGAGAAGATTTTTGTAAAAGATTACAAAAATTTACAAAAAATTGTTAAAAATTGACTATAAAGAGCAATAACTCCTTAAGGGGTCAATTGACCATTTTGGTCATGTTGACTAATTTGTAGATCTTACCTTGCTGAACATTATTCCTGTTTACAGTTTATCTCTATCTATAATAATATTAAATATAACCAAAAACTGCAAAATTTCCTTAAAATTTCTAATTCAGGGCAGCAACCAAACTACGGGTTGTCTGATTTGTCTGAAAATTTCAGGGCTCATAGATCTTAACCTGATGAACATTTTTACCTTGTCAAATTTGCTCTAAATGTTTTAGTTTAAGAGATATAAGCCAAAATCTGCATTTTACTCCTATGTTCTATTTTTAGCCATGTCGGCCATGTAGGTTGGCAGGCGGGGGTCATATCAGACACATTTTTTAAACTAGATACCCTAAGCATGATTGTGGCCAAGTTTGGTTAAATTTTGAGCAGTAGTTTCAGTGATGAGAAAAGCTCACTTGGCCTTTTAGGCCAGGTGAGCTAACTAAAAATATAAGAACCTAGTATAAAAATATTCAATATGTAAGTTTACTGAAAGGGAACTTATGTATTTGCCTAAATTCTTCAAAATATTGATTTGAAGTGCAGTCATGTGACCGATAGTCATACACGATACTGGGAAACTTGAACATAAAGAAAATCTGAAGAAACAGGTGATACAGTATGACTGATTATTGAAACAGCCTGAAAGACAGGTTCTGACAGCTAAAGACCAAAATTATGACGGGGAAAAGTGAGAACGAAAATTTTTGCCCCATTAGACGGTTAATCCTCCTTGGATGAATTTCGATGATTAAACTGGTTAATCCAACACACAGTTTAAGGCAAAGTGCCCTGGTTTGTTTGACACAAAACTTAAAACTTGACCCAATAAAAAATCATGAAAATACCTAAAAGAATATTGAAAAGAAAGTCCAGCTGTTATCTGACAAGTTAGGCCAGTGTCTTCTCAAGCAGCAGTTGAAACCAGAACAATTAACAAGAGGCTCTCAAGAGCCTGAATCGCTCACCTGAAATTTTTGGCTTAAATCTTCATCGATGATTATTTTTGCTTTTCAATATTATAGGATTAAACGCCTATTTTAAGAAATTTATTGGTGTATAAATTCGACCAAGTCACTCACAAACAAATAAAAGTCCGAAGGAAACAAGTCATGAAAGTTGCTATCTGATAAAAAATACACCACAAAATTATCTTAATATATCATTCAAATAAATGTTTTGGGTGTATTATTTGATTTAACGATTAAGTTGAAGTGAAAATAAATATTTTGAACGTTGCCGCCATCTTGATTACATTGGTTACAAAAAGTAGTTCTGTCAACGTCGTCTATCGAAAAATAAATAACGTCAAGAGGCACTACCGGAAGCCCTCTTGACCAATCATATAACGTATCCCCTCATATGCAAATCAAATAAGAATAATATATTAATGAGTGGCTTAAAAATGCCATTTAAATGTTCGTTGTATCTGTCATATTTTCTTCAAAAGCAAAAAAAGTGCATTTTACCCCTATATTCCATTTTAGCAATAGTGGCTATGTTTCTTGACGTACATGGAAATAAAATACAAAATTTATAAAAGATACTCTGAAACTCATTCAGCCCAAGTTTGGCTGAAATTGATTCAGCAGTTTCAAAGGAGAAGATTTTTAAAGTAAGCAAACTTAAGATGAACAAATTGTGAAAAATTGTCCTTAAGGGGCAATAACTCCTTAAAGGGTCAATTGACAATTTTGGTCATACAAACTTATTACAGATCTTACTTTCAAAATTGCTAAACATATTTGCTGTTTACAGTTCATCGTTATCTATATTAATATTCAAGATAATAACCAAAAACTGCAAAATTCCTTAAAATCATCAATTCAGGGGCAATAACCTAAAAAAAAATATACCAGATTTGGATGATAATTTCAGGGCAGGTAGACCTTGACCTAATGAATACTTTAACTTCTTGTCTGATTTGCTCACTATGCTTTAGTTTTTGAGATATAAATCAATAAAATGCTTTACAGAGCGCAGCCTGATATGGCAGCAGAGGTGGAACCCTGAACAGTTGGGGCAAATTTGGACACAATATTCAAGCTTGATACTGTCTGAATTTGGATTGTGATAAAATTTTTGACATAATATAGGTTTCCGACACAAAATAAATGTGGTCAAAGATCTTACAAATCTATAGTGCAATACTGTGCAATTGAAGATTTCTTCTTGAATCTTTTCAAAAATTTGAACCCCTTAAAAAAATTGGAAAAAAATCCCCCCCCAAACTTTTTTAATCCCCCCTTGGAGCAATTACCCCCAAACTCAATCCCAGCCTTCCCTTTGTGATATGGAACCTTGTGGTACAATGTCAGAGAGATCCATACACTTACACACAAGTTATTGTCCGGAAACTACAAAAATGCTTGTTTTTGGCCCTTTGTGACCCTTAATTCCTTAACTGTTGGCACCATAACCCACAAAATGAATCCCAACCTTCTACTTGTGGTATTTAACATTGCGGTACAAATACTTTTACACAAGTCATTATCCTGAAACTAGAAAAATGCTTGTTTTGGGCCCCTTTTTCCTAAAGGGTTGGGACCATCAACCCCAACCTTCCTTTTGTGGTATTGAACCTTCTTTAAAAATTTCATAGAGATCCATTCACTTTAACTAAAGTTATTGTCCGGAAACCAAATGTGTCTTCGGAAGACGACGACGACATCATAGCATTATACGAACCCCAAAAAAATTTTGCTGTCGTATAAAATCTGCATTTTACCCTATGTTCTATTTAAAGCTAAGGCAGCCATGTTCTCTAAGGAAACAGAAATTAAAACACAAACTTTACTCTAGCTAACCTAAGAATCATTCAGCTTAAGTTTGGTTTAATTTTGTTCAGAAATTTCAGGAGAAGATTTTTTAAAGTTAGAAAACATGATAAGCAAATTGTGTAAAATTGTCTTTCAAGGGCAATAACTCCTTAAAAGGTCAATTGACAATTTTGTTATTTGTAGATCTTACTTCACTGAACGTTTTTGCAGTTTATAGTTTATCTTTATCTATAACAATATTCAAGGTAATAACAACAAGAGTGCATACGCTGAAATGTCTCGCCTTCTTTACTAATCATTGATATTATGTTGATAGTCCTAAATATAAAGCTTTATTACAACTGTCACATAAACTTAACATTAACCAAGTAAACTAAACATTGACCAATGAACCATGAAAATGAGGTCAAGGTCAGATGAACCATGCTAGGCAGGCATGTACAGCTAACAATTCTTCCATACAACAAATATAGTTGACCTATTGCTTATAGTTTAAGAAAAACAGACGAAAACACAAAAACTTAACACTGAGCAATGAACCTTGAAAATGAGGTCAAGGTCAAACAAAACCTGCGTGACTGACATATAGATTATAAAATATTTCCATACACCAAATATAGTTGAACTATTGCATATAGTATTAGAAAAAAAGACCAAAACTCAAAAACTTAACTATAACCACTGAACCATGAAAATGAGGTCAAGGTCAGATGACACCTGCCAGCTAGACATGTACACCTTACAATCATTCCATACACCAAATATAGTAGACCTATTGCATACAGTATAAGAAAAACAGACCAAAACACGAAAACTTAACTATAACCACTGAACCATGAAAATGAGGTCAAGGTCAGATGACACCTGCCAGTTGGACATGTACACCTTACAGTCCTTCCATACACCGAATATACTAGACCTATTGCTTATAGTATCTGAGATATGGACTTGACCATGAAAACTTAACCTTGTTCACTGATCCATGAAGTGAGGTCGAGGTCAAGTGAAAACTGTCTGACGGGCATGAGGACCTTGCAAGGTACGCACATACCAAATATAGTTATCCTATTACTTATAATAAGAGAGAATTTAACATTACAAAAAATCTTAACTTTTTTTTCAAGTATTCACTGAACCATGAAAATGAGGTCAAGGACATTGGACATGTGACTGACGGAAACTTCGTAACATGAAGCATCCATGTCTTCCATCTTCTAAAATATAAAGCTTTTAAGAAGTTAGCTAACGCCTCCGCCGCCGGATCACTATCCCTATGTCGAGCTTTCTGCGACAAAAGTTGCAGGCTCGACAAAAAACTGCCAAATTTCCTTAAAATTACCAATTTAGTGGCAGCAACCCAACAATGTGTTTTTGGATTCATCTGAAAATTTCAGGGCTGATAGAACTTGACCTAATGAACATTTTTACCCCCTGTCAGATTTGCACTTGACCTAATGAATACTTTAACTTCTTGTCTGATTTGCTCAAAAAGTTTTTGATATAAATCATAAACTATTATCACAGAGATATGTCTCACTTTTTTGTAATTTCGATAATGCAAATGTTGAAATTAAACTAACAACACTTTAACATGTAAGTTTTGCAAATATTCAAAGTCAATGAACCATGACTGAAGGTACATGGCTAAACAATCTCAATGGAAATGAGATGTGCCAATGCTGATACAACTGCATACCAAATACTGTTGACTTATCATAAGCAGTTCCCTTTAAACAAACCTAAACACAAACTAATACATGTAAACTAAGCAAAAACTCAAAGTCAATAAACCATGACTGAGGGGGCGGGGTCAAACAATCTCCATGGTAATGAGATGTGCCAATGCTAATACAACTGCATACCAAATATCATTGACCTACCACTAGTGGTTCACCATAAACCGACCTAATCACAAACTAATACATGAAAACTAAGCAAAAGTTTCAAAGTCAATAGACCATGACTGAGGGAGCGGGGCCAAATAATCTCCATGGTAATGAGATGTGCCAATACTAATACAACTGCATACCAAATATCTTTGACTTACCACTAGTGGTTCACCATAAACTAGACCTAATCACAAACTAATGCATTGTTGACGCCGCCGCCGTTAACAGCATACCTATGTCTTGCTTTTTGACTCCGTCAAGCGAGACAAAAAACTGCATTTTATCCCTATGTTCTATTTTTAGCCATGGCGGCCATGTTTTTTGACGAAACAGAAAATAAAACAAGATCTTTATTCTAAATACCCCAAGGATCATTCAGCTAAAGTTTGATTGTAATTGGTTCAGTAGTTTCAGAGAAGAGGATCTTTGAAATAGTTTACACCGGACAGACTACAACAGACGCCAAGTGATGGCAAAAGCTCACATTTCCTTTGGAAAGGTGAGCTAAAAAAGTACAAAGTGTTATTAAACACAGTGTATAGTGTTGGAATGGAAAAGAGTGAAGCCCTTTTTCTGACTGAATTTATTTTAGAAATTCAGAAAAAATGAGGTTGATGTAGTAGGATATAATAGGGTTGAAGGGTAAGCATATTCTGTTTTTTTCTTAACTGAATTTTCAATTAAAATTATACTGTTCTAAGAATAAAGGAGGACCTTTTAGTATTGTTTGGTCAAAGGTACTGGACCTTCAATTGCCTAAAGTAAATTTGAACCCCTGCATTTGGACACCCCTTTTCTGAACTGATTTCAGTCTATTTAAAGTAATTTTGACCTTGTCATTTGACCTGGTGACCTTAAAATAAATAGGGACCTCCCTCTCATTATATTATCATTTGTTAATTCTATAATGAAATAATGTTTAAGAAAATACCTTCAATCCTTGGTCCAGCAGTAACACTTGAGGATTTCTCTGACATGACTGTCTGAAAACAGAGAAATATGCACTGTGATGTATTTTTTTTACCTTGCATGCTGATTTTTGTCTAATTTTAGGGTTTTTGCATATAATCTCAAAACAACAATAAAAAGATAAAAATTGTAAACAGCAAAAAAGACTAAATATACAAGATCTTCAAAAAAGTTTATATAGACAAAAAATTTGGAAGACATCTTATAGTAATTATTTCACTGAAATAATGATATTTGACTAATTTTTCAAGTGTTTGACCATTATCTCATTAACTATAACAGATAGGTAGAAACTTTAAACAAAAGTAAAAGAAGAATGTGTCCAAGGACACTGGTTCTTTATCATTGTGTATGAGTTTAATAAAAATTGCAATTTTGCTAAGTTATAAAAGGGTGTAACTCTAGAACGACAAGTGACTCACTGCCCAAATTTGAACTATGTCTGCAAGTTTTGGTTCTTAACATTGTGTATGAGTTTCATAAAATTTGGATCCAGAAAACTTAAGTTAGAATGCTGATTAAATGAACAAATTTGCAATTTTGCAAGTTATAAAGGGGCATAACTCTAAAACGGTAAGTAACTCACTGCCTAAATCAAACTCTGTCTGGGAGTTTTGGTTTTTAATATTGTGAATGAGTTTTATAAAATTTGGATAAACGTTAGAATGGGGAAATAAAAAAAATTGGAATTTTCCAAGTTATAAACGGGCATAACTCTACAATCAATGACTAACTGCACAAATTTACACTCTGTCTGGAAGTTTTGGTTCTTAGCATTGTGGTTTAATTTCATAAAATTCAGATGATAAAAACTTCAGTAACAGTGCGGAAACAAAAATGGGATGGAGGAGAGAACTTAAGGACAGACGGAAAAGGGTAACACTAAATGGCCTCTTCCCTTAGAGACAGGGGAATATAAATAATAGCGACTGCTGGTAAGGGTATATAAATGTATAATATACCCAGTAGACAGTGTTTTAAACCACTGCTGGTAAGAGTATTCAAGAATACCACTGCTGGTACCGAGATGACCTCTGTCTATTGGGTAAATGATACAATGAGGGAATGTACCCTTACAAGCAGTGATACTAAACACTGTCTACTGGATTAATCATAGACTTCACTACCCTTACCATCTACCGAGGAGATAGTTTAAATACCACCGCTGGTAAAGGTATTAAAGGTATACACTGTATCATCTACCTAGTACCGTAGACAGTTTTCAGTACCACTGCTGGTAAGGGTATCCAAGTATATCATCGACCCAGTAGATAGTGTTTAGTACCACTGCTGATAAGGATATCCAAGTGTATCATATACAAGGCAGATAGTGTTAAGTGCCACTGCTGATAAGGGTATCCAGGTGTAGCATCTACCCAGTAGACAGTGTTAGTTCCACTGCTGGTAAGGGTATGGAAGTGTATCATATTTCTGGTAGAAATTTTAGTACCACAGCTTGTAAGGGTATCCAAGTGTATCACATACCCGGTAGACAGTGTTTATTACCACTACTGCTAAGTGTATCCAAGTGAACCATCTACCCAATAGTATCCCACTATATCATCTTCACAGTAGACAATGTAAGTACCATTGTTTGCACGGGTACCTTAGTTGATTGATCATATACCCAGTAGAGTATAAAGTACCATTGTTTGCAAGGGTACCTAAGTTGATCATATACCCAGTAGAGTATTAAGTACCACTTCTGTGAAGTGTATCATATACCACTGCTGGTATGGATACATTCTACCTAACAGACAGTGTTAAGTATCACTGCAGGTATAAAGTATACATTCTACACAGTAAAGTGTTTAGTACCACTGCTGGTACTTGTATTCAAGTGTATCATCTACCCAAAAGATGGTGGTTAGTACCACTGCTGGTACTGGTATCCAAGTGTATCATATAACCAGTAGACGGTGGTTAGTACCAAAGCCTGTAAGTGTATCATCTATCCAGTAGACGGTGGTTAGTACCACTGCTGGTAAGGGCTTCATCTATCCGTTACAGTATTTTGTACCACTGCTTTAAAAGGTATCATAGTGTATCATGCACCCAGTAGACAAGAGGTCATTACAGCTGTGGTAAGGGTATCCTTACCATCAGTAGTGCTTAACACTATTTACTGGGTAGATGATACACTTTAAAACAGCAGTGGTACTTAACAATGGCTACATTTGGTTACTATAACCAGCAGTGGTATACACAATTGTCTTCTTAGTGGCAATAACTAGCGTGTACTGGGTAGAGTGTAAACTTGGATACACATACTGGCAGTGGTACTATGTTGTAAGGGCACTCTTCTTCCCAGTAGAAGCACAATTGCTGTAAGGGTAACCAAATGTACAATCTACAAAGTAGACAAGTGTTCAGTACCACTGCAAGAAAGGGAACCTGTCTACCCAGTAGATGCTATTAAGTACCACTGCCAGTATGGGTATCCATGTTTACATTCTACCCAGTACACGTTAGTTATTCACATTCAGAAGATAATTGTTTGGAACCACTGCCAGTAAGGTTAACCAAATGTAGGCACTGTTTAGTACCACTACAGGTTAAAAGTGTATCATCTACCCAGTGGACAGTGTTAGTAGCATTGCCGGTAAGGGTATCCAAGTCTACCACCTACACAGTAGACAGTGTTTAGTACCACTGCTGTGAAGGGTACAACTCTGCCCAGTGGACAAGGTTCAGTACTACTGCTGGTAAGGGTATCCAAGTATATCATCGACCCAGTAGATAGTGTTTAGTACCACTGCTGATAAGGATATCCAAGTGTATCATATACAAGGCAGATAGTGTTAAGTGCCACTGCTGATAAGGGTATCCAGGTGTAGCATCTACCCAGTAGACAGTGTTAGTTCCACTGCTGGTAAGGGTATGGAAGTGTATCATATTTCTGGTAGAAATTTTAGTACCACAGCTTGTAAGGGTATCCAAGTGTATCACATACCCGGTAGACAGTGTTTATTACCACTACTGCTAAGTGTATCCAAGTGAACCATCTACCCAATAGTATCCCACTATATCATCTTCACAGTAGACAATGTAAGTACCATTGTTTGCACGGGTACCTTAGTTGATTGATCATATACCCAGTAGAGTATAAAGTACCATTGTTTGCAAGGGTACCTAAGTTGATCATATACCCAGTAGAGTATTAAGTACCACTTCTGTGAAGTGTATCATATACCACTGCTGGTATGGATACATTCTACCTAACAGACAGTGTTAAGTATCACTGCAGGTATAAAGTATACATTCTACACAGTAAAGTGTTTAGTACCACTGCTGGTACTTGTATTCAAGTGTATCATCTACCCAAAAGATGGTGGTTAGTACCACTGCTGGTACTGGTATCCAAGTGTATCATATAACCAGTAGACGGTGGTTAGTACCAAAGCCTGTAAGTGTATCATCTATCCAGTAGACGGTGGTTAGTACCACTGCTGGTAAGGGCTTCATCTATCCGTTACAGTATTTTGTACCACTGCTTTAAAAGGTATCATAGTGTATCATGCACCCAGTAGACAAGAGGTCATTACAGCTGTGGTAAGGGTATCCTTACCATCAGTAGTGCTTAACACTATTTACTGGGTAGATGATACACTTTAAAACAGCAGTGGTACTTAACAATGGCTACATTTGGTTACTATAACCAGCAGTGGTATACACAATTGTCTTCTTAGTGGCAATAACTAGCGTGTACTGGGTAGAGTGTAAACTTGGATACACATACTGGCAGTGGTACTATGTTGTAAGGGCACTCTTCTTCCCAGTAGAAGCACAATTGCTGTAAGGGTAACCAAATGTACAATCTACAAAGTAGACAGTGTTCAGTACCACTGCAAGAAAGGGAACCTGTCTACCCAGTAGATGCTATTAAGTACCACTGCCAGTATGGGTATCCATGTTTACATTCTACCCAGTACACGTTAGTTATTCACATTCAGAAGATAATTGTTTGGAACCACTGCCAGTAAGGTTAACCAAATGTAGGCACTGTTTAGTACCACTACAGGTTAAAAGTGTATCATCTACCCAGTGGACAGTGTTAGTAGCATTGCCGGTAAGGGTATCCAAGTCTACCACCTACACAGTAGACAGTGTTTAGTACCACTGCTGTGAAGGGTACAACTCTGCCCAGTGGACAAGGTTCAGTACTACTGCTTGTTAGGATACTTTAATGTATAATCTACCAAGTAGACAGAGTTTATTCCCACTGTGGTTAAGGTACCCAAGAGTACCATCTACTCATTAGCTAGAGTGTAACATCTACTCATTAGCTAGTGTATAGTACCACTGCCCGTCAGCAAACCAATTTATCCAGTAGACAGTGTTTAGTACCACTGCCCGTAAGAAAACCCATTTATCCAGTAGACAGTGTTTAGAACCACTGTTCATAAGCAAAACCATTTATCCAGTTAACAGTGTTTAGTTACACTGCCTGTAAGAAAACCCATTTATCCAGTAGACAGAGTTTATTACCACTGCCTGTAAGAAAACCCATTTATTCCAGTAGACAGTGTTAAGTACCACTGCCCTTAAGAAAACCCAATTATCCAGTAGACAGTGTTTAGTACCACTGCCCTTAGGCAAACTCATTTATCCAGTAGACAGTGTTTAGTACCACTGCCCGTAAGAACAGTGTTTAGAACCACTGCCCGTAAAAAAACTCATTTATCCAGTAGGCAGTGTTTAGTACCACTGCCCTTAGGCAAACCCATTTATCCAGTAGACAGTGTTTAGTACCACTGCCCTTAGGAAAAACCCATTTATCCAGTAGACAGTGTTAAGTACCACTGCCCGTAGGAAAAGTGTTTAGAACAACTGCCCTAAAGAAAACCCATTTATCCAGTAGACAGTGTTTAGTACCACTGCCCGTAAGAAAACACATATATCCAGTAGACAGCGTTTAGTACCACTGCCCGTAAGCAAACCCATTTATCCAGTAGACAGTGTTTAGTACCACTTCCCGTAAGCAAACCCATGTATCCAGTAGACAGTGTTTAGTACCACTGCCCATAAGAAAACCCATGTATCCAGTAGACAGTGTTTAGTACCACTGCCCGTAAGAAAACCCATGTATCCAGTAGACAGTGTTAATACCAAGGCTCGTAAGAAAACCCATGTATCCAGCAGACAGTGTTTATTACCACTGCCCGTAAGAAAACCCATGTATCCAGTAGACAGTGTTTAGTACCACTGCCCGTAAGAAAACCCATGTATCCAGTAGACAGTGTTTAGTACCACTGCCCGTTAGAAAACCCATGTATCCAGTAGACAGTGTTTAGTACCACTGCCCATAAGAAAACCCATGTATCCAGTAGACAGTGTTTAGTACCACTGCCCGAAAGAAAACCCATGTATCCAGTAGACAGTGTTTAGTATCACTGGCTATAAGAAAACCCATGTATCCAGTAGACAGTGGTTAGTACCACTGCCCGTAGGCAAACCTATTTATCCAGTAGACAGTGTTAAGTACCACTGCCCGTAAGAAACCCATTTATCCAGTAGACATAGTTTAGTACCACTGCCCGTAAGAAAACCCATTTATCCAGTAGACAGAGTTTAGAACCACTGCCCGTAAGAAAACCCATTTATCCAGTAGACAGTGTTTAGTACCACTGCCCGTAAGAAAACCCATTTATCCAGTAGACAGTGTTTAGAACCACTGTTCATAAGCAAAACCATTTATCCAGTAGACAGTGTTGAGTAACACTGCCCGTAAGAAAACCCATTTATCCAGTAGACAGAGTTTATTACCACTGCCTGTAAGAAAACCCATTTATCTAATCGACAGTGTTTAGTACCACTGCTCGTAGGCAAACCCATTTATCCAGTAGACAGTGTTTAGTACCATTGCCCGTAAGAAAACCCATGTAACCAGTAGAAAGTGGTTAGTACCACTGCCCGTAGGCAAACCCATTTATCCAGTAGACAGTGTTTAGAACCAACGCCCGTAGGCAAACCAATTTATCCAGTAGACATTGTTTAGTACCACTGCCCTTAAGAAAACCCATTTATACAGTAGACAGTGTTTAGAACATCTGTTCATAAGCAAAACCATTTATCCAGTAGACAGTGTTTAGTACCACTGCCCTTAAGAAAACCCAAGTAGACAGTAGACAGTGTTTAGAACCACTGACCGTAAGAAAACCCATTTATCCAGTAGACAGTGTTTAGTACCACTGCCCGTAGGCAAACCCATTTATCCAGTAGACAGTGTTTAGTACCACTGCCCGTAAGAACAGTTTTAGAACCACTGCCTGTAAGAAAACCCATTTATCCAGTAGACAGTGTTTAGTACCACTGCCTGTAAAAACAGTGTTTAGAACCACTGCCTGTAAGAAAACCCATTTATCCAGTAGACAGCGTTTAGTACCACTGCCCGTAAGAAAACCCATGTTCAAGAGGTCATTACAGCTGTGGTAAGGGTATCCTTACCATCAGTGGTGCTTAATGCTATTTACTGGGTAGATGATACACTTTAAAACAGCAGTGGTACTTAACAATGGCTACATTTTGTTACTATAACCAGCAGTGGTATAAACAATTGTCTTCTCAGTGGCAATAACCAGCGTGTACTAGGTAGAGTGTAAACTTGGATACCCATACTGGCAGTGGTACTATGCTGGTAAGGGTACTCTTCTTCCCAGTAGAAGCACAATTGCTGTAAGGGTAACCAAATGTACCATCTACCAAGTAGACAGTGTTCAGTACCACTGCAAGAAAGGGAACCTGTCTACTCAGTAGACGCTGTTAGGTACCACTGCCAGTATGGGTATCCATGTTTACACTCTACCCAGTACACACTGGTTATTCCCATTCAGAAGATAATTGTTTGGAACCACTGCCGGTTAGGTTAACCAAATGTAGGCACTGTTTAATACCAAAAGTGTATCATCTACCCAGTAGAGTGTTAAGTAGCACTGCCCTTAGCCAAACCCATTTATCCAGTAGACAGTGTTTAGTACCACTGCCTGTAAGAACAGTGTTTAGAACCACTGCCCGTAAGAAAACCCATTTATCCAGTAGACAGTGTTTAGTACCACTGCCCTTAGGCAAACCCATTTATCCAGTAGACAGTGTTTAGTACCACTGTCCATAGGCAAACCCATTTATCCAGTAGACAGTGTTTAGTACCACTGCCTGTAAGCAAACCCATTGATTCTGTAGACAGTGTTTAGTACCACTGCCCTTAGGCAAACCCATTTATCCAGTAGACAGTGTTTAGTACCACTGTCCGTAGGCAAACCCAATTATCCAGTAGACAGTGTTTAGTACCACTGTCCATAGGCAAGCCCATTTATCCAGTAGACAAGTGTTTAGTACCACTGCCCTTAGGCAAACCCATTTATCCAGTAGACATTTTTAAGTACCACTGCCCGTAAGAACAGTGTTTAGAACAACTGCCCTAAAGAAGACCCATTTATCCAGTAGACAGTGTTTAGTACCACTGCCCGTAAGAAACCCATTTATCCAGTAGACAGTGTTTAGTACCACTGCCCATAAGTGAACCCATTTATCCAGTAGACAGTGTTTAGTACCACTGCTGCAAAGGGTACAACTCTGCCCAGTGGACAAGGTTCAGTACTACTACTTGTTAGGGTACTTTAAAGTATAATCTACCAAAGAGACAGTGTTTATTCCCACTGTGGTTAAGGTACTCAAGAGTACCATCTACTCATTAGCTAGTGTATACCATCTACTCATTAGCTAGTGTATAGTACCACTGCCTGTAAGCAAACCCATTTATCCAGTAGACAGTGTTTAGTACCACTGCCTGTATGAACAGTGTTTAGAACCACTGCCTGTAAGAAAACCCATTTATCCAGTAGACAGTGTTTAATACCACTGCCTGTATGAACAGTGTTTAGAACCACTGCCTGTAAGAAAACCCATTTATCCAGTAGACAGTGTTTAGTACCACTGCCCGTAAAAACAGTGTTTAGAACCACTGCCTGTAAGAAAACCCATTTATCCAGTAGACAGTGTTTAGTACCACTGCCCGTAAGAAAAACCATGTTCAAGAGGTCATTACAGCTGTGGTAAGGGTATCCTTACCATCAGTGGTGCTTAATGCTATTTACTGGGTAGATGATACACTTTAAAACAGCAGTGGTACTTAACAATGGCTACATTTGGTTACTATAACAAGCAGTGGTATAAACAATTGTCTTCTCAGTGGCAATAACAAGCGTGTACTAGGTAGAGTGTAAACTTTGATACCCATACTAGCAGTGGTACTATGCTGGTAAGGGTACACTTCTTCCCAGTAGAAGCACAATTGCTGTAAGGGTTACCAAATGTACCATCTTCCAAGTAGACAGTGTTCAGTACCACTGCAAGAAAGGGAACCTGTCTACCCAGTAGATGCTGTTAGGTACCACTGCAAGTATGGGTATCCATGTTTACACTCTACCCAGTACACACTGGTTATTCCCATTCAGAAGATAATTGTTTAGAACCACTGCCGGTAAGGTTAACCAAATGTAGGCACTGTTTAGTACCAAAAGTGTATCATCTACCCAGTAGACAGTGTTTAGTAGCACTGCCCTTAGGCAAACCCATTTACCCAGTAGACAGTGTTTAGTACCACTGCCCGTAAGAACAGTGTTTAGAACCCCTGCCCATAAGAAAACCCATTTATCCAGTAGACAGTGTTTAGTACCACTGCCCTTAGGCAAACCCATTTATCCAGTAGACAGTGTTTAGTACCACTGTCCGTAGGCAAACCCAATTATCCAGTAGACAGTGTTTAGTACCACTGCCTGTAAGCAAACCCATTGATTCTGTAGACAGTGTTTAGTACCACTGCCCTTAGGCAAACCCATTTATCCAGTAGACAGTGTTTAGTACCACTGCCCTTAGGCAAACCCATTTATCCAGTAGACAGTGTTAAATACCACTGACCGTAAGAACAGTGTTTAGAACAACTGCCCTAAAGAAAACCCATTTATCCAGTAGACAGTGTTTAGTACCACTGCCCTTAAGAAAACCCATTTATCCAGTAGACAGTGTTTAGTACCACTGCCTGTAGGCAAACCCATGTATCCAGTAGACAGTGTTTAGTACCACTGCCCATAAGAAAACCAATGTATCCAGTAGACAGTGTTTAGAACCACTGCCTGTAAGAAGACCTGTGTATCTAGTAGACAGTGTTTAGTACCACTGCCTGTAAGAAAACCCATGTATCCAGTAGACAGTGTTTAGTACCACTGCCCTTAGGCAAACCCATTTATCCAGTAGGCAGTGTTAAATACCACTGCCCGTAAGAACAGTGTTTAGAACAACTGCCCTAAAGAAAACCCATTTATCCAGTAGACAGTGTTTAGTACCACTGCCCTTAAGAAAACCCATTTATCCAGTAGACAAGTGTTTAGTACCACTGCCCGTAAGCGAACCCATTTATCCAGTAGACAGTGTTTAGTACCACTGCCCGTAGGCAAACCCATGTATCCAGTAGACAGTGGTTAGTACCACTGCCCGTAGGCAAACCTATTTATCCAGTAGACAGTGTTAAGTACCACTGCCCGTAAGAAACCCATTTATCCAGTAGACAGTGTTTAGTACCACTGCCCGTAAGAAAACCCATTTATCAAGAAGACAGTGTTTAGTACCACTGCCCGTAAAAAAACCCATTTATCCAGTAGACAGTGTTTAGTACCACGACTCGTAAGAAAACCCATTTATCCAGTAGACAATGTTTAGTGTTTTTCAGGAAAGCCAAGAAGAAAATATTAAAGACAGGTTTGATATCAGTATGCCGTTATTTTGTTTACTTCTTCAGTTTGACTGGACACTTTCAGTTGGGTACTAGTCCCCATGAATACCTTGAACATTGCAGCAAATCCTTCTCAACTGTCTGAGTTTACTTTTAATTTGAGAAATAAACAGGACTAAATAATGAAAAACAATTGCTTTCAGTGTCCTCCTTTTGGCTTTATTTAGTGTTATAACTCTTTACACTTTGATATTTTGAAAATTTTATTGTGAATGCACTAAGTGATATTGTTGTTTTAAATGTCCATATCCTGACTATGTGGCATGGGTTTGCTCATTGTTGAAGGTTGTACAGTGATCTATAGTTGTTAATTTCTGTGTCATTTGGTCTCTTGTGGAGAGTTGTCTCATTGGCAATCATACAACATCTTCTTATTTTATGTATGGTGCATCAATAAATATTGATTTCAGGTTATTCTGTTTAAAAGTAAGAACTTGTAATATACATACCTGCAAGTATTTCATTACTTCTTTGTTACTTTTATTAAACTTCAGATTTGCTGCTGCAAGATCATATGGAGTTTTACCCTGAAATCAGTGAAAAATATTAATATATATTTATATTTATCAAACCGATCTATTTTGCAACATCTATTTGCCAATAAAACAGCTGAGTGCTATTTTATTTCATGTTGTGACCCCTCAGCTCCGATCATCACTTCATACCAGTAAAAGCTGGGTAGTATTTTATTTCATTTCGTGACCCCCTCAACTCTAATCATCACTTCATACCAGTAAAAGCTGGGTAGTATTTTATTTCATTTCGTGACCCCTCAGGTCTGGTCATCGCTGCATACCAGTAAAAGCTGGGTTGTATTTTATTTCATTTCGTGACCCCCTCAACTCTAATCATCACTTCATACCAGTAACAGCTGAGTGAAATTTTATTTTATTTTGTGACCCTCAGCTCTGATCATTACTTCTTGAACTTAGTTACATATTTCAACAAGCTAAAAATTGCAGTTGCTGAGAAAAAAAAAGTGACAAACATTTTATATTCATGTAAATTAGTGTCTCTGTGTTGATTGCTGCGTATCGTCCAGCGGCAAATATTAAATGCATATTAAGGATTGTAAATGTTACAGTACCACCATTATTCTCGACTTTGTATTCGACTGACATGTTAACTCAAGCGAGCTAGCTCAAATAGCCCCAGTTTACAAGAATCAATGTCATCATGCTCGGATATATAATTCTGACTCTGAGCCCGAGTCTAAGCTTTCTTCCCTAAATGATGAACACAGAACATGAATTTGTCGTGTGAAACCTGGTTGGGAATAAACTCATAAACACTGTTAGGAAACAGCTGGCTATCATCAGATCAACCATGTAGTTTATTGTTATTTACACACCTGTGCTCACCAGTGACTTAATTCTATACAAACAGCAATGTTATACTGTAAATTCAGAAATTATTGCGAGTTTTTATTAATGCAAATAATGCGAATGGGTGAGTATCGCAATAATATGAACTCGTATTCTGATAACTGAAACAAAGACCTGTATGCAGATTTTTTGGCAATCGCAATAATTCAACTCGCATTTTTGTCCATTCCTGAAAAATCGCAATAATACATGCAATAATTTCTGAATTTAAAGTAATGTATCTAGACAGGTCCATAATATCTTAACTTAAATTTGCCAGAAATATCACTTAAGTGTTGTATCTTGGTTAACATTTATAACAATAAAAACTTTGTACCAAACAGATTTTACACATCATCTAAGTGATCCATAAATTAATTGAACACTGGGCATATACTATAAAATATTACCTCATGTGTTGTAACCAAGGGACTGATACCTCTTTGTTCTACAAGATATCTTGTGACCTGTAGATGTCCCTCCTCAGCAGCCAGATGTAAAGCTGTGTATCCATTGATCTATAATATAACCAAATAACATGTAAATATTATGGACAATACTTTGTTATCAATATCAATAATATACAACATATCCTACAACTGACATTAAAACTGATAAACTGGACAATGTTGTGTAAGAAATAAAAACAAAATATATATCACATGAATCAGTGGTCAAAACTGAATAAAATGACCACTCACACTTGTATTTATATTCTATATAAACAATAAATAAACATGTTTTGTTGTGAAATGTCAAAACTTCCATTAAACCTGATATCTTAAAAAAAAAAAAAATTCAAGAAATGTGTAAAATAATTATATCAATGGATTCAGTAGAACAAAACAAGTAAAATGAGACCCCACTTTATATGATTCTTACAAATATTTGTTCATTAAAACTGTCTAATTAACAACAGGATTTAGTGTAGATTCAGTATAATCATTCATTTTAATAAAATAATTTTTTTAAAGAAACATAAAAAAAAATTTATATTTCTGATTCAGAACAATAATACGAGTAAAATGAGACCCCACTTGATATAATTATTACAAATATTTGTTCATTAAACCTGTCTAATTAACAACATGATTTTGTGTTGATTAATAGTAATGTGATCAGACTAAGTAGATAACATACATCTGTGGTGTCGATCTTACATCCTGTATCAATGAGAAGTCTACAGACCTCCAGGTGTCCTCTCCAGGCAGCAAACATTAATGCTGTCCATCCATACTCCTGGAATAATACAACTGACATCAAAACTTGTCTGATAAACTGGACAATGTTGTGTTATAAATATAAACAAAATATATATCACATGAATCAGTGGTCAAAACTGAATAAAATGACCAGTCACACTTGTATTTATATTCTATATAAACAATAAATAAACATGTTTTGTTGTGAAATGTCAAAACTTCCATTAAACCTGATATCTTAAAAAAAAATTTTTTTTAAGAAATGTGTAAAATAATTATATCAATGGATTCAGTAAAACAAAACAAGTAAAATGAGACCCCACTTTATATGATTCTTACACATATTTGTTCATTAAAACTGTCTAATTAACCACAGGATTTAGTGTAGATTCAGTATAATTATTCATTTTAATAAAATATTTTTTTTAAAGAAACATAAAAAAAGTAATATTTTCTGATTCAGAACAATAATACAAGTAAAATGAGACCCCACTTGATATAATTATTACAAATATTTGTTCATTAAACCTGTCTAATTAACAACATGATTTTGTGTTGATTAATAGTAATGTGATCAGACTAAGTAGATAACATACTGTTGTGGTGTCGATCTTACATCCTGTATCAATGAGAAGTCTACAGACCTCCAGGTGTCCTCTACTGGCAGCCCACATTAATGCTGTCCATCCATACTCCTGGAATAATACAACTGACATCAAAACTTGTCTGATAAACTGGACAATGTTGTGTAATAAATATAAACAAAATATATATCACATGAATCAGTGGTCAAAACTGAATAAAATGACCAGTCACACTTGTATTTAGATTCTATATAAACAACAAATAAACATGTTTTGTTGTGAAATGTCAAAACTTCCATCAAACCTGATATCTTCAAAAAAAAAATTTTTCAAGAAATGTGTAAAATAATTATATCAATGGATTCAGTAGAACAAAACAAACAAAATGAGACCCCACTTTATATGATTCTTACAAATATTTGTTCATTAAACCTGTCTAATTAACAACAGGATTTAGTGTAGATTCAGTATCATCATTCATTTTAATAAAATAATTTTTTTAAAGAAATATAAAAGAAGGTTATATTTTTTGATTCAGAACAATAATACAAGTAAAATGAGACCCCACTTGATATAATTATTACAAATATTTATTCATTAAACCTGTCTGATTAACAACATGATTTTGTGTTGATTAATAGTAATGTGATCAGACTAAGTAGATAACATACATCTGTGGTGTCGATCTTACATCCTGTATCAATGAGAAGTCTACAGACCTCCAGCTGTCCTTCCCTGGCAGCCCACATTAATGCTGTCCATCCTCTACCCTGGAATAATACAACTGACATCTGATAAACTGGACAATGTTGTGTAATAAATATAAACAAAATATATATCACATGAATCAGTGGTCAAAACTGAATAAAATGACCAGTCACACTTGTATTTATGTTCTATATAAACAACAAATAAACATGTTTTGTTGTGAAATGTCAAAACTTCCATTAAACCTGATATCTTAAAAAAAAAAAATTTTTTCAAGAAATGTGTAAAATAATTATATCAATGGATTCAGTAGAACAAAACAAGTAAAATGAGACCCCACTTTATATGATTCTTACAAATATTTGTTCATTAAAACTGTCTAATTAACAACAGGATTTAGTGTAGATTCAGTATAATCATTCATTTTAATAAAATAATTTTTTTAAAGAAACATGAAAAAAAGTTATATTTTCTGATTCAGAACAATAATACAAGTAAAATGAGACCCCACTTGATATAGTTATTACGAATATTTGTTCATTAAAACTGTCTGATTAACAACATGATTTAGTGCAGATTCAGTATAATCATGATAATCATTAATTTTATTGATATATAAAATATGTTTTTTAAAGAAAAATGAAAAAAAGTTATATTTTCTGATTCAGAACAATATTATGAGAACAATGGAATTACATTTAATATGAATTTACTGACTAATTATAATTTTTATAAGATGTTTCTACATTAGATCTTTATAAATATAACTATCTAACTAAAGTAGTTAACAAATCCAAGTAAAACCTTAGTGTAAAAAAATGTTTCTTGTTAAGCAGCAAAATAAGAACTTTACCATCTATGATTCAGAACAAAAAGATAAATATTTTAAAGAGAATCACTTCATGCATATTTTCCCAATAAAACTGTCTGATTAATAACAGAATTTTGATTTATTGTTGATTCAGTATAATGATATAATTATCAGTTTCTATACAGACCTATGGTAGTTGAACTTTGCAGGCTTTTGTTTAGATTTTTACTCTTATTACCAATGGTCTAGATAGGTGGATTGTGCATAGCAAATATGGTTTAACCCCTCCCCATTTAGTGATGGTACCAGATAAGACAACCCAGGCCATGAATTGTTAGTTATTTGTTTGTCTATTTACTCTGAGTAGTAGTAAGGTGTTTGTGTTTGTTGTGATCTGTTGTATCCTATATTTTAGGCAATTCCTGTTAATACATATTTATGAATTATCAAAATTATAACGTTTTCAAGAAAATCAAACTCATTTTGAGTGTTATTTTTAATAATGTTGGATTATAGGAAGTAGATTACGCCGTTGTACTTTGATCACAGGTAGGTTTCACATTCAGTGTTGTACTGTGATAACAGGTAGGTTTCTCATTCAGTGTTGTACTGTGATAACAGGTAGGTTTCACATTCAGTGTTGTACTGTGATAACAGGTAGGTTTCACATTCAGTGTTGTACTGTGATAACAGGTAGGTTTCACATTTAGTGTTGTACTGTGATAACAGGTAGGTTTCACATGCAGTGTTGTACTTTGATATCAGTGTTTCACATTCAGTGATGTACTGTGATAACATGTAGGTTTCACATTCAGTGTTGTACTTTGATTACAGGCATGTTTCACATTCAGTGTTTTTTAGATTACAGGTATGTTTCACATTGTGTTGTACTTAGATTACAGGTAGGTTTCACATTCAGTGTTTTTCAGATTACAGGTATGTTTCACATTCTGCGTTGTGCTTTGATTACAGGTATGTTTCACAATCAGTGTTGTGCTTTGATTACAGGTATGTTTCACATTCTATGTTGTACTTTGATTACAGGTAGGTTTCACATTCAGTGTTGCGCTTTGATTACAGGAATGTTTTACATTCAGTGATGTGCTCTGATTACAGTGTTTCACATTCAGTAATGTGCTTTGATTACAGGTAGGTTTCACATTAAGTGATGTGCTTTGATTACAGGAATGTTTTACATTCAGTGATGTGCTCTGATTACAGGTATGTTTCACATTCTGTGTTGTACTTTGATTACAGGTATGTTTCACATTTAGGGATATTAGTTGTGTGTTTTATACTTTATATGTACAACCTGCCTTGTTTTGAAGTAACTTGTAGTTGTGATTTTATACTGCAACAATCTACTTTATTGTTAAACAGCCATGTTTAAGTTATTTAAAGTGTGTGTTATATATTGTTAATGTTCAACTGTCAGGTTTTGAAGTAATATGCAATTGTATTTCATTCTATAACAACTTGCTGTATTTTGAAGTAACATCTAGTTGTGTTTTATACTGTAACAATTCGCTATATTTTGAAGAAATATGTAGTTATGTGATTTATATTGCATAAGTAAGATCTACTATGTTCTGAAGTTATCTGATAGTTGTGTGTTTTTTTACTGTACATAAGTATTTTGCTCTAGTTCTAATTTGAATGTTACTATTGTACCTAATGAGACTATTTCAGTGATTAATATTATAATACCATGTTGATTGCTGTACCCCTATTTTTGACATTTTTACCTATTATGTCTGTTTATATAAAATAGAAGATGTAGTATGATTGCCAATGAGACAACTCGTCACAAAAGACCAAATGACACAGAAATAAACAACTATAGGTCACTGTACAGCCTTCAACAATGAGCAAAGCCAATACTGCATAGTCAGCTACAGACCTTCCAAAATTCAAACTGACCATTATTCCGTGCGTTCATCGTGTATCGTGCGTGCGTGTATCATGCGTGTACCAATCGTGCTCTCATCATTCATCGTTCCGTGTATTTTCCGTGTAACATGCGTGCATCATGTATTCTTAATCGTGTATGGTGCCTGTATCGTGTGTGTATCGTGTGTTCATCAATCATTCATTCTTAACCGTGTATCGTGCGTTCGTCAATCGTGTATAACTGTGTACATCAGATAACGTGCATTTGTCAAACGTTCATCTCTAATCGGGTAACATTCATTCATTGCGGTTTTTATATGATAGACGGTTATAGAGCTCATCAAAGCTTATATTTTATCTCACGGTTAAAGTGTATATATATATGTTCCGACTTTAAATAAAATTTACAATCATACTTACTTTCTTGTGAACACTTAATTAACTTCATCGTACATAACGTTCATACAGATTCATGAATTTTTGTGTAAAATTTATTTATCATCTGTAAACATTTCGTGGTTATTCAGTGAATCTTGGCTGGGAATGACACATTTTAATATAATGATACATGTTCTACATACAAACAATAACATGATGACATTTCTACGACAGAACAGTTAAAATTGGAATTTCTATTCAACTGAGCGAAATGGGCTTAAAAATATACTGTTGGCTAACTGTTATTTGTTAAAAAATATTCCGCCAATTAAAAACAACAGTGCTTTTGCAAAATTTAGATGTGGGATAGCTCCACTAAAAATAGAAACTGGAAAGTATGAAAGAAAAGAAGTCCACGAGATGACATGTGTTGTAGCTCTTCTATTGAAGATGAACTTCATGTCATTTTAAAATGCCCATTATATGTAGATTTAAGACAAATTATGATACATTAAGCTAAACATTTTAATGAACATTTTAACCTTTAATTATCAGATAGCGAAATATTTTTATTTAATAACGGCAATGTTGCTGCTATAGTTGCCAAAAACATCAACAATATTTCATTGAAAAGAAACGGCATTTTATTTCCTAGTTCTCAAAGAAAAAATGTTTTATTTTCATATAGTACAGGTGGACACTGTAAATTTGAAATGTAAATGAGTAAATATATTGTGTCTTAAAAGTCTCTCATTATTCTTTTTAAGATTGGTACATACAATGCAAATGTTTTAATGTTTTATGTTTATTTCTGTGATTCTCATTTTATGTTTGTATGTGGTGAGACTATAATAAAATATTGAATCAGTATTAACATGATTAATGTTCAACTTGAGTCATTTCTCCAATGTTGAACAATGCAAGATTATAATTCTTCGCTTATTTGGCAAATTCATATTCTACTAAATATTCAAACATTTAAATTTTGATAAATACCATTACAAATATAATTTTTGTTTTCGTTTCTGATGGTCACGTGCACGTAAGTTTATTCCATTGAGAAAATACAATATACAAGATTGTCGGGTAAATGTGGATTGCGGATTAAGATTTTAGATGTCAAACTTGAATTAACAAATTAAACTGAGGCGAATTTAACACGAATATGTATTTTCTCTTCAACAGTGTTTTTATTCTCTGTTCTTTATTTTCATTTAAAATAAGCTAAATATGTTTTGTGGAAAATTGAATACAAATAAACATATATATGCATTTGAAGGCATTTTTTTAATTAAACAAGTATAAGATCACGCAAATATATCCCGTATTACTTAAGAAGGATTTTAAATTGAGGAACTTTTTAAACTTGAAATTGTGTTTACGAGTTTAAGATATTCTTTTTATTTAAACTTTTTGATAAAATAGTTAAATATATATTGTATTATCATAACAAGTCTTTATTTAAATGGAATAAACATGGAACACTTTCACAGATTCACTTTTCATTGTGTTCATGGTTGCATATCAAGGACACCGTTTTTAATGTATGTCTAAAAGATTAATATCCGAAAAAATAATTCACAATAGTACTTTGTATTAAAGAATGACAGATTATTTTACCATGGGGGTATTTTTTGTTTTCTGTTACTGAGGACATTTTTTTGTCCTTTATGAATCCATATGACAAATTTGACTCCAATAAGGATAAATTTTATCTTATAGAAAAATCGGTAGTTTTTATTTGATAGATTTTGTGTTCATCTTTATCAGATATAAAAGATTGAAAAATACAAACAATTAATTGAAGTTTTGTATGCATCTATCACGATCCAGCAACTTTTGACTAGTATAAAGGGTTGCCTTGGTTTTATAGCTCAAAACGGTATTATTTGTTTTGCTTTACATTGGGTTAAATAATGAAATGTATGTTTCAGAAATTTACACAAGTTTTATTTCGGCTTTGATTCCCGGGGACACTGTCGTTTACAGTAAAAGACGAAAATCTACACATGTACGTTCTTATAAAAAAGAAGTTGTGGTATGATTGCCAATGTTCATTATTATATCATAATTATTGTACTCCCCCTAATAATGAATCTATAATATATGCCACTGGACGTTAAACGATCAACTATTAATTCATCCATCTTATCCTTTTAGTTTTGTGATAATTTGCATATCAAATACATGAAACAACAGGGGCGGATCCAGCCATTTTAAAAAGGGGGGTTCCCAACCCAGGGCAAAAGGGGGGGGGGGTTCCAACTATATGTCCCCATTCAAATGCATTGATCGTCCAAAAAAAGGGGGTTCCAACCCCCTGAAACCTCCCCCTGGATCCGTCACTGAACAACTGCAGAGTTTCACTAAAGTTAGAAGGCCGATATAATTGCACATATAAAACAGACATTAACATCGATCCCTACGTTTTGATCCCCTCACAAAACAACACTTTATAAATTTCATGCATCTATAACGCTTTTCTGGATTTACTTTCACTAGGAACGCTCAATGCTAAATATTTGAAAGCCAAAGAATGTATAAAATAGATAGGAGTGTAGAGCTATATGACCAATAAAGGGCCTATACACATTCACAACATTCTGTGTATTTATGTGTCTGTCCAAAGTCAAAAGCACGTAGTTCAGTGGTTTTCGTAACATCAATTCTGTAATATACATGCATTTGGGCTTTTTTTTGTGGAGAGATACATGTAGCTTTGAAATAAAGAAGGCCGTTAGTTTGCTCAATTGAATTGTTTCATATTTTTTTCATGTCAGGGCGGGGCCTTTAATAACCGACTTTACAGTTCCCGTATTTTTTCATTACTGAAGGTCATATAGATATAACTGCTAGCATTCCTCTTGATTTGAACTTTCTTGAATAGTTGACTCACTAGCAATTATACCACATTTTCTTATTTTTACATAAGCCTTCAATCCATCAAAAGCCAATTTAGTCTGCTGTAGCTGAAACCTACGTTTCTTAAAAAAAAAAATCTAAATTTATATACTGACAATTTAAAAAATGTTTGTCATAGATATCTGCTCGTGATATAAGTATCAAAATATTTTAGCTATGAAGATGTGTAAACCCTTAAATAAACCCTATTTCTTTGGGCAATACCTACGGGAATTAAAATTATAATAAAATGCTCTGCAGGGCGCAGCTTGATACAACCGCAGAGGTTGAACCCTGAACAGTCGGGGCAAGTATGGACACATTATTCAAGCTTGATACAGCTTTGCATTTGGATTGTGATTAAATATTTGACACAGCATAGGTTTCTACACAGAATGAATGTGGTCTAAGAACTTAAAAATTTTAAATTGGACATTCACCTATTATGGTCCAATATCCAAAATCTAAATACATGGTTAGATTCAGCATATCAAAGAACCCCAAGAATTCAATTTTTGTTGAAATCAAACAAAGTTTAATTTTGGACCCTTTTGACCTCAATGTGGACAAAGTTGATAACGGGGCCCAAAAATCAAAAATCTAAATACATGGTTAGATTCAGCATATCAAAGAACCCCATATATTCAATTTTTGTTGAAATCAAACAAAGTTTAATTTTGGACCCCGATTTGGACCAACTTGAAAACTGGGCCCATAATCAAAAATCTAAATACATGTTTAGATCCAGCATATCAAAGAACCCTAAGAATTAAATTTTTGTTAAAATCAAACTAAGTTTAATTTTGGACCCTTTGGACCTTAATGTAGACCAATTTGAAAACGGAACCAAAAATTAAGAATCTAAATACACGGTTTGATTCGGCATATCAAAGAACCCCAATAATTCAATTTTTGATGAAATCAAACAAAGTTTAATTTTGGACCTTTGGACCTCAATGTGGACCAATTTAAAAACAGGGCCCAAAATCCAAAAACTTAATACACGGTATGATTCAGCATATTAAAAAACCCCAAGAATTCAAGAATAAAACCCCATTGAAATTGGTCAAGAAATAAGCAATTTATACGAAGTATCTTCTTTTGCACAATACTGTGCAATTAAATATTTCTTGCTATTGCGCAATACTGTATAATTGACAATTTCTTGCTATTGCGCAATATTGTGCTATTGGATATTTCTTGCTATTGCGCAATACTGTGCAATTGAAGATTTCTTGCTATTGCGCAATACTGTGCAATTGAAGATTTCTTGCTATTGTGCAATACTGTGCAATTGAAAATTTCTTGCTATTGCACAATACTTATAATATAATAATTTACACATCCTGTTTGGTGTGTATCTCCTACCATATCATTATTATTTGCTTTTAAATATAAATCAGAAATAACCAACTTAAAATGGAAAATTTTAAAAGAAAAAAAAAAAGGAAAAAAAGAAAAAAAAGGAAAAAAAAAAAATCCCCCCCCAAATTTTTTGAACCCCCTTATGATTCATCCCCCCCAAACTCAAACCCAGCTTTCCCTTTGTGATATGGAACCTTGTAGTACAATTTCAGAAAGATCCATACACTTACACACAAGTTATTGTCCTGAAACTAGAAAAATGCTTGTTTTTTGCCCCTTTTTGGCCCCTAATTCCTAAAATATTGAGGCAATTACCCCCATCATCAATCCCAGCCTTCCCTTTGTGGTATGGTACCTTGCAGTACAATTTCAAAGAGATCCATACACTTGAACACAAGTTATTGTCTGGAAACTAGAAAAATGCTTATTTTTGGCCCCTTTTTGGCCCCCAATTCCTAAACGTTTCGACAATTACCCCCAAACTCAATTCCAGCTTTCCCTTTGTGATATGGAACCTTGTAGTATAATTTCAGAAAGATCCATACACTTACACACAAGTTATTGTCATGAAACTAGAAAAATGCTTGTTTTTTGCCCCTTTTTTGGCCCCTAATTCCTAAAATTTTAAGGGAATTACCCCCAAAATCAATCCCAGCATTCCCTTTGTGATCTGGAACCTTGTGGTACAATGTCAGAGAGATCCATACACTAACACACAAGTTATGTCTGGAAGTTACAAAAATGCTTATTTTTGGCCCCTAATTCCTTTACTGTTGGTACCATAACCCCCAAAATCAATCCCAACCTTCCTTTTGTGGTATTGAACCTTGTGGTAAAATTTCATAGAGATCCATTCACTTAAACTAAAGTTAGAGTGCGAAAAACCAATGTGTCTTCGGACGACTACGACGACGACGCCAACGTCATACCAATATACGACCACAAAAATTTTTTTGCGGTCGTATAAAAACCATTATTAGAAAATCGGAATATATATGTGTGTATGACTCGGAGGTGCAATGGAGATAATAAAGTTTGATGGCCACACGTGAAGTGCGCTAGTCTGCGCCGAAGTGCGATGAGCTGTTCGATGGTTTGCGATGGTTTATATAACGTGGGATACCTAGATTAAAGTCTACAGATGTGCAATTATTATGAGCAGTACATTTGTTTCAATGTCAGTATATAAAGCATTTACTAGTGTTATTGTCTATGAATGTAATAGTTAAAGTTGCTGCGTACTAATTTAGAGATCCTCCTATTTGATGTTTTGCATGTGGAAATTATTTTTGCTTCAACATGTATCTTTACTTAATTTGTTCCTCTAATGAGATCATCATTTACCGTTATATAATCATAAGAATAGTTTCACGGTGGACCTGTATGTATTGAGGGAATGACACTTCATCGTACGTAAAAACAAATCTTTCGTATATTTCCCGTTTCACAGTCCTACATGTATATTGAATTTTACCCACAACTCAGAAAGTTGACCAGCGTGGGGTATGCTTAAACCTCTAATTCTAGATGTCAGGTAACTTACTCGTGTTTATGTTGGATTGCTGTCTGATTGACGAATATCCGTCATTTTATATATATATATATAACAAACAAATTTAAATTATATATATATATATATATATATATATATATAAAGAAAAGTTAAGTAGAATCTGTATGCTGGTAACATATAAGAAAATTAATTAAAGAACCTTAGTGAGCGCGCTCACATACCCCACGTCCCCACATTGTCACTGGAGAAATAAAATAACTGTAAGAAAAAAAAATTGTATAAGAAAAAAAAATTGAATCATAATTTCCTGTCGATATGCACATCTACATAGTATGTCCTTATTATCTACAAAGTTTCATGAAATTCTGTTGTGTGGGTTCAGAGGAGTTGGGATGACAAACTGTTGCAGAGGTATATTGAAGCAAATAAGTTCAAAGGGGCGTAACTCCTAGAAAAAAAATTGAATCGTAATTTCCTGTCGATATGCACATCTACGTAGTATGTCCTTATTATCTGAAAAGGTTTCATGAAGTTCTATTGTGTGGTTTGAGAGGAGTTGCGATGACAAAAGGTTGCAGTAGTATATTGGGCAAATAAGTTCAAAGGGGCGTAACTCCTGGAAAAAAAATTGAATCGTAATTTCCTGTCGATATGCACATCTACGTAGTATGTCCTTATTATCTACAAAGTTTTATGAAATTTTGTTGTGTGGTTTCAGAGGAGTTGAGATGACAAACTCTTGCAGTAGTACATTAAAGTAAATAAGTTCAAAGGGGCGTAACTCCTAGAAAAAAAATTGAATCGTAATTTCCTATCGATATGCACAACTACATAGTATGTCCTTATTATCTAAAAAGGTTTCGTTAAATTCTGTTGTGTGGTTTGAGAGGAGTTGCGATGACAAGAAACAGGACTGACGGACGGACAGACAGACGGACGGACAGACGGGTCAAAAACATTATTCCCTCCGCAACTCGTTGCGTGGGGTATAATAAAAGATAATAACGGTTTCAATTCATCACTTTTACTAGCGCTTTCACTGCTTTCACAGATCTTCAGGTAATATATATATATTTAAATTTGTTTTTTAGGGATGCATCCAGTTGCACCTTTTCATTTAAAATATATTTCCGTGAAGTAATCTCAAAAGAATACTCACTTCAATAAAAAATTAAAGAACCTTAGTGAGCACGCTCACATACCCCACGTCCCCACATTGTCACTGGAGAAATAAAATAACTAAGAAAAAAAAATTGTATAAGAAAAAAAAAATTGAATCATAATTTCCTGTCGATATGCACATCTACATAGTATGTCCTTATTATCTACAAAGTTTCATGAAATTCTGTTGTGTGGTTTCAGACGAGTTGCGATGACAAACTGTTGCAGAGGTATATTGAAGCAAATAAATTCAAAGGGGCGTAACTCCTAGAAAAAAAATTGAATCGTAATTTCCTGTCGATATGCACATCTACGTAGTATGTCCTTATTATCTGAAAAGGTTTCATGAAATTCTATTGTGTGGTTTGAGAGGAGTTGCGATGACAAAAGGTTGCAGTAGTATATTGGGCAAATAAGTTCAATGGGGCGTAACTCCTGGGAAAAAAATTGAATAGTAATTTCCTGTCGATATGCACATCTACGTAGTATGTCCTTATTATCTACAAAGTTTCATGAAATTTTGTTGTGTGGTTTCAGAGGAGTTGAGATGACAAACTGTTGCAGTAGTACATTAAAGTAAATAAGTTCAAAGGGGCGTAACTCCTAGAAAAAAAATTGAATCATAATTTCCTGTCGATATGCACATCTACGTAGTATGTCCTTATTATCTACAAAGTTTCATGAAATTCTGTTGTGTGGTTTCAGAGGAGTTGCGATGACAAACTGTTGCAGAGGTTTATTGAAGCAAATAAGTTCAAAGGGGCGTAACTCCTAGAAAAAAAATTGAATCGTAATTTCCTGTAGATATGCACATCTACGTAGTATGTCCTTATTATCTGAAAAGGTTTCATGAAATTCTATTGTGTGGTTTGAGAGGAGTTGCGATGACAAAAGGTTGCAGTAGTATATTGGGCAAATAAGTTCAAAGGGGCGTAACTCCTAGAAAAAAAATTGAATCGTAATTTCCTGTCGATATGCACATCTACGTAGTATGTCCTTATTATCTACAAAGTTTCATGAAATTTTGTTGTGTGGTTTCAGAGGAGTTGAGATGACAAACTGTTGCAGTAGTACATTAAAGTAAATAAGTTCAAAGGTCAAAGGGCGTAACTCCTAGAAAAAAAATTAAATCGTAATTTCCTGTCGATATGCACAACTACATAGTATGTCCTTATTATCTAAAAAGGTTTGGTGAAATTCTGTTGTGTGGTTTGAGAGGAGTTGCGATGACAAGAAACAGGACTGACGGACTGACGGACGGACAGACAGACGGATGGACAGACGGTTGGGTCAAAAACATTATACCCTCCGCAACTCATTGCGTGGGGTATAATAAATAAGGGAAATGAAACCTCTTCTCGCATGTTGCACTTTGTGTAATTGTTCTCTTCGACAAAATACTGCCTTGAACTCAATTTTGGTATAAATATAAAGAAGCCACATTTGGTTCTTAAATGGATATTTTTTAAACACTTAAAGCTAGGTAAAGCCTATCTCTTGATATAGGCTCTATTCGGCAACTTTTAGAGACCGACCGTGCTTGGGCTGTATAGCCAGTCAAGGTCGCTAAACTCTCATTATCCGTTTAGAGATTTTCTGAAAATACGATGGTTACTGTCTCATTAGAAACTAAAACCTTATCAAATATGGTGGCCTTCGGCTGTCATCTGCTCTTTTCGGGTTGTTGTTTCTTTGACATATTCATCATTTCCATTCTCAATTTTAAAATAACTAAAAATATGATACTAGTAAACAGTTGTCAGATCAATATTCATTTAACAAGCCAGTGCATTGATACAGGTTATATTCTACTGAATTTACTATATCCGTTATTATTACGTAATTATATAAGTCCCGTGTCCAGGTAAAAATAACAAAATGGTTTGTATGTCAGGTGAAAGTGACAACGGGTGGTATGTATACTAAAATGTTTATCGTCTTCCATTATACATGAGGGTGTGGATGGGGGTTTATAGAATAGAAAATTATTGACCAAAAAATAAAGAATACAAAAAATAACCAGACAAATATATAGAAAAGAAAATAATGAGGTACTAGAATATATGGAATAAAGAATGATCGACAAAAGGTATAACGATTAGAAAAAATTGCCTAAAATGATAGAATACAGAAATAATGAATCCCTATTCAGACCCTCATAATCTGACGATGACATTTACCTTTAGGACAATTATGGGCATGTGATAAAGTTTTAGAACCACAGTGATTTTTTTTTTACAAAAGTTCACATATATAAGCTAATTTTTACAAAATCAATTTGTATATGTAATAAAAATTATACTATGTGCTAAATTTAAAAGACAAATGGGTTTGAATTATTCGACATTTACTTATAACATTTCGGTTTCTTGGACATTTTTGTCCTTTGAACAGACATCCTTAACTTTTTTGTTTCAAAAGATAAAGGTATGCGGATTTCAGTAAAGAGATTAGGAATATCTTCGTTATAAAATTGGGCTCTACATTTGTGTAACAATTCTTTGTTAATATTTAATTTTTGTGAAAAGAAATTGATACAAGAAGAAAAAACGGTATTTTTGTTGTATATTTATCTAGTTAGAAAAAAGTCGGTAATTTCTTCATAAAAGTTGCAACGAATAATCTTCACACAGTATCAAGCAAAATGTCATGTCTAAAATGAGGGGGCCATAACTGATAACACTTTTTCCTTAAAAAAATGAAAAAATAATTATTTGGATAAGAAAATAACCCAGATATTTAGATATATTAGAATAAAAATATTTTTTAAATTTTTTAAAAGTCATTTAATATTCATCGGTTTATGATTAAATGAAAAATATAGAAAATTGTTGTTGTTTTTAAGGAAGGAAAATAATGTTTGTCCCGAGAAAAAAGCCCCCCCCTATAAATGATCATTAATTTACCTAAGTGGGGGCTTAAATTTGGAGACCGATCGCGAGGTCTGACTGCCATAAACAACAGATAACGAACAGCAAACAGTGGATACACCAATTGATATGTATGAAAGACAACGGCGGACACAAAATGATTGCACTGAATAATTTCAACTACCATTGAGATCGTTTTTTTTCAAATCTCCTTATCAAATTAGAAATGCATTTTAAAAAACCTTGGGATATCTTTTACAGTTTGGAATTGGAATTGGAATTAAAAATTGCATTTCCCAAAGAGTTTCAGGTAAAACCCTGAGAATCTCACATCCTAGAAATTTGAAGTGCCAGGATGTTTTTAAAAATATGTATGAATTTTATTACATACTTGAAATTGTATAAGGAACATAAAAAGATTCAGTATGTTTACTGTACAAACAAACATCAGACACAAAGTGATGGATACAATTGTGGCTTATATTGTTTAATTCATTTTTACTGAGAGCAAAATTTGATTGATTGATTATTCAGTGGTTGTTTAAACGTCCAGTGGCAAAAATTTCATGCATATTCAGGACGAAAAGTCGTTTCAGAAGTATATTATGAAGTATTTGGTATTACAAATGTTTAAATTTTCTCATTATTTGGTAAATTTCATTTTCTTAGCTATTTCTAATTAATTTGTACGAATCAGATTTTCTGGGGGGAGGGTCAATGCATTTGAATAGGAACATATGGTTAAAACCACCCCTTTTATCCTGGGTTGAGAACCCTCTTTTTAAAAATGGCTGGAATCACCACTCTTTAAAACGTAGCAATTTATAAATTATTTATATTAAGTAGAATTATAAAATCGATGAGTTTTATAATTTGACAACACTTATTGATATTGGAAATACTATACTACAATTAATTTATTTAATACATGGAGTGTTTAGTAAAACTGTCGACCAATCAACACAGAAAGCGAGATATCTAAAATTTGTATACCATTATAGATTTTCATTATCATACATCAATTTTAAATGCAATTCCAAATAAAATGGCTTTGAAAACCGTGTATTAAGCGCTTATCGTTCATTCACCGTGCCTGTATCGTGTGTTCATCATTCATCGTGCATCGTGTGTGTATCGTGCGTTCATCATTCATCATTCATTTTTCATTAATCCTACGTGTAAAGCTCATCACTCATCGTGCGTGTATCGTGCATTCACCGTGCGTGCGTGTATCGTGCGTGCGTGTATCGTGTGTGTGGTCAGTTTGAATTTTAGAAGGTCTATATAAAAGGCCCCGAAATGGTCCGGGTACACAGTTATCTTCCCTCAATTTTCGTTGTCCACAAATATAGTTCCCTTTAATTTCAGTATATTTTTTCTTAATTTTTTTTTTTGCCTTTCCTTTGAATTTTTTCCCCTATTTTTGCTTTTATGTGAATGTAAAGTCATCTAAGATAATTTCTGTAAAATTTCTTTTTGATATTTTGAGCAGAAATGAGTGATTTGGTTGGGTAAACATAGGTGTAATTTCCTCTTTTCGGAAGCTCTCTGGCTTAACCCATACTGGTGTCCTTGTGTTTTGTGTTGCCAAGAGAAAATGAGCCGATGAAGTTTTCTAATTTTTTGATATGTTTTGTGGTTAATGCCAAACTTTATGTACACCAAATCTTGTTAGAAAAGCGCAGGTGGGATTTTTTTTATTTATCATTATGTTATAATAGACAGATAGGGGAAAATAACTGTGTACTCGGACCTAAGAGGCAGAACCCACTTTATCTAAAAATCGACTTTGTGGCCCCCTGATTTGCTCAATTTGCCTCAAAATTGAAATTAACAGATAATTTATTGTTTATTTATAGAAAATATGAACAAAAAATTTTAAATTGCAAAAAAAAACAATTTTTGACCTTCTGGTTAAAATGTTTTTACTTGTTGACACTTTTGATTCAATTTTGCTAACAGGGGTTCATAATTTTTCTCTTTTTGGGGCAAATTACTACACATACAAATGTAAAAAAAGTTCTTTAAAGTTTAATGGAGGGAATAATACAAAAATATTCAAGAAAATTGTCAGAAAATTCAGCCCCTGGCCAAAATGGACATTGTCTGATTTGGACTGGGGCTTGTACACCAAATGGAAAATATGGGGTGATAAATTGCAAGCTTCCCAATGCCGGCGGGTGGAAACAAATGCATGTACACAGACTTGCGTTCATGATAAGGCATCTTAATTTCCAACTACCTAATTTTGATGTCTCACACCTGTGCCACAACACAAAATGTATAAATGCTGATCATCTTGTGTTAGAGCCACACGGCTTCAACAACAGTAGAAAAACCTGCATTTCGTGTGGTCATTGTCTTGGGCACCCAGACCCTTTGCCACCTTGCATGGTACACTTGAAGATGGCAAACAATAATATTGGTATTATTTATATTATTTATCTTTTAAGGTCTATTTATTTATTTATTTATTTTTCTATCTTTTAATTATTTTATTGATTTAGACAACAATTTCAAACTTCTTTTTGAAAGATATGGTTGGTCCTTAAAAGGACCTTTGGTTAATATTATGTGCTGCTGGATGGCTGGCTGGCTGGCTGTCATCTAAGGTGCAGGTGGAAGTGGCCTTTTACAGTTTTTACTATGGCTTAGCAATGCAGGAACCGGGTCTAACTGTCCTTTTCTGTAAACATCACACTTCTTTCGGCTTTGCTTAGCTTCTCTGTGTTCCAATATTTTTTCACCACTCCGAGTTAGCCGTCTATGTTTAACTTCAGGTTTTTTTTCATATTCTTGTTTGTAAGTGTAGTCGCTGTCCATTTTGCTCAAAAACTGTATACTGCTCTCCGACAAATTAATCCCAAGGTGTTCACACTTCATTTTGGCTGATGTTCCTGGCTTGTTGTTGTTATGGTGTATTCCTGATGCCAATCTTGCTTGCATGCCTCTTGAATGAATAACATTCTTCGGTAAGTTGACACTGAGGGCTCTATGAACACCTTCATTCTTATTGGTGGTGTCATATAACTTCATGCTGTTTAATGCCTGCTCACTTAGCTTCATCTTCAATATTTCTTGTAGTAATAATTTGTCTTTTTCATCCATTTGCAGGACAGTGATATTGTAGCATCCTAGATACTTGGACCGAGTCCACCAGTTATAACCCTCATCGCCGGTACAAACTACAGAGTACTGTTTACACATGGAGCAGTCACCATCATAACATCTGAGTGTAGCCTCCAGGACTTTGGGTAAATCTTTACACACATCTTCTGTTACTTTGTTGTGCTTCTCCATTAGCTGTCCAATGATCATTGAGCTCCTGCACTTCACATCTTGGCTGAACGCTTTCTTCATTTCCATCCTTATCTCTTTCGTACGCCCATAGAACATGGATTCACTGAACTTAGCTCTCAGTGATGCCCGAACCTGTGACTGTCCAAGGTGTACATAGTCGGCTAGTCGTTCCACTTTCCACATAGGATGTAGGGCTCTAGTTGCATTGTCTATTCCTTTAGCTGCCCGTCCGTCTCCATCAGTTGTGGCGTTCTTCACCAGGATGTCTTGAAGAGCAAGCTGTATACCAATTTCCTTTCCCATCTCATACTCAGACAATGGAGCTGCTCTGTGTAGGTTTGCGGTGCAGTCTTCATGACCATTGGGACATTCCACTTTAAATCCTTTTCCTCTCAACCAGGCCCCTTTCCAGCACATCTGATTCTGGGCAAATGATGCCACAATATATTTCTTTTCTGTTGTTGTCTCCATGGCAAGTGCAAAACCTTGGGTAGCATTTAGTCCAGGTTTCTTTTGACTGTTTATTGTCTGACTGTTGTACCTTCCGTCGACTGTGACATTGATTTCATTCTCTGCAAGTCCCCTTTCTTGATTTTTTGCCTTTACAATCTCTAGTTTTTCTGCCATATCTCTATTATTAAGTTGTACCAGTTCTTTTCCAACATTGTGGGTCATTCTGTGCATGCTGGTTCTTGAAGGAGGAGGACAGTCCATTCTGGCAAGTAACTCATGGAGTTTAGTACTCCCCATTGGACAGTCTTGTATTGCTGCTGCTACTGCTACATTGGGTGCTCCAGGGTTGGTACCAGGTTTATTTGTAACAATCTCCTTATACAGCTTCATAACTGGACTCATCTAGGTACAGTTCTTGCATCTAAGTGTATATTTCCAGCAGACTCCCCATTTTTCCTGTCTGTGTGCTAGTATTTCAGGATTTTTACAGTGCCTAAACTTCTTTGTATGGACATTTATAACTGTGTTGAGCATCTTCATCATCTCTTCATGGTCGACGAACCTCATACCAGATATTGAACACCACTCTTTTTCTGTTTTCAGGTCAGCTGATGGAACCAGTAGGTGGGAACGAGTCCTTTTGCTGTCATTGTCTGCAGGTGAAGTAGAAGAAGTGCATGGGGATTCGTCAAGGATAGCATTCTGTTCAACATTCATTTCAACAGCAGGAGCATGGTTTTCTTCTGGATCTGGTGATGTGGACAGCTGTAAGACAGGGACTTTATTCCATGGCGTACTGTTATGCTTGAACTTGTAACCAGGTGCAACTCTCCCTCTCTGCAGTCCAATAAGGCCCTTGTTGAATGGAGGGGAACCCTTTGGAAACATTTTGATGATAAATAGAATATTCTGGTGCAGTGTAAAGCGTCGAATGAAACTTTGATGACAGACCTCAAAATTGTTAGTTTTTATACTTTTTTGCATTGTGTAACTTTGATGCTGATTTTTAATTGGCTTAATGATGCTGTCAATCATTTTTGTTTATTGTTTTGATCTATTTTTAGCTGTGGGATTAAAGAAAGTGATTTTTAACTTCAAAGGGTTTGGTCTGCTTCAAAGAAAATGCCTTTGTTTGGCCTTTTTAATGGGAAATATTTTGTTTTCCTTGTTTAGATTTCAAAAAACATTAATTTAGGCAAATTTTAAAAGTTGTTTTGTTCAGAAAATGTGATTTTGAGAATTTTTGTTGAATTTTTTTGTTGATTTTTTTTTCAAATTAAGAAAAAAAACAAATGAAAAAAAAACTGTACTATTTATTAAATTTTTCAATTGCAATTATTTCCTCACTTCTTAACCTTTCCAAAACACTTTATTTCATCTCAATATTCAAAGAAATAAGGATTTTATATCATTTTAATTTTTTTTATTTCATTCATATTTAGCCTTGGGCAGATGATGTAAAGGGGGTGTTGAATATACAGGTAATTTAGCCTAAAGGTTATTCAAGACCCCCATAAAGTTTCATTTTGTTTATTCTAGAATGAATTTGGAATTTTTTAATGCAATTCTCACAATTTAGGGATGAGTTTTGAAATTTTAATTGAATTTTAAAAGTATTCTAAGTTGGGATTTCACTGATTTACAACAAAAAATGAAAAATTAACTTTAATTGCACCATGAACCATTCTGATTTTGGGAATTTTTATCTTAGATTAAATTTGTGTAATGATTTACCTTTCAGAATCACTTTAATTTTTTTAAAAACTTGCACTAATAAAAAAGTTATGAATCTTTTGATAAAGTGGGTGTCTTTAGGAAAATGACAAATTCATGCTAGGAAAACTGTTGAAATTTGGGTATGAGGGTAGGTGTTTAAGAAATGTCATTGCTGGTGCAAGTATTGTCCGATTGGTCTGAAATTTGGTATGCAGTCTTGATATATATTAAAGTTAATAAATATAAAATTTTATTTCATTTGGATAACTAAAAAGGGTCTATTAGGTCCGGGTACACAGTTATCTTCCCTCAATTTTCGTTGTCCACAAATATAGTCCTTTAATTTCAGTATATTTTTTCTTCATTTTTTTTTTTGCCTTTCCTTTGAATTTTTTCCCCTTTTTTTGCTTTTATGTGAATGTAAAGTCATCTAAGATAATTTCTGTAAAATTTCTTTTTGATATTTTGAGCAGAAATGAGTGATTTGGTTGGGTAAACATAGGTGTAATTTCCTCTTTTCGGAAGCTCTCTGGCTTAACCCATACTGGTGTCCTTGTGTTTTGTGTTGCCAAGAGAAAATGAGCCGATGAAGTTTTCTAATTTTTTGATATGTTTTGTGGTTAATGCCAAACTTTATGTACACCAAATCTTGTTAGAAAAGCGCAGGTGGGATTTTTTTTATTTATCATTATGTTATAATAGACAGATAGGGGAAAATAACTGTGTACTCGGACCAAATGACAAATGTTAAATAATTCAAACGAGAAAACAAACGGCCTAATTAATGTACAAAAAAATGAAGTAAAAACAAATATGTAACACAGCAACAAACGACAACCACTGAATTACAGGCTCCTGACTTGGGACAGGCACACACATACAGAATATGGCGGGATTAAAAATGTTAGCAGGATCCCAACCCTCCCCCTAACCTGGGACAGTGGTGTAACAGTCAACATAAGAACGAACTATAAAAATCAGTTGAAAAAGGCTTTGTTCATCAGATGGATACAAATAGAAATACATCCAACAAAAACACTGAGTTGACGTGGCCGGGTACTTTTACATCCCAAGAACAATAGACACTAAGTACAGATCTGAGAGTACTCGCAGTTACTGACAGCTAGTTCAAAGCCAATAACAACTATAATAAAAAAAATCATGCATCTAAGACTAAATTATCAATCAGTACACATCCAACATCCAATGGATTTAGTGTAAAGACGTCATAAACAGAGAAAAACATGACCTTATGCAATGCCAAGATACAGGTATCGACACACATCATTGTCAATATAATATAATTTTATGCGACTGTCATACAAGTGAGAGGTTTAGTTAGCTATAAAACCAGGTTTAATCCACCATTTTCTACATTGTGACCTACTTGACTGACATCTAGCTTTTTTGGAGTGGAATTTTAAAGTATTATTTATAAGTGGAGCCTAATAACATGGACTTATATTTTAATGAAAAGTCTTCTTTTGTGTTTTAATTATTATTTTAAGGCATATTTTTATTGGTAAAGGCTAAAAAAGGTAATTTAATAATATTATTGCGAACGTTACATCTTTTTTGTCCATTGTGGTATGTTACGGTCGCAATTTTCGTGTTGGTTCTCAGACGGCCCATTGTTATTTTTAACTCGGGTTTTATAAATAATTGATATAAATAGCAATCACATTAAATTTTGATGACGAAAGGGGGTCAAAGGACTTTCGGGATCAATATCATAGGCTGTTTTATTTTTTGCGAACGTTACTGCTCTACGTTTCCGTCCAAATCAATGTCACGTGAGCAATGTATATTTACATCTGTAACTCTCCTGTATAGGAGTTACGATATCGCCCTTTGCAGAAATGGATGCGGAGCCGGTTCCCTCACATAATGGGAAAGCAAAGAAGGTAAGTTGTCTGTTATATCGTTACACGAGGTCCTTTATTGTATTCCGTCCATCAAAAAGACATTCGCAACAAAACGTTGAATCAAGTAATGTCATTTAAATGTCACATTAAGAAACTTTTGTTGCGGTTTTTCATCTCCCAACGAGATTTGACCATATTTTACGTACAGTTAAATCTTCTAGTTCATCAAAATACATTTCTTTTAATAATTTGATGCGAACGGTATAATATGGACAGATTGTTATGTAGCTATCGTTACTTTGGGACAGTAATTGAGCGTTGCGATTGTCGATCTGTGTCTACTGAGACATGCCTGATCGTCGCGAACGTTCATTGGAGACGTGCACAGTTGTTGCGAACGTCACTTGAAGACAGTTAAGAAAATAAATAATGTTGCTAACGTCATCAGTTGGACAAAAAATACGCCAACAATTTAATAAATTTCCAAATTAATTTTACAAACATGTTTGTGAGGAACAGTTAAACAAACTACTAATGTTTGTTTATTTAGTATTCTTTTTTATTTAAACCCATGATTTTGCATTAATTTTGACAAGAGATTGAAAAAACATGCTGTGTTGCTAACGTTATGACAAGACATGTTTTGGAGTTGCTAATGCTACAAATGAGACTAAAATTTAGTGTTTGGCACTGACAGTTTGATAATCAGGGATTCCCTACCTGAAAAATAATCAAATGGTCCATGGCTTGGATTAATCCCTACCATTGTATTAAGCCATGCATTTATGAGGATGAAAAGGGGGTAGGGGGATACATACACAGAAAAAAATGTGAAATAAGACGTAATTTCTGACATGACCTAGCTTGCAGAGCTTGTCCCATATCAAAAAGTGGACATTTGCCCGGCCAAAATGGATGCACTGCTTCGTTGCTTCTTGAGTTGACTGACGGCATTGGATCCATATTTTAATATGGGTGAGCTCTGAGTCTGACATTCCATGGCCACAGCTTGTCTGGCAAAACAGTCGTTGCAGATTTAATGGTATAATCTTTAAAAAAACATTTGTCACATTGAACATGTTGAATAAAATTTGAGACATATATTTTTTTCTGCAAAGAATATGTTCCTTTAGGATAAGGGGAACTGGCCAAATTCTTTGTCAGAACTTAAAATTCTGGTATCATTTTATCTGTACGATTCTGTCCCTCACCTCTTTTGAATTTTAGTTTATATAAACCTCACGTTGGAATGTACACTCAATGAAGGGGGTTACCATCTAACACACCTAAATATATTGTTTTCATCTTTATTTATATATTTGACTTACAAAATGTACCTTCTGAACGAGGATGAATATGTTTATACATATGTATACACAAATTAATAAGAAATGATAACAAGAGAACCAAAAAGAACAGTCTTGCAGGGCTGTTGTCAGAACAGTACACTTTCAAGTCTAACAAAAACTGCTGAAAGGCGACATCCCCCCCCCCCCCCCAAAAAAAAAAACCTACCTACCTACCCACTTTGAAAAATGTGGGTAGGGGAGTGGGGAAACAAACATTTTTTTAAGGATGGCCTTGGGAATATCTGTCAAGCTAGTCTTCAATTTGTTTGAAAAATACCAAGCACGTAAAATAAGCACTTAAAAATTACAATGTAAGTAAAATTAAATTTATAAGCAGAACACCTTGAACATGTACCTGTCTTGCACAACTGAACATCAAATAATAAAGTACAGACAGCGAATAAGTTGCACAAAAATAAACCTTTACCACCCTCATAGACATGTAATTAAAATTATATAATAAATATTGAGGAACAAGGGTTACTTTTATAATAATTGACTTGGATGGAGAATTGTCTCATTGGCACTCATACCACATCTTCTTATATCTAATTAGCATGCAATTATCCTTGAAGACACAGACACAATTAAGTCAATTTACAACATCGAAAAAACAAATCAACATACTGATAATTTTTATACGACCGCAAACAATTTTTGAGATCTTATATTGGTATCACGTTGTCGTTGTCGTCCGAAGACACATTGGTTTTCGCACAATAACTTTAAGTGAATGGATCTCTATGAAATTTTACCATAAGGTTCAATACCACAAAAGGAAGGTTGGGATTGATTTTGGGGGTTATGGTACCAACAGTTAAGGAATTAGGGGCCAAAAATAAGCATTTTTGTAACTTCCAGACAATAACTTGTGTGTTAGTGTATGGATCTCTCTGACATTATACCTCAGGGTACCATACCACAAAGGGAAGGCTGGGATTGATTTCGGGGGTAATTATCTCAAAATTTTAGGAATTAGGGGCCAAAAAGGGACAAAAAACAAGCATTTTTCTAGTTTCCAGACAATAACTTGTGTTCAATGGTATGGATCTCTCTGAAATTGTACTGCAAGGTACCCTACCACAAAGGGAAGGCTGGGATTGAGTTTGGGGGTGATGAATCATAAGGGGGTTCAGAAAATTTGAGGGGGGGGGATTTTTTTTCTGTCCAAAATTAAACTTAGTTAAATTCTTGGGGTTCTTTGATATGCTGAATCTAAACATGTATTTAGATTTCTGATTTTGGGCCCAGCTTTCAAGTTGGTCCAAATTGGGGTCCAAACTTAAACTTTGTTTGATTTCAACAAAAATTGAATATATGGGGTTCTTTGATATGCTGAATCTAACCATGTATTTAGATTTTTTATTTGTTTGCCACGCTATCAAATTGGTTCATATTGAGGTCAAAAGGGTCCAAAATTAAAGTTTGTTTGATTTCATCAAAAATTGAATTATTAGGGTTCTTTGATATGCCAAATCTTACTGTGTACTTAGATTTTTAATATTGGGTCCTGTTTTTTAAATTGGTCTACATTATGGTCCAAAGGGTCCAAAATTTAACTTTGTTTGATTTTAACAAAAATTGAGTATTTGAGGTTCTTTGATATGCTGAATCTAAACATGTGTTTAGATTTTTGATTATGGGCCCAGGTTTCAAGTTGGTCCAAATTGGGGTCCAAACTTAAACTTTGTTTGATTTCAACAAAAATTGAATATATGGGGTTCTTTGATATGCTGAATCTAACCATGTATTTAGATTTTTTATTTGTTGGCCACGCTATCAAATTGGTTCATATTGAGGTCAAAAGGGTCCAAAATTAAACTTTGTTTGATTTCATCAAAAATTGAATTCTTTGGATTCTTTGATATGCTGAATCTAACCATGTATTTAGATTTTGAATATTGGACCATAATAGGTAAATAAAAAAAAATTAAGTTCTTAGACCACATTCATTTTGTGTCAGAAACCTATGCTGTGTCAAATATTTAATCACAATCCAAATTCAGAGCTGTATCAAGCTTTAATGTTGTGTCCATACTTGCCCCAACTGTTCAGGGTTCGACCTATGTGGTCGTATCAAGCTGCGCCCAGCGGAACATTTTATTATTTTTATTTTTGATGTTTTAACTGGCTTCCCTCTTTTTTATATATTTTTTTTTCAATTCCTTCCAGAAGCATCGCTGCACTATATGAAGGCAAGAACTCAAACAAAATAACCCACAGAAATACAAAGAATATTTAGAAAGGCAAAAAGAATATTCAAAAATTAATAGACAAAAACTGAAATCAATTAGAATGAATAGGAACAGAACACCAGAAGAAGAGCAAATGAACAAAAATTACTTGGAAAACCAAAGATTAAGGCAAGCTAAACACAGACAAAGAAAGAAGGAAGCTAACCCAACATCACCAATAAAAGTGAAGATTGGACAAAACAAAAATGCTCATCCTACACAAAAAAAACCAGCAACCAGAAAAAATGTTAAGACGAAGAGAGAGAAATGGAGAATGGCAAAGGCTAAATATAGGGCAAACATATCTAACTATAAAAGAAGATGGATTAAGGAAAAAGATAAAAGTCGTAAAAAACAAACGAATGATGAAGAGAAAAACTATCAAAAGAAAAATAAGCAATCGCCTGAAAACATACAAATAACCAAAAGCAGTGGGAAAACATATAAAACAAAGCAGTCCTTGTGGAATAAGGCATCCTCAGTGCGACAAAAACTGCCAACTACACCAAGAAAGTTTGCGGATGTTATAACACATATCATTAAAAACACAACACCAAGAAAGAAAGATGCCATTTACGAAGAACTGAGGATTCTTAAAGAAAAAAAATATGCAAGCATATTTATTCGTCGAAATAAAGCATTTGCTAAAGACATCTTAGATAGAAATACACTCAAATCTTTGAAAAGTTATGATAGAAAAAACATTGCCAGAAAAGCATTGAAGAACCTGAAAATAAAACCCAGGAAAATAAGAAGAGATAAAGTACCCAAGACAGTAGAAAACTTAGTATCGTCATTCTACCTTAGAACAGCCAGAGTTCTCCCACAAAAGCGATATGCAACAAAATATGGGCCAGGATATTCTCTTCAAATGACAGCTGCTTTTAAACTTTTTAAAGAAGAAAACCCTACTATTAATTTGGGATTTTCAAAATTTGTTTCATTAAAGCCAAAATGTGTGAGACTATTAAACAAAACTCAATGGAATGTTTGTGTTTGTCCAACATGCTTTAATATCAAATACAAGCTGTCATGTCTAAACAGAGCTTTTCCTAATAACAAAAGTCCAAGAAATGAAAAAGAGCTTGTCAAATTTTTAATGTGTAGAAAACCAGATGCGATGAGATTCCACCACAGTAACTGTGTATATGGTATTTGTGAAAAGTGTAGTTCACACGGGAAAACAATTGTGCAACATTATCATGTCTTAAGTCAAGGTCAGTTAAGAAATCTGTCCTGGAACCACTGGGAGAGAAAAATGGGATTTGATGGTAAGATAAGAAAGTGTTTGGTAAAAAAAGAAGGAAATGTACAACAATGTCTAGAGGAATTGCAGGAAGATGTCGACAAACCAACACAAGGTACATCCCTTGTTAAACATGTTTTTATTGCTGATTGGCAACAGTTCCAGTTTAACAAAATAAAAGAAAATCTTCCTAAAGATAACGTGTTAATGGTAATGGACTTCGGAAAAAATAGGCTGGTGAGATATCAAGATGAAATCAAATCAGCATATTTTGCTGCCGCTCAGATAACACTACATCCCATAGTTTTATTTTATCATTCAAGATATGTACCAGAATTGATTGTAAGACATTCATTAGTGTTTCTTAGTGATGATATTACACACGATTCAAATGCAGTGGAGTATTTTAAAACCAAATCTCTAGAATTTTTAGAAAAAAAGTCTGTTCCCTACAAAGAATTTATCATTTTTTCTGATGGTTGTGCCGGACAATATAAAAGTAGACACACCTTTGCAGAATTAGCACAATCAAATGTTGTAATACAGCGTCATTTCTTTGGAAGTGAACATGGAAAAAGTGAATGCGATGGAGAGGTTGCCTCTGTAAATAAATCTGTGGACTCAGCTGTAATAGGAAGACAAGCAATAATAACAAATGCTACAGACATGTATCGTTGGTGCTGTGAGCATATTGTTTTGGATGAACCAGGATCAAAGAGAGATTTTTTTCTTATTGAAAAAACATTATTGACCATTCTAAAAAAGCAGAAACTGTTGATCCAGTTAAAGGAATAAGACAAATTCATCAGGTTAATAATGTTCCTCAGAAACTAGGTGAACTATATAAAAAAACAGTGTCCTGTTTCTGTGAATACTGTATAGACAGAGACTATACAAGATGTCTAAATTCTGATTATACTGATATTCAATCAATAAAGATCCGAAATGAAGTCAGAGAATCAAAGAGGAAGACAATTATGCAGGGAACTAAGAACAATGAAAAAAAAGAAAATGCAAAAGATAAGATTGAGAATCTTCATAAGAAAGTTGGTCCACAACATGCACAAGAAAAGAAAACTGCAATTAGAAAAAATAAGAAAACAGTATCCTCAAAGCCCAAGGTACCTGTAGTAGAACAGTGCAAAAAGGAGAAAACGAAGCCGATGGCAGCAGAACAACAATTAAATGAAAAACCAACAACTGAGCACACAGTATTAGACAGAAAACAATACTTTAGTTTAAAGCTTCATGAGCTGCAAAGATGTAAAGACTATGAAAGCTTACAAGCATTTTGCACACATTTGAATGAAGAATTCAAACAAATAAAAATATTAATAAATGAAGATATCAACATAGTGTCAAATAACTTAGTAGTTGACAAGGATGCATCGAATTTGTTCCCAAAAAAAAGACTACAGCAAACAAAGTTCGTGAATTATTTGCCAGTGGTGGTATATGGGGATGGCAATTGTCTCCCTCGTAGTATAAGCACACTAATCTTCGGAAATGAAGACCATTATATGGAAGTGAGAACTAGAATAACTGTTGAGATGTGCATTAATGCAGAATTATATTTGAAAAATGAAACTCTGCTTCAGGGAAATAGTTTCCCCAACAAGGATGCCTCTTGTCTACTGAATACATATATAATGTTTTTAGAGCAATATACACCTGGAGATAGACTCACTCGAAATGTAATCAGAAGACTTTATGAAGAAGAAGTGATGAACTCCTGTAAAAATGGTTCATGGATGGGAATTTGGGAACTCCTTGCAGTGTCATCGGTTTTAAATTGTGAGTTACTGTCAGTTTATCCAGACGTACAAACTGATGTTGTTCCTCAAACTGTACTCCACAGGCGGATTCTTCCACTGAAAGAACAGCATGGTATATGTTCTGCCTCAGCTGCTGTTATGTGGTCATCAACAAGACATGATGGATTCATCAACCATTTTGTGCCACTTTTACCTCTACATAGACGAGAACCCGAATCACTCAGTCCAGAACTCTTAATGAGCTTTGAGGATTCTGATACAAGTTTTAATGAAGATGACAGCTTTATAAAAACTTTTCTTGAAAATGAAATATTTATGAACATTAATAAGAGTGATATTGATGTCATGTCTGAAGTTTTATGTGACCAAGCAGACATAGCTGATGGAAAGTATGATGTAAACCCTGGTGTAACAGAAGTCATCTCTGATGAGATTAATGTAGAGATCCATTATGACCCAGAGCAGTCAGAAATGCAGTCTGTTGCAGAACTATCAGAAGTCCCTTATTATGAAGAGCACTCTGTATTGGAGTTTGAAGTGGTAAACACAGGGGTTATGGAACAATCACAAGTCAGGTCACATGTTATGGAGCAGTCAGAAGTCAAGTCTGGTGCTATAGAACAGTCAGATATCAAGTCTCATGAGTTGGAGCAGTCAGCAATCAAGTCAAATATTATGCAGCAGTCAGAAGTCAAGTCTGTTGGTATGGAGCAGTCAGAAGTCAAGTCTTATGGTATGGAGCAGTCAGAAGTCCAGTCTGGTGTTATAGAACGGTCAGAAGTCAAGACTGATGGGATGGAGCAGTCGGAAGTCAAGTCTAATGGTATTGAGCAGTCAGAAGTTAAGTCTGATGGTATGGAGCAGTCAGAAGTAAAGTCTAATGGTATTGAGCAGTCAGAAGTCCAGTCTAATGGTATGGAGCAGTCAGAAGTAAAGTCTAATGGTATTGAGCAGTCAGAAGTCCAGTCTAATGGTATGGAGCAGTCAGAAGTCAAGTCTTATGGTAAGGAGCAGTCAGAAGTAAAGTCTAATGGTATTGAGCAGTCAGAAGTCCAGTCTAAGGAGGGTATGGAGCAGTCAGAAGTAAAGTCTAATGGTATTGAGCAGTCAGAAGTCAAGTCTGATGGTATGGGGCAGTCAGAAGTCAATTCTGATGTTATAGAAAAGTCAGAAGTTCAGTCTGGTGGTATGGAGCAGTCAGAAGTCAAGTCAGATGGTATGAGGCAGTTAGAAGTAAAGTCCGATGGTATTGGCCAGTCAGAAGTCAAGTCTGATGTTACAGAAGGGTCAGAAGTCAAGTCTTATTGTATGGAGCAGCCACCATTCGAGTCCAGTGTAACAGAGAAATCAAGGTACTTGAATTGTAAATGTTCTAGTCAAAGTGTTTTTGTTATAACTACTAGGCGAAATAACAATGATAAAATTAAGGGATACTTTTGTAACCTTAAAGATTATGATCTACAAGAGTCTTGTTTTAAAATAAAATGTGTAAAGATTTACATTAATTACTTGTAGTTCAAAGTTTTAACTTCAAATCTAAAAAAATATAGCCAAATCCAGAGCTTTGGATAAGGGAAAAATTTATAACAGCTAATTTATATATATTACATTATTTCAGTAATTTATTTCTTATCTAAAAAGGGAAAGACTATAGAGTTTTATGATTTATGATTTATTAATGCTATTTAAAACAGACCTTTTAAAACTGGTAATTACCTGGCTGTCAGTTTTGGAAATGATGTATATCCAGCAGTTGTAAGTTACCAAGTTCATCAAATTGTTTATATTGATGTTATTTTTTTCTTTCCAGATTTTTCAAACTTTATTTAACCAGACTTAGATTTCTCTGAAAAAATGTGAAAACCATTGTTACAGTTTTTTTAGTAACTTTTGGCAAACAAATATTAAGTTATTTAACTTTTTCGATTGTTTTCCTGTTAGAATCTAGAAATTGGGTTACCGGTATGGTATTAACTTAAGAAATTTAGTTCTTACTCTCATTAAAAAAATAAGATACTTGGAAAATCTTTAAATGCTTTTCAATTTTCAAAGTTTCAGTGTCTTAACGTGGTTCTAATTTGGAAAGACTTAGTATTTCAAAACTCTTTTAAGATTTTCCAGTCATCATTTTTATCTAAAAAACAGACTATTATTTTGAAGTCTAGGTCAGGTTATGTTTGGTTTTGTGTTATTGCCGGAGTCAGCATTGACAGTTGTTAAGTTTTGTGGTTAGGACAATGTTTGGTCTTTTAGGTGCTTGACCATCTTTATTCCTTAAAGGTTTTTTTAACTTTACTGCTAGGTCAAGATATACATACATTTGTATCAACAGTTTTTATCAATACTTCTTTGTGGTCAGGCATTTTTAAATTAAGATAGTTATGTAATTGTTTCATGCACTGAAACCTAGTTAATTATACCTCATGACACAATTTATTCTGTGATCTAATTTATCATGGTACAATTAAAAATGATTTAAAACAAAACTTTTTTAACAGCGTTCAGTTTTGATTTTATCTATTGAGAAGTCACTTGTCATAATTTGCAAAATTTTGTTTCAGGTGTCTAAATGGCCATGGATTATTTACTATAGAAGTTACAACAGAGGATGGAAGGAGGGCACATTGAAGTATACCATAGCAGTCAGTGATGTTATAAGAAAATTAAAACCGCCTAATATAGTAATGAAGGGGCACTCATTACTATATATATTTGAAGGTAATATTCTTTTTCCTTTTCGAAGAGCTTCATACCACATCTTCTATTTTTATAATAACAACTTAGTTCATTAATTGCCAAAATTAATCCAGTTCTCAAATTGGCATAAAAGTCATTGCTCAGAGACAAAATTACCAAATGGTAAACATACATTTGATTTTCAGGGGTATCTTAGCATAATCTCGGGTAATCATTAAAAGAAGATGGTAACTTGAACTGTTCTAGCTACAATTAATGATGACAACATATCTTTAATTACCATATATACTGAAAGCATTCGGCAAAAAACTATGTCTTGATTGAAGTAAGTTTGAAGGCAGTACAATACATTTTAAATATATTAGTAATATTTTTAATTTATTTTCTTTCAGATGAAGTCCTTCAGAACTAACACCTCCAGAACTAACAGAGACGATACATTTTTCAAACATTAAAATATTTTTAAGCTTCTAGGCAGTATTTTAGACTTTTGAATGCAAATGCATCATGAATTAAATGGGCAAAGCAATTAAGGTGCTCTGAAGACTACATAAGACTTTCTATACTACAATCCATGATGAAAGTCATTGAGGCATTGGTCACTATGGTATTTCCATCTTCACTGCGAATTGATTTGAAATTGTTCATTCTTCTGTTGTTTGATGTTTCTTGCCAGACATTACACGGGCATTTTGGCTTGTGCTTCATAAATAATCCATATCCCCCTTTCTGTTTTGAGTGCCAAAGGTTGCAGGTTCAATCCCCAGCCAGATAAAATAAGACATTAAAATTGGTCTTTGCTGCTTCTCATCCAAGCCGACAGCATTTAGGAGTAAAAGCAAAGGTCAGCTTACAGAGGCAACAGAGTCTTTATAATGTGTCTTTGTGGAAAATCCTGTTGAGCGTGTCAGTCTAGTACAAAGCAGAGATCATATTACATCAACTTGTTCTCGCCCTGATGTGCACGTACTAGGTTGACACTGGACGTTAAACAATAATTAATCCATTCATCCATAAAATCTGGTGTGTCAGTCTGGTACAAAGAACAGTTCTTATTGCATTTGGTACTCATATCATATCAACATCTCAGTTCACGACTCTAAAGATATGAACAGATCTAGAAGAATCATTCAGTTACATCTTAAAAAATTTTCGATAAAGATATCATGAATCTTATTTTTCACCTCCTGTAACAATTTTGGCCACATTTAGTGTGACCGATCTAGATAGCAAATTTTCTTAATGTATTACTGAAGAAGATGTTGCTAATGTTACTATTACAAATTGGTTTCTTGTGTATTCATTTGATACAAAGAACACCTGCCAATGACATTCTGTATATTTAGAAATTCTAAACCAGACTGTACAATTTAATTACTCAAAGCATTTATAAAGCACCACTGTGTGCATACATTTCAACTTTTAAAGATGTTGTTGCCAATGTTACATGTCCAAATGTCGCTAACATTACTCTTTTTTGTCTCCGTCACATTAGCAACAGCCTTAATTCAAAACATGTTTTCTTTCAAGAATCTGGCACAAATTAAACTAGTAAAAAGTAAATATTGGCAACACATGCAACTTTATACTGATTCAATTCTTTTTACTGTGTATTAGATGTCATTTACTTTGAAAAACATAAACTTTTTGTCCCATTTTCCATATGTCACATGTCCATCATCTTAAACATATTTTTTTTTCACTAATATATTAGAAGTAGTAATGTGTAAGATGCTGAATATCTTCCTAAACCCTTTACCTTTCAGAATTTATTTTGGTTTTATTGCTGGTTAAAGGCTTTAAACCAAAATTAATGAAATTTTGGACCAGGGTGCAAAAGGAGAAAATGTGGGTATCCCTGTTTCCTTGGCAACCATTCAATAATCTCTTACACTATTTACTCCTTTTTTGAAGAATTATGACCTACTGATAATAAATTTTCAGAAATATAACTTTTTTTCATGTAATGGCTTCTTTAATTATTTATCATGAAAGTAGGAGGCAGAACACAATACTGTAAAATCTGCCTTAGGGATTTCCGTTTTGAATTTTCCTCAGATTTCGGTATTTTTGTTACTTTACTTTTTACTAACATCTTGATTGATTGATTGGTGGTTGCTTTATGCCGCCTTAGCGCTAAAAAGGCTATATCGCGGCAAGAGCTAATTCTAATATTTTACAATTTAAGGTATTTTTTCAAAATCAGACAAAAGGTCCTTCAATATATTAAAACTCAAGTTTAAAGCAAAATTGCTTATTTACAAATAAAATTCAACACTAAGATAAAGTGATAAAAATTAAAATCATTTAAACTTATACAACATTACTTACATCTTGATTATCAATGTCTGCTTTATTCTTAAGACATTTTTTCACATCTTTTACATTTCCATTCTTAGCAGCTGTAAGAAGTGTCTGTAAGTAATACAAAGATTTTACATTTAACAGATTGTAATAAAAAATAAATGAAATAACTGTTAACATGGTTAAGTCTGGCAATAATTATAGGTTTCATAACGAGTGAGAATGGGATATCGCTTGATATCAACTAGAGTTATGTAATTTCAATATAAAAACAAGAAATGATTGTAACAGGATGCTGTTACAAAGTCTCCCAAACGAAGCTCCCATAATTCGTAATTCCCAGGGTCGCCTGACATTGGACAAAGTCCAGTATAGTTATATGCATTAGTGATGCCTGGGGACTAACCCTGTATATCATTCAAATCATCTTGGCATGACAAACCAGAATATATATGGTTTAGGGGTGGGGATCTCGACCATTTAAAAGATACTAGAACATTGGGGGTGGGGGGAACCCCTGGGGACTGACCATATACGTCATTCAAATGTTCGAGACATGATGAACAGGAATATATATGGTTTAGGGGTGGGGATCTCTACCATTTACAAGATATTAGAACTTTCTCAAATGGCAGGGGGTCAGGATGACCCCTGGGGACTAACCCTGTATATCATTCAAACCATCTTGGTATGACAAACCAGAATATATATGGTTTAGGGGTGGGGATCTTGACCACTTACAAAGATATTAGAACTTTCTTAAATGGCAGGGGGTGGGAGTGACCCCTGGGGACTAACCCTGTATATCATTCAAACCATCTTCGCATGACAAACCAGAATATATATGGTTTAGGGGTGGGGATCTTGACCACTTACAAGATATTAGAACTTTCTCAAATGGCCGGGGGTGGGGGTGACCCCTGGGGACTAACCCTGTATTTCATTTGATGTGCTTTATCATGACAAACCAGAATATATATGGTTTAGGGGTGGGGATCTCAACTATTTACAAGATATTAGAACTTTCTCAAATGGCAGGGGGTCGGGATGACCCCTGGGGACTAACCCTGTATATCATTCAAACCATCTTGGTATGACAAACCAGAATATATATGGTTTAGGGGTGGGGATCTCGACCATTTACAAGATATTAGAATTTTCTCAAATGGCAGGGGGTCAGGATGACCCCTGGGGACTAACCCTGTATATCATTCAAACCATCTTAGCATGACAAACCGGAATATAAATGGTTTAGGGTGGGGATCTTGACCACTAACAAGATATTTGAACTTTCTTAAATGGCAGGGGGTGGGGGTGACCCCTGGGGACTAACCCTGTATTTCATTTGATGTGCCTTATCATGACAAACCAGAATATATATGGTTCAGGGGTGGGGATCTCGACCATTTACAAGATATTAGAACTTTCTCAAATGGCAGGGGGTCGGGATGACCCCTTGGAACTAACCCTGTATATCATTCAAACCATCTTAGCATGACAAAACAGAATATATATGGTTTAGGGGTGGGGATCTTGACCATTCACAAGATATTAGAACTTTCTTAAATGGCAGGGGGTGGGGTGACCCCTGGGGACTAACCCTGTATTTCATTTGATGTGCTTTATCATGACAAACCAGAATATATATGGTTTAGGGGTGAGGATCTCGACCATTTACAAGAGATTAGAACTTTCTCAAATGGCAGGGGGTCGGGATGACCCCTGGGGACTAACCCTGTATATCATTCAAACCATCTTAGCATGACAAACCAGAATATATATGGTTTAGGGGTGGGGATCTTGACCACTTACAAGGTATGAGAACTTTCTTAAATGGCAGGGGGTGGGGTGACCCCTGGGGACTAACCCTGTATTTCATTTAATGTGCTTTATCATTTAGAACATTTTCAATTAAAAAGATTGTGTCTATTTCAAACGGTTTTCAATTTATAATCATTTGAAAATTTAAAAAAATAAAATCCCATAGGGTTCTATAGTAAAACCCTCCTTTCTTTTTGCCCCTCAAAGTACCCCTTTGTAAACCCCATTGCACAAACAAAACCCTGATTGCACCACTAGACATGTTATTCTAACATATTGTGAAACCCTAAGTTAATTTGACAAGCGGTTTTGGAGAACGGGTGCGGACAAGTTCAAATTCAAAAGTGGCGGAAGAAGAAGAAGAAGAAGAAGAAGAAGAAGAAGAAGAAGAAGAATAATAAGAACTGAGCAAAACCAACAAGTCTTCCCAAACTTTGTTTGGGAGACTTAATAAAAGAGCCTTTGGTGAGTTTATTATTACTATTCAAATTAAATAACGAGAGTTGATATCAAGCGATATCCAATTTTCACAAGTTGTTAAACCTATTTCTCTTATGGTCAGCACTCTCAATGTGTAAAATTTAAAAATCCGCGAAATGTTGATCTAGTCTTTTGCACATTCCAGTATGTCGTCATATGTCCTTTTCTGGTGTCAAACTTTAACATCAGACATTTTAAGACTTTTTGTATGCTTCAGAATGTAATAAAATTTGACAAAAAGAAGATAATTGTTAGGTGAAATATGTGAGTGTTTTGTATATTATAGAAGAAATCACAAATGTCCGTTGCCATGGACGAAATGTACATCGTCTTAACCTTTGAAAGTCATCATTGACCTAATGAATAACTTATGGAAATGCCGTAATATCTTCTTGTGATGATGGATAAGCCAATCAAATTAACACAGATTTTCGTATCACACTCCGTGCAGTGTGATACAAGAAATATCTATTCATGCAAGAATAAGATAACAGACCCCTCAAATATCATTTATGAAGAGAGGATATGTACCAATTATACACTTATATTTGAAAATCATTCGATAAATTTCTGAAACTGAAAAAACCTAAATTGCATTTTTGTTTGTCATTAGTTACTAAATACTGATTCAAATGCTTTTGTATAACTAAACTGCCACTAAATAATGTATGATGATCAGATCCAAGTTACTGACACCAAGACCGCAGAAGATTTCTGGCAAGTTGCTAATGATTTATAAACAACAAAACAAAAACAGGTATGAAATTTCATGTAGTTCATGCCTATTTCCGCTATGAGTTATTAGCAACATCTTAGTTTGTGAAATGTTTGTAGAAGACATTTCTTTGTCCAAGTCAGAGTTGTATAACATTTGTTTGATTTGTGTTCTTGGAATATCTATTTTTGTAGTTCATGTAAAATTTTTATCTCAAATTATCACATACTTGTATTTTCTGTAAGAAAATGGAAAACAAAATGTCACATGACAATTGGACTTAAAATTCAATCTTACCTTATTCCAATTTTCCATTTTATCCTAAAAATAGAAAAAAAACTATTTCAAATATATACTGTAGAGTTATTATTGAGCTATTTTTGTAACTGTCAATTTAAATTACATGATCCTTATGGACTTGTAAATTACTGACTATTGTGCTATATGAAATTAAACAAGAGGCACACTTATGCCTGTATTGCTTACCTGGTGAAAATATCACCAGTTTGCTAATTATGATTTTTATATGCAAATACTATAGTTAGTCTTTGTGTTGCAGATAATTTTTACAATTTACAAGTTTAATCTATCTCCTATAAGTTTTTAGATAACAGCTCAAACTGATAAATATCTGAGTAAAAAGATCCTGTCATGCTGATCATTTAGTATTCACTTTTAACCTATAGCTAGCTCCTATAAGTTTTCCAGATAAACGGAAAAAAGGGAAACATGTATATTTCAGAGGCAACATCTCAAAAAAACAGGTTGATATATATTTTTTTACATTTCCAGGGTTTATAGATCTTGTCATGCTGGTAATGGTATTTTTAATCTAGCTCCTACATGATAATCAATTCATTTTGTACCAGCAAAAACTTCAAAACAAGAATATTTCAGGGGCAATAACTCCACAGGTGACAGGTTTTTGTCCAATTTTTAAGGAAGATACATCTTGTTGTGCTGAACCTTTTTGCACTTTATGCTTTTAAGTTACCCCTATAGTTTTCATGATAGCAGCCAACAACTGCGTAAAATTTGAAAAAAAAGATATTTCAGAGGCAAAAATAAGTGGTTCGTTTTTATCAAAATTTCCAGGTGGATACATCTTGTCATGCTGACATGTTTACACTTTTGGGTGCAATCAACAGTTTTTTTTCTATGACGTCATATTTTGAGGGACCATACATAAGCGACCTTTAGTGGTGGAATGGTTAATAAAGATACTTGTATAAAAATAGATATCACTGGAATCAGAATTTTCTCTAGTTTATAATGAAATAAAAATAAAGAGTAATTTTAACATAATAAAAAAGTTCTATCCAGAGAAAATGAAAAAAAAAGTGCCCAATCTCAACATGAAAAACCTGAACAGTGCTGAAATCAGGTCATGCGCATACCCATGTAGGCATGATACAGGCACATTTCAGATAATCAGAACTGTATGAATTTCATAGATTTTAACCTGGTCTTTTAAAGAAATCGCGCTTCAGGCTACGTTCTCCTGCTTCGGAAAAAACTACAGTAGATACAAATAAGTTTTCAACTTTCACTACCAAAAACACAGCGAGTTTACAGTATTGTCTCCCCTTAGAACATGTATATTCAATCTAATTTATACAATAAATTTAATCAGTCAGCCTGTTTTGGTTGAAAGCTAACTAACTAATTTTTACCATCAAATACAAAATGCATGATACTTTTTCACCAATTATGTAAATAAAAATGGATTTTCCTCCATTGCTATTTTTAGTCGTGGAATAACCCCTAGTTTTTATACGAAACTGTTTATAGCACCCTATAACCTAGTTCCTATTATATTAAAACATTGGCTAGGAAATGTCAGACAAGGGAAACAACTCCTATAAAAGAGAGGCAAAAGATTTCAAAGGGATATTCAAACTTAATAAGAGGTTGATTGACAATTTCGATCGTGTTGACTTATTTGTAGGACTTACATTGTTAAACATCTTTGCCATTTAAAGTTTATTGGCATCGATCATAGTGTCTGCAAAAAACTAGATATGGACAATGCCCCCCTCTTTTCTGCTCTGCCATATGCATGAGTATAGTTCCACATATTTTAGATTTGACAAACAGTGATGTTGGCATACAACTTGAAATTGTTACGCTGTCTGTAAGACACAAATGATGCCCCCGCCTGACCATAGGAAATTATAAATTTAACACTTTGTATGATAATGTAACTGTAGGAGGAGATAGCCAGACAAACCATGATCTCTTTATGCAGCTAGTACCAAAAAATGACTAAGTCCAACTACCTGTCATTTTCAGAATATTTGAGAAAAAAAATTAAAATCCTGTGGCCATGCACACCTCCATTATGTGTTTGAACATCATATAAAATATTAAAGCTGTATCTCCAAAACTGTATGAGGAGATAGCCGGACAAACCATGATCTTTTAATGCAGCTAGTACCAAAACTAGAGGCTCTAAAGAGCCTGTGTCGCTCACCTTGGTCTATATGCATATTCAACAAAGGACACTCTTCAGCATTGTACACAAGAATAGAATTAATGACAAAAATCTCTGGTTTTTTTTTATCTTATATTGCTGATCATTGAAGTCTGTTTAGTGTCTCTCTATCTTATTTTGCTTTTGCTCCAAACACAATAATGGGTAAAAAAATATTCCTAATTCAAGGGCAATAACTCCTATAAACATGATAAAGAGTAACAGTCTACTAATCATTAATCATCAGCAAAATTTAACTTGTTAGTAGGTCTTGTCTTGCTTATCATTTTTGATTATTGCTTATCATTTTTGATTATTTAAATTTCTATCTATCTATTATAATTTTTATCATATAAGGCAGAATGCAAAATAAATGGTAAAAATTGTCATAAAGGGCAATTACTCCAATAAGGAGTCATCGGACAATTTCCACCATTTGTCTTAATTGTAGATCTTGTCTTGCTTACCATTTTTGATTATTTAAGTTTCTATCTATCTATTACAATTTTTATCATATAAGGCAAAACGCCAAAAAATGGTGAAAATCGTCATTAAAGGGCAATAACTCCAATAAGGAGTCGTCCAACAATTTCCGCCATCAGCCTTAATTGTAGATCTTGTCTTGCTGATCATTTTTGTTTTTTTTTAAGTTTCTTTCTATCTATTATAAGTTTACGATATAAGACAAAAACGCAAAAAAAAATTGTACAAATCATCAAAGGGCAATAACTCTAATAAGGAGTCAACTGACGATTTCAACCATAAGACTAATTTGTGGAACTTGTCCATTTGATCATTTTTGCATTTTAAAGTTTCTCTCTATCTATTATAGTTTTCAAGATAATAGGCAAAAATGAAAACAGTGGTAAAATTTGTCATTAAAGGGCAATAACTCCTACAGGAAATCATCTGACAGTTTTGACGTATATAGACAATTGGTAGAGCTCAACATTCTTAACAATTTTACCCTTGCAGATTTCCTCTATTTATAACGGTTATCAGAATAATAGACAAAACTTGCATTTTTAGCCACAAAGGCCATCTTTGTTGGCAGTCAGAGTCATCGGACACATTTTTAAAACTAAATACCCTAATGATGATTGTGGCCAAGTTTGGTTAAACTTGGCCCAGTAGTTTCAGAGGAGAAGATTTTTGTAAAAGTTAACGGACGACTGACGCCAAGTGATGAGAAAAGCTCACTTGGCCTTTCAGACCAGGTGAGCTAAAAATGACTAAGTCCAACTACCTGTCATTTTCAGAATATTTAAAAGAAATCAAAATCCTGTGGCCATGCACACCTTCATTATGTGTATGAACATCCTACAAAATATTAAAGTTGTACCTCCTAAACGTAGGAGGAGATAGCCGGACAAACAATGTATCCTAATACGGACGGACCGACGGACAGATGGACAGGGGTAAATTAATATGCTCCTTGACATTTTGTCGCGGAGGGATAACAAAATTTTTTGGTAAAAATAATCATTCAAGGGAAATACCAGCTATAAAGGAACAAACGCAATTTTGGTAATGTAACATTTTCGTAGATCTTACTATGTGGAACAATTTTGCAATTTGAAGTTTACCTCTATCTATCATAGTTTCTGCAAAAAACTTTAAAATTTATTAAAAATTGTCTTATAAGGACAACAACTCCTTTAAGAGATCAATTTACAATTTTGGTCAGTAAAATTATTTGTAGATCTTGACTTGAATATTTTTGCTGTTGCAATTTCGCTTTATTTATAACAGTTTTTAAGATTATAACCAAAAACAGAAAATTTCATTAAATTATTGTTTCAGGGGCAATAACTCAAAATAGGGTTTTACGATTGGTCTGAAAATTTCATGGCAGATAAATCCGTACATAATTATCAATTTGATCCATGTCAGTTTTGCTTGAACTGCTTTATTTTTTCAGATATACGCAAAATACTAGATACCCTAAGGATCATTCAGCCCAGGTTTTGTTGAAATTAGTCCAATATTTTCAGAGGAGAAGATCTCTGAAAAAGTTTACTCCAGAAGACGGAGAGCCAACTGATGCAAAGGGATTGCAAAAGCTGACATGGCTTTTTAGGCCAACTGAAACTAAACTCAAACTCTTAACCTTGCATATTTGATTACTTACCTAAGGGAGGTATTCTACAAACAGGGTGTGATCTTTTCCATCAAACACAAGAACATCAACTACACTTCCCCATACCTAAAAATTTCAAAAGTTTTATTTACCAGCATTAAGACAAACATATGCACAATATTGAATTCATTAATTTCCAGTCTCTCGAAACTGTCAACAAACAAGCAGGGCAATCACATTAAACAAATGTTTTTCTCACATTTTTCATGTCACAGCCTTGAAACCTGTAGTGTAGTAGTTGTTGTTTTTTCCTTCATTGTTGTAATAGGTCGTTGATTTTCTCTTTGGGATTGTTCCACATTTTATCATATCAGTGCTTTTTAAAGATTTTTATATTATTATATGGTATGGGTTCATTGTTGAAGGCTGTTTCGTCACCTGTAATTGTTTCTATCTTTGTCCTATAATTTGGAGTAAGGATATCTGTCTAATTATCAAGCATCCCACAACTCAATATTGCTGTATAATAAAAAATAAAATGATCTAATGATCACAGATAGATCATCCTGCTTTCTTACAGTATTGAATTTATTTCAACAGTAAGTGTTTAAAAGCACCAATGTGAAGGATGGGAAGTCTTGGGCTTTTCATTTTAAAGTCCAGATTGATTATAATCTATCATATTACTTTTCAGGAAAGGCTAACAACATCAGATATTTAGACATCTTTCAATTATTATGGCATGGAAATGGTGCTACATCACATTTCCAAAGAACATATTATTGCATGAGTATATTAATGCACTAATATCTTTTAAATTAAAATTTTACCAGCTATAGAGCAACTTAGAATTGACTTTTTCGAGAATGAAGTTGCTTTTTATTGATTCTCAAAAAAGTGTAGTTGGCCATTTAGGGTCAATTTTGGTTTTCACTATTTGTGTTTATTCATATCTTGAGTTTAAAAAAAAAACATTCCAGTTCATCATGATGGCTTGGTGCGAATTTTTCTCAAACACATTTAGCTATATAATGCATCTTGAAGACTCTTTACAAGAAAATCATTATTCTTCAAAAAAATACTCTGAACAAAAAAGTTACCAGGTAATAATTCGAAGTATGACTCCAAGAAATTGCCATGCCAGGTCACCAATTATTGTTTGTGATTGTCAATTTCCAACTCAGAGAATGATCTGTTGACACAGAGATATGACTTGCCTGTCAGAATAAAATTCAGAAAAAGACAATCTGATGGACAGCAACATTGCTTATTAATTCAGTCACTGGACCATGATCTAGTCGGCAAGGCCTGAAAATGGTCAACAAACTGAGATGTACAGACAGCAATGTAACTTTATAGAAAATATTGTCTATTGTATCAATCTACTTTTAAAAGCAGAAAACTTAACATTGAAAATTGCTAATTAGGTCACTGGACCATGATCTACAAGTAGGGGGCAGGGTCTCAAAATAGTCGTAAAACTGATATGTACTGATAGTTATGCAACTTAATAATAAATATCAATGATCTATCACAAGTAGTTCCTTTCAAACTAACTTAAGAGATAACTTAACAAGTGATGAAGTGTCACAGCAAAAGCATTCCCTATGTCTCGCTTTTTGCAACTTTCGTCGCAGACGAGACAAAATATGATACTGCCCTATTTTTCTTATGTATGTACATCTGGTAGACATGGTAGATAGAAGGATGTGAAGTTGCTTCAGATAGTGATTCAAAATACAGTTGGATTATGTACGATAGGTCCTATGGATTTTATCATGCACTTAGGTTTACTTAGGAATATATAAATACCAACTTCAATGTTCAAGCCAAATTCATGAAACTACAGTGATGTAATTTTGGTGAATTAAATAAAATGACACAATTTCAATTTAATTATATACAAGGCTTGAGCATGTCTTCCTAAATATTTACTTTATTTGAAAGATCAAGTTTAAGAGCACTCTGATTTATGCCTGGATGTCCAGACAAAAAATATAACTTCACGACAGAGATGGGTATACCAGCCTTTGTTTGTGTATGAGGATCATTGTCTGGCATGTCAGCAATTCTAAAGGAAATGAATTGGGTAAATGAGTTGTATAGGTAACTTACTACTGTGTTTCAAACACTTTAAAATATATTAGCTTTAGCATATTCTATATTACATTGACAAATGTTATTCAATAACTATAAAGCACTGGTCTTGGAACACTTGGTCATGTAAGAAGTACAAGCCAACTTGGCTGCCTTTAAAATACTTGATTCTGCACTATGGTAATCCTGATTCTTGCTACAGTTTGTGTAGTTGTTAATCTAAACACCTAGAAGGCTGTGAATTGTCTTTGAGTCATTGTTGACCCTGCTATCAATTCGGAACTTCTTGAGAATGCTGAAGGTCATTTAATGTCCACATTGGAGTGTGAAATAGTGAGTTTTTCTATGCTGAGTTGAAAGTTTATTAACAATTGTTTTCAGCATCAAACCTTCCTGATGTTTTGCCAAGAAGATTCCACTTTTCTATCAATACCAGTATTTACTTTAATCATCTTTGGCATGTACCATAAACAGGAGCCATATTGCATGTATTAAGTAATTAATATTCGATCACCTGTTGTTAGTTAAATCAAACTATTATCACTTGATAATTAGCATTGGGCCAGGGTTTAAATCAACACAATCGTAATGTCAGTTAAACCTGATATGTTCGATACTCTCCTTTTACATCTTCAAATTATAGAGGTAAATACCAGAGTATATCGAACTTTTCACTGATTCCCAGATGTCAACATTGGCACTTCGTTTTGGATTTTAAAAAACTTTTATTGGACCTGACATGATCGAAATAGTTTACCTGACAAAGGGTCTGTCTTGATAGCTATGCCTGACAGTCAGACAATTTTCAGCAGCTCTGGTTTGCGTTTAATTCCAAATGGGTATTTATAGTTTAGGTGGATTTCAGGAATGTGTTGTACCAAATATGATATCACAATACTGTGCTGTTGCAAAATACTGGGCTATTGCACAATACTGTGCAATTGAAGATTTCTACTTGAAACTTTTCAAAAATTTTTGAAGAAAAACAATTTGAACCCCCAAAAAATTGGAAAAAAAAATTCCACCAAATTTTTTGAATCCCTCCTTGGAGTAATTACCCCCAAACTCAATCCCAGCCTTCACTTTGTGGAATGTAGAGAGATCCATACACTTAAACACAAGTTATTGTCTGGAAACTAGAAAAATGTTTGTTTTTGGCTCCTTTTATGCCCCTAATTCCTCAATTTTTGGGGCAATTACCCCCAAACTCAATCCCAACCTTCCTTCTGTGGTATTGAACCTTCTGGTAAAATTTCATAGAAATCCATTCACTTTAACTAAAGTTATTGTCCAGAAATCAAATGTGTCTTCGGACGACAACGACATCATAGCATTATATGAACGCCAAAAACTTTTTGCAGCCGTATAATAAAAACTGTCAAAAACACAAAAACACAAATCACAAAAACTTAACGTTAACCAAAGGACCATGAAAATGCGGTCAAGGTCAGATGATACAAGTAGACAGACATGTACACCTCATTATCATTCCATACACCAAATTTGGTAGAACTAAGTTGCAATTAGTATTTGAACAAGAGTGCACATGCTGAAATGTCTCGCCTTCTTTACTAATCATTGATATTATGTTGATAGTCCTAAATATAAAGATTTACTACAACTATCACATAAACTAAACATGATCCAAGAAAATGAGGTAAAGGTCATATAAACCAAACAAGAAATACATGTACACCTTACAATCATTCAATACACTAAATATAGTTGACCTATTGCTTATAGTTTCTAAGATACAGACTTAACCAAGAAAACTAAACATTGACCAATGAACCATGAAAATGAGGTCAATGTCAGATCAACCATGCCAGGCAGACATGTACAGCTTGCAATCCTTCCATACAACAAATATAGTTGACCAATTGCTTATAGTATTAGAAAAACAGACCAAAACACAAAAACTTAACACTGAGCAATGAACCGTGAAAATGAGGTCAAGGTCAAATAAAACCTGCAAGACTGACATGTACATCATAAAATATTTCCATACACCAAATATAGTTGACCTATTACATATAGTATTAGAAAAAAAGACCAAAACTCTTAAAACTTAACTTTGACCACTGAACCATGAAAATGAGGTCAAGGTCAGAAGACACCTGCTAGCTAGACATGTACACCTTACAATCATTCCATACAACAAATCAGAGATGCAACTAATCGTCGGACCTGTCGGCCCGAGGGGGCAGAAATTGAGCAGGTCCGGCAAATTGGGCTTTTGTGCAAGACCTAATGACCGGCAGGCAGTTCTCTAGGATTTTAGTAAGATTTAGCATTTTTGGTGCTAACCTATTAGTGGGGAATTGAAATTTGCCTTGTTGAAAATTTATTAATTAAAGTTAGTAAGTATGTTTGCTTTAGATGATTCAAACATCAAACTTTTGCGGTAAACAATGGGGATACATGAGATTGGGGAGAGAAACGGCAGTTTTCATTCTTTCTGTAACTGTAACACGAATCTTCTTCCAATAAAGGGGCACCTCAATTGATGAGTAATTATCCACCAAAATAAAAGTTAATGTATCTGAACACTTAAAATGTGACATTTATTATATGAAAAGTAGTCTTCCATTAAAACAAAATTTTGTGTACCAACATAATGGTAAAAAAATTATAAAATTTTCAAATGTTGCTTTTTGAAGTTTAAACATATTTATTCATGCAATTTACAAATATATCAAAATATACAAGGATAACAAAAAATAAGATCTGGAAACAAGCTGCACACAGCTTAAATATCAATCTGATTGATTTTTGTAAGTACATGTATCCCTGTGATGAGAGTTGTAACTGGGAACTTTAAAGAGGGAAATTTAAAACTGAATTGACTTTTCAGTCCTCACTTTCCTGAGAAAGTTGTAATCAATTAAAAATCTTAGAGCACTGTCAAAAAAAATGGAGAATGGTCCTAGCCTGATGTTCAGTGGTACACAATAAAAAAATTTAAAATATATTGTAGTAATTATTAAATAAAAGAACTCAATTGAATTTTAGATATTTTCTAAAAATAATCCACTAAAGCAGCTGTCACTGTAAAGACATCCTATCTCCGTTCTCTTACTGTATAAAAAGCTGATATAAAAACTAGAGGCTCTCAAGAGCCTGTGTTGCTCACCTGTATTTACTGATGCTTTGGAAATCATGTAAAATAAGGTTAAAATCATAATAAATAGTATTAGATATTAGATATTATAATGATATCTAAGATAATAACAAAAAACTGCAAAATTTTTGTAAAATTACTAACTCAGGGGCAGCAACCCAACAACAGGTCGTCGGATTTGTCTGAAAATTTCAGGGCAGATAAATTTAAATCTGATGAACATTTTTGCCACCTGTCAGATTTGCTCTAAATGCTTTAGTTTCAGAGATATAAACCAAAAACTGCATTTTACCCCTATGTTCTATTTTTAGCCATGGCGGCCATCTTGGTTGGTTCGCGGGGTCATCGGACAAAATTTTTAAACTAGATACCCTAATAATGATTATGGCCAAGTATGGTTAAATTTGTATCAGTAGTTTCAGAGAAGAAGATTTTTGTAAAAGATTACAAAAATTTACGAAAAATTGTTAAAAATTGATTATTAAGGTCAATAACTCCTAAAGGGGTCGACTGACAATTTTGGTCATGACAACTTATTTGTAGATCTTACTTTGCTGAACATTATTGCTGTTTACAGTTTATCTCTATCTATAATAATATTGAAGATAATAACCCAAAACTGCAAAATTTCCTTAAAATTACCAATTCAGGGGCAGCAACCCAACAACAGGTTGTCAGATTTGTCTGAAAATTTCAGGGCAGATAGATCTTGACCTGATAATCAGTTTTACCCTATGTCAGATTTCCTCTAAATGCTTTGGTTTCAGAGATATAAGCCAAAATCTACATTTTACCCCTATGTTCTATTTTTAGCCATGGCGGCCATCCTTGGTTGGTTGGCGGGGTCATCGGACACATTTTATAAACTAGATACCCTAATGATGATTGTGGCCAAGTTTAGTTAAATTTGGCCCAGTGGTTTCAGAGGAGAAGATTTTTGTAAAAAGCTAACGACGACGGACGACGACGACGACGACGGACGACGGACGCCAAGTGATGAGAAAAGCTCACTTGACCCTTCGGGTCAGGTGAGCTAAAAATGTAGGTCTGGCAAAAATTTGATGGGTCTGACAAAACTTGCTACCCTGTACATGCTGTAGGCCCCAATGTCTGACAGAAAAAAAAACTGTTTGCATCTCTGCCAAATATAGTAGACCTATTGCATACAGTATAAGAAAAACAGACCAAAACACAAAAACTTAACTATAACCACTGAACCATGAAAATGAGGTCAAGGTCAGATGACACCTGCCAGTTGGACATGTACACCTTACAGTCCTTAGTGTTTCCCCTATCACACAAAAAGGGCATGGTAAATTAATTGAAAAAGGGCATCTAGAGCGCACAAAAATGTATAAAAAGGGCACCTACAGTGTATGGAAAATTAACAAAAGGGCACCTACAGTGTGCTGAAAACAAGAAAGGCAATAAATTGTCAAACTGCATTGGTAAAGTATGGACTGGCAGTTGTTGATGGAATCAGAACTCAAGATAGCAAGTGTATTGTTTCAAAATAATATTGTATATGTATCTTTAAATAAAGATGAAAATCAGCATTATTTCGGGTAAGAGCAAGGGACCAAGGATGTATGTATATTACTAGCTATACATCTTTGTCAGACTTTGAAGGATTAAGGCATAAATTTACTAGGCAGTAATTACATGATTTGATTGATGTGGCACTTAAATATGAAGATTAGGATATAAGATCTGAAAATCTAGTTCAAAATTTCACTTCAATTTGTTTCAGGGGACAGTCCTGATCAACAAAAGTTGAGCCCCTTTTTTTTTAAACCAGGATTCACAGTATAAATGAACTTGTAAAACTTTGTAAGACTATTACACTGCATAATCAATATCCTTATAAAACGTTTAAATCGATATTTAGAATTCATTTCTATAAAGTTGGAACCAAGGAATTGTACAAATTCTTATTGGAACGATTCTAATAACTGTAAATTGTAAACTAATCGAGAATTGATCACGTTTACTTTCGATTTACAAATGAAATGTAAACGGGAAGTGACAAGTAGATAATAAATTCAGAATGAATCCGGATTCATTTACGGATTGGTTCGTTTTTAAAAACTAGAGGCTCTAAAGAGCCTGTGTCGCTCACCTTGGTCTATGTGCATATTAAACAAAGGACATAGATGGATTCATGACAAAATTGTGTTTTGGTGATGGTGATGTGTTTGTAGATCTTCCTTTACTGAACATTCTTGCTGCTTACAATTATCTCTATCTATAATGAACTTGGCCCAGTAGTTACAGTGGAAAATATTTTGTAAAAACTTACAAAAATTTACAAAATTTATGAAAATTGTAAAAAATTGAATATAAAGGGCAATAACTCCTTAAGGGGTCAATTGACAATTTTGGTCATGTTGACTTATTTGTAGATCTTACTTTGCTGTACATTATTGCTGTTTACAGTTTATCTCTATCTATAATAATATTCAAGATAATAACCAAAAGCTGCAAAATTTTCTTAAAATTACCAATTCAGGGGCAGCAACCCAACAACGTGTTGCCTGATTGGTCTGAAAATTTCAGGGCAGATAGATCTTGACCTAATGAACAATTTGATCCTCGTCAGATTTGCTCTAAATGCTTTGGTTTCAGAGATATGAGCCAAAAACTGCATTTTACCCTATGTACTATTTTTTAGCCATGTCGGCCATCTTGGTTCGCGGGCGAGGTCATCGGACACATTTTTTAAACTAGATACCCAAATGATGATTGTGGACAAGTTTGGTTAAATTTGTCTTAGTAGTTTCAGAGGAGAAGATTTTTGTAAAAGATTACAAAAATTTACGAAAAATGGTTAAAAATTGACAATAAACGGCAATAACTCCTTAAGGGGTCAACTGACCATTTTGGTCAATTGACTTATTTGTAGATCTTACTTTGCTGAACATTATTGCTGTTTACAGTTTATCTCTATCTATAATAATATTCAAGATAATAACCAAAAACGGCAAAATTTCCTTTAAATTACCAATTCAAGGGCAGCAACCCAACAACGCATTGTCCGATTCATCTGAAAATTTCAGGGCAGATAGATCTTGACCTGATAAACAATTTAACCTCTATCAGATTTGCTCTAAATGCTTTGGTTTCAGAGATATAAGCCAAAATCTACATTTTACCCCTATGTTCTATTTTTAGCCATGGCGGCCATCTTGGTTGGTTGGCTGGGTCATCCGACACATTTTTTAAACTAGATACCCCAATGATGATTGTGGCCAAGTTTGGTTAGATTTGGCCAAGTAGTTTCAGAGGAGTAGATTTTTGTAAAAGATTACAAAAATTTATGAAAAATGGTTAAAAATTGACTATAAAGGGCAATAACTCCTTAAGGGGTCAACTGACCATTTTGGTCAAGTTGACTTATTTGTAGATCTTACTTTGCTGAACATTATTGCTGTTTACAGTTTATCTCTATCTATAATAATATTCAAGATAATAACCAAAAACGGAAAAATTTCCATTAAATTACCAATTCAGGGGCAGCAACCCAACAAAGGGTTGTCCGATTCATCTGAAAATTTCAAGGCGGATAGATCTTGACCTGATAAACAATTTTACCTTGGTCAGATTTGCTCTAAATGCTTTGGTTTCAGAGATATAAGCCAAAATCTACATTTTACCCCTATGTTCTATTTTTAGCAATGGCGACCATCTTGGTAGGTTAGCGGAATCATCGGACACATTTTTTAAACTAGATACTTGAATGATGATTGTGTTTAAGTTTGGGTGCATTTGGCCCAGTAGTTTCAGAGGAGAAGATTTTTGTAAAAGTTTACGGACGACGGACGACGGACGCAAAGTGATGAGAAAAGCTCACTTGACCTTTCAGGTCAGGTGAGCTAAAAAACAGAAAATTATAATTTTTTGAATTTAATTTGCTTAGTAAGAACTATATTTGTCTCTCTCATTTATTTTAAACTAAATTTATTTTGTATTTTACGTTTTAGTGTCTATAAATTCATACGAATACTTTCACGCATGCGCAGTATATCGTAAACAGTAAAGGAATGACTCGTGATTACTTTTCTGAACGCTTTGAATAAAGTGCTATCTTTTTTAATCGAAATTGAACGTTTTATACCAAAGATCATGAAAATACGATCATTTGACGAAACTATGACAAACAAACTGCAAATTGTGATCGTTTTAGAAATATTGAAATTAAAAAGCGAACTGTCCGGGGGAAAACAATTTTGTTCAAATGACGAAACTACGACAAACAAACTGCAAATTGTGGTCATTGGCCTTGAGAAATATTGAAATTAAAATGCAGACTGACTGATTTTACTGGGGAAAATTATTATGGTGGTCAATTATGAGGTTTATTAATAATTAACGGATTAATGACCCATCCGATGGCGATAAGCGGATTAACTATAATCACAACTTTATAACACCTGTTGTTAATGTTAATAAGCTGAGGGTCATAAACTTGTCAGAAACATGAAGACAGGAAGAAAGGGCATTTATTTTTGAGACAATGGAGTCATCCGAAGAAGTGAAAAAAGGGCATGGTGTCATTTAGTAAGACAAAAAAAAGGCCATACACTTAATATGCTAGACCTATTGCTTCTAGTATCTGAGATATGGACTTGACCACCAAAACTTAACCTTGTTCACTGATCCATGAAACGAGGTCGAGGTCAAGTGAAAACTGTCTGACGGGCATGAGGTCCTTGCAAGGTACGCACATAATAAATATAGTTATCCTATTACTCATAATAAGAGAGAAATTCACATTAAAAAAATCTTAACTTTTTTTTCAAGTAGTCACTGAACCATAAAAATGAGGTCAAGGACAATGTACATGTGACAGATGGAAACTTTGTAACATAAGGCATCTATATACAAAGTATGAAGCATCCAGGTCTTCCACCTTCTAAAATATAAAGCTTTTAAGAAGTTAGCTAATGTCGCCGCCGTAGCCACCGCCGGATCACTATCCCTATGTCGAGCTTTCTGCGACAAAAGTCGCAGGCTCGACAAAAACAGACCAAAACACAAAAACTTAACATTGATCAATGAACCATGAGGTCAAAGTTGGATGACACCGGCTAGACAGACATGTACCCGCTGCATTTGTTTGCACCTGTCCTAAGTCAGGAACCTGATGTTCAGTAGTTGTCGTTTGCTGATGTGGTTCATAAGTGTTTCTCTTTCTCGTTTTTTATATAGATTAGACCGTTGGTTTTCCCATTTGAATGGTTTTACACTAGTCATTTTTGGGGCCCTTTATAGCTTACTGTTCGGTGTGAGCCAAGGCTCCGTGTTGAAGACCGTACTTAGACCTATAATGGTTTTTCTTTTACAAATTGTGACTTGGATGGAGAGTTGTCTCATTAGCACTCATACCACATCTTTTTATATCTATGTACACCTTACAATTATTTCATACACCAAATATAGTTGATCTATTGCTTATAGTACTTGAAAAACAGACCAAAACACAAAAAATTAACAATGACCAATGAATCGTGAAAATGAGGTCAAGGTCAGACAAAACCTGCCAGTCTGACATGTACCCCTTACAATCATTCCATATACCACATATAGTTAACCTACTGCTTGTAGTATCGATCTGAGAAAGGGACCTGATCACGTAACTTTAACCTTGATCACTGATCCATGAATTGAAGTCAGGGTCAGTCGAACCCTATCTGTTCGACATGTAGACGTTGCAAGGAACCCATATACCAAAGATCCTATTATTCATTTTAAGTGAGAAATTGACATGACAAAAAAACTGTAAATATTTTTCAAGCAGTCACTGAACCATGAAAATGAGGTCAAGGACAAGGGGCATATGACAGACGGAAACTTCATAACACAAGGTATCTGCATACAAGGTATGAAGCATCCATACAGGTCTTCTACCTTCTGAAATATAAAGCTTTATACAAATAGTTTACGCCAACGCTGCCAGATAGTAATCTCTATGTCTGGCATACTGCAACTTTCGTCACAGGCGAGAAAAAAATGGTAAAAATTGTCATTTAGGTGGTACATAACACTATAGGGAGATAACTCTGTAAAAATCAGCTAAACGTTTAAATCACGTACTCTGTTTGTTAAGGAAATATTAAGCTTCTCAATGATCAAAATTAGTGCTTGTCAAACTGCTATATATCCAATGAAATTTTTCCGATAAAGTGTGTGGTTCAAGTTTTTTGAAATTTTTATATTTTTGTACTTAAAATTCAATTTTCCATTTAATCAATGTTCCAAAGGGACATAACTGTTTTAAAAATAATTGATCGGCACTGATTTTCGAACTAAAGAAAGACATTGCTGATACAAACCTATGATACAAGTTTCATAAAATTCTGGCAAGAATTGTACACATGAGAGTGCTAACGATGCAATTTTCCAAATTATTACTGTTTTCAAGGGATAACTCCTTTAAAAATAATTGATCAGCACTGATTTTCGATCTTGTCCAAGACATTGCCAATATTAACCTATGATATAAAAATCTGGCAAGAATTGTACAAATGAGAGCACTAACGATGCAATTTTCAATATAATTAATGTTTCCAAGGAGCATAACTCATTTAAAAATAATTAATAACCTATGATATAAGTTTCATAAAAATTTGGCAAGAATATATTGCACAAATGAGAATGCTAACAATACAATTTTCCATATAATTAATATTTCCATAACTCTTTTAAAAAATAGATCGGCACTGATTTTTGTTGAGCCTTCGACTTTTGTCGAAAAGCGAGACATAGCAATCCTACATTCCGTCGTCAGCGGCGGCGGCGTCCACAAATATTCACTCTGTGGTTAAAGTTTTTGAAAATTTAATAACTTTCTCAAACTATCCTGGATTTCTACCAAACTTGGACAGAAGCTTGTTTATGATCATAAGATAATATTCACAAGTAAATTTTGTAAAAAAAAAAATCTTTTTATTCCGTATTTTACTTATAAATGGACTTAGTTTTTCTGCCAGGAAACATTACATTCACTGTGGTTAAAGTTTTTGAAATTTTAATAACTTTCTTAAACTATCCTGGATTTCTACCAAACTTGGACAGAAGCTTGTTTATGATCATAAGATAATATTCAAAAGTAAATTTTGTAAAAAAAAAAGTCCATTTTTTCCGTATTTTACTTATAAATGGACTTAAGTTTTTCTGCCAGGAAACATTACATTCACTCTGTGGTTAAAGTTTTTGAAATTTTAATAACTTACTTAAACTATCCTGGATTTCTACCAAACTTGGAAAGAAGCTTGTTTATGATCGTAAGATAGTATCCAGAAGTAAATTTTGTAAAAAAAAAAATCCATTTTTTCCGTATTTTACTTATAAATGGACTTAGTTTTTCTGCCAGTTAACATTACATTCACTCTGTGGTTAAAGTTTTTAAAATTCTAACAACTTTCTTAAACTATCTTGGATTTGTACCAGACTTGGACAGAAGCTTGTTTATGATTAAAAGCTAGTATCTAGAAGGAAATTTTGTTAAAATTTTGTTCCATTTTTTCTGTATTTTACTTATAAATGGACTTAGTTTTTCTTCCAGTTAACATTACATACAGTCTGCAGTTTAAGTTTTTAAAACATTTATTAGATTCATAAACCAGCCTGGATTTTTACCAAACTTGGGCAGAAGCTACTTACAATCAAAGTATAGTATAGAGAGAGGAATATTTTTATTATTTTTTTTCCTTATTTTTGTTGAGCCTGCGATTAACAGCAAAAGTAGGCGAGACACTGGGTTCCGCGGAACCCTTACAAATTTTTAAACTAGTATAAGACATTGCTGATATAAACCTATGATATATATGTTTCATAAAAATCTGGCAAGAATTGTACATGTGAGAGCGCTAAGAAGAATGGATGGACCCTTGGTATTTCTATATCCCCTGCAACGCGTGATATTTGAACTGAAAACATAAATGTTTCTATTTCAGATTGACAATTTTTTTTTTAATTTGCCTTTCCTTGATCATATGACAATTAAGATAACATGTTCCTATAATGGTTTACTTTTATAAATTTTGACTTGGATGGAGAGTTGTCTGATTGGCAGTCATACCACATCTTCTTATATCTATATACATGATATATTGTCTATTTTCAAAGACCATTTTGACATGCATGGATTTTTCTAGCATTCCACGGGGTCCGGTATTCGGACCCATTCCCAATGGCAAAAACCCTACATTTTTCCCAATTTTGGGAGCAAAATTCCCAAATGATCTCAAAATTCATTTTCATCTTTATTACTCATGACAGCGATGTTTATTTTCTTCAATCGCTAGCTTTATGCCAAAAATAGCCAACAAGTGATGTGTAAATCCGAGTAAAAACATATCTGATTGACAAAAACAACATCAACAACAATGGCTGACATAAACCAGAAATGTAGACAATTACAATACTGGATCAGTTTCTGGGAACGGATAAGACTAATTCTGGGTTTGCCGATCTAATACAATAAATGAATATAAAAAAATCCAAGCAGGTCACACAATACAGCTATGAAATATAAACACTAGAATTGAAAACAAAAAGATATATGAACATGATGAAAAAGAAAGAAGAAACAGGAAATATTTTATACAGAAACTCAATTATTTTTAGTTCACAAATTTTCATGTCAAAATCCAATAAAATGTGACATTACTTTTCTTTATCAAAGAAAAATGTTGATATTAGATGATTTTATAATGTAAACATATAACTACAGATCCAAGAGGTAATTTCTTCTCAATTTTGAAGGGCCAGTAAAAATCTGGAAGAGCAAGTGAATTTCAAAAAGTGTTATCTTGCTTGGCCTGTAAAAAACATCTTACATGTACATATATCCCTGAATTATTTATTATATTAACCATGTTAACTGTAACTGTCTTTGAAGATAAAAAAAGGCGATAAATTTTAATCACACGTGTGCTTTAAGAACTCATCATTTTGATACTAAAATAATCTTGAGTGCCTTGTTGTGAAATTTAAAAACAAAAAGAACAGAAAATGAAATTATAAATTGCAATCATGTAGTTTCTTACTTTATTTTCACAAAAAAATATCATTTTTAATGAACTAAACACAATAAAACTCACATCTGGTATATTTGTTGTTTTCCCAATTTCACTGAAAATCGCGTAAAAAAATTCCCAAAACTGGCCAGGGTCCTTTTTCCCAAAATACCCAGAAAAACCCCTGACATGTTTCATTGATTGGTTACTATCTCATTGACATATACCTCACAATTTTTTTTTTCATTTAGCACAAGTTCAATGCTTAAGTTCAACCAATCTATATTTGTAGGAATATAATTTTGTAATTATTCTTTGGTTTTTTTTTTCTTGTTTAATGTTACCGTATTTAGAATGAAATAAACTGTTGTTAACACAGAGATACATGTATGTCTCGCCTTTTTGTTATTTTGATAGTAAAATGGAAATGTTGAATTTAAAATAGCAATACTTTAACAAGTTCTGCAAAATATTCAAAGTCAATGAACCATGACTGAAGGTACAGGTCCAAATATGATGTGCTAATGCTAAATATATGCATACCAAATATCATTGATCTACCATTAGTGGTTCTCCCTAAACTAACCTAATCACAAACTAATACATGTAAACAAAGCAAAAGTTTCAAAGTCAATAGTCCAGGACTAAGGGGTCGGGCAAAATAATCACCATGGAAATGAGATGTGCCAATGCTTATACAGCTGCATACCAAATTTCATTGACCTACCACTTGTGGTCCTCATAAACTGACCTAATTATCACAAACTAATACATGTAAACTATGCAAACATTTTTAAGTCAATTGACCATTACTGAGGGGGCAGGCCCAAAAAATCTTAGTGTTAATGTGTACCAATGCTAATACAACTGCACACCAAATATCATTGACCTACCACTAGTAGTTCCCCATAAACTGACATAATCACAAACTAATACATGTTAACTATGCAAAAGTTTCGAAGTCAATAGAACATAACTGAGGGGGCAGGGCCAAATAATCTTCATGGAAATGAGATTTGCCAATGCTAATACAACTGCATACCAAATATCATTAACCTCCCACTAGTGGTTCCCCATTAAACTGACCTAATCACAAACTAATACATTGTTGACACCTCCACTGGAAACAGCATACCTATGTCTCACTTTTTGACTCTGTCAAGACATAAACTATATCATGTATATGTTAATTATCTTTACTTTTAGAGTTTAGACACTCTTACATTTCAAACAAATTTCAGTAGTAAATGGTCCTACATATAGATCACATATAATGTACACTTACCTATAATAGCAACTAGACTGGACAAGGATTACATTGACTAGACAGTTATCTAATTGACTGGACAAGGATCTAATATATACCAATAACAGATGTTCAATCTAGAAATATAAATGTTTCTTTTTCAAGTAGATATAATAATAATAGCATGTTATAAAGACAATGATCTATTGTTGAATACCATTCTGACCTCTATCATTGATTGATTGCTGTCTGTTTGACAAATGACTTTTAGATAATTTTCAAACATTTGCTATAAAATGATGAAACATGTATGTTCGCTTAGTTGATCTACAAAATTTTACAATCCTTATATGCATCTTTAGGCTCAGCAGTTTTGAAAAGACGAGTCTAGATAGATTTTCACGAGTTCATGACTCATTGATGGCCTTATTGAGAACACTGTCTCCCATCTTTCATTCATACAACTGATTTTTTAGTTAACAACTATTTTTATATAGAATTTATATTGTATGATTGCATTGTTTTATTAGTTTTGTAAGTAGGTCATGTATGTTATTTTTGTTTAAAAGTTGCTGAATGAAAAATGTAAATCCTGTTAAAAAAGAATTAAAAAGCACTGGTGCATACCTGCCAACCTCTGAAACCTTCAAAGAGGGAGATCTCCCCCTCAGCTAAGACAGCTGAGGAGGAGATTTTGCGCGAACGACATTTTCAAGTGAAAAATATGACCTGTTTATTTATTCATTTACAAAACACAAATAAGAGTAAATAGATATACTTTATTTCTTCAATCATGGCTATATCCTATAAAAGGTGTGTTCGTTTGTTTTTTTACTATTTCATTATCTTTGACATTTATGTCCCTTCAGGCCAGCATACCTCAAAGATAAGTTTGTTTCAAGTGATCATCTTTAGTGTAAAGGAAGGTGCATTATATGTATGAACAGTCACATTTCGATCATCAGAGTGAAATACATCTCTTATAGGCATAGATCTATTAAATGATTTTCAAAATATAATTATATTTTTTGTCCTAAGGTCTTCAAAATCATTAGATTACCATCCTTCTATGATTCTTTGTTCAATTTGCATTTAATTTATATTCTTTAACCAATTCACATTATTTTAAGAAGGGTAACTTAAAACAGGATTACACAGGGGAAGTAACCCGAAATTTCTTTGAAGTGTTTTCAAATATACAAAGCTTGAGGTATAAGTCGTTAATTATCGTTAATTAGTATTATGTTTGACACCCAAGCTGTCATGTGAAGCCATTTAATTTTCACATGAACTGCGATTTACAGGTAAAAAATACCCTCATCAGTGACACAAAAACGTTATGAATGTTGACTGGTCAATTCAAGGTAAAATATCCAAAAGCGGGAGATTCGATACTCCCACGCGGGAGGGGAGCAGAAAGCGGGAGATTTCCGAAATTTCGTCATTTGAGCGGGAGTCTCCCACTCAAAACGGGAGGGTTGGCAGGTATGCTGGTGTAAATAAACCAGCAAGTTCTTGATTATCTCCCCTTTTATAATTTTAACATAAAATTTACATGTACAAATGTACATTGTAGTTCATTTAATAAACTGGGGTATTTACAACTGAACCTTGTTATACATACCGGTATCCTTTAAAATACACAAAAAACAGCTGTTTTCTTGATAAATATTAAAAATCACTTAAATACATGTATAATTAAAAATATAACACTTTATTACGTGACTTAAATGCATGTTTCTTCATAGTTAATTTATTTGAAATAATTTAGATTTCTTCACGCTTAATTTGTTTTCTTGTCACTAAATTAGTCTTCTTGTCGTTTTTTTTATTAAAAACAAGAGTGCACACACTAAAATGTCTCGCCTGCTTTACAAACCATGATTGATTTTATGCTGATATTCCTAAAGATAATGTTTAACTACAAGTATCACATAAACCTTAAATTATCAATGATCCATCAGGAGTGAGGAATTGCTATGCACGACTCATACATTTGAACAACCGGACAAGTAAATTTTTTGAACTAGGTTGCCCGTGGACAAGTAAAAAAAATACACTGGACAAAATTCAATTTAATAAAAAATATAGAAATATTTTCACAACATATTAAGATGTACTACTTCATGTAAAAGAAACCAATGACCAACATGTGAAAAATATATTTTTAAATCAAAACTTCACAATACATGAAAAATATATATTTAAATCAAAACTTCAATGTTCATGTAGACAAGTATTGAAAAACAGGGAATTAGATTGATAACCAGAATAATAACCTGTTGACACAGGTAAATGTCTCACCTGTATGCATAACATTCACAAAAAGACAATCTGGTAAACAGGCGAGACAAAAATTTTAAGTATGAGAGTCTAGGTCTCATACACATTGCTTTATTTTTCTCCATTGACCCAAGATCATTGTTTAGATTTTATCTGCCATCTAACGGAAGTGTTATTTAAATTTTTTCATGATTGAGTTTTATCGAGTTGAATAAATACCTGATAAAAACAACTTAACTGGGTAATCAAGACAAAAGGAACGAAAATAACGAAGACGAAATGAAGAAAAATAAAAACAAAAAACATAGGCGGAGAAAGAGATGGAAAACGGCAATGGGAATTCCACAAATGGGGCATACAAAATTTACCAGGGTCTACGGTGAAGAAAAAAAAAAAGGGATTAAATTTGAAAGACAGGGAATATGGGGAAAAAAGGGATTAAATTCAAAAGACAGGGAACATGGGGAAAAATGAATCCAGACATTGTGGCGTACACAAACTTCACTTGCTCTCCAGTGAAGAAACATCAGAAATTAAAATTAAATTGTTTCACAATTTGTAGGAAACACCAACAACTTGCTGATCAAAGACTTACTCATTTGTTGACAAATTAATAGATAAAAGGGACATTTTGGTGGCCCATCAATATTCTGCAAAAAACCAAGCTTGTCAGATGAAAAATAAAGTAAACAAGAATGTGTCCATAGAACACGGATGCCCCACTCGCACTATCATTTTCTATGTTCAGTGGACCGTGAATTTGGGATCAAAACTCTAATTTGGCATTAAAATTAGAAAGATCATATCATAGGGAACATGTGTACTAAGTTTCAAGTTGATTGGACTTTAACTTCATCAAAAACTACCTTGACCAAAAACTTTAACCTGAAGTAGGACAGACAGACGAACGGACCCACAGACCGAAAAACATAATGCCCCTCTACTATCATAGGTGGGGCATAAAAATAACATGTTGGGGAAAGGGAAAACATAAATTGCCTTCCTGTTTTTTGTTTAGTTGTTTTGCTTTTGGGTTTGGGTTTCTTTAATGTTAACCTCATACACATAAACAAATATCACAAACACCATTTATATTGCATTGTATGGTATCGGGTCCGTTCGCCCTGGGACCGTTCGCCCCTAGTTCGTTCTCCCATAGAGTCCATTCGCCCTGGGTTCGTTCTACCTACTTTTATTAAAACAATATTAATACTAAGGGTATTAAAATTGAATACACTTATTTAGATATTTATATGGTATAAATTTTTCAAAATTCATGAAAACACATGAAAATATTTAAAAGTTCATGGCTTGTTTCGGAGCATTAATTGTTCATTATAATAATTCTCACTGATCATGCTGATTGTTGTAATAATTGTCTTTAATGGATTAATCATTAAAAACAACATTTTGTTTTGATAAACTAGTCAGCTTGGAAGGAGTAAAAACAATGATGTATTAATTGTAAAACATGAAAAGGATTAATAATAAAATTGAGAATGGAAATAGGGAATGTGTCAAAGAGACAACAACCCGACCAAACAGCAGAAAACAGCCGACGGCCACCAATGGGTCTTCAACACACCCGGAGGCGGGCTTCAGCTGGCCCCTAAACAAAAGGTGTACTAGTTCAATGAAAATGGACGTCACACTAAACTCCAAAACATATAAATGAACTATAAACTGTTATCACAGAGAAATGTTGAAACTAAAATGGCAATACTTAACAAGTTAGGCTAATATTCAAAGTCAATGAACCATGACTGAGAGACATGGCTAAACCATCTCCATGTAAATGAGATGCGCCAATGCTAATACAACTGCATACCAAATATCATTGACTTATTATAAGTTGTTCCCTTTAAACAAACCTAAACACTAACATTAACTTGTAAACTATGTAAAAGTTTCAAAGTCAATGAACCATGAAGAGGGGGTGGAGCTATATAATCTCCATGGAAACAATACTTACAAATGCCAATAAATTTGCATACCAAATATCATTGACTTAACATTAGCAGTTCATCTTAAACTGATCTTATCACAAACTAATACATGTGAACTAAGCAAAAGTTTCAAAGTCAATAGGCCATGACTGAGGGGATGGGGCCAAATATTCTCCATTGAAATGAGATGTGCTAATGCTTATAAAACTGAGTACCAATTAACATTGGCCTACCACTAATGGTTCCCCTTGAACTGACCTAATCACAAACTAATACATTACTTGTTAACTAAGCAAAATTTTCAAAGTCAATTGACCATGACTAAGGGGGCTGAGTCAAATAATCTCCATGGAAATGAGACATACCAATGCTTATACAACTGCATACCAAATATCATTGGCCTACCACTAATGGTTCCTCATAAACTGACCTAATCACAAACTAATACATGTAAAATAAGCAAAAGTTTCAAAGTCAATAGACCATAACTGAGGGGGCAGGGCCAAATAATCTCCATGGAAATGAGATGTGCCAATGCTAATACAACTGTATACCAAATATCATTGACCAACCACTAATTGTTCCCCATAAACTGACCTAATCACAAACTAATACATATAAAATAAGCAAAAGTTTCAAAGTCAATAGACCATGACTGAGGGGGCAGGTCCAAATAATCTCCATGGAAATGAGATGTGCCAATGCTAATACAACTGTATACCAAATATCATTGACCTACAACTTGTGGTTCACCATGAACTAGACCTAATCACAAACTAATACATTGTTGACGCCGCCGACGCCGGAAACAGCATACCTATGTCTCGCTTATTGACTCCGTCAAGCGAGACAAAAATTAAAAAACAGACAAGACTAACAAAGGCCACTCAGAGGCTTCTGACTTGGGACAGGCGCAAAAATGCGGTGGGGTTAAACATGTTTTGTGAGATCTCAACCCTCCCCCTATACTTATAAGTTCATTTATTATTATACTGCATAGATTGACTGGCAAGAATTATTAAAACTATTAACAAATATCAATAAAGATAAGTACATTGTATTCCAGTACTCTACTATGCAAATCCGAGGTAAATAATTTTTTGGTTGCAACTATACAAAAATTCTGCGAATTTTTTAACAAACAAACCACATTTTTGCACCTGTCCCAAGTCAGGAGCCTCTGGCCTTTGTTAGTCTTGTATGATTTTTAAGTTTAGTTCATTTATATGTTTTGGAGTTTAGTATGACGTCCATTTTCACTGAAATAGAACACATTTTTGTTTAGGGGCCAGCTGAAGCCCACCTCCGGAAGCGGAATTTTCTAGCTGTGTTGAAGTCCCATTGGTGGCCTTCTGCTGTTTTCTGCTCTTTGGTCGGTTTGTTGTCTATTTGACACATTCCCCATTTCCATTCTCAATTTTTTTTTAACATACTCTGTTTAATAATAAACATTATCATGATTATGCAACTTGACAACAATAAAAATCAGGGTGAATGGACTCTGGGCAAACAGGTATTAGGGCGAACGTGAATCAGGGCGAACTGACCTGGACTCACATTGTGTACAACAAAACAGTTTTAAGAATCATACAGGCTTACAGTAGAATACTTCAATATTTATTGGGAAATTCAGGGCAAGTAACTTTTTTTTCGGAAACTTAATTAACTTGCCAAGGGATAAGTGCTCACAACATTTCAACAAATTTTTGCCTATAATCGCTTACGTCCACTTTACTTGAACTTTGGTGGATAGTTGTCTCATTGGCAATCATACCTCATCTCCTTATTTTTATATTATATGTAACACAAAAACATTAACATTGACCAATGAAAAATGAAAGTGAGGTTATGGTCAGATGATACCTACCAGACAGACAGGTATACCTTACAATCATTCCAGGCACCAAATATAGTCGACCTATTGCTATCATTGAGAAGCATCCCTACCGGTAATATGTACCCTTAAGTGGTGGGGACAAAGGTCAAATTCTTCTTATTTCCATTTTATTCTACGTTTTGCTGACAAGTACAGTTGGAAAGCAGGTCACGGTTTGACCCCAAGTCTATCAGCAACAATAGAGTCACGTGACCGTGAAAATTCAGTAAAACTACGGATTAGACAAACCTCACTTTTACTCACTAAAATACCACTGTCATGGTAAAAACTTATTGATCAAAATAATCTTGAATATACTTAGTTTAAACTCGTCAAAACTTACACATCAACTCAAAGTCCTTTATTCTTTATTTTATCTTCAAACTTGAAGTTTGTGTGAAAATTGCCAAGGCTCCTGATCGAAAAATCTAAATATTTTCGAGGAAACTAAAAATGATGGGCTGAATTTAAATTTAATAAAGCATCTCATTAAGACAAACACTCGATATGAATATCTAGGCAATACAGTTTTGGATACGCAAACGTCAAGTTATGTTCAACACGAAGCAGTGGTTTTTTTGCCGATTTGTGCAAGTGGTTATCTCCCCTTGATATCACCAGTCAAAAATAAAAACCCACCAAAATGAATAAAAAGGAGTTTATTTTACAAAAATCAAGAAGAAAATAAAAGAAAGTCGATTAACAACTATGTTATTATAATATTAAGAAGAGATACTTCCCTACTTTTCAGAGAAGGATTACAGGTAAAAATTAAAAGACAAAAAATTGGTAAAAATTAGATCTAGAAACCTAGCTGAATTGATATAAATTAGCTCTGGCTGATGAAATTTACTTTCAGTTTGCAATTTTTATAATGGGATATGGGATCACTCCTAATGGATTTTTTTTAACTACTGCTAGCAATGTTTAATGCAATAAAACATACTGTATACAATTTAAATATAAAAAAAATAGTACTGACCATTTATATTTTATATTTTAATAAAGTGGGACCAAGAGTCAAAATTTAGTTTCTTCAAAGTAAAAAAGCCTTTTAACTCAAGTCTATGTTTCTTAGTTGAACAGTACAGTACTGCCTAGAAAATATCCTACAGAAAAAGGAAAAGTTTACCAAAAAAATGACAAAAATTCTGTAAAAAAATAATGCTTAAAATTATAAGTGAAAGTGACATAATTTTGAATTTTAAAATCATTATTATTGTAAAATTCAGCTATTTGATTAGCTTTCACAGTAGCCTTTGTTCAATTTCTCAGGGTATTTTATAGATTATGAAAGTAAAACTTTTTGAAAAAAAAATGCCTTAAATGGGGCTAATCTTCTCTTCAGGTTGCTGTATCTGCTGCTTTACATATTTATAAACAAAGTATTGTATATTTTACCTGAATAATTAGATATTAATCTCAGAAATGAAAGTTGGTATGACAAATCTTGTGCATTTTACTTTAATAATAATCAATGATGATTAAATTTGACAAGAATTCGCCATTTGAATAAATTCAATTTTGTAAGAACACCTTTATAAATTAATTTTTTGTTTGACTAGAAAAGCTAGTGTTTGCTCTTAATAATGTAGCTTACAGTCTTACTTAGTAAAGAGATAATTAATAAGCAAGGTTTTTAACTTATAAAATATAAATATAATTAACTGACCTTCATTTCCTTTTTCATATGTTTTTTCCTCCAGAAATTTTCTTTGCAATGCATTTTCTATTGCTATTTTGTGCTTTTGTTTATCCATAGGCCACCATTAATTTGTCATATTTGCTTCCAGTATAAATGAAATTTTCTTAGACCTATAGTTTCAAACGCCATAAAGAAGAACTTTGTTTGTTGTTTCACTTGTCCAATGTGTAAATTTTCACTATGCACATGACCCTGACCCATATTTTGTAAACGTTATATGACGTATGTTGAAAAAGAAAACAATGTCACCGTCAATTTGTGTAGGGGATCAAAAAGGGTTTTAATTACTTTAAAATGGAGGTATCGTATGGAATTGATAAAAACAACAATTCTTAATCACAATTTCATTCATATCTATAATAAATCAGTATTTTAGAGTACTTTGGAAACAGGTACAATGAAAAGAAGTTGAACTTTACTGTAGAAACGCAGCCAAAACAGGGTTCAAATTGACATGACTGGTGGTCACCAAAATTGATGTATACTAGTAAAAAATGATGGCTTCAAAATTGTGTAGAAATTTGAAATAGTTTACCCGGTTTCATTTAAGATTATTACCATTCTCTTCCGTATTCGGATACGCAAACGTCAAGTTATGAAAAATCGATGTTTTTGGCGAACAAAAAAGATGGCTGAAATTTTTAAGAACGGACAGGATAAAGAAATAGCAATAACAAGCTATTTTTGATAATGTTTGTATGACGTATTGAATCTATATTGGGTGCAAAACCTACAGATTTTAAAATTCAATTATAATAAAAGCATGACAAGTTGAAATAAATACTTTAAACGTCAATCCTTTAGCCGATTGATTTGGCGGACTTTTTGACGTCACAGACGACTGTAGCGACACCTAATTAATTCCCCCTGCTATTGTTGCTGATAGAGCTTGACGACAACGGACGTTTCCAAGGACTTGCTTTCCAACTGAGTAAAGTGATGTGATACTAATTCCTAATAATGTAGCTACTAATTAGGGCTGATTATCATCCCTAATTTGCTTTCTCTCTCATCAAATCATCAGTATCTGTTCAAAGAAGCATGTGATGAATTCAAACTTGCTAAAACACATTTATCCTTCAACTATTCAACTGACATTTTCGTAGAACAAAGTTGTATCATATTTCAGCTTGAAGTTGAACAACTCTGTATTTTGAAATTAAATTTATTTTATTAAACTATTGTTTTGAGAGAAATTCATGTAAATAAAAAAGCGGATAAATTGTACTGCAAATAGTTTTTTACTGTACAGGGAATAGAATAGATACTTTTTTTTAATCATTGTTTCTTTGTGTCAGGGGAACCTATATCTGGTGGTGATGCTTCACACTGGCTTATAGTAAATGTACTTAAAAAACAGACCAAACCATAAAAACTTAAAATTTACCAATGAACCTTGAAAACAGGGCTCGACAATAACGCTTGTCCAATTGTCCCGTACCAGAGGAAAAAAAGGTTGGGCAAGTAAAAGCCACATCAAGCTTGTCCAACGGGACAAGTAAAAATCATTCTGTTGAAAATAAATTAAATCCAACTTTGATGATCAAAGTAATAAACAAAACAAAAACAAGAAAAGAAGATAAAAACAAATATTTATTTGACATAAAATTGAGAATGGAAATGGGTAATGTGTCAAAGAGACAACAACCCGACCATAGAACAGACAACAGCAGAAGGTCACCAACAGGTCTTCAATGCAGCGAGAAATTCCCGCACCCGGAGGCGTCCTTCAGCTGGCCCCTAAACAAATATATATACTAGTTCAGTGATAATGAACGCCATACTAAACTCCAAATTGTACACAAGAAACTAAAATTAAAAATAATACAAGACTAACAAAGGCTAGAGGCTCCTGACTTGGGACAGGCGCAAAAATGCGGCGGGGTTAAACATGTTTATGAGATCTCAACCCTCCCCCTATACCTCTAGCCAATGTAGAAAAGTAAACGCATAACAATGTTTACTTGCGATCGATAATTTAAAACTGGTTCTTTGTCAGATACTTTAAAAATAGATAAAAGCATAGGAAACCAGTCTTACCATGTAGATAAGGTAACAAGACAGTTCGGCACCGTCACAGAAACAAATGGCTTCATGTTTATTAGACAGTTCGGCATCGTTGGAGACATTTCGGGACCAAGACAAACCAGTACCTGTTTTCCTAGTTATACTCTTGCTTTATGATAAATATATGATAAATTTTTTGACCATAAAATTCATAAAATCATATTTGATCATATTTAGACAAAACAATATTTGATTGTGTTTGAATTAACATTTTGACATATTAAAAACAAAGCTGATTGTAGTAAGGCATTAATCATAATAATCAATATTTTATCAACTTAAATTGATGATTGATTGATTGTTGGTTGCTTAATGTCCAGTGGCAAATATTTCATGCATATTCAGGACGAGAACAAATTAACAATAAGTACAATAGGTAGGTTCTGTAAGAGGGGCGTCCGGGGTTAAGGTCGGAGAAATTTAGACTGCCACGGGAAATGAGGGTATATTGGATAGGGACAGAAATTTAGCCTTGCAACAGGTCACCTACGGACCCCTCAAAGAGTTGTTGCAAGGGTTCTTAACGTGCAAAGAGTGTGGCACTCTCTTTACACGAGGCATCAGATTTAACGTCCCTATTCTGACCAGGCATGGCTGCAAATCTGTACATCCCGCACAGCCAAACGGACGCCCCACTTTAGCAAGGGTTTTACTGCCGGTCGGAGGAAGACCAATGATGACCATACTTCTATTCCCCAGTCACCCTTGGGGGTTATCAACTTAAAAGACCAGGATACAAACCAAATGAGTGTAGACTGACAGGCCTACCACTCTGTGCCTTTTGTGCAGAGTCTGATGAGACTTTGGCATTGATGAAAACTAGAACCGAAGTCCTGTGACTAGACTGGACTAGATTCAGTTTTTCTGGGCTCATATTTTTTGAAAAAGGATATCAAGAGATATAAATCAAATTCTGTTCTATTGTTTTAATTCATGTTGTTCATTGAATCAACCTAAAATGCAAAAAAATATAAAGGTTTATTTTGGACAAGTTACAATTCCATTCGGACAAGTTAGTTTTGGTATGTACTTGTCCATTGGGCAAGTTGAAAAATAAGTTATTGTAGAGGCCTGGAAAATCAGGTCAAGGTCACTTGAATTCTGTATGACTGACATGTAGATGTTACAAGGAACCCATATATATATATACTTTATATAGTTATCCTATTACTCATAAGTGAGAAATTCACATGACAACAAAAACAATGATTTTTTATCAAGCAGTCGCTCAACCATGAAAATGAGGTCAAGGTCAATGGATATATGACAGATGGAAACTTCTTAACATAAGGTATCTGCATACAAGGTATGAAGTAAAATAGCAAAAATACCAAACTCCTGGTATCTCAAGGAAAATTCAAAACAGAAAGTCTTTATTATCAAATAGCAAAATCAAAAACTAAAATACATCCAGGTTTTGTCCTTCTGAAACGAAAAGCTTTAAACAAATAATTTATGCCGCCGCCACTGCCAGATAATAATACCTTTAGAAGTCTCGCATATTGCCACTTTTGTAGCAGGCCAGACAATAACAGCAAACATACTCAATAAAAGAGATGTGCCATTTTGTACACTTACATACATGTGAACCTCCCGACGGGAGTACAATAATCCCGTTTTCAGGGGTCTCCTCCCGACCTCCCGTTGAAGAGAAAAAAATCCTGTGTATGAAATTTTTCATGAATGAAAAATTTCTGCCCAACATATCATCTCAGACATCTGGTGTAACGACATTACCTGAAGTTATATTTTACCTGTAAATCAATTAACATGCATAATTATATGGCTTTACTTGTCAGCTTGGGTGTCACACATACTGGTAATCAACGATTTTTACCTCAGGCTAACTGCCGTTGTATAATAAAAACTTTGTGTATTTATTGGGTTATTTCCCTTGATTTAAAGGAAAGTAATGAAAATTTTTAAAAGAATATAAATAAAATATAAATTGAACAAATAATCATAAAAGGATGGTAATTAAATGATTTTAAATGGCTTAGGACAAATAAAAAAATATAAAAATTTGAAAATTATTTGAGGGTTCTATACTTCCTTTCAAGGCTTAAATTGAAATTTACATAATAACTATGACCCTTATTTCTAGATTGAATAAGTTTCTGAATATGCAAATAAAAACTATTATAAAAGATATGAAGTAAAAAATTTAAAGAACATACTAAAAAAAAAAGAATGTTAGATTGAACATGTAGAATATAAAATAGAGAAACTTTACAAGTACAAGGGTACTATAAACATAATACATTGGATGGAAAGTTGAAGAAAACACACTTTAAAAGACAATTTTTACAGCACACAGTTACATTTACGACCAAATTTATGTCGATTAAAAACCTCCTGATCTGAGTCCTAATCTCCAGACCAAAATTTCCCAATCTCCTGATCTGAGTTTCACAGTCCATCACATGTATGCACTTCACAAAGGAAAACATTGTTCACAATAATCATGGCTAATTGTTTTATTGCATTTAATAGAAAATGTTGATTTTGTGGTAAATGAAGCCAAGATTTTTATGGAAAATCCACAGACTTTATTACAGAGATTTTCATGAATATGAATAATATAAAAATAAGGAGATATGGTATGATTGCCAACGAGACAACTATCCACCAAAGTTCAAATGAAGTGGATGTAAGCAATTATAGGCAACCTTACCGCCTTCAACTAGGACAAAAATCCATACTGTATGGTCAGCTATAAAAGGCCCCAACATTAAAAATATGAAACAATTCAATTGAGAAAACTAACGGCCTAATTTACAAGAGTGCACACGCTGAAATGTCTCGCCTTCTTTACTAATCATTGATATTGTGTTGATAGTCCTAAATATAAAGCTTTCTTACAACTGTCACATAAACTTAACATTAACCAAGAAAACTAAACATTGACCAATGAACCATGGAAATGAGGTCAAGGTCAGATGAACCATGCCAGACAGGCATGTACAGCTAACAATTCTTCCATACAACAAATATAGTTGACCTATTGCTTATAGTTTAAGAAAAACAGACCAAAACACAAAAACTTAACACTGAGCAATGAACTGTGAAAATGAGGTCAAGGTCAAATAAAAACTGCGCTACTGACATAAAGATCATAAAATATTTCCATACACCAAATATAGTTGACCTGTTGCATATAGTATTAGAAAAAAAGACCAAAACTCAAAATCTTAACTTTGACCACTGAACCATGAAAATGAGGTCAAGGTGGAATGACACCTGCCAGCTAGACATATACACCTTACAATCATTCCATACACCAAATATAGTTGACCTATTGCTTAAAGTGTAAGAAAAACAGACCAAAACACAAAAACGTAACATAAGCAATGAACCATGAAAATGAGGTCAAGGTCAAATAAAACCTGCCAGACTGACATGTACATCATTAAATATTTCCATATGCCAAATATAGTTGACCTACTGCATACAGTATTAGAAAAACAGACCAAAACACAAAAACTAAACTATGACCACTGAACCATGAAAATGAGGTCAAGGTCAGATGACACCTGCCAGTTGGACATGTACCCCTTACTATCATTACATTCACCAAATATAGTAGACCTATTGCTTATAGTATCTCAGATATGGACTTGACCACGAAAACTTAACCTTGTTCACTGATCCATGAAATGAGGTCGAGGTCAAGTGAAAACTATCTGACGGGCATGAGGACCTTGCAAGGTACGCACATACCAAATATAGTTACCCTATTACTTATAATAAGAGAGAATTTAACATTCCAAAAAATCTTAACTTTTTTTTCAAGTAGTCGCTGAACCATGAAAATGAGGTCAAGGACATTGGACATGTGACTGACGGAAACTTCGTAACATGAGGCATCTATATACAAAGTATGAAGCATCCAGGTCTTCCACCTTCTAAAATATAAAGCTTTTAAGAAGTTAGCTAACGCCGCCGCCGGATCACTATCCCTATGTCGAGCTTTCTGCGACAAAAGTCGCAGGCTGGACAATAACAAAACCAAAAAGATTAAAAAAATAAATTACTCACTTTTGTTTGTCCATATTGTGCATAGGCGTTTGTTTACAAAAAAGTCCTCAAAAACCTTAACAATCTAATAAACATCCTGCTGAGAAAAGTTGAGCGCACCCTACAAGATGTACTTGAATAGGTCTATATTTTTCTTTTATGAGCTAATACCTTTATTTAAAACTAGCATTATCATTAGCACTGTAATTGTCAAATATAAGAGTACTAAGGGAAAGGCTCTGGATTTTCTATAACCTGATAACATATGAGGGTTGGGATTGGGTTTACTGAAAAGAGAATAATAGCAAAAAATGTAATGAATAGAGAAAACTTGGAAAATGGAGTAAAAAAATAAAGGATAGAGAATAATGCATTATGGGGTACAAAAGTATAAAGAATAACTGATGAAAATAAAAGAATCCATTAGGTATTAAAATACTGTTTACAGAAAAGAACTAATAATTTATGAACAAAAATCAAATACAGAAGAAATAATAGTAAAATTATTTTCATTAGAATTTTACAAAATAATCTATTTTTAAAGATAAAAAAATTACATGAAATTTAAAAGAATACAGAAATCAGTCTGTGCCTTTAACCACTAGCCCGGTGCCAGAGACTAGTTAAAATTCATTAGGGCAAGTGAAAATTTACAGAAATTTTGTTTTAACATATACATGTAGTAAAAACTTATGATTTTGGTGGTTTTGGCTAGTAGCTGAAAATTTTTTTGGCACAGACTGAGAAATTAAGGACTCCCCATTTAATTCAAACAAACAAGTACATCACCTTTAAGGGGAGACAACTCATATCATTAGATATGAAAACTTCTGTTCTTCTTAAAATTTTCCTACTACGTTAAATAGGTCGTAATATCAGATACATATACTGGGAAATTATGATAATTACATGTGTGTATTTCACTGCTGTTTGGAAGAACCAAGGATTTGTATTATAGTAAGATATACAAATCCTTGGAAAAACTATCCAGTATCCTATGTCTATCATCTATGACAACCTCGGACCAATATTTTCAAAATGCACGTCTTATTTTAACATACTTCTTTGTGTAGTCACAAAATCTTGAATACACCTTGGTGTATGTTTGACCAAAACTGTCTGTTATTGTCATTTCTGTCACAAGCCGTCAATCGTAACTGAAAACATATTTTGACATGGGGCGGGAAACTAATGCACATAATATACAACTCGTTTCAGGAATTGTTTCCGGAAATTTTTATGACAAGGTTGCAGACGCAGTGGCGGATCAAGGGGGACGCAGATGGCGTAAGCCGCCTTTTGATAAAAACATTTCTCATGTTTCTCACGATTTATATGATTTTTTAACATAAAAACGTTAAAAAAATTTCACATCAAAAGCTAACCAAACCTTTAAACAGACTTATTCGGAAAGGATATAGTTACGATACTGTAGTCAAGTCATTAAGGATTGCATATTTTGGTATTAATATTGATTCACTCATAGGGTCTTTGCATCGGAAATAAACACATTTATTCTAAACCCAGTTGTTGGCATGATATGGGTTTTTTTCTCCTCCTGTATTTTATGATGGTATGATACTAAACCCCTAACGGGAGGGATTGTACTTGATTTTCATATGATGAAGACATAATCTTTCAATCAGTTTAATTGAGGTCTGGAGCTGGCATGTCAGTAACTGCTAGTAGTCCTTTGATCATTTATGTATCATTGTCATTTTGCTTAGTTCCTTTTGTTACCTATTCTGACATCGGACTCGGACTTCTTTTAAACTGAGTTTTACTGTGCGTATTGCTATGTGTTTCTTTATTCTACATTTGCTAGAGGTATAGGGGGAGGGTTGAGATCTCACAAAACATGTTTAACCCCGCCGCATTTTTGCGCCTGTCCCGCCAAGTCAGGAGCCTCTGGCCTTTGTTAGTCTTGCATGTTTTTTTTAATTTTAGTTCATTTATATGTTTTGGAGTTTAGTGTGACGTCCATTTTCACTGAACAAGTACACATTTTATTTAGGGGCCAGCTGAGGACCACCTCCGGGTGCGGGATTTTCTCGCTGCGTTGAAGACCCATTGGTGGCCTTCTGCTGTTGTCTGCTCTTTGGTCGGGTTGTTGTCTCTTTGACATATTCCCCATTTCCATTCTCAATTTTATTGCTCTTAATTACCGCGGTACATATTCCGTTTTGCTAAAATAACGCTCTATAAACAAATCCTGGACCCGCACCTAAGTCTTGTATGTTGAATTATGTTAAACAGCTGATCTTCAAAAATAAAAATAAAATGCTTCATAGAAAATATTTTCCATTTACAAATCGTAATGTAGTAATATGATCATATGACCAGTCTTCTTGAAAGTATGAAATTTGTGCCTGACATCTGGCCAGGCAAATGAAAAATGTAGCCTGACCAAAACATTATTTGCTTTGCAGACATTTGTTCGTCAATCGGCAATACTTTATACAAATATCTTCGGAAGCCGTGGTATGGTTCACAGCGAGACACTGACTCTCCACCAGAGACCAAAATTACCAACTGAGATTGCTTTATAACACTGTTTTATAGTAATCTCAGATATGACGCAGAAGTTAGCAACTATAGGTCACCGATTGCCTTCAGTGATAAGCAAAACCCATACCGCGCAACAAGCTATAATAAAAGGCCCCGAATTGACAAATGTAAAACAATTCCAACCAGAAAACTAACGGCGGGCCTGATGTATGTTCAAAACAACTTGATCAACGAAAAACAAATATGATATATAACTGCAAAATAATAATTATTTGGGTTTTAATTTATTGATAACAAAATCAATATTTATACCGATTTAAATATATATTCCGTTTTCTGGAATTATGTCCCCCCCCCCCCCCCCCCCCTTTCAAAAATTATGGATTCGCCCTTAAGTCTCGTATATTGACCGTTCATGGTCTTATATGTTAAACAACTGATCCTTATAAAAATCAAATATAATGCTGCATAGAAATGTTTTGTCCGAAGATATGGTGGGTTAAGCCTGGTTTTATAGCTAGCGAAATCTCCCACTTGTATGACAGTTGTTTATAGTTCCGTTATATTGACAAAATTAGGTGAGCAACTCAAACAGACATAATAGGTTAATAACTTTGCATTATGAACAAAAGATGAAACAAAATTTTTAGTCTTTCACCCATGAATGACATTTTGATGATTGTTATATTGAGAGGTTTACATAAGTTAAATGACATTCCGGAAGTCGCCGCTACAACTAAACATAGCTTTCGGAGTGCTGATTTTCTGAAAGAAAACATCTTAATAATCATACTAAGTAGCATATTTACCCTGAAATAGGATTTCAAATTCATAGACACGTAAATGTGGGCTAAAAATTATCCAAATACATTACTCATTCAGTAAAGTTTCATTCATGTAAATTTGATTGCTAGTTTTAGTTTACACAACGTTCAAAGCCCTTTGTTTTACCAGAGTAGGTTTTACATGTTCTTAATGCTGATTGGATGAATTGGTTGTGTGGCATAATAAGAAACCATTCTACTCAAGTGAAAAATCGAGCGCTTGAGTTAACTATTACTATGTTATGTGTTGCCATTCAAGTAATAGCTTGCGAACACTATATATATAACACATTAAAAATGCTATTACTTAACACTTTGTCGGCAGTTTTCATAAATAAAAATTCTATAAAGGGCAAAGTAAAATAATGAGCTATGTCACATATTATGGTAAAATTTTGCATGCAACTTTGGCTCGTTGAACTGTAACTGAAAATGGAAAAAGTAAATGCATTTGTCTGTTAAATTTTCTGAAATATTACTGAAGTGATCCTTTCAAAAAAAAAAAGATGCGCATTTGTATAGAAACCACATTAAATCAACGAAAATGTTCTTAAATTTGTATTAAAATAATCAAATCGCCAATCACCAATATATAGATTTTTTTTTAAATTGGTATATTGATGATACATATATTAATTTCCGTTTTAATGATGTAAAATAATAACACAGTTCAAAGTTTAAGTTAAAGTTTCAATATCTATTTCCGTCCTCCTACATTTGCCCATGATAAGAGTTTTTCCGCTATTCCGGGAATTAGCTCTTTTCTCATGAATCGATGTAAAACAAATTTTGATAACTAAACAATTCTCTTGACAATCATGTCAATATACCAGGTTTTGACAGAGTTTAGAAATTTTCTGAACTATATACGCTTAAAGCTTCTTTTACGCCTTCTCCGATAGCAGAGATTTAATCAAAAATGATTTATTCTTTTCCTGTGTGTATAAATTGATGTAAAATACTTTGAATATATTAATGTTTTTCTTAAATTGTTTAACATTCCATACCGGTATAACATGTTACTTTTATTATTCTTCCCTTAGTTTATTTATTTTGTATTTACATTGTATCATAGGTCAAATGTATTTGTTCAGTGTATGTTCACTGGTGTTAATATGTCCTTTGATTGAGTTAAGCTATTTCAGTTGATATTTTATAGTGTGTCTTTCTATGTTGTGATGTTACACTATTGTTACAGAAAAAGGGTGAAGGTTTGGTACCATTAAAACGTTTAAACCCGCTGCATTTGTTTGCACCTGTCCTAAGTCAGGAATCTGATGTTCAGTAGTTGTCGTTTGTTGATGTGGTTCATAAGTGTTTCTCGTTTCTCGTTTTTTATATAGACTAGACCGTTGGTTTTCCCGTTTGAATGGTTTTACACTAGTAATTGTTGGGGCCCTTTATAGCTTACTGTTCGGAGTGAGCCAAGGCTCCGTGTTGAAGACCGTACTTTGACCTATAATGGTTTACTTTTATAAATTTTGACTTGGATGGAGAGTTGTCTCATTGGCACTCATACCACATCTTCTTATATCTAATGAGTAATTAAAAATTTTCTTTATGAATACTAGTACATCAATGTTTTTTTACTTGGTCTTAGTTTTTGGGATATTAATTTCAAAATTGGAAATTCTAACATGTTGTCGTCAATCAAATCTTCCAGTCGTCCTTTCATTGTGATTGTGTATTTTAAAAAATCATTGCAGACATTTGTTCGTCAATCGGCAATACTTTATACAAATATCTTCGGAAGCCGTGGTATGGTTCACAGCGAGACACTGACTCTCCACCAGAGACCAAAATTACCAACTGAGATTGCTTTATAACACTGTTTTATAGTAATCTCAGATATGACGCAGAAGTTAGCAACTATAGGTCACCGATTGCCTTCAGTGATAAGCAAAACCCATACCGCGCAACAAGCTATAATAAAAGGCCCCGAATTGACAAATGTAAAACAATTCCAACCAGAAAACTAACGGCGGGCCTGATGTATGTTCAAAACAACTTGATCAACGAAAAACAAATATGATATATAACTGCAAATGAATAATTATTTGGGTTTTAATTTATTGATAACAAAATCAATATTTATACCGATTTAAATATATATTCCGTTTTCTGGAATTATGTCCCCCCCCCCCCTTTCAAAAATTATGGATTCGCCCTTAAGTCTCGTATATTGACCGTTCATGGTCTTATATGTTAAACAACTGATCCTTATAAAAATCAAATATAATGCTGCATAGAAATGTTTTGTCCGAAGATATGGTGGGTTAAGCCTGGTTTTATAGCTAGCGAAATCTCCCACTTGTATGACAGTTGTTTATAGTTCCGTTATATTGACAAAATTAGGTGAGCAACTCAAACAGACATAATAGGTTAATAACTTTGCATTATGAACAAAAGATGAAACAAAATTTTTAGTCTTTCACCCATGAATGACATTTTGATGATTGTTATATTGAGAGGTTTACATAAGTTAAATGACACTCCGGAAGTCGCCGCTACAACTAAACATAGCTTTCGGAGTGCTGATTTTCTGAAAGAAAACATCTTAATAATCATACTAAGTAACATATTTACCCTGAAATAGGATTTCAAATTCATAGACACGTAAATGTGGGCTAAAAATTATCCAAATACATTACTCATTCAGTAAAGTTTCATTCATGTAAATTTGATTGCTAGTTTTAGTTAACACAACGTTCAAAGCCCTTTGTTTTACCAGAGTAGGTTTTACATGTTCTTAATGCTGATTGGATGAATTGGTTGTGTGGCATAATAAGAAACCATTCTACTCAAGTGAAAAATCGAGCGCTTGAGTTAACTATTACTATGTTATGTGTTGCCATTCAAGTAATAGCTTGCGAACACTATATATATAACACATTAAAAATGCTATTACTTAACACTTTGTCGGCAGTTTTCATAAATAAAAATTCTATAAAGGGCAAAGTAACATAATGAGCTATGTCACATATTATGGTAAAATTTTGCATGCAACTTTGGCTCGTTGAACTGTAACTGAAAATGGAAAAAGTAAATGCATTTGTCTGTTAAATTTTCTGAAATATTACTGAAGTGATCCTTTCAAAAAAAAAAAGATGCGCATTTGTATAGAAACCACATTAAATCAACGAAAATGTTCTTAAATTTGTATTAAAATAATCAAATCGCCAATCACCAATATATAGATTTTTTTTTAAATTGGTATATTGATGATACATATATTAATTTCCGTTTTAATGATGTAAAATAATAACACAGTTCAAAGTTTAAGTTAAAGTTTCAATATCTATTTCCGTCCTCCTACATTTGCCCATGATAAGAGTTTTTCCGCTATTCCGGGAATTAGCTCTTTTCTCATGAATCGATGTAAAACAAATTTTGATAACTAAACAATTCTCTTGACAATCATGTCAATATACCAGGTTTTGACAGAGTTTAGAAATTTTCTGAACTATATACGCTTAAAGCTTCTTTTACGCCTTCTCCGATAGCAGAGATTTAATCAAAAATGATTTATTCTTTTCCTGTGTGTATAAATTGATGTAAAATACTTTGAATATATTAATGTTTTTCTTAAATTGTTTAACATTCCATACCGGTATAACATGTTACTTTTATTATTCTTCCCTTAGTTTATTTATTTTGTATTTACATTGTATCATAGGTCAAATGTATTTGTTCAGTGTATGTTCACTGGTGTTAATATGTCCTTTGATTGAGTTAAGCTATTTCAGTTGATATTTTATAGTGTGTCTTTCTATGTTGTGATGTTACACTATTGTTACAGAAAAAGGGTGAAGGTTTGGTACCATTAAAACGTTTAAACCCGCTGCATTTGTTTGCACCTGTCCTAAGTCAGGAATCTGATGTTCAGTAGTTGTCGTTTGTTGATGTGGTTCATAAGTGTTTCTCGTTTCTCGTTTTTTATATAGACTAGACCGTTGGTTTTCCCGTTTGAATGGTTTTACACTAGTAATTGTTGGGGCCCTTTATAGCTTACTGTTCGGAGTGAGCCAAGGCTCCGTGTTGAAGACCGTACTTTGACCTATAATGGTTTACTTTTATAAATTTTGACTTGGATGGAGAGTTGTCTCATTGGCACTCATACCACATCTTCTTATATCTAATGAGTAATTAAAAATTTTCTTTATGAATACTAGTACATCAATGTTTTTTTACTTGGTCTTAGTTTTTGGGATATTAATTTCAAAATTGGAAATTCTAACATGTTGTCGTCAATCAAATCTTCCAGTCGTCCTTTCATTGTGATTGTGTATTTTAAAAAATCATTGCAGACATTTGTTCGTCAATCGGCAATACTTTATACAAATATCTTCGGAAGCCGTGGTATGGTTCACAGCGAGACACTGACTCTCCACCAGAGACCAAAATTACCAACTGAGATTGCTTTATAACACTGTTTTATAGTAATCTCAGATATGACGCAGAAGTTAGCAACTATAGGTCACCGATTGCCTTCAGTGATAAGCAAAACCCATACCGCGCAACAAGCTATAATAAAAGGCCCCGAATTGACAAATGTAAAACAATTCCAACCAGAAAACTAACGGCGGGCCTGATGTATGTTCAAAACAACTTGATCAACGAAAAACAAATATGATATATAACTGCAAAATAATAATTATTTGGGTTTTAATTTATTGATAACAAAATCAATATTTATACCGATTTAAATATATATTCCGTTTTCTGGAATTATGTCCCCCCCCCCCCCCCCCCCTTTCAAAAATTATGGATTCGCCCTTAAGTCTCGTATATTGACCGTTCATGGTCTTATATGTTAAACAACTGATCCTTATAAAAATCAAATATAATGCTGCATAGAAATGTTTTGTCCGAAGATATGGTGGGTTAAGCCTGGTTTTATAGCTAGCGAAATCTCCCACTTGTATGACAGTTGTTTATAGTTCCGTTATATTGACAAAATTAGGTGAGCAACTCAAACAGACATAATAGGTTAATAACTTTGCATTATGAACAAAAGATGAAACAAAATTTTTAGTCTTTCACCCATGAATGACATTTTGATGATTGTTATATTGAGAGGTTTACATAAGTTAAATGACATTCCGGAAGTCGCCGCTACAACTAAACATAGCTTTCGGAGTGCTGATTTTCTGAAAGAAAACATCTTAATAATCATACTAAGTAGCATATTTACCCTGAAATAGGATTTCAAATTCATAGACACGTAAATGTGGGCTAAAAATTATCCAAATACATTACTCATTCAGTAAAGTTTCATTCATGTAAATTTGATTGCTAGTTTTAGTTAACACAACGTTCAAAGCCCTTTGTTTTACCAGAGTAGGTTTTACATGTTCTTAATGCTGATTGGATGAATTGGTTGTGTGGCATAATAAGAAACCATTCTACTCAAGTGAAAAATCGAGCGCTTGAGTTAACTATTACTATGTTATATGTTGCCATTCAAGTAATAGCTTGCGAACACTATATATATAACACATTAAAAATGCTATTACTTAACACTCTGTCGGCAGTTTTCATAAATAAAAATTCTATAAAGGGCAAAGTAAAATAATGAGCTATGTCACATATTATGGTAAAATTTTGCATGCAACTTTGGCTCGTTGAACTGTAACTGAAAATGGAAAAAGTAAATGCATTTGTCTGTTAAATTTTCTGAAATATTACTGAAGTGATCCTTTCAAAAAAAAAAAGATGCGCATTTGTATAGAAACCACATTAAATCAACGAAAATGTTCTTAAATTTGTATTAAAATAATCAAATCGCCAATCACCAATATATAGATTTTTTTTTAAATTGGTATATTGATGATACATATATTAATTTCCGTTTTAATGATGTAAAATAATAACACAGTTCAAAGTTTAAGTTAAAGTTTCAATATCTATTTCCGTCCTCCTACATTTGCCCATGATAAGAGTTTTTCCGCTATTCCGGGAATTAGCTCTTTTCTCATGAATCGATGTAAAACAAATTTTGATAACTAAACAATTCTCTTGACAATCATGTCAATATACCAGGTTTTGACAGAGTTTAGAAATTTTCTGAACTATATACGCTTAAAGCTTCTTTTACGCCTTCTCCGATAGCAGAGATTTAATCAAAAATGATTTATTCTTTTCCTGTGTGTATAAATTGATGTAAAATACTTTGAATATATTAATGTTTTTCTTAAATTGTTTAACATTTCATACCGGTATAACATGTTACTTTTATTATTCTTCCCTTAGTTTATTTATTTTGTATTTACATTGTATCATAGGTCAAATTTATTTGTTCAGTGTATGTTCACTGGTGTTAATATGTCCTTTGATTGAGTTAAGCTATTTCAGTTGATATTTTATAGTGTGTCTTTCTATGTTGTGATGTTACACTATTGTTTCAGAAAAAGGGTGAAGGTTTGGTACCATTAAAACGTTTAAACCCGCTGCATTTGTTTGCACCTGTCCTAAGTCAGGAATCTGATGTTCAGTAGTTGTCGTTTGTTGATGTGGTTCATAAGTGTTTCTCGTTTCTCGTTTTTTATATAGACTAGACCGTTGGTTTTCCCGTTTGAATGGTTTTACACTAGTAATTGTTGGGACCCTTTATAGCTTACTGTTCGGAGTGAGCCAAGGCTCCGTGTTGAAGACCGTACTTTGACCTATAATGGTTTACTTTTATAAATTTTGACTTGGATGGAGAGTTGTCTCATTGGCACTCATACCACATCTTCTTATATCTAATAAGTAATTAAAAATTTTCTTTATGAATACATCAATGTTTTTTTACTTGGTCTTAGTTTTTGGGATATTAATTTCAAAATTAGAAATTCTAACATGTTGCCGTCAATCAAATCTTCCAGTCGTCCTTTCATTGTGATTGTGTATTTTAAAAAATCATTATCATATTTATTTCATTTATATAAGCTTTAGAAGTCCGTTTTATGTAGATTCTTCCTATGTTTAATCTTTCTTTAGAAACGTTTGAAAATAGTGAATTTTTAAACTTCCAATTTTCTCACGGTTTGAAAAGTCCTTTTAATTATCTTTCTTGAAAGTTGAAAAAAAATCTGATCATAGTGAGGGAAAATTATCATATAATTAGTAATACTTACCTTGCTGAGCAGTACGTTAGAACAACGCCTTGTTGCCTTAAAAGGCCTCAGTTCTAATGAACACAGGAAGAGGAAATATGTAGTGAAAACGAGACAATAATAAAAGCACTGACGTACTGTTAGCTCAGAAGAAGTCAAATATCTTGGTTGATTTCTTGTCCTGCGCTTGCCACTCTTCAAGCACAAAGGATTGTACGTGCCTTTATATGTATATTAAGTAGAGGAGGGCTTCGATATAGGTTTTCATTGTTTTAATTTATGATTTTTGTAATTTTAAGTGTTGCAGGGCTAGTGAGATCATAAAAATCATTAAATAAAACGTAAACATTTGTTTTTAGTTGCCAGAAATACAATTTTGTTGTTACTAATAATTGATAAGATTTCATATGGAAATGAAATTCTAAACTCTATGACACGAAGAGTTGATACATAACAGTCGTTTAAACTCATTCTCTATTCAAGGAACCTCTGCACAAACAAACCCGTGCTTAAAATCAAGTCGTGTTCATATTTAAAAAAAAGAAAAGAAGAACTTATTCGAAATAGACCCACCGCACAATCAGAAGAACTTTTTAACTGGTTCTTTTTATTTCTCTCTTTATATAAATACGTATACAGCCAGTATAAACATACATTGAGGTTTGCACGCGATAAATGTATTCCCAAAGCACCATATCAAATCAATTTTTCACAAAACTCCTATAGCCTGATGTTCTCATTGATTGCTACATTAAGAGGGAAATGATAACATGATATAGGAAGTTTAGTTTTTCTTTGCATTTTTACTATATACCGAAACATTTTCTTGTGGACGTATGGCCATGCAGTAGCGTCCTCGCGGAGAACGAGTAAAACATTGAAGAATTTAATTTCCCCGTGTTTAAGAAATGTTGTACCCACTGTCCTTCGTCCCCGAAACTTTGTTTTCATTGCTAACTTTCACATTCGGTCAAGTCTTTTGGGTTAGAGAATTAACATGTATTAATGTTTTTTGTATTTGGTGACGTCTTAGTGTTAGAAAATTAACATGATTCAATGGTTTTTATACGCCCGTTTATGGGACGTATTATGATATACCGTTTGTCCGTCCATCCGACCATCGTCAACATGTAGGACAATGACTCAAAAACGCTTTAACCAATGTTCATGAAACTTTGGTGAATTGTTTATATCTATTGACGTAAGCTCCCTTTCGATTTTTATAATTTATGGATTTTACGTTTCCGAGTTATGGGATTTTATTCATAACATTTTGGGATTTTACAGTTTTCTTACTATAATTCAAAAATGCTTTGAACAATTTTCATGAAACTTTGGTAAATTGTTTATATATATTGACATAAGTTCCCTTTTGACTCTTTAACATTTCTGATTTTACATTTTGAAGTATTAGGACTTTATTCATAAAAAGGGGGGATTTTCCAGTTTTCGGACAATAACTCATAAATGCTTTGAGCAGTTTTAATGAAACTTTGGTGACTGGTTTATAAATAAATCTATATGATCCATAAATAAGCTCCATTTAGTTTTTTTTTTTTTTTTTTAATTTCTAATCTGACATTGTGGAGTTTTGAAACTCTATTCGTTGAAAAAGCGACTGTCGTATCATACGCTCATGGCGCAGCTCTTTATTGTATTTGGTATGTGCCGTCTTAGTTTTAGACAATAGACATTAAAAAAATCGCTACTATATATAGGATGCCTCATCAATAGATATAATGACTTATCAATGGTTTTTTTTTTGGCCTAGGGGTGAACTTAGGTGATCCGTAAGGGCAAGCGGTTCCTCCTGCTCCACAAGTGACACCTCGGTGGCCGAGTGGTCTAAGTATTCCATCTAAGGTTGTGAGTTAAAGCCACGAAATAGCCAATAGTGCTGAAAGTGGCGTTAAATACCAATCAATCTATTAATCAATTTATTGGGGCCCGTTTTCAAAATTAATTTTCTGTAGATTATTTTGTTATTTAAGAATTGAAAGCTTCTTTTGTAATTTTATTGGGAAGTAAAAAGGTTGACCGAAGCACTTTTTGTATGAAGCACGAAAGCGCTTAATACTTAAAATGTGCGCAGATCAACGCTTTTACAACCCTAAAAAATTACAAAAAGAAGCATTCATTTCTTATAATTACATAAATATGCTACAACTGCATAATTAAGAGTTATATCATGCTTTCCGTTTGTTTTTCCCATGCATTAATGTGACGTTGTCACAGAAATCACGTGTAGACATGAATGTTGAATTTTATTTAGAAATACAATATGATATTTGGATGCCAATTAAAATAGATATAGGAAGATGTGGTTTGAGTGCCAATGAGACAACTCTCCATCCAAGTAACAATTTATAAAAGTAAACAATTATAGGTCAAGGTACGGCCTTCAACACGGAGCATTGGCTAACACCGAACAGTGAGCTATAAAGGGCCCCAAAAATTACTAGTGTAAAACCATTCAAACGGGAAAACCAACGGTCTAATCTATATAAAAACGAGAAACGAGAAACACGTATGAACTACATAAACAGACGACAACTACTGTACATCAGATTCCTGACTTAGGACAGGTGCAAACATTTGCAGCGGGATTAAACGTTTTAATGGTACCAAACCTTCTCCCTTTTTCTGAAACAATAGTGTAACATCACAACATAGAACGACACACTATAAGATATCAATTGGAAGGCTTAACTCAATCAAAAAACGTAAATTAACACACAATGAACGAATAAATTTGATCTGTGATACCTGAATGCAAATACATAGTTAATAAAAATTAGAAAATCATCACTTTTGATAAAACCTGCGTCATATTATACACAGGTAAATGAAAATAATTTTGTTGTTAAGTATACTTCTACTTCTGTGTGTATAAAAGTACGGATTCTTATGAAACATACATGTAATGTTATAATTGCTTCTTATTTAGTTCCTGGGGAATTTGCTACAATTACTCTTAACAAATGCACCTTTAGATACGTGTGCCCCTCCCCGCTAAGTACGCGGTATAAAGGAATGAGAGCAATGTCTGTCTGAGAATAATGCGACCGCTATGGTAACTTCTTCATACAGACCGTTCCCTTGCGAACTAGCTCATTGAAAATTTGGACCAGCAAACCGGTCTAGTACAAAGTGTAACTATCTCATAGGAAAGGACCTGTGACTGTTACCAGGGAAATGACTTCTGATTGTCACCAGGGAAATGTCTTGTGACTATCACTAGGAAAAGGATCTGTGACTGTCACCAGGGAAAGGACCTTTGACTATTAACTGGGATATGACCTATGGCTGTGAACAGGGAAAGGACCTGTGACTATTAACTGGGATAAGACCTATGACTGTGAACAGGGAAAGGACCTGTGACTATCAAAAGAAAAAGGAATTGTAACTGTCACCAGGAAAATGACTTGTGACTGTCACCAGGGAAAATGACTTGTGACTGTCACCAGGGAAAATGACTTGTGACTGTCACCAGGGAAAATGACTTGTGACTGTCACCAGGGAAAGGACTTGTGACTATCAAAAGAAAAAGGAATTGTAACTGTCACCAGGAAAATGACTTGTGACTGTCACCAGGGAAAATGACTTGTGACTGTCACCAGGGAAAGGACCTGTGACTATCAAAAGAAAAAGGAATTGTAACTGTCACCAGGAAAATGACTTGTGACTGTCACCAGGGAAAATTACTTGTGACTGTCACCAGGGAAAATGACTTGTGACTGACTGTCACCAGGGAAAATGACTTGTGACTGTCACCAGGGAAAATAACTTGTGACTGTCACCAGGGAAAGGACATGTAACTGTCACCAGGGAAAGGATTTGTGACTGACACAAAGAAAGGACTTGTGACTGTCACCAGGGTAAGGACATGTAACTGTCACCAGGGAAAGGATTTGTGACTGACACAAAGAAAGGACTTGTGACTGTCACCAGGGTAAGGACTTGTGACTGTCACCAGGGAAAATGCTTGTGACTGTCACCAGGGAAAGTACATGTGACTATCACCAGGGACAAGACCTTTAACTGTCACCAGGGAAAGGACATGTGACTATCATCAGGGACAAGACCTGTAACGATCACCAGTAAAATGACTTGTACCTGTCACCAGGGAAAGACCATGTGTATGCCACCAGGAAAAGAAGATGACTTCCTTCCAGTTACCTTCAACAATGAGTTATGTTACGTACCTTAAAACTTGCAAAATGAATAGAAGGTCCAATATTAAACTATTTAAATAAAGCAAACGATGGTACTCAATTACAGAACGTGTAAAAGATAAGCTGTGTCAAAAGCCAGTACATTGCTAGATGTTTATTCATGTCTTCATTTAGACTCGGGACGACTTAGAGCTTGACATGTTGTTTAGACCTTGTCTATTGTTTAAGACTGTATGTTTTAGTTTGGAATCTGTGTATATCTTTAGAATATATGTGCAGTTGGGTTGCTGTGTTATTGACCTATACACCAGATAAACCATGTAATCGTTGGTATTTTACTGACCTTGGTGCTTTCAAAAAAATAATTTGGGGAATGTGTTACGAAATAGATCCATGGATAACTAGTTATGAGGACAACCGGAGCAATGTACGCCGATCCGTTTTACTATACCTATCCAACAAATGTTTATCTGTTAAGAGAACGGGAGACAAAACTACCAATATTTCATTGACAACTTTCTAGTTTTCAAGACTGCACTATATGTCTACCTATAGATGTCTTTTAGTTGTTGTGTGTTTGAGTGACTGTCTTATTGACGTATACCCTAGTTCTCCTTTTATTTATACCAATTATTGCACCCAACAGGAGTATAAATTAAAGAAGCGACACGTGTTACCCATGCACATTAGTTATTTTCAAAGCGGTAGAGAAAATCAATATAAACTGTAAGATTAAAAAGACAAATACCTAAAAACAACACAGAAAAGTACTTTACATTTGATAGTATATTCCTTCAATGTTCATGGTCCAGTCTAACAGATAAAATATCTTGAAAAGTATTCAATTTTAGATATATAAGGTATCGTTTTTTTCTAGTTTTAGTTTTTCTTGGAAGTCTGTTGCTAGTTGTAGCGTATCACAGACTTCCTTTGTCTAAAAGAATAACAGTGACAGATAAATATGACATAAATATATAAGGAAAACATTCAGTTGTATTTCATGAACATTTGACATTATGTTGCTTGTGTTGAAACCACAAATTACAAATTCTGTAGTCTTTGACCTTATTCAAGTTATTGTAAAGACACTTGGGATGTCTTTTGCCTTTTTATGTTGTTAGGTTGCTGTCTTTCAACGTATACCCAGCATTTACTTGATTCATACTGTATCAATCTTCTCTTAGGTATGATCGAGATAGGCAAAATGGAAATCATTGCACACAAAACTTTACTGAGACACTTTTATATCAATATAATTAAACACAATAACAGATGTTAGGGTAATAAAGGACATTGTTACCTCGAGAAAAAACATTGTTAACCGAGGCAAAGCCGATCAATATCAGCTAATAGGGTAATAGGCAAATTGTTACCCCGAGAAAAACATTGTTAACCGAAGAAAAGCCGATCAACACCACACTCTTTAACATCACTGTTCAAATTAGACCCAAGTCCCATGCAGTAGTTAACAATTTAAAGATTTTAGGATGAAATACATGTAATTTTACAAATTGGGCGGATGTTGTTAGTACGACTGCCTGACTCAAAACTTCGGAACTTGATTTCCCTTATCAAAGAGGGACGAAAGATACCAGAGGGACAGTCAAACTCATAGATCGAAAACAAACCGACAACGCCATGGCTAAAATAAAAAGACAAACAGACAAACAATAACACAGAAGACACAACATAGAAAACTAAAGACTAAGCAACACGAATCCCACCACAAAAACTGGGGGTGATCTCAGGTGCTCCGGAAGGGTTAGCAGATCCTGCTCCACATGTGGAGTTTGGCATTGTTTTCTGTTGTTTTTTTTTTTTTTTGGATGGGGAACCCATTTTGTATCCGCAACTTCCCCTTAACGCCTCATTAGAGAATATGTTGAACATTTCTCACAATTGTAACCATAAAACATCATTATGCACATCTTATTCTGAGTTTTTTTCCGAATTATAACTCGGATTTCCCAAAACAAATTATGACTTCCCTTGCTTTATATGTGGGACGGGATTGTCCTTTTATGAGCCTAATTTGCAGTACCTTTAGTTTAATTTTAATGTAGTATACTGAACTGTGTGTAATTGTTTTCTTTCTAAGTAGTGATCTGTTTTGCCAGTTAGTATTAGTTGATACCAGATGGTAACATAAAAGAAAAAGTTAGCCACAGAGCCATTTGTTGGACAGCAATCAAACGACAAAAAAAGACATCTAGAAGTCAACATTTAATTTATTTATGAAAACGACTGAATAAATCAGAGTTGTTTCGAGGTTCTTCAACGTACAATCTCTTTACAAGGGGCATCGGATTAAACGTCCCCATTCTGACCGAAAGTGGCTGCTAATTTGTACCCGCATTGCAAAACAAACGGCCAAGGTTGGAAGATGACCATATTTCTATACCACAGTCATCCTTGGGGTATGTCAAAATGTTACCAATCTAGCTATTTTACATCATCTCGTTACAGTTTCAATTTTGTATGTTAAGTCTTATTTCATAAATGAGCGTAATGGCAACCAAAAACAATTATATAAGTATAATATAAAAATAAGGAGATAGGGTATGATTGCCAATAAGACAACTACATGTATGATATAAAAATAGGAAGATGTGGTATGATTACCAATGAGACAACTACATGTTTAATATAATATTAGGAAGATGTGGTATGATTGCTAATGTGACAACTACATGAATAATATAAAATTAAGAAGATGTGATATGATTGCTAATGAGACAACTACATGTTTAATATAAAAGTAAAAATATGTGGTATGATTGCCAATGAGACAACTACATGTATAATAAAAAATAAGAAGATTTGGTATGATATCCAATGAGACAACTACATGTATAATATAAAAATTAGAAGATGTGGTAAGATTGCCAATGAGATAACTCTCCACCAGACACCAAATGACATAGAATTAAGCAACTATAGGTCACCGTACGGCTTTTAACAATTAGCAAAACCCATACCTATAAGCTATAAAAGGCCCCAAAATGAGAAAAACAATTCAAACGAGAAAACAAGCGGTCTGATCTATGTACAAAACAATAAACGAAAAACAAGTATGATATACAGCAACAAACGACAACCACTGAATTACAGGCTCCTGACTTGGGACAGGCACATACAGAGTGTGTCGGGGTTAAACATGCTTGCGGGGGCCCAACCCTCCCCTATCCTGGGACAGTGGTATAACAACACATCACAAGAACAAACTATCAAAATCTAATTAAGATATAGAACTCGGATTTCATTACACTACATACATGTATTTGTGATACAAAATTTGTGGTAACGGAATCCTTGAATTTACCAGTAATACATAGATTGCGTTCATTGAAGACCAAAACGCTATTACAGACACAGGCATAGCGAACGAGTTAAAATATATAAACACCGTTAGATGGGGCAAAATAAACCCATGTTGTCACGAGCATGAATTTCTACACTTTGAAAGAGTTTTGTATAAGTTGATAATTTTGTTTAATCTGAACAATTTTGAGCATTTTATTTCAAATATAAGTGGCCCGGAGAACACAGTTATTTCGTAGTGCATTTCTTTTAGACAATAAATTGAAATTAAAAAAATCGCACCTGCTCTATCTCAAAAAGATTTTTACAGTGCAGTGTACTACTTTTGGAACAAATAATATCAAAATTATAGAAAAGTCTACCAGCTCTTACTCAAAATATGGACAATTCTGTGTTAAGGGGGTCTAAAATTCAGTTTGACAGCTTCAGACATTCTAATTTTTGACGTTTTTTAACAGGACCAAATCACTACTTAACATTAAAATTCAGCACCCAAATGTTTTAACATATTATTTAAACCCCTTACTTAATATTTCATGCAAAATATATTAAGAAATAAATTTGAAAGGTGTATGAAAAAAATTTGCAAGTTATACACTGTTCACACTAGGAACTATATTTGACAACGAAAATCAAAGGACGATAACTGTGTCCTCGGGCCAAGTAACAAAAACTCATCAAAGATCATGAAGATAACAGACTTATAATTTAGTACGCCAGACGCGTGTTTCGTGTACACAAGATAGTGTTGCTCGAATCAGTTGGAAGGCTAAATCATTGAATCCAAATACTTCCAAGATGTTGTGCGAAATAAAACCGGATTTTTACACATCAAAAATTTAGTAAGAGCTAATATGATCTAATATGTCTGTCATGATTAAGGGACCACATCGAAAGTTCGAAGTAGATAAAAAAACTTAATTTATAAACTTTTTTCCTGGACATATTGATGTGCATATGCTGATGCATCAAAAGTAATACTGATACTGTGAAATATTTTTTTAAATACATTACAGTCATGGTGGAATCTGCAATTTCTAGACTACTTCTCCACTTTAAGTATGGACATAGACTCTGATAGAATTTGGATGTTGTTTTTGTTGTTGTTTATAATTGATTTTTTCTCTCTCTTAAAACTGAAAACAACACGTTATAAATTTCATGCGTCCGAAGCGCTTTTCTGGATGTACCTTCTTCAGGAACGCTCAAAGCCGAATATTTGAAAGCCAAGAATGTATGATAACTTAACAGTTAAACGCTTATTTGAACAAGCTCATTGTTAAAAAGATATATGAGGCTGTGCAGTTGTGTCCACTATGAAGTGTGGACTTTGCACAATCCCTTGTGACCACTATGAAGAATTGAGCACAATTCCTTTTGTCTGTAGTGTAGTACAAGTGAAATTATCTCTGTAATTTAATTCTATATCCCATATTACATTTTTCACCCGTCCCAATAAATTATATATGATTTTTAACTTTCTTATTTAACATAGGTTTTTTCTTAATCAAAATTTTCAATTAATAATGGTTCAAATGACAAAGATACCATGACACAGTTCGATACGAACATTGACTATCCTGAAGGATTAATAAATACCTTTTATTTGCATAAAAGGTCCAAATACATCTAGGACCGAATAACAAAACTTGTAAATGTTTGCAAAGTGAACAATGAACCATGAAAATGAGGTCAAGGTCCGATGAACCTTGTCAGACGGACATTTTCACCTTTCTATCATACTGTACACCTAATGTAGTAAACCTACTACTTAAAGTATCTGAGATACGGATCTTATCACAAAAGCTTAACATTGGCTAACAAACCGTGAAAATGAGGTCAAGGTTAGTCTAACCCTGAAGGACGGGTTTATTGTTTGATTATTATCCTAAATATGCGGGAAATATTTGCCACTGGGCGTTAAGCAAACAAAAATCAGTCAATCAATCATAATTACTTTAATATAAATACAACCCTATAAAATTACAAGAAGAAGCATTCAATTCTTAATTACATTGTTATGCTACAATCAGTTCATAATCAAATATTCAATCGAGATGTTAACCCTTATCATATATTATGACGCTCATTCCTACCACTCATATGATAGTAAGTGGTCCCGACAGAAATCTAACAAATACTATCATACATTACATGACCAATTTTTGTAAAATGATACAGGATAACATCAAGTTATTTGGTAGATAACAAGGCGGGAAATAATGTGTCATAAGGGCTGAGGATAAAGGCAAGCAATAAGGAGTTATGCATAACAATTTTGACAAACAAGAACACCGAAATATAAAAACAAATGAATTACATACGGTGTCTAGCATTCATCCTGTTAGTGGGCCACATACACTGTCTATCATTTATCCTGTTAGTGGGTACCATACGGTGTCCAGCATTCATCCTGTTAGTGGGCCACATACACTATCTAGCATTTATCCTGTTAGTGGGTACCATACGGTGTCTAGCATTTATCCTGTTAGTGGGTACCATACGGTGTCTAGCATTCATCCTGTTAGTGGGCCACATACACTGTCTAGCATTTATCCTGTTAGTGGGTACCATACAGTATCTAGCATTCATTCTGTTAGTGGGCCACATACACTGTCTAGCATTCATCCTGTTAGTGGGTACCATACGGTGTCTAGCATTCATCCTGTTAGTGGGCCACATACACTGTCTAGCATTTATCCTGTTAGTGGGTACCATACGGTGTCTAGCATTCATCCTGTTAGTGGGCCACATACACTATCTAGCATTTATCCTGTTAGTGGGTACCATACGGTGTCTAGCATTTATCCTGTTGGTGGGTACCATACGGTGTCTAGCATTCATCCTGTTAGTGGGCCACATACACTGTCTAGCATTTATCCTGTTAGTGGGTACCATACAGTATCTAGCATTCATCCTGTTAGTGGGCCACATACACTGTCTAACATTCATCCTGTTAGTGGGCCACATACACTATCTAGCATTCATCCTGTTAGTGGGCCACATACATTGTCTAGCATTTATCCTGTTAGTGGGTACCATACAGTGTCTAACATTCATCCTGTTAGTGGGCCACATACACTATCTAGCATTTGTCCTGTTAGTTGGTACCATACAGTGTCTAACATTCATCCTGTTAGTCGGCAACATACATTGTCTAGCATTCATCCTGTTAGTGGGCCACATACACTATCTAGCATTTATCCTGTTAGTGGGTACCATACAGTGTCTAACATTCATCCTGTTAGTCGGCAACATACATTGTCTAGCATTCATCCTGTTAGTGGGCAACATACAATGTCTATCATTCATCCCTGGCCTTGACACACAGTGTCTAGCATTCATCTTATTCGATCTATCTTGCAGAACCTACTGATTAATTTTTCATTTGTTTCATCCTACATACACTAGAAATATTTGCCACTGGACGTTAAGCAATCAACAAACAATTAATTAAAAGAAGACATGTTAATGTACAATAGCTCAATCTCTATGCCGTCCCGAGTCTAAATAAAAGGAGAATGTGTCTATGAGCCACAGATGCCCCCGCTTGTAAATATGCATGAGTCAACTTTTACATACAGATGCAGAATTCACGTAGTTAAGACCGTTTTGTGATTTTAAGCATAAGTTTCATAACTTTTGGTTGAGGCAAACTAATTTTCGGGACGGACAGACGGGACAGACGAGATGGATGGACAAGGGTAACACTTAATGCGTCCTCCACTACGGCGGGGGCATAAAAATGTCAATAAATCAACAGTTACTTTAAAAGATCTGCAAAATGAACACAACAATCTCCTAAATAATAACACATAACATTAAGCTATAATATATACATAATACAACAGCTGACGAGTTTCCTGGAGTCAGTTTCACAAAAAAACTTACGACTAAGATTGATCGTAAGTATACTGAATTGTTCATGACTTACGATTAATCTTAGTCGTAAGTTTTTTTGTGAAACCGACTCCTGGCCTGGGATAGGCACGAAGTGAATGCATGATTGTCTCAATTATTTCTGTCAGTGCGTATATTGATAAGTCATCAATAATCAGATACAATTAAATTATGTTAAAACTAACAGTTCTTTAGACGATATTCAGTGGTATCATCACCGCAAGAAGTGTATTTCAATGTCTCAGCGTTTTGTCCTTTACGGTATTAGATGTTGATGGTGGATGTTTGGTCGTGAACAGTGACAGTTCGTTTGACATTTTTAATAGTATTTCAACCGTAAGAAGTGTATGTCAATGTCTCAGCGTTTTGTCCTTTACGGTATTAGATGTTGATGGTGGATGTTTGGTCGTGAACAGTGACAGTTCGTTTGACGTTTTTAATAGTATTTCAGCCGTAAGAAGTGTATGTCAATGTCTCAGCGTGTTGTCCTTTACGGTATTAGGTGTTGATGGTGGATGGTTTGGTCTTGGACAGTGACAGTTCGTTTGACATTTTTAATAGTATTTCAGCCGTAAGAAGTGTATGTCAATGTCTCAGCGTTTTGTCCTTTACGGTATTAGATGTTGATGGTGGATGGTTTGGTCTTGGACAGTGACAGTTTGTTTGACGTTTTTAATAGTATTCCAGCCGTAAGAAGTGTATGTTAATGTCTCAGCGTGTTGTCCTTTACAGTATTAGGTGTAGATGGTGGATGTTTGGTCTTGGACAGTGACAGTTTGTTTGACGTTTTTAATAGTATTCCAGCCGTAAGAAGTGTATGTCAATGTCTCAGCGTTTTGTCCATTACGGTACTTGGTGTTGATGGCGGATGGTTTGGTCTTGGACAGTGACAGTTCGTTTGACATTTTTAATAGTATTCCAGCCGTAAGATGTGTATCTCAGTGTCTCAGCGTGTTGTCCTTTACGGTACTTAGTGTTGATGGTGGATGTTTGGTCTTGGACAGTGACAGTTCGTTTGACGTTTTTAATAGAAGTCCAGCCGTAAGAAGTGTATGTCAATGTCTCAGCGTTTTGTCCATTACGGTATTAGGTATTGATGGTGGATGGTTTGGTCTTGGGCAGTGACAGTTTGTTTGACGTTTTTAATAGTATTCCAGCCGTAAGAAGTGTATGTTAATGTCTCAGCGTGTTGTCCTTTACAGTATTAGGTGTTGATGGTGGATGTTTGGTCTTGGACAGTGACAGTTCGTTTGACATTTTTAATAGTATTCCAGCCGTTAGAAGTGTATGTCAATGTCTCAGCGTTTTGTCCATTACGCTACTTGGTGTTGATTGCGGATGATTTGGTCTTGGACAGTGACAGTTCGTTTTGACGTTTTTAATAGTATTCCAGCCGTAAGAAGTGTATGTCAATGTCTCCGCGTGTTGTCCTTTATGGTATAAGGTGTTGTTGGTGGATGGTTTGGTCTTGGACAGTGACAGTTCGTTTGACATTTTTAATAGTATTCCAGCCGTAAGAAGTGTATGTCAATGTCTCAGCGTGTTGTCCTTTACGGTATTAGGTGTTGATGGTGGATGTTTGGTCTTGGACAGTGACAGTTCGTTTGACATTTTAAATAGTATTCCAGCCGTAAGAAGTGTATGCCAATGTCTCAGCGTTTTGTCCTTTACGGTATAATGTGTTGATGGTGGATGGTTTGGTCTTGGACAGTGACAGTGCGTTTGACGTTTTAAATAGTATTCCAGCCGTAAGAAGTGTATGTCAATGTCTCAGCGTGTTGTCATTTACGGTATTAGGTGTTGATGGCGGATGGTTTGGTCTTGGACAGTGACAGTTTGTTTATACGTTTTTAATAGTATTCCAGCCGTTAGAAGTGTATGTCAATGTCTCAGCGTTTTGTCCATTACGGTACTTGTTGTTGATAGTGGATGGTTTGGTCTTGGACAGTGACAGTTCGTTTGACGTTTTTAATAGTATTCCAGCCGTTAGAAGTGTATGTCAATATCTCAGCGTTTTGTCCATTACGGTACTTGGTGTTGATGGCGGATGGTTTGGTCTTGGACAGTGACAGTTCGTTTGACATTTTTAATAGTATTCCAGCCGTAAGATGTGTATGTCAATGTCTCAGCGTGTTGTCCTTTACGGTATTAGGTGTTGATGGTGGATGTTTGGTCTTGGACAGTGACAGTTTGTTTGACGTTTTTAATAGTATTCCAGCCGTAAGAAGTGTATGTCAATGTCTCAGCGTTTTGTCCATTACGGTACTTGGTGTTGATGGTGGATGGTTTGGTCTTGGACAGTGACAGTTCGTTTGACATTTTTAATAGTATTCCAGCCGTAAGAAGTGTATGTCAATGTCTCAGCGTGTTGTCCTTTACGGTATTAGGTGTTGATGGTGGATGTTTGGTCTTGGACAGTGACAGTTCGTTTGACATTTTAAATAGTATTCCAGCCGTAAGAAGTGTATGCCAATGTCTCAGCGTTTTGTCCTTTACGGTATAATGTGTTGATGGTGGATGGTTTGGTCTTGGACAGTGACAGTTCGTTTGACGTTTTTAATAGTATTCCAGCCGTAAGAAGTGTATGTCAATGTCTCAGCGTGTTGTCCTTTACGGTATTAGGTGTTGATGGCGGATGGTTTGGTCTTGGACAGTGACAGTTTGTTTATACGTTTTTAATAGTATTCCAGCCGTTAGAAGTGTATGTCAATGTCTCAGCGTTTTGTCCATTACGGTACTTGTTGTTGATAGTGGATGGTTTGGTCTTGGACAGTGACAGTTTGTTTGACGTTTTTAATAGTATTCCAGCCGTTAGAAGTGTATGTCAATATCTCAGCGTGTTGTCCTTTACAGTATAAGGTGTTGATGGTTGATGCTTTGTCTTGGACAGTGACAGTTCGTTTGACGTTTTTAATAGTATTCCAGCCGTAAGAAGTGTATGTCAATGTCTCAGCGTTTTGTCCATTACGGTACTTGGTGTTGATGGCGGATGGTTTGGTCTTGGACAGTGACAGTTCGTTTGACATTTTTAATAGTATTCCAGCCGTAAGATGTGTATGTCAATGTCTCAGCGTGTTGTCCTTTACGGTATTAGGTGTTGATGGTGGATGTTTGGTCTTGGACAGTGACAGTTTGTTTGACGTTTTTAATAGTATTCCAGCCGTAAGAAGTGTATGTCAATGTCTCAGCGTTTTGTCCATTACGGTACTTGGTGTTGATGGTGGATGGTTTGGTCTTGGACAGTGACAGTTCTTTCGACATTTTTAATAGTATTCCAGCCGTAAGATGTGTATGTCAGTGTCTCAGCGTGTTGTCCTTTACGGTACTTAGTGTTGATGGTGGATGTTTGGTCTTGGACAGTGACAGTTCGTTTGACGTTTTTAATAGTAGTCCAGCCGTAAGAAATGTATGTCAATGTCTCAGCGTTTTGTCCATTACGGTACTTGGTGTTGATGGCGGATGGTTTGGTCTTGGACAGTGACAGTTTGTTTGACGTTTTAAATTTTAATAGTATTCCAGCCGTTAGAAGTGTATGTTAATGTCTCAGCGTGTTGTCCTTTACGGTATTAGGTGTTGATGGTGGATGTTTGGTCTTGGACAGTTTGTTTATACGTTTTTAATAGTATTCCAGCCGTAAGAAGTGTATGTCAATGTCTCAGCGTTTTGTCCTTTACGGTATTAGGTGTTGATGGTGGATGGTTTGGTCTTGGACAGTGACAGTTCGTTTGACGTTTTTAATAGTATTCCAGCCGTTAGAAGTGTATGTCAATGTCTCAGCGTGTTGTCCATTACGGTATAAGGTGTTGATGGCGGATAGTTTGGTCTTGGACAGTGACAGTTCGGTTGACTTTTTTAATGGTATTCCAGCCGTAAGAAGTGTATGTCAATGTCTCAGCGTTTTGTCCTTTACGGTATTAGGTGTTGATGAGGGTGTTTGGTCGTGAACAGTGACAGTTCGTTTGACATTTTTAATAGTATTCCAGCCGTTAGAAGTGTATGTCAATGTCTCAGCGTGTTGTTCATTACGGTACTTGGTGTTGATGGTGGATGTTTGGTCGTGAACAGTGACAGTTCGTTTGACATTTTTAATAGTATTCCAGCCGTAAGATGTGGATGTCAATGTCTGAGCGTTTTGTCCATTACGGTACTTGGTGTTGATGGTGGATGTTTGGTCGTGAACAATGACAGTTTGTTTGACGTTTTTAATAGTATTCCAGCCGTAAGAAGTGTATGTCAATGTCTCAGTGTGTTGTCCTTTACAGTATTAGGTGTTGATGGTGGATGTTTGGTCTTGGACAGTGACAGTTTGTTTGACATTTTTAATAGTATTCCAGCCGTATGAAGTGTATGTTAATGTCTCAGCGTGTTGTCCTTTACGGTATTACGTTTTGATGGTGGATGTTTGGTTTAGGAAAATGACAGTCCTTTAGACGATATTTAGTAGTATCCCAATAGGACGCTATACCTACCGTAATGTTGGAGATGCCGCACAAGAAACGAACGTCTAGTGGCAAAATGCCATGCATATCTAAGGCGAAAAACTATGACGTACTGTTGAGTGATAACACAGGCTCATGTGAACCTTTCTGTTTGTTGAGTTAATGAGGGATGACGGGCTACTATGTTAACAAGTGATTACACATGCTCACATGAACCTTTCTGTGAATGTAAATATAAATATTGTTTACACTAAGTGATTACACAGGCTCATATGAACCTTTTTGTTTGTTGAGTGAGTGAGGGATGACCAGTTGCGGATCCAGAACTTTTTATAAAGGGGGGGGGGGGGGGGGGGGGGGCACTGACTGCCATAAAAAGGGGCCCACTACGATCATGCTTCAGTGATTCCCTATATAATCAACCAAATTTTTCCCACGAAAGGGGGGCCCGGGCCCCCCAGGCCCCCCTCTCCCCTGGATCCGCCTATGATGGCGGACTACTTGTCGCCAAGTGATAAAGCAGGCTCACATGAACCTTTTTGTTGGTTGAGTAATGAGGGATGGCGGACTACTTGTCACCAAGTGATTAAACAGGCTCGCATGAACTTTTCTGTTTGTTGAGTTAATGAGGGATGGTGGACTACTTGTCACCAAGTGATTACACAGTCTCACATGAACCTTCTGTTTGTTGAGTTAATGAGGGATGGCGGACTACTTGTCACCAAGCGATTAAACAGGCTCGCATGAACCTTTCTGTTTGTTGGGTTAGTGAGGGATGGCGGACTACTTGTCACCAAGTGATTACACAGGCTCGCATGAGCTTTTCTGTGTGTTGGGTTAGAGAGGGATGGCGGACTACTTGTCACCTAGTGATTATACAGGCTCATATGAACCTTTCTGTTTGTTGAGTTAATGAGGGATGGTGGACTATTCTTGTCGCCAAGTGATTACACAGGCTCACATGAACCTTTTTGTTGGTTGAGACTTCTTGAGTTAATGATGGATGGTGGACTACTTGTCACCAAGTGATTACACAGGCTCACATGAACCTTTTTTGTTTGTTAAGTTAATGAGCGATGGCGGACTACTTGTCACCAAGTGATTACACAGGCTCACATGAACCATTTGTTGGTTAAGTTAATGAGGGATGGCGGACTACTTGTCACCAAGTGATCAAACATGCTCACGTGAACCTTTCTGTTTGTTGAGCTACGGAGGGATGGCGGACTACTTGTCACCAAGTGATCAAACACGCTCACGTGAACCTTTCTGTTTGTTGAGCTAGTGAGGGATGGCGGACTACTTGTCACCAAGTGTTCAAACACGCTCACGTGAACCTTTCTGTTTGTTGAGCTAGTGAGGGATGGCGGACTACTTGTCACCAAATGATCAAACATGCTCACATGAACCTTTTGGTTTGTTGAATGAGTGAGGAATGGCACACTGCTTGTCGCCAAGTGATTAAACAGGCTCAAAGAAACGTTTTTGTTTGTTGAGTTAATGAGGGATGGCGGGCTTCTTTTTTTTACTAGCTTTTATCTGGAAAGCTATTTTTCTTTATATAATTTAATAATATCAGATTCATAATATAAACAGTTAAAGCAGAAAGTTAGTAGTAGAACACTCTGAATTCTAGAGGACGAGATGAAACGATATTTTACGTTTTTATTTGTGTAGTTTAGGTAACCAATACATAGATACATAGTGGGGACCTTCAAATGTTCAGTGGAGGCCTTAAGCTGAGACGTGGTAGTGACATGATTATTTACTATATGGCTTTCTGTGGAACGAACGGCCTTCGATGTAGTTAAATGTATAATTTCATTCTTAAGGACTTCTATGTAGTTTTACGTCATACCACAACTACATTGTTTGCTGCTTTGTCGGTCGGTACGAACACAAAACGCTTTGCGAGTACTTGAATTGTGTTTTTAATTCTAGAAATGGGCGTATTTCTTACTCATTTATTCATTTCTAAATTATGTTCGAAATGTGATATGCGAATATAAACATTACTAAGACATTTATTTAAAATGGAAAAAAGTGACTTTTTGTCAGATTTCTCAGGTTTACACCATTTTTGAAAAGTTTGCTATAACTACTTTCCTAAGGCATCGGCCTCAAACCGGAAGTATCCAGACTAACTTACTTCCGGTGTTCTACTCCTAGATAATGTAGTACTCGTGTTTGAATACTAATTCTAGAAAGATGCTTTTGAAATTTTTAGTTACTACTTTTTTGATAAGCTTACAGCTTCATTTTGAAAATAGGTATCACAAACACTACTTCGCGGATTTGCCCTGCGCGGAAGATAAAATCAATACACGAGATAGCAGTTTCTACGTTTAATTCATAGAAAATTTAGAGGGCCTGATATTTATTTCGAGGTAGGTGTTGTTTTTTTCCCTTTTATTCATGAAATTAAAGTATTCTTATTGTTAAGAATATTGTAATCTTTTCAACTTTTACGTTGTTAAATGGTATTAGGTTTGCCCTCTATAAATTATGCATACTTTGAACTGTCAGCCATTTTGTATGTTTATGTTACCTGAATGCCTTCTACAGGATTCCCCAGACATGCGTGAGATCCATACATGTGAACCTCCCGACGGGACTACAATAATCCCGGTTTCAGGGGTCTCCTCCCGTCCTCTGGTTGAAGACAAAAACAAATCCCGTGTATAAAATGTTTCATGAATGAACATTTTCCGGCGCCATTTTTTTACTACGATATTTACAAATGTTATCAAAGACGTAAAAGCCCGGGTGTATCGAAAGTATCTGGTATTACTGACATTATTGATTACGCAACATGTTTACATTTTGACCAGGCCGGCGGCTAATTAAAAAGGGATAATAGTTCTGTTCATGGAAGTATTATATTGACAGGAACTACTACGACCCGACTTCAAACGTTTCATCTGCGATGCCGCGCGCAATTTAATGACATGTTAATTAACTTGAAACATGGCACGTTATTTACACACCAGCGTGTGGTGCCCTACAATATCGTCATTCTCGGTTGCTTTCGCGATTACGGAAATTAACGAAGAAATCGAAAGTTGTGATAAATTCTTAGGAAACAGCAATCGGCAAACCTCGGCAGATTCCGTTACCCGAGTCGACATCTGCATATGTGTGCCGATTGATAGATTGATGGATTTGTGCGAGACATCATTATTAATTAATTCTATAGACAAGTTGCTTTTTAAAAAAAAAAGACAATACGTGAACCTTAGAACATTTTTATTCTAATTATTAATTCAACTGAATAAGAAATTATATATCAGTGTTATCTTGGCCATGTGTGTGGAGGATAATATTTTCTTTTTATTATAAATCATTACAATTTTGGCATGTTGAGAGAAGTGTTAAATTTAAAGCAAGGAGAGAAAAAAAAAAAGATTCCCAGACGTATAATTTCTTAAAGAATAATAATAATTCAAAACATGGAGGACACATGTACCTTCTTCCAAAAATTCATTAAATTAATCTAGAAATAAGTAATGAGGCATTGCGAACTGGTCAGCTAGCAGGACACATTAATGTTCGTTACCGACCAATCATCAATAAGTGTAACTCTCCCCGCGCGAGAGATACTTACTTGATCTAATTATAAATATAAAAAAGAAGATGTGGTATGATTGCCAATGAGACAACTCTCCACAAGAGACCAAATGACACAGAAATTAACAACTATAGGTCACCGTACGGCCTTCAACAATGAGCAAAGCCAATACCGCATAGTCAGCTATAAAAGGCCCCGAAATGACAATGTAAAACAATTCAAACGAGAAAACTAACGGCCTAATTTATGTACAAAAAAAAGACGAAAAACAAATATGTAACACATCAACAAACGACAACCACTGAATTACAGGCTCCTGACTTGGTACTGGCACATACATACAGAATGTGGCGGGGTTAAACATGTTAGCGGGATCCCTACCCTCCCGGCCCCTAACCTGGGACAGTGGTGTAACAGTACAACATAAGAACGAACTATAAAAATCAGTTGAAAAATGCTTAACTCATCAGATGGATACAAACAGAAATACTACACAGAGTGGACGTGGCCGGGTACTTGTATATCCCAACAACAAATAGACACTAAGCACATATCTGAGAGTACTCGCAGTTACTGACAGCTAGTTCAAAGCCACTAACAACTAATTAAAAAAATCATGCATCTAAGACTAAATTATCAATTAGTACACATCCAACATCCAATTATTGAAGAGGCATAACTTTTACATTCAAGATACAAAATATTTCATTAATAAAATAGAGTCACACGAGGTAAAAAAAAGTATGCATTCTTATTGCCTATGATGTACGCCAATGTAGACAAATATGATCATTGACAATTTAGAAGAAATTGGTATCAATGCATTAGAATTTATTGACACACAGGAGAATATACTTTAAAGATTCTCAACAAAATAGATTTAACTGCATTTGTTAAGTTAATTCTTAGAAACAATGAATTTGAGCTTTATGGACTGTTATACAAACACATTATAGGATATATCAATATAATACTTCCATGGTTTGATTGAACAATAAACAGGTGACAGGATATTTTATCACCAGAATGGTAAATCGAAAGGACAAATTGATTACTTCCTTTTCAAAAGTAACTCGGAAATAATAAATAAAATCAGACAAATTGATGTCCTTGACACTGACCCAGTGAATACCTCGGACCATGTACCTGTTATTCTGACACTGAATAGCCAACTGAAAAAAGTAAGGGAAAAAGCAACAACTATCATAGCAAAACCTAAATGGACTGACTGTGACCATCAAATTTATAAGGAAATCATCAATAAAGATCTACCAAACCTCATGCAAAAATCAAAAGGAATCATTGAGCAAGATATAAGAAATCTAGAAAAATTGCTACATAAAGCCGGAGAAGCGGCAATCCCAAAGTATAGAAGAAAAATCAAAATCAAATCAAAGGGAAAGGCGATATGGAATGAACAAATAGAAAAGGCATCAAAGCAATCAAAAAATGCATATAAAGTATGGAGGCAACATGGAGCACCTCAAGAAAGAAGTAACGAGCTCAAAATCAAAATGACAGCTGCAAAAAGAATACTTCGAAAAGCACAAAGACAAGCTTATGCCTCTCAGAGAGAATCAACAGCGGGAAAAATTATGAAAGCACAAAACTTTTTTACAAGCTTATTAACATGCAAAGAAAAACACCACTTACTAACACCAAGATACTGAAACTGAATGAAAAGACTGCAGAAGATGGACCAAGCATAATGAACATTTGGCAAGAACATTTCCAACAACTAGCTACGCCAACATTAGAAGAAAATTTTGACACTGAAAAGCTAGAGCTTGTAGAAATACAAAACAATATAATAGAATCCATAGAACGGGAAAAAGGTCAAGGCATTGATCATGTCAATGTAAAGGAGGTTGATAAAGCTATTGAAAAACTTAAAGCAGGAAAAGCACCAGATGAGGATGGAATTTCGGCAGAACACTACAAATATGGGATGGATGAGTTAACTCCCTTTATAGTACATTTGCTTAATTTAATTTTAACATATCTGGATGTACCAATCTTCCTAAAGACAGGGATTCTTACACCAATCCTAAAGAAAGAAAAAGACAAAACATTACCATCTAGCTATAGAGGAATAACTGTGACTAAAACCTTTGCAAAAATATTACAAAGTATACTGAAGGATAGAGTTGACTCTGTATTTAATAACATACAAAACTCCTTGCAAAGAGGCTTTACAGAAGGAGTATCATCACTATGCGCAGCTTTCCTCACATCAGAAGCAATCGAAGAAAGTAAAAAATTAAAGATACTGATGATTTTAATAACTCTTGATGCAGAAAAAGCATTTGACAAACTAAACCATGAAATACTATTCAACAAGTTGTACCATTATGGAATAAAAGGGAAACTCTGGATACTACTGAGAAACATGTATAAAGGCATGAGCATTAAGGTCAAATGGGAAGGTCAATGTACAGAAGATGTAATGGTGTTACAAGGAATTCAACAAGGTGCAAAACTATCTACAACGCTATATAAATGCTACAACAACGTCATACTGGATAGCATTTTAAAAAGTGGACTTGGAGCATGTATTGGTAATATACAAGTCCCTGCACCCACATGTGCCGATGACATTGCTGTCATGGCAAATAGTACTGCAGACGCACAAGGAATATTAGACATAGTACAGCACCATACAAGCAGAGATCTAGTTAAAATCAATCCAACTAAATCTGAAGCAGTTTTATATAATGCAAAAGGCTCAAACATAACAACACTGCAATTCGAAGACGATGACATCAATATAACCAATGAAACCAAACATCTAGGTATCAAAAGAAACGAGCAAAACCGGGCAAATATCTCTGAAAGAATAAGAACCGGCAGGGCAACAATATACAGCCTTCTCGGAGCCGGTTTACATGTCAGAAGGGGATTCTCACCCATGGTCGCATACAAGCTATGGAGAACATATGCAGTACCAAGAAGCATCTACGGACTTGAGGTGATGAACTTACTTTCAAAAGAAAAGGATATGCTAGAACTGGCAGAGAGAAAAATCCTCCGACAAATTCAAGGGCTTCCAAATAATACAGCAAATATGGCTGTCTATACCCTGGTAGGAGCAGAACCTATTGCCATCACATTAGACAAAAATCTACTTACCTTCTTCATGAATATTGTTCGAAATTCAGGAACCATAGAATGTGAAATCCTGCGTCGACAAATAGCATTCTCAGACCAAAGAGGAAAAGACTTTATCAACAGAGTGGAAAAAACTCTATCAAAATACAATTTGAAATCTAGTAGTTACTACATAGAAAAACCACTTAAGAAAATCGAATGGAAAAGACTAGTAGGAATAAAGATCAAGGAATACTGGAAAAATGAATGTCACTATGAAAAAATGGAAAAAACATCACTTAAATACATAGAGATACAGAACAATCCATTAAATGAAGCACACAATATATGGAAAAGCGTAAAAATCAATAGTAAAGATGTAAAGGCAGGAGAAATAAAAGCAAGAATAAGTACTCAAACGTACATATTACAAGCCAAAAGAGCTAAGTTCGATCCGAAAGTTAACCCGATATGTACAATCTGTGAACAGGAAAATGAAGATCTGGAACATTTTATTCTACGCTGCAAAGAATTGGAGCAAATAAGATCTAAATATTGCTCAAAAATAGAACAGACAATGGATGAAATCGATACCTCAACATACAAGAAGATCATACAAGAAGGGAATTTACTGCAGCTCATAATGGACTGTACTAGCAAGGACATAAACTGTTACTCAACTGTGTATGAAAGCATTGAAACTCTGGCTAGAAATATGTGCTACGAGATGCACATGCTGCGCACAAAAAGGATTAAAAACTTGAACACAAGTACAGTATAAGTAAACTTTTTTTTAAAATAAAATAGTTCCCTACTTTACCATCTTACTATTTTATGACGTATTAGGACCTAAATTAAATAAAAAAAATTTTGCAAAGTTTTAAGATATCCAGTTACCTTTAAAGAATAATGATAAGATCCGAAATAAGGTAACTTTAAACTGTGAAGGTAAACTTATGTATATATGATGAATTGTTCTAAACCCCAACCCTTTTACATAAGTCCTATAAAATAACCTTCTCATTATAAATTCTGATGTACGTATAGCACCTTTAACTAACAATTATAAGAAAGTTTAATTTAAGACCACTTAAATTCTAAATTCTTATTTGTAAATATATCCAGTTCTTACTTAACTTATTCTTACACTTCAGCACATTATGAATATTATTTTTAAAATTTTATGATGACAATCCTATGAATTAGTTATAATATTAATTTTTAGTAATTATTATTGCCTAAATTCAGCCATCTGTACATAATTAAATGCTTCCTTATGTTCTAAGGTGTATATAGTTGCTACAATTATACCCTATGGGTAGTGCTCCACAATTAATGGAGGAATATACAAGAAACTGAACTGATTAAATACTCGATAATCATATTACTTCTGTCTATGTCACACGCCAAGGATGTGTAAAGGTAAATACCGGCTTTGATAGAAAAGTGCATTGTTTTTGTCAAAACATCGATCGGAAGGTTTTGATGACATAAACTTTCAATTCAGCAAAGAAATACTAGCTATTTCACATTCCAATGCAGATATAACGACCTTCAGCATGCTCAAGTGGATCCAAACTGACAGCAGAAAAACATTGACTCACCGATAGTTCACAGCCTCCTAAGTGTTAAGATTAACAACTACACAAACTGTTACAAGGATAAGGATTACTTTAGTATAGAGTCAAGTGTATTAAAAGCAGCCAAGTCAGCTTCTACTTCCTAGAATCACCCAGTGTGCCAAGACAAGTGCTTTAGTCATTAAATAACATTTGTCCATGTAATATATAGACAGTGCTTTACCTAACATATTTTAAAGTGTTCAAAACAAGGAGTCTTAAGTTTTCTAGCAAAATGACTTTCTTAATGCTTAAAAACCATACATAACTTTGGTTATTGTTTGTTTGTTTATTTATCACGTTATAAATATGTTTCTCTAATTCTTCGTCAATTTATTCCTTTCTGCACCAATTGTATAAAAAAAATTTAATCAACGTGTGGTTCGTTTGATCTCAGTTCTTCATTGGTTAAAATCTGATTATGACGTCGAATTTTCTTGCTTTCCTCTGAATTTCCTTTTGTGACGGCATGAAAAAAGGCGACCATGCCTGATGACGTCACATAGAAAGAACACATCTTTTTGCAGATCATTCAAAAAGAAGGAATAAGTTTGCCTGCATATAGTTTGAAAATCATTAGAGAAACAGACTCCACCACCAAATCTCGTGTAATACGATATTTATCTACTCTCGACAGTTAAATTTTAAATATTTAAAACGCTCGGCGAGCCTCGCGTTTTAAATTTGAAAATTTAACTGTCTCGAGTGGATAAATCACACTCGATGCAGTGGTAGAATCTATATATATATAGCAAATATTTTTTTATATATCTACATGTATGCCTATGACATTGCATACAAATAAAACAGATGCAGGCATGAATAAAACACTATACTTATATTTTCTCTAAGTACTCAAAAAAAAAGGTTAAATCATAGAAATGATTATGGTAGTTGACTTTATCCAATTTGTGGCCGTTTCATAAAGTTTGTGTTTTAAACTTCGGGTTATCAAACTCAGTAGGCAGTTGCATCATGTCAGATCCCAAAGTCGGATCACTTTGACCTTGACTTTGTTCTTTGATACCTTTGATAGTAAAACCTTGTACAATTCGTGTCTGGGTCGTACCTTTTGTACCTTAAAATTTTGGTTAACCTAACGAGTAACTGCATGGTATGCAGTTTGGTGACATCCCATTAGTCCGACAACCATTATTCCGACAGCCCATTACTCCGACAGCCCACTCTTCCGACAGCCCAATACTCCGACATCCCATTATTCCGACAATGCATCTGTCTTAAGTGGATGGGTAAATTTTCTCTAAAAAGACCAACTCCGTTCTCCATCATATTTGTGGTTGTCTGTTTTTGATTCCGATTATTCTTCTCATGCGGGATATATGTTTCAGTATATTGGAGTTGATACACATGCTTTTTGTAACTGCTTAGTCCTTACCCACGTCCCTCTTCCGTTTTACGGGTCTGTGTATTTTATTTGTCTTTATATTTCGGCGTTTATGTGTCAACTGTCATTCTGTGCTGTTCTAGTTCGCTTTTTTGTTTTGTGTCTTGGTCTATCTTCTTTTCATTAGATCTTCAGTTTCCCCCTTTCGCGTATCAGGGGAGTGATGTTTCACAACTATCAACTATATATAGATAAATATATCAGAGTTGGATAACACTACCCGCCCTCTTTGGTCGCAACACTTTCTACCCCTTGTATCACTCATCTGAGTTTTATTTAAATTAGACAGTAGCTATTTTGCCGGATCTGGCTGAAATATCTGAATTCAAGCCGGCAATTAGGCTATTTCTATAGAAATGGCTGTTTTACCGGCACCATTAATATAGTGAAATTTTGCCGGCGCTGGAAAATGGAACATAAGTTAGCAAAGGGACAGTCTATAATAAAATTAATTAAAATCAATAGAGACGAGTCTCGTTAGAATAGAAAGTCCCTGGTAAACGGCAGCCAACGGTTAAAAACTATTTTTGTTTACACATATGCAATTCAAATAACTGGCTATTATTTCCAAAGCAATATTTTTTGAAGCTATGTGATTGACTTTGTTATATTGTATATATTTTTGTTATCAAATTTATGATGATGCAATGAGATTTTTAACTTTTATTTTTTTATAACATACAGTTAAAAATCTGATATTTTATTCTAATGTATACATATGGCGTTGGACTGACTGATTTTAGAAATAATTTCAACTACATGTTTTCATGTTTAGATATGATTTGTTTTTTCTTGTTTTAAATTTTTGATAGTTATTTATACTTTGACTGATAATTTTTTTGAACGATTGTATGTGTCTCAAATATTGTTAGCTGTTTTCTTATTTAACTAAGTACAGGTATATCAGTATTTTTTTGATTCTTTAATGTTGACAGTGAACATTTTCATAGTACTTTTCAAAAGTAAATATTAAGTTTCAAAGAACTGGCAAAAAAACCAAATTCACTATATTGCTGGTGCCGGTCAAATACCCATTTCCATAGAAATAGGCTATTTTGCCGGCTTGAATTCAGATATTTTAATCAGAGCCGGTCAAATAGCATATTTGCTATTTTGCCGGTGCCGGCAAAATAGCCACTGCCTTTAAATTAATATTGTCGCGGAATTAACGAATAATGTAGCGTCAGTCAAAATGAGAAAAACAAACAGACAAATACAAACACAGGTTCTAAAAATAAGATGAGAAATAGGACGAACTATGTGCTCCAAAAAGATGAGCAATTCCATCTTTTACCAAGACACCCACCCCTGCGATTTTATGAATATCATGTTCGGGAATGTGAATCCACGAAAAACGGAGACAGTACACAGCACTTCCAATAACGATCGATCAGACACAGTCTGAGAGATGACACTCAATATATTTGTAGGGGTACTGATTTTATATCCCGAGCTAATTTCAAAATCTGGAATAACATGCCTCTTTTATAATGGTTGGGGAAGAGGCAGGACTGATGAATTACAACAAAACTATTTACGAAAAACAAATATGACAAACAACGACAACCACTAAACTATATATACCAGCTACTGACTCGGGACAGGCACATTATGAATGCAGCCGGGTTAAAAATAAGTTGAAAAGGGTTGAACTCATCAGATTGATTCAAAGCAAACAAACTTTTAACACTTATACATACCGGACGTAACAGGGTATTTATACATCCCTCACAACAACAAAAACTCAAAAGTATAGATCTGAGAGTATTCGAAGTTATTGACAGCTAGTTCAAAGCCAATAACAACTAATAAAAAATCATATATTCTACGACAATGTGTGACATTCATTCTTGTCCCGCGTTTGTCTTTGTCAAACGATTTCCCTTCTCCTGGACTTACTCTTGGTTTGTCTACCATTCATTGGTTAAGGCATAGTCGTCCGCCTAATTCAAATTACTAATTTTAATCAAAAACTAAGTGTACATTATGTGTTGTGGTAAATATAAATATTGGAATCATCTATTAAAAGTTTCAAACAATGAACACTGACAAACTTATTTATCATTTAAAGATTGTTTTCAAGAAGAACAATATTTAGATATCATTGATTTTAAGAAAGGTACTTCATATGTTAATAAAGAATCAGTGCTCACCCATTACATTAGGAATTGAAAAGCCAGATACTCAAAAAATCGTATTGCAAGATCTGAGCGCTACTGTTTATATTGTACAGCTGATAAAGTTGAGGATGAGCGTCATTTTTCAATCGAATGCTCACTTCATAACTATTGGAGAGATGAACTCTTTAAGCATGTTTCTAGCACTTGTCAGAACGTAAAAAGTAAGATAAACATGATAAAGCTTCGAAATTTGTTTTTATGGTAACACAAGAAAACTTTACTATTATGGGGAAAAAATGATGATTTTATTGTTAGTTCTTTTGACTTATGTAGAACAGGTCTTGATACTGTTATTTGATATCAATGTGTTAGTTGTTTTTTCTATTTTGTTTTGGCTACGATTCTGACCATAAGCCTTTATGGTGATATAATGATAATTATATTATACCAGTTTTGTAATGTCTTAATATTGACCCAATCATTATATACCGCCGATTCTAAAAAAAAAAGTGGGGGTATACTGTTTTGCCTCTGCCCGTCCGTCCATAAGTCAGTCAGTCCGTCAGTTTGTCCGTTAGTCCCATGAATATTGTCGTTGTATTTTTCTCATGTCGGACTAATGGGTTGTCGGATTATTGGGCTGTCGGAGCAATGGGTTGTCGGAATATTGGGTTGTCGGACAAATGGGTTGTCGGACTAATGGGCTGTCGGAACAAAGGGCTGACGGACCAATGGGCTGTCGGAATAATGGCGTGTAACCATGCAGTTTAACTGTTGCATTTGGGCTTGGGCAGTGGCGTAGCTTGCCTTCTGTTTTTACTGAGGCAGGGGGTCTGGTGGCATAGTCCCCCAGAAGCTACCGAGGTTTTTACAAGAAGAATCATTTTAAAATAAGTAATAGTTGTTGTTTAATTTTAAAAGGATTCTTCATAATAATGTTAATATGTCTAACACTAAGTTATACTACCGATTTATAAGGGGATTTCTGGTACCTGCATCATTTTCAATGTTCACATGAATACATAATTCAAAAGCCTTTATCACCTTTTCTAATCGGATCCTCTCAGTGAACTTTCCAGATTAAAAATTCCGAATACAGGAGTTGGATCTCTCAAGTTCAAAATTGTCCTGAGTCTATAGAAAGTTGTGCATATGGTTTAAACCGATACTATCTAATCTACGGTCAACTCAAAGTTATAAAAATAACAAAACACGTGAAGATATCACATAAGACAACCACTGACAAGTCAGCTTCCTGACTTGCTAGCAGTAACTGAAAGCCAGCTCAAAAGCTTACTCTCCCAATATATTTCCAAGCCGTCTTACACTCTAATATAGGTTGCTGTACCTCACTGTGACATATGCTTTAACGTCATATTAAAAGAAATCATGACCTTGTTCGATGGACAGAGGAAACCTGTACAGAATTTTTAATACAGAAAATGATTAAGGTTTATTTGATTTAATTTTTGCTATGATCAATTACACGCTTGGTCGTGGGTCACGAATAAGCGAATTATAGATAATAATCACAAAACGACGGACGGATTGAACAGCAGAATTTCTTGATAAGGTAGGAGATAAACACATGCTACATGTAAAGTGCATCACGGCACTTGTATTGGTTGTGTTTCGTCCTGGTATTCCTTGCAAATTATTAAATGGTTTTGAACTTTTTACAACCGTCGAAGTACTAACATTTACGTTATTCTGAAGTCTTCGTGATAAATGAAAACAGTAATTGCTTTAAACTTTTATATATAAACTGACATTATGTGTTAACTAACAGACATATAATAAATATTTCTCTGGAATTAGTGACTCCTTTAAATATCTTAAATTCCCAGCTAGTGAAAACTATAAATTTAAAATAGCTAGAATAAAACTTGAGAACTGCAACATATACATTATTTTCTGTGCATGTTGATTGATGCATACATTTTATTTTGATTGGAACCAAAGTCAATGACACTCTGTGTATTTGAAGTTTTACACGTTATAAATGGTGGTTTGAACATGTTGAATGTTCAGAATGGGGTTTTCAAATAAAATTGAGAATGGAAATGGGGAATATGTCAAAGAGACAACAACCCGACCAAAGAGCAGACAACAGCCGAAGGCCACCAATGGGTCTTCAACACAGCGAGAAAACCCCGCACCCGGAGGTGGTCCTCAGATGGCCCCTAAATAAAATGTGTACTAGTTCAGTGAAAATGGACGTCACACTAAACTCCAAAACATATAAATGAACTAAAATTAAAAAAAACATACAAGACTAACAAAGGCCAGAGGCTCCTGACTTGGGACAGGAGCAAAAATGCGACGGGGTTAAACATGTTTTGTGAGATCTCAACCCTCCCCTATATATATTTATTTTTAATTATTTTCGCCCATTATTTGATTTTCCTTTCTTTTATATTGTAGCACCATATTAATCTCTATTTTTTTAAGTTAAGATTAATTTCAGGGCCGATTTTTCTGTTTTCTATTTAAACCTAATCCAGTCCCTCATATACCATGTATACTAGAAATTATTCTCACATAAAATTAAATAATTTACCCGATTCAATGGTAAAGTGATTCTGTCGTATTCTACTGATTTTGCTTGCAATGGGGTAGGACTCAATAAATATGTTGTCGATTTTTGTTTTACTCCGATAAATTTAGATAACAGAAACTACGGAAAAGGGGATTTCCAAGTAGAGGAGGGAAATGTTTCCATAAGTCTTGAATTCGCAAGGGTATGAATCAATAGCGACAACAAGACAAAACAAGTCGATATATTAGCGTTTAGTAGCTAGTCTGCTGCATTAGGTGGAAAAAAGGTGGAAATCGTTAAAAAGATTATAAAGGAAAAATGTTTTGGTTTTGTTTTTTTTTATACTGAGGCAACTGCCTCGGTTGCCTCAACGTAAGCTACGCCAATGTTGGGGTGCATCATTTACCAAAGTTCGATCATTCTGACCCCTATAATAGTTAAACAGTGTATGGTTTGTGTTTGGTGCATACGTTTTGAACTGTAGCACTTTAATTGACAAAACTTTGTACGCAGAAGCATCATACTGACCGGGCCTTGACATTCAATTTCCGAATTTACACTTATGAACCTCACACTTTGTTCCTGGGTCAGTATGATTCTTTAAGACTGACCTATAATTAACAATGTGTCAACTCTGATACTATGATTAAGTGCTAAAAGGATAGTTTAAAATATATACACGCTTTTAAAATGGATAAAAAGTGTGGTGAGAGTGACTATAATAATATAATAATATTTTATTCAATAAAATATCAAGCATATGAGTTAATACAATACTCAATATATACGATACATAAAGACATTACTAACACATACTTTGTAAAATATAAAGGTATTTTATGAGTGTAGATAATCTTTAACTGCATGGAAAAAATTTGCTGATATTTTATCAGGGATAACCCATGAAAGCTTTAAAGCTTGTTTCCAATGGGGTCCCTTCATGTAAACGGCTTATAGTTTCGACATACAAAAAAGATATCACACAAATTGATATGACATAAAAAATTCATATAAGAATATTTTGAATAAAAAATGAGTTTAATAATATAAAAAGAAGTCTGATGAGGCCGCACTATAACTTTTGGTCAAGTACTCTTTAACACTAATTTTGAAATCCTTTATTTTCTTTATTTTTTTAACATTATTTGGCAACATATTCCAATCTTGTATGCCATTAAAATAAAATGTATCTTTTTGTTGACTCTTTACTGGTGGAACCCAGAAGTTATATTCACTATTTCGTGTGAAATGATGATGAAGATGTCTCACCTTTGTAAAATTTGTATACATATAATTAGGACAATGATGGTAATAGATATTATGAACATGGTTTAATCTCAATTGTTTAACACGATTTTCAATATTAACATAACCAATACTATTCAATACATTATGGTCAACTTTTGATCTATATCCAGTATTTTTTATAAATCTAACACATTTGTTTTGTAATACTTGTAACTTATCTTTATATTTTTTGCTGACACCAGCATACCATGCAGAACAGGCATAGTCAAAATGACATTGAATTAGAGCTGTAGCTATAGTCTTTCTAGATTGTTCTGATAAACATTTGGCCTGTCTGTATAGGAACTTCAATCTAGAATTTATCTTTTGAATAATATTATTTAAAATTTTTTCTCCAGAAAGAGAATTATCAATATTCAGGCCTAAATATTTCACACAATTTTGAGATGAAATTGTGTGATTATTACAAGTAACATCAAAGTTACGAATTTTAGACAATTTACGTTTTGACCCAAACAGAATAGTTTCTGTTTTCCCCAAATGAAGTGATAATTTATTATCGATAAGCCATTTGCTGCAAGATTCAAGTTCCTTACCCAGTTTCTCAGATATAACTTCTGGGTTCTTATGAGAATATAGTATGGTACTATCGTCAGCATATAATAAAATTTTACAGTCTTTACTTATACTTATAGACATGTCATTAACATAACATAAGAATAATAGTGGTCCTAAAATACTCCCTTGTGGTACCCCACATGTAATATATCTTAAATCAGATTCAGTACCATTTATACTAACTTTTTGTTGTCTATTACATAAATATGATTCAAACTATTTAGTACATTTGACACCCATTATTTGTAGTTTGTTACACAATATATGATGATCGACCGTGTCAAAGGCTTTTTGCAAATCTAACATTATCATTCCAGTAAAGAGTCCCTTAGCAGATTCATTTTTAATATGATCTAACAAATGAATAAGACATGTATCTGTGGAATAGGCAGATCTGAAACCAGATTGTAAATTATAAAGTAGATCATTTTCCACCAGATATTTCTCAAGTTGTGAATATACTGATCTTTCAACAATTTTAGAAACAACTACTAAAATACTAACTGGTCGATAATTTCCGATATCCAACCTGCTATTTTTCTTATATATAGGACACACTCTAGCTGTTTTCATCTCATCAGGTACTATGCCTGAAGTTATCGACAAATTAACTATATATGTAATTGGCTTTGCTAAAATACTCGAGCCATCTCTTAAAAACCTTGATGGTATTCCATCTAATCCAGTACTTTTACTTGGATTGAGTTGTTGTAACTGTTTAAAAATATATTCTTCAGTCACAGGTTTTAATTTAAAACTCAAATCGTTACACTTAACAGTGTTATAAAAAAATTTAAATATGTCTGTTTTGATATCAAACACTTTTGGAACTGGTGGTAATTTTGATACTAAATTATCCGCTATAGTTGTAAAAAAGTTATTAAAATAGTTAGCCACATACATACATGTTCAATCAGAATATTGTGTTGTGACATAAAACACTGGTTATAAAACGATAAAATTGGTGCTCAGGTATTTCGTCCTTCCTTCACCGCCATTAACCAATTATCTTTTCAGATCTTTTCAGTCACTATTCTGATCTGATTAAAATCCGGAAACAATCACCTTCGTTCTATTCCGAACTTGTGCAGACTATTACAAAATTGAAATGATTGAAAATCGATGGGTTTTTGTGTGCGTTTAACATGTTTAATATTCTTAAGTAATGTGACAGTCATTTGGTAAGAAGTTGTAAGATAGATTTGTCTGTATCCCTACATTTCTCCCCATATTTTGTCCAATCATTTTAGGTCTACACGTATGCACTTTGCCGTATGCGTAGCCGTTGAAAATATCTACAGCCGCAGCAACCCAATCTTTTTGTTTTATTTAATCAACTTATTTTTACATTTTATCGTTTGATTTTTATCCTTTTTCGTTCATATTTTAATCCTTTAACTTATTAAACATATGGTAGAAACACCCAATTGTCTCATTAAAATGAATCAAAACAGTTTTTAAAATCAAAAATTTAAACCTAGATAGAATTATAATTGATGTAAATAGCACTTAATTTTAAACACTTGTTTTTAAAATTCACAATCTTACCTGAATATAAAGTTTTAAACTTAAGCACCCCAACACACTGTAACTTTAAATGTAAATATTTGATTAAGCACTAAACCCATATATCCCAAGTGGGAGTGCTCCGATATATAACGGAGGAAAATACCTGTACAGAACAGAACAGAACAACCAGTGCACTTTGCCGTATGCATAGCCGTTGTAAATATCTCTAGCAGCAGCAACCTATGGCGCCGCAGTGTAGTCCAAATAATTATGACATCTAGAAAGGCTATTTCTGATTTTTGCTGTTGTACCTTCCTGTAAATTATCAAAAAAGCCGTACAAAATGCCATAGTTATTTGGACTAGTGGCAGTGGAAATATAGAAACTATATCCACATAACACTGTACCTTAGAATTTAATATTACAAATACAAATTTTCCAAAACTGACGTTTTCTGGTTACACTAACAACGGTCTTAATTGTAGGGGGATATAATCGGTTTTGGGCTTCTGTGTCAAGATAGATTTTCTGAACGCTTCCCACAAGTGATAAGGGCTTTAAGGGGTATGTGCATGGACGAACAGGGATAACACTCCAATTCACAACACTGTGATAAACATATACTTTCTATTGAATTTGCAATGAGGCATTTCAAAGTGAATCACCATCAATCAACAGCATTCACTGTGAAAATTCCCCATCTGATCGAACCAGCTTGTGCATACCATGTGTACTGTATATTCATGTCACCAAGAATATACCTTCTTTCTAAAATGAAGAAATGCTTAGATACTAGGGCTAGAAAAACTAATTTCAATGGGTATATTACTCCCCCTAATTCACTACCATCATATTGTTAGGAGAATGTAAAACTGAAGGGTTAACAAGAATATTAAAACTGATACAATAATCCTTCCTGTTTCTCAAAGTTATCTGATAGTTCCAAAGTAAAAAACTGAGCTGCTTAAGAACTCTTTTGTTTATATTAGATTTGTTCTTTACTTACAATGTATACACGTATGAATTGTATGTATGTTCACAATGTGTAAAAATCATAAAATGCAATTAACTTTTAATTTTATTGAACAATATTTTAAGAAGAATTTGACATAGTCCTGATAAATTCATAATTTCTGGTATATTTTTTAGATTGTATTATTTTGATATAAATCGTACATTTTTTTCAAATTTTACTTTTCACCTTTTTACCTATTTCATCATATATAGCACATTGAACTATATATGATTGGTTTTTTTAATATTTGTAAACATCTGTCTTTGGTTAACATGGCTGTAATTGTATTGTAATGTTATGGGGGCCTCTGGGAATACACGTATTAGTTATTGTAATTATTATAGATCTATTTGAAATAAATGTGTTTGGATAGATGAAATTCACTTACAAAAAAATAAAAATTGTCAGAACAAAAACAAAAGTGAACTCTCTTTTATGAATTTCATGAATTTGATTATGTTTCCTTAATATGCAGTACACTTTAGAATGAAGTCACAACATTCCAAACACAATTGATGGTACACCAATTGTGAAATGATTCAGACAAATACATCATTCAACTGGGTCAAGATGAGCAATTCCTCTGCCCATATTGTAAACTTGGATATGTATGAAGGGTTGTTTTGAAGTTAGGACATTTTCACATATATGTGGTTAAATTTTCAGTGTATGACGTGCAATTCGTTTTTCTGGTAATCATGGTAATTTTGCATACCCTGAAAAACCCTTTGTGATGGGTCTTCTCAAGGTAAAAAATCCCCTTTTCACACAATAAGATCTATGAAAATTTTATTCTTTGCAAACATAGTGTTGACACCTTTATTCTATGGTCATGATGGTCCTCTGCTCTTCAAATCAGCACAAATGGTAAAACTCAGTATTTTGTAAGTTGTTAAAGATTGAAACATGTCCAATATCACTGCACAGAGATTTTTGGTTTACACACTACAATGTAGTTTTGAGTACCTCAATTTTTGCCACATTAAGGATTTTGACCCAACTGTAAATTTTGAGGTCAGTTTTATTATAACATGTAGGTTTTTGAAGGTAAAGCGTTCCAAATTGTATGTTTTCAAATTTAAATGAATTTAGTGAATGTTTAAAGCAATTGCATGAATAGAAAAGTACTTACTGAAATAAACTTTTTTATAGAAGCAATTGTATACAGTGTTCTCCCGGGGGATTTTTCGATAACGCTGTGGTAAGCACGTAATATTGGATTGATTCACCTTTTGCGTTTTCGACGTGATGTTACATTTGAACTGCCATGTTAGTTATATAGTATTAAATAGACAGAGAACTGTTTTTTTTCATATATATATATGCATTTACAGAAATGAAAATAAGTTTATACATTTTATTTAGCATTGTAAATCAAAAAGAATATATATATGTAAAAAAAAAACTGTGGATTCATTTATTTTCATCAGTTCATGGGTACCATACTTATTTTTGTGGATGGATGAAAAAATCATATTTTTCATGGATATTTAATATCATGGTTTTGTCAAAGTCTGCATACAAACCTATAGAAAATGTGTACTTTTTGTGCCCCACCTACCATAGTAGAGGGGCATAATGTATTCACGCCTGTGCGTCCGTCCATTCGTCCGTCTGTCCCGCTTCAGGTTAAAGTTTTTGGTCGCTTCAGGCAAAAGTTTTTGGTCAAGGTAGTTTTTGATAAAGTTGAAGTCCAAGCAACTTAAAACTTAGTACACATGTTCCCTATAATATGATCTTTCTAATTTTAATGCCAAATTAGAGTTTTGACCCCGATTTCATGGTCCACTGAACATAGAAAAATGATAGTGTGAGTGCATGGATCCATGTACTATGCATGTACATGTATGCACACATTCTTGTTTAAATTCTTTTTTTTCCCATTTTTTCATATTTTATTGAAATCTGTACATTTGTTAGTTGAAAAACATCAAATACCGGTACCTTATCCCGGCCTCGTTAACATTAGTAAATAGCATATTTATACAGCTGTTAGTATTTGTTAGTAATATACATACAATATTGCATACTTAAAAAATTATATAACATGTCAGAAATATCAATAAAGAAGCTTACCATTAAGATAATCAAGTATAATTATCTTATATAACAAATGCACAGGTTATCAAAAATATAGTTTGTGTATTTTGGTGATATATTTTAAGATAAGTATTTTGAGTATGTCTGCAGATTTTTAAGCAATCAAAAGGATTTTTTTTTTAACAGTTGTTTTGTTTGTTTGGGTTTTTGTATTGCACAGATGAATTTTATAATATTTTCTCATAAAAGAGCCAATATATCATATGACAATTTTATTTCTACTAAATTATGTACACATTCACATTCTAAAAACAATTAATCAATCACTAAAAAGTATGGCAAAAACATTCCAACTCTTGTTAAAAATATATACTCTTTTATTATACGACCGCAAAAAGGTCATTTTTTGCGGTCGTATATTGGTATGACGTTGGTGTCGTCGTCGTCCTCCGAAGACACATTGGTTTTCGCACTCTAACTTTAGTTTAAGTGAATAGATCTCTTTGAAATTTTACCATAAGGTTAAATATCACAAAAGGCAGGTTAGGATTGATTTTAGGGGTTATGGAATTAGGGGCCAAAAATAAGCATTTTCTAGTTTCCAGACAATAACTGGAATGGTGTATGGATCTCTCTAAATTTATACTACAAGTTTCCATACCACAAAGGGAGGGTTAGGATTTGCTTTGGGGGGGTTATGGCTCAAACCGTTTAGGAATTAGGGGCAAAAAAGGGGGAAAACAAGGTTGTCCTGGTTAATGGACAAATATTTTAGTACAAAACATAATTTAAAGCAGTGTAAGGGAGATAAATCAAATACATCATTGAAATTACCTCCCTTACACTGCTTTTAAATTATGTGTAAAGTAATGGTTAATGAACAATTAAGATAATTTAAAACAGTGTAAGGGAGGTAATCCAAATACAACGTTTTGGTTACTTCCCTTACACTGCTTTTAAATTATGTTTAAAGAAATGCATATTTATAAAGGAAGACCAGTAAAAATATCTGCAAATGTTGCATCTTTTTTTTTTACAAAAAAATCCATATGAAAGATTTGACACTATATTTTAAATTCTATTATAAAATAAATTAAGTTAGTACTATGGTAAATTTAAATGGGTAATTATGATTGCAAACTCTTTCTTCAAATATTATTTTTTTTTTCAAATTTCAAATATGGAAAAATTTCAAGAAGTAATCTTTAATTGCACAGTATGGCGCATTAGATTTGTAAAATCTTTGACCACATTTATTTATTTGTTATGCCGAATCTAACCGTGTTTTTAGATTTTTAATTTTGGGTCCAGTTTTCAAATTGGTCTACATTAAGTTCCAAAGGGTCCAAAATTAAACTTTGTTTGATTTTAACAAAAATTGAATATATGGGGTTCTTTGATATACTGAATCTAAACATGTATTTAGATTTTTGATTTTTGGCCCAGTTTTCAAGTTGGTCCAAATTGGGGTCCAAAATTAAACTTTGTTTGATTTCAACAAAAATTGAATATATGGGGTTCTTTGATATGCTGAATCTAACCATGTATTTAGATTTTTTATTTGTGGACCCCGCTATCAAATTGGTTTATATTGAGGTCAAAAGGGTCCAAAATTAAACTTCGTTTGATTTCATCAAAAATTGAATTATTGGGGTTCTTTGATATGCCAAATCTAACCGTGTATTTAGATTTTTAATTTTGGGTCCAGTTTTCAAATTGGTCTACATTAAGGTCCAAAGGGTCCAAAATTAAACTTTGTTTGATTTTAACAAAAATTAAATATATGGGGTTCTTTGATATGCTGAATCTAAACATGTATTTAGATTTTTGATTTTTGGCCCAGTTTTCAAGTTGGTCCAAATTGGGGTCCAAAATTAAACTTTGTTTGATTTCAACAAAAATTGAATATATGGGGTTCTTTGATATGCTGAATCTAACCATGTATTTAGATTTTTTATTTGTGGACCCCGCTATCAAATTGGTTCATATTGAGGTCAAAAGGGTCCAAAATTAAACTTTGTTTGATTTCATAAAAAATTGAATTATTGGGGTTCTTTGATATGCCAAATCTAACCGTGTATTTACATTTTTAATTTTGGGTCCCGTTTTTTAAATTGGTCTACATTAAGGTCCAAAGGGTCCAAAATTAAACTTAAGTTTGATTTAAACAAAAATTGAATTCTTGGGGTTCTTTGATATGCTGAATCTAAACATGTGTTTAGATTTTTGATTATGGTCCCAGTTTTCATGTTGGTCCAAGTTGGGGTCCAAAATTAAACTTTGTTTGATTTCAACAAAAATTGAATATATGGGGTTCTTTGATATGCTGAATCTAAACATGTATTTAGATTTTTGATTATGGGCCCAGTTTTCAAGTTGGTCCAAATTGGGGTCCAAAATTAAACTTTGTTTGATTTCAACAAAAATTGAATATATGGGGTTCTTTGATATGCTGAATCTTACAATGTATTTAGATTTTTTATTTGTGGGCCCCGCTATCAAATTGGTTCATATTGAGGTCAAAAGGGTTCAAAATTAAACTTTGTTTGATTTCATAAAAAATTGAATATATGGGGTTCTTTGATATGCCAAATCTAACCGTGTTTTTAGATTTTTAATTTTTGGTCCCGTTTTTAAAATTGGTCTACATTAAGGTCCAAAGGGTCCAAAATTAAACTTAGTTTGATTTTAACAAAAATTGAATTCTTGGGGTTCTTTGATATGCTGAATCTAAACATGTGTTTAGATTTTTGATTATGGGCCCAGTTTTCAAGTTGGTCCAAGTTGGGGTCCAAAATTAAACTTTGTTTGATTTCAACAAAAATTGAATATATGGGGTTCTTTGATATGCTTAATCTAACCATGTATTTTGATTTTGGACATTGGACCATAATAGGTAAATTAAAAAAAAATCAAGTTCTTAGACCACATTCTTTCTGTGTCAGAAACCTATGCTGTGTCAAATATTTTATCACAATCCAAATTCAGAGCTGTATCAAGCTTGAATGTTGTGTCCATACATGTACTTGCCCCAACTGTTCAGGGTTCGACCTCTGCGGTCGTATCAAGCTGCACCCAGCGAAGCATTTTATTTTTAACAGCAATTATTTTTTCAATGCTGTATACATGGTATAGAGACTTTATTCTATTCTGCACTGCCTGCAATGTTAAAGCATATGATACTTCCATGGTTAAAGCTTTCTTAAAATATTTGCAGTTAATTATATATCGTTTTATTTGCAGAAAAATCAAATTAACAGCATCCCCCCTAAATGATTTTGTAATATCTCCAAACAGAAAACTTTTTATAGTAAATGGAACACTTATACCATTTGACAAAAACCAAGAGTCAATTTGATCAATGAATGTTTGTACAATCTCACAATTCCAAAATATATGTTCAATTGTTTCTGCATCTTTTTGGCAAAAAAGTACAGGTTAGATTGTCAATAACTTTTATTTTATTCAAAAATTTATTTGTACCTAAAATATATTGTAACCACTGCAGTTTGGTATTTGTTGGGACTATAAATGGTAATTTAAAAATTAATCTCCATTCATTTTCATCTGAACCTAAAATTTCATTCCATTTTTTCTGACCTGTTGAAACTACATTATTTCTTATTAATAGTGAATACATGTCTTTAGTTCCCCTTGAACTTTTCAAAAAAATCTTGGCAAATGAAGGAATAAATGGAGTGGCTAGTTTATAATTATCAAATACATTACACTTACCTGCATTTTTTATGGACACATTCTTGTTTAAATTCTTGGTTCACCTATACGCTCGTAATCCAAATTATCCATGAAAATTGGTATCTCACAAATAATTATGAATCCACAGTATGTAACAGAGTTGTTAACCATTTGTTTATCGTTTAAACTATCCCAATTTACAGTACACCCCTTGCAATATATCGTACAACAACTGCAATATTTGTTGTACAGGATACAGGTTAATCTAGTATTTTTTATGCACCTTCCATAGACAACTTGGCATTAAGTGTTACCCTTGACTGTCCTTCCGTCTGTCTGGAAGTCTTACCGCCCCTCCGTCTGTCCCATTTTTGTTTCCGCACTCTAACTTAAGTTTGCCTCATTCAAATTTTATGAAACTCGTACACAATGCTTAGAATCAAATTTAGCAGACAGAGTTAGAATTTGGCCAGTGAGTTACTTACAGTTCTAGAGTTATGCCCCTTTATAACTTGGAATATTTCAAATTTGTTCGTTTCCACATTCTAACTCAAGTTTTTCTCATATTTATTTTATGAAACTCATACACAATGCTAAATCTACAACACACAGGCAGAGTTTGAATTTGGGTTATGAATCATTTGCTGTTCTGGAGTTATGCCCATTTTTAACTTGGAAAATTGCAATGCTTGAGCAAGGGCATTCGTGTCCTCAGACACATTCTTCTTTTAAATTCTATAATGACCTTAATTTGTTGGTAAGCACTTAATCATTGGTGCTTTGCTTACAAGCTAACAAATAGATATTCATGTACCAGTATAATCAGTATACATACATGTATAATATACTCTCTTAATTTTTGGGGATTTCACAAAAATTCAGAATTATTTACGATATATATATATGACAATTATGAAATGTCATTGATGTATTCATGACCATCTAGTACATTGAAAAAGGTGGCCCTTTCTCTATTATATTGTTCTGACAGTCTGGATCCAGGATTTGAAAAAGGGGGGGGGCCCATGGGCCCCAACACTAGACAAAATTTGTAGTGGTATCGATAAAAAGTCTAGATTAACCATAAATGAAGCTCCATAAGGGGGGGCCTGGGCACCCCCCCCCCCCCTTTAAACCCGCCTCTGGTTCATTTAAGACAATTCATATATTCAAGTTGAAAAGACTTTACGACTCCTATCAAAGGGTCTTCAGTTCAACCAAGATGACATTTGTTAGCTTAAAAGTGTGTTGTTAATTGGTTCAGCTGGAACAAGAAATACTACATCAGTATACAATCATGAATGTAGCTGAGGACTGAATTCAAATATTTCAATTGTCAAATTCTCCCAAGTTGAAAAGTTACAAAAGGTTTGTTATTTTTTAGGTTGTACAAAATTCAAATACTAGGTAGTTCCTGAAATTGCAAAACTACATGATGAATATTTTGCTCACGCAAAGAAATATACGAGTAAGTACTTAAAAAATATAAACAAATGATGACTTTCAAGTACTACAAGATATATGGCAAAGGAGAAGGTCTGGTAAGGGCTCATTTTGTCCAAAAATTTGAAGTATATCTGATGAAAGATTTTGGACACTTAAGTGTCTACTTCAGTACTAGTTGATTCAATTAGTTTATGTAAAAGATTTGAACTGATGTGTACATTAAAGTTCATGAAGATGCTAAATATCAAGCTTAAAATATGAAAAATCTATCAAATATGCCATAAATCTTCACTTTTCAGATGTTTTTTGTCGAAAATTAGAGTGACTGCATTCGTGTTCAGTCTCAACCTTTATATATATGTTTTATGTCTTATCATCAAAGTTCAAACACAACATATATATATATTTAAATGTTAAGACTATACACAAGTGCGGCCACTTACATTTTAGACAAAAACCGTCTAAAAATTAGCACAAATACTAAAATTGTGAAGATTGCAGTTATTTTGCATTAATTAATGATGCTAGTACCTGATGCATGTGCATTGTATTGTAAAAAAACAGACCACATTTATATAACAAAAATATTCTACTTTCCAATAAATAGCTATAAGTTAACATTTTAACAAATTCGTAAAAATGCTATATTTTGGGGCCAAAAAAGGGTCTTAATACTGGTCCAGTGGTCTTCTCCTATTAGAACCACTAAAATAAAAATAAGGAGAAGTGGTATGATTGCCAACGAGACAACTATCCACCCAAGTTCATATGAAGTGGATGTAAGCAATTATAGGCAACCGTACGGCCTTCAACAATGAGAAAAACCCATACCGTTTAGTCTGCTATAAAAGGCCCTGACGTGAAAAATATGAAACAACACAATTGAGAAACCTAATGGCCTAATTAATTGCAAAACAATTTGAGAAAAACAAATATGACAGACAGACACGGACTAACGACAACCACTGAATTACAGGCTCCTGACTTAGGACATGCACATAAAGAATTTATTTACAATATTTACTTCGAATCAACCAGGCAGAAAGCAAATTTATTTATGTAATTTTTGTGTAGTAATAAGTATAGACACATATGCAAATAGAGACTGTTGTTATTTTAAGGTCACTGATGTTTATAATACATAACCTAAACTGGATTCAAGACCTTAAATTGAAAATTGATTAAATTCAATTTAATGATATTAATTTCTTATAAAACTTAATTAACAGTATTGAACATGTTTCTTTTCTGGCTTCTCAGTGGTTTTCTCTGGGCACTCCGGCTTCCTCCACCAATAAAAACTGGACGCCACGAAATAGCCCAAAAGGGGTGCTTAAAAGTGGCGTTAAAACACAAAAAACAAATCTTTTCTGGCTTCAACTTCATTTGTTCAATATAGATTAAGATTAGAATTATTAAACACAAACATGTACATCTTTTTACTTTGAAAAATCCCCTAATTCAGTTGAATTATCTCCCTTGAGCTGGAATATTAGTGATGAATAATTTGAAATATCTCCCGGTCACAACAATTTCTTTGTGGAGCTGTTTATTACAAAATGAATGGTATTTATTTCTTACTAATCTGAACCACAGAAATCCCGAAATTTATTTGAATTGTCTCCCTTGAGCTGGTATATTGGTGATGAATAATTTGAATTATCTCCCCTGTCACAACAGTTTCTCTCTGTGCAGCTGTTTATTACAGAATGAATAGTATTCATGGTATTATTTCTTAACTAATCTGAACCACAGAAATCTCGAAATTCAGTTGAATTAGCTCCCTTTAGCTGAATATTGGTGATGAATAATTTGAATTATCTCCCCTGTCACAACTGTATCTCTGTGTGCAGCTGTTTATTACAGAATGAATGGGAAATCAATACATGGTGTTAGTTTCTGCCAATCACATAGAAAGGTAATGTATTCCCTTTAATCAATATATGGATGTTTTTATCACTACAGAGGAAGCTGTAGGGCTTTCATTGTCAGTGTAAGTGTAGTGTTATCTGAAATTGTTAACATTATGGACTTGTAATTACAAATCTGGATTTCTTTGAGGTAAAGATTATTTCCTTTTAAATTTGAGAGTTTGTTTACTGTATACATGTAGATGTGGCAATTTTTAATTTGTGTCTAGTAAAGTGTGGCACTGTGGAAATTCTTAAATTAATTAGTGAAGTAAAAATGTACAACATATACAATGTATATAGAGTACAAGATAAAATATACAGGAACACAGGGGTTTTCCCAAGATTAATTGGGATGTCCTATTTTGGGTCATTATGGTGGTAAATTGGTAAATTTTTAATTGAAATATTAAAATTAACCTGATTTCTCAGAAATTTAATTGATTGGAAAATTTTATAATGGGACTCAATGATTTAGAAATGCTGTTCATTGAAAATCAGGTGTTTAGCTCAACTGGAGCATTATTTGTACTAAACATCTTAACTTTTGAAACCACCGATTTGAACCAAACTTTGTTAGAATGTTTCTTGAAGTCTCTGGTTTATGAACTATATATATATCTGATATTTTATCCTGAAAATTTCATAAAAAAAATCAGACCTCCATTTTTTATTTAGGATTCATGAAATGTCAACTTTTGTCTCACCTAGACAAAGTTGTCAAGGTGAGACTTAGGTGTGCTGTTCCAGGAGTTCGGCTTTAACAATTTGTTAAATTTTTATGCCCCTGAACTGAAAGTTGGGGGATATATTGTTTTACCCCTGTCCCCCATCTGTCCATCCGTCCCATTATGGGTATATAGTTATTCCAGATAACTCCTCCTACAGTTTGAATACTAGGAAGTTTTCACTTTGCTGGCTGTTTGTACATATATCATGTATATTGAAGGTGTGCATGAGGTCAGGGTTTTGATTTTTATTGATATTTGCTCTTTTGGGAGATAGTTGAACTTTGTCATTTTTGGAGTATATACTTGCATAAGAGGTGCATAGCGTTTCCGGATAACTCCTCCTACAGTTTGAATGCTAGGAAGTTTTCACTTTGCTGGCTGTTTGTACATATATTGAAGGTGTGCATGTGGTAAGGGTTTTGATTTTTATTATGCCCCACCTAGGGGCATTATGTTTTTTGGTCTGTGTGTCCATTCATCTGTCCGTCTGTCCCGCTTCAGGTTAAAGTTTTTGGTCAAGGTAGTTTTTGATGAAGTTGAAGTCCAATCAACTTGAAACTTAGTACACATGTTTCCTATGGTATGATAATTCTTTCTAATTTTAATGCCAAATTAGAGTTTTTACCCCAATTTCACAGTCCAGTGAACATAGACAATAAATGATAGTGCGAGTAGGGCATCAGTGTACTATGTACACATTCTTGTTAATATTTGCTCTTTTGGGAGATAGTTAAACTTTTTTATGCCCTGCCGTAGAGGAGGGGGCATTAACTTTTACCCTTGTCCGTCTGTATGTCCGTCCAAACGTCCGTACATCAGTACATCCCAAAATTGGTTTCCGTTCTCTAACTTGAGTTTGCCTCAACCAAATGTTATGAAACTTGAACACAATGCTTATTACCACAAAACTCAGATCAAGGTTGAATTTGGGTTGCGTCACTTTTACCTTTCTAGAGTTATGCCCCTTAACAAATGGAAAAATTGCTGAATTTTTAGTTTCTGTTCTCTAACTTAAGTTTGCCTCAACCAAATGTTACGAATCTTATACACAATGCTTATTACCACAATAAACAGATCAAGTTTGAATTTTGGTGGCATCACTTTTACTGTTCTAAAGTTATACCCCTTAATACAAATGGAAAAATTGCTGAAGTTTTCGTTCTCTAACTTAAATTTGCCTCAACCAAATATTATGAAACTTATCACCATAAAGCTCAGATCAAGGAGGAATTTGGGTAGTGTCACTTTTACTGTTCTTGAGTTATGTCCCTTTATAAAGTTATATGCACAAGGGGCATCATCTGTGTCCCATGGACACATTCCCCATTTATTTGGAGTATTTACTTGCATAAGAGGTGCATAGCATTTCCGGATAACTCCTCCTACAGTTTGAATGCTAGGAAGTTTTCACTTTGCTGGCTGTTTGCACATATATAGAAGGTGTATATGTGGTCAGGGTTTTGATTTTTATTGATATTTGCTCTTTTGGGAGATAGTTGAACTTTATCATTTTTGGATTATATATTGCATAAGAGGTGCATAGTGTTTCCGGATAACTCCTCCTACAGTGAACCATAGACCTATGTGCTCCCATGCTCAACTTTGTGTATTTTAAAATAACACTTTGCATCCCAGACACAAAAAATATCTCAAAGAAAGTTTGACTTTGTTATAATACAGTTACTTCAGAGTGGAGTGTGGGGCATTACTTTATCTAGTTTATAAGGTTATTTTAAGGGGAACCACTAATAATATGCCATGGAGATTATTGTGTCCTGCCCCCCTCAGTCATGGTCTTTTAACTGTAAAAATTTTGAATAATTTAAATTTTAAAAGTTTCTGATAAGGTCACTAATGCTTACGTCAATGATATTTGTCATGTTTGTTGTGTATTTGTGTCAGCACTATTACATGTGCATCTCATATTTTTGGAGATTATTTGAGAATTTCCCTTTCAGGCATTGTTCAGTCAATTAGCTAAGAAATTTAAGCATTGTTTACACTTCATAGTTGTGTAGTTCATGTCATCCCTTTAAAAGTTTTATGACATCCATCACAAGTTGGTTGAATGTTAGAATATACTTGTATCTGTGTCACAAATGACCATGAATATGTTCCAATTGTAGTTACCACAATCCTGTCCTGTTTTCCTAGATTGTGACATTACCCAATGAGACTAAATGTCCACAGATTTGTACTTGCATGAGCAATATGAAGGATGCCACATGTGATTGAGGAGTACCACTTATGTTAAGTCAAGGATATTGAATATCATTATGTAGTTATACCCCACGCAACAAGTTGCGGAGGGTATAATGTTTTTGACCCGTCCGTCCGTCTGTCCGTCCGTCAGTCCTGTCATCGCAACTCCTCTCAAACCACACAACAGAATTTCACGAAACCTTTTTAGATAATAAGGACATACTATGTAGTTGTGCATATCGACAGGAAATTACGATTCAATTTTTTTTCTAGGAGTTACGCACCTTTGAACTTATTTACTTTAATGTACTACTGCAACAGTTTGTCATCTCAACTCCTTTGAAACCACACAACAAAATTTCATGAAACTTTGTAGATAATAAGGACATACTACGTAGATGTGCATATCGACAGGAAATTACAATTCAATTTTTTTTCCAGGAGTTACGCCCCTATGAACTTATTTACTTTAATGTACTACTGCAACAGTTTGTCATCTCAACGTCCTTTTAATCATGGTTCATTTAATCATTGATTGGAATCTTTGCAAAGTTTCACCTTTGCATATGAACATGTGTGATTACCGGTAGGTCAGTTTTAAGAGGAACCAAGCACCTTATGATAATTGAATGATATTTGGTATGTAGGTGTATTATCTTTGGCTTCTCATTCTAATGAAATTGATTTGCCTACCCCCTTCAGTCATGGTTCATTGACATTGGATGCTACCCCCTTCAGTCATGGTTCATTGACATTGGATGTTTTGCATAGTCTAGTTTTCTATGTTGTGTTTTGTGAACTGTTGTTTGTCTGTTGGTATTTTTTCTTTTATAACCATGGCGTTGTCAGTTTATTTTCGACTTATGAGTTTGAATGTCCCTTTGGTATCATTCTCCTCTCTTTTACATGTTATAGTTTGTGATAAGGTCAGTTTAAGGTTAACCACTTATATGGTATACAGTTCTATTACCATTGCCATATATATCTCAATTCCTGGGAGATTATTTAGCCCTGAACCTTCACTCAGGATTCTTTGTCTTTTATTAGAAGTTTTGCCTAGTTTTATACATGTAAAAATATTGCAATTTTAATATCAGAATTTGAATTTCACAACAAAAATTACTTCATAGGAAAATATAAAGATCTCTGTGTCAACAGTTTATAAAGTTATTTAAGAATTTATAAACATGTAATCCTGACATATTTGATCTAAGTGTGACCCCAAATTTCTGTAAGACCATTGACTTTTCCTTTAGCCTACCATGGCTAATTAATCGACTGACTCAATGAACATACATCCTGTTGTTCAATAGTTATCATATGATAGTGGTGGTTTGCAGCTTTTATCCCATTCTATCCATATTCAATAAAAATTTCATCAATTTTTCTATAAATCTTTAAGGGAATTTTTCATTAAACCATCTCAGTTATTTTTCTCAATTACATTTATCGGCAAAATCAAAGTAAGTCAACTCCTTTGTGTGAAAATTATTGAGAAAGCATCATTTTTCCTAGTAAGTCATGAATAGTAAAAACCTTATTAAAATAGGATTATATCATGGTTTTATACATGTATACAAGTATGAACACTATTCCCCTCATTACATTCTTAATTCTATATTGTTATAAAACAAACATGTGACAAATACGGAATTTTTGTTGCAACATATTTTTGGTATGTTATTTAGATTTGCCATATAATTTTTTGTAATATTGAAGAAGTTAATGATCTGAAACTATTATATTACATTTACATGTACTTATATATATTCTTCCAGCATAGTAAGATAATTATTCAGTTATTGTTGGAATTGAAGTTGAATAAATAATGTCCATTTTTTAAAACATTTGTAAAAATAATGCAGTTATACAGTACAGAAAATAAATTCAGTGAAATTTCACTTTTAAGGGTGATTTTTTTGACAGTGTATTCAAGTGGGGGATTCACTCAAATTTTGTTGTCTCTTTCATTGATTGATATTTGATAAGGGCAAAGTTTGAACTTTGAACTTTTTATGACCTTAAACCCAAGCAATCCCCTTGTTGCACAGTGAGTAATTATCTAAACACCAGCGAGAGTAATTATCATCTGATCACTTTTTGTCATGTTACGTAACAGTATTTTTTTACCACAATTTTATAAAGTTATTATTCATTTAGTGATCTTTTTGCACCTATATTTTTATAATGTTTCGAGTGAGGATGTTTTTTAAAAATTCTTCAGTCATTCATTTAGCTCTAAATGAACAAATTTGCAATATTTACATGAACATGTATCTGATGTTTCCTTTTTGCTGTCAAAGAATTGAAACAAAAATTTAGCAATTGGTAGTTTCTTGGCAAATGAAATTTTTAACACTTTGGCTAGGGTTTTTAAGTGTGCAGTCACAGATCCAGAATTATAGAGTGGGGGATTTTATAGTGATCCAACTGATCATGGTTGGAGATTCCAGGCTTGTTTTCATCTATTTGTAACACCTGAAACCTCTAACGACCCCCCTTTGGATCCCCCAATTGTTTGGAAGTACTTGTTCAAGTTTAAGTGAGACAATTGCAAAGGCAGCCAAAATTTCAAAATCTCACAGACAGTGTGTTACCACATTTGAATTTGATACTTACTTATCAGATGCAGATCCAGGATTTGAAAAGGGGGCCCCCAAACTAGACAATGTTTGGTTTGGAACAGGTAAAAAGTCTGCATTAACCATTAACCATAAATGAAGCTCCAAAAGAGGGGCGTAACACTAACAGCCTGCCCCCCCTTGTTTAAATTCGACTCTGTTTAGTTTAAATCATTAAGTGATAAATTCTATTAAATATCTTGAAATGCTACAGGGTATATATACTGGGTCTGAGAGATAAGAGGTCAAAACAAATTTCAATAAGATTTAAATAACAATTTACTAGAAGCTTATAACAATATTGAAACAAAAATCATTTTAGATCTGAAATGAAATGTTTAAACATCTGGTTTAAATTTTCTATTTTCATGAACCATTTTAGAGCCTCCTCATGGGGTTTTTGATTATGTGATTACTTGGTCGTTTTTATAGTGATTATTTGATTACTAGACCAAATTTTTCATGATTATTTGATAATCTAGGACTGTATTTTTGATTATTTGATTATCTTGTTTAAAAAAATAATTAATGATTATGTGATTGTATTGGCAAAAAATTTGTGATTATGTGATTACTTAGACATCTCCATGAGGGGCCTCATTTTATCCCTAGAGACAATATTTAAATTTATTAATTAAAAAAGAATTGTTTATATTACTAAACTGTATGTGTTAATCATACCACATTCCCTCTATCAATTATATAAATTGTTTTTATAGGACCACAAAATTTTTTGCATCCGTACTATGTTATGGCGATGTCTGCGTCTGCGTCTGAAGACATTTTGGTTTGCAGACAATAACTTAGAGTATAAGTGTATGGTTCTCTATGGAATTTTAGCAAAAGGTTCCATACCATTAAAGGATGGTAACTTGGTTGGGATTGTTTTTTGTGGGTATTATCCTAGTGGTTTTGTAATTGGGGGTAAAAAAAGGTCAGTTTTACTGGTTCCTAGAAAATAAATTGGTTCACAGACATTAACTTTAGTATAAGTGTATGGATCTGTATAAAATTTTAGCACAAGGTTCCATATCACAATAGGAGGGTTGGGATTGATTTTGGGGTTTTTGTTGTAGCTGTTTTGTAATTAGGGGCCAGAAAGGGGCCAACAACGATTATTTGTCCGGTTTTAAGACAATAACTTGAGTATACGTGTACATATTTCTATTAAATTTTAGCACAAGGTTCCGCACCACAATAGGAAAGGTGGGATTAATTTTGGGGGTTATTGTCATAGCTGTTTAGGAATTAGGGGCCAAAAAGGGCCTAACAAAAACAATTATTTGTCTAGTTCACAGACAATAACTTGAGTATAAGTGTATCGATCTCTATTAAATTTTAGCACAAGGTTCCATACCCCAATACAAAGGTTGGGATTTATTTTGGGGGTTATTGTTGTAGCTGTTTAGTAACTAGGGGCCAAAAAAGGAGACAAAAACATCATGTTTCAGGACAATAATTTGTGTATAAGAGTATAGATTTATAAGGTTCCATACTTCTAAAGTTGGGATTGATTTTGGGGGTCATGGTCCAAACCGTTTAATAATAAAGGGGCCGAAAAGGGGCAAAAAACTAGGATTTTCTGGTTTCTGGACAATAACTTGAGTATAAGGTTATTTATTGCTTTTTAATTGTGCCACAAGGTGCAATACCTCAAAATAAAGTTTGGGATTGGATTTAGGGACTATGACCATAACGGTTAGTTTAAAGGAGTCAAAATTAATTCTTTTTTAATACTTTGTATAAATTGCTTATTTCTTTAGCAATTTCAGTGGGATTTTTCAAAGTCTTGAATTCTTGGGGTTCTGATTCTAATTGGGTATTTATTATTTGAATTTTGGGTCTGTTTTTGAATTGATCCATATTAAGGTTCAAAGGGTCCAAAATTAAACTTTGTTTGATTTCTTCAAAAATTGAAGTATTGGTGTTCTTTGATATATGCTGAATCTAACCATGTATTTAGATTTTTAAATTTGGGCCTGGTTTTCAAAATTAGTCCAAATTTGTGTCCAAATTAAACTTTGTTTGATTTCATCAAAAATGGAATTATTGGTCAAATTATTCGTTAAAAAAAAGTATTTGAAACAATTTGTATCATAATTTTTTTCAAGTAGGCTGCTTTTAAGGTGGGTAGGTAGGCAAAATCAGACAATTTAAATTTTATTTTTGGCCTGATTTCTGTGCATGACTATTTTTTCTCACTCTATTGAAAACTTATATGCAAGTATTTAGATAAGTTAAATAGTAATAAACAGTCTGAGTGTCAACAAATTTATACTGGACCAATAATGTCAGTAAACAAAAATGTAATATACATTACAAAATATTGTTTTCAATCTTCAAAGAAAGTTATTTAAAATTCTCAAAAGAAATAGTATATATATAGAAATTGAATGTGTTTCGACTACCATATTATCAATAGACAATTGTATGGTTACAAGTTTTCATCTTAAATATAACAAAAGTGGCATTTAAACAGATTGTATGTATTATTGAATGTTTTCATTACACAGTTGGGTATGGTTAAGCTTATCTTTTAAATTTGTCTTGCCTGAAGTCACGATCAAAACAATTTTTGAACTTTTATTTTTAAAATCACCTGTATATTTTATTTTGCTATGGCTGATCATCAGGTGATTGATCTTAACATTTTGTTGTAAGTTTTTTTTATCTATATTGTTACAGATGAGGGAAGTACATGTACTATATGATCCTATATTGACTTCCATGTTCAGACGAAATAGATTTTGAGACTGATAATAAATATAAATTACATAAATAATTGATAATGTATGTAATAATATTGATTTTTTTAATAGTTATTTTATGCTCATATAATCATATAAAAGAGATGTGTGTATGTGTATCTTTTCATCACATCTACAGGTTACACTTTTTTAGATATATAGACAATTCAATTTTCCATAAAAACTAATATTTATGGCTAAAACTGTGTCACTTTTACTATGAAGTTTCATAAAAAATCATACTCTCAGATCCGTACTCTGTCTTTTGTTGTTAGTGATGTATAAATACCCTGCCACGTCCGATCTGTGATTTTGTTAGATGTTTTTTCTGCTTTGTATCAATCTGATGAGTTAAGCCATTTTCAACTGATTTTTTGTAGTTTGTTCTTATGTTGTGCTGTTACAACACCACTGTCCCAGGTTAGGGGGAGGGTTGAGCGCTCACAAACATGATTAACCCCACCACATTCTTTATGTGCCTGTCCCAAATCAGGAGCCTGTAGTACAATGATTGTCATTGGTTCATGTCTGTCAAACTTGTTTTTTCGTAAATTGTTTTGTTATAAATTAGGCTGTTAGTTTTCTCTATTGAATTGTGTCATATTTTTCATGTTTGGGCCTTTTATAGCCAACTATACAGTATAGCCATAAAATAGCACATATCAAGCACTTCTCAATTCTGTATAAATATATAATAAAAAGAGTTACAAATATAAATCAATTGTTTTAAAAACAATTGTTAATGGTCTTTCCCCTCCGAAACATGATTGATTGGTTGGTTGGTTGGTTGGTTGGTTGGTTGATTGATTGATCATTTAGTTGATTGGTTGGTTGACCGAATAAACAAATTGGACCTAGCCTCTAGGATCAAGCGAAAAACAAACAACCTGAAATGATAAAGCACACATAATAAACAACTTAGTTCATTAAAGCACACATATGACAAGGAGAGCAGATACTATAATGCATACAACACAGAATGTATAACAATCATATAGTACATATAATACATAAGTACTTCAATTTGCAACAAATTTAGTCCAAGTGTAACAAATAACAGGCAATGTTAGCATACTGTAGTAACTTCACCATTCTGAAGATAATCTTTGGGTTCCCGTAGGCGTTGTTTGAGTTGTGTATAAAAAAAAAAGGAGGATGTGGTATAATTGCAATGAGACACCTCTCCACAAGAGACCAAATGACACAGAAATTAACAACTATAGGTCACCATACAGCCTTCAACAATGAGCAAAACACATACCGCATTGTCAGCTATAAAAGGCCCCGAAATGACAAATGTAGAACAATTCAAACGAGAAAACTAACGGCCTAATTTATTTACAAAATAATGAACGAAAAACAAATATGATACACAGAAACAAACGACAACCACTGAATTACAGGCTCCTGACTTGGGACAGGCACATACAGAATGTTGCGGGGTTGAACATGCTTGGCGGGCGCCCAACCCTCCCCCTAACCTGGGACAGTGGTGCAACAACACAACACAAGAACAGCAACTTCGTAATCAATGAAGAAAGTTGTTTGGTTAAGGTTAATCTGACGTTGGATGCAAGCAGTCTTCAGTAGTGTAAAGACTTTTTTTAAATCGCATGCATTATTTCAAATTTTTTTTGAAAAACTTTTAAAAAAAATGTGATTAAAAATTATAGTACTGGTATTTTTTGTTTATAAATATATGTAACATTATATATATATTTTATAACTCAGAAATTTTATACTATTTAATCGAAAGTGCATTAATCAGACGATTTAAAAAAAAATCATATTTCATACAGATATAGAAATGATGTCAAATAATAATTTGAATATGCAATAATTAATTCTGGTTAGTTTAGCAAAACAAACAACAACTACCTTGTTTGTTTAAGAACATTTTACATCATAAAATAATATGGGACAATCAGAACTTTTCATGTGGGACAATCAGAACTCTTAAATTTTATAAAGTGGGACAATCGGGAATAAACCTATTTATCCCGAAAAGTTCATATGCACTAATATTTTTGCAAATGTCAAAACATAGGGTTGTGCAGCATATTTTCAATATTTATAAATGCCTTGAACTAAGAGTTTTAACTTGTACTAAATTTCTGTACTACCCCTCCCTTTACTTTGAGTCTCCCCGAGATTTCAATTTGACTGCTATCCAACAGTATTTATACTGGTATAGTAGAGTTGATGTAAATGATAATTTTAAAAGTTACATTTTAAATAATTTCAGTATTTTCAATATTTCATTGATGAGAAGTTTTAAAGATAAGAATTTGCATGTTTAGAATTTAGTAGTGAACAACAGGCATGACAGGTGTTAATTTTATTAGTAGTAGTTCAGAAAAGTAATTAATTGTTTATTTCACATGTTCAGTTGACCACTGCTTGAGACATTAACTTAGAGAATTCTTATATAAATACATTTTGTCAAATTCAGCATTTCCATTTGGTAATTAAAAGGTCAAGGGTTTGATACTAAAGATAAATTTAGAAATATTTTACATAATAGGTAAAATTCCCAAGTTGTGTCTCTATGAGATGAAACATGGAGATCATATCTGGGAACCAGTAGGTAAACAAAACAAAATAACTATGAATATTAAATTATCTCCCCAAAAGAGGTCTTGTTTGGGAATCCGCTATATTTACAAAGTGCAACATATACAACATTGACTCTCTATCAACTATTGAATGAGTTTTCCTAAAACTTCACTAACTAGCTCCTCCTACTAGTATCAGTTTATCTTTTCAAATGTCACCTTCTGATGTTCAATTGCTAATTTTATCCATTAGCATTCTAAATATATGTTTGAAAAATTTTCAATTCTAAATTAATGAACCAACTATCTATCAAAATTAAGCATTTTGCTCACATGCCTTTGATGGTGTTCCTTCTCCTAATTTTTACTTTACTGTGTAGTGTTTTGTAAAGTTCTTTTTTTCCGTTGATGGCACGGGTACTAAGTCTTGTCCCTGAAATTTCCTATATATATACCATAATATATAAAGGTATATAGGTAAATCTTTTTCAGAGTCAAGTGCTTGAGTTGACAGTAATATCTGAGTTTTTTGAAGTATTATTTTTTTTATTGACCCTTGGTTTCTCCTTTCTTTTTAATGCAAAGTATACAATATCAATATATGTAGGCCTAACTGCAAAATGAAATCATCTGAACCAAGATTTTCACTGACCTACATATAGGGCTTTGGTGTTGGAATTTTCAGATACGAAATTGCTTAAGACGAAAAAAACAATATGACATCATATTTCTTCTCTGAAAATAGAGGTAGAGTTATAGCTTAATCAATTTAAGATACATATTTTGACCTTTATTGGATTAAACCTACTGAAAAGCCTATAACACTTTTGTATAGGAAAAAAACAATGAACTTTACAAGTTCGCAATGTCAAGCAATAGTATTTGTGATACGTACATGTATAAGGCCATAATAGAACAAATCCTAGGTTCTCAGGTTTTTTCAGAGCCAATAATGCAATTCTTTTTTTTAATTTCTGGCCACAATTTTCTTTCATTTTGTTAGAAATTTTCCCAAAAATGGTAAAAAAAATAAAAAAAATTCCTTCCCCAATTAAAAAAAAAAGTCTGATAAGAAATCTTGGATTTTTGTAAAAATGGCCTAATAATAAGATAAAAATATTTATTAAAAAACATGATGTAATGTCTGAGCATGTTCGTAACAGATGTTTCAATATGAAGTGCATAGTATCATGATATATAATTATTGACTATATATTTATGACAGAATATTGTTCAGTATTTAATTAGTCACACTATTATCATGATTATAAATTTTGCACATCAAAAGATAACAGGATATAATATATCAATATGTCATAATGTCATTCAATGACAAAAGTAAGGGATGATTTCATTTTAGATTATTTTGTAAAATCATTTGAAAATATATGAATATATGCAGAATTCCTGTGTCATCTATTCATTGTCACTAATATATGATCTGCATAAAGTATTTCTACAATAGAATTTTTACCTTGGTATAAAAGGGGGAAGAAATGCTTTGCCAGCCTAACATTTCTACCTAGCTGTTTCTTAGTTTGTTACATAGTGAAGAGGGTCTAGATGGGGGGGGGGGGGGGGGGGGGGGGGGGGTCCTCCATTTCTGTATTCTTTAAATTTTTAGGCCATTTGTCTCTATTCTTTATACTTTTTGCCCATTATTCTCTATTCTTTATAATTTAGCACCTCATTATTCTCTATTCTTCATTTTTTTGGTCCATTTTCTCTATTCTTTATATGTTTTGTCCATTATTCCCTATTCTTTAAACCCCCATCCACACCCTCATATAAATTGTATATATTCAGAGACAATAGCTATTTCCAAACAGGTTACCTACTCTGTCTCAGTGCAAATTAGGGGCAAACATTATAGCTGTTTTATGTTTTCTTCAAAGAAAAAATCATGGAAGAACAGTTATTTTTTTCCTTAAATTACACCAGTTGTAAGCTTGATTTTACTTCTTTTAGTTGCTCTTACTTAACAGAGTACCAGAATGTGCTACCACAGAGTAGGTAACCTGTCAAAAATTATATAATCTGGAGTCAAAAGTTGGTTATTTGAAAAAAAATCTTTTGTAGTTTTAAGCTATATTATATATTTGTCGTGTTGTGAAGATTTTTTTGTATTTGGTTTATATTTAATTTTGCCTCAGTCGTGACAGTTTAGGTTTATTAATTGATTTTTGATAACTTGCAGTATTCTGATATCAGTAAGAGTGAGCTCTCTAGATCTATTAATGGAAAATTAAACCTCTGTACATGTACAAATTTCAAATCATTGAACTATTTGAAATGCATACTGTTGTTATAGTTTCATTTTTGCAAACACTAAACAGTTGTACAATGTGTTATTAGCAGACAATAGGAGGCAACTCCCAAATTTTATACAACACTAAATGTGTTTTGAGATATAGAAATTAAAATTTTTTAAACATTAAATTCAACTGTTTCATCATATCTCTGGTCGATTAAAAGGTAAATAGGTATAAAAATCGTCTCTTGTAAAATTATATCAGGCACGGATCTAGGAGTTCAGAGGTTAGTTATAAAAAGTATTGTATGTTTTTTTTATAATAAAAAGTTTATATAAGTTCTGTGGTAATATAAAAGTTGTTTACATCATTCCATGTCATCTGGTTTTGGTGTGTAGTCTCATTGCTGATCACACCTCCTGACAACTTTTTATTTTTATACCAGAAATAAATCATTTAGAAATAAATCCACAGAATTTTGCATATGATATTGTTTCTTTCAATTATACATGTAGGTTTTAAAGATAAATAATTACCTCATACTTTCTTATTTTTTTGTTGTTGTCCACAGACAATGTTTTGATTTTGAAATTCTGAAATACTGACAATATTTCCCAATCAAAATATGTCCTCCAAGCAATGAATGAAATTGTGAGGGTTTCTGGATAACAAGTGTCAGTTGCAAGTTTGGTTTTCTTGTCAAAACATTTGGAATATATATTTCATCATTTTTAAATGCAAATAAATGAATTTTATACAGATGAATATATTTCATTGTATTTCAATACAAAGAAAGTAGCATTTCTTCTAATACTCTTTTCTGATTATCAATATTTCCCTCTGGTAATGCTTGTCAGGGGCGGATCCAGTCATTTTAAAAAGGGGGGGTTCTCAACCCAGGATAAAGGGGGGGTTCCAATTATATGTCCCCATTCAAATGCATTGATTGTCCAAAACCCGGAACCCCCCTCTGGATCCGCCACTGCTTGTTGACCTTAAATATGCCAGTGTTAATTGCCATCCATGATGTGCAAAACTATTTAATAGGTAAATATGTTCATATATTTATAAAATTAGGTTTGTTTGATATCATTAAAGTGATTGTGTTACTATCAGTAACAATATAATAAACACTTTTATGATACCAATGTCAAAAATACATATTTATATATCTTTATTGAGACAAAATTTTATGATGATCAATTCCATGAAATATTTTTCTGAAATTGAAAAAAATGTAACTTTAATATTACATACTAAGATCAATCTATGAAATATTGTCTATATAAACAAAATTCCATATCCAAAATTGTCATTCTCTGGGCATTATTTCATAAAAAGGGACAATATATAATGATACACATTCATGAATTTGTACATGTGGGGACAATATTTTTGCTTTACATACATTGTTTTTCAGCTTTTGTTATGCTAAGAGAGCCTTAGTGGCTGATTGGTCTTAATAGTCGAACTACTGTATCACTAGCTAGCCTGTCAATTCTGAAGTTGTGAGTTTGAATCCTGCACATAGCAGGTTGGGAATGACTCCAGTATAAATTGACTGGGATTGTCATTTTTCCTACCGAAGTTCGGTGGTTACCTCCAGCCCGCCACGAAATAGCACAATAGGGCTTAAAGTGGCGTTAAAAATCAATCAATCAATCAATCAATTTATTATGCTAAAGTCAGTCAAGCTTTTAACAAAGGTAATACTTAGCAGAACTGACGCACTTGACAATCGGCTAACCTCGGGTGACTCCGCTTCTCTCAATCTATAGAGGTACGGAATCGACCGAGTTGTGACGAATGACGCACCTGAATGAATTCGATTTTCTCGGGTTTTATCTTTGTACCAGAAGCCAGCCACGTGATCACAATTGTCTTGGGGGTGACCTTCATACTAAGCAAATAAGTTAAACGGAGGTCGATGTTTCCGATTTATGAAAGATATCAAAAGGAGCGGTGATAGGATACTTCCTGACAACTAGAAGATCATGAATGATGACAACACTTAGCTGATGAAATAAGGACGCAATCCCACGGATTTGAGTGCTCATGAAATGGCATTTCTAGGATTTTTTGTTTTGCCACGACGGCGTCCTTTTCGCCTTGCTTGTATCCGCCATTACTCGCATTCTTGGTATCACAAAATGTCGACAAAAGGAAATGTTTGACGCCACAGGGTAGAAGTGTTTGTTGTATCAAGTCAAGTTGGGGTGTCAGAAAATAGAATTACAGATTAGCACAAATCAATTACATAAATAGAGCACTTACTTAAAAGTTCGGAACCAAGTTATCCCCCCCCTTTATTTACAGTACTACTGTAGGGAGGTCAGCCAAAATATGAAGTATAGAGAAAGTGCATAAAATTACATTATTATGAAAGAGCAAAAAAAAAAGAAATTCATTGATGCCAAAATTTTGGGAATCGGTCAAGCGGTTCAAAAGTTATGACCATTTAGATTTCAAAAATTTGGCTGTTTTTCTTGCGAAGGCAAAAATATATTTTGGGCTACTGCCAGTACTGGTAGTTCAATGTAATTTGATCAGTCATATAAGTGCAGATCTTTTATTTCTGATATTTGATTGCCAAAATTCAATTCCTTTCTTACATTTTATCAGTGTTTCCAAAATCTGTTTTCCCCTGCTGCGGTGCTGGTCCTTGAAGAAAATCTGCAGGTTCTTAATGTTATTTATTGCAAAATACTCAAATTGTGTTGGTCCCTTGCAAAATTTTGGTGGTCAAAACCTTTTGGACCACCACTTTTCAAGAACTGAATTTATGACCTTTTACATGTAGGGTCACGACATGCAATTATTAAGACAGCAATATGAATTTTACTTTCTTCCTATTTAAAAAAAAAAATGTTAATAAAATGTTCACCAAATTCAATTCATTGTACTGACTGCCCTACAAATGTACTTAAAAGAAAAAGCAGCTTTGTATAATTTACAATTTTGTTTTGTTTTCTTGTCACTGCCATGATCTGTTTTTTTTTTTTATCAGCTGACTGAACTGTTTTAATTGGTTAGACATCTATGGGAAATAACTCCACCTCCAATAACTGTCTACACAGGATATTTATAATGTCCGATCAATTTCTGATGGTACAGTGACATATTATTTTATGAAACTAAAGATATTTATATTATCAATTTTGCATTTGTCACAATCATGATAATGCCAATTGATATTTTATTGAATTGGAGATCACTAAAATTCCACTATTTTTGTCTATTTTTACAATTGTTTGGGGTTGTGAAATTGCAGACAGAGAAATAATTTTGTTCGGAGATTATGATACACATTGATACAGTAACGACCCTGTGTTGTGTTAATATTTTGCGTAGTGGAAAAGTTTTCTCATGATCAGGAATAGCTGGAAATAGTCTGTCTCTCTGCTAATTCAACCTAAGTTGGTTCCCTCCCTGAAATGTTCAATATGCCTTTAAACTTGTCAAATAATGGCAGGGTATCAGTCTAGTACACAACCCTGCCTTTGGTATGATATCATGAACATGTCAATGACATCGATCTACATAATTTACAAAAAAAGGACATATTTTACAATTGCAGAAAATGTAGCAAATAATGTATAGTGAAGCATACAGATAATGTCCTCTGATGATAATGAAAGGACCATCCTGATGTCAACTGAGGCTGAGAAACAGAAAAGGACTCCAGACTGGAGTCGATTTGGACTCACTAGTGATGAACAGAAATGGTCCTCACCTCAGAAATCTGACAGTACCTTTGGTAGTTATCAGCAAGGAGGAGACGAACAACAAAATGAACTCTTTAGAGAAGAACAGGTAAATCTACATTATGAATATGAATTGTTTTAAGGTTCATGTGGACCCTTTGGCTAAAATGGCTGCGTTTTCACCTCAAAATTTACTCTGAGTGCAGACAAACCTGTGTATCTGGAAAAGTTTTAAGGCATAGCATGCCCTAGATAAATAAAATCCAAATGCATTGTATGTTTTAGAAAATTTAAAACTTAACTGGATTTTGCAGTGCACTTTTTTTCGTCCCTGCTTAAGATGATAAAATTAACAAACAGTTAAGTTTCACTTGATATGGTCCACTCAGGTACACAGTTTAAAACACCAATTATTGTCACATATCTATTGTCCATTTCAGTCAAAACAGTTCACTTCCAATTATTACCTGTGGGGAAGTTCTCAAACCTCTTTACCAACTTAGTTTATTTTGGTGCCTTCTGGAGGAATGAAAAAAAGTGTACTGCAAAATCCCGTTAATTTTTTAATTTTCTAAAACATAGAATATATATGAACTTTATACACAGGTTTGTCTGTACTCGGAGAAAATTTTGAGGTGAAAATGCAGCCATTGTAGCCAATGGGTCCACATGAACCTTAACACATGAGTTTCCGAAGTATCAAGACACCATCAGTGCTCCCAAAATATATCTCTCACTTGCAGTTGGTGAATTTGCAAGTTGAGGTTTCACACACTGGGCTATGAAAATCTAATTAAGATAAATATATTATTCAGAACAAATTTTTGGGTTCATCATAAGAAATTGAAAAAAATGACTGTATTTACACCTCAAAAACTACTTGAGTACAGACTAACCTGTCTAGTTGGAAAAGTTTTAAGGCCTGGCATGCACTAGATATATAAAAGTTAAATGCATTTGGTGTTTCAGAAAGATAAAATCTTTTTTGGATTTTGATGGGCATTTTTTCTGTTCCTGCAGTAGGTGTAAAAATAAAATAAGTTAGGTTAAATCTTTGAGATGTTCCCTTTCGGGTAACATCTGTATTGTATTGTATTGGTTGTCCTTGATTGGCGTGGACAATAGATATCTACACAACAATAGGTGAGTTTAAGGGTGTAACTGAGTGGACAGTATCAAATGTAATTCAGGTGTTTGTTTATTTTTACACCAACAACAGAAACAAAAAAAAATGCCCATCAAAATCCCCAAAAGATTTTAACTTTCTGAAACACAAAATGCACTTAAATTTTATATATATCTAGTGGATGCCAGACCTTAAAACTTTTCCAACGGCAAAGGTCACTCTGTACTCAAGAGTAGTTTTTGAGGTGTTAATACAGCCATTTTTGTCCATTTGTTATGATAAACCTTAATAGTTTCTGTGAGAATATTTTACTCTGGTCAGTGCTTTCAAAAGAAGCCTGTAGGCGGCAGAATTCAGCCGTCTATGCAATGTAAAGGTGCTGCCTACTTTCACTTAAAAAATTATTTCTGTACATTTTTTATGTGAGGAAATGTCTAAAAAAATATCTTTTTTACGCTAAATATAAAACGAGTCAGAACTAGGAAGTAAATCGCTCGTTTTTGAAATTAAACATGAACATTCAAGTCTAATGACCTATAAGGTAATCTCATGCTGGAGTGGAAGCTGAAAAAAATTAAAAAATTCACATAAAAAATGATCACTTTTCACAGCTTCAAAACAATGCCACAATAAAAAATTATCACTTGTCAGAACAAAAATAAAATGGTAATCTCATTATGCTCAGCTCATGCCAGGCTCAAAGCTGAAAAAAAATTAGTAATGTCACATTAAAAATTATCACTTTTCACAGCTTCAAAACATGCCAGGAAATGCTCAAATTGCAGGATTTTGCATGATCTTTCGCCAGCTACTGACCCCCGACCTTAAATTTTTCCCTTTTATTGAAAGTGCCCCCTACTTAAAAAACCTTTGGAAGCATTGAGTGGTTATTGATCTTCACCAACACAGATTGTTATGTTTATTTCAGAACTTATCAGAACATAGGCCATGGTGGAAAGCCAACTTTTTCATTATGGAGCCAGTGTTGTTTGGAACATGGGATGGTGTGTTCACTTCTTGCCTCATCAACCTCATTGGAGTTATCATCTTCCTTCGAATGGGATGGATTGTGGTTGGTATTGCTTATCATCATATAAAAATATTGCATTGTCAGATTTAGATGGGGAATTTTGGGGTTGGATTCATGTCACAAACTTTCTTCTGAAAATTTTCTGAAATCACTTTAAATTCAGCAAAAACTTGGGATGACCCCTTCCTCTTTTCTCATAGGACCCCTTTAATAGACATCCCTGCTTTTGAAAATTTTTGAGTATGCTGTTTTATAAGGATTGATGAGACGTGAGATCCAACCTACATTTCTGTTTTTAATTTGATGTTAAACTTTACTGAATAAACAGGGGTTCAAATTTGCTTTAAAGAATGTTAAGGATGGGATGTCCTGGACTTTTGTAATTAAAAGTTCAGTGGTTCCCTGCTAGAAAAAAAAGCTTCTTATCTCAGACCCACACTCATTTGAACTCCAAAGAAATCCATGGAAATTATATAGAGAAGAAATAAAAACATTTTGCATAGTGACATAGAAAATAAGTCATAAAAGAATAAGAATACATTTGTTGTAATTCATGATAGACAGTCACACTAAGGATTTATTATTTACGGTTAAATGAACTTTCGAGTTTGAATAAAACAACATAAACCGTGCATGCGTGAAGTAGTTTTCTGTCAAGGTCAAGAGGTCAATTATATTTAGAATATTACATGAGTTTATACCAAACTTCAAGGTTTGTCCAACATTGAAGGAATTTAAACATTTTCCCCATTCATTTTATCATTGCAAAATAAACCAGACTATTAGTCATGAAAGTAATTGTTTCCAAACCCCATTGGATCAACCACTACTAAGTTTAAGTCAATCATGTTTTATTTTCTTTTCCGTATTAAAGACAATAAATACTTAAAATACTTGAATTCTCATTTGTAAAGATGCAGTATTTTCTGACTTGGAACCAAAATAAAATGTTGACCTACAAGCCTACTTTGAGACAAGAAATCCTAACACATTTTATTTTACCATAAATTGGTCCATATTAAATGCATGTATGGTTTATGGTAGCTGATTTCCGCTTTCTTTCCAGGGTAATGCAGGAATATGGATGACGATTTTCATTATCTTTTGTGCTGTATTTATTGTGTTCATAGTAGCTGTGAGTGGAATCGGAGTCTGTGAGAGATGCAAGATGGGTAAAGGAGGCGTTTACTTCCTGTTGTCTCACGTCATGGGAGGTCGTATTGGTGGCAGTCTGGGAATCATCTACTGCTTTGCACAGGTAAATATCTATTTTCTGATGTTACGTTTCATGTTAGTGATTGTTTGGTGTTTTCGTAGGGCTGTTCCAGATTTAAATGCATTGGGGAATAGGCATTAACATTAATAAATGTTTCTTTAGAATTTTGTATTAAAGAATTAAAAGTTAAATGAAAATTTTATATTATGTGTGGTTGGTGTCTAAAAAGTGCCTCCCCCCAACCACCATGGGTTTATATCTGGAAGAGCCCTTAGGTGATATCTGATGTTGCATTGACCTAAGACAAGTTTTTACCTGATTAAGACTATAACTAAAAGAAATACCAATTTAAGTTAAACCATTTTATTTCTTGTTTTGTAGGCTGTAGGATGTTCTCTGTCAGTGATGGGGTTTGGTGAATCTATCCTGGGATTAACAGGATTAGATAATCCATGGATTGCTAAAGGGGTAGCAACTGGTCTAGTCATACTACTTTTAGGTAAATACAACTATTCTAGTCATGCTACTTTTAGGTAAATACAACTGGTCTAGTCATACTACTTTAGGTTAAATAAGACTGGTCTAGTCATACTTCTTTAGGTTAAATACAACTGGTCTAGTCATACTACTTTTAGGTAAATACAACTGGTCTAGTTATACTACTCTAGGTAAATACAACTGGTCTAGTCATACTACTTTTAGGTAAATACAACTGGTCTAGTTATACTAATCTAGGTAAATACAACTGGTCTTGTTATACTACTTTTAGGTAAATACAACTGGTCTAGTCATACTACTTTTAGGTTAATCAAATTTTAAGTATAGTAAAGCTATGGAACAACAAGCTTTTACACCCCAAAATAAAATGAAGACCAATACAAATAAAGCCATTATGAAAAATTCCTATACTCTCATGAATTTTTCTTTATATGGACCCCCCCCCCCCCCCCCCCCCCCCCCAAAAAAAAAGAAAGAAAAAAAAAGAAACTGTTGCTGTAAGAGAAGCAAGGCTTTATACTAGAATTGCTGATGATGACATGCATGATAACATTGATTATTCTATAATGAACTTTATATAATTATAGAAAGGGGGGGTATACTGTTTTACCTCTGTCCTTCCGTCAGTCAGTCCGTCCGTCCCATGAATATTTTCGTCGCATTTTTCTCAGGAACTACTTGACAAGGATTTCTGAAATTTGGTTTCAAGGTTTATATAAGTCAGCTATACCGCGTGATGCGTTTTCAGATTCATCACTCAACTTCCTGTTTACCGAACACTTGTATTATTTTACACATGATAGCCAAGTTGAAAATTTTCGTCACATTTTTCTCAGGAACTACTTGACAAGGATTTCTGAAATTGGTTTCAGGGTTTATATAAGTCAGCTATACCGTATGATGCGTTTTCAGATTCATCACTCAACAACTTCCTGTTTACTGAAATATTTCGGTGGGGGTATCATCATTGAGCAGTAGCTCATAGTTTTACTTGTTTTGATCAGATGTACTTATTGTTTATCAGTATATATGCTATAAATCTATTGTGTTTGTAGGTATTAATGTAGCGGGTGTGAAGTGGGTGGTTAGGTTCCAATTGATACTACTTATTGTTATGTTTTTGTCTGTGATGGATTTCCTGGTAGGATCATTTGTACATACAGAGCCAGGTAATATTACAGTTTAAATTGTTTACAGTTTTCACGATAAACTTTGCAGCCACAGGCCTGATGCTCAATTTTTATACGCCCGTCAAATTTTTGACGGGACGTATTATGGTATACAAATGTCCGGCGTCCGTCTGTCTGTCCGGTGTAAACATGTCGCACCGTAACTTGAGAATGACTTATCCAAATTTCATGAAACTTAACAGTTTTTTCTTATGATGGTCGAACGATCTGTATACTTTTTGGTGAAAATAAGATTAAAACTTTTCGAGTTACGGGACTTCGTAACTAAAACAGGTGTGTGTTTTTTTTCACATGTCGCGCCGTATCTCAAAAACAGTTTATGATTATTGCTTAAAACTTTACACACTTCTTAGTTATATTAACCTGAAGATCTGTATACTTTTTGGTGATGATTCAAAATTTTATTTTTGAGTTTTTGAGTATTTTGTAAAAAAAGGGGGAGGGGTTTTTCACATGTCTCGCCGTATCTCAAAAACGATTTATGATTATTGCTTAAAATTTTACACACTTCTTAGTTATATTAATCTCAAGATCTGTATACTTTTTGGTTTTGATTCAAAATTTTATTTTTGAGATATTGATTTTTTTTTTTTTTAAAGGGGGGGGTTTTCACATGTCGCGCCGTATCTCAAAAACGATTTATGATTATTGCTTAAAATTTTACACACTTCTTAGTTATATTAATCTAAAGATCTGTATACTTTTTGGTTTTGATTCAAAATTTTATTTTAGAGATATTGAGTTTTTGTAAAAAAAAAAAGGGGTTTTTTTCGCATGTCACGCAGTATGTCAGAAACTATTTATGCTTATTGCATAAAAATTCACATACAAGACGACGGGCGTATCATGCGCTCATGGCGCAGCTGTTTATTGATAATTTTGTATAGATTCCAATTGGCTTTTAGTTTGAAATTCTTATAGGCTTGATAGTGATTTTACAAGCCTGGGCTGGTTGGCCTAAGAGTAAGCGTGACAAGTGGAGCTTGTTTACTTACTGATTCATCTGAATATACAAATCTTGATTTAAAATCAGCAAAGTAACGATGATGGATGGCTGCTTATGCCCATCTGCAATGTTCAGGATGAGAACATGTTAATGTAATATGAATACTAATCCTGCTTTGTACTAAACTGACATGCTGAGCCGGATTTTTAATCACATTTTAAAGTTCACATGTCACCTTACTCGAACACATTATTCTCACTCCGAGCCAACCAGTCTTTGTTCTTACTCCTTAATGCTGTGTGCTTAGATGAGAAGCAGCTATTACCAATTTTAAAGTCTTTGGTTTGACCCGGCCGGTATTCGAACCCACAACCTCCAGCACTCTAGGGGAACACGCAACTACGAGACCACCAAGGCAGTTTGGAAAAGTAATGAGAGGGAATGGATGCTATGAATATTAAACTATATAAGAATAAGCAAAGGACATATAATAGATGTATACTGCCATATTGTCATAATCTCAAGCTTTGAAATGGAAATAGAAATCCAATTGTCATTAATAATAGAAAGTATACTTAGAATTTCATAAAATTGAGCCCTTAGAAATTCATCATACATGTCATACAGAGGAAAGTAGCAAAGTGTAAAAGGAAAAGAAAAACAACTATAATTGATTAATACTCAGTTTGAAAATCAATAACTCATATGTTTTATGGCCAGCATTTATATAAAAAAAATGGATTTAAAAAAATTGTCTTTTTTGGTATAGTTTTCATTCAAATTCTGGGAAGTATACAAATATATATTTAAGTGTTTATCATTAACATATAAGTGTGAAAAAGTACTAACTCATTATAAGAGTTGTAGTTAATGGACAAAGAGATGTAGTATGATTTCCAAGAAGACAATTGTCCACCAGAGTCCAAATTATGTTCATATGTAGTTAGCTATGTATGGCCCAGATATGATTAGATTAGAAACAGTTCAAACACCAAATTGTTTTTTTTAAACAAGATAACAGAAAACAATTTTTGACAATTTAGAATATGAAGATCAGTACATTTTGTAGTCACTGAATTCACTACTTTATTATTTTTTGTACAGAATATGTTTGGTTTTTTTTTCAGAGTCTGGTTTCACAGGATACGATAGTTATAATCTACGTAACAACTCAGGACCACATTATGTTGAAGATCAGAGTTTCTTCACAATTTTTGGATTATTTTTCTCCACTGTGACAGGGATTTTGGCAGGAATTAATATGAGTGGTGATCTCCACGACCCTCTGTCTAATATACCAAATGGCACTCTGGCAGCTTTAGGATCTTCGTAAGTTTATGTAATAATGTGCATGGATGGAAGCTTATGTGGTGGTTATTTTTTCGTCTTTTAGACGATCAGTTGTTACAATTAAATAGTTTTCAGTACCTCCCAAAATCAGTTTACATTCTCTAACTTTAGTCTCGACCAAATATTATGAAACTTGTACACAATGCTTATTACCACAAAACTCAGATCAAATTTGAATTTGGGTGGGGTCACTTGTAACGTTCTCAAGTTCTGCCCTTTATTATGTTATATGCAAGAGAGGGCATCATCTGTGTCCCATGGACACATTCTCTAATACTGGATTGTATATAATTTAACCATTTTCATCATGTTGTTCATAGGTATTGCATGTGTTGATTCTTTGTAGAATGTCAGTTCTATCATCGCTTGAATTTATTTTTCAGAACTTTGCTGTACATATGTTTTACCATTGTGTTAGGAGCTACATGCCTTCGTCCCTACCTCCAACATGACTATATGATATCACAAAAGGTAAGATACAGTGTCAAAAAATAGGGAAAGGATATTATTATTAAACTTGAATTAATTGCCTTTAATATTGCTATCTTAAACAACCTTTGTTCATGCAAAATTTAATTATGTGATCACTGTACTAAAGGGCGAAATGTACCAAAGGAAAATTCAAACTCACAAGTCGAAAATAAACTGACAATGTCGTGGCAAAAAAGGGAAAAGGACCAAAAGACAAACAACAGTATACAAAACACAACATATAAAATCTAAAAACTGAGCAACAGGAACCTTACCAAAAACTGGGGGGCTATCTCTTTATGTGATACAATTTTACAAAAATAAATTTGAATCGTGATCACTTTACATTTTGTAATACGATATTACTTAAACAAATTGAATTCTAGCCTATAAGTCTGATCACTAGAAGGGAGCTATGAGATACAGGAGGGAAGTATGTCTAGACTTAAAATTACAAAGCACTCCACTTTTTCAATATAATTTTTCCTTTCTATTGAATGAGTTCATTGAATTGCAATGGTTAAAAAAAATAACATAAGATTGTATTCATTACACTTTGTCAATGGGCAGCTCCAGGAGCTAAAGGACTAGAGGAAATAACATCACGTCATTGGTTGAGTTTCCATTGTTTGGCACATTTTTAAGCAATCACTACGGTTTGGTGTACACTTGGAGAATATTACCCAGAATGCATTAGATTATGAAACGGCCAATTAATAATAATAATTTTTTTTACTATCCTATAAAACTTAAAAAATATAATGATGAATGTATAAAATATGGATGACTTCCTCACAATGTACTTAAATGTCAAGTGTTTTAATTGTTAACTTCTTGTCTGCTTATCAACTAGATTTTCCAAAAAATTAAATGTTTTATAATATACAACCACATGGAAAACTGAACTTCAGAATATTATGCGACTCCCATGTCCCCCATGCATCTATATCTGGAACAGCCCTAGCTATAAACACACACAGGTGTCCTCACTCTGTTGATTACAACTCAAAATCAGCATTTGACTTTACATACTGATTTTGCTTGTGATTAATAGCTAACAAACATTCTGAATTATTTATCTCAAACTACATCATTGTACATAGTCAGTTGACACCAATTTTGTTATGCCGCTGTAGCGGAGGGGGCATTAAGTTTTACCCTTGTCCGTCTGTACGTACGTACATCCCAAAGTTGGTTTCCGTTTTCTAACTTTAGTTTGCCTCAACCAAATGTTATTTTGTATAATTTGGTATGTGTAGTTGCGAGTAATAGCTACCAAACATATTTATTATTATGAATTATTTATTTCAAACTGTATAAGTAGTTGAGAGCAATTCTATTATGTACTTTTAGGTATCTGTAGTTGGTGTTTTATGGTTAGCAGGATTATATATATCATCAATATCAAACTGTATGGGTAGTTTATATGGACCACCTAGAATCTTGCAGTCCATAGCCAACGAGAATGTTATACCACTTATCAGGATTCTAGGCCAGGGGGTAAGTTGACAAAATTGCAATTGATGTGTAGTCAATTTTATATCAATTTTTTTAATTTCTTTTCACAAAATTATTTAATTAAGGATTAAAATAAAGGGAAAACCTTTCAATTAAAATGGGAGGATCACCAGATTTTTGAAGGACCAATAAAAGTTTGCACCCTGTCAGTCCTCGGTCTAACAATAAAAGAATGAATTCTGTTGAATTTATAAGGGAAATACAATATGGTGTTTGATGTTTAAATACCCATGTTACTTTCTTGTCAATTTTATGTTTTATATTTATTGTTACAAAGATAAATGAATAAACAAAATTTCTTTATATTTTTCAGAGAGGCCCAAATAAAGTTCCCATCTACGCATTAATAGTTATTATTCTTGTTGTACTGTTATTTGTTTTTGTTGGAGATGTTAACACTTTAGCGCCAATTGTCACGACAGCATTTATGATGACGTACGCTGCCATAGACTATTGTTATTTTGCTCTTGCTATGACTTACGATCGTAGACAAGAAAGAGACTTAAGGTATGGACCTCCAAAGAGGAACTCACAGGGAGAAATTACAAATGGAACTGTTGGGTATGGTACGACAGGTTCAGTTGATGTTAGGCCAAAGGATTCATTTGAGAAAGTAAAAACAGACTTGGATAAACTTTTTCCTGAGAGAATGACACAAAGAGGGCAGCACCATCATATACGAGAGAGTAGTATTAAGACTCAGAGTTGTGCTACGACACCAGAAGCGGACTTTGACGCCACAAAGAGAGACAAATCATTGGATACCTTTTCTGAACATACTGATACCTCATCTCTACTTGTAGATAAAGATGGCAGTGGTATGTTTTGGTCCTTGTTTATTTTTTTGTTTAACTGATAGAAAAATAAGGAGATGTGGTATGATTGCCAATGGGACAACTATCCACAGGAGTTCAAATGACAAAGCAAAAGCAATTATAAATCACTGTACAGCCTTAAACACGAGAAAAATCCATACAGTATAGTCAGCTTTAGAAGACCTCGATATGAAAAATGTGAAACAATTCAAACCAAAAACAAAGATGACGGACATAACCACTGAATTACAGGCTCATTGGGTATAATGGTTCATTATTACTGTACCCTGATAAATGAATAACTGTCTTCACACCCATTCAGATCCTAATATCACCTAAAAACGACTGAAATATATAAACTTCAATCTGTGTATCAAACTTAAATGTCTAAAAATTACCAAAAACATCAAAATAAAGTCTGTAAGAAAATTTTGACAAATGTTTAATGTTTAATGGTAAATACATGTATATCAAAATATTTTGATACAAAGATGCAGCTACTACTCTAATTGTTGTAAAAACTTCAAGAAAATCATATTTTGTAATTTTGAGTGTGTTTGTTATTGTAGGAAAAAATGTTCAGATTTTTTTTTCTATTGTTAGTCAGGCCATTTCTTTAATGATGGTGCATTTGCATATGATTTTATTTCTAAATTATTAAAAATGTAAATTTACTTTTTATTTTATTGTAGGCGAACCAAAGAAATCTCTGAGTGATGAGATCACAATGTTACCAAGATCCTGGTATTCTGTTCTGTGCAATAGATGGCTATCATTGTTTGGTGTAAGTTAAGTTGTCTGTATTACAACTGTCATACAAGTGGGAGGTTTAGCTAGCTAGCTGTGGAAAATGCTTGTACCAAGTTGGGAAAATGACTTATTAAAAATTATTTTCGCTTGTTCCGTTAGTTGATAATGTTTAATTTTATCAATTTTTTTGGACTTGCACATTTTGAATATTACCTTGGTGTTCAATATTTGTTATACTTTCTTTTTTATGAAAAAAAATGTTCTCGTATAAACTTGATAAAGTAGTTTTAATGATAAAGTAGTAGTAGCTATACAAATTGTTCACTGTATTAAGAAATTTTTGATCTTTTTTATTGATATAAAAAATGTGCCAGTATCTGGTTCTTAATAGTAAAATAAAGTACATTCATAATATCAGTATAATTTTTCTTAACAATTTTTACAGTCATGTTAATTAGATCTAACAGTTTTACCAGTAATCAGTGATACACAAATAGTAAACTCATGCATTAATATTTAAATTCACAAAATTTGGAATTATTTACGGTACCTTTTTTTACATCAATAATTGTTAGTTTAAAATGCACGAATATTGCATTGAGGTAAAACAGGAAACCTTTATTCAAAACTCTGGTATCCACAAAATAATAGGAAATACCAAACAAAAGGAAAAAAATTCAATACAAAGACAATACAATGAACAACACAAAAATGCAAACATTCTACAAACCAGTATATTTATGATATATATCGAACATGTGAGACCCTCAAGGGTCAGGGCTCGACAATAACGCTTGTCCGATTGTCCGGTACCAGAGGAAAAAAAGGTCGGACAAGTAAAAGCTATATCAAACTTGTCCGACGGGACAAGTTAAATTATTATGCAGAAAATAAATTTAATCCAACTTTGATGAACAAAGTAATTATAAACAAAACACAAGAAAAGATGATAAACACAAGTTCTTATTTGACATGTTTACTTGAAATCGATAATTTAAAACTGGTTCTTTGTCAGGTACTTTTTAACAGGTAACAGACATACTATTCTCGGAAACCAGTCTTACTGATCCGAATCAGCGATGCGCTTTGTAACTTTACAAGACAGTTCGTCACCAGCTCGGAAACGATTTGGCTCCATGTTTAATAGACAGTTTGGTACCGTAGGAGACATATTTAATAGACATGATTAATAGACAGTTTGGGAACGCAGGAGACAGGAGACATTTCGGGACCAAGACAAATCAGTACCTCGTTTTCCTACCTTATTCTGTTGCTTTATAATAAATACAATACCGTAATTTTTTTAACAAAAATATTTTTAAATAAAAATGAAGAAATTATTTACCATAAAATTCCCAAATCATATTTGATCATATATAGTAGAAAAAAACAATACTTGCAATACGGTGACCTATAGTTATTATTTTCTGTGTCATTTGGTCTCTTGCAGAGAGTTGTCTCATTGGCAATCAAACCTCATCTTCTTTTTTTTATTGATTGAATTTGAATAAACTTTTTTCAACTTAAAAAACCAGGATACAAATCCAATGAGTGGAAATTGACAGGCCTATCAGACGGTGCCTCATGTGTAGAGTCTGATGAGACTTTGGCATTGACGAAAACTAGAACCTATGTCCTGTGACATGACTAGATTCAGTTGTTCTCGACTCATATTTTTAAAAGGTATTTCAAAAGATATAAATCAAATTCTGTTCTATTGTTTTAATTCACTTTGTTCCTTGAATCAACATAAAATGCAAAAAAGGTTATTATTAAGATGTTTGTTGGACAAGTTACAATTTCATTCGGACAAGTAAGTTTTGGTATGTACTTGTCCTACTGGACAAGTTGGAAAAAAAGTTATTGTAGAGGCCTGAGGGTAGTCAAGGTCATTAAACACCTACTTTAGTACATTGTAATAGTAGTAAACCAAAACACATAGAATTGATTGAGCACTAAGAACCCCACCAAAAATCTGGGGATGAACTTGTGTTCGCTGAAGGGATAAACCATAATAGAGATAATTTCTAAGACATATTATTTTCTACTTTCAGGTGATAGTGTGTGTTATCATCATGTTTTCCATTAATTGGATATATGCCTTCGTTGAGATATCTGTAGCTTTCATCATTTATATTTACATTGGGCAGGCTAGCCCAGGTTATTTTCCAGGTAAGATAATATTTTATAAGTCAAATTCAATTAAAAACTTGTCCTAGGGTACTTGTTTATCAGATATCTTTCTTGACATAAATAAATTAAGATGCAATATGTGAACTTGTCTTTATAAGGAGACAAAAGGGTATCCTTTTAGCAGTCCAAGATTTAGATTGTTAATTGCGTGCAAAGCATATTATGAATTCTTCAAAAATTTCAGCTGTATTTTGTTTTTAAATTATTTTTTTTTGCTGTAGAAATGGTTTCATTTTTCAACAAACAGTTTTGAAACATGGTGGAAAATTCAAAAGTGTAGATATTACTGAAGAAATAATATTAAGATGGGCTAACAATAAGTTTGATAGATATGGTAGTTCTTCTTAAGGATTTTCTTATGGTGCATAGCTTTAATAAATTATTTCATTATTTCAGGTATAGCAGAATTTAACATGTATGATTGGATTAAAGAAGGATTCCAAAGATGCTGCAGGTAGTTGATTAGGCAAATCTTGGTCATTGTTTGACTTATATGACTAGATTTGTTTGTTTGATGTATATTTTTTGTTTATGGCAAACTTTTAAAGTTTCTGTAAAATTTATCTATAACCACCCAAAACAGCTGCAATTAAGGGCTTGACATATTGTGTAGACACTCGTCATGGTGTCTATTGTTTTAGACTCTTTTTTTATGCCCCCGCAACTTAAAGTTTGGGGGCATATTGTTTTACCCCTGTCCGTCCGTCCGTCCCATTATGGGTATATAGTTATTCCAGATAACTCCTCCAACAGTTTGAATGCTAGGAAGTTTTTACTTTGCTGGCTGTTTGTACATATTGAAGGTGTGCATGTGGTCAGGGTTTGATTTTTATTGATATTGGCTCTTTTGGGAGATAGTTGAACTTTGTCATTTTAGGAGTATATACTTCCATAAGAGGTGCATAGCGTTTGCAGATAACTCCTCCTACAGTGAACCATAGACCTATGTGCTCTCATGCTCAACTTTATGTATTTTGAAATAACACTTTGCATCTGCAGGGGCATCATTTGTGTCTCCCAGACACAATAATATGTTAAAGAAAGTCCTACATTGACTTTGTTATAATACAGTTACTACAGAGTGGAGTGCAGGGGCATCACTTTGTCTAGTTTTACCTTCATCTATACCTATTTTGTGTTAAATGACAAGTATGTAAGAATGTTTTGATCATTTGTTGACAAAATTATTCTTTTTGATGTCCAGTTTATTTGTACCAGAAGACCTTACTTTTCTTCAAGAAATGATAAAAAAAAAAAAAAAAAAAAAAGATCAACAGAATTTGGTAAATATAAAGTAATTTTGAAACTTTTACAAATTTTATTATCTTGATTTTTCAGGGGAGGTAAGCATCCAGAGGAAATAATTGTTGCCCCAACCACACCCGCAGTCCAAACACTGGCATCCCAACTTACAGAAGATAATGAAGATTTTGCCAGTAGAGGAAGGTATCATCAATCAGAAATAGTCAGGGGAGAGAACTTTGATGAATATGACAGCAGCTAGTCACTTATGTGTTTTAGGTCGTGTAGTTTTAGAATGTAATTTCAATATTGTCAATGAATGTGATCTTTATTTTAAAATCAGTTGGTGACACAAAATTGGCATTGTTTTTATGGCAGTCATATGCAATAATAATATGATTGAATACTGTTAGTTCAGAAATTTTTGCCTGCATTTATCATTTTGACAGTTAATCAGTTTACAGACTAAAATGTGCTTTAAATAAAAGAATTGAGAAAAATTTAAATTGGGAATTTTGATTTACGATGCTGTCTTTTTTTGCAGCCTACATCCAATGCCAAAATTTTGGAATTACTGTCATTGATCTGTTATCAATGTTATTGCCGAATTTAAATGGAACCAACTTTTTTTTGCCAAACAGATAAATCATTAACCTCAGAAGCCAATATAAAACAGTTCTTATTTAAGGTTCTCTGCTACAAAGACAATTGGCATTGAGTTTTCCTTTCAGTTGCGAGAATAACATTTTTCACTGCCAAATGTTTGAAAATGAAACAAATTTCATATAATTAGTCAGGTTTAGTAATTCTAGTTAATTTATTGTGATTTTTTAACTTTGCCAGTTTTCAACAAAAATTTAAACATGTATAAGAATTTTATTTTTATTGACTATTAATTTGACTAATATGTTATATTTTTAAGGGTTCTAGGTAAGAACCACTTTAATGATTACCTCCCTTGAAAATATTTAAGCTGAATCTCAATAATGACGTTAAGCCAGGTAAAATAGGCCTTTTGTTTTCTTTTTTTTGGTCCATCTCATTTTCTGTAAATAGGGTCTTGTCTTCTTATATTCAGTTCTTTGTAAAGAATGCATTTTAATCTCTTGAGGTTTTGATAAAATGTGATTAAAAGTGAATTTTCATAAATTGTCTATTGCAAAAGTATGGTTTTAGTCCATACTATGTAATGAATAAGATTTATGTAAAATTTTGGGTCTTTCCTTCCTTGTCTGTGGCTTCTAACTGACTGCTCTGAGTTACAAAACATTGTATCCTCTTATTTTCTTGAAAAAAAAAAAAATAATAAATACTTATTTTCTTGTGATTTTTGGGAAATTCAATCAGTACTGTGATGGTGACATTACTAAAAGTGAAAAAAATATAAAGCTGTTGGGAAAGTTTCTTCAGGTCAGAATTGGTAAAAAATAGCTAGTAGATTCGTGGAAATTGTTAATATTAGAAAGATTTGATCTACTATGTTAAGAAATAATCATGAATAGGTCTATTTATCATTGCTCTTCATGGCTTCAAAGTAACCAGGGTAAAAGGCTTTCTTTGCTGTGTTTTCTTGTAAATGTATAAAGCTCAGGGCTCTGGGTCATAACACTTTACTCTACTCGAGAATACAAAATTTGTGCCAGAAACACCAAATCTAGTATTTTGATTGAGTGCTTTTTATACGACCGCAAAAAAATTTTTGTGGTCGTATATTGGTATGACGTTGGCGTCGTCGTCGTCGTCGGCGTCGTCGTCCGAATACACATTAGTTTTCGCACTCTAACTTTAGTTTAAGTGAATGGATCTCAATGAAATTTTACCATAAGGTTCAATACCACAAAAGGAAGGTGGGGATTGATTTTGGGGGTTATGGTACTAACAGTTAAGGAATTAGGGGCCAAAAGGGGCCAAAAATAAGCATTTTTGTAACTTCCAGACATAACTTGTGTGTAAGTGTATGGATCTCTCTGACATTGTACCACAAGGTTCCATATCACAAAGGGAATGCTGGGATTGATTTTGGGGGTAATTGCCTCCAAATTTTAGGAATTAGGGGCCAAAAAGGGGCTAAAAACAAGCATTTTTCTAGTTTCATGACAATAACTTGTTTGTAAGTGTATGGATCTTTATGAAATTGTACTACAAGGTTCCATATCACAAAGGGAATACTGGGATTGATTTTTGGGGTAATTTCCTCCAAATGTTAGGAATTAGGGGCCAAAAAGGGGCAAAAAACAAGCATTTTTCTAGTTTCATGACAATAACTTGTTTGTAAGTGTATGGATCTTTATGAAATTGTACTACAAGGTTCCATATCACAAAGGGAAGGCTGGGATTGATTTTGGGGGTTTTCCCTCAAAATTTTAGTAATTAGGGGCCATAAAAGGGCAAAAAAAACATGCATTTTTCTAGTTTCAGGACAATAACTTGTGTGTAAGTGTATGGATCTTTATGAAATTGTACTACAAGGTTCCATATCACAAAGGGAAAGCTGGAATTGAGTTTGGGGGTAATTGCCCTAAACGTTTAGGAATTTGGGGCCAAAAAGGGGCCAAAAAACAAGCATTTTTCTAGTTTCCAGACAATAACTTGTGTTTAAGTGTATGAATCTCTCTGAAATTGTACTGCAAGGTACCATACCACAAAGGGAAAGCTGGGATTGAGTTTGGGGGTGATGAATCATAAGGGGGTTCAAAAAATTGGGGGGGGGGGGGGGGGGGTTTCCTTTTTTTTCTTTAACATTTTCCATTTTAAATTGGTTATTTCTGATTTATATATAAAAGCAAATAATAATGATATGGTTTGAATAGGCATACATGTGAACCTCCCGACGGGAGTACAATAATCCCGTTTTCAGGGGTCTCCTCCCGACCCCCCGTTGAAGAGGAAAAAATCCTGTGTATGAAATTTTTCATGAATGAAAAATTTCTGCCCACCATATCATCTCAGGCATCTGGTGTAACTGACATCACCTGAAGTTATATTTTACCTGTGAATCAATTAACATGCATAATTATATGGCTTCACTTGTCAGCTTGGGTGTCAAACATACTGGTAATCAACAATTTTCACCTCAGGCTAACTGCCGTTGTGTAACAAAAACTGTGTATTTATTGGGTTACTTCCCTTGATTTATCCTGTTTTAAGTTACTTTCCTTTTAATAATGAAAATTTATAAAAGAATATAAATAAAATATAAATTGAACAAATAATCATAAAAGGATGGTTATTAAATGATTTTAAATGTCTTAGGACAAATAAAAAAATAATAATTTGAAAATTATTTGAGGATTCTATACTTCCTTTCAAGGCTTAAATTGAAATTTATATAGTAACTATGACCCTCATTTTACAGATAGAATGATTTTCTGGGTTTGCAAATAAAAACTATTTGCAAGAGAAAAAAAAAATAAATAAAAACTATTTGCAGATAGCTAAACAAATGTTCTGGTTGCAATGATTGTTTTATAGAATATGAAGTAAAAAATTTAAAGAACATACTGGAAAAAAACAATGTTAGATTGAACATGTAGAATATAAAGATGGAGAAACTTTATAAGTACAAGGGTACTATAAACATAATAAATTGGATGGAAAGTTGAAGAAAACACACTTTAAAAGACCATTTTTACAGCACACGGTTACATTTACAACAAAATTAATGTCGATTAAAAACCTCCTGATCTGAGTCCTAATCTCCTGACCAAAATTTCCCAATCTCCTGATCTGAGTTTCACAGTCCATCACATGTATGAATAGGTAAATTGAAAATTTTTAAGTTCTTAGACCACTTTCATTCTGTGTCAGAAACCTATGCTGTGTCAAATATTTAATTACAATCCAAATTCAGTGCTGTATCAAGCTTGAATGTTGTGTCCATACTTGCCCCAACTGTTCAGGGTTCGACCTCTGCGGTCGTATCAAGCTGCACCCCAGCGGAGCATTTTATTGAGTCTTGAGAAGTATAATCATACTAAAAAGTTTTATGACCGTGAGGCCTGATTGTGACATTTGAAAATTCTTTAAAATTCTCCTTTTATGACTCAGCCCTGTGAATGATGGCTTTTGTAGGTTTCACTGCATTAGAATAATAATTATTGACTGTTTAAGCTTTATAATTATTATTTATCTCAAATTCTTCATCCACATTATAAAAGTGCAATGAACAATATTATATCGTGCAATCCACTGCAATCTCAACCTTTTTATCATGTGTAAATATGAAACCCTTGTTTGTGACCTTAGCCAAACCAAAAATTAATTGTGTTTAGGGTATCAGGTACAACACTGATCTTTGAACTGTTTTAAACTTAATTTTTCAACGACAGGTCTTGTAACTGGCAAATTTAATGTAATAGATGGAAGACTTTATATTTTCCCAAATTTTACTAAAATACCAGAACCAAATGGCAACAATTCTTTAGCATAAAACCCTAAACACAAATTCTTTGTTTGACCATAACATCAATATTTTTCCATATAATTTTATATTTAAGACTGAAGAGAGTAGTGCAAGTTAACAGAATTATTAAGATAGTGACTTACAAGCTGTGTGGAAGATTGTATATTTTTTTGGGGCTATTCCATTAGGATGGATATGGTACTGTAGATAGGCAACCAACATGCTTTCCTTAAGTAATTTTGCTTACATTAAAATATTTTGGATATTGGTCGTGATGATGACACCACAACTAATATCAAAAAAAAACTTTCCCTTCTTGCATTCTCACATTCATTTTAAACTTTTCCATTTCCGAATTTATGGTCAGCTTTAAATTTGACAAAAATATTAATTTTGATGGATTTAGTTAGTACCTTCAGCAGTCCTCTCTTGGCAGCCCACATTAATGTTGTCTGTCCATAATTCTGGAAATATAAGATATTAGTATTGATTTCAACAATTATCTTTTTCTTGACAAGAGTAAAATAATTATTATACATGTATATGATCTCATTTGGAGAGAGAATTACTATAATTTAAAGTTATATTTATATTTATTCATATGTGATGTCAGCAAAGGTTCTTACTGTTTTAAATGTTTATCAATTTTATATTTCATAATCAATTGTATTACTTACTTACTGCCCTTGTATGCCATTGTATGTAGATCTTTAAAAGAACTATCGTCAACTTATTGCCAGCGAAAACTTATATTTATTAGCAATCTTGTGCACACGACAAATACTAAAAATAAGTTTTGCATTTGTATTAAGGATTGTGCAAAGCCAGTAAAGTTAACGATATTAGCAAGTATTTATTACCCATTAATCCTTTCTGATTAAAAACACGATTCTTTCTCAACTTGGAGAGTATTTCCATTATTTTGTTCTTGCTTCTTTATCACAGCCAACTGTGATATTGCGTGTTCCTTCATCATATTCTGTAAAAATAATAATAAACCAAATGTTTCCTTTAGAGTTTAAATAAAACAAACAATATGGGTTCTAACAAGATTTTAGAACATCATTAGACAACATGTTATTTTAAGAAATAACCTTTACAAATAAATGTACAACTTAATATTTACATGGATTCAGTATGACCATAGGTAGAAAATGATATTCAGTTTTATTACGGTCTTTAATTTATTACCTGTTATTTTCCCTCTGACTAAATCTATAAAATGAAACTCAACCATCCATTGTTTATTATCAAGTAATTCTTTAAAGGTCTATTTAATAATCTATGTTGGTCTACATAAATAAATGTTGATTCGATATGAAAAAAAACATGAATTTGTTAGGAGGCATTATCTTTGCATAACTGTCTGATCAGATAACGGAAGATCTCCAGGTTTCCTTTTCAGGAAACTTTACCTAGTAAGATTTCTCTTCATTTCTGCAAAAAAAAAATATTATGTTTACACAATTTATTGTAAAATGTCTATTTAATCTGTCTGATGATATAATTTTTTTTTTTTATTTAAATAAAAAAAAAAACCATGAAATTGTAAGGCACTATCTTTATACAGCCAAGTGTGATCAGGTAACAGACAATCTCCAGATGTCCTTTATGGGCAGCATGCATTAATGTTGTCTCTTCAAATTCTGTAAAAAAAACCAAAAAAAACCCAAAAACCCACAAGATTGTAAGAAGATATCTTTTGACTGCTGTGTGTGACCAGGTACCTCACCACCTTCAGATGTCCTCTCCAGGCCGTATGCATTAATACTGTCCCTCCTAAATAGAGCAAAAAAAAAATATGTTTATACTAGATAATATTCTACCATAATGATAACTGTTATATAAGCAAGACATGTTTTGTTGAAATTAAGATCAAATATATAAATTAAAAATCTATTTTATCAAAAAGATTCTCTGCGATGAAATGAATAAAATGAAACTCAACTTTCTATTGTTTATGACTGTAACAAGATGTCCTCTTCTGGGCAAATAAAAAATGGTTATTGTTGAAATCTCAAGAAGAGATTTTATATGAATTTATAGGGTTAAATATACTTACCATGAATTTACATTTATATTATATAGAATATGTTTGCCTTCATAACATGTTCTCATCGCAATTAACTAGGGGATTAAAAATACATTCATGAGATGTACTCACCTCTTCTGGGCAAATAAAAATAAATTATGTTAATACTAGATTAATATTATATATTATTTATAACTATAAATATTCGTCATGTTTTGTTGGTAGATTGCAAAACACTGATGATAAGAAAACATTAACCATTAAATAATGTTATTCATTTATTGCATTAAAAATGTCATATTCCTTACCAAATTTCCAGACCAATCTTGTTTCTGTGTAATTTATTCTCAGCCATCATTAAAGCTTTTGCTTACCTACAATGGAAGGTTGGTAACAGGAGAATAATCAGACCAAAAGGGAAAAATATGCATTGAACTGGCATTTATAGATAATTTGTTAAGATATTCACTCTTAATTTTGATAGAACAATTTTCTACCTAATGTAAGAATTAAATATATATTTTTTCTGAAGGATTGTGCCTTATAATCAAGTATGGCTGTTATGGCAAAAGAAAAATGCACATAAAGAATTGCCCATTTTACTATTAACGTTATTATTTCACTGCTGGTTTTCAAGATTGAACGAGATATTGTTTTTTATTCAATAGAAAGTGTGATCATATAGATGAAATAATAGCTTAAATCACCCTGTCTGGCCTCTGGATTACTTTTCATTGTTAATTAGATGTACATTAATACTTCTAGGAGTCCTTTATTAGCAGCCCACATTAATGCTGTCCATCCAAATTTTTGGAAAAAAGTTAGCAGCCAACATTAATGGTGTCTTTCCAAATTCTGAGAAAAAAAAGTTTATATGTAATTTAAATTCTAAGTAAATAACAAATATTCTTGCATATTAAAAGACACTAATATCAATAGGTTAACTAAGAGATGATTCAATATGAAGAAACGTGTGATAATGTAGATAACATTTTAAATTTCTCTGTCTATGGCCCCCTATATTACTTCCATTGTTAATGTTTATATTGCCACACATCCAGGAGTTCTCTCTTTTACAGCATGCAATAATTGTGTTTATCCATACTTTTTGAGGGAAGATGGCAGCTCACAATAATGCAGTGTCCTTTATTTAAAAAAAATCATTAAAAAAAAAATGTTTTATTACCTGAATAAATTTAGATTTAGTTAGCACTTTCAGGAGTCCTCTCTTGGCAGCCCACATTAATGTTGTCTGTCCATAATTCTGGAAAAAAGATATGTTTATCGATTTCAACAATTATCTTTTTCTTGACTAGAGTAAAATAATAGCCTGGGGTTAAGTTAGAGATGACAAAATGAGAATAATATTTTTAATAGTGAGAGAAATTATCAAGACCTATGAGCATCTGCTATGAAAATCTTTTTGTGAATTTAACATATTTTATTATTGTTTGTTATTTTATTTTGTTGTTGATAATTTTTGGTGATATTTACCTTTTTACATATTGTTTAGAACTCACTGTAAACCATCTTATTTTCACGGATACTTCATTTTACATTTTAGCCCTTTCTAGCCATTTTCAAACCAATTTATTTTCACTAATTTTTAAATAGGTTCGAAGTTTATATATGAGAAGGTTCCAGTCTGACATTTTCACAGAGATTTACATTTGCTTTCTTTTTCAAGTCGCCAAAAAAATCGCCAAAAAAAATTTCGCCTCTGAAAATTAGTTGGTTTACAGTACTCGCTGTAACACAACATAAACAATTGCATGTCTTAATTTGTACTTCGAAATATTGTGTGCTACAAGTGAAAAATCTAGAAATTTTACCATAAAGGCTTTCTATTTATTTTGTTGTGCTTTAAGGTAGGATTATGGCAAGATGAATTACTGTGTAACTTGGTGTTGTTTTTTTTTAAAATAGAATTATCAATGAACAACATAATAATTTCCTGATTTAAGATTGTATTTAATCTATTGAGATTAAGATTTAAAATTTTGTGACATCAAATTTTGACTGCATTTACATGTAATTTACACTGTGCAATATACATATAATATACATTGGAGGTAATAAGTGATGACTTAGATTGGAGTACAGCTTGCTTAAAAATACCAATGAAGGTTTCATTATATGATTGAAGATTTATTCATGTTGTTACACTGCTAATGTTACGAATTCATATGTTTATCTTTTTGAGCTCAATACATATGTCAATAAGCCACAGGTATTGACAAATGAAATTTGTTAAATTTCTCCAGGAGAAGCAGTGACAAAGAAAAAAAATTGGATATTTTTTAACTTTGGTCAAATAAAAACTCTTCAATAATATTTTTGTCATAACCTTTGATTGTCTAGCCGTCTGAAAATTACTGTACACCATTTATTCATATTTTAGATTATACTGAGGGAACATAAATTAAGGAAATTTAAAATTTCACCAAACAGATCTTTAAAATCACTAAAAATGTGTCAATATAAATTGTATCCATGAATTGGTATAGATAAGTGTGCTGAAAGTGGCGTTAAACAACAACAATCAATCAGAAATTGTTGTGTGCATTTATTATTGCGATTTTTTAATAATAAACAAAAATGCCAGATTTATAATTGGGATTTAGGAAAATTATTGCAATACTTACCCAGTGGCATTATTTGTATGTATAAACGTATTTGTATGTATAAATGTATTTATATGTATAAACGACTTGCAATAATTTGAATTTACAGTAATTTATAGACTACGCAAGCTGCTCATTTCGCCTTATAAGATTATTTTTTTTGTAACAAAATCAACTTCAAGGAGAAGTGATTCTGTGTAACTGTGCTTTGAGTATGAAATTTATAGAAATGAAGAAATGACTTGAATATCAATTTTGGATAAATCTGTATTTCAATTTCAATTGTACCATTGCTAATATCTGCAATGTTTTTAGGGTAAAATTTCAGTTTGCCCCCAAGTCAGATATTTAAATTGCAAGTATTTCTAAGCTTGATTCTTTTTATTTTTGCTTCCTACAAAAAATTCATCAGCTTTTACATTTATCCATTTTGTGAAATATTCTAACATTCTGAAATGATCATTGTTGCAATTGTCTCCTTTGTCAGACATTCCAGATTGTCTCCCCTAGTCCCAGCTTTGTTAACTATCATAATTGTTGTAGGTTGTCTAAGTATATATTGTGATATATGCCAAAGTTAGAAGAAGTATATTTTTTATTTAATTGTCAAATTATTTTTGTTTTAAAGATCAATAAATTCCTGTTGTGTCTTAAGTGTGTTTACTTTACTGCCAAGTTTATGACAGAGTAGGTGACTAGTGTTTCTGGTCAATGCTTCAGTTTGTTGTCTATCCTCTCCAGTTACCATGAAGTTGTGATCACATCAAATTAAAACTAAGTACAAATAGCCTTTGATATGATCAATAAAAAATATATGCAAAAAAAAAAACCCCATGCTGAACATTTGTATGCTAGATATGTGTTTTGTCTGCAATAGACTCATCAGTGAGCCTCTGATAAAAAAAAAGTAGGAAGATTTTGCCATAAACCACTAAGTTTATCTACTAAAAACTCAAGTTTTGGTCCAGATTCTGTGTAATACTAGTCAATCAGGTAAAAGATTTTGTTTATGGTTTTTATACGACAGCAAAAAATTTTTTGGGATCGTATAATGGTATGATGTCGTCGTCTGCGTCGTAGTCCGAAGGCACATTGGTTTCCGGACAATAACTTTAGTTTAAGTGAATGGATCTTTATGAAATTTTTTAAGAAGGTTCAATACCACAAAAGGAAGGTTGGGATTGATTTTGGGGATGATGGTCCAAACCGTTTAGAAATTAGGGGCCCAAAACAAGCATTTTTATATGACCGCAAACAAATTTTTGTGGTCGTATATTGGTATGACGTTGGCGTCGTCGGAAGACACATTAGTTTTCGCACTCTAACTTTAGTTTAAGTGAATGGATCTCGATGAAATTTTACCATAAGGTTCAATACCACAAAAGGAAGGTGGGGATTGATTTTGGAGGTTATGGTACCAACAGGTAAGGAATTAAGGGCCAAAAATAAGCATTTTTGTAACTTCCAGACATAACTTGTGTGTAAGTATATGGATCTCTCTGACATTGTACCACAAGGTTCCATATCACAAAGGGAATGCTGGGATTGTGTTTGTGGGTAATTGCCTCCAAATCTTAGGAATTTGGGGCCAAAAAGGGGCAAAAAACAAGCATTTTTCTAGTTTCATGACAATAACTTGTGTGTAAGTCTATGGATCTCTCTGATATTGTATCACAAGGTTCCATATCACAAAGGGAATGCTGGGATTGATTATGGGGGTAATTGCCTCCAAATTTTAGGAATTAGGGGCCAAAAAGGGGCAAAAAACAAGCATTTTTCTAGTTTCATGACAATAACTTGTGTGTAAGTGTATGGATCTTTATGAAATTGTACTACAAGGTTCCATATCACAAAGGGAAAGCTGGAATTGAGTTTGGGGGTAATTGCCCAAAAAGTTTAGGAAAAAGGGGTCAAAAAGGGGCCAAAAATAAGCATTTTTCTAGTTTCCAGACAATAACTTGTGTTCAAGTGTATGGATCTCTATCAAATTGTACTGCAAGGTACCATACCACAAAGGGAAGGCTGGGATTGATTTTGGGGGTAACTCCATCAAAATTTTAGTAATTAGGGGCCATAAAAGGGCAAAAAAACGCATTTTTCTAGTTCCAGGACAATAACTTGTGCGTAAGTGTATGGATCTTTATGAAATTGTACTGCAAGGTTCCATATCACAAAGGGAAAACTGGGTTTGAGTTTGGGGGTAATTGCCCTAAACGTTTAAGAATTTGGGGCCAAAAAACAAGCATTTTTCTAGTTTCCAGACAATAACTTGTGTTCAAGTGTATGGATCTCTCTGAAATTGTACTGCAAGGTACCATACCACAAAGGGAAGGCTTGGATTGAGTTTGTGGGGGGGGGGATTTTTTTCCTTTTTAGTCCCCTACCGACGAAGTCGAAGGGGACTTTAGGTTTGCACTCCGTCCGTTTTGCCGATTGTCCATCTGTCCGTCTGTCCATCCGTCAGTCCGGCAAATCAGCTTTCCACACTTTTTTCTTCGTTCTTGAAGATATTGATTTGATATTTGATATATAGTTTTATCATGACAAGTTATAGATCAAGTTCGAATTTTGTTCCAGTCTGATGATTTAGTCCAGAGTTATGGACCATATCTAATGTTAGAGTACTATGTTAAACCATATTTCTGTACAAAGGGAGATAACTCATTTTTTAAAAGACATTCTTTGTTAAATTATTTGAAGAATTTTTTGGCATGGTTGTTTGTTATTTAGTATAAACTAATTTTCTGAATGCTATATATATAAAAAAAAATTATGGAGAGAAATCCTTTAATTAGATAAGAATCTATTTTTATTAATGTATATATTTCAATACATTACATTGTGTAGATAAAAGTTGTTGACATTTTATAGATAAGTTACAAATCTTTATTAGTTTGTGACAAATGAAAGAAAAAATATTTGGAACTATTAATTATATTTGATTATAATTTGAAAATAGATATACACTGTATTACATCATATCTAATTTTAGAGAACTATTAATCATATCTAATGTTTTTTTCACTCATATAATCAGTTTTACACACTGTTTTTTGTCATGCTTGAAGATATTGACATGATATTTACTTTTTGTTTACACCATGACAATTTATAGAACAAGTTAGCATTTTGTTCCAGTAAGATGAATTTTTCCCCGGTAGGGGACTATGTATTGCCATGCAATACTCTCAGAATGCTTGTTTTTCTTTAAAATTTTCCATTTTAAATTGGTTATTTCTGATTTATATATAAAAGCAAATAATAATGATATGGTTTGAATAGGTAAATTAAAATTTTTTAAGTTCTTAGACCACTTTCATTCTGTGTCAGAAACCTATGCTGTGTCAAATATTTAATTATAATCCAAATTCAGTGCTGAATCAAGCTTGAATGTTGTGTCCATACTTGCCCCAACTGTTCAGGGTTCGACCTCTGCGGTCGTATCAAGCTGCGCCCCAGCGGAGCATTTTATTCTAGTTTCAGGATAATAACTTGTGTATAAGTATTTCGATTGCTCTGAAATTGTACCACAATGTTTAATACCACAAGTAGAAGGTTGGGATTCATTTAAGGGGTTATGGGGCCAACAGTTTAGGAATTAAGGGCCAAAAAGGGACCAAACACAAGCATTTTTCTAGTTTCCAGACAATAACTTGTGTGTAAGTGTATGGATCTCTCTGACATTGTACCACAAAGTTCCATATAACAATGGGAGGGCTGGGATTGAGTTTGAGCTTAATTGCCCCAAACATGTAGGAATAAGGGGCCAAAAACAAGCATTTTTCTAGTTTCCAGACAATAACTTGTGTGTAAGTGTATGGACTGGGATTGAGTTTTGGGGTTATTGCTCCAAGGGGGGTTTCAAAAAGTTGGGGGGGGGGGGGGAATTTTTTTTAAGGGATTCATATTTTTTTTTTCAAATTTTTTCAAATTTCGAATTTTTGAAAAGTTTCAAGAAGAAATCTTCAATTGCACAGTATTGCGCAATGGATTTATAAGATCTTTGATCACATTTATTTTGTGTCAGAAACCTATATTATGTCAAAAATTTGATTACAATCCAAATTCAGACAGTATCAAGCTTGAATATTGTGTCCAAATTGGCCCCATATGTTCAGGGTTCGACCTCTGCGGTCGTATCAGGCTGCGCTCAGCGAAGCATTTTATTCACCCTGAAATTGTGATCAAAACAACTCGAACTTGTACACATGTTTTTTATGATGTGGTTTTTACCTGCGTAACGGAACCTGGAAGCATGTCTGACAACTGATGGCATCCGTCCATCTGTCCGTCCGAAAACTTTCGTCACAGTTTTCTTGGCTTTTATGACGGGGAATGATTTAAAATTTGATCTGCAGCTTTATTATGTTGAGTTGTACCGAGTAAGCAATTTTTACATCTGCCATGTATCCACTTCCTGTTTGGCGATAGTTTGAAATTTTACAACACTTCATTGTACCAAAAAAAAAAAAAAAATGCGTCAAAATTTTCTAGGGAACAATCAGTTATGCTCCAGTGAACATATTACCTCAATCAATTGCATGCTGTGACCCAAGTCCAGACCCGGTATTGATCTTGTTTAAAATGTATGCATAAGAGGTGATTCGAACAAGATTTCATAGATGACGAAACTTATACATGTGAGTGAGCAGGGCAAGATATCCTATGGAGTTCCTGCCTAAAGTCATGGAGGTCAAATTTTGAACCCTGGCATTTGGGCAAAGTTGTCATTCACTTCTTGGCTAAGCATACGGCATTAAGGTGTTACAGCCAATAAAAAAAGGAGATGTGGTATGATGGCCAATCAGACAACTATCCACCACAGTTCAAATGAAGCGGATGTATGCAATTACTGGCAACCACTAAACTACAGGCTCCTGACATTAGACAGGCAAATTAGGAATGTGGCGGAGTTGATTCAGTCTAAATGTTTTGGTGGTATGACATGTCAACGGACTGTTCCCGTGTGAACTAGCGTGGAAAAATCTACTGTTGTACCAAAAGATACCAAAATTGAAATGTTGTATCTCAGACGTGCATTCCGTCTACAAAGTACAAATCGGTGACGCTCGAATCAAACAGTTAGAAAAAAGGTCAAATAAAGTATTTAGGTTTCAAAATTCATACTATAGTGAGTTTGTCCAGAATATGCATGCTGGATGGGGTCTTTCAATTCTGTATTCTTTATTTTTTTAAGTAATTTTTCTTTATTCTTTATACATTTTGCCCATTATTCTCTATTCTTTAAAATATAAAAAATAAGAAGATGTGGTATGATTGCCATGAGACGACTCTCCACAAGAGACCAAATGTATATTAGCACCCCATTATTCTCTATTCTTTATTTTTTTTTTGGTCTATTTTTCTCTATCCAATTATTTTTTTGCCAATTATTCTCTGTTCTGTAAACCCCGTCCAGACCCTCTTGTATTCGCCGCTCGACATTAAACATCCATCAATCATTAATGAACAGAATGTTTATCTGAATTGACAAGAATTTTTGAGTAATTTTACGCATATTTAAAGTTGTTGTAACGTTGTTTCTCTCAAGGTACCTCGACTTCCTCCACATATAAAAACTGACCCCTATGATGTAACCAACTGTGCTGATAATTGCGAAACACACAAACAATCAATCATTAAAGCAAAGTTAAGCATTGGACTGTAATTATGTGTAAGAAAAGTGAATCACAAACTTCAATTAACTTCAACAAGCCACAACCCTGTCCTCCATGCTGCATCTTGGCGTCCTGGAGTTATAGCAAATTAAGATTTTCTGGCTCATAAGTCAGAATTAGGTGTCTGGGTAGGGTGACTCGTCTTCTAGCAGATTATTATTTGTCGAACAAACACGTTAAATGGCGTCGGTCTAAATTAAAGCAGGGTGAATTATTTTATCAAATTAACATGTCCTTATTTTAATATAATATTGCCGCAAGGCGTTAAACAACAAGTCCATCATCATCATCATTATAAATCTGCAATTAAATGTCGGCAAACCAGGATGACACTTTTATAAAAAAAAAACCAAACAAACAAAAAACTTAAAAGTACGTATAATACTCATTTTTTTATGATGGATCTAAGTTTATTTTAATACATTTCTTATATATAAAAAAGAAGATGTGGTATGATTGCCAATGAGACAACTCTCCACAAGAGATTCAAAAATATTTATCATTATCTCATAAATTCATATAGAATTTTTTATAAATTAAGTAAATTTGAAAAAAAAGTCAGAAAAAACAGTTAACAACACAATCTACTAATCGTAGTCCGAGTTTGTTCAATTTATTTCTTCCTATAAATAATGGTAGGCCGAGTTTGTTATAGTCCGACTCTTTATGATAGGCCGATTTTGTTTTAGTCCGAGTTATCCAGCAGCGGAAAATTCTTGGCCTTAATGAAAGTAAATGATTTTATATTTGGTCAGCTGCTTGATAATGATGGGTTGTACAGCGTGTCAGCAATATTTAGATCTGACTGTCATGCAAGTACTTCCCGTTTGACCATAGTTTGCAGTTATGTTTTGTTCGTGATTTTCTCTTGATCATGCTTTACCGTTAATTTGATATTTCGTGCGGGACTCGACCATTTTTGTATTGCCTGCTACAGAATTCGAGACAAAGTTATGCTTATCCTGCAACAACAATTGGTATAAAGCGTCATACAATATAATAAGAAAGTTCATATATTGATTACAGATCCTTATGGTCCAAAGTTTCCGTTTCAAATATATCCAGTGTCTTGACCTTAATTGCATGGTTCGGTGACTGCTTGAAAAATTGAAAAACTAGATTTTTATCACATGATTTTACTCAATTATTACGAGTACAAGGACAACTATATTTGTTATATGGAATCAATGCCAGGTCTTCATGTCAGTCAGACAGTGTTCACTTGACATTGACCTGTTTTTATGGTTTGGTCATCATTGTTAAGTTTTCATTATGATGTCCGTTTATCGCTATTTTACAAATTTTTCCTTTGATGTAACTGACTGATAATTTCCTTTCTCAGCACAGTAGAGTGATATTATAAGTTATCTACGTTCATATCCGTAGATATGGATATTTTATCCCCGGCTTAGTATATTTCTAGGATTTTGATTGGATAACGCACGTCGTTACAAAACCCATAGCCCCTGGGCGTTGCTAACCCATATACCCGGACGTTGCTATCCATTACCCCGGGGGACGTCACGCGCGTTTTCCTTAGTTTCATTGTTGTTCTTTGTGAAATATAGAATTCTGTAGATTATTCATGATGTTTGTAATTAAATATGTAATCCACTAACGATGTTATCTTATTTTGTCGATCATTTGCACTCATTTTAGTAAATGCATCACTTGGCTGCCACACTGTCTATGAATGGGACTACTGACCTAGCTATGCAAATGACCCACGTTAACGTCACATCGTCTATGATGTAACTCTCACAACATTGAGCGCCAAATTCGACCCACTCTAATTTCTCTGTCTCCGTATTAAAAACTTCTTATATTTGAATACCTGTAGGGTTCTACCAAAGGTAGTACCCTACACCCCGTAAAAGATACGTCAAATTCCCAAATGTCAATAAAAGATTTTTAGAAAATGAAAAAAACGTTGCTTTCACGTTACACTTTGTGGTCGAATTTCTCTAAAAATCGACAGATTTGGACTAAGACCGGGGATAAATTCGTTATCTACGATCATATCCGTAGATATGGATATTTTAACACCCTTCAGTACCCTGTACACCCTTCGGCTTCGCCTCAGGGTGTACTTTGATACTTCAGGGTGTTAAAATATCCATATCTACGGATATGAACGTAGATAACTTATATTATTATACCTTACATATATTTCAAACAATTCTATTGGGTAAAACGTTATCACGTGACATGGAATAATTCAGTTAATTTTCATTCAATTGCAAGGAAGAACGAATAACCCTAAAAATTTACACCAGCGTTGAATAATCCTATTATTCACCGGCGAATAACCTTTTTAGTTTGTTGATTTGTACTCATGAAAATGACGTCACAGACGTAAATAAACAAAATGGCAACGTTCAAGTTACAGGAAGCCCATTGATCGAGAGAAGAGGAAATAAGGATTTTGACGTGCATCTTGTGCCGATGATATCTCTAATAACGGTCCTTTTCAGGGCCATCAATATTTTACAAAAAGAATCTACCTTAAATTTGTTGTACATACGAGAATTCTAAGACACAAGTTACATGTATTTTTGAACGTCAACTTGTGTTTGTTACTGACTCAAGTAGGGGTAAGTGCTTTTACAATGATTCAAAATGCCCTTCCACTGTTAGTTCGGTATAATAAAACAATTGTGGCCCTTTAGAAGCGATGAATATCCAAAATTGTCAACCCTTAAAAGTTATTTCACTTCGGGCTGCGCCCTCAGTGAAATAACCTTCTCGTGTTGACAATTTTGGATATTCACCTTTTCAACGGGCCATAATTGTATATTAACACCCTGAAGTATCAAAGTACACCCTGAGGCGAAGCCGAAGGGTGTACAGGGTACTGAAGGGTGTTAAAATATCCATATCTACGGATATGATCGTAGATAACGAATTTATCCCCGGTCTTAGTCCAAATCTGTCGATTTTTAGAGAAATTCGACCACAAAGTGTAACGTGAAAGCAACGTTTTTTTCATTTTCTAAAAATCTTTTATTGACATTTGGGAATTTGACGTATCTTTTACGGGGTGTAGGGTACTACCTTTGGTAGAACCCTACAGGTATTCAAATATAAGAAGTTTTTAATACGGAGACAGAGAAATTAGAGTGGGTCGAATTTGGCGCTCAATGTTGTGAGAGTTACATCATAGACGATGTGACGTTAACGTGGGTCATTTGCATAGCTAGGTCAGTAGTCCCATTCATAGACAGTGTGGCAGCCAAGTGATGCATTTACTAAAATGAGTGCAAATGATCGACAAAATAAGATAACATCGTTAGTGGATTACATATTTAATTACAAACATCATGAATAATCTACAGAATTCTATATTTCACAAAGAACAACAATGAAACTAAGGAAAACGCGCGTGACGTCCCCCGGGGTAATGGATAGCAACGTCCGGGTATATGGGTTAGCAACGCCCAGGGGCTATGGGTTTTGTAACGACGTGCGTTATCCAATCAAAATCCTAGAAATATACTAAGCCGGGGATAAGAAAAATTATCGCTAGAAACTAAGGGCGCACGTGCCGGTTGTCAATGAAATTAACAACGTCGTCATAGGTAAAATAGTGATAAACAGATTATCATTGGTCATCTCAACTCGATTGCTTTTTTCACTTTCGCCGTCTGTCTGAAACTAAAAATGAGGATGTGATGATTCTAACTTTCTAACTTTCTAAAGGATGATCTTGGAATTCTTCTGCAAGAGAGAGACTACTGTGCTTGAAGTAACGGATTCGCATGCATGGTGCAGGAAATAATAGAATGCTACAAATTATTTGGTTGGATTGGGTCATGAGGGTCTTGATACAGTTTACAGAATAGTGAATAATGAAAAAAAGATAATACAAGGTACAAATATTAAGAATCAAGAAAATAGGCAAAAAATATATTAGAGAACAAGACTATAGTGATGTTAAAATAAAATGAATAGAAAGACTAATACAAAAAGAACTAGAGGCTCTCAAGAGCCTGTGTCGCTCACCTGATTCTACTTTGGTTTTGTAAATCATGTAAAAATAGATTAAAATCATAACAGATACCCTAATAATGAGTGAGGCCAAATTTTGTTTAATATTGGCCCTGTAATTTAATAAATTTTCCTGGTGGCCATCTTGAACAGTAAATCGGCAACAAAGTAGAAACACTTCATCAGCACCTCATAAGAAACATTTATGCCATGTTTGGTTTCATTCCATTCAGTACACCTCTAGAAGAAGCATTTGTATGTATTTCCCATAGGGTAATATGTTAAAGGAAGTCCCCCCCGCTGGCGGCCATCATGGACAAAGGATCAGCTTCAAAGTAACAATACTTAGTCAGCACCTCATGAGGAACGTTCATGCCATGTTTGGTTTCAATCCATTCAGTGGTTCTCTAAAAGAACACATTTGTATGTATTGTCCATAGGGTCCTTTGTTAAACATTGTCCCCAGCTAGTGGCCATCTTGGATGATGGATCGGCTTCAGGGTAACACCACTTGGCCAGCACTTCATAAGGAACATTCATGCCATGTTTGGTTTCATTCCATTCAGTGGTTCTCTAAAAGAAGACATTTGTATGTATTTCCCATAGTGTCCTATGTTAAACTAAGTCCCCCGCTGGCAGCCATCTTGGATTATTGATCGGCTTCAAAGTAGCAACACTTGGTCAGCACCTCAAAAGAAACATTCATGTCATGTTTGGTTTCATTCCATTCAGTGGTTCTCTAAAAGAAGACATTTGTATGTATTTCCCATAGGGTCCTATGTTAAACTAAGTCCCCCCGCTGGCGGCCATCATGGACGAAGGATCAGCTTTAAAGTAACAATACTTAGTCAGCAACTCATGAGGAACATTCATGCCATGTTTGGTTTCAATCCATTCAGTGGTTCTCTAAAAGAAGACATTTGTATGTATTGTCTATAGGGTCCTTTGTTAAACATTGTCCCCAGCTGGTGGCCATCTTGGATTATGGATCGGCTTCAAAGTAACAACACTGGGTCAGCACCTCATAAGGAACATTCATAACATGTTTGGTTTCATTCCATTTAGTGGTTCTCTAAAAGAAGACATTTGTATGTATTTCCCATAGGGTCCTATGTTAAACTAAGTCCCCCGCTGGCGGCCATCTTGGATGATGGATCGGCTTCAAAGTAACAACATTTGGTCAGCACCTCATAAGGAACATTTATGCTATGTTTGGTTTCATTCCATTCAGTGGTTCTCTAAAAGAAGACATTTGTATGTATTTCCCATAGCATGCCAAGAAATCCTCCCTAAAAATTTCGGCCGACCTCCTACGGCACTCATTAGTAGCTAAACATTTGATTTCATTCAACAAATTAATTTATGACCTTCAAGTACGTGTCGCTTAGAACACGGCCATATACCAAATGGTCAATATTAATCATCCATGTAATTTGCTCTATGGGGTGTTTGCAGAATTTCAACGGAGGCAATTTCTTGGCATGGGAGAAAGGAAGAAAGACCATTCACAATTTGTCTTACATTTGTTTTTCTCTTTTTTTTTAATTAAATAAAAAAAATAATAAACCTTTCAAATGTAGAGTTCATAAGATAAAAATATTCCCTGTGGGACACCTCCCCTCCCCATTTTTGTGCTCTCTATTTTCAACCCTGGAATTAAGCTTTCCAATCTAATTAAAATTAAAACCTTGCTTTTTAACCAATCTATTCATGTACCGGACCGGCAACATTCTTTATTTAATACGAAAATCTGCAGTGCCGTTATACACATGCATGTTGTTTGCTTGGAGTCCCCGTCCGAAAAGAAAGAAATAGCCTAACTCCAAGATACTATATTCCTGCATCACGTGGTTTTTACCACTTGAAGCTTACATTTGAATAAATACCGAATATGGAAAGTGAAACTACAATTCAAAACACAAAGTCCGAAGGCACAAATAAGAAAAAGAATGTTTTTTTTTTGCAAAGGGCGCCGGGGTAATTCTCTCTGTGTTCAAAATATACATGAAATATTTGCCACTGCCCCTTTTCTGTTCTATGAATTCTAACCCTGAGTTTTCTATCTGTTACATGCCAAGAAATCCTCGCTAAAAATTCCGGTCGACCTCCTACGGCACTCATTAGTAGCTAAAGATTTGATTTCATTCAACAAATTAATTTATGACCTTCATGTACGTGTCGCTTAGAACACGGCCATATACCAAATGGTCAATATTAATCATCCATGTAATTTGCTCTATGGGGTGTTTGCAGAATTTCAACAGAGGCAATTTCTTGGCATGGGTCCTATGTTAAACTAAGTCTCCCGCTGGTGGCCATCTTGGATGATGGATCGGCTTCAAAGTAACAACACTTGGTCAGTACCTCATAAGGAACATTCATGCCATGTTTGGTTTCATTCCATTCAGTGGTTCTCTAGAAGAAGTTCAAAATGTAAAAAGTTAACGACGACGACGACGACGGACGACGGACGCCAAGTGATGAGAAAAGCTCACTTGGCCCTTCGGGCCAGGTGAGCTAATAAATTAAAGACCCCAGTCATTCCATTTATCAAATTTTGAAGTTTAGTCATCTTTTAGTAGTTCAACGAAAATATCAGAGAAACATCTCATTTGAATCGTTTATATAAAGGTAAAAGATATTACTAAATTTCACGAAATTTTAAGTAATGAAGTCGTCATTTCATCCATATACCGGTGTCGTATAGCCATTCCCCCCATGTTAATTTTCCGGGGGGAGCATGATCATGCCTATTCTTCCCCCTAAGTAACACGTGAGGCTCATTTTCCCCCTTGTTGTAACGTTTGGCTATATAAAACTTTCGGAAATTTTGGTCCTCAATGCTTTCTAACTTCGTACTTTATTTGACCTTTTTGGAATTATTTTTTATTCTAGCGACACTGGTGAGTCTTTTGTAGACGAAACGCGTCTGGTGTACAAAATTTCAAGCATGGTATCTATGATGACTTTATGAAGATCTGAGTCATAGATTTGTATAGGAGGTCTTTTTAATATTTGATGCTTTGTTGAACAGTTTCCTTTTTTTTTCTATCTTTCCTAAATGGATTTCCAACTGTTGAAAATAATACGAATCTTTATTATTCCGATTCAGGGCCATTAATGGGCAACATGGCCTACTCATTATTAAACATTACCGTAATTTTTAATTTTATAACATAATGGCACATTGACATGAGATATTAAATGTTTATTTATACTTACATATATTTCTTTTTCTCATATATAAATCACTAGAACCAGAGAACTAATACTCTTTATAGCAATATACTCATTCAAAACAAATTTTATCTAACGTATCTATACATTGAATAATATAATTACCAAAATAGTGTAGTACACATAGATTTGCATTAGTAAATAACAAATAAATTTTGCCTTATTTGATCTGACACGAGTTACGACGTCGCTTTTTACCTATTATATCTAGAGTTGACGTCAGTGCGGGACGTAGCCTTAGATGAAGTAAACGTTCAACAGTATGGTTGTGTTTCTGCTTTTTATTTTACGATAGTTGATTTAGCCCCGACATTTACTGTCTGTTGTCTCTTTCGGTATAATAAAACACTTAATAACTGGATATTCGTGGAATAGAAAATTTATTGTCCCCTCGGATACAACTTTTGCCCTCGGCTACGCCCCAGGGCAATATTTGCACCTCGGGGGACAATAAACTTACTATTCCACTCATAAACTATTATCCATCAGTATGTTTTTTTTTTCAATATAAAAAATAATGAAATAGTTGTGCTATTTCATTCCACAGATTATTTGCCAGTCAATAGTTTCAAAGACTATTACCCCGGTCAATAATTTTATAAACAAGTCATATTTCAAGGACTTTTTCGAACTAATTTTTCATTGGACGACAATGACGTCATTGACTACTCTGCTTGTACTTGTGCGCTTGGCAACGTTAAACTTTGAAATATCGTAAATGGTATAATCTGTATGTGTCTGTCATTATAATTTCAAATTAGTATATTACTTACCAGAAGCAATTAAAAAAAAAGATGGTATGGGTCTGTCTTCGTCTTCATAATCTGTGATCGCTTTTCAAATTGGTAATATATTTTAGCTAGCGTTTATTTTATGCACGGGAATTTTAATACACGGATTCTTGGTCTTGATAACAGTGAATAAACAATTTACAAATACCACACGGGCCAAAAAAACCGAAAACGGATAGTTCATCTTGTACGTGTACATGTTTATGTGACTATTTGGGTTTTTTCAGGTGGTGTATGTAGACCTTCGAGAAAGTTGTTTCGTTCGGTATAATGAAACACTTAATGACTGGTTGTCCCTTTGAAACTAACTATTGCCCTCGGCTTCGCCTCGAGAAATAGTTGGTATTTCAGGAAAAACCAACTTAATATTACCCTTCCTTATAACCAGTCAATATGTGTATAACATTTTTTAATCCCTTTGCAAAATATATCTCTATCATCATTGTATGCTTGACAACTGATGATAAAATATTATTCATTTTCAACAAAATTTAGAGTATATTTTTTGTTATAAAGCCTGTTATCTTTTTCTATTTCGAGATCATGGCACTGATTTTCATACAAGATACAAGATATTTTATTGGGCTAACCACGGCGACCATTACTGAGCAGAATAATCATCATAATTACAAAACAAATTTTAAATAAAGAGCTTCTCAGCCGAAATTGTTTGAAATATATAAATAGTAAGTATGGATTTGCCCACATTTTTTATCTGATTTTTCTATGTTCCAAAATGAAATAAAAAATTTACAAAGCGTTTGCTTAACTGACATGATAAAAATAAGTAAAGGTTTACATCTGTCATTAAATAGGTGTGCATTAACAGGATGCTTTTTTATGCCATTGTACTATCATATTCTCCCGTTGGTTGTTTGTTATTGCAAAAACAAATAATGAGATGCGCTTAAATAATTCTATCCCAGAAGTTGTTATTGCACTGCCTTGCTCCTCCTCCTTGAACTTGTAAAAACTAAATAAAACAATAAATAAATGTACTATCAATGACAAAATGGCAGAACAAACAAAAGCAGGCACAAACATTCGAGTGTGTGTGTGTGTGTGTTGGGGGGGGGGGGGGGGGCGCTACAAATAAGAACAATAGTAACCTATGAAGGATCTTGATCGTGATTGTATACGATGTTACAGTGTGGCGTGTCACATGATTTGAAAACAGGGACGGGTCAATTGCTAATAAAATATGGAAAAAATCTTACATAATTTATAATTACGGGCGAGGTATTTCAACATATATTTTTCAAACATTGCCCAACAAAAGACCAATAATTTCGAAACAACAAATGATAGACAGCACGGGACACATCGAAATATATGTAAGAAAACCTAGCAGTTTAAAATAGTATGAAAGGGCAATATACAAAACAGATGACCAGACCAGTATTTTGAAGAAATTTAACCAAACATGAAATTTTGACGGTGTATTAATATGAGAAATTCTCACATGAACAAGCACACCATAACTGTAAATATTATAAGAGCATACATGTATAAGTCCACACAAAATAAAGTTGTAAAATCTTTTAGAGTTAACATTTGGCATACAATCTTTTTGACATGGGTGGCACATAAATGCCATAGTCCAAATAATTATCATGATTATGACGGTCTTGAAAGGCTATTTTAAATTAATTTGGACTAGCACAATACTTTATCCATGGAAAATGGAAATTAGCTCGACTATACTGACAAATAAGACACATGTGAAATGTACCGAAAATACATATTCAAGCCACAAACAATAACTACATTATTTATGTACGTTTTCAGTACTTCAAATGTATAGTCCTAAAAAAATACACATGCAAAAGTTTTAAAATTATCTGTTTATCATCAAATATTTGTGAATACTATATATGTGTGTTTACTGAAATGTGTATTGGCACCAGATCCGAGTGGCAACATTTTTTTTTTTTTTTGAAAAATCATGTAAATACTACTTTATGACTGAACTTAAACTTTTGGTACCACACCATTGATCGATACGCACAAAACAGGTTTAAATATGTAAACAGTTATTAAAACTTTAAAGTTGCAGTATATACATGTAATAACCACTAGGTAACTCGTTAACACGACTTAGCTAGCACGTAAGAACGACAAAGTAACTCTCAATAATGACTTAGCATAACATGTTGAATGTGGAATGTTGAAATCAAATTGAAAAAAAAATAAAATATTTTGAATTTTGAATGTTGAAATCGATTGTTGAATGTTGAAAGTTAAAACCGAATGTTGCAAAAAATAATTGATGAATGTTGGTTGTTGAATATTGAACCAATTTGACATCCGTCGAAATTGAAAGTAAGTTATTCGTCTTGTTACATGCGCGATATAGTTATTTAAAAAAACGTAGCATCGTATACAATCACAATTTTATGACAGATGTAAACCTTTACTTATTTTTATCATGTCAGTTAAGCAAACGCTTTGTAAATTTTTTATTTCATTTTGGAACATAGAAAAATCAGATAAAAAAATGTGGGCAAATCCATACTTACTATTTATATATTTTCAAACAATTTCGGCTGAGAAGCTCTTTATTTAAAATTTGTTTTGTAATTATGATGAGTATTCTGCTCAGTAATGGTCGCCGTGGTTAGCCCAATTAAATATCTTTATTTACATAACAGCAGACCGATCTGAATGACAAAAATACTAAAGTAGTATCAGAATTTTCAAACTGTACATTATATTCAGTGTCTGAACGAACTGACCTAACTCTTTTTGTAAACATCTCTTAATATATATCAAGTCCTAGTTCATATGAACATTTTGAGAGGTAACATGAACAAAACTTTATCAAAACACCCTCAATTAAAACTTTTTTTTATCAATGTTAGGCTCTTCCAGTGGCAAAACATCCTCGAAAACAAATTATAAGAAGCACAAGTATCTCCTAAATAGTTTAAATAAGTATCATCCTGTGAAATTGTATAAATTCTTCAAACAAAACACGTTCGTAATCCGTCAACACATAGGGACTGCAACACACCTACCAGAACATTTTCTGTTTCAACACAATTAACAGGATGGGTAAAAAGGTAAGCTCTTTCGTTCCTTCTTCTTTGAATTTTTTCTGATTGATTCAACACTTATAAAAATACGCCCTTTTTTCTTGTAATAACTACAAACAGATCCACTTGTTAAATAATTTTGATTGCAGATTTTTTATTAGATTTAAATTTGTCTGGACTGTTTGAAGGGCAATTTCATGAATTTGTAGTATAACTAGATTCAAATGTACTAGAAACATTTGGATTAGTGGATTCCAACCCGGAAATTCCGAAAGGTTGTGTAAAATACGGCTAAGAAAAAACTATGTTTGGGCTAGTAAAACCAAATAATTTAACATCATATACAGTAAATTTACACAAAAGTTAAGTATCAAACATATTTTTATCTTATTTTCTGGTAATCATAAAAGTAGTTATAGCTCATAAATTTGCAATAATATGTTACCTCAACTTGTCAACAGGATAAAATATTAACGATATCTTTTAATAACTAATCATGCATTATACTGAATACATTTCTATCAATGAGTAGTTTTTAATTCTAACTGCTTTTTGAATGATCATTACTGTGTAAAAATAATGACTTATAATGCGATAAACTACATCCAAATAAATGTTTAATATATCCAGCTCAAATGCCAACAATTCAACAAACACTATATTTTTTTTTTATCAATTTACAGTTTCTAACACACTTTCCTCCTATGACCCTAAGCTTCTTCAATTCGAAAGACAGGGCCCTCAATCTGTACTATTGAACAATAATACTAGTTTCGGGCATGCATGCATTCAGAAAAAAAGCATTACAAAATACTGATCTCAACGGCAAATTTAAAAAGGGGAATTTCATAATAACTGACAAAATCAAGCGCTATCAATCAACGGAGCAAGTGAAAACCAACTGTTATATTCTTGACTTGGTCTTTTTCTTTTTTAGCCATGTCGTTGTCAGTTTATTTACAACGTATGAGTTTGAATGTCCCTTTAGTATCTTTCGTATCTCTTTTGGTACAGGCGTTTCCCGACGAAAATGGTGGATTAAACCTCCCAGTTATATGACAGCTGTTTATAGTTCCGTTATATTGACAAAATATTCTAAGCAACCCAAACAGACATAATAAGTTGATGTGACAATAATTGGGATCCAGCAGTCTGTAAACAAACATCACAGACATACAACACAAATGACTCAAAAAATTCAAACAAACATACAAATTAATCTAAAAAAGAAGCCAACAAAAAAGGTATAGAAGAAGTGCATTCCAAATCTACGAATGAGACTTATCACTGGGTGCCACATGTGGAGCAGGATCTGCTTACCCATTCGGAGCACCTGAGATCACCATTAGCTTTTGGTTGGGTACGTGTTGCTCAGTCTTTGGTTTTCTAAGTGTGTTTTGTGTACTGTTGTTTGCCTAATTGTCTTGGCGTTGTCAGTTTATTTTCGAATTATGAGTTTGAATGTCCCTTTGGTATCCTTCGCCTCTCTCTTCTACGACTTAAAAAGATCACACGGATTTTTGACTCTTTCAAAAAGCCCCGGATGGTGGATGTTATATCTTTTCCTTACCATAAATATATATATGTTGTTGTTCAAGCAGACAGTATTTATGTGTTTCGGAAGGACGAACGATTTAAGCACAATCACATATCTCCCGCGGCGGGACGCACGGAGGGCAACGAACGATTTGAAAATGTACCCTAAACAGATACTGATTCATATTTCATGTTTACCATTTCCAATGGGAAGATTGTTCTTTCTCTTTTCAGCAAGCACTCGATATAAATTTCAGTTGTCCCATTAGTCTAACCATGCTTTAAACACAATGTTGTCGTAGTGGTCAAGATAGGAGCAGCAAACCTACTCATCTTTCCAACATTGTTTCTTTGTGGGCTGGACGTGTAATACATTTCAGGTCATGCGTAATATCAGAAAATCACGAATGTCTCTTGATCTTTCACCTATATTTGCAAAATTAACATACACGCATGGTTTAATGTAACCTGATTACACAAATAGAGATAAATTAAGACCATGTAAGCACAAGTAGGCTTAGTTGCAAGTGTCTGCTCTCAAATTGAAAGGGTATCCATATCTAGGATACTTATACTGTGATAATAATAAAAATCGCACTATTATTTTTCGGCAGCAGATTCGCTTTTCGAAAAATAATGTCTCTTCAGTGATGCACGATGCCAAATATTTAAAAACCCAACACCTAAAACAATCGCTGAAGAGCTGATCAGATGAAAAGTGCCAAAAAAAAAATGAAATCAAACACGAACATGGAAAAAGAGCTATACATGATTGAGGTAAATTTCTTAATTTCATATGCTTTCGAAATTTATAACAGCAAATTTGAATAAGACAATATCCGTATTTGCATGGCAATACCGAACTACATGCTTTTGAGGTTTGGATTTTTTCTGGAAGTTGTCTTTTGTGCCTCGTACCGATCTATTTTTTAGCCATTTGCAACGTATTTTCACAGTTCGTTTTTATATTTTGAGGTTACACCATTGTCCCAGATTAGAGGGGCTGAGTGCTCACAAACATGTTTTACCCCGCCACATTCTTTATGTGCCTGTCCGAAGCCAGTAGCCTGTAATTCAGTGGGTGTCATGTGTTCATGTCTGTTTTATTCATGTTATTTCTTTTCCGTAATTTGTATTGTTGTAAGTTAGGCAATTAGTTTTGTCATTTGAATCGTTTAAAATTTTTCATGGCGGAACCTTTTCTGTATGTTTTTTTCTCATTATTGATAGTCGTACGGTGACCTATAACTACTTATATCCACGTCTTTTGAACTCTGGTGGATAGTTGTCTGATTGACACTCATAGCATATAGCACATTTTTATATTCTTTTTTCATACTAGCTTTTTTGCTTCTTTCATTTTCTGAGGTTTGAAGGTAAAAAAAACAATATCTTTATTTTGAATCAATACAGTTAATAATATAAAAAAAGAATCCTGGGTACCTATGTTAATAAATTAAAAAAAAAGTTTGGTAGGCCAGGTAAGTATTATTTTCCTTTGGAGCAAAGACAGCCTCTCTGGGCATTTTAACTATTTCGATGTCAAATAATCTCTTTGATAAATCAGTCAAACCTATTTTGACTTTAAACTGCGAGATTTCCTTTATGGATTATTTTCATGTGTTCTAGGGCAAAGCAAAGAGCTGACATTGACCATCTCAACTTTGTTGACAAAACGATCTTTTAAAAAGTCCATCTAACTTTTTGTAAATACCTTCTTGGAACTAAGAAGACCTTATCAAATATAGGTGTCAGATTGGAAGTAGGTAGACTTCCAGTTGAATATTCTATTACAAACCAATCCATTTTATACTTTGCTAGACTAAATGTTGATCATTTAAACCCATTATTGAAAGAGGATTTCGAAAGTTCGAAATCCTTTGATTTATAAGGTGTATATTCTTGGTATACATATGCTAAAAACGTCTTACCAGACAATAACCTTAACGACAGAGTTACAAACTGTAAGAATATAACAGATGTGAAGCATTTAAAATCAGAAATTAAAAATGAAATAAATGACTAGCAAAAGATTTATATAAAAGTAAAATAGAAGAAATCGACAAAAGTAGCAAACTTTTTCAGTGTAAAAAATTATAACTTTAACTTGAAGCAAACTTTTACCAATTGTTTAATGATTTTTGTATCAGGAATATCTCTACAAAACTCGAAGATTAATCTCATTTTATTATGAATTGCAAGGTAACCTAGAATAAAATTTATTTAATGATATACAATTAGATGAACATTTCATTGGTTTCCCTGATGAATAAACATTATTCTATATATAAAACCAAGCTTCCTTTAGACAGGCTAGAATAATTGGCTTCTTTTTAAAGGTCATTAAAACTGAGGGCAGAGGTCTCATTGTGACAAGGCTTTTGAATATTGTAATATTGTGAATCTATCTCTTATGTTTTTGTATTCTGTTTTGTTTTTATTTTGTTGTTTATTTTTTTTAGATTTGTATTGCCACAAAAATAACGTAAATGTTTAATGACAATAAAATTGATTTGATTTGAATATGATCAATACTAAAATAAATGCCTTTTCTTCATATCAAAAGTAAGGTTATTCAAGAAAATGCCAACAACGATGAAACACAGTGTACCAACATATAATGATTGCCTCCAAATTTTGTTTGGAAAAACTAAAGTGTAAACAGTCATATAACTTATTCTATACTTTAAAACTAAATTTCTCAGTTTGATGTGCAAATAATGCAATGTATTGCTATATATTTATTGGAAAAGATAAATATATACATGGAATTAAAAGATAGTTTTCCTTTCAAGCATAAATCATATACATCAAATAAATTTCAGTATGGTTTAACTGTGCAACTAGTAAAACATTTTTTTAAAATATATACATACATCAATATATTATATATTTGGTATGGTTGAGTTTTAACGGTGTATATAGATTATTACAAAAATATAATATCATATATAAATGTGATTTTTAAAGTTACTTTAAACAGTCAAATGACCAAATAACCTACACCAGAATACTTTATACAGTCAAAGGACTGAATAACTTCATCTAAATGCGTTAAACAGTCACACGACTAAATAATCTACAGCAGATTGCTTTAAACAGTTGATTGACTAAATAATGTACAGCAGAATGATCTGAAAAATCAAATAAACCAAAGATACAAGCAAACTGGGCGTTCGTTACATTTATTAGTGTCAATGTTAAATTATACTTTTTGTCAGATATTCAGAATCCTCTGGTTTTATCCATGTAGTGTTATAAAAAAATTGCCGCTTATCCCTACTTTTTCCTTCATAATTTTATTACACATAGTTTAAAAAAAACGTTTTTGAGTATCTTATAAAATCCTTGTAATTTTTTCATTGTTTTTAAAAGAAACAAGGTACCAATGTTAATTGAATGAATAAACTAGAGAGAATCATTTCCCACCATGATTTCAATGGCTTATACATATTATATCTCAAAAACAAAGACACAGACCTTTCATTTTTTTCTGCCATTTTAGTTCCATATAATCTACATTTTATCGGTCTTTTAAAGCCGTTTGTTATTTAGACAAGGAGCAGACACTATCATTTAAGTGCCATTTTCATAAGAACCAAGGACCATAACTCCTGATCGTCAAAATTGAAAATCACCAATATTGAATTAAACCTTAATTTTTCATTAGAAACAACAAAATAAAAGATAAAAGTTTTGGTTGAACAGTTCATAAGTTTTTACACGGAAATAGCCTACAGTGCCATTTTACAATAAATCAAGGACCATAACTTCTAAGGCAAAAGTGAAAATCCTCAATTTCCATCTATGCCAATAACGATTCAATTTCAAATCAATTCTTGACAATTACTTCTGAAATATCTTGACCTTCATTTTGTCTTTAGAACCAACATATTAAAGTGTTAAAAGTATTGGTTGAACAATTAATCAATTATTGAACAAAAACAGATTGAACAATTGCCGTCTCATCCAATGAAGTCGTGTGCATTTCATTGATAAATTGACGCGGATGGACTTGAGCACGTGACGTAGCTGCACTGATACATGACGTTATTGCCTAATATTTTCGAGTATCAAGTTCTGTCCATAATCTTAAAAATATTAGACAGTAAGATCAAAGTGAAAATGTATAAATTGCCGATAAATGGTATTAACAGTCATTAAATCCTTTTTCAAAAGGTCAGACTACTTTTCATCAAAAACTCTCAAATATTAAGCAGCAAATGAAAATGTTTATTTATTTTCTGTTAATATCAAAAGAACTAGAATTTGCTAAATACTATTAGTTCTAATTAAAACATATAATTTAATAATTAATCATTCAAATTAATTTATAATGAAAAAGGTTTTATCAATGAGTCTAAATCTCACTTCCTTCTTTTTATTAACCATTAATTGTGTATACATTTTGAAAAAGTGTGATTAATTTACACCTAAATACATTTTTATTTCATCCAATAAGATACAAAAAGAATGGTTACATTCTATCTTTCAAATAACAAACCGACAAATGATGCGTACTTCCCAAAAAAAAAAAAACCAACTGTCAGTAATTTGGACTATGCAACAAAAGAATATAACATCTGCAATTTCTATTTAATTGGCTTTTTAAAACATCCGTTCATTGGTTGCACTTTTCCGGATTCCTTGAATAATTTCTTAAGGGTTGATAGAATCTCTGATTGATACTTCTGATACCTTTTTTTGCTATCTGGTCTGTTAAAACTGCTTTATGCAGGTTTTTTTGGGAAGATTTAAAAAGTCAGTTAATACGTGTTTTTCCTCCTCGCAACAATATGTCCATTATTTCGCCTTTCTTGTATTTTCCACTGTTTTGGACAATCTACTGGTTGTTGTGTTTTATCGTGTTAATTATGTGTAAGTAATTCTTTTGTAGACGTACTTTACAATCTGGAACATTTTGTAATTCTAAAAAAATAAATAAAAATGTATGTTATAAATCAGTCCACTTCGATACTCCTTGAAATATTTTATCTTTTAGGTATACTTACATATAAAATTCATATGACCATTCAATTAATTTATATCTGAATGCAACTTATTTGCATATCTTTTTGCTTTTCCCTACTTTGAAGTTAATATAGTTTCAAGGCTTAAACGGTACAATTGGTAAAACACCATTGACATTTAAGGGCAACATTTCTAGTACAGAATCAATTGTTGTTTTCAGACATATTTGGTTTTTCCTGGGGTAGATTCTGTCTTTCTTTTCATGTATTTTGTTTATAGTTTCATTCCATCTATAACAGATTTCACAATTACATACAAATTTGTAATTTGGTTCAATTAAGATTTTAGAGCAGTATGTCTTTCAAGGAAGGAATTAATGGTTTCATTCCTCAATTTATTTTTATCATTACTGTATTTTTTTTGTCTCCTTTAAAATTTTCAGAACAATAGGGAATCGTCATTTATTAAAACAATTATTCCTTAAGTAGTCCGCAAATGGTTTCAACAACAAAAAACGACTTTGTTGTGTTTTTACTGTTGCCGTTTTTTCTGTTTCTATATTTTATGGTTTTCAAGATGATAAGCGATTTACAATAAATAACGTCTAAGTTTGATTTGACATATATCTTCAGTTCTAACTACCGTTATTTCAACAACAAAAATGTTGTGATGAGGCATATTAAATCAGCGGTTTTAATCAGATGTAGATTCATTCATTCATTTTTTAAACATCGTGTAAGGTAGATGCTGCCAGAATGCCTAGATTTTCAATATGATTTTCAAACAAGATGCACCCGAGAGCCTAAATCCCTCACCTGGTAAACATATGCCATTTTCATATTTATTTTACTTTTATTACAACCAGTTATGTGTGCTTATTTGTTAATCTTATTAAGTGACATTTTTGTAGATCTTGTACTAGTTATTATGTTTACTAAATACAGTTTATGCCTATCTATTAAAGTGTTCGAAATAATTGGCATGTTAAAGAAATTTGTTTAATAAAAATTGTCAAGGCCAAAAAATCCTATAACATGTATATGGAGTCTAACATTTTGGTCATGTTGACTTTCTTTGCCGATTTTTTCTGCCTTTTAAAGTTTCAACTATAGTTTTTGACAAAAATGCTAAAAATGGATAAAAACCACCACGTAGGGGAACACAATTCCTATAAGAAGTCGGTTGACAATTTCTGCCATGATGTCTTATTGGTAGATCCGATTGTGCTGACATTTTTTTACATTTACTCTGTTCCGCTATATCTATTATAGTTTCTGCAAAATAGGCAAAAATTGGTAAAAATTGTCTTTCAACTGCAATAACTCCTTGAAGAGGCCAATGTACGATTTTAACTGCGCTAACTTATTTGTTGATGTTATTTTGTATATTATTTTTGCTCTCTATTATATTTTCTGCAAACATACATTAATAAAATGTTGCAAAATGTCATTCAGGGGCAATAACTTTATAAGGCGTTAGTTGAAAATTACATTCATTTGACTTATTTACATATCTTTTTGTGTTTAACATCTTAGCTAATTACAATTTCTCTATCTTTTATTGTTTCTGTAAAAAATGAAATAAAGGGGTAAAAACCTTTCTTTCAAGGGCAATAACTCCTATCAGGGGTCCATTGACAATTTCGACCATGTGTCTACTTAGCTGATCTTATTTTACTTAAAATTTGTACTATTTACAGTTCATCTCTTTCCACTAATTATTCACAAAAAAGTGCAAAAAGAGTAAAAAACTTCATTCAAAGGCAATAACTCCTATAAGGGTCAAATATGTCATTTTTGTGTTCTTGTCTTTCATTTTTGCATATGTGCTTTGTCTATAGAGTATCTGCATGTCATTTTGTTTTTCTCTGTTGAAATAGTTGTTTGTTTTTATAGTGATTAAGATTATAACACCATGATGACTGTTTTACCACAATTTGTTACCTATTATGTCTGTTTGGTTTGCTCACACATTGTTGTCATTATAATGATATTTTATGCGACTGTCACAGAAGTGAGAGGTTTAGCTAGCTATAAAACCAGGTTTTATCCACCATTTTCTACATAAGGAAATGGATGTACCAAGTCAGGAATATGACAGTTGTTTTCCATTCGTTTGATGTGTTTGAGCTTTTGAATGTGCCGTTTGTTAAGAGACTTTCCGTTTTGAGTTTTCCTTGGAGTTCGTTTTTTTTGTTATTTTACCTTTTAACTATTTCTGCCATATTAATTTGTGTATATGTCTTATTGCTTTGGTCATTTTTTTATAGTTACAGTTTAATTTTTTGAATTTACCTTGGAGTTTGGTAGTTTTGTCAAACTTTTTTATGCATAATAATTTGTATTATTTCAAGATTTCAAAGGAGCTAATTTTCATTATGTATACACTGTCTACTATGCTTCTCATAAAATATGCCTTAGAAAAATGGAGTCTTTCATTTCTGATTATTTGTTATAGTTTTTAAGGTAATAACCTAAATCTTCGAATAAAATGCACAGATAAAGATCTCACCCGTATTTTCAGTAGGTAATGCAGTTGAAAGTGCCCTTTTCAATTCCATCGTCAAATCTTCATAACCACTATTTTGTTTTAAAACATCAATACACACAGTTTTATTAGGTTCTCCCCTTTTAATCACTATATCTAGCAGTTTTTGTTCCTTGGTTTCTTGACTAACATTTAGTTCAATGCAACGTCTGTCGTCAACTGATATCACTAAACGAGTCATCATTTCATCTAAAATATCGTTAAAATCTAATTTGTGCTGTTCGGTGTCTTCAAAGTTATATGTGATGCTATCTGAAATGATTTGAATAACACATATAATAAAAGAACATATTTCCATTTTCCATATAACTAATATTTCCAATGGGTATAACTTTTTAAACATAGTTGATCAGCACTGATTTTCTAACTTATCTGAGATACTGTTATTAATCTCTGATATGAGTTAAATATTTCCAAGTGGCATGACTCTTTTAAAATCGTTGATCGGTACTGATTTTAAACTAGTCTGAGATATTGGTGATACTGACCTTTGATATAAATCTGGCAAGTTTTGAACACATGAGAGCACTTACTAGACCGGACGGACGGACGCCCGTTATTTCTACGCCCCTGACAACGCGTCGCGCAAGGGACAAAAAGATAATAATTCATAATTGGTGTCTTATTATTCTGTGTAATATTATACATGTTATACTGTGTCTTATTTAAAAGAGCCCAGTCAGCACGTACATGTTATGATGTGGTGAATGATTGTCAACTATTCATTCACTATAGGACAAATATCTGGAGGTCACCCTATGTCCTTCGACAGTAAGTACGACACTATACTATATGGAAAGCTTTAAAAGTCCCTAGAATAAAAAAAGTGAAATAATTCAAAAGAAAAATACAAAGGCCTGATTTATTGTTCATAGTTGCTTGAAAGCATGACGTGCAGCAATCAACGAAAACAACTGGATTACAGTTTATAGGCTTGGGACAGACGCATAAATAATATGTATGGGTTATCATGTTTGTGAATGCTCATCCCTCCCCTATCCTGGAAGAGTGACGTTACAACACAACATAAAAACAAACTGTAAACATATGTTGGAAAGGAATACACACGACAGGTCAATACTTAGCACAAAAACTAACAAAAAGTTAAAATACACAAACTACCGATTTAAGAGCATGAGATACAGTTTTGATCCCACGGTGATTTTTAACGATATTTTGCATACAAGGTATTTTTCACCTTGTAAATTCAAATATGTCATAAAGAGTATACTTTCATGTGCTCAATCTAGAGATAATTGGAGTCGAAATTTTAGATATTTACTGAAAAAAATTATTGTTGATTTCTTCATAAAAATATGAAAATTAATCTTTATACAGTATTAAGTCAAATGTCATTTTAAAAAAGAGAGGTCCATGTACTCATTTTCAAGCTTAAGATAAAAATCACTCCGATTCAAGATAGTGTGACCACACAAACTGTAATTTACCTTTAATCAAAACTAAAACCTGGACGGATTGACAAACCCACAGACAGTAGTACAAACGGACCTATACACCGGAAAAAAATCATGCCCTCTATTATCGTAAGGCAGCATACAAACAATACGGTTTGAATCAGAATAGCTAGGCGTACAAAATGACGCGAAGTCTTCCTCAGTTTGGAAGAAGAAGGTACATGTATTTAATTTAATTGGCTAATCAAACCTTCAGTTCAATTTGAATTTAACAAAAGGGACAATATTTTACTGGGATATTATTTATTAAATAAAGATTGAACCAAATGGAATTTATTTGCTAATTTTTGTAAATTTTTTTTTCTTTCTATAATCTATTTAAAACAGTGGTTAATCCTTTTAGGCCAATTAATCAAAATTGCGATTACTAGCATAAAATGGAAACTGACACTCATATCATAATCGATGACTTGTTTTGCAGAACTGAACAGGCACAAGAGATGCTCCTTTCTCTAAAAAAAAGTACAGAAGCTTGTGTCTAATTTTTCATAAAACGACCCATACAAAGCTTATTGAAATGATATTTATAGATATTGAATATCAATTTAATTATTAACAATTAATTTAAATCTGAACTTTCATTTCAATTGCACAATGAAGTAAATGCAACATTCAAACAAGAGTCAATTTCATTGAAAAAAATCCCTTTGAAATAAAATGAAATATATTTCTTTTAGAAAACATTCACCCCAAACTAAAAAAAGTCTATTTAACATTACTTCTCAAAAGAATTTCTGACTAAGTGTCTGCTTTATTTTACCTTTAAAATGTTTTTCTAAAAGTGCGAAAATTAAAAAAAGTAAAACCTTATTTGTTATAATGCTCAGTTTTGCTTTTGTATATATCAAGAACTGATATTTGTCTATTTGATGTAATATTTGAGTTAGTTGTATTGTATGTCTGTGATGTATGTTTACACAATTTTGGCTGCTGAGTCCATTGTCATATTAACCTATTATAGAAATAAGAAGATGTGGTATGAGTTCCAATGAGACAACTCTCTATCAAAGTTACAATGTATTAAAAGTTAACAAGTATAGGTCAAAGAACGGCCTTCAACACAGAGTATTGGCTCACACCGAACAGCAAGGTATAAAGGGCCCAAAAATGACTAGTGTAAAATAATTCAAACATGAAAACCAACGGTCTAATCTATATAAAAAAAGAGAAACGAGAAACACCTATGAAACACACAAACAAACGACAACCACTGAACAACAGGCTCCTGGCTCAGGACAGATGCATACAAATGCAGCGGGTTTAAACGTTTTAACAGGCGCCAACCTTCACCCTAACCTGAGACAGTAGTGTAACATTACAACATAAAAAGACATACTATAAAATATCAATTGAAATGGCTTAACTTGATCAAAAAGATATTAAAACAAAAACAAGTAAACATACACTGAACGAATAAGTTTTATCTATGACACAATATAAATACAATATTAAAATGTAGGTGCCTATATATCATAGACGTTACAGGTAGTAATAAAAAAGATGTAGGAAGAGTGTCAATAAGACAACTCTTACCTTGGACAAAATGGCGTTAAATAAAACAACGTACACAGGTAAATTTCAATATAATAATTTAGTTGTTAGGAGTACGGAAGTAAACATTGTTTACAAAAGTAATAAATTTGTTGTTCAGAGTACGAGTACAGAAATGAAAATCTATCAACATACTAAATATTTATCAAAGTTGGTACATATTAAAAATAGTGAGACGAGATATAACACAAAATAAGTAAACACTAAATTACAGAAATGCATTAAAAATTGTGTCAACAGGTCAAATTACACGAAAGTACGATGTAAGAGTACTCGCAATTACTGAAAGCTAGTAAAAACCCAAAAAGAATTAACAATAAAAAATTATGCATCAGAGACTAAAATCAATTAAAACACATCCCAGGGATTTAGTGTTTAAACGCCATGGACAGTCAAAGAAGACATGACTTGTATCGACAGGCAGTAGGATCGTTAGGATTTAACATTATAAATAAATATGTATCATGTTATATATAGATAAAGAAATCTCTAAATAGAACATTAACGTGAATGTGTATTTATGCATCCAAAAAACCATTCGAAAAGAATACAAATTTAGTTATGTTTTAATTTGTTGATGACAAAATCGATGTTAGTGCCAATGTTAACAATATTCAAAGATCTTATTACAACATAAATAAGATAAACTTTGCTAATAAGTTTGTTTAAAGGTTCGATGATATGTCTGTTTTTGTTGCCCACCCACTTTTGACAATATAAAGGAACTATAAACAACGGTCATACAACCAGGTTAAACCTACCATTTTCTTCGAAAAATGACTGTACCAAGTCAGGAATATGACAGTTGTTTTCCCCACTCTTTTCGTTGGTCGATAACGTTTGGTTTTGTCAGTTTTAATGGACTTTCCGCTTTTTTAAATTTACCTTGGAGTTTTTTATGCATAATAATTTGTATTATTTCAAGATTTCAAAGGAGCTAATTTTCATTATGTATACACTGTCTACTATGCTTCTCATAAAATATGCCTTAGAAAAATGGAGTCTTTCATTTCTGATTATTTTTTTAGAACCTAGTTTATTATGCTCAAACATATACTCAATTATTGTATTGTAACGTGTAGTTTTTAATTTTTTTTACAGCACTGAGTCGATATCTCTGATGGTGGACAATCAGTCCCCGAGGGTATCATCAACTCAGTAGTCAGTACTTCGGTAATGACATGGTTTATAACAAACCCATCTAAAATGGTCAGTTTATAAATTTTGAAATTATAAAGAAACAAAGGTTTCAACTCCCTCAGGCACAGTTTACCTTAGATGGAATTAGCTATTTTTTTAGGTTCTTTTGGTCATATAGCTCTTCAATTGTTTCGGTACCTATACATCATGTACATCATTGGCTTTCAAATATTGGGTTTTGAGCGTTCCTGGTGAAGGTAAATATAGAAAAGAACTTCGGACGCATGAAATTTATAACATGTTGTTTTCATCTTTTGTTTTGTATCATTACTTAATTTTAAAACATATAAATTATTTGGTCACAGCATTTTTCTTGTAATTCTTTAAAGATTGTATATACCAATATACTTTATAATTTCTTCATATTGCAAAAATGTTAGTAAGGAAGAACTGAATTAGTAAAACTATTCTTAATTCCAAATGTGTATTTATTTGATTGATGTAGACTATTTTGGAATAGATTTTCTCTAATTCTTTGGCAATTTAACCCTTTCCGGGCCCATTGTATAATTGCTGATGATCTGAGGAGATATTTGGAAGAATTTAATGTTTATCAGCTCACTGGATGAATCAAAATATGCTAACAGGTGTTAATGAAATTGAAAACTTTATGGAATGTGGAAGGCACTTGAAGGGATTTTCGTTTATCAAAAATGAAAATTTATTTTAATAATCATTAGAGAAAAAAATTCTTAAATAGTTACTCGTAGACTATCGGATTTTTCCAATCTCGATACTCAAATTAACAATTTTAAAGTCCTCACCGAGGCTCGGACTTTAAAATTCGATAATTTAACTATCTCGATTGGACAAATCCTATAATCTACTGGTACTAATGTAAGGATCTATATTTAACGTGGCTTCGTTAGCTTATATTTCTTTAATGTGAATAATATTCTATTCTTCAGTTAATTTTAGTCGAGAAGGTACTTTATTCCGATGTGAAAAAATAGATGAACACAAAAACAAATTAAAACCTAGCTGGACCAATTGGGTCGTGACTCTGTTCCTGAATAGAAAAAGACAAACCATAAATATGAGAAAAAAAAAAACTATTAATAAATAACATCCACCCAAAAAACAATGAAAATGTGTTCCATTAAGATACATGACAAAGGTTCACATTTTGAGAAACTTGCACGATGTGCACAGTAGGGTGATAAAATAGTTACAGCTTGCTAGTTTAAGTACGAATACAGTAAGGAAACAGAAACAAATAACATAACATATCAAAAACAATGCATTTTGTTCAAAGGGTTCCCTACATTAGCAAATTTGTTTTTTTTTATATTTTAGTAATACTATTTTATAATAAGATTGGTGAATCTTCCCAAACATAACTATTGACCTTCATATGTCTTTTGATCCTTTGAATTGTTGTGTTGTCTTATTGAGATAAACTCACAGCTTTCTAGTCATCCATTTAGTGTGAAGATGTGGTTCTTATGCAAAAAGGAATGAAAAATACAGTTTTAATGTGAAGATACAGGACGGGTTTTTAAGTCTAGTTGATAAAAAGTAGACCATGCACACCCTGTCTGAATATGAGACGCCATTTTCAATCCCTTCTCCACTTTCCCCGGAAGGCGTATTGTGATGAGAGCAGGCAGGTTCTTCCTTAAATTAAAGGTTGCAAGCAGACTTGCTCAGGTAGAAACTTTCATCATTTTGTTTGCTGAGTGTTTTACTAAAGCCGAATACAAAAAAAAAGAAGATATTTGTCTGACATGATCGTATGGCTTTTTTATTACGGCATCTTAGACATAACCAACCCAATTTTGTTAAAAATCGTCAGTCAAGGGTATGACTTAAAGAAGTGATTTCAGGATCACCTATTAAGATATTAGTGCATTTTAAAAATACATAGAGACTCTAAAGAGCATGTGTCGTTGACCTTGGTCTATGTGCATATTCAACAGAGGACACCATCCCCTCCAACATTGTAGACGAGAACAGAATTCATGACAAAAATGTCTTGTTTTGTTGATCTTGTATTGCTGATCATTTAGTCTTTATAGTTTCTCGCAATCTTCTTTAATTTTTGCTCAAAACACAAAAGAACGTAAAAAAAAAAATCTGACTTAGTTAGTAGATCTTGACTTGCTTACCATTTTTGTGATTCAAAGTGTCTATTTATCTATTATAATTTTTATCATATAAGGTTAGAAGCAAAAAAATCGTCATTACAGGGCAATAACTCCAACAAGGTGTCGCCGGACAATTTCCGCCATTTGTCTTAATTGTCTTAATTGTAGATCTTGTCTTGGTGATCATTTTTGCTTATTTAAGTTTCTATCTATCTATTATAATTTTTAAGATAAAAGGCAAAAACGCAAAAAATTGGTAACAATCATCATCAAAGGGCAATAACTCTAATAAGTAGTCGACTGAAGATTTCAACCATCAAACTTATTTGTAGAACTTGTCTCGCTGATCATTTTTGCAATTTTATGTTTCTCTTTATCTATTATAGTTTTCAAGATAGTAGGCAAACATGAAATAAAATGGTAAATTTGGTAATTTAAGGGCAAGAACTCCTATAAGAAGTCGTCTGACAGTTTTCACGTATAAAGACAATAGGTAGATCTCAACATTCTGAACAGTTTTGCTCCGTCAGATTTTCTGTATTTATAACGGTTTTCAAAATAAAAGACAAAACATGTATTTTACCCCTATCTTTTATTTTTAGTCATGTCGGCCATCTTGGTTGGCAAGCAGGGTCATCGGACACATTTTTTAAACTAGATACCCCAATGATGATTGTGGCCAAGTTTGGTTTAATGTTGCCCAGTAGTTTCAGAGAAGATTTTTATAAAAGTTAACAGACAATGGAAAATCGTCATTAAAGGGCAATAACTCCAATGAGGAGTTGTCGAACGATTTCCTCCATATTTGTCTTAATTATAGATCTTGTCTTGCTGATAAATTTTTCTTATCTAAGTTTCTATCTTTCTATTATAATTTTTAAGATAGAAGGCAAAAACACAAAAAAATTGGTAAAAATCGTCATCAAAGGACAATAACTCTAATAAGGAGTCGACTGTGGGCCAGGTGAGTTAAAAATGTCAACAAAATTAGACAAATCTTTAAATTAACTTAAAATCAGTATTTGTAGAAGTAAGAATATATACACTTCAAGTCATATGAAACTTCAAATTTCCAAAAAAGTTTAATAAATTTTATATACTTGAATGGCTAAGTTTAACAATAAAACAAGTGTACGTGAACTTTCTTCATACAGGAACTTCTTAGGAAGAAAGATAAGAAGTTAGCAATATCTTTTAACTCTACGTTCCGCTATATAGATGATGTTCTCTCACTAAATAATACAAAATTTGGTGACTATCTTGAACGAATCTATCCCATCAAACTAGAGTTAAAGGATACTACAGATACAGTTAAGCCTGCCTCATTTCTTGACTAACATCTAAAAATTGACAATGCAGGTCGGTTGAAAACAAAACTTTACGACAAAAGAGATGATTTCAGCTTCCCAATTGTGAATTTTCCATTTCTATGTAGCAACATTCCAGCAGCGCCTGCATACGGAGTATATATCTCCCAATTCATACGATATTCCCGGGCTTGTGTTTCCTATCATGATTCCCTTGATAGAGGATTGCTGCTCACAAGGAAGCTATTAAACCAAGAGTTCCAAATGGTGAAGTTGAAATCATCCCTTCGTAAATTTTACGGACGCCATTACGAGTTGGTTGACCGTTATGGAATAACCGTTTCACAGAAGATATCGGATATGATCCTTATGTCGTTACTACAATACCCTTCCCTTTGCACGAATGTGACTTACCGAATTAGACTATTTACCAGATTTGTAATAACATAAGCAACACGACGGGTGCCACATGTGGAGCAGGATCTGCTTATCCTTCTGGAGTACCTGAGATCACCCCCAGTTTTTGGTGGGGTTCGTGTTGCTTAGTCTTTAGTTTTCTATGTTGTGTCATCTGTACTATTATTTGTCTGTTTGTCTTTTTATTTTTGGCCATGGCGTTGTCAGTTTGTTTTCGATCTATGAGTTTGACTGTCCCTCGGGTATCTTTCGTCCCTCTTTTCTTGTAAAAGAAAATCCTTTATATTATCAAAATCTTCATAAATGTTTTGCTATTGAATTATTGTCGTTCCGAACCCTTATACACCGACATTGTTCCATATGCAGTGACCTTAACTATGAGACCTCTCGTTAGAACTTGGCCTCCGCACAGCGCAAGTGCAAGGGGGAAACCGTGATGAAAGAATGTAAACAAGCGTGCAGTGGAAGGTAATAACTGATTCTTAAAGAACAAATTTAATATAACAAATCATTTAACATCTGTTAAGGAAAATTTTGATTAACAAATGGGAACGCATGGCTCTTTCTTTAAACTTATTTGTCACGTGCTTCACATGCTCTGTGTTGATTGTTTATTAGTGTCACGATCCGGTAAACATCGGCAACAAACTCGAAAATGAATAAGATTGCGATGAACAAACTTTTCCCCCACATGCTTTATTTTTATATGGATTAAAAACAAAGATTTCATTCAAATAAAGGCAATAGTAGTATACCGCTGTTCAATAGTCATAAAGCGATTTAACTAAAAAAGATCCGGGTCACAAACCAAAACTGAGGGGAAAACATCAACTATAAGAGGAAACAAAACAGAACAACAGAAACACTGAACTGCTACAAAAAAACAAACGCCAACATACATAGAAACGGACTATGTGATAACAACTTCCATACTCCTGATTTGGTACAGGACATTTCAAGAAAAATGGTGGGTTGAACCTGGTTTTATGGCTAGCCAAACCTCCCGCTTATATGGTAATGTTAAAAATACCGCTAAAATGACATATTACGTGACAGGAATACAGTACAAATAAATGCAAGAACATTCAGGACAGAAAAATACATAAATAAATAATATAATAATACATTTCAACATGTAAACCACAGAATAAAATAACAACAAACACCTAAAATTAATTTACGACAGAACACAAATACAGCACAATAGAATAATGAACTATTCGTCACAGGAATGTATCAACGCCACATAAAGTGACGTCACAGGTAAATTTCTAAAAATAGAATATGAAATTGGGATTAAGTTTGTAATGGTGTTATTTGATGTATTTTCTAACTGTTACAAGAATATTAATATTGAATTGTGTTAGTAATGGTGTAATTATTTGTATTTTATAACCATGTCGGTTTTTCTTCTAAATCAAACTGTGCAAAAGCAAATAAATCCTGTGCATATTGTTGCTTTAAACTAAATATCATATAAATGAACTCGGTGATTAATATCTTTACTTTTACATACATAGAGAAAATAAAAATAGAATTAAAACCACAAACGATAAGACATAAAACAACATCCAACCAAAATTAAAAAATGAAACCTCATAACTAAATACATGAATGCTGGATATACAGATACCGAGACACGTCTAATAGCAATGCGAATTTGCACTCGGCAAAACAGTCATATTCGGGAATAGGTCACGTTCGGTACTTAGAAGAACAGACGACGAAGACGGTAAACCACAATCTAAGACGTGGTGAAATGTCGTTAGTTAGTTTAGACACAGACACATCGTATAGATCAACCAATTCGTGATGGTGTCCATAAAATTTACGGAGTGTCATTTTTAATCTATCCTCCTCATAACTCTGTTGGAGCAGTTTCTGCGTAAGGAGCACACTTCTGTATATAAAGTCCGTATAGTGTGAACATGCACGAGCATAACGTATCAACTGAGATATGTAAACACCATACGATGGGGCAGAGGGTATGTTACTGCTTTGTCATAGATTTTAGTGTGAAGTCGTCCATCTTTGTCAATATTGAGGAAAAGATCAAGGTATGAAGCAGTCCTTCTAGTATCAGTAGTATCCTTAATTTCAGGTTCACTGGGATATATGAGATGTTAGTACTGGCTGAAATTTGGGTTATTCAGTGACAGGACATCATCAATATATCTGAAAGTAAAATTATAGAATTTCGCAAGGTGCTTTTTCTTTTTGTCTTTTAGAAGGTTTTGAATGAATTCTGCTTCATACGAGTACAAAAACAAATCGGCCAGTAGGGGTGCACAATTAGTACCCATTGGAATACCGACTGTCTGTTGAAATATCAATCCTCCAAACTCAACAAATATATTGTCGATAAAAAAGTCCAGCATTTTGATAACATTATCTTCAGTATATTTTCTGGTAGAATCAGTGTGGTTCTTCACAAAATAAGAATTATTATAACCCAAAACAAGAAATTTATATCTACGATTCCCATTTTTATAGAAAAAGCTTTGTTTAATGAAATGGTGAAGTCGATCTTTTAATTGAGCATGGGGAATAGTAGTGTAAAGCGTAGAAAAATCAAAAGTTTTAATTTTTGCTGTAAAATTGCAGAGATTGTGATCTAAGATTTAGCAGTAGATCATTAAAATTTTTAAGAATCCACATCTGATTGACACCACTGGTGGAATATATCTCATCACAAACCGTTGTGCTCATAGTACATCGTAGTTTCTGAATGCGTTTCTGAATGCATGATCAGATAGCTTTGATCCATTCAGACAAAGTCTCCAATTCTGGTTCATCTGGCTCGCGATTTACCCATTTTCCGGCATAGTCTTCAACTGCATCCATCAGTAACCTGAAGTTCTTTTTCCAGTTGATGGGCTGAGGAATTCTATATTTTGGTCCCTTGGCTAACAACTCTCTTAGTTGTTCATTGGTAACGATGCCGAGGTCGTCAGTAATAACATGACCAGTTGGACTATAATTGTATTTTGACGATGCACATGAACAATCCGATCCGGAGGTTTGGATTTCACATCTTTGAGGTTAAAGGCCTCTAAAACCCTCTTGTGATTGAAAATCTTGGATGCAATAGGCTTGGTGTAAGTATATGAAATTACAGGTGTGGCTTTATTTTTGAAGTAATCTTTATAGTTTTTTGTACAGATATCTGGTGGAAAATATTGTTAATATTGATAACATCTTAACCTTTATTGGCGAATACTACTTTAAAAAATAACGTTTTTCCTCATCTTTGGAAGTAATGGATACGGGTTTGAATAGTCTATGGTTAGCAATGTCCATGATAACTTCAATTAATCTATACAAAACAGAATTAGAATCAATAACGGAAGTATTTTGGGCCTCTTGAAATTTATTATATACCAGCATTAATGCACTCTTGTTCAATGAGCCTGTCAGTTTTCAGATTTATTTGAATCAAGCTTCGACTGGAATAATTTGTAAATCATGTCAAAATCTTTACGTAAAATATAAAGAAATCATACCAGGTTACAACTTATTATTAGTGACCTCTTTCTTAATGATAGAGTAGTTAATGAATATTTAATTGCACGAAAATTCCCAAAGGGTACTAATTTCGAGGAATATACTTTTGTAGTTATGATATCAACAAGAATTTTCACATTGCTTTTGGGGATTTGAATGAACCTTACATTTGTGGAAATTTAACTTATCGCTGGATTTCACGAATAATCATTTGTTACGAGGTCATTATTGCTACTTATTAATACTAAATAATTCATTGTAGGCCTGTAGAGGATAAATTACAAAAAAATGTAAACATAAGGAGATGTGGTACGATTTCCAATGAGACAACTATCCACCAGTTAAAATGACGTGGATACAAGCCAAGCAATTATGCTTCAACATAGAGAAAAATAATACCGTAGAGTCATCTTTAAAAGGCCCCGACATAAAAAAAAATGTGAAAAAACTCAAACAAGAAAACTTATGGCATAATTAATGACAACATAATTTAACGCTTTCTTATATATTATTTTGCATGTACTTTTATTACCTCAGGATGGATTTCTGACATGAAAGGGAAGGAATTTAAGTTTGAAATTGCAAAATGTGTTACACATACCATGCTCCCATCCTTTAAAGGAGCATTAGCTACGAGATTTAAAAAAGAAATTGAAATATGATGATTTTATATGTTAAATCATTAAAGAAAGTGAAATAGTGATATAATAATTCGCTTTTAGCAGCCAGTTAGGTTCAATTTTGTCACAATAAGCTAAGTAACATCGCTTGAATCAGTATTCATTTGACCTTCAATTTAACCCCTTAGCTGGAGATGGGTTATGCATGTATTCAGCTATTAAAATGAAAACAATGTCAAAATTGAAAGTAAAACAATAGTAAACCATTTAGTTGACTGATTCGATCCACCAAAACAGTCTTATACAGGTAAAAACGATGATAAACATACTTTTTAACCTACAATATGAAATCAAACAGACCTAGAAAAAATCCAATTGCACGAGGTCGCTATTTATTTATATTCATATTTATGTTTATATCGGGTTACATGACCGTCGGAAGTCTTTGGAGGTCATCTGTATGGTAAATTAGATGACGTCTACACAAAAAAAAAAAAAAAACATACACAAAAATGCTGATTCATGTTATCGAATCCATGCATTGTTAATAGTTTATTTTAGATTTTTTTGTAATTTGGATATACGTTTTAGTATGTTTTAAATCAAATATGAGAATTTGAGTGAAATCGGTGAACATCAATTTTGACAACTAATGCCCCTTTAACAAAATTACATCTAAAAATGCTCAAATATTAAGATTTAAGTGTCCATCTCCTTGCGAATGAATAAAGAAAAATAAACATCTTATATCTAAATGTTTTTCTTTGTTATTCATGGTCTCCTAATCTTGGCTGTTTTAAAGGCTTTGACAATAAATCTGCAGTCTTTGTTGAAATCAAGAGACGGCGTGAGAACAAAGCATTACTTTTTGTTGAAGGCCGTACGGTTACCTTTTAGTTGTATACTTCTATGTCATTTGGTCTCTGGTGGAAAGCTGTATTATCATACCACATCTTCTTATTTCTATATCACACTTAAAAAATGACTTCAGAAGAAATAAGTAGATGCAAAACATTCCATTTTTATTCCTATCATCAAATTTAATTAATTAATTACCTTAACTGGAAGATGCTCTGACCATTCATTGTCATGTTTTTTGGTGCAAATATCACAGAAATAATCTGTTTTATTATCATGCCATACACATGATCCTTTCACACAGTCTGGTTTTCTAAGGCAACATTCCAACTTTTGGTCAAATATAACAGTCGTCATTTTGAATCTTTTACTTATTATATGTTTTATTTCCGCTGTTACAAAATCAGCAATGATTTTGTAAAAACATTTATCAATGTTATCATACCGCTCAAACTCCCAAACCTGAATCTGAATAGGATCGGCAAAAGACATTACAAGTAGTTTGGTTGACTCCTGTAACTTAAAGACAGCAGTGCCTTTGAAAAGAGCTATCGGCCGTTTTGCTTCACAGACAGGCACTTCTGCAATTTCGTACTTTCTGCTCAGTGAAGCAATCAAATGATTCTTTAGATGAGGTGGCAGAAAGCTAAAGTTGAAACACAACCAAGTGGATTTTTTGCAGGTTTCTTACACATGAAACATTTCATAAATGTCACTCTCAGGTTCTGCATTAATCATACATGGTACATAGTAGGAAGGTTTTTCATCAGCAGCATCTTTGTCTTATATGTTAGGACATATAATGATATCAAATTTCTCCATAACACTGAGGATATGATCTTTATGCTTTTGCGAGTTAAGCCTTTCCTCAGATTTAAAGATTGTATGATTTGTTTCTAATATTTGGTCCAAAACCACACTATGTAATGTTCCTTTTATATCAAATTCATCCCATTCACATGAAATTTGATATCGGCTAACATTTAATTGAAATTTCTTCATTTTTATTATACATTTGAAAGCATTAGACAACCATTGTGTATCTAAAATGATATAATCAGGAAGATCCTCAAAATAAACCAGAGCCCTGATTTCATGATGAAATTTCAGAAACAATATTATTTCCTTTTCATTCAATGGCTTTGTTGTTTTTTGAAATTTGTGAAAGTTCCCGAAAAGAAATAATTGGCAGCTCCTTCTTCTTTTCTTGCAAATGTTTTTCAAGCTGGATAAATTTTAACGGATAATCTGTATTCCATGTTCTCATTTTTCGGGATAAGGATAAGATGGCTTGTCTCATTTTATGAAATACAATTTCTTCATTCACAGTCATGTCAGTATTTGAAATGAAGTGTTCATTCTGTATATGTTGTTTTGCATTGTTAGGAACTTCGTTGACATATCTATCGGCGCATTTCTTGCATGCATTCACAATCTGCAATATAAGGTATATTCTTTAAGTAATCTGAGTACCAAGAACGTTTTATATTAATGGGGGCTCGCGGGTTTAAATTTTCGCGCCTACTGCGCAGGATGTTGCGCAATGATACCGTAAGTCATACTTATTGTCGTGATTGGCAATAACAATTAATTTCGATTATTATAAATAATCTATTTTATTTGAATATATTACCAAAGAGTGTTGTAATTGAAAACTGTAATTTTAAATTTTATAAAAGTTATTATTGCAATTTTCATTGTTGCAAATGCACTTCCGTTTTGGGGGAAATGGCATGTTCTTGCCGGTGAGAGGAGACAAAGACAAGGTAATTCATAATAATCGAACACGTGGGCTGCTTTTCATGAATACTGAAACGCAGATCGAAAATAATAGAACACGATCTTCATTTTGGTAGTTTATGAAGCAGTTTCACACTTGTATTACACTAGAAAAGGACCAGGAAATATGCGTAAAATGTATGAAATATTTTGTAAAGAATAAAATATACTGTAGTGTTAGTATTTTTTCTGTAAGTTTCGGATATTTTACATTGTCTGCAAATGATCCCAGCACAAGAGTAATTCACGATCATAAAATCATTTGAACGCGTAAAATTAACGGAAATGATTTACAGCTAAATTCGTGAAAGTAACAGTGACAACCATGAGTGTGTATTATAGATTATATAAAAATGAGAATCGAAAAGGAGAATATGCCGGGACAACATCCCGACCAAATAGCAGAAGACAACCCAAGGCCACCAACACAGCGAGAAAATCCCTTACCCGGAAGCAGGATCTAGCCAGCCCCTGAATAATAATGTATACTTGTTCAGCGAAACTGGACGTCACACTTCACTCCGAAACATATAAATGAACCAAAATAAAAAAAAACATACAAGACTAACGAAGTCCAGAGGTTCCTGGCATGGGACAGGCGCAAAATATTTTGCGGCGGGGTTGAAATGTTTTGTGAGATCTTTACCGTCCCCTATACCTCTAGCCAATGTGGAATAAGCAAACACACTGCAAACGCACAGTGAAATTCATGTATGTAGCTCATGGTACAATGAACTTGTGATAAATTTTTTTTACAAATAATTTACAGACCTTAGGGTCCAGGTGTGTTGACTATATCACCATTTATTTGCGGACCTTAGAGTCCAGCCTGGCAGGTGTGTTGTTTACATCAGACACAATAAGTAATGACCATTTGATTTTCGAGGAAAAAGGCAGGAGTTTCGTTTGCAAACTGAATGTTCATTTACTCTGTTGATAGTCTAGTTTATTTCAATATGAGTCGTTTTGCTCTGATTCCTGTTGTTACATACTCGTTTTTCCCCAAGGTGTTTCTCACTTATTCTAGTTTGTACTGCTACTACTGGGTAATCTCGCTGGGATTTTTGTTAATAAAACTTAGAAATTGGTAATGAATATGAACTCTTTTATGTACATTTTTTGGTTATGCACTGTTTCAAGGAATCACCAAAAAACTAATAATTTTGCTCAGCCGTATCTATTCATGAATTATTGGGGAGTAACCCAACCTCCCACCTTTTTCAAAAACTCTGGATCCGCCCCTGTAGATTATTCATGTAAAACATATCAAGCTGTGTTGAATATTTAATGATAAGGTGAAGTTGCATATTAAACTATATATTTTAAACAATTTACTATTTGATTATTGTGTTCTCTTTGCAAAATCTTATGTCAAATGCCTTAAATTATAAAGTTATATCAGTATGTGTTTTTCTAGAACAGTACACTGTTCAAGGACAGAATTTAAAGTAATAGATAAATTCAAATCAGGCTATGCTTAATCAGTTGGGATTGAATAACAGTTCTTATAATTATTATCATAGTGGCAAAATGTAAAAGGTTATTCATGTTATTTCCCGGATTTGATACTATTATAATTTCTTTACTACATATAAATGAACGTACATATAAACATATATATACATTTTGACTTGGATGGAGAGTTGTCTTATTAATTTGGCACTCATAGCACATCTTCTTATTTATATATATGGTAAGTGAAAGTTTGTGATCTTTCCCTATTTCTACATTTGAATGCCATCATACAATGGACCTGCATAATATAGGATCCTGGCGTCACTAATTTAGCAAATGCAAACAGTATTGTACACAACTTAACTTTCTATTCTGATGTTTAGTTTTAAAATACATGTATAATGAAAATAACTCTCCAATTCTCTGTATTAACATGATTAAAGAAAGATACACATTTTCTGAATGTTTTAATATGACATGTTGACTGAAATGTCTGACATTTGGTTCTGGTACACAGTTATCATCCTTTGATTTTCAGTGTCTATAAATATAGTCCCTCATGTGGACAATGTCTAACTTGCAAATTTTTTTCATACACCTTCCTCATTTATTTCTCTATATTTATGCATAAAATAGTAATTAGAGGGATAAAAGTACACATAAAAACAATAAGGATCATGACTTTTGAGGTTAAGTAGTGATTTGGGTTAGTTGAACAAGGCAACAATTAGTACATGTATGTATGGAGCTGTCAAACTGAATTACAGACCCCCTTAACATAATATTGTCCATATTTTGAGTTAGAGCTGGTAGACTATTCTATAATTTTCATAAAATTTTTCCTAAAAGTAGTACATTACACTGTAAAAATCTTATTGAGAAAGTGCAAGTGTGATTTCTTTTTTTTAGCTCACCTGTCCCGAAGAGCCAAGTGAGCTTTTCTCATCACTTGGCGTCCGTCGTCCGTCGTCGTCGTCGTTAACTTTTTATATTTTGAACTTCTTCTAGAGAACCACAAAACGGAATGAAACCAAACATGACGTGAATGTTCCTTAAGAGGTGCTGACCAAGTGTTGTTACTTTGTAGCTGATCCATCACCCAAGATGGCCGCCAGCGGGGGCCTTCGTTTAACATAGGACCCTATGGACAATACATACAAATGTCTTCTTTTAGAGAACCGCTAAATGGAATAAAACCAAACATGGCATGAATGTTCCTTATGAGATGTTGACCAAGTGTTGTTACTTTGAAGCCGATCCATAATCAAAGATGGCCACCAGAGAGGGACTTAGTTTAACATATGACCATATGGGAAGTACATACAAATGTTTTCTTCTAGAGAACCACTGAATAGAATGAAACCAAACATGACGTGAATGTTCCTTAAGAGGTGCTGACCAAGTGTTGTTACTTTGTAGCTGATCCATCACCCAACATGGCCGCCAGCGGGGGCCTTCGTTTAACATAGGACCCTATGGACAATACATACAAATGTCTTCTTTTGGAGAACCACTAAATGGAATGAAATAAAACATGGCATGAATGTTCCTTATGAGGTGCTGACTAAGTGTTGTAACTTTGTAGGCGATCCATCATCCAAGATGGCCACCATCGGGGGACTTCGTTTAACATAGGACCCTATTGACAATACATACAAATGTATTTCTTTAGAAAACCACTAAATGGAATGAAACCAAACATGGCATGAATGTTTCGTTTGATGGGCTGACCAAGTGTTGTTACTTTGTAGCTCATTTGTCATCCAAGATAGCTACCAGCAGGGGGAATAAGTTTAACATAGGACCCTATGGGAAATACATACAAATGTTTTCTTCTAGAGAACCACTGAATAGAATGAAACCAAACATGGCATGAATGTTCCTAATGAGGTGCTGACCAAGTGTTGTTACTGTTTAGCCGAAATACCATCCAAGATGGCCACCAGCAGGGGACTTAGTTTAACATAAGACCATATGGGAAATACATACAAATGCTTCTTCTAGAGGAGCACTGAATGGAATGAAACCAAACATGGCATAAATATAAATAAGTTGTGGTATGAGTTCCAATGAGACAACGTTCCATCCAAGTCTCAATGTATAAAAAGTAAACAATTAAAGGTCAAAGTACGGCCGTCAACACGGAGCCTTGGCTCACACCGAACAGCAAGCTATAAAGGCCCCCAAAAAGACTAGTGTAAAACAATTCAAACAGGGAAACCAAGGGTCAAATCAATATAAAAAAACACTTATGAACCACACCAACAGGTAAATCTAAATATAATAATTTTGTTGCTAGGAGAACAGAAACATTTTTTTACAAAATAAATTTGTTATTCATAATACGAGTACAGAAGTGAAATTTTTTTCATCATACTAAATACCAAAGGTGGTACATATTAAAAATAGTAAGACGAGATATACATGATATAATACAATATAAGTAAACATTGAATAACAGAAATGCATTACAAATTGTGTCAACATGTCAAATTAACACGAAAGTACGCTTTGAGAGTACTCGCAGTTACTGAAAGCTAGTTAAAAGCCAAAAACAATTAATAATTAAAAATCATGCATCAGAGACTAAAATCAATTAAAACACATTCCAGGCAGGAATTTAGTGTTTTAACGCCATGGACAGTCAAAGAATACATGACTTGTACTATGCCAAAAAAAGTAACTACAGGCAGTAGGATAGTTAGGATTTAACCTTATCATAAATATGTATGATGATGTTATGTATAGATAAAACAATTTTCTCAATAAAAAATAAACGTGGATGTGTATATATACATCCCAAAAAAAAACCATTCGGAAAGAATACAAATTTAGTTATGTGTTAATTTGTTGATGACAAAATCGATGTTAGTACCAATGAAAACAATATTCAGAGATCGTATTACAACATTAATAAGATAACCTTTACTAATATATTTGTTTAAAAGTTCGATAAGTTTACACAGAATACATATAGTACGGCAATTGGTGAAAAAATTGTGGGTTTGATGATAAAAGCACCAAATTTGGCATGGTAGTAGTTTTTGGTGTTTCAAGCAATATTAGCTATGGACCCATCTTGAAATTTTATTATGGCGGCTATTCAAAGATCGTATTACAACATAAATAAGATAACCTTTACTAATAAATTTGTTTAAAGGTTCGATAAGTTTACACGGATCGCATAGTGATTTCCGCGCTTTTAGTACAATATTACCGTAAAATTTAGGTGAAATACCATTTTTAATAAGTTTTCTACAGGTACAGCCAAATTTACTAATCAAATCTTTGTATCTATGAAAGAATTTAGTAAATGTTTTAAGTAATTTATGGTAACGAAATCCCTGACTTAATAATTTAACAGTGATACATTGATAAATGTTCCTTATGAGGTGCTGATGAAGACCTTAATACATGTATCTTTATAGATTGAGATATACTGTAAACTTCAAAAATATCAAGAAAAGAAGATCTACACATAAGTCAAAATGTGCACAATTGTCAATTGACATTTTCTTGGAGTAATTGTCCTTATAAAGTAATTTTCCACAATTTCAATGAATTTATTGGTAATTTCTGTAAACTTTACAAAATTCTTCTGCTTTTGATTAAATTATGGGGCAAATATTAAACCATTTTTGGCCTCAATCATTATTAGGGTATCTTTTATGATTTTAATCTATTTTTACATGATTTCCAAAACCAAGGTAGAATCAGATGAGCGACACTGGCTCTCGAGAGCCTCCAGTTTTAATTTTCATTTATTGTCTAAAAGAAACACACTAAACAAATGCGGATCCAGGACCCCCAAACTAGGCAACGTGTGGAGTGGGACATGTTAAAAGGCTATGCATTAGCCATATACATGTATGTACCTCCCCCTAAATCCACCTCTGCCATGAAATAAATGTGTTTTCAAACTTAATAGACATTTTGTTTTTAAAACATGGTATGACCTTAGATCAGGGAATAATAAAAGAGTTGACAAAGTTTCATGACAATACAATCTTTATTATAGACAATATGTCCATTTTAATAATTTAACTTTGGGTGTTTTTTTTTACATTTAATTTAACAATTTAAACTATAAAGATTTGTTATTTAAAAAAATAATAATGCAAAAATTTGCTTTTTAAATGCCCTAATATATACTGTAGCATGTATTAAAAGCAATTGAAGAATCATTCAATGTATCAAGGATTCAAGATTTATTACAATTATTCAAAGTTTAAATTAATTTGAGCCTGTGTCTGAAAATAGAGATTTTCCAATGAAGGTGGCTTTACATAAAAATGTATTTTTTTCCTACCAATTAAAAATTTTAAAGGTTTTTTTATTTAAATAATTCTTCAACAATTATTTAATGTACCTTAAATGGAAAAAGTTACATAAATCATACCACATGAGTATAAAATGGTCTTGTCCATGTATGATTGAAAATAATTTTTTGGTCAATTTAGACCATAACACATATTTACACATGAAAATGAATACAGAAGCTAGGTTTGGTGGAGGTGGTGGTGGTTGGTGGAAAGGAGGGGGGTGGCTTGGTTGGAGGGTGGCAAAGGGGGTGGGGGGGGGGGGGGGCGGGTGATGGAGATGGGGGGAATGACAGATATTTACATAACATGATTTGCAGAACAGGAAAAAAAACCTGGCACACTGTGAAAAGTCAAAATGTTATATACGAATGAAATAAGCCTGTAAAGTTGGCTGTTGCTAATCAAACCATGCTTTTTAACTTTTTAATTGGTTAATTGTTTTTGAAATTTATGTAATCTGGATAAATAATGTATGGGGACTTAAATATGCTCATAAATGAATACTTTTGTCACCTATACTGCATGCTATTATTTATATTTAAAGTAGATACCAAGATTGGATTTTATTATGCGTTGCCACACATGTAGATGGATTAAATAGATAGACCCTTGTCCGTCCATAAGTATGTACATCCCTATACAGTTACATTTTGCATTTAGCTCCATGTCTCAGCAAACTTATGATAATATATCGATGATATTTATTCACCACAGACATCTTGTATACTAGTAGTACAACACATTACTTGAGTCACTATGAACTACATTTCATGCTTTAATGTCTTTGGTTAAGTCTTGCGTTTCACAGAAACCTATAGTTATATATCACCAGTACAGTATTCTTTTATAGTACCACACAGCTCATCAACAATTTGATCACTGTGAACTGCATTCAATGGCAGGCCATCCTGTGTCTTATAGATATATTTTCTAGTTAATACAAATTTAACATACTATTGAACCTGAAATGTTTTATGTATGTAATTTCAAAAGCATAAAATGGATAAACTGACGGATATGAAAATAGATTAACTGGCTGTTGTATCATGTTCAACTATCTCATGTATCAATTTTTATACATAAACAAGAGTACTCCTATGAAATGAAAGAAGAATTTGTCTATGTCAAACTTAGATATAAATGACTCCTCTAATAATTTATTATACAACAAACATAGAAGCTGTCTAATATGTTATTTTTGTCAGCATTATGTCTAACATTTCAAATATATATAAAAAGATGGGATATGATTGCCAATGAGACGCGGCATGATTGCCACTGAGTAAACTTTCCACCAGAGACCAAAAAGACATAGAAGTTAACAACTATAAGTCTCCCTCTGGCCTTCAATAATGAGTCAACTCCATACCACAATAGCAAGCTATAAAACGAAATGACAAATTTAAAGCAATTCAAAAAAGAAAATATTAGGCTGATTTATGTACAAAAAAAAATTAATATATGACAACAAATGACAACCACTGAATAACAGACTCCGGACTTGGGACAGGCACAGACTACATATTAATATAAACCTTTAACTTTTTCACAAAAACTAAGAAGGTGTAACATAAGTCATGAAGTTTGCAGAGAATCATAATTCCAAATGCCATTATGCACTTATTTTTGTTGTTGATGGAATTGATGTTTGAGGTTTCCCATATCAGACTTGGAGGAAAAGAGAGGAAATTAATCTTTGTTTATCTATCTAATCATCTATAGTAGACTAGTACATCTTGTTAATTTGTATGTCCTATTGACATTAGATCTAATCAGGAGCATTTTTCTCAGTAGGTCATAATCTATAAAAGTTTGGTACTTTTCCTTCTAAATATTTGGTATTTAAAATTATCTAGATTGTTCCCTACAATCCAAGTTTGAATATTTTAACAATGGCCACTTTAACAATTGAACTATATTATCATTCAGTTCCATCTTCCACTTCTTGTTTTACATAATGTATTAAAAAATATCTGTTAAGTTTGATTTACTAATCAAATGATCTCATAAAAAACATTTCAAAATTTATGAATTAACATTAATTTATGAATGCGATGACCTTGACCTTTGACCTTACGATTTAACTATATGACCTACAATTCAATGTGGGCCTGCATATTACTACGGGGTATGGTTAACTAAAATTAGGTTTCATTTCATATAGTTTTGGCTAAAAAAGGGAGAAAAAGTTGAATTTTTCATAAAAGGACACACAATAAAATATCAATTGAAATGGCTTAACTCGATAAAAAAGACAATACACAAAAAGAAGTAAATATACACTGAACGAATAAGTTTGATCTATGACACAATATAAATAAAAAATATTTTTCAATGTCAAAAAGACAACTTTAACCTAGGACAAAATGGAGTTAAATAAAGTAACGTACACAGTAAATTTAAATATAATAATTTTGTTGTTAGGAGTACAGAAACATTTTTTACAAAATAAATTTGTTATTCAAAGTACGAGTACAGAAGTGAAAATTTTTTCATCATACTAAATACTTATCAAATGTGGTGCATATTAAAAATAGTAAGACGAGATATAATACAAAATAAGTAAATATTGAATAACAGAAATGCATTACAAATTGTGTCAACAGGTCAAATTAAACCGAAAGTACGATTTGAGAGTACCTTCCATCACTAAAAAATCGTAGAATGCGCTCAATTGCCTTGGAAACCTCTAACATAATTAATAAAAAATGTCCATATTTTTTTCAAGATCTAGTTGTTATAAAAAACAATTAATATAATTTCAGGTATGTGAACACTGCTGACCCAGCAGGCACAGCAACGTTGATTCAACATTGAATAAACGTCAGATTTCAACGTTGAATCAATGTTGAAAAGTAGTGTTGGATTGAAAATTGATATGACGTTGAAAACATAACGTTGATTCAACGTCAGCTTCCAACGTTGAAAAAAGGTTGAATTTTGGTCTAAATTTGGTCAATGCAAGTTGAAAACAAGTCGAATGATGGTTGAACTGTGGTTAGTGTATGTTGAAATTAGGTCGAATGCTGATTGAACTGTGGTCAGTAAATGTTGAAATCAGGTCGAATGCTGGTTGAACTGTGGTCAGTGTATGTTGAAATTAGGTCGAATGCTGGTTGAACTATGGTCAGCGTATGCTGAAAACATGTTGAATGTTGGTTGAACTGTGGTCACTGTATGTTGAAATCAGGTCGAATGCTGGTTGTTCTGAGGCCAGTGTATGCTGAAAACCTGTCGAATGTTGGTTGAACTGTGGTCAAAGTATGTTGAAAATAGGTAGGATTTGGGCCTAGGTAGACTGTTTTAGGCTTAACGTTAATGCAAGTTGAATCTCGAAATGTGGTCAATGTTGAGAATATGATTTTGAACATTGGTTTAATTGTGGGTTGTCAACAGCTGAAATCATTACCACTTATTATATCCATCAGTGCCATTTTATGTGTAATAAAACTTTCACAAAACTATATGTACTAAGTGGTAGTAGTCATGTGTCGGTAGTTGATATACATGTAGTCTGTTGCTGAGTTCATTATTTAGGAGATTTCTGCCTGTTCCAATATTTCCTTTTTTGTATTTCGCTAAATTGTATGATTAAGTGGAAAATAAGTCATTCACTTTGTTTTGGTAATTATTATACTTGTAATGAGACCACTCACTTCTGAATCTGGTGTTTATGATACAAGACTTGACAAGAAGAACAGGCACAACTTATTAACCTTACCAGGCATAGATAGTCTTAAACTTTATTGTAGTTTCAGTTGTCATACCTTTTTGTACTTTCATTTTTCATAATAGACAGGATCATGTTTGTTCATACACAAAATATGTTTGTGACATAAAACAGTAATTATATAACATGTTGCTCACAAATGCATCTTACAATTTCAAACAAACACAAACTGAATACTTAATTTTATTTAAAATGTTTATCCTTTTGCTAGACACATTCCCGATATTTCTGGGCGTATTTTAGGTATATTGCACACTAGTTCCATATTGTTGTCCATGTTGCCATTTGTGACTTGTAGCTATAGCATCTGCAACAGAAAAAAAAAACATATTATACTATCTTTATCATAACTAGGTTAATATTATTTTGCAGCTCAAATGAAGAACACTACTGTAATATCTGAAAAAATAATCTCTGTGCAATGATATTGTTATTTTTTAAAATATTTATTGAGACCAACCATGTTTTTTTAAACTTTTATAATAAAAAAAAAATTTTTTTAATACAAAAAACCTATAGATTTTAGTAGACAATGATACTAGAGCACATTTAAAAGAAATTGTGACAAAATCCCACACAATTTTAAATGTGGAAAACAATGATATATATTTCAATACTCACCTCTTATTATTTCAAAAAAGCTTGAACCACCAAAGGCATGTTTATTCTTTTTACCCGTCATGTATTTTTCAGACATGGGTTTATTGGTAAAGACATCTACAAAAAAGACACTTTTAAGTGCAGCATTTCCAAATTGTCACAACTCCTTCTATAACTTGAAATAGAAAAAAAAAGTTTCATATGTGTGAAACGCTTACAAATTTTGGACTTCCAAAACCTTTCACAATTTGGTTGAAAATCTTTAAGTTCATTTATTTTTATTGTAGCATTAAGGGAAATTTGTCCTGCAGAATCCAACAAGATTCTCGAATCAGTGGGGGATCCGGAAATTTTTATAAGGGGGGTCCACTGAGTGCATAAGAGGGGGCACACTCTAGTCATGCTTCAGTGATTTCTTATACAGTCAACCAATTTTTTCTCTCAAAAGGTTTCGCCTCTGGGACCAAGGGCTTTAGAATTAATTTTAATCCTAAATCATAGGTTGAAGATCTCAAAATAAGGTAATGGCATTTCAATTTATTTTTTCTTGACAGTCACTCATCGTGAAAAAACAATAATTCACCACAAGCACCAAGATCTTCACAGTCACTCATCTTAAGAAACAATAATACACCACAAGCACCGAGATCTTGACAGTCACTCATCTTGAGAAACAACAATGCACCACAAGCACCGAGATCTTGACAGTCACTCATCTTGAGATACAATAATGCCCCACAAGCACCGAGATCTTGACAGTCACTCATCTTGAGATACAATATTGCAACGCAAGCACCGAGATCTTGACAGTCACTCATCTTGAGATAAAATAAGGCCTCACAAGCACCGAGATCTTGACAGTTTCTCATCCTGAGATACAATAATGCCCCACAAGCACCGAGATCTTTACAGCAACTCATATTGTTCAGTGGCGGATCCCGAAATTTTCATAAGGGTTGGCCCACTGACTGTCCTAAGAAGGGGCCCGCTCCAGTCATGCTTCAGTGATTCCCTTTATAATCAACCAAATTTTTCCCATAAAAGGGCGGACCCGCCTATGTTGTTAGTATAAAACCCATAAAACAACGCGTTTCGGCAGATAACACCTTAAGATGCTTTAGTTGTATTTGGCAAAACTTATAGGAATTTTTGGTCCTCAATGCTCTTCAACTTCGTACTTTATTTGACATTTTTAACATTTTTTGATTCGAGCGTAACTGATGAGTCTTTTGTAGACGAAACGCGCGTCTGGCGCAAATACAAAATTTCAATCCTGGTATCAATGATGAGTTTATTTACTTTCATATAACTCAAAAGGAATATTATATATGGATTATTTATTTTATTGATATATTTCATTATATTTTTAAATATTTCATCAATTAATATTTTCAGCATGTTAATTTGCTATACTCAAGCAGTAGTTCAACTTTGAACCTTTGTTTACATTCTTCTTCAAACTGCAATAAATTCAAGTCTTTCCGACGTGATACGTCTTTTTTAAATTTTACGTATACATGCATATGGGTTATGTTTAGATATTAAAACTAAAGGAATACTGTCTTTTTCCTTGAATTTTTTGGGCTGTAATAATTCAGTACGGTCATTTGATCAAGTATCTATTTCGACTTTATCATAACTCAGTATCAAATAAACCACTTTGAAATTGGTCAGATTGTGTATTAATTTGTTATGGTCACACGTGTTTCTTATCCGCCGTATTGCTTCACATGATTAGCATGATTAGTAAATCTTCGGAATACATGCTGTGAGTGACATCTATTCTGACGCAGAGAAAATAATTTGTATGTTTTAAATGTATTTCAAGGTCAAGAATGCCATGCGTTGTAAATCTTTGACTTTTAATTACATCAACATATAAAATATCGAGTTTGAGATTACATAGGTGAACTTCAAAATTGGAGGGGTTATAATGATTTGCCATACTTGCGGGGACAGCGAATAATTACAGCTACAATACTGTTAACATTAAATTATCATATAACTATTATTAAAGCAAACAATGAATGAAAATTATACTTACTTTGCACTGCTTCGAGCAACTGTTAACTTGTTGTGGTAATCATATTGGCGCAAATAAATTCGAAATGTCGGCCTCATACGCATGCGCAAATTAGAAAAAAAATCTCTTTCACGTAAGTTAATTCATTCGCTCTTATCGTGTAAATTTGAAGATTTATATATACATGCAACAGAATTCCAAATTATTAACATTTATTCCCAATAATTCCTGCAAAGTTGTATATATATATAAAATGATTCAATCTCATCTGGAATGAAATTTCGGTCGACACTTAAAGTCATCAACCTTAAATAAACCTTTTATCAACGTTATAATTTCAACCTATCAAAACATTGAAAGCATTAACTTAAATTCAACGTTGATTCAACAACGTGATTTAAACGTTGATAGCATTGACGTTGATACAACGTTGATTTTACGTTGATCAACGCTACAACCAAATTTCAACATATTTTCAACGTTGGTTCAACGTTGTGTGCCTGCTGGGGAGGTACCTAGACTTAGAACCTCAAGTTATGGTAAAAGATCTTTTAGATTTGAGGCAGCACAAGTATGGAACTCCCTTCCCAATGAGGCTAGAATTATGACCTCTTTTGACCAATTTAGAAATTATATAAATTCCTGGTGTGGGGGTCAAAAATGCAACTGCAGTTCATGCCGTTACCATCCAGTGCTGTCTAATAGCTGAAATTTCTTTCCTTCTTTTTATTATGGCCTTTTGCTCTGCTTTTAATGCATTTATTATATATACCGGCTATTAAATGCCAGTGCTTAATAATTTATTTATTTATTGATTTTATGCTTTTTAGTCTGTTAGTATTTTTATGATATTCGTGATTTGCTGGTTTCCCATTCAATGAACATAGAGGTGCATTGACTCTGGAGGCCCAGAAATCAAAATTAATTTGCTTTCATTATATTTTCATGCTTTTTCATTTTTATTTATTAGTATTTGCATGATGCTGCATGTTTTTGTATGTGATAGTCGGTTAAAGAGTTCACCAAAGCTCATGTTTTGTCTGTTATTCTGTATATATATGCCGACTCTAAATAAAATTTACTTACTTACTTACTAACTCGCAGTTACTGAAAGCTAGTTAAAAGCCAAAACCAATTAATAATTGAAAATCATGCATCAGAGACTAAAATCAGTTAAAACACATCCCAGGCAGGAATTTAGTGTTTTATCGCTTTGGATAGTCAAAGAAGACATGACTTGTGCTATACCAAAATAAAAGTAACGACAGGCAGTAGGATAGTAAGGATTTAACCTTATCTTAAATATGTATGATGATGTTATGTATAGATAAAACAATTTCTAAATAGAAAAAAAACATGGATGTATATATATACATCCCAAAAAAACATTCGAAAAGAATACAAATTTAGTTATGTGTTAATTTGTTGATGACAAAATCGATGTTAGTACCAATGAAAACAATATTCAAAGATCGTATTACAACATTAATAAGATAACCTTTACTAATAAATTTGTTTAAAAGTTCGATAAGTTTACACAGAATACATATAGTACGGCAATTGGTGAAACAATTGTGGGTTTGATGATAAAAGCACCAAATTTGGCATGGTAGTAGTTTTTGGTGTTTCAAGCAATATTAGCTTTGGACCCATCTTGAAATTTTAATATGGCGGCTATTTCCAAGATGGCCCCCATCAAATATCAAAATCAACATATATTACTTATATACGGTCACATTTAAGGTTAAATTTGGCATGGCAGTAGTGCTAGGTGTTTCAAAAATATTAGCTGTGAACCCGTCTTGAAATTTTAATATGGCCGCTTTTTCCAAAATGGCCGCCACAAAATATCAAAATCAACAAATATCCTTTATATCAGTTCTAATTTGTCATTTTATTAGTGGTAGGGGCTTCAAACAATATAAGCTAGGGACCCAAATTGAAATTTCAATATGGCGGTTTTTTCCTAGATGGCCACCATACGATATAGAAATCAACAAATATCCCTTATAGAAGGTTCCAAAGTGTTGTATTTTGACGTATCTGCAGTAAAACTACGTGCCCTATAATACCAAGTGCATACCACATCTATATACTAAAGACATCCATCAAAACATGTGTGAGGAAAATATAAAAAAACGTAACTACGGTACCGGTACCAATCTTGCAGAACAATAGTCAACAACAAGGGATCAGGTATAGACACTGGCGTTATTGCAATATTCAAGCTAGACTTAACTAGAATGTATATTTTTCGATTCGAACAGTTTTCAGTACGATCAATTGGAAGAGGACATAGTAATGATCTGGAACAAATTGCAAAAATTGCAGGCTTGCCAGGCCATTAACAAGGCATGTGCTTGTTTATCCTGTTGAATGATTATTATGGTGTTGCATTTAAATAAGCAACCGCAACAATTTGTTTGTATGACAACGGTATTTGAAAAAAGCTGCACATGATTGTATTCAAAAAGACATGATGTAGGCAAAAGTTTTTTCCACATTAATTAAAACATTAGTTCATATTCGTTCGGCCAAATATTCAGATGCAGTCGAGTTATTGTATTTAGGCAAATCCGACGCTGTCCATTTCAAAGTTACTTCTGTATGTTTTTTTCACAATTCTTCTTTGAAATTACATTCAAATGAACTAAACCCATCTCTTAATGTATATAGGCCTTCTTATGAATGATAGGACCAGAGAAGGAGATACTAAATGACCAAAATGTACAGGTTATGTTTTACGTTTATGAATGATCCAATTATCCATATATCTACAGTACTAGAAGATTCCATCTTTGAAACATCCAACATTGAATAATTATGTGGTTCATTCCTCGAATCCTTGTAGTTTTACAACAGCAGCCGTGGACAATATTGACAACAATCTTTACATTCAGCATCTTCTAAGTCTAACTTGGCAAATTCGTCATAACCTTATGCTTTGAAATATATGCATTTCCCTTATAATCTCTGGTACTTTCACCTATATTTTATTAGTATGCGCCAGCACAACTGTTCGTATAATTGCTCTAACTTAGTATATAATATATAAATATTGCTATAGAATAAGATACAATGTATATCCTTAACACTAACCAAATATAACCACGCGTTACATACTTACATCTTATAATTACCGTTTTATGGACATGCACTCTGTCAATTGTCTAACCAGAAATACATGTATGCCAACCTGGTACAATTAGTCAATTGTGCAACTCTATTCTTACATTGTATAAATAAGTTAACAAGAAGATGATAATGAAAACATTAAATATGTATGGACATCAGTCCACGAATGTAAAGCCAAAACAAATGGTCATCCGTCTTTATATATCAGTCCGCATTGACCAATGTTTCAGGAAGAGATCAAATCTATCACAACGATTCGATATTCCATGAATACAATTCAACAATGTGTTATTTTTTTATGAGACATGTATCAATTATCACTTGTGAAACAGTGGAATTCGGCAAACATATTTCTAGCAGAACAAATAATGTTTTTGTTTTAGATCTTCATATATAAATTGTATCGTTGAGAATCTTATGTGATTGGTTAGAAAACAGTGGTTGAACAAGTGTTCAATCAAGGAAACATTGTACTTCATGAACAGCAGATTCTGTTTTAGAGGTTACAAGACATTTCCATGAGGTTACAGTACTGTAAGTGTACTTCTCATTCTTATGCAAATATCCTGACATAATTTTTGCTGATGAACGAGACCCTGATAAGAACTGTGTAACATTCAAAGAATGGAGTAACAACAGGGAAATTGAGAGTCCAATTAACCACAACTGGTCTGGAACATTAAATATTAACCTGGACATGTTGATGTGAGATCATTAAGAGAATGCTCAATCTGGGTGCATACAGATTTCCTTATACTGCTTATTCATTGATTCGTGGCATTTTTCCTTCAAAATTATGACTTCCAGTACCCGTGCGCTATATGATGTCATTTCCCTATACAGTTTAAGTGTTGCAAACGTAATTTGATAATGGGAATGTAGATTAAGCCCATGCGTAGAATTACACACTTGTAAAAGGAGAAGGTGGGGCAATCAGATTGACAATTAATATCGCACAACTACAGCATTTAATGGTGTTTTGTCTAGAAATGGCAATAGTAGTTAACAAGTTTAATTCCACCTTTATCATAATTTGACGTGATCAGGTAAACCACATAATGTTCTAAATAAGGAACGTTTTAAAAGCAAACACAACATTCTCAAAGCATATGAAAGCTTAAGGCGGGGAATGTTTCGCCCTTTTACCCAGAGTGCTACTTTGATTGACTGTGGATGGCATATGCCATATGGACATTTATCACAAAGGTTTCAGCCTTTTGTAAGCCAATTAAATGTGGTTGACAGATATACAACGAATGTCACGGTAGATGAAGTTGCGTGAGGACAATTGTGTAATGTTCAGACTAAATGGGCTGTCCTTTAGAAACATTTTGAACACTGCATTGAAAATAGATTGTTGTTTAGATGATAAAGCAGATAGGAAAATGCATAAAAAACGCAAAAAGGACTAACAGCAGTCAAGAAATCACTACACAAAAATCCAAAACTTGAGCAACAGCAACCCAACTAAAAACCGGGAATGATTTCAGGTGCTCAAGATGGGTCAGCAGTTCATGTTCAACAAGTGACAGCTGCCTATGTGCTCTTGTTTAAATATATTAATGAGTCACATCCAGTTATTAGGCATATATCATATAATTGGGGATTTATAAATGTCTCCTTTCTAACCCTTAGAATCATAAAATTTGAAACATGTAAAAACCATTGGCACATGTAAATTATACAAAACTTGACCAAATGGGAACGTTTGAAATGAAATAAGGTTTCCCATGCCTGTACGATGGATAAACAAGACTTTCACTGTTTGACAACACAGATATTGAAAAATAAAGAGCACATAACACAATATTGAAAGCATAAACAACACAAGTCCCTTTTCAATTTAAACTAGGGGTATTCGAATGTGTTCCGGAAGGGTGTGTAGTTTCTGGCCAACTGGAAACACTTGTGATGCTACCATGATTACCGTTTGCAAGTACAAATTTGGTCATAAGTCGTTTTTATTGATCATCTTGATGTTACCACAATCGAGGAAAAAGAAAGGATTTTGGCAAGGAGAAGTAAAACATATCAGTTATCATTTGTGGCTCAGATGGTCAAACAAATCCTGATGGCGTCCTGAAAACGTATGAATGTTTCCATTTATAGGATCTTTGATTAAATTATCTTTCAAGCAGCATCCATGTATCATGGAAATACAATCGCTAGAGTATTGTATGAACTTCAAAATTAAATTCGATAGAATATATGCAAAGCCTTGTCATAGTTTTGTTCATTTTCACTTTTACGTGGTCATTTTGAAATTTTCCGCCATTTTGAAAAAAAAAAAATAAAAGTCTAGTATAACGTCATGACTTACTAGAAACATTGGATTACATTTTATATGTTTTTAAAAGATTTGGTTTGAACGTTTATTGCTTTTGATTAGACTTGGTTGTGAAATTTAGACTGATTGGCAGACATCTTAAAAATGGCTGCCATATTGGATTTTTCAGAGTGGGTCCATAGCTTAGATTGACTATCAAATATGTATCTACTATTGTGCAAAGTTTCATGCTTTTATCATCAAACCCACAATTCGTCTTAAAATATGCACGAATCAGCTAGACTAATAATGATTTCCGCGCTTTTAGTACAATATTACCGTAAAATCTAGGATGTGAAATACCATTTCTAATAAGTTTTCTACAGGTACAGCCAAATTTACTAATCAAATCTTATAATCTGTGATAGAATTTAGTAAATGTTTTAGGTAATTTATGGTAACGAAATCCCTGACTAAATAATTTACCAGTGATACATTGATAAATGTTCCTTATGAGGTGCTGATGAAGACCTTAATACATGTAACTTTATAGATTGAGATAAACTGTAAACTGCAAAAATATCAAGAAAAGAAGATCTACACATAAGTCAACATGTGCAAAATTGTCAATTGACATTTTGTTACAGTTATTGTCCTAATAAAGTAATTTTCCACACAATTTCAATGAATTTATTGGTAATTTCTGTAAACTTTACAAAAGTCTTTATGCTTTTGATTAAATTAAGGGGCCAATATTAAACCAAATTTGGCCTCAATCATTATTAGGGTATCTGTTATGATTTTAATCTATTTTTACATGATTTCCAAAACCAAAGTAGAATCAGGTGAGCGACACAGGCTCTTGAGAGCCTCCAGTTTTAATTTTCATTTATTTTCTAAAAGAAACGCACTAAACAAATGCGGATCCAGTACCCCCAAACTAGGCAACGTTTAGAATGGGACATGTTAAAAGGCTATGCATTAACCATATACATGTATGTACCTCCTCCTAAATCCTCTTCTTCCATGAAATAATTGTGTTTTCAAACTGAATAGACATTTTTTTTTAAACTTGGCATGACCTTAGATTAGGGAATTATAAAAGAGTTGACAAAGTTTCATGACAATACAATCTTTATTATAGACAATATGTCCATCTTAATAATTTAACTTTGGGTGTTTTTTTTTTACATTTAATTCAACAATTTCAATTATAAAGATTTGTTATTCAAAAAATTAAATACAGTAAAAATTTGCTTTTTAAATGCCCTAATATATACTGTAGCATGTATTAAAAGCAATTGAAGAATCATTCAATGTATCAAGGATTCATTATTTATTACAATTATTCAAACTTTAAATAACATAAAAATGTATTTTTTGTCTACCAATTTAAAATTTTAAAGGTTTTTTGGTTCAAATAATTCTTCAACAATTATTTAATGTACCTTGAATGGAAAAAAGTTACAAATATCATACCACATAAGTATGGTCTTGGCCATGTATGATTGACAGGTATTTGCATAACATGATTTGCAGAACAGGATAAAAAAACCTTGCACGGTGTGAAAAGCCATAAGGTTATATATGAATGTAATAAGCCTGTAAAGTTGGCTGTTGGTAATTTAACCATGCTTTTCAACATTTTTTAATTGGTTAATTGTTTTTGGAATTTATGTAATCTGGATAAGTAATGTATGGGAACTTAAATATGCTCATAAATGAATACTTTTGTCACCTATACTGCATGTTGTTATTTATATTTAAAGTAGATACCAAGATTGGATTTTATTATGCGTTGCCACACATGTGGATGGATTATATAGATATACCCTTGTCCGTCCATAAGTATGTACATCCCTATCCAGTTAAGTTTTGCATTTAGCTCCATTTCTCAGAAAACTGATGATAATATATCGATGATATCTATTCATCACAGACATCTTGTATACTAGTAGTACAACACATTACTTGAGTCACTATGACCTACATTTCATGCTTTAATGTCTTTGGTTAAGTCTTTTGTTTATAGATATAGGAAGATGTGGTATGAGTGCCAATGAGACAACTCTCCATCCAAGTAAAAATTTATAAAAGTAAACCATTATAGGTCACAGTACGGTCTTCAACACGGAGCCTTGGCTCACACCGAACAGTAAGCTATAATGGGCCCCAAAAAAATTACTAGTGTAAAACCATTCAAACGGGAAATTTATGTTCATTTCACAGAAACCTATAGTTATATATCACCACTACTGTATTCTTTTATTGTACCACACAGCTCATCAACAATTTGATCACAGTGACCTACATTTAATGGCAGGAAATCATTTGTCTTATAGACACATTTTCTAGTTAAAACAAATTTAACACACTATTGAACCTGAAATTTTTTATGTATGTAATTTCAAAAGCATAAAATGGATAAATTGACAGATATGAAAGAAGATTAAATGGCTGGTGTATCATGTTCAACTATCTCATGTATTAATTTTTATACATAAACAAGAGTAATCCTATGATATCAATCTTAGATATAAATGGCTTCTCTTATAATTCATTATACAACAAACCTAGAAGCTGTCCAGTGTGTTATATTTGTCAGCATTATGTCTAAAACTTCAAATATATATATAAAAAGATGGGATATGTTTTCCAATGAGACGCGGCATAATTGCCACTGAGTAAACTTTCACCCAGAGACCAAAGAGACATAGAAGTTAACAATTATAAGTCACCCTATGGCCTTCAACAATGAGCCAACTCCATACCACATAGCAAGCTATAAAACAAAATGACAAATATAAAGCAATTCAAAAAAGAAAATAACAGCCTGATTTATGTACAAAAAAAAAAAATTAAATAAGAATATGACAAAAACAAATGACAACCACTAAACAACAGGCTCCGAAATTCGGACAGGCACAGACTACATATTAATCTAAACCTTAAACTTTTTCACAAAACCCAAGAAGGTGTAACATAAGTCATGAAGTTTGCAGAGAATCGTAATTCCAAATGCCATTATGTTCTTTTATATTTTTTGATGGAATTGATGTTTGAGGTTTCCCATATCAGACTTGGAGGAAAAGAGAGGAAAGTAAATTTTGTTTATCTATCTAATAATCTATAGTAGACTAGTACATCTTGTTAATTTGTATGTTCTATTGACATTAGATCTAATAAGGAGCATTTTTCTCAGTAGGTCATAATCTATTAAAGTTTGGTACTTTTCCTTCTAAATATTTGGTATTTAAAATTATCTGGATTGTTCCTTACAATCCAAGTTTGAATATTTTAACAATGGTGGCTTTGATAATTGAATTATATATAATAATTCTGTTCCACCTTTCACTTCTTGTTTTACATAATGTATTAAAGAATATCTGTAAAGTTTGATTTACTAATCAAATGATCTCATAAAAAAACACTTCAAAATTTATGAATTAACATTAATTTATGATTGCAATGACCTTGACCTTTGACCTTACGGTTTGACCATATGACTTACAATTCAATACGGGCCTGCATATTACTACGGGGTATTGTAAACTAAAATTAGGTTTTCATTTAATATAGTTTTGGCTAAAAACGGGAGAAAAAGTTATAAATAGCCATTTTTTGTTGCCATGGTTTCACCCTTTTAGTGATTCATCTCTCTTAAAAGATCGGTGACCCCCATTTTTTTTTGTGCTTTTTCTGAACTTCACTTATATTTCTTTAAAAATAGAAAGTTGAATGGAAATCTGTAATTTAGTTCTCTTATTTTTTTTTAGGATGAAGGTAATGCAGGTGATATTTTCCCTATTAGTCTTTTCCCGCCAAAAATGGATAATTGGATTAAGAATGTGAAATATCTTTCTTAAACTAACGATGACCTATACATTTTTTTTAGCTGAACATGTAAAACTATACTTGTGCTTGTTGTAAAAAAAATTTAAACAAAATCTTATATAAATTGTATCCGGTATTGAAATCTAAGTATATCAACACACAATTTTCCCTATTCCTTTGTAAAACAGCAAAAAAACCTCCTTATTTCAGTGGCCTATAAAACGCTTAAATGAACGGTGATCCCCTAATTTTATTTTATTGTTTCGATCCAATATCAAGTTTTCAGGAATTTCTTATATAAATTGTTTATAGCCTAGAGCCTCCTTCATGACTATTATCATGCAAAGAAAAGTTTTAACTGACAAACAAGTATTAGAATCTTAATAAGTGTGTGAAGTGGTGAAGCAGGAAAAGTAGAAAATAAATCTTTGGTATGATAGGGACAACAAAAAATGGTTTGTTCAGTACACGTCCGTAAACATTCTTTTTAAAAGGTATTTAGAAACCACAACTTTATAAATATTAGATGAATCAATATTAAATGGGTGAAATTACGGTCACTTAGATGTCATTCAGCAGTACAGCAAATGCTTCATCCCTATGCTATGGACCCTGCATTTAGACCAATCGTCAACTCAGACCCTATGTAACAGATAAATTAATCAATAACAAATGGGTAAAATAACGTCAATTAAAATATCATTATTGTTTTCTGTATTTTGTGCTTTGAACTGATCTGATGAGTCAAGTTCACTTTCAACTGATTTTATCAGTTTTATCTTTTGGTGTACTGTTTCATTAGTTATAACTGTCAAATGTTGGAAGGAAGTTTGAGCACTTACAAACCCACCACATTCTCCATGTGCTTGTTCCAAGCCATAAGCCTGTAATCCGTGTATGTAGTGGATTGCTGTCTGCCACAACTGTTTTTGTTGATTGATTTTGACATAATTCAGCATGTTGGTGTTTTCATTTAAGTTGTTGAAATTTTTTAATCCCTGGGACTTAAAAGCTTTCTACATGGTATGGATGGTTTTGCTCATATATAAAGCTTGAATGCTGCCTTGTATTTTTTCAGATCCTTATCGTAATATATTTATTTGATAGTTGTCCCTTTTGCAATCATACCACATCCCTTTAATTCTTATACTACAGGTGTTTTGCCATATGCAATCTACATAAAGCAGTATAATGCAGAACCTTATATTTCTCGGTGATTTAATATTTTTAAATCAAAATTTGAAAATTGTAGTTTTAATTCATCAGCTAAAACCGAAAGTTCCAACACTTGCACCCATATCTTAGCCAGGTGTATCAAAGAGAACTGTTGAGGAGAGAGAACCAAAACAGTATGTCATAAATAAACAATATTGTCACTTTGTAGCTGTGTTTCGCAAACCACGCCCCTTTTGGGAGATATATAATATTCATTTTTATAATGATATTTTGTTTTGTTTATATACTGGTTCTCACATATGATTTTTATGTTTCGTCTCATAGAGACCTAACTTGGGAATGTTACGAGTATAAATACACATGGATAGCGGCCAAATTGAATTCTAAGGAACACCAAAAGTGAAGGGAGGTGTAGTACGGAATTTTAGTATAAGTTTAAACTCTTAGAAGTTCGGGGCATATAAATGTTGAAAAAATGCATTCAGCCCTATGTTTTGACTTTTGAAAAAAATAGTATTGCATATAAACTTTCCATTCTATGATATAATTTTTTACTAAACTTCATAGTAAAAGTGGTACAGTTCTAGTCGTAAAAGGAGTTCCTATCGGAAATTGCATTGTCTATATCTACAGAAGAGCAACCTACTAAAGGAACATATTTATTGGATCCGTGTATATTTGCGTCCATTCGTTTTTTTCATTTTGAGGAATCAAAAACGAAAAACAAAAGTGTTTTTGGTATCTTAAAACAAAAAACGAAAAACGGAACAGTTTTCGTTTTTCATTTTTGATTTCTCAAAAACCAAAACTAAAAACAAAAGAATTTTCGCTTGTCAATCTTGATATAAAAAAAAACATAAAAGAAAAGTGACATTTTGATACAATTTCTGTATAAAGTGCTTCATATCAATTTTGTCATTCATATATGAACAATGTTTCATTTTATGAGTGCATTTCTTTCTAACCAAAATTTTGTAAACGTTGTTTGGCGTTTGTTATCGTTTGCTAAACGCTACAAAAGAAGAAACAAATGCACCGTTTAATCCGCGTTTTCTGACCCTGTTTTGAACTTTCAATAATGCATGCACGTGTTGTTGGTAAACAGATGTATCCCCATAAGTGAAATCAAATTCGAACCATTCTTAAATATTACAAGAAAGGTAAAATATAGGGGATACTTGATGAGGATAGGCCTAAGTCTACATGACCATAACCGAAACACCTCTTTGTAATACTGGTAATAAAAACACATACCAGATATGAATTTCTATTCTTAAAATACACACATAAGTCTCATACTACAAGCATGCAAGTATGAATTATGAAAAATGTATTCCACAAGAAAAAATATGTATCCTTCACAGAGTTATACCAGCTCTAAATTACTCTAAATACATGCACATAGAAAATGGATGAATTACGAAGGATTATAACAAGATATACTGGATTGGTCCTGGACCCGATTGATTTTAATATATTAAAGGTTGAAGTTAGAAACAAATGTAGCGTTTGTACTAACGAACGACAAACGACAAACTGCAAACGTTTTTTTAGCGAGTGCATAGTTTGTCAAAGTTTATGTAAACTTTGCAAACGTATGTTTGAAACAAATGATCAAAACATGTGCGCGCTTAGTCGTTTGCATCGTTTGTGCTAGAAAGAAATGCACTCTATGTTTCATAGTCATTAATTTGAAATAGGTCATTGTAGTTCGTTTTCATTCACGCAAATCAACTAATTACCGTCATTTTTAATGTAGAAACAATAGACCGCCTGACTTATGAATTAAAATAAAGTAATTTATGAATCAAAGTATTTCATATTTTTTGTACTTATCTATGATAAGTAATAAATTGTAGTATTTAAGATTTGAATGGATTACAAATTAAAATCATGCAATGAAATATATTTGAAGATGTTAAAATATGTATATATTTGATTACTATATCACATTAACAAGGGATAAAATTGAGAATGGAAATGGGGAATGTGTCAAAGATACAACAGCCCGACCAAAGAGCAGAAAACAGCCCTAGGCCACCAATGGGTCTTCAACACAGCGAGAAAATCCCGCACCCAGAGGCGGGCTTCAGCTGGTCCCTAAACAAAAATGTGTACTAGTTCAGTGAAAATGGACGTCATACTAAACTCCAAAACATATAAATGAACTAAAATTAAACAACATACAAGACTAACAAAGGCCAGAGGCTCCTGACTTGGGACAGGCGCAAAAATGCGGCGGGGTTAAACATGTTTAGTGGGATCTCAACCCTACCCCTATACCTCTAGCCAATGTAGAAAAAAACAAACACACAGCAATACGCACAGTAAATCCCAGTTTAAAAGAAGTCCGAGTCCGATATCAGAATAGGTATCAGAAACTAAGCAAAATGACAATGATACATAAATTAACAAAGCACTACTAGCAGTTACTGACATGCCAGTTCCAGACCTCAATTTAACTGATTGAAAGATTATGTCTTCATCATATGAAAATCAAGCACAATCCCTTCCGTTAGGGGTTTAGTATCATACCATCATAAAATATAGGAGAAGAACATAACCCGTATCATGCCAACAACTGGTTGTAGAATAAATGTGTTTATTTCCGATGCAAAGACCCTATGAGTGAATCAATATCAATTCCAAAAAATGCAATTTTTAATGACCTGACAACAGTATCGTAACTAAATCCCTTCTGAATAAGTCTGTTTAAAGGTTTGGTTAGCTTTTGAGGCGAATGAGGTTACTACTGATAAGAAAACTAGCCTGGCCGTTAAGGTTATAAGAGCGCTATTATTATGAATAATTCGTTATGCATTTTTCCATTGGGTACCAGTGGTGTTCCATATTTTATTTCTCGAAAACTACACAAACGGCGAATTGCAAAATAACAACTTGTTTTCTGTACGTCGTCTTGCAATATTATGTAATGTAAAGATGATAACGATACATTCCTTAATTTTAAATAATTTCCAACATTTTGTAACAGCAAATTTTAATAACACAAAATCAGTATTTTCATGCCAGTACCTAAGTACTGGCTACTGGGCTGGTGATACCCTCGGGGACTATCAGTCCACCAGTAGAGGCATCGACCCAGTGGTAGTAAAAACATAAACGGTATCAATTTTGCTACACTAGATGCTCATTTCGACAATGAATGTCTCTTCAGTGATGCTCGAGGCCAAAATATTTGAAAATCCAAAGCTTCTTTAAAAGATGAAGAGCTATAAACCAAAAAGGACAAAAAAAGTATAGCCAAAGCCGGGCAAGGAATCAGAGCTTTGCATGAGGAAGATAAATTCCTTAATTTTAAATAATTTCCAACATTTTATAACAGCAAATTCTAATAACACAAAATTCGTAATTTCATGCCAGTACGGCTACCGGGCTGGTGATACCCTCGGGGACTATCAGTCAACCAGCAGCGGCATCGACCCAGTGGTAGTAAAAACATAAACGGTACCAATTTTGCAGCACCAGATGCGCATTTCGACAAAATAAACCGGAATAAAATATTGGCATTTCTTTTATGGGAAAGTACCTAGAAATCATATATTTCTTAATCGGCATACATAAACCTATCTTTTGAGACCGGAAGTGAATTTCTGTTAACTGGCAGTAGCAAATTATATCTTTTATTTCAGGCATAAGTATTTTAGATAAAGAGCTGCACCATGATCGCATGATACGCCGGTGGCTTTTTCAAAGAATAAAGTTTCATAACTCCTCAATGTCATATCAGAAAACTAAAGGGGGGGGGGGGGGGGGGGGGGGGAGGTTATTTTAATAGATATACTCCGAAACGTAAAATCTAAAATTTATGAAAATCAAAAGGGAGCTTACGTCAATAGATATAAACAATTCACCAAAGTTTCATGAATACTGCTTCTAGCATTTTTGAGTTATTCTCCGAAAACTGGAAAAATTCCCCTTTTTGATGAATAAAACCCCATAACTAGGAAACGTAAATTCTAAAATTTATAAAAAACGAAAGGGAGCTCACAGCAATAGATTTAAACAATTCACCAAAGTTTCTTGCAAATTGGTGAAAGTTTTTTTGAGTTATTGTCCGAAAACTGGAAAATCCCCCTTTTTTAATGAATAAAACCCCATAACTCGGAAACGTATATTCTAAAATTTATAAAAATCAAAAGGGAGCTCACAGCAATAGATATAAACAATTCACCAATGTTTCATGCAAATTGGTTTAAGCGTGTTTGAGTTATTGTCCGACATGTTGACAATGGACAGACAGAGGGACGGTCAACGGTATACCATAATATGTCCCGTATGTCTATCATATTTGTTTTTCGTAAGTTGTTTTGTTATAAATTAGGTAATTTGTTTTCACAATTGAATTGTTTCATATTTTTCATGTCGGAGTCTTTTATAGCCGACTATACGGTATGGGTTTTTTCATTGTGGAAGGCCTTACGGTTGCCTTCAATTGCTTACATCCACTTCATTTGAACTTTAGTGGATAGTTGTCTCAATGGCAATCATACCACATCTCTTTATTTTTATATATGTGGACATATATTTTCGTAACAATATGATAGTTATCTCTTTTTACAAGAATTTTTTTTATACAAGTTTGTATAACGTATTATCATTAACATTTGTTAAACAGTAGTGTATTATCTTAAATATAAAGTAGAGAAAAAACATTAAATGAACAATGAAAAAAATGAATCTAAACTTGACTTTTAATGTAGCCATTTGTCATGTTATTTAAATAATTTTCACAACACATAAAAACGGACAAAAGGAATTTCAAAATTTCCACACTGCACAACAGACAACAACAATGTTTTAGTTGCCTTTATTTCATAGTACTTGGCTTATGTTTTGATATCCTTAATTCTTAGCCCTTTTATCTTAAATATATTATAAAACGAATATAATTTAATTTATAATAATTTTGATAATTTTGATAGTAATAAAATAAAAATAACATTTATATATGATTTACCTCTTATGATTTTTTTTTAATTTTACCATTAAGTTATATTTTCTAGAATTTTTAAAAAGAAATTTGTATTCGTTTCCTGTTTTATTGACTTGTAAAACAACGATAAACATAAGACTTTTCAGGTACAAAATATGAAACAAAATTGTCAACCTGTGGCAGTAAAATTACACACCTGGATGACCACCTGTCAATTGGCTCAACAGGTAGTAATATTCAACTTCCCCACAAGTGCATGGTTTATGACTCCCAATTAATGCCTGACATCCAATGTCAGACATAGAGGATGCTGATGATTTATCAGACTATGTCTTAGTGTGTACTGTACCATGTTTGATTTTCGGGCTCGTTTTTTACTAAAATTATGCAGAATAAAGCAATAGGGTATTTGACAAAATGTTGAGTGATATACATGTACGACCTTGGAGAATGTCAACCGGAAGTCACCTTAATGATACCGGAAGTAACAATTTTTTTTTAATGGAAACCAGGAAACCATATATTTCTTTTAATAGGCATAAATAAACCTATCATTTAAAACCAGTAGTGACCTTTTAAAAACCAATAGAAGTTAATGATCCCTTCCATTTCCGGCAATAGTATAGAGATACCATATATTTGTTTGAATCAGGGTGAATAAATCTATCACAGGATCGTGAAGGGAGAAACTTATTATTTCCATTATTTCAGGCAAAAGTATATAAAAACCCTATATTTTTAGAACCAGTGTAAACAAGTGAATTTGTGAGCTACTGCTCACTAATGATACCCCCGCCCCGCTAAAAGTATAAGGTAAACAGAAATTTGTTGAGTGATGAATCTGAAAACTCATCACACGGTATAGCTGACTCATATTAACCCTGAAACCAAATTTCAGAAATCCTTGTAATGTAGGTCCCGAGAAAGATGCGACGAAAAATATTCATGGGACGGACGGACGGACTGACGGATGGACGGATGGACTGACGGATGGACAGACAGAAGTAAAAAAGTATACCCCCACTTTTTTAAAGCGGGGGTATAATAAAGCTATCAGAGGAGATCAGAAGTGAGATGTTCTTAACCGGAAAAAAACACATTGTCTCCATTATTTCAGGCAAACGTATATACTTTTCTGTAGCTTGTATGCAGACATTTGTTAAGATCACGTGACGGTCAGTCTTTGAAAATTCTTTTAATCTGTACTCAAATTCACATCTTCATGTGTGTACTTTGAGTTTTTGACGGCATGATGGTGTATTTCTGATCATTTAAAACAAATTATACACATCTTACGGTGGTTTAAAACGGCAGTGCTGGTGGATATACACCTAATCGCTATTTGTCCGCCATTACTGGATATCACAAAGGTTCCCGTAAAATTTTGACGTCATAATACAAAATATCTGACGCAACAATGGTAAAGTGATTGTTGTATGACGTCAATAGTTCAAGCGGGACAGATTCTCGGGTTCACCCGGACAGATTTCCAAATAGCGGTAAGGTGTATTGACGGATTTGAGTCATATTCATAAAAAAAAAATATAAAAAAACAAGCATTCTGAGAGTATTGCATGTATTGTACTGGAACACAATGCTAGCTTGATATATAACTTGTCATGGTGTAAACTATGTAACAAATATCAAGTCAATATCTTCAAGCATCAGCTGCATGACCAAAACTAGAGGCTCTCAAGAGCCTGTGTCGCTCACCTGTATCGACTGTTGTTTTGGAAATCATGTAAAATAAGGTTAAAATCATAATTAATAGTATTAGATACTCTAATAATGATTGAGGCCAAGTTTGGTTTAATTTGGCCCAGTAGTTAAATTAAAAACAGCTCATCCCATTGTAGTTTTACAATACTTACTGACGAACCCTTGTCATTATTCAAATACGTTTTCAAGTTGTGACCATTTGAAGTTGTTCTTTTTACAATTTTCCCTTAAGACTTCTATAGTAAACCCCTATGTTCTATTATTAGCCATGGTGGCTATGTTGGTTGGATGACAGAGTCATCGGATACATTTTTCAAACAAGATACCCTATTGAAAATTGTGGCTAATGTTAATTCTATTTGACCCAGTAGATTAAGTGGAGAAGATTTTTGTTAAAGATAACAAAAATTTACGAAAAATTGACTATAAAGGGCTATAAACTCCTTAAGGGGTCACTTTTTAGCCATAGCAGCCATCTTGGTTGATAGGCAGGGTCATCGGATACATTTTTTAAAACTAGATACCCTACGGATGATTTAGGCTAAGTTTGGTTTAATTTTGCCCAGTAGTTTTAGAGGAGAAGATATTTGTAAAAGACTACAAAAAATTTACGAAAATCGTGAAAAATTAACTTTAAAGGGCAATAACTCCTTATGGGGTCAATTGACAATTTTGGTCATGTTGACTTATTTGTAAATCTTACTTTGCCGAACAATTTTGATGTTTACAGTTTATATCTGTATCTATTATAATATTCAAAATAAAAACCAAGAATTGCTAAATTTCCTTAATTTACCAATTCAGGGGCAGCAACCCATCAACGGGTTGTCTCATGCGTCTGAAAATTTCAAGGCAGATAGATCTTGACCTGATAAACATATTCACCCCACGTCAGATTTGCTCTAAATGCTTTAGTTTCAGAGATATAAGCCAAAAACTGCATTTTACCCCCATGTTCTATTTTTAGCCATGGCGGCCATCTTGGTTGATGACCCGGGTCATCGGATACATTTTTTAAACTAGCTACCCTAAGGATAATTTAGGTTAAGTTTGTTTGTATTTGGCCCAGTAGTTTCAGAGGAGAAGATTTTTGTAAAAGTTAACAGACAAGGACGACGGACGCCAAATGATGAGAAAAGCTCACTTGGACCTTTTGGGCCAGGTGAGATAAAAAGTGTGAAAAACTGATTATATGAGTGAATTTCAAAGTCCAACGACCATAACTTTGCACAAAATCATCAGACCAGAACAAATTCAAACTTGATCTGTAACTTGTCAAAATAAAACTATATATATACCAATTATTAAACCTATCTTATCAAGCATGATGAAAAAAAGTGTGAAAAACTGATTATTTGAGTGAATTTCAAAATCCAACGACCATGACTTTGCACAAAATCATCAGACCAGAACAAAATTCAAACTTGATCTGTAACTTGTCAAAATAAAACTAAATATATACCAATTATTAAACCTATCTTATCAAGCATGATGAAAAAAAGTGTGAAAAACTGATTATTTGAGTGAATTTCAAAGTCCAACGACCATAACTTTGCACTAAATCATCAGACCAGAACAAAATTCAAACTTGTTCTGTAACTTGTCAAAATAAAACTAAATATATACCAATTATTAAACCTATCTTACCAAGCATGATGAAAAAAAGTGTGAAAAACTGATTATTTGAGTGAATTTTTTAAGTCCAAGGACCATTACTCTGAACAAAATCATCAGACCAGAACAAAATTCGAACTTGATCTGTAACTTGTCATGATAAAACTATTTATACCAATTATTGAATCCATATCTTCATGTATGACGAAAGAAAGTGCAGAAAACTGACTATTGAGTGAATTTTCTTAAGTCCAAGGACCATTACTCTGAACAAAATCATCAGACCAGAACAAAATTTGAACTTGATCTGTAACTTGTCATGATAAAACTATATACCAAATATCAAATCAATATCTTCAAGCATAAGGAAAAAAAGGTTGGAAAACTGATTTGCCGGACTGACGAATAGACAGACAGACAGACAGAGAACCAGACAGACAGACAGACAGACAGACAGAGTCCAAACCTAAAGTCCCCTTCAACTTCGTCGGTAGGGGACTAAAAATAGACAGGATTTTTTTTTACAAAAATCAGGGTACAATAAATAGTAAATGAATCCACAATATTAGCATAACTTAAATGATGCATTATGATATTGTACATTTCTGTTTCTAGATAAGGTAGGTGCATGGTATGTATATTTGTATAGTACCCAAAAAGTCAAGAGACAAGTGCTTTTGGTATGGGTCTTGAGCTATATTTATTTTTGTATTTGCTACTTTTCTGCTTTTTATCCAAATAGGCAAAACATCCATATGGACTGCCACCATGGACTAATAGTTGGTCAGTCACTAGGTCAGCTAAAATGTTGATACCTTATTATGACCACACGAATACAAAAACACAAAAAAAGCTGATAATATTTTTATTACAGGATATCAGATTTGTTCCATTAACAGTACACAGTTAAGGTATATTTCAAATACAGTCAAACCTGTATGTAAAGGTCACCCTAGGGACCAGAGAATACAGACCTTTCAAGACAGGTGACCTTTTAAATGAGGTTCACCATACATACGTATCACTACAGTGAGATTAAAATAGGCCGATCTGACATGACAGGTTTTTGTTTAAAAGATGTGAACTTTACATAATAAACTGTTAACACAGAGATATGTCTCGCCTTTTTGTAATTTTGATAATGCAAATGTTGAAATTAAAATTGCAATACTTTAACATGTAAGTTATGCAAATATTCAAAGTCAATGAACCATGACTGAAGGTACATGGCTAAACAATCTCCATGGACATGAGATGTGCCAATGCTAATACAACTTCATACCAAATACCAATGACTTATCATGAGTTTTTTTTCATTTAAACAAACCTAAACACAAACATTAACTTGTAAACTATGTAAAAGTTTCAAAGTCAATGAACCATGATGAGGGGTGGGGCTATATAATCTCCATGGAGACGAGACTTGCAAATGCCAATACATTTGCACACCAAATATCATTGACTTAACATTAGTGGTTCATCTTAAACTGATCTAATCACAACAAATACATGTAAACTAAGCAAAAGTTTCAAAGTCAATAGACCATGAGGGTGCAGGGCCAAATATTCTCCATGGAAATGAGATGCGCTAATGCTTATACAACTGCATACCAATTAACATTGACCTACCACTAATGGTTCCCCTTAAACTGACCTAATCGCAAACAAATACATGTAAATTAAGCAAAAGTTTCAAAGTCAATAGACCATGACTGAGGGGGCAAGGCCAAATAATCTCCATGGAATTGAGATGTGCCAATACTAATACAACTGCATACCAAATATCATTGACCTACCACTAGTGGTTCTCCATAATCTGACCTAGTCACAAACTAATACATTGTTGATGCTGGTGCCACCGGAAACAGCATACCTATGTTTGGCTTTTTGACTCCGTCAAGGCGAGACAAAAATGAGAAGCTGTGGTAAGATTGCCAACTCTCCACCAGACGAAATGACATAGAAGTTAACAACTGTATGTCACTAAACGGTCTTCAACAATGAGCAAAACCCATACTGGTTATAGCAAGTATGACTGTAGCTATACTATCTTTATTCACTAAGCCATGAAATTAAGCATCAACAAAAATAGAATTTTTCTTTCGATTCAAAAAAGTTTTCACCCAAGAAAATTAATGAATCCAAAATAGGGATTCAAGGTTTAATACAATCATCAATATCACATGTCAGTACCTTTAGAAGTTCCTATGAAACAATATTTGGTACATCAATAGACAAATAGCACCTCACTAAAAAAATGACTACAAATAATTTGTATAGACTGCCAAAATGAGCTGAATTACATGTTAGTTGCTTGTATAACATATTTCTATCACATGGAATGATTCTGACATCATAAATTACACAACTGATATCACAAATGTAAAACAATTAAAAATAGAAAACTACCTTATTGATGTACACGTATAATTTTACACAAAACTCTGGAAGACCTGCCTCCAAGCTACTATTTTTAAGTACATGGACAACAGATTATAACAAAAGAATGTACTTAGTACTAAGTTACAGTTAATATCCACAAGAATATTGAAAAAAAAATCATTCCACATGCTGTATCTTAAAGATTCTGCCCAGGTTTCATGACATTCCACGAAATTTTATCAAAGTTATTGATGTCTTCAACAAATTAAACGCAGTGTGCATCTAAATGATAACTGCAAAAAATAAGTATTATTAGTAAAATAAGGAAAAAAGAAAAATAAAAAAAAACAATACTGGACCAAAAACCAAACATAAATTACTACACACAATCATGTTGCTAAAAAATTAAAATTGTCTTAAACTAACAAAACTTAATCTAAAACAAATGGAATAAAATAATTGAACTTGATGAAAAACACTTAAAATGAGTGATAAACACACAATATTGTATCTGTTAACAATGAAAAGTTTTAGAATTAACATGAAAGTATAACTTGCATGTCTGTGATTCTGGGGTTATTTCCCAGTAATACTAATGGAACCAATAATTCTAAAATTATGAAAGCAAACCTTTAGGGACCAGGCGCATATCCAGGATTTGGTGTTAGGGGGTGGGGTGTGCTCCTGAGAATTACAAATTAGAGGACCATATTTTGACAAAAAAATGGCTGTAATTTTACCTATAAATAACATTTTTTTGAAAGGGGAGGGGGGCACACACCTGGGGTCAACTTATGTTCTTCAAAAATGGCTCTCTACAATGTATTACTCAAAATCACAAGTTTATAAAATTAAGAAAAAATTTAACATAGAGGCAGTTTTAACTATACATAAAAAGGTAAGGTGTAAAAATTTATTTAATAGGTATAGAACATTTATACCATTTTGATTTAGAAAACAGAAAATTATTGAAATTAAAAAGAAATTTCCTTCCCTAAAAAACAATATGATGTGCATGGACCTGCAAAACCTGACAGAAAATTTAACAACCTAATATTTTAAATGATAAGTTGCTTATTATAAGACTTACATAATAAAACCAGGAATATAATTATTGTTTAAGGATGAAATATATAATAAGAATAATTACATTGAAAACATTTTCATACCATTACTCCAAACCTGAGGGGTTACATTAGATGTCTTTCATTTGTATGCAAATTTGTTTGCCATTACTTAAAATCACACAAGTTCCCGCAAAATTTTGCATCATAATTTAAAACATTTGACGTCATAATCAAAAAGTGATTGTTACATGACGTCAGAAAGTTATAATAGGACCCTCATGCAAATGATATCTAAATAAAATGCTTGACATATGGAAAAGATTTCTTTAAAAACATGTGCCATGGTGTGCATGGAACCTTTACTAACACATTGCAATACATACCAAAAATTTGTTAGTGTAGACAGATCTAGGGTCATTCTCATATAATCCTGCTAAATACCCAAAAGGTTATATATGTCTATTCACCAAAATGTGACAAATCAGAGTAATTAATAACTTGACGTTACCATGGTTCTATCTGAATTTTTTATTATAATAAAATGTATTATAAACGGGGTGCTATAAGTTTATGGAAAACAGTGCTATTTTTAAATTTCATTGTGCTATATGAAAATACTGGGAAAACCCTGACACTCCTTGGTCCTTGATACAAATAAAAAAATATATACTAAATGCATAACACAAACAAAATAGATATCAACAACATCCTCCCTTTTTCTCTGGCGTCATTGCTGTACTTTCCCCTAAGTCAACTGTCCCACGGTTTTTATTTTTCATTTTTATCCGTTCTACATCTGACAATGGTAGGCAATGTCCAAATATATATTCAAACACCTCGTCCACATTTATTCCTTCAAGACTAGAGGTTTCAAAATATGGATCATGTTTCAACTTGGCATACTCAACATTAGGATTTATCTCCCTTGAATATTTCCTGGCTTCATCAACAGTAACTTTACGTTTACCAGGATTTAGTAAGTCTAATTTAGTTCCTACAATAACCTTAAAACAATTATCTTCTGTTGCTTGATCAACCAGAGGAACAAATCTCGATCTGAAAAAAAAATTTCATGCTTGAGTAATTCTCATTGAAATTTCTTTGTGTTGTTTTAGAAATTCAATTTTGAAAAATATGACTTGTTTGCTGTTTAAACGTTAAACTCAGGGTTTCCAAAACAGTCATGTTTGCTAGACAAATCTGTCAGAATAACACTGAACCAGACTTGTAGTGTAATGATTAAGAAACACTGCTGGAGGAGTTTTTATTTCCCGAGGGTATCAACAGCCCAGTAGTCAGCACTTCTGTGTTGACATGAATTATCATTGATATGGTCATAATTATAAATTAACTGTTTACAAAACTTTACATTTTTGAAATACTAATGCTTTTCTACCTCAGGAATAGATTAGGCCACAATTAAAAATATTTCAGTTTGCCCACGACCCATGATGACTGGGTGTGGGTAGGTAGGTAGGCAAATTCTTTTTTTTTTATCAGAATTTGCATGAAAATATTAAAACAGTATATCTTTTTTTTCCGTCAAATCTTTGTAGAGACAATCTAAAGCTATGAAAAACTGTCTGCCATTTTCACATGTTTTACTTCTTTACAGGGATGTCACTAGGTTTTGAAGTAGCAGGATTAATAATTAAAGTAGCAGGCAAGGATTGTGGACGTCATAGACGTCTAGTGCGACAAGCTTGCTCGTCGCCCATCACAGCGAGTTTTTTTTTTCTAAAATGGTGCAAAAATCCTGCATTCTGGGGGCTCCTGAACTCTAATTTAGTCCTAATCAAACACCATTTTTTTTAATGATGATAAGGTAAATGAGCAGCAAGATGGTCACATATTTTCTATAAAGTTGATCACATAAATATTATTATCACTATAACAAGACTTTCAGCTAACAAGTAATTGAAGTTGTTTTAGGAAAATGATGAAGGATGACTCTGTAAGACATGGTGATCATTCAGGAAAAGATTCAAATTTGAATTTATTAGTGGAAAATATTTTTAGTTTAACTGTAGACATGCAATTATTCAAATAATTCGAACCCATAGACATTTTTTTTTATTTCTCAGTATTAATAATTTCACATACTTATTACAATAAATCAAATGATGAATTGGACTGTTGCAGGCAAAAAGGTGAACTCTTTAAGGATGTACTTTGGTGAAATTAGAAAAATGTAGAATTTAAAATTGATACTATAAGTCAGAAGACTTCAAGAGCATTTAAGTTAAGAAGCAAACTAATGGAAAGAGAAGAAATCTACAATCTGCTTAAATTTTGGTATATGACCTTTTATGAGTTATTAATTGAAGTATTATATATGGAAAAAAAATGGGGGTCATGGGGCAAAATATTTTACCCTGTATCGTAGGAAAAAACCAGAGTCCAAACATCTGACAGAAATTCCAAAACCTGACCTAAGTACATTCTTAAATGCATAATCATGCAGGGCTCACACTACTTCAGAATCATAGGGAGAAGTGACTTCTCTTTTTGAAACTGATAGGGAGAAGTGCTCCTTTGCACACTGTGCTACAATGTTTGGTTTTTACTACCTATAGTACAAAGGGTCATATGTAAATAATGTTCTTTTTATATTGTTCAATTCATATCTGAGTATACAATTAAAGTAAAAGTTCAAATTCAAAGTTGTTTAAGTTTAGGTTCTTGTGAGAAACTACCAACTAAATATCTAGCACTAAAAAGATTTTTTTTTATGACAAAAAGATAAAGAAATTATAATATATAAATCACAATTCAATTAAAAAACTATCTTGTTTATCATGTTTATGAAATTCAGTGTTTCTCATCAAAAGATATACAAAGTTAAGCTGGGCCATATATATTGATATTAGTATTATAGTCCCAGAGTTAATTTAGCAAGTTTAATCAATATTTTGAAACAATCCATATATATGGAATTATATACATTAATCAAGTAAATCTAACAAATAGTCTGTTAATGCGTGTGGAATGCGCAATTTTTCCATTTGGGACCAATTTCCTTGTCAGCTGTTCCATTCATGCGTCCGTAGTTATTATTGTAAAAATACGGATTTCGGTCATAGCTGGTCCGTTTCCGATCCGTAGTTAGAAAACAGTTAATGGCGGATGTAGAAAATTTACAAAAATAAACGATGTTTGACAAGCTATTTGGAAAGGAATATAACGTTTTTAATGCAATAAATGGATTATATATTAAAAACATTTACTGGAGGCAATTTTTATCACGTTCAAATGAAGTAACAAACTTATTTTGTCGCCGAAAGTTTGATTGATGTACGATCTCGTGTAACAAGTACCGGAAGTGAATGAAGTGATAAAAAGTTGTTTTTTATTAAATAATCTGCTTCACACTGTAAAGTCAATGCTTAAATCTCTGTTCTTCAGAAAATGAATCGTTTATGTCTGAATTTCTTTAATTATCAATGTTTCATAGACTTGGTAAAAAATGAAAACTTTGTGAAAATATTATTTTTGACAATTTTGCAGTAGCGGCGCCAAAGCAGAAGTAACCGTTCGTTAAATCAGAAGATAAAAACCGAGAACATCGAATATCTATTAACTGCGTCTAGTACACACTTTCTTTTAATCTTATTCACAGTTACTTTCAAACGCAAAGACGACGAACATTAAGTTTTAAACAATGACGGAGCGGACACGAAAAAGATCCGAAAAAAAAAAAAATTCGTCAAAAAAACGGCAAAAAAAGAATTTGAGTTGGCTGGGTTTTTTTGGGTCGGTCGCGTTTGGGCAAACATACAATATTTTTATTTTGGCCTTACCTTAGCTGTATTTGGCAAAACTTTTAGGAATTCAATGCTCTTAAACTTTGTACTTTATTTGGCCTTTTTAACTTTTTTTGATTCAAGTGCCACTGATGAGTCTTTTGTAGACGAAACGCGTGTCTGGCGCAAATACAAAATTTCTATCCTGGTATCTATGATGATAGACAAAAGAAGATGTGGTATGAGTGCCAATGAGACAACTCTCCATCCAAGTCCAAATTTATAAAAGTAAACCATTATAGGTCAAAGTACGGTCTTCAACAAGGAGCCTTGGCTCACACCAAACAGCAAGCTATAAACGGCCCCAAAAATTACTAGTGTAAAACCATTCAAACGGAAAAACCAACGGTCTAATCTATATAAAAAACGAGAAACGAGAAACACTTATCAGGGGACTTATTGAAATAAGTGATTTTTAAATCACTTTTTTAAGTAGCAAATACGAAGTTTTGTCACAAATTGTGATTTTGTAGTTTTACCAAAATTTTAAACCACATAGGTTTAGATAATATCTTATCATTAGTAAAATTGAAAAAAAATGAACTTTTTGCTTCTTTTAAATAGAAGGTTTATGCCTTTGATGAAATCATTTAGCTGCAAATTCTATTTTAGTTGAAAAAATGCTATAATAATGGCTTTACATAATGAACTGATACTTTCTTAACAGATTTTTCCCAGCAGTGGGAGTATTTTTCCTGTAAAATTCAAGGTTTCATCTTACAGATTATGTAATAAAATTCTACTGTTCGCGATGAAAATTTCACTGTTCGGGGGTGTTGAAATTAGTGGGGGGTTATTAAAATAATGATACTTAAAGAAGTGATTTTTTGGAAGGAAATTGAGGTATGATACTTAAACAAGTGATTTTTTTGTCATTATCCTAGATTCATTACAAGGTCATCACCTGACATGACCCGGTCCTCCTATCAACACAGATGTTGGTTCTGATAATTTTAGCAACATTATTAGTCCCTGGATCATTAGTATTCTATATTTAAAGCTACAATAAAATTAAATCACTTAGTCTAGTGATTAATTTGTACTACTTAAATAAGTGATTATTAAAGAAAGACAACTCTTACTTCCAACCTTTATGGACATAATGTTACTTGAATCAGTGATTTAGAAAATCACTCATTTAAGTAAGTCCCCTGACTGCTAATGAACCACATCAACAAACGACAACTACTGAACATCAGATTCCTGACTTAGGACAGGTGCAAACAATTGCAGTGGGTTTAAACATTTGAATGGTACCAAACCTTCACCCTTATCTGAAACAATAGTGTAACATCACAACATAGAAAGACACACTATAAAATATCAATTGAAATGGCTTAACTCATTCAAAAGACATATTAACACCAGTGAATATGAGTTTATTTAGAAGTTTAGGCCATCATTTTGGATAGACAGGTTTCCCTGAGACAGACATATGTTTTCTGGTTCTATGAGTGACATAAAGACTACTGTGGATTCATTTATTTTCGTGGGTACCAATTTTCGTGGATTAAGGCAAACTTACATGTTCCTGGATATCTAATTTCGTGGTTTTGCAGAAGTCTGCATACAAGCCTATAGAACATTTGTTATTCGTTGAACATTTAATTTCTTGGTTGACCTGTACCCACGAAATCCATGAAAATTAGTATCCAACGAATAATAATGAATCCACAGTAATTACTGTAAAAAGAAACCCTTATCAAATACTCTGTCATAGAAACAGTTAATGCTTCATTATTTAGTGTTGCTCAGTCTTTAGTTTTCAATGTTGTGTTTTGTATACTGTTGTTTGTCTTTTGATCATTTTTCATTTTTTTGTCATGGCATTGTCCGTTTGTTTTTTCGACTTATTGAATTTAAATATATCCCTTTTGTATCTTTTGTCTCTCTTTTACTAACAAGGTTTAATTGGTTTTTAGACAGCTACAATGTACCTAATTATCTGACAGGTTAAAAAGTATCAGACAAAGATAGTTCTTTTTTTAATGGCTATCATGGTTGACTGCTTTGCAAGGAAATAGTTCAGCAATTAATGATTTAGTTTGTCAAAACTGATAATGCAAACGATTTTTAGCCAAGAAACCACAGAACCACATGTTTACAAATGTACAAGTGTGTGTATAAGTGTAAAATGTATCTGCAAGAAGATATGTTCTGTCTACTGATATGTGATTTCATCAAGCAATTTAGTCGCCTTTTTAAGTTATAATTGGAATTTCTGAGGAAAGCATGAAAATTTTAAGAAGTAAGATCAAACAAACAACACATATATGGGGGGGGGGGGGGGGGGGTAGGACCTTTATCGGGACTCCGGGATCGGGTGTTTTTAAGCTCTGGATTTCAGGATTGATCCTTTTGGGATCTGGGAATTCTTTTTTCGAATTTCGGGATTTAAATTTTTTAAATTCGGGACCTCAGGATTCCATGTTTTTAAGCCCGGGATTTCGGGATCAGGACCCCTCCTACCCCCCCCTATATATTATAACAAAAATAATCAACCGGGCAGGGAAAGTATAAATCAGCTCAGATTTCGAAAAAAACATTGTAACTATATTTATATCATTACAAAACATATAAAAATTGAGGAATTTGGTATATTTCTATCTTGAAGAAAATGATAATTTTGCTAATCATAATCTAAAAGAACCCTAGGGCTTTGTGTCATTTTTTACCATTATTTTTCAGTGAAAGTCCAAATTCAACACCCTTCATCCATGTCATCCCACCTTGTAGAACCCAACTTTTGTGTTAATTATTTATTAATGTTAATAGTCTCCCCTCCTCCTGAATATCTATGAAATACCTGCCACTGGATGTTAAGCAAGCAACAATCAATCAATCAAATAGTTATTTGTTTACACTTTATATTATTTGTATAAATACTCACTTTAGAGTTTCAAAGGTGTTTTCAATACATAAGTCAAATGCCAGGATAGCTGCCCCAGCATTTCTACAATAAAATGACGATAGCCCTGAAAATCTCTCATCTCCAGCAGTGTCCTACAAAACAAGTACAAACGAACTATAAAATTATTTTGAAATCGAAAGATATCATATTCTTAATGATTAATACAGGCAGATATTATTTTTATGACAAAATTTCCTTCAACATTCAAGAACCTTAACTTAATCAATCGTACGAAAGTAGCTGACATTACAGTTTATGGTTACATTAACAAGCATGAAGACAAAAAAGTGTGGAAAACTGATTATTTAAGTGAATTTTCTAAGTCCAAGGACCATAACTCTGCACAAAATCATCAGACCAAAACAAAATTCAACCTTGATCTGTAACTTGTCATGATCAAACTATATACCAATTATCAAATCAATATCTTCAAGCATGACAAAAAAAACTGTGGAAAACTGATTATTTGGGTGAATTTTCTAAGTCCAAGGACCATAACTCTGCACAAAATCATCAGACCACAACAAAATTCGAACTTGATCTGTAACTTGTCATGATAAAACAATACAACAAATATCAAATCAATATCTTCAAGCACGAAGAAAAAAAGTGTGGAAAACTGATTTGCCCGACAGACAGACAGACAGACAGACAGACAGACAAACAGACCGAGTGCAAACCTAAAGTCCCCTTTGACTTCGTCGGTAGGGGACTAATTAAGTTCTATAAACTGAAAAAAACAATACTTAAACATGTGGAAGTTTTCTATAGAATGTTGCTAAACAAAAACAAACTGAATTGTGAGCTATACCCCGCTATAAGTATTGGGTAAACAGGAATTGATCAGCAATGATGTAAACATGTATCACCATGATCACAGGGTATATAGCAACCTCACAAGAAGCTTGATTTTCTAATTTCTGAAAGCACTGATTTGTAGATTCAAAGAAAAATGCAACAAAAATTCCATTTTTGGGCAAGAAAATATTATAGTATTCAGCATGTTCAGTAAAAAGGAAGTGGTATAATTAGCAGACATATTTTTTTCCTTTTCATTCAGGATTCCAAATTAAAATTTTCAAATTAAGTTTGGTGGATATTTCATTTCTTCAGCATGATTCACTGTCTGCAACTATTCACAAAAAAATCTTGTAACTTTGGAACATCAACATGATTAATCAGAAAAATTTCTTAATCAAGATCCTTTCATCATGTTCATCAAGCCCAACATGCCCAATAGCAGTTTAAATTTAAAGTTTTGGAGTAAATCAATCTTACTGAATGAAAAAGTTGTACATAAGAATAAAATGTTCCAATGATCATGATGATGATATTTGAATACGGTAACAAATTAAAAACACAGTACGAGAAAATCACAAAAAAATCATACATACATGTAATTTGACTCATTGGCACTCATACCACATCTTCTTATATATAACATGTATAATTAACATGATTAACACATATAACTTACAAAAAATTTTAGTCAGGTGATGTTTTGTAAAAAGAATTGCATGAGTCAGGAGCCTTTAGTTCAGTGGTTGTCGTTTTTTTTCAAATCTGTCACTGATTTGTTTTTCGTAAATTGTTTTGTTATAAATTAGGCATTTAGTTTTTTCAATTGATTGTTTCATATTTCTCATGTGGGGTCTTTTACAAGTGTTTTATAGCAGACTTTACGGTATGGGGTTTTCTCATTGTTCAAGGCTGTCCAATTGCTCATACATGTAATTGCTTACATTCACTTCATTTGAATTTTGGTGAATAGTTGTCTCATTAGCAATCATACCACATCTCCTTATTCTTATATGCATATTCTAAACAGTGTTACTTACTAGTTACAATATATAGTTGCAAAATAGAATAATGGACAAAATGTGTAGAATAAAGGACAAAAAAAAATAAAGAACAGAGAATAATCAATGATAATGGGGTGCTAAAACATAAAGAATAGAGAATAACAGGCAAAATTTATAAAAAATAGAGGAAAATGAAAAAAATACAGAAATAAAGAAACCCCATCCAGACCCTAATCTTTTATTTCATTTGGAATCATCAATCAACACATTTCAATTTGTTACTTTAAGCCTCCTCATATAGATTTTTAGTCAGCATTGAATATTTGACATGTGTGGCATGCTAGAGAAAATCCGGCTTCATCATGTCCAAGAACTTTGTTAGGTACATGTATGTACATATTTATATAAAAAGTTCAGAATTTTCTTGTCTTAAATAGAAATTAGACTTACCCAAACAGCAAAATTATATGGTCCCCATTGTTTAAACAGAAATTAGACTTACCCAAACAGCAACATTTAATATATGGTCCCCATTGTTTTAAATAGAAATTAGACTTACCAAAACAGCAAAATTATATGGTCCCCATTGTTTAAACAGAAATTAGACTTACCCAAACAGCAACATTTAATATATGGTCCCCATTGTTTTAAATAGAAATTAGACTTACCCAAACAGCAACATTATATGGTCCCCATTGTTTTAAAAAGAAAGCTGCTCCAATGGTCTAAAAAAGGTAAGACATGAGATAAAATTAGAAAAATCACTAATTGCATGCAAGACAAGAATTTCGATCATGTCTAGTAATTGTAATTCACAACTATAAACACCAATGCTGTAGTATATGATTAGATCTGTTCAAGCTGGTAGGCAACCCAAAAAAAAGGAGGTACTTGTAGACCTAGGGCAAGGAACAAGTCAGGAGCCTGTAATTCAGTGGGTGTAGTTTGTTTCTGTAAATCATATTGTTTTTTGTTTATTGTATTGTACATAAATCAGGCCGTTAGTTTTTTTGTTTGAATTTTTGTACATTTGTCAATCTGGGGCCTTTTATAACTTACCATGCAGTATGAGTTTAGCTTATTGTTAAAGGTCTCAGTAACCATTGGTTGTTAAGTTTTACGTCATTTGGTCTCTGGTGGAGAGTTGTCTCATTGGTAATCATACCACATCTTCTTAATTTTACATATTAAAACAACTGTTAAACTTTAATCATGTTAATGGTGTGTTTATTTGTTCATAAAATATTAACATGATTAGGTGCCCATGTTGACCAACATCATGAACACGGTGTTCATACAATATAAAAAGCCCAAGTTGACCAACATGGTGTTCATACAATATAAAAAAGCCCAAGTTGACCAACACGGTGTTCATACAATATAAAAAGCCCAAGTTGACCAACATGGTGTTCATACAATTTAAAAAGCTCAAGTTGCCTAACATGGTGTTCGTAAAATAAAAAGAGCTCAAGTTGCGTAAAAAACATGTTGCACAAGCTATAAACTGATCTAATGATAAAATGCTTCGCTGGGCGCAGCTTGATACGACCGCAGAGGTCGAACCCTGAACAGTTGGGGCAAGTATGGACACAACATTCAAGCTTGATACAGCTCTGAATTTGGATTGTGATTAAATATTTGACACAGCATAGGTTTCTGACACAGAAAGAATGTGGTCTAAGAACTTCAATTTTTTTAATTTACCTATTATGGTCCAATGTCCAAAATCAAAATACATGGTTAGATTCAGCATATCAAAGAACCTCATATATTCAATTTTTGTTGAAATCAAACAAAGTTTAATTTTGGACCCCAACTTGGACAAACTTGAAAACTGGTCCCATAATCAAAAATCTAAACACATGTTTAGATTCAGCATATCAAAGTACCCCAAGAATTCAATTTTTGTTAAAATCAAACTAAGTTTAATTTTGGACCCTTTGGACCTTAATGTAGACCAATTTAAAAAACGGGACCCAAAATTAAAAATCAAAATACACGGTTAGATTTGGCATATCAAAGAACCCCAATAATTCAATTTTTGATGAAATCAAACAAAGTTTAATTTTGGACCCTTTTGACCTCAATATGAACCAATTTGATAGCGGGCCCACAAATAAAAAATCTAAATACATGGTTAGATTCAGCATATCAAAGAACCCCATATATTCAATTTTTGTTGAAATCAAACAAAGTTTAATTTTGGACCCCAATTTGGACCAACTTGAAAACTGGGCCAAAAATCTAAAATCTAAATACATGTTTAGATTCAGCATATCAAAGAACCCCATATATTCAATTTTTGTTGAAATCAAACAAAGTTTAATTTTGGACCCCAACTTGGACCAACTTGAAAACTGGGCCCATAATCAAAAATCTAAACACATGTTTAGATTCAGCATATCAAAGAACCCCAAGAATTCAATTTTTGTTAAAATCAAACTAAGTTTAATTTTGGACCCTTTGGACCTTAATGTAGACCAATTTAAAAAACGGGACCCAAAATTAAAAATCTAAAAACACAGTTAGATTTGGCATATCAAAGAACCCCAATAATTCAATTTTTGATGAAATCAAACAAAGTTTAATTTTGGACCTTTTGACCTCAATATGAACCAATTTGATAGCGGGCCCAAAAAATAAAAAATCTAAATACATGGTAAGATTCAGCATATCGAAGAACCCCATATATTCAATTTTTGTTGAAATCAAACAAAGTTTAATTTTGGACCCCAATTTGGACCAACTTGAAAACTGGGCCAAAAATCTAAAATCTAAATACATGTTTAGATTCAGCATATCAAAGAACCCCATATATTCAATTTTTGTTGGAATCAAACAAAGTTTAATTTTGGACCCCAACTTGAAAACTGGTCCCATAATCAAAAATCTAAACACATGTTTAGATTCAGCATATCAAAGAACCCCAAAAATTCAATTTTTGTTAAAATCAAACTAAGTTTAATTTTGGACCCTTGGGACCTTAATGTAGACCAATTTAAAAAACGGGACCCAAAATTAAAAATCTAAATACACGGTTAGATTTGGCATATCAAAGAACCCCAATAATTCAATTTTTGATGAAATCAAACAAAGTTTAATTTTGGACCCTTTTGACCGCAATATGAACCAATTTGATAGTGGGCCCACAAATAAAAAATCTAAATACATGGTAAGATTCAGCATATCAAAGAACCCCATATATTCAATTTTTGTTGAAATCAAACAAAGTTTAATTTTGGACCCCAACTTGGACCAACTTGAAAACTGGGCCCATAATCAAAAATCTAAACACATGTTTAGATTCAGCATATCAAAGAACCCCAAGAATTCAATTTTTGTTAAAATCAAACTAAGTTTAATTTTGGACCCTTTGGACCTTAATGTAGACCAATTTAAAAATGGGACCCAAAATTAAAAATCTAAATACACGGTTAGATTTGGCATATCAAAGAACCCCAATAATTCAATTTTTGATGAAATCAAACAAAGTTTAAATTTGGACCCTTTTGACCTCAATATGAACCAATTTGATAGCGGGTCCACAAATAAAAAATCTAAATACATGGTTAGATTCAGCATATCAAAGAACCCCAAGAATTCAATTTTTGATGAAATCAAACAAAGTTTAATTTTGGACCCTTTTGACCTCAATGTGGACAAAGTTGATAACGGGGCCCAAAAATCAAAAATCTAAATACATGGTTAGATTCAGCATATCAAAGAACCCCATATATTCAATTTTTGTTGAAATCAAACAAAGTTTAATTTTGGACCCCGATTTGGACCAACTTGAAAACTGGGCCCATAATCAAAAATCTAAATACATGTTTAGATTCAGCATATCAAAGAACCCTAAAAATTCAATTTTTGTTAAAATCAAACTAAGTTTAATTTTGGACCCTTTTGACCTTAATGTAGACCAATTTAAAAAACGGGACCCAAAATTAAAAATCTAAAAACACGGTTAGATTTGGCATATCAAAGAACCCCAATAATTCAATTTTTGATGAAATCAAACAAAGTTTAATTTTGGACCTTTTGACCTCAATATGAACCAATTTGAAAGCGGGCCCAAAAAATAAAAAATCTAAATACATGGTAAGATTCAGCATATCGAAGAACCCCATATATTCAATTTTTGTTGAAATCAAACAAAAAAAAGTTTAATTTTGGACCCCAATTTGGACCAACTTGAAAACTGGGCCAAAAATCTAAAATCTAAATACATGTTTAGATTCAGCATATCAAAGAACCCATATATTCAATTTTTGTTGGAATCAAACAAAGTTTAATTTTGGACCCCAACTTGGACTAACTTGAAAACTGGTCCCATAATCAAAAATCTAAACACATGTTTAGATTCAGCATATCAAAGAACCCCAAGAATTCAATTTTTGTTAAAATCAAACTAAGTTTAATTTTGGACCCTTTGGACCTTAATGTAGACCAATTTAAAAAACGGGACCCAAAATTAAAAATCTAAATACACGGTTAGATTTGGCATATCAAAGAACCCCAATAATTCAATTTTTGATGAAATCAAACAGTTTAATTTTGGACCCTTTTGACCGCAATATGAACCAATTTGATAGTGGGCCCACAAATAAAAAATCTAAATACATGGTAAGATTCAGCATATCAAAGAACCCCATATATTCAATTTTTGTTGAAATCAAACAAAGTTTAATTTTGGACCCCAATTTGGACCAACTTGAAAACTGGGCCAAAAATCTAAAATCTAAATACATGTTTAGATTCAGCATATCAAAGAACCCCATATATTCAATTTTTGTTGAAATCAAACAAAGTTTAATTTTGGACCCCAACTTGGACCAACTTGAAAACTGGGCCCATAATCAAAAATCTAAACACATGTTTAGATTCAGCATATCAAAGAACCCCAAGAATTCAATTTTTGTTAAAATCAAACTAAGTTTAATTTTGGACCCTTTGGACCTTAATGTAGACCAATTTAAAAACGGGACCCAAAATTAAAAATCTAAATACACGGTTAGATTTGGCATATCAAAGAACCCCAATAATTCAATTTTTGATGAAATCAAACAAAGTTTAAATTTGGACCCTTTTAACCTCAATATGAACCAATTTGATAGCGGGTCCACAAATAAAAAATCTAAATACATGGTTAGTTTCAGCATATCAAAGAACCCCAAGAATTCAATTTTTGATGAAATCAAACTAAGTTTAATTTTGGACCCTTTTGACCTTAATGTAGACCAATTTGAAAACGGAACCAAAAATTAAGAATCTAAATACACGGTTAGATTCGGCATATCAAAGAACCCCAATAATTCAATTTTTGATGAAATCAAACAAAGTTAAATTTTGGACCCTTTGGACCTCAATGTGGACCAATTTAAAAACGGGGCCCAAAATCCAAAAACTTAATACACGGTTAGATTCAGCATATTAAAGAACCCCAAGAATTCAAGAATAAAATCCCATTGAAATTGATCAAGAAATAAGTAATTTATACGGAGTATCTTCTTTTGCACAATACTGTGCAATTGAATATTTCTTGCTATTGTGCAATACTGTACAATTGACAATTTCTTGCTATTGTGCAATATTGTGCTATTGGATATTTCTTGCTATTGCGCAATACTGTGCAATTGAAGATTTCTTGCTATTGCGCAATACTGTGCAATTGAAGATTTCTTGCAATTGTGCAATACTGTGCAATTGAAAATTTCTTGCTATTGCACAATACTTATTATATAATAATTTACACATCCTGTTTGGTGTGTATCTCCTACCATATCATTATTATTTGCTTTTAAATATTAATCAGAAATAACCAACTTAAAATGGAAAATTTTAAAAGAAAAAAAAAAGGAAAAAAAGAAAAAAAAAGAAACCCCCCCCCCCCCCCCAAATTTTTTGAACCCCCTTATGATTCATCACCCCCAAACTCAATCCAAGCCTTCCCTTTGTGGTATGGTACCTTGCAGTACAATTTCAGAGAGATCCATACACTTGAACACAAGTTATTGTCTGGAAACTAGAAAAATGCTTATTTTTGGCCCCTTTTTGGCCCCTAATTCCTAAACGTTTCGGGCAATTACCCACAAACTCAATTCCAGCTTTCCCTTTGTGATATGGAACTTTGTAGTACAATTTCAGAAATATTCAAACACTTACACACAAGTTATTGTCATGAAACTAGAAAAATGCTTGTTTTTTGCCCCTTTTTTGGCCCCTAATTCCTAAAATTTTGAGGCAATTACCCCCAAAATCAATTACAGCCTTCCCTTTGTGATATGGAACCTTGTGGTACAATGTCAGAGAGATCCATACACTTACACACAAGTTATTGTCTGGAAGTTACAAAAATGCTTATTTTTGGCCCCTTTTTGGCCCCTAATTCCTTAACTGTTGGTACCATAACCCCCAAAATCAATCCCAACCTTCCTTTCGTGGTATTGAACCTTATGGTAAAATTTCATGGAGATCCATTCACTTAAACTAAAGTTAGAGTGCGAAAACCAATGTGTCTTCGGACGACGCCGGACGACGACGACGACGACGCCAACGTCATACCAATATACGACCAAAAAATTTTCAATTTTTGCGGTCGTATAATAATTGCTTGATTTGAATGTCTCAAATATTACTTACTTAATTAATTGCAAATTTGTATTCAAACACATAAAGTAGGTTCTATTGCCTGAATGCATATTTTTTCACAAAGTGATTTTTTTTTTATTAGAAAATTAGAACAGATATACAATTTTGTAGTATTCAGTAGCTATCACAAGATGTTTTTTCTTCTTTGATACAATTATAACAACCTGAAAACATACCGCTTCTGTTTTTTCAAACTTTCCTTCGATATAACGGTTAACAAAACAGGTCTTCCCAACACTGTATTCTCCCAGGATGATAACCTTCAGGTCCCTGCAATTCAAATATTAAAAAATGCAATTATATATATGGCTTCCTGATTTTTTTTTTGGCAATTATTATATTTTACATTTTTTTCAGTAATTCAGCTTGAGATTGACCATATTGTTATCATCTAAATGTGTTGTCACATGATTGATTCTGTAAAAGACAGAACATTTGCAATAAAATTTAAACAAACTGATTTTCTTCCTGTGCCATTGACACACACGGTCTGAAAGTATGATTCTTCCTCCACTATCTGCACCAAAATCCTCTCCAACTACCAGTCCCAAGACCAAAATCCTCTCCAACTACCAGTCCCAAGACCATACCAGTCCCAAGACCAAAATCCTCTCCAACTACCAGTCCCAAGACCAAAATCCTCTCCAACTACCAGTCCCAAGACCAAAATCCTCTCCAACTACCAGTCCCAAGACCAAAATCCTCTCCAACTACTAGTCCCAAGACCAAAATCCTCTCCAACTACCAGTCCCAAGACCAAAATCCTCTCCAACTACTAGTCCCAAGACCAAAATCCTCTCCAACTACCAGTCCCAAGACCAAAATCCTCTCCAACTACCAGTCCCAAGACCAAAATCCTCTCCAACTACCAGTCCCAAGACCAAAATCCTCTCCAACTACCAGTCCCAAGACCAAAATCCTCTCCAACTACTAGTCCCAAGACCAAAATCCTCTCCAACTACCAGTCCCAAGACCAAAATCCTCTCCAACTACTAGTCCCAAGACCAAAATCCTCTCCAACTACCAGTCCCAAGACCAAAATCCTCTCCAACTACCAGTCCCAAGACCAAAATCCTCTCCAACTACCAGTCCCAAGACCAAAATCCTCTCCAACTACCAGTCCCAAGACCAAAATCCTCTCCAACTACCAGTCCCAAGACCAAAATCCTCTCCAACTACCAGTCCCAAGACCATACCAGTCCCAAGACCAAAATCCTCTCCAACTACCAGTCCCAAGACCAAAATCCTCTCCAACTACCAGTCCCAAGACCAAAATCCTCTCCAACTACCAGTCCCAAGACCAAAATCCTCTCCAACTACCAGTCCCAAGACCAAAATCCTCTCCAACTACTAGTCCCAAGACCAAAATCCTCTCCAACTACCAGTCCCAAGACCAAAATCCTCTCCAACTACTAGTCCCAAGACCAAAATCCTCTCCAACTACCAGTCCCAAGACCAAAATCCTCTCCAACTACCAGTCCCAAGACCAAAATCCTCTCCAACTACCAGTCCCAAGACCAAAATCCTCTCCAACTACCAGTCCCAAGACTAAAATTCCGATATTTTTCTTGTGTGTATAAACATGATAAGTAAACAAAGTTTTGTAAATACTTACTTGCCAGAATAAAATTTTACTAGTCTGGGGCATTGGACTAGTGGCTTATATGCTAATGGTGCAGTTTGCCTTTACAGTTTTTTCATTCAGTTTTTCATGCGCAAATTAAAGAAAGGTCACAGATCGGAGAAAACAGAAATGCGGAGCTCAAAGTATTTATTGTTACAGGTACATGTACATGAAATGCTTTTTCTTAATTTTTCTGTATTCTGGGAGGAAAATATGTCTATCTTTTCTGTGCTTACCTGGTTTTGGTGTACTGAATGTTGCTGTCTGTGTACAAGTGCACTGGTTTCAATGTTTTCCTAACACATTTTTTTCGAAGGACAGTGACATAAACTTTGAAGAATTGGGCTTGTACATAGTAACTGCAGTGTTCTAGTTAGGGACTGAAGACAGAGAGGCACTTTGCATGACCATCAAATTTTTTCTTTTAAATTGGCAAATGTAAATAGTCCATTTAGTCATGTTATTCTATATTATTTTTACCCCAACTTAACTTCCTACTTGCAGAGATATGTGAGGTTTCCAATGCCTTAAAAAATTAAATGGAAAATGTGTCCATGGGACACAGATGATGCCCCCGCTTGCATATAACAATGTATAACGTTATAAAGGGACATGACTCAAGATTGGTAAAAGAGACACCACCCAAATTCAAACTTGGTCTGGGTTTTGTTGTAATAAGCATTGTGTATAAATTTCACAACATTTGGTTGAGGCAAACTTAAGTTAGAGAATGGAAACGAAAAATTCAGCTGTTTTCCATTTGTAAACAGTCAAGGATATAACTCTATAGGGTTATTAGAGAAAAATAACATACATTTGTTATTGTGGACTAAAAAATCAAAGAACTGCATGTGATAACATATGTATGTTACATGTTTCAAAGGGACAATATACATCATTTGTTTTGTTAAAATGTATACAAGTTCTATTGATATTACTATTGTCTTTATGTATACTTAACTATAGAAAGATATAACAGTTCATAGTTTGCCAATCATGCATAGTACACCTATGTTATTGCAGAAAAAGTATGCCTATAATAACTAAAGGGTGTTATTACAGCTTCTCTACATCACTCCTAAGCATTTGTTCAGACATTCATCATGCTTAATTACAATGAATTTTAATTTATTGTAAGAAATAATGATCAGAGCATGTAATGAGGTTCTGCGCAAGCTTCCCAGTAATTCCCAAGTGTCTCATACATGTATAACAAGTTACATGCCTTTATATTAATAACTAAGCCTTGTTATTACAGCTAAGTTTATCCCTTAAAAGCCTCGTCTCATTGATTTACCATGGTAAATGAAAAATGTATTAATTTAATTCAAAAATTAGTTATCAAGGCTATGCATTTAGTTTCTGCGCAAAGTTTCCAGAGTTCCCTAGAGCCCACTAAAAATCAAATTATGTATGATTTATTTTACAAATAACAAACATATGTTATTACAGATTTAGAAAAATTTAAGGATTAAAGAGTAGACAACTCATGAAAGTATCTGTAATAACACATTCAAGTTATTTTCTGTAATAACCCTATAGAGTTATATCCCTGACTGGTAAAGGGGCATAACTCAAGAACGGTAAAAGTGATGCCACCCAAAATCAAACTCGATCTGTGTTTTGTGGTAATATTGAGGCAAAACAGATGTATGGACTGACGTAAAGATGGACAAGGGTAACACTTAATGCCTCTCATCTGCGGCGGGGAATAAAATTTTTTTCACTGTCTTGCTTTCTTCAAGGGTTAATGCTCCAGATACCGCCATTAAGCAAGATGAATAGATGACAAGGATTTGAAATCATCTAGGAATTTATACATGTTATATACAGTAATTTGGAGGTTCATTGGTTCTACATCTGACAGCAGTGTATTTAATGTGGAGGTGCGTTTAAGGTCTAACACAGTTTAGTTCCTTTCACCACCTTTTTTAGAGCCATATTTAAATTTTAATGTTATCTAAATGCAAAAGCTTCAAATTGTTTTAAAAGTTTAATATGAATTGTAAAACAACAGTTTTTGAATATAACACTCAAGAGTAATTGTTTACATGTATATGTATGTAAACACAACCATTTTTGTACTATTCATGCTATTGTTATCAGTCACTAAATTTGTTATCCATTTGCCAAATTGGGATTCTGTCTCTCAAGTGATTAGTAGGAGGCCAATTTGGGATATTTCTGGGGATACAGAATGACAAAAGGGATTAGTTACCCGTTACCTACAAGTAGTCTTTATCTTCCTCCTGACCCTTAGCAGGAGATTCGCTTTCCACATGTTATAATTTGCACCATTCAACTTATTGATCTGACATGCGAAGCCCTCTTACAAAAAATGTAGCATAAGTCATCATTGTTAGTATTAGTCGGTATATGTATGTTACTATACATGTACATAAAAGTATAATTAATAGGCAACTTTCGAATTCATGCATTTTCCCGTAAATTTCCTATGTCACACAGCTTATGTTATTACATTGTACATCACAGTAAAAACTGATTGTTCGATTACATGGTTTACGCTGACTGACCTCTGGTCAATTGATGTTAATCATTCATAAAAAACAGCTCGAGATTGGTGTATAGTTCACGCTTTCATGTTGATCCGGCCCCAAGTGTTTCGTCTCAAGTCGTTTCATCCCAAGTCGATCCGGCCCCAATTTAAAAAAATATTTATGAGGAATGAAAAAATATATATATATGAATTGTAATAATATTAAAGATGGACGGTAAAAATAGTAAGCCTATTATCACTGATTATATTCAAATATTAATTTTCATTAGACAAATGTTAGATGAGATATTTGAATTGGAAGATTTTTTTAAATATGTCAAATATTTATATTAAGATTTCATATAGAAATATAATATCATTTTGATATAAAATATTTGAATTCACATCAATTTATCACCTTAAACACATTAAATGCTAAGGCAAATTTGCAGATCTAACAATGCTGTTTCTAAATTGGAAACGAAGTATACATAAATTACAGTGTTAGCTTTGTATAACCACAGGTTATCCAATGGATAATGTTGTCACATATTTAGACGTATTTAACAAAAATTAAAATTTGATGTGTTGGCATGGCATAAATTATACATTAAATTAAAATTATCATCCCTTACTAGACAAAAAAAAAATTAAACATCTGATCTGCAAGGTTCAATAAAAGAACAGTGTTCCAATATCCCCTGCGTTGCACATATTTTAAATTTACAAGGGGCATTCCTCTTTTAAATAAATGTGGATAGTGTCCACGTGGACACAGATGATGCCCCCGCTTGCATATCATATAGTTATAAAGGGACATAACTGAAGAACAGTAAAAGTGATGCTACCCAAATTTGAACTTGATCTGAGTTTTGTGGCAATAAGCATTGTGTGTAAGTCTCATAACATTTGGTTGTGGCTAACTTAAGTAGAGAACAGAAACTAAAAATTCTGCAATTTTTCTATTTGCAAACACGCATAACTCTAGAACGGTTGTGTATAAGTTTTATAACATTTGGTTGAGACAAACTAAAGTTAGAGAACGGAAACGAAAAATTCAGCAATTTTTATGTTTATAAAGGGACATAACTCAAGAATGGTAAAAGTGTTGCCACCAAATTTCGTACTTAATCTGTATTATGTAGTAATAAGCATCATGAGCATTGTGTATAAGTTTCATACCATTTGGTTGAGGCAAACTAAATTTAGAAAACGGAAACAAAAAATTTGTACTTGATCTTAGTTTTGTGGTAATGAATATTGTGTATAGGTTTCATAATGTTTGGTTAATAAACATTCTTATATTAACACTTACCTATAGTTTTTTTAAGTTAAATTTATTCAGATTGGTCCACTTCATCTTTATTGAAAACTACAACTACACTTATGAAAAAAGTTTAATTGTGAAACTGTGATTTTTTTCATGATAATAGTCCAAAAATGGGTAAAAACTGATGAAAAATGGGAAAATCATCAGAATTGGGTGCTTTCAAATGGCCGTAGCAAAAAAAGAAGTGCACCAACATGTGATTTTTTCGTCACCAATTATTTTTTTACAGTCAAAGAATCCCAAAAATCAAGTTAAGTTAAAAAGTTTAATTCTAAAACTTTTTGGCTCCTCAGACATGTCAGAGGTGTACATCCTTAAGTAAAAACTATTTCGAATTGGGGCCAGATTGGTTTGGGGCTAGTCCAAATAATTATGACGTCTTGCAAGGCTATGTTAATTTTTTTCTGTGACGCCTTCCTATGAAAAAATTAAAATAGCTTTGCAAGACGTCATAATTATCAGTCGGGGGACTTATTGAAATAAGTGATTTTTAAATCACTTATTTAAGTCATGTACGTAGCAAATTCGAAGTTTTGTCACAAATTGTGATTTTGTAATTTACCAAAATTTTAAACACATACATGAGATAGGTCATTTGTAGGTTTAGATAATATCTTTTCATTAGTAAAATTGAAAAAAATGAACTTTTTGCTTCTTTTAAGCGGCAAGGTTTATGCCTTTGATGCCATCATTTAGCTGCAAATTCTATTTTAGTTGAAAAAATGCTATAAAAATGGCTTTACATAATCAGTCAAGGGTCTAACTTAATTAAGTTATTAGAGAAAAATAACATACATGTCGTTATTGTGGGCTGAAATATAAAAAAACTGTGATAACATATGTATGTTACATGTTTCAAAGGGACAATATACAACCTTTATTTTGTTAAATTTTTCACAAGTTCTAATGATATTATAATTTTCTTTATGTATACTAAACTTTGCAAAGATATAACCGTTCATAGTTTACCAATCATGCATAGTACACCTATGTTATTACAGAAAATATATTCCTGCAATAACCAAAGGGTGTTAATACAGCTTCTATACATCTCTTTAAAGCCTTTGCTCAGACATATATCACAATGTATTTCAATTCATTGTAAGAAATGATGATCAGAGCTTGTAATGAGGCACTGCGCAAGATTCCAAGTAATTCCTAAGTGTCTCATTTACTCTCATATAATAAGTTACATGCCTGTAATAACTAAGCCTTGTTATTACAGCTTAGTTTTGCCTTAAAGGCCTTGTCTCATCGATTTAACATGGTTGATCAAAATTGTATTAATGGAATTGGAAATTTCACTGTTCGGGGGGGTGTTGAAATTAGTGGGGGTTATTAAAATAATGATACTTATAAAGAAGTGATTTTTTGGAAGGAAATTGAGTTATGATACTTAAACAAGTGATTTTTATGTCATTATCCTAGATTTAGTACAAGGTCATCACCTGACATGACCCAGTCATGACCACACAGATGTTGGTTCTGATAATTTTAGCAACATGATTAGTCCCTGGATCATTAGTATTCTATATTTAAAGCTACAATAAAATTAAATCACTTAGTCTAGTGATTAATTTGTACTACTTAAATAGGTGATTATCAAAGAAAGACAACTCTTACTTCCAACCTTTATGGACATAATGTTACTAGAATCAGTGGTTTAGAAAATCACTCATTTAAGTAAGTCCCCTGACTGATTATTTGGACTAGTTTGGCCGTAGGTCTTTTCACCACCGAACGCCACCGCACACCGCCGAACACCACCGAACACATTAAAATACCATCTAACACACCTAAATATATAATGTTTTCATCTTTATTTATATATTTGACTTACCTTCTGAACGAGGATGAATATGTTTATACATATATATATATATACCCAAATTAATGAGAAATGATAACAAGAGAACCAAAAAGAACAGTCTTGAAGGGCTGTTGTCAGAACAGTACACTTTCAAGTCTAACATTTTTTAAATATAATTATTGTGATAATTTCACATTAAATAAAATGTTTTAACTTATTTGAACAATTTATTTCTAATAATTGAAAAGTAAAGACCATAAGATAATATACAATGAAATACAGACAATGTAAATCCGGAAAAATATTGCTGGATCCGGAAGCGTTTTTTTTTTAATTTTGATTCTCAACTTTAACATCACTAATGCAGATAAAAATGTGAAAAACATGACAATAGGATTACATTTTACGTAATTTAATCGATTTTATTGTTTTATTGTGTAACATTACTGTTTTTCTTAAGGGTTAGTGGTCTTTTTGGGAGTTCGGTGGTGTTCGGCTGTGTGCGGTGTTGTTCGGTGGTGAAAAGACCGACCCCAAGTTTGGGGCTGGAACGACCTGACAGTGACACTCATGCAATAAGTCATTTATAGCATGCTGAATATTTCATCATCACATATACGTATGTAGAAACGATTAAGCATGGTATTCGTTTCAAGATAGAAAATATTTAATACTTAGAATTCCAATTGTCAAGCCTTTCACAGAATCTATATATTGATTTCGTTGAACTTTAAGCCTTACCATTTTCAGTTTTCTTTTATTTTGTATGTACTGAATTATTGTGTGTTTAGCAAAACTTACGCTTTCTTCTTAATTCCTGGGGTTGCCATTTTCCCTTCCACTGAGGGTTGTCAGTTTATATTTATACATGTGTCATAATCAAAAATCTTTGAATCATATCACACCCAGCTGAGAAACTAAACCGGAAGTTTTTATTGCTGAACTGGTTGAGTTAAATACCACACATATGTAAAGTGTTACAGTATGTCAACAGAAACCCCAATATCTTAATATTTTATTTGACACTTTATTAACTTTGACGTTTGAACATCACATTTTTGATAAAAGCATATCCCCTCCACATCTTTAACATCAGGTCGTTTCGGGCCGTTGGTATTCGTGTCCGTCTCTCATCCCAGGTTCTATTTTAACCTATAATAATTTGTCTTCTGGCACCGTCTGATGTGAAATAACTGAATAATTATTGATTATCTTAAAACATATAAGTTTTATTTCATTCTTATCATTAATCTTTGTTAACCATTAACCAAATGGAAACCAAAAAAAAAAAAAAAAAAAAAAAAACATTTCCTGATTTTAGAAGACAAAAAAGTACAATTCATACTAGGGAAATGGATTTGTATCAGAGCACTGCACCTGTTTCATAATTCATTTTTGAATATTACTTGATGCTATAATAGAATGCTTTATAGATACGGATACGTAAGAAATGTAGGTTTAACGTTCGACGTATCTATACTGGAAAACTTGTGCTATAAATTCAGCTTTTAGATAGTATTTAATTTATGTTTGGCCTAACTATTATAAAATTCCGCTACTTTTTATACCTCCATAACGTTTATTGGTGAAGCTTTTAAATCAAGAATTCCAAGTTGTGAAGTTGAAATCATCCCTTCAAAAATGTTACGAACGCCATCACGAGTTGGTGGACCGTTAAAGTTGTAATAAAATCTTTGAATATTGTTTACATTGGCACTTACATCGATGTTGTCATCAACAAATTGAAACATAACTAAATTTGTATTCTTTTCGAATGTTTTTTTTTGGGGTGTAAAAATACACATCCACATTAATTTTCTATTTAGAGATTGCTTTATCTATATAACATGATACATATTTATTATAAGGTTAAATCCTAACGATCCTACTCCTGTCGATACTTTTATTTTGGAATTGCACCAGCATACCTGCCAACATTTCAAAATACCCATGGGGGTTTATGTGCAAGATGGCTACCTGCCAACATTTCAAAATACCCATGGGGGTTTATGTGCAAGATGGCTCTTATAGTCCTACAAAACCTTCAAGGGGTCCTGCAAATCTATTTTAATGTTGTTTTTTTGGTTTTTCATCAATCCTATAGCCATTGTAAAATTGATTGTTTCGTTTAAAATTGTGGACAAAATTACTCTTTCAAAATTTCCATTTGGGAGCTTTCATGGGGGAAATCCCCCGCAAATAGTGACAGTTGGCAGATATGCACCAGTCATGTCTTCTATGACTGTCCATGGCGTTAAAACACTAAATCCCTGGGATATGTTTTAATTGATGTTATAGTCTCTGATGCATGATTTTTTATTGTTAATTGTTTTTGGCTTTTATCTAGCTTTCAGTAACTGCGAGTACGTACTCTCAAATCGTACTTTCGTGTTAATTTGATCTGTTGACACAATTTGTAATGCATTTCTGTAATTCAATGTTTACTTATTTTGTGTAATATCTCGTCTCACTATTTTTAATATGTACCACCATTGATAAGTATTTAGTATGACGATAAATTTTCACTTCTGTACTCGTACTCTGAACAACAAATTTATTAATTTTGTAAAAAATGTTTACTTCCGTACTCTTAACAACAAACTTATTATATTTAAATTTACCTGTGTACGTTGTTTTATTTAACGCCATTTTGTCCCAGGTAAGAGTTGTCTTATTGACACTCTACATACATCTTTTTATTACTACCTGTAACGTCTATGTTATATAGGCACCTACGTTTTAATATTGTATTTATATTGTGTCATAGATCAAACTTATTCGTTCAGTGTATGTTTACTTGTTTTTGTTTAAATGTCTTTTTGATCGAGTTAAGCCATTTCAATTGATAATTTATAGTGTGTCTTTTTATGTTGTAATGTTACACTACGGTCTCAGATTAGGGTGAAGGTTGGCGCCTGTTAAAATGTTTAAACCAGCTGCATTTTTATGCACCTGTCCTAAGTCAGGAGCCTGTTGTTCAGTGGTTGTCGTTTGTTTGGTGTGGTTCATAGGTGTTTCTCGTTTCTCGTTTTTTATATAGATTAGACCGTTGGTTTTCATGTTTGAATTGTTTTACACAAGTCATTTTGGGGCCTTTTATAGCTTGCTGTTCGGTCTGAGCCAAGGCTCCGTGCTGAAGGCCGTACTTTGACCTATAATTGTTAACTTTTTATACATTGTGACTTGGATGGAGAGTTGTCTCATTGGCACTCATAACTCACCTTCTTGTTTATACGTAATGGAATATCTGTTTCACAGATGACGACGAATATGTTCCAATTATCGTACCCACAACCCTGTCCTTTTTCTCTCAGATTAAACGTATCATCGGGGTTTTTTACTTACATGATCAACACGACGGGTGCATACATGTGGAGCAAGATCAGCTAATTACTCTTTCTGAGCACCCGAGATTACCCCCGGGATTTGGTTTGGTTCGTGTTTCTCAGTCTTTATTTTTCTATGTTGCGTTTTGTGTACTGTTGTCTGTCTTTTCGTCGTTTTTCTGCCTTTGCATACGCGATCATTTTGATTTCGACGTTTGAGTTTGAATATCCATTTTGTATCTTTTGCCTCTTTTTTTAAGTAAGATATAAAAGAACTTTATAAAAAGATTAAATGCTTTATATAAGCAATCTCTCATCCACTTCGATGATTTGAAGCAAGAGAAGCGTGTTTAAAAATAGAGTCAATTGCTAATTCGACAAATGCAAAAGAATGACATGTCCCATAAAGAAAGACAAAAAAATAAATGCCCTTTGCCAGGAAAAGGAAAGAAACAGCTACATCTGTAATTCTGAAATATGTTTATGAACATTGAATCACTAACAGGTGATCTGATTTCATCTCGGTATCTCTTATTTAGTAAGATTTACAGAATCTTATCTTTACAAACATGTAAAAGAGGCGGTAAAAAAATAGGTGGTAAAGATAGGACAGTGTTCATTTCAACACATTCTGAAGGCTGAAATTCCAGTTTATATAAAAAGAAAAACAATGAAACTGTTTCAGAATAAACTCATCATAGATACCAAGATTGAAAAGGACAATATGTGTGTTATCCTAAGATTTTGTTCATATTGCAGAGATTTCATTTACAATACAGTCTTGTGATTTGTTCGTTTGTCACTGACGTGTACCCCACGTGTTTTTTAATTCTCGATCTATATCAAAATGCTTTTCCTACATTAAATACCTTGATATTGTTACCAGTATGACGTACTGGAAATACTATATGTGGCAGTATTTAAAGACACGTAATTTAACTGAGATTTCATAGTAAGATTGAGCTTCCTAATAAATATTATCTTTTTCATTTATATAATAATTAGTGTTAATGAATATTTTGCAAGCTGGTGGTCGCTGTTTTGTCAACTTCTTCTACTACAGAGAATCAGACAAGTGTTGTAGACTGCCAATTCAAATATTCAATGTTCATGAAGATTCAGTGTGTCATTTCCACGAACTGAAATCATACGTATCGATTCAGATAAAAGACATAATTATATCGTTAGAAAAGTAAGAAGATGTGGTACGTATGATTGCCAATGAGACAACTCTCTCCATTAGAGACCAAACAACGTCGACGTTAACAGCTACAGGTCATCGTACGGCCTTCAGCAATGAGCAAAACCTATGCCACATAGTAATCCATAAAAGGACCCAAAATGACAGATCAAGGTTGTTACAGGTAATAGATGAACTCATTTTGAAAAATATGTGTGAGGAATAAGATATTAGTCTATATTTCAGGTTTCATTTTTTCTTTTCCAAAATACAATGATAGAATTATAGATACAATACCAAAAGACAAATGTTGTTTAGATATTTAATTAAATTGAAAGGAAATATACGAAAAAAGTGTATTAGCTTCATTGTTACACAGTAATATATACATTTAATATAAATGTGTTAAAAACTTGATTTATTCAAGTTATATGCCTCATTTATCAATTTTTTTTTCCTTTCTTTATGGGACATGTGATTCTTTTGCATTTGTCGAATTAGCAATCAACTCTCTTTTTAGACACCCTTCTCTTACTTCAAATCATCGAAGTGGAAGAGAGATTGCTTATATAAAGCATTTATTTTTTTTATATTGTTCTTTATCTTACTAAAAAAGGGCAAAAGAAACCAAATAGAAATTCAAACTCAAAAGTCGAAAACAAAATGACCGCGTATGCAAAAGGCAGAAAAACAACGAAAAGACAAACAACAGTTCACAAAACACAACATAGAACATAAAGACTTAGAAACACGAACCAAACCAAATCCCGGGGGTAATCTCAGGTGCTCAGAAAGAGTAATTAGCTGATCTTAACCCACGTGTATGCACCTGTCGTGTTGATCATGTAAGTAATAAAACCGGTGATACGTTTAATCTGAGGGGAAAAGGACAGGGTTGTGGGTACGATAATTGGAACATATTCGTCGTCATCTGTGAAGCAGATATTCCATTACGTATAAATAAGAAGGTGTGGTATGAGTGCCAATGAGACAACTCTCCATCCAAGTCACAATGTATAAAAAGTTAACAATTATAGGTCAAAGTACGGCCTTCAGCACGGAGCCTTGGCTCAGATCGAACAGCAAGCTATAAAAGGCCCCAAAATGACTATGTAAAACAATTCAAACATGAAAACCAACGGTCTAATCTATATAAAAAACGAGAAACGAGACACACCTATGAACCACACCAAACAAACGACAACCACTGAACAACAGGTTCTTGACTTAGGACAGGTGCACAAAAATGCAGCTGGTTTAAATGTTTTAACAGGCGCCAACCTTCACCCTAACCTGAGACAGTAGTGTAACATTACAACATAAAAAGACACACTATAAATTATCAATTGAAATGGCTTAACTCGATCAAAAAGACATTTAAACAAAAACAAGTAAACATACGCTGAACGAATAAGTTTGATCTATGACTCAATATAAATACAATATTAAAACGTAGGTGCCTATATAACATAGACATTACAGGTAGTAATAAAAAGATGTAGTTAGAGTGTCAATAAGACAACTCTTACCTGGGACGAAGTGGCGTTATATAAAACAAGTACACAGGTAAATTTAATTATGATAAGTTTGTTGTTAGGAGTACGGAAGTAAACATTTTTTACAAAATTAATAAATTTGTTGTTCAGAGTACGAGTACAGAAGTGAAAATTTATCGTCATTCTAAATACTTATCAAAGGTGGTACATATTAAAAATATTGAGACGAGATATAACACAAAATAAGTAAACATTGAATTACAGAAATGCATTACAAATTGTGTCAACAGGTCAAATTAGCACGAAAGTACGATTTGAGAGTACTCGCAGTAACTGAAAGCTAGTTAAAAGCAAAAAACAATTAACAATAAAAAGTCATACATCAGAGACTAACATCAATTAAAACATATCCCAGGGATTTAGTGTTTTAACGCAATGGACAGTCATAGAAGACATGACTTGTGCAATGCCAAAATAAAAGTATCGACAGGAGTAGGATCGTTAGGATTTAACTTTATAATAAATATGTATCATGTTATATAGATAAACCAATCTCTAAATAGAAAATTAATGTGGATATACACCAAAAAAAAAAAACATTCGAAAAGAATACAAATTTAGTTATGTTTCAATTTGTTGATGACAAAATCGATGTTATTGCCAATGTAAACAATATTCAAAGATTTTATTAACTCGTGATGGCGTTCGTAACATTTTTGAAGGGATGATTTCAACTTCACAACTTGGAATTCTTGATTTAAAAGCTTCATCAATAAACGTTTTGGAGGTATAAAAGGTAGTGGAATTTTTTAATAGTTTAGTCCAAACATAAATTAAATACTATCTAAAAGCTGAATTTACAGCACAAGTTTTCCAGTATAGATACGTCGAACGTTCGACGTTAAACCTATGATTCACATTCTCGTATCATTTCCTATTTTACTTTTTTATGGTTTTTATAAAATTAATATGTGTGTTAGTGTGTGTGTGTGTGTGTGGTTGGATGGGGGTTAAATTAATAAGAGTGACAAGCACAAAGTTTTTTTTTGATAGTCCAATACAGGTAGTCTAAAGGTAAGTTATTTTCATGTTTTCATTTTTATTTTTTTTTTTAAATGTCAACAATAGGGGTGTGTGTCAAAAACATAGTTTTAACCCGCCACTGTTGAAAGTGGATGGGGGGGGGGGGTTAGATTGCCCCCGTGCATCAAAGCTGATACATCAGTTTTGTTTTTGTGTATCTTTTCTATTAATATATCGAGCTTCATGCCTAACAATTTCTTTGGAAATTATAGACTTGAATGCATACAGGAATATAATTTTTCTTAAGAAGTCAAAATAAAAAATACGTACTGCAATAAACCTTTTTATATCGGCATATTCTTAAAAGCAATCAAAAATGAGACCTACATACAGGTTGTGTATTAGTTATCAGAACTGGTTGGGGTATTTAATCGGTGATGCATAGGATATTGTATGGTCGTTCTACAGGTATTCATTTAACAACAGGTAGTTATACCTGTATTACTGTTACAATAATATATTCCAACCTCACCTGTGCTCTCGGCAAAATCTACATCAATGATGTACACAAAGTCAGAGTATATAGAGTAATATTGCGTAATAACTATGTCTTGTCAATCACCCATGTGGCGTGTCACCTGCAGCTTAATTACAACTTCAAACGAGACCCGAAATTGCGAATTACCTGTACCGCATACCTGTGACCTATGATGAACTCATGGCATGGCACCCGAGACCCCGACTCTGGATTCCTTAGGAAAATGGGGACAAAGTGTAGTTTGAGGTTGGTAAAAAGTCCCATCTTCACCCCTTCTAAGTCTGCGGGTCGTTCGAAAAACGGAAAATATCATGTAACTATTCTTTTTTATTATATTGTTAAATTCATCGGAATCACACAGAATCATTGTTTATCACTGTCATGCGTATTGTTGGATAATAATCGAAAATAAATTTGCGCTATTCCCTTCTGCCAATATGAATGATTGGAACCCGTGACATAGCAGCCTCGTTCGGAGTGACTTCCGGAATGGAAATATGCATATTTAACAGGTCGATAGATCGTTGCATTGAAATACATAATTTACCAAATATTTATTTACCTGGTAAAGGGTTTGAAGTTTGAAGTTGCAATATGCATTTTGTTAATTATTAAAGGAGACATGACACGATTTTCAATTTTTTTTTCAAAATGTTTATTTATACATAACTTTCCCCCAAAATACATCGATAGCAATATAAGTGTCAAATATTGTGTAAAATATGTATTTCAATGCAACGATCTATCGACCTGTTAAATATGCATATTTCCATCCAAGAAGTCACTCCGAACGAGGCTGCTACGTCACGGGTTCCAATCTTTCATATTGGCAGAAAGGAATAGCGCAAATTTATTTTCGATTATTATCCAACAAAACGCATGACAGTACTGATAAACAATGATTCTGTGTGATGCCGATGGATTTAACAATATAAAAGGAAAGAAAAGTGACATGATATTTTCCGTTTTTCGAATGACCCGCAGACTTAGAAGGGGTGAAGATGGGACTTTTTACCAACCTCAAACTACACTTTGTCCCCATTTTCCTAAGGAATCCAGAGTCGGGTCTCGGGTGCCATGCCATGAGTTCACCAAAGGTCACAGGTATGCGGTAAAGGTGATTCGCAATTTCAGGTCTCGTTTGAAGTTGTAATTAGGCTGCAGGTGACGCGCCACATGGGTGATTGACAAGACATAGTTATTACGCAATATTACTCTATATACTCTGACTTTGTGTACATCATTGTACATCATTGATGTAGGTTTTGCCGAGGGCACAGGTTAGGTTGGAGTATATTATTGTTACAGTAATACAGGTAAACTACCTGTTGTTAAATGAATACCTGTAGTACGGCCATACAATACCCTATGCACAACAGATTTCATACCCCAACCAGTTCTAACTAATTATACACAACCTGTATGTAGGTCTCATTTTTTGATTGGTTTTTAAGAATATGCCGATATAAAAGGTTTATTGCAGTATGCATTTTTTTTTATTTTGACTTGTTAAGAAAAATTATATTCCTGTATGCATTCAAGTCTATAATTTCCTAAGAAATTGTTAGACATGAAGCTCGATATATTAATAGAAAAGATACACAAAAACAAAACTGATGTATCAGCTTGGTTGCACGGGGGCAATCAACCCCCCCCCCCCCCCCCCACTTTCACCAGTGGTGGGTTAAAACTACTTTTTTGACTATTGTTGACATCTAAAAAAAAAATTAAAAATGAAAACATGAAAATAACTTACCTTTAGACTACCTGTATTGGACTATCAAAAAAAACTTTGTGCTTGTCTCTCTTATTAATTTAACCCCCATCCAACCACACACACACATTTTTTTTAAATGATCCATATATGACATACATCAAAAAGAGAATTATGTGTTGTAAATATTTGCCTGGACTCCAAGCATTTTGCTGGTAGCAATAAACAAATTAAATGCTAAAAAATATTTGGAAGGGAGAGGTGGAAATATGTGAATTCAATTTAACTTTCCAATAATTTGAAGTTAGTTTATAAGGGTCTGGATGGAATTGCATACTTTTGAAAATGTAGTATTACTATATTAATTATTTCAGCATAAAACATTTTTTCTTTAAAATGTATGTTTTTTACAGGTAAATAACATTACACGTGACTAAATCACATTACAGGTGCCTTATTACCTTTCACCTGGTCAAGTATGCTATAGGTGTGAAAATTTAATTACTAAAACAACAGCCTCCAATAAAAATTGACATAACAGGGGAAAAAACGTAATAACATTGTTATTTGAAGACTCCTCAAAGCAATACAATTATGTCCTGTCTGTTCAACTGTGAGACAAATTTTCCAAATGCAGAAAATAGAAAGTCTGTTATATCTAAGTGTGATGATTGGTTTCTAACCAAACTTATTATAGGCATAAATTTTGATGATAATTCATACCTATTCAAAGTCCCTTCTTAACAAAAAAAAAGTAAAATTGTAAAACGTACCCTTAGCGAACGCCTCATTTGACTTACTATCGTTTTTTTCTGCTTCTGGTGTACACCTATAACGTTACCGTAACAGAAAAAAAGGACAATTTGATCACCAATAATTAGAAATTTATACTTTCGTTCATGACACTTAAGTAGTTTGATTTAAAGAAAAAAAAAAAAAAACGGCAGAAAGCGCTTTATTAAATCAGACGAACCCATATGTACGGTCACAAGCCGATCGGTATTGACTGAAAAATCGTCGATGTTGGACTCTTCGCATGAATAATTCGTGTCTTTTTCATGGTTATTTGCCACACTCAATGACTCAAATTGATGAGGTCGATTGTCTTTAGTTTGTCAGTAATCAGGAAACCTGTGGTCAATACCGTCCATCGTGTAATAGTGCAAAAAGTGATCGACATCGTCCAGATTGAGACATTTTCACGGCTGGGAACACGTGACGTAAGCACGATCACGTGACCATTATCTAATTAAAAATCAATGATTATGACAGGCACTGGATTCTTTGACCTAAAAAATGCCGATTGATCAGGTTTTGACCAGCAAAATTGTACGAAACATGTTTTAAGACTAATATTAATTGATTTAAATAAAAAAACAAAATTTAAATCGTGTCACGTCTCCTTTAAGAAAAATTATGGCCATAGAAATAAACCATCTCATTCTTACGTATCAAAACTAGTCAGTTCTTATTCTGGTCCAGTATAAGAGACACATTTGGGTTATTTCAAATAACCTACCCAATTATTAACACTGTTTGTGTACCGGTTCATGTAACGAAGGATAAAAGAACGGGAATCATTTACTAGTATGTGATATACTTGTCCATTATTTTCACAATTTGGAAATAAAAGCTTGCGGAATGAGTAACGATAAAACTTTTACCATCCGTTCATGAAATGAAAGATACAGTCATGTATAAAAAAAGAAGAAATAATAAAAAGTGTATTTCCCAAAGACGTTCTAAGAGAAAAATACAAGTTTGCCTTTCTTAATGAGTGAAAATACAATACAATTTTACAATCAGTTCATATAACATAATCTAAGGTAAAATAACCTCTGATTTCGTTATCCTCATAAGAGAAATCACAGGTCTATATTCGAATTAGATTAAGGTTAAAAGTAAAAAATAGGAAAAAGAAAACGAACTACAAGGAAAATTCAAAACAACAAGCCCCTTATCAAATGGCAGAATCAAAACCTCAAACACATCAAACGAATGGAAAACCTCTGTCATATTCCTGATTTGGTACAGGCATTTCCTTATTTAGAAAATGGTGGATTTAACCTGGTTTTATAGCTAGCTTAACATCACACTAAGAATCAGAATTAATTTATCAAGATATGTGTGAGGAATATGACAGTCGCATAGAATTCGATTATATCAATGTAATGTAATGTAATGTAATGTAATGTAATGTTAAATAACCATTCATAGGTAAGAAAACTATAAATTTTGATGGCCCAGTCCAAAAGTGTGAAAAAGAGATAGGAGTATAAGTTTACTGCAAACGAGTCTAGTTAAATGTCTTAACTAAATTAATCGTACAACTAAGAACCATTTAGATATGCATATATTTTCATTTCTTATACCAGTCAAATATTTTCAACAGAATAAAGGAACTTAAGCTTGATAAATGCGAAAAAATTATCTAAATCTTTAATATATAATTAAAGGTTTTTGTTTATACATATACCGGACCATAAATTGTACACATCCAACCACTTAGGGATATAAGAACTATTAATTCCAATATCGGGTATTCTATCCCCCCAAAAATGATGTTTTTAGCATGTCAGATGATTTTAAAGAAAAGTATTCGTTATATGCTGTCAATTTAATCATTTAGAAACAAATCCTTTAGAGGTATTGGATATATTCATATGATATGCACATTTTATCATACCAGATGTGTAGAATGACATTTTTGTGTTGTTAACACTTACTTATGGGGGTTTTTAACGACCTTGACAGGCTATGAAGCCCTCGCACGGTCGGCGTTGTTAACATGATAACAGCTTAGATTTTTATACCATTTTGTTCCGAAGTAACAACGTTTTAAAATATTTTATAGAAATTGTTGGAGTAAATATCACTCTAACTATCTATTGATAAAATTTGGGGTAAATCGAAACAGAACAAATAATTGTGATATGCATGGATATAGTATTATTGATTACAAAAAATATGGATTTCCAAGATGAGTTACTATAAAATTCAATAAGCTACATACATATGTTATACAAGTCATGTTTGTACAAATGACCAACAAAAGAAAGATAAAATATTAACTTACTATTGTGAAGAATGATGGCGTGTCATGTCGGGCATGACATTAAATTTCCTAATTTGAAAATCATCTCATGTAATTGGTTACAAAAAGTAGAATTTTAAAAGTCATTTTCAAGTCTTTTAGAAATCCCTAATGAATACTATTCTTTTATCCAATGTTTATGCATTGCATATTACAGCTGCAGCGTTAATGGATCAAATGGTAGGATATTCGAAAATCTAATTAACCAGTCTATAAATTATTTCGATTTTGATGAGCATCGCTGACAACTGTTAATATTAAACTAATGAAAATTGAAGAATGTTGGAATCCCAATTCTTCCATGCAGAATCGTTTATTTCTATATGAATTTAAAAGAGGTTCTGGATGGGGTTTAAGAATAGAAAATAATGGGTTAGTATTTCAGAAAAATTGTGCAAACAAAATAAAGAATAGAGAAAAATAGGTTAATAAATATAGAATAGGGACTAACGTGGTGCTAAAATACAATGACTAGAGAAAATGTGCCGAAATTTATAAAGAATAAAAATGGCTTCTCACCTTAAAGAAATCAATTATAAACAGCAATCACTGTCCTTTCCTAGAATAAGATATTTCAGTTTTACGCAGGAAACTCTACACTAAAATTCACAACAAAAGGGACGATTTTTCGTTCTCAATGTGTAATTTTCCATTTGTGAACGATGATCTTCTTTTGACCCCACCCTACGGTGTTTATATATCCCAAGTGGTTCGCTATGCCTGTGTTTGTAGTGACGTTTTTTGTTTTAATGAACGAAATCTATGTATTACTGGTAAAGTATCAAGTCAAGGATTTGGTTACCATAAATTACGTAAAACCTTTACTAAATTCTGTGAAAGATACACAGGTTTGGTTTGGAAGTTTGGCTGCAACTGTAGAAAACGTATTACATAGTATAAAGCACATCCTAATTTTTACGGTGATGTAGTTAATTGCGCACACAAAGTTAGATACGATGCAGGTAAACTTATCATTACTTTAAACAAACTTACCAATTTAATACTGTAGATCTTTGAATATTTTTTTATCAATAAATTAAAACCCAACAAAATATATATAGCACCTATAAACATTCTACATTTTGTCTGTACCTATATTTTGACATTGCGGAACGTCATGTTTTTCTCTGACTGTTAATGACGTCTTTACACTAAATCCTTTAAATGCTGGTTGTGTACTGATTAATATTTGAGTCTTAGATACATTATTTTGTAACTGTGAGTACTCTCAGATCTGTTCTTTTTGACTCTTATGTTGTTGTTCGTTGTTTTTATGCTTCATGTCGATCTGATGAGCCCCTTTGAACTGATTATTATAGTTCGTTATTATATTGGGCTGCTGTACCATTGTACAAGGTTAGGGGGAGCTACGGTACCACATTCTGTATGTGCATGTCCCAATAGGCGAGTGACATTTTTCAAAAAGACGCCTAGTTAACAACTTTAATACACACACCTAACATAGGCTATATTATACATGTATATCAATCGAAAGCTTATTACCTGTACTTTCTGTTTTGCCCGATGCAATTTTCGTCAAATCAAGGTCAAAGGTTAAAATTGAACATTCCTAAATTTTGCCAGAATTAAACAAAATGCCATTTTCTAGTACTTGTATGGATTTTTTTTTTTCTAAAAAATATCTAAACCTTATAATACAAATTACCATAATTCAAATTCAAATGCAAACTTAAATTTTGATTGCGCTATATTTACAGAAAATTTCATTTTTTTTTAAAAAAACTTCCAAAAATCATACAATTGCAATTAAATCTAAATATTTTCTGAAGTTTGAATATTTGTATGTCAAAAATAGAATAGATTTATCGTTTATAGGCCGAGGGATTTTTTCCATCATTTTAAACTGCGACTAATATGATATATGTCAAAATCCAGCCTTCTAATGAAGCATTTGCAGTTGCCCTAAAAAATACCATCTGCAAAATGGGATCATTTTGCTTTTATTGGCTAGATAATATTGCCAATATCGGCAGATAATGATCAACCATATTTACAAAAAAGGGTAATGGAAGAACTTTAAGCAACAAACAAGGTATATTTGGTAAATATTAGTTTTCCGTTGTGGAAAGACATGTAACGAAGTTTATTCTCGTTCAATGTTCGAATGAAAACTGTTTGTACCATGCGCTTTAAAAGCGCAATATCAAATGCGGCAAATTCCTTTTAATGTTAGACCATTATTATATACTTTATTAGTTGTTTTATTAAATATGACTGAAAATTAATAATTCAGATTAATTAAGATTGAATACCCTTCCTGAGCAACTGTAATCACCATACTGGTTTATGTACTGTTCGCACATTTCGGTATAGTGTTTTAAGAACTTTTGTTTGTCTGTCCTTCTTTTTCGCCTTGGTCATGCTGTCATCTGTTTTTCTTCGACTATGGTTTGAGACTGCCTCCTTGTCATTTATTCCTTCTTTCAACCAAAGAAAAGAAAACCATAAGGTTCAAAGCTGAGCGAAAAAAAGACTACTTAAAACTCAGATATTGATGCAAAATACAAAAAAGTAAAACAACAAATATTACCGAACTCCAAGTGAAAATACAAAACGGAAAGTCTCTTATCAAATGAAAAAACCAAAAGCTGAAACACATCAAACGATTGGATAACAGTTGTCATAAACCTCGTTGTTCTCTCTCTCTCTCTCTCTCTCTCTCTCTCTCTCTCTCTCTCTCTCTCTCTCTCTCTCTCTATTCCTCTGGCATTGCTTGGTAGAATTAAGGAAGTTCAAAGTGCACATATGGAGGTTATACATAAAGGGATTTGTTTCATAATAGACATAGTCAAATAGAGTTAAAAAAGTAATCTCTTAAAATTTACCAGAACATACCTGCTTTCAAGCTATCTCATAACGTTAACCCCAATCTTATTAAAATGTAGATTTCTGATTTCGTTATTCTCATACGATAAATGAGCAGGCGATTTGTGATAGATCTGAATTTTAGTCAGATTGTTTTAACCCATGTTTTTAACACTTATACATAACATTTTGTACGTTTTTTTTCATGAACTTATATATCACTTATTATTGTTGTCAGATCTTCGCACCATGAGAAACCCGAACGGAAAAATATGAAAATAAAGTGAGAAAATCACCAAAAGTCGCTGTCAGATCAACAACAGAGGGCTCAGTGCACAATTAATATCCAAAAACTTAATTTAAGATTAGATGACATAAAACAAATTAAAAAACTGGACAAATAAAGGCAACAGTAGTATACCGCTGTTGAAAAGTCATAAATCGATTGAGAGAAAACAAATCCGGGTTACAAACTAAAACCGAGGGAAACACATCAACTTTAAGAGGAAAACAATGAAACAACAGAAACACTGAAGTGAGACAAAAAAAAAAACAAAAAAAAAAACAAACGAAGATGCAACATACATAGAAACGAACTATTAGATAACAACAGCTACTGGATAAATTCAATCACAATTTTTCATTTCTCACAATTGTATAGATATTTAAAAATAAAAAAAACTTCATTATAACCATATTTATTCTTAATGTACATGTACTATCTTTAGGTTAATATGCCAATGTCCCACCAATGCTTAACAGATGATCTACTAAAATAGTGCTCTTTTTCTAAATGCCTTAAATAATATGCTGCACATCTACATTGACATTTTAATGCAAAATCATGGCCAATTAAATTTGAAATAAAAGTGGTTCAAATGCATTTAAATTTCTATTTCTATTAAGTAACTTTACTTGTTACATTTAGCTGAAGTTCACATCAATATCAAAACTGCTTTATTTTGTAAGAGGTTGCCTACATTTACAAAAGGTAATTGATGATGATTGGTAGATTTTTGTTGTGACACCTACACAGTAATTTCGTCCTTGATACAAATAGCTATAACTAATGTATTGTTGATGGGGATTGCCAGTTTTCCTGCCGATGGTCGGTGGTTCCTTGGGCACTCCATGGGCCTAAACCAATAAAAACTGGTCGCCGCTAAATACTTTAGTAGCCAAAAATGCTAAACCGAAAATTGCGTCAAACACCAACAATTAATCAATCATCTTTATATTACAATGTATGTATATTTAAACTATAAAGGGAGTGTATGTATTGTTATTGCGAATTGCGCGAAACTTCCATTTAAAAAATTAATGTAAGTAAATATAATTGCGAAAGTCTCAATTTATTTACAAGATATACGTAGTTTGATAGGATTCAATACCTTGACCAGGCATAAAGAACATTTCAGTGGCTAGTCTATAACAATTTTCACTTCCAAAGTCAATGCAAGATGCAGTATATGCAACCAAGAAAACATATATATATATTGAAATATTGAAATATCAAAATTTTGCTCCAAAATTTTCCCCTAAAGCATGAATAACCTCTGTATTCTGTCCTTTAACATTTTTGCACTTTTAAGATTTGTGTGTTTCAACCTAAATATCGACTACATACAAATATTTTTTAACAAAGAACAGCTAAAAAGTTATCTTTTTGCAGATGGCGTTATTTTGGGCAACTGCATGGTTGTTATTATTGGCTGTTTAATTAACAAGAAGGGTAATTGCAGTAATCTAATTATGTCAAAAACATCATTAGCATTAAATAAAGTATGTTATTTGGTTTTGAGGTGAATAACAGTTGAATCACGTACAAAAAGTTTGGTTTTGTGGTGAATAACAGTTGAATCACGTACACAAAGTTTGGTTTTCCTGTATTTGTGTCATTTTCAATGGAATTTCTGGAAAACGGCGATATCTATTAAAAATCCGACATTAATATTCCAAAGTGCTTTTAATAATTTACTATTAACATCTGTTCTAATATATTTCCATATGTCTATACAAAATATTATTATTCAGAAGACAGAATATGCAAAAATGCTGACATCTTGTAAAATTAGAAGTTGTCTGTCCTTGACCTTTCGTTGTGATTTGACAGAAACTGCAACATACGAATTTTTGACGACCGGGCAAAAAAGATTGTACAGATGTTGTGCTTTCGAATGGTAAATGATTTAGCCGTATATTAGGTGGGTGCATTAACAATACAAATTTATGGTTAATGTCACTCGTCTACAAGTCAAGAGCCTGTAATTCAGGGGTTGTTATTTGTTGCTCTATATCATATTTGTTTTTTGTTTATTGTTTTGTACATACATCAGCCCGTTGGTTTTCTTGTTTGAATTGTTATACATTTTTCATTTGGGGGCCTTTTATAGCTTGCTATGCTGTATGGATTTTGCTATTGTTCAAGGCCGTACGGAGACTTTAGTTGCCTACCGTATTTGGTCTCTAGTGGAGAGTTGTTTCATTGGCATTCATAACTTATCGTGTTATTTTAAGCTAAACTTCACGAATAAAGAACTTCAAAAAGAGAGTCAATGTTATATGCCGTACACAGACGCCTACATTTAAGTGGAAGTTTTACAACACGTTTTAAAAAAAATATAGGATAATACAATATCTCAAAAATAAAATCAAGCATTTTCAAATCCCAAAATCACGTTCCTTGATAGAATGATAAAAAAAATATATATGTTAGAAAAACATACATATAGAGTTATTAAGTTAATAACAAACTTATATGTTCCTGTATGAATGAACTATCTATCATAATGATCGTTCATTTCAGCAATCCTTCAATCTTGTAGCGTATACCATCTTTACAGGTGTTGCTACTAAATACACCCAAGGACGTCAGAGGATCCTCTATACATTTTATTCAGTGTAAATTTGATGAGTTTAAAAGTCATTCCTATTCACAATAGCAACATCAAAACTATACAGTGTATGTTAAACTCCATGGTATATATATATATATATATATATAAATATATATATACAAGTCTAAATTGAAAACAACGTTCAAACCTATCATTGCGTTGGATAAAAAGCGCAATTTTTAAACGTGTGCATGTAAAACAAATTTCTTGGTAGAGGGGTCTAAATACAGCACAAACAACATTTTCCAAAAGACCAAAAAAGTGAAAAGTATATTTTAACAAATCGCATTTGACAAACAGGTCGAACAACTGATGTTCTTAAACCCTGCTGACTGCCATTGACGATTGGCAAATAAATTGATCACGAGATGTAACATGGATCTTAATTATTAATTTAATACCAAACAGAAAACAAATAACTTGCGGAGAAGATGGTATACCGCAAACATGAGGTGCAAAAATTTGTACACCATATCCGGATTTCGACAATTAATGTCTCTTCAGTGATGTTAGGGATCGAAACAGTATTTGGAAGGCCATATGATTTACCTCAATTTAGGATAGACTCTTGAATTTTAAAGAGTCGAAATAGGATGAACGGATCATATAAACCCGAAGGAAAATATAATACAAGCCCAAACATATATATATATACAAGTCTAAATTGAAAACAACGTTCAAACCTATGATTGCGTTGGATAAAAACCGCAATTTTTATACGTTTGCATGTAAACCAATTTCTTGGTAGAGGGGTCTAAAAACAGCACGAACAAAATTTTCCAAAAGACCAAAAAAGTGAAAAGTATATTTTAACAAATCGCATTTGACTAACAGGTCGAACAACTGATGTTCTTAAACCCTGCTGACTGCCATTGACGATTGGCAAATAAATTGATCACGAGATGTAACATGGATCCTAATTATTAATTTAATACCAACCAGAAAACAATTAACTTGCGGAGAAGATGGTATACCGCAAACATGAGGTGCAAAAATTAGTACACCATATCCGGATTTCGACAATTAATGTCTCTTCAGTGATGTTAGGGATCGAAACGGTATTTGGAAGGCCATATAATTTACCTCAATTTAGGATAGACTCTTGAATTTTAAAGAGTCGAAATAGGATGAACGGATCCTATAAACCTGAAGGAAAATATAATACAAGCACAAACGAAAAAATATAAACAAGTCTAAATTGAAAACAACGTTCAAACCTATGATTGCGTTGGATAAAAACCGCAATTTTTATACGTTTGCATGTAAAACAAATTTCTTGGTAGAGGGGTCTAAATACAGCACAAACAACATTTTCCAAAAGACCAAAAAAGTATCGTATAGTAAGTGCAAACATTATGTTGATTTCGCTGTGTTAAACCTGAAATCAAAAACAACCAATAGAATTGGTATTTATATTCTAATGCATAACAACAGGAAAGAGTGCCGTAGAGCTTGGAAAAATGTATAAAATACCGCGAAATTCCATGAATGGTATTAATGTAGTAACGTCATGTCAAAATATGATATCATACTAATAAAATAAATAATTGCTGCTTCTTCGTTAAGAACGTGACATCATCATCATCATCATCATCATCATCATCATCATCATCATCATCATCATCATCATCATCATCATCATCATCATCATCATCATCATCATCATCATCATCATCATCATCATCATCATCATCATCATCATCATCATCATCATCATCATCATCATCATCATCGTCGTCATCATCATCATCATCGTCGTCGTCGTCGTCGTCGTCGACATCATCATCATCATCATCATCATCATCATCATCATCATCATCATCATCATCATCATCATCATCATCATCATCATCATCATCATCATCATCATCATCATCATCATCATCATCATCATCGTCGTCATCATCATCATCATCGTCGTCGTCGTCGTCGTCGTCGACATCATCATCATCATCATCATCATCATCATCATCATCATCATCATCATCATCATCATCATCATCATCATCATTGTCTAGATAAAAAAGAGTGTCATTATGTGACAATTTATTTCCTTGCATCAAAACAGCTTTGCCATTTCATAATAATTTGCTGTACTTATATGCTGCAATGATATTAAAAAAATCAAGTTTTATCTACAAATTTATTACTTTATATATGAATTCTACACTTGTTCTTCTAGAGACAGCAATACAGAATAAAGTTTATACAACAACCTTGAAGCCATGAAATCCGGACATTGTACAAAAGTAAGAAATTCAGATTTCTGCTTATCTAATTGTAATTGTGATTGTAAGATATAATAGCGTATCCATAGGACACACAAGCTTAACACCAAAATAAGAAGTAAGTAGCAGTTATCAATATGATCACAGACATAGAAATCTTGATTTGAAACGCTCAACCACAAAGAGCAAAAACCTTACACAAAAGCAAAACAGAATGTACAATTACTATGATCACGTGCAATTAAATAGTGATACGGTTTTGAATTAAAACACTTTTGCATTGTAATTCAAATTGATGAATTTTGATAAAAGAGTATTTTTTTTAACTAATTAAGTGTACCCAATTTACCAAAGATAACAGCTTGTTTATTTCGGTCTATGAATAGGGTATAATAGATATATTTTATAGATCAGTATATTCTACATTAATTCTTATGATTAGTATGAAATAGAGAAGTAGAAAAGTGAAGTAAACTTTTTCTTTATATTGACAGCGCCACCATCTTTAATTCTGTGATCGATATTCACACATATAGGTACAATTTCCACTATCAAAAGTCATCCACAAGTAGTTTCGCGACAGAATCATGCGGATAACGTTAGATGATCCCCTTGGTTGATCTGGTTGCCACCTGAAATACTCCATTGTAGATCCATCGTTGTAATTCCATTTACCTTGTGTCTTTTTACCTTGTATACAGATTCCATTACGGTACACTCTTCCAATGTCAGCTGAAATAAATGCATGTCTGTAATAATTATAAATTAGGGATAGAAATAATTGCTGTTGTGAACTTGACCTTTCACACAGTTGCCTCAAAATTCATTTTCTCAAACCAAAGCTCTTTACCCTTTCGTGTTTGATACATCCTTAATTTATTAACGATATTGTCCCGAAGAAGTTTGTTCTCTGAAGTATAAATAATCAATATATGTTTTCCAAGGAATTGTAACAAAGTTTAAGACTAATGGTTCAAAAGATGTTATTCGAAAACATTTGTTGCTGTTGAAACTTTAACTTTGACCTTTGACCTATTGACTACATTTGGGGTCTTTTTTATTAGTGGGTTAATAATCCAACACATATTGCTAAATATCTCTGATAAATACCATACATTTTTGTTGTTCTTCAAAAAACAGAGTCCTTTCATAGCCACTGTTACCGTAACCTTTGAACCACTGACTTAAAAAATCAAGAGTATAGAGATAATATTCCGATAATTACTTCTTCTTGTAAATGTTCTCAGGAATTAATATCTAAATGATGGTATGCTTGTACTGAGGATATTCCTACAGACCTATGAATATACTTGAAAACTTGAATCAAGTATGTGGCACTGACTGTATCGAAGATAAAGTTGCTGTAGGAGTATCTGAGATGACTCTGATTTAATCATTATGGGGAAAGGAATTACCGATATATTATCTTTTTCAAGGTAAAGAAGGAAATTATAAAGTTTTAAACGTTTGTGTGCAAATGATTGAAACCGAATCATATTGGAAATCTTATGGTTTTTTTTGTATAAAGAAATATTTTTTCCTTTCTGTTTCTATCAATATTAAAAGAAACAGCCATCCTATTGTATTTTGTCATAACTATAACATTTCATATTAACAAAGTAAAACGAGAATGTAATTATTTATTACTTACACATATCAAGTAACTTTTCGTTATTGTAAACCCTTGGGTTTCAAATATTCAGCTTTGAACGTTTCTGATGAAGGTAAATCCAGAATAGCGCTTTGGACGCATTAAAATTTCTACTTTGACGTTTTCATATTTTTTAGTTCTTTATTACCTGTAACAAGCTTGATATAATCTTGTCTTTCATTGGAATCTATACGCATGAGCTCACTTCCTGGACACACGAAATCTTCATGAACAACAGATGCTTTAATTGGCTTTTCCAATTTATAACACAAGTCCAGTTCTCTGTAGTAGAAAAAATTGACCAAACAGCGACCAGCACCTGACAAAATGGTTATTAACGGTAGTTACCTTATTTTGGAACAAAATACTGATAGCTGAAATAGTTCCGTAATTAAAAAATGTTAATATTAATAACAAGAATAGAGGAACATGTGGGATGTTCATCGACGAAAAAGCCACAAAACAACACATTCTTTTGCAGAAAAATATTTACAAATGTAAATTTGCTAAGGTCACAACAATTTTAAGATAAAAAAAAACCAAACTATTGACGGATATTAAAACGATTAATTTTTTAAACAGATTCTATATTAAAAACGAGATGATATTTTATCTTACAGTGTAAGTTAAAAAAGGTATTGTCCTGACTGTTAACGTGGGAAGAGATTAAATTTGCATCACTAACCAATCTTAGAGACCCGAATTGTCCTGACTGTTAACGTTGGAAGAGATTAAATTGTGTACCACTAACCAATCAGAGAGACCCGAGTTATAATTTTATTTTCCTGTCTGGGCATAAAATTGTGTGTAATGTCATGTTCGTTGAATATTTCAGAATTTCAAACAAAGCTGTTACGCAGGTAGGTTAATGCACTTTAAAAAAAAAATTAAGCATTGATTTTTGATGATTGCATCAATTTGTTACACGTTTCGCTGTCAAAATGACTAGGGCAGTCTGTATAGACATACTTCCTTTGAATAATTTATACAAGTCAACACTATTTAATCGCTAATATACAATTCTATCTTCATTGACCATTGCCTAAGTAGTTTTATGTCGACATTTTGCAGAATGGCCTGCCGTACACAGATGCGGATCCATGATGATGAAGCTTAAGATGGCCATCAACAATGCAACGTAAGGAGTAGAATTTGTTAAAAGACCGCGCGCCATGCCTGCCCGCTCCCCTCTTGAATTTGTCTTATATGCATGCCATGATTCTAATTTTATATTGGAGGCGAACACTTGACCTATTAATATCTATTAAGCATATTTTGAGCATGAATCCTCAGATTACTCTGATTCCACATGCAAAATTATTTCCTTACTGGATCTTTATTCCAATTTATTATATACTTAGTAGTAAATACAGAAACAGTGTATGTGTAATACAATCATTGGCAAGCATGCTGTATCAGCCACCCGTGATGATATCGATATCAGCACGGTTGCAAAAGACTTTATCAAACCCCTTATTTGTATGACGTCATGTCATTACGTCATAACGCTACTTTTTCAAAGATGGACGATGTTGACGGTGGTGATGTAGCAAACTTTGAAATTGATACCGAAGAATTTGTACTATCTATGAGTTGTTTAAAGTATATAATAAAGTGTAAATGATATGGCTTTTTCAATATCACACACCGTATCAACCCTCAACCAATATAATCCTTCGAGAAGAGCTCTCACGATTATATTGGTGTCTCGGGTTGATACGGGTGTGATATTGAAAATGCCATATAATATTCTCTAGGTATAACATATTACAAAACCAAAAAAAAAAAAAAAATAGTTAAAAGTATATGCATACATGGCACTGTGCATGCAATCATACCAGATATATGTCTCTGATCATACAAATGGCTTGCCTGAATTTAATAAAATTGCTTGAGATGTTAAAATATGTTAGAACTACTATTTATTATCATGGTCATAATTCAAAACAATTTTTTATTAATGGTTTTAAATCTGATAGTCATCATACTTTCATTTCTAATCATCCCCTTTTGTGTACATTTCACTTTTTTCTTTATTCATTTATTCTGTTTAATTTGTAGTCATTATATTGAAGTTTATTTGTTATATTGATTAACTATAAAAATGTGTACCTGTGTGTTTCTTTGTGTAGATCTTTTTACATTTTGACATGCATCACTTAAAACAATCTACTTAAATCTTATTTCTTCTTTATTTACAATTTGGTGTGTATAAAATTTAGTTTAAAACCTTTCAGTAATTATTGTAACTTCTTTTGCAGATTGATATACACCATGCACACATTAGAATGGCATTTTAATGCCTAAAGACATGTAGTTTTGATAAAATCAAACAAAAGGTCTCCACAATGTAAGCATTGATATTATAATGTATGAGTCTTGATGGGGGCCTTTCATGTTTTTATTCTTTTCTTTGCTATTTTCTATATTCTTTATCTATTTTGCCAATTATTTTCTATTCTCTATATATTTAAACACCCTCTCTTTTCTTATTAGTCCTTTGTTTATTTTTTAGCCCTTTATTCTGCACTTTTTGCCCATTAAGTATTATTATCTATTCTGAAAACACCATCCAGACCCTCATGTGTAAGGTGTATATAAGAGTCTGGAAAACTTTTGTGATGTATTGAGTTACATTCAGTCAATATTGATAAAGTCATAATTAATAATAACAAATTGGTAATGCATATTGATGGGTAAATATCAGTTATAGTAAGCTGTATTTTAACTTTTATTGTAGTTTTGCAAAAACTCATAAATTGAAAGTTCATTTTAAATTAACGAAGAACTTTTTTTTTCAAGTTTACTTTAATTGCATAATGATTTAGGAACAAAACATTTAAACTGAATTTTTCTCTTTGTATCATAACATGAATAATAATAACTTTAAATTGCCACTAACTGTTTTCATTACTTTTTCATTATTAAGATGACTTGGAAGCAATGGTGTTATAACAGTTATTACAAACTGAAATTGGAAAAAGTAATCAGAGAAAAAGGGTAAGCACTTATTCATTTGAAGATCAACACACACAAGGAAATTGTCAGACCATTTATAACACTATATTGGGATAATTTTAGACTAATGCATGAACAGAAAGCGAAATGAATATTTAAAAGATAAAAGTACGAGGACATATATAACAAAACTTTAACAGTGCTGAATATGAAATAATCCATGCTATGTCACATGTGAACTGTGGAATGAAGCAATTTTCAGTACGACAACAAAATGAAAAATTACATGTTCAAACTGACTCTGGAACATTGAAGACAAAGAAATGAAAATATTAAATCAGAGGCGAGGACTGTGCACTTCTTTCATTTAATGTCAACACATAAAAGGAAATGTTCACATCATTATTCATCATATGCCAGTTATTGAGATAATTTTGGATCTATACATAAACAGTGAAATGAGTGAGAATTATAATTCAAACATGATATTTTGGCAGGCTGGTAACTGCATGTGCTTACATGTATATAAGATTATTCTTGGCATGTTACATGTGACTTAAGGAAAAACTAAGGAAGAAAGAATTTTCCAGTAGAACAATAACACAAGAAAATCAACAGGATGATATTTGTCTACATTTATTATTGATCATGGAGAACCCATAGGTACCTTTTATTTTTTGCCCTCCCCCTTTTTTCCAAAATCCGTGATTTTTATTTTCCATTAATTACAATTATTTTCGTGTTTTACAGTATAATATAAAAATAAATATACTAGAAATAACTTGTATTTGCTATTTACTATCAATTCCAAGTTTACTATCCACGGCGGTCACTGATATATTATATAGAGAGAAGGTATCTCACTTCGTACCTTATCACCTATTTTCCAACATGAATTCTTGGAGGAATCCCTATTCTAACTCATTAAATATTTAATTCCCTTTAGGTCGGGGGCATGACATCAACAGAAAAAAAGCATTGTATGTATTGTGATAAGGAGAATCAGTTAAATTTGCCATATACAATGATTTTGATATTAAGTGTGAGAAAAATAATTTTGAAATGAATGAAAAATTGTCATAAGTTTTTATGAAACTTTTAAATAGACATTATGTATTTGATAATTAATTAATACTCATAATGAACTCTAGAAGTAAAGGCTTTGTTTGTTTCACATGCATACCACTTTATTAAATAAACAAATAGGTTCACCTCTTATTTCAATTTTTTTCTATAACAATAGAAAATAAGTTCTTATTTACCTAATATTATAATTTTTGCTGCTCTTAATTCTGGACCAATGAACTTGTTTTAAAAATTTATTGATTTGACATATTTTATAATAAAGAGACTGCAATGAATAAATAATGCATGTTCAACAAATGAACATAGAGAAATTCTAGCTTAAAGCAGATATTGTTTCTAGAAAGATGCATTTACACATGTGACAGTTTTCTGATCCATAATAATTTTAGTGAAACATTTTCAAAGACTTTATCAGGTCTGAGCAGATTAATATTTCTCATGAAACACGCAGAATTTGATAGAATGGGCTTTATACGAACTTTTACTTTCAAGAGAAACATTTTTGTTTAGAAAGATGTTATTGCCGTTCGTCATCTTAAAGTCGTAAAAACCTTATGAGAATTGAAGTTAAGTAAGTAAACAAGTTCATTTAATTTACAGTCGTCACATATGTGGAGTCAGAAATGAACAGAGGTTACGAAAGTACTTACAAAGTATATAGTGGATAACGCTAAAATGCCCCTCCCCCCTTTTTTTCCCCTCATAACATTTGTATTCACCGCGATTCCTTTAAGATTCATTAAGTCATTCAACTATGAAAATGATAGAAATAACATTGTTTACATCTTTAGTGTGTCCATTTCAAGTCAAAAACGTCGTTTATTTCTTTCCCGGTACGTTGACACCGTGAAGGGGAAAAATCGAATCTGAATCATCTCAATGTTTACATGTCGTCGCGAAAAGATTTGTGTATCAATCATATATAAAGATGCATTGGCGCACCCTGTTAATATATATTGATCTATTGAAAACTTGGCATATTTATTCTTGAATACTGAGATTGCTGTTTTTTGTTTTTTAGATGAACAAAACGCTTTTAAAATTGACATGTGACTTGGTTTCTGGTGTAACATGGTTGGATTATATGTCACTTCTGTTATTTTTTTATTGGAAAAAGGCATATTTTAAGAAAGAAACATCTGTCACAGGAAAGATAACACTTTTATTAACCAAATACAACTTTATTTTCATTCATCAGTGCAGTTTTTGGGGGTGCGACTGGCTTGTGAAGTTTTTCACACGCCATCTTTGAATGTCCCCCGTTACTACGGTAACCAGGTGGGCGGTTCTGAGTCACCAGAAATTAAAAGTTTGGATGATATAAGGAATGATCAAAATTAGTTCTGGGTATGAAAGTTTCTTGAGAAAAGTTCAAAATAATTTCAAATTCTAATGATTTTTTTATGAATAAATAGCCAATTTACCGTAGAACAGCATTAACTTGCTTGCGTTATTTAGTATTCCTTACCAGAGGTTGCAATGCCAATTGGAAGTTGGTAATGATTTGCAGAACATTGTTACTATCTATCAAGTGAAATAACTGAGACAGGGCTATACACAACACAACATGATAAAGGTATCAGAACATTGTTACTATCTATCAAGTGAAATAACTGAGACAGGGCTATACACAACACAACATGATCAATGTATCAAAACTATTGTTTTAATACTCTACTTCACCATTTGCTTTTCATTTGGGATATTTCAACCTTACAAATTAGTTACAAGATTTTTCGTATTTGTTTATATAATTCAGGTTAAAGACATGTACCGTACATCAGTTAGAAAAACGGAAATTATACATTCAATATAATAGTCCATTATTTAAGGTAGTTCATAAGTATATACTTTTTGAGATAGAATTTTCTCATACTTTGCCAAAAGGAAGAGTTTACTATGCTTTTTTCAAAAATATAATAAAAAGTATGGGTCACCGTTCTATTTTCCAACCTATGAGTCGTTGAAAATTGCCTAAATTTGGTTAGATTGTTCATGAAAAAACACATTTGTGTGCATAAAAAAAATTCTATGAGATAGAATTTTGAAATAAATTGTAAGAAGATAGGTTTCACAATATGTTTTAAGAAAATAAAAAGAATAAATGGTGTCACCGAACTTATTTTCTTGCTACAAGTAAAAATTAAAAATTTCCCTATCAGTCCAGTATATATTTTTTTACTAAAAGAGTTATCTCCCCTTAAATGGCTTATTTGAAAAAAATGATTCTAAAAACATAAAAATTTGATATTTGTTTAAATATTTTAAATAATACAATAAATAACCAAGTTTTCTTTATATAAATAAACAATCTAACCATTAAATTGCAAATCTGTCTCCAAATTTGCGGATTTGGGCAAATAACTAGACCAATTTTGTATTGAGATTGTACAATCTAAGATGGCGGTAAACCATGAATCTACCTTAAAGTACGTAAAAATTAAAGCTTTCTGAATGAGTGACGATATTTGTTTTCTACCTGTCAACAAAATGAAAGATAAGGTTATGTACAACAAACCATCCAGAAGAAATTTAATGTCTTTTCCCTGAAACGCCACCTTAGAATATGTTGATCTTCAAATCCTTAATGAATTATAATAAAATTTCACTATCATTTCATATGATTCAAAAAAGAGAGGTGAAAAGTACCAAAGGGATTTTCAAACTTATTCGTAGAAAACAAACTGACAAGCCATGGCAAAACAAAAAAATGAAAAAAGGCTAACATTATACAAAACACAACATAGAAAACTAAACACTTAGCAACACCTACCCCACCAAAACAGGGTTATATCAGGTATTCCTGGAAGGTTAAGCATATCTTGCTCCACATGTGGCTCCTATCAATTTTCTCATGTAAGTAAAAATCCGATGAAAAGTCTTAATGCGTTTGGTCAAATTTGAGGAAATGAGGACGATATTGTGGTTATGATAACTGGAACATACACGTTCATCTTACTTTTATGGCGTCCATTAAATATTAAATGAATTATTTCAACTTAACCAACAGAAAGACTTGGTTTAATAGCTTCCTTGTAAGCAGCAACCCTCTATATGTTCAAGGTGAGGGTATGTGATTCAAGCCATATATACAGTGATATAGATAATAAAAAGGAATGGTTCATATTGGAAATCAGGCTCCTTGATTGAATCTCGAATACATGTTTACAATCTGTTCACACAACTTATCGTCATATTATCTACAACAAACTATTAAGTGGTTGCAAAACTATCTATTTAACAAATATATATATATTTCATATGTCAACAGAATAGGGGAATATCAGCTTGGTAAATGAGAAACGCTTACATTTTTACTTCACTATGAGTAACTATATAATTCAAATATCATATATACATGCATATAAATCATTGTTAGAACAAATAACAACTAATTGACACCCTGAATATTATTTTGCTATTACGAATCATGTTAATTGGTTATGACATTGAATAATCATTCAGGGTTTATGGTTTGCATATTGAATTTATCCACCGAATATGCAGAGTATTAGAATGCAGTGCAACAAGTTAATGTTCTGCACGACGCAATAGAAGAAACTATTATCAAACATGTACAATAAAGAGAGGCAAAAGATATCGAAGGGACATGCAAAGTCGAAAATAAACTGACAACGCCATGGCTAAAAAAAAGACCAATAAAACAAACGAGAGTACACAAAACTAAAGACTGAGTAACACGAACCCCATAAAAAATGGGGTGATCTCAGGTGCTGCGGAAGGGTAAGCAGATTCGGCTCTACATGTACATACATTTATCTTAATATTTATCTCTTTTCATGTGATTGTTTGATGAACCGCTGAACTTGTTATATTTGAATATTTTTGAAGCAGCAAATAGTACAATTTATTGACTTCCATTAAGATTTTTATTATTAATTATCTTACAGGAGGCACACAGAAGTGACTTATCCAGGAGTCTTAGCACAAAAACCCCGAACTATTACAGTATCAATTTTAAAATTCTTATCTTATACGTTAATATTTATAAGGCGAAGCTGTCCTAATTATAAAAATGCATTCACTGCATGGCCTTTCAAATTTTCCATTGTTCTATGGTTTGATCAATAGGCTATGTATTTGTTGGATTTCCAATTCGTACATACAAAATAATCTCTTTCTTTGTAACTTGTGAATTTTTAAATGAATATGCAATTAGATGTTGAGAATACTTCTATGACAGCAACATAAATACAAGACCATGTACAAGGCAAAGCAGAAACGACATATAACATGTATAACTAACTGTTCATTTTTTAGCTATTACTAGAACTTTCTTCAGGAAGTTTTATTCTGTATGAAATTGTCCGATATGAATTGATCTATGTTTTGTATTCTTTGCTGATGAACATGAGGTGCATGATATTGACCATAACGAAGCAATATAACAGATACACACAGATTTGATAATTTGTCAAAGATAAACAATCTAAGTAAGTAACTTGTGCCAATTTAGTTCGGGGAACGAGCAGCTGTGTGATTCTGCAGAGGAAGTTAGAAGTAATAAAATATAGACATATACAAAATACTCATATGGTCGGGCTCGGTAATAATTAAACGAGTATAATGATATGGTTGATATACGCGTATGATCGGACATATGAATATACGCATATTGTCCAAATACTCACATGAACCAGAACATATACATTGTAAATATAATTAAATGTATAAAGAAGATTGTTGGTTTGTAATTTTGTTATATATAATTAATGTAATAGCATTATTAATGAACTAAAAAAGACTCTTCAGTGACGTTCGAACCAAAAACGTTTAAAAGGCCAAATAAAGGAAAAGGTTGAGGAGCATTGAGGAACAAACATATGAGTAGAAAATCCTCAATATTTCGAGAAAAAAATCAATGTTTTGTCCTCAGTTAATTTTTATATGACCTTAACAATAAAAATAATAACTGGTTTGGTGATACCATTTGGAAGGAAAACTCCATCAGCAGTGGCATCGACCCAGTGTTTGTAAATAAACTTATCATATGTCCCAGGATTCATTTTTTTAACCAGACAAAATACGAATACTAGTTCATAAATTTATGCAGACTTACGTTCTTGTGAAATGTAAAATTTCCACCCTTTCTCTGAGTAAGACATCACAGTATAGGTGAATGGATCTGAGTGTAAAATACACGTTCCTGTAAGATTGTTGTAGAAGAATGATAAGCAACGCTTATTTGACAAACACTTCACTCCGCATTCACGTACAAATCTAACAAGATAGGTTCCAATTGCGTTCTTTTTTTCGTACATGTTGTCATATTCAGATTTTTGTTGCGCTGAGATCAATTTAATTCTTGATTCACTTAGGACAGCAATGAACATAGTTTGCATACATAGAAATATGATAGATATAATCATTGTCATGTCGAATAACATTCTAAGAAGATTGACTTCAATAGCTTGTTCTTAAACAAATTATCAATAAGTGTTTTCTATGTGCTGATATTAAATGATGCAAATTATGTCATGTATGTGTTGATTGGTCCGTTTCCACTTTGAAATATTTCAAGTTATTTTTTTTATTTTCATTACTGAAGATATTTTCTTGGTTCACTGCTGAAGCGTTTGGGTTTGTTAGATTGTTGACAGATACGGTTAAAATTAAATAACTACTCGATTAATTGCATGTTTGTTTCAGTGAATGAGTTCATTAAAATGGTATTACATTTATTATATATAACAAAATTACAAACCAACAATCTTCTTTACACATTTAATTATATTTACAATGCATATGTTAAGCTTTTATGATGCGTAGAGAATGCTTACTTGAACACCAAATTATAAACAATTGATTTATGTCTATTTGCTAGGATCAACGGGACAAACATCTATAAATGCAAACAAACAGAGCAATTTAAATAATAAATACGTAAAAAAGTTTAAAATGGTTCGATCTGGGTGAATGTCATATTCTACAGAAAATACAAGAAATTCATATAACAGGATAAGTTATTCACACAAAATATATTTACATAAAACATGTATTTAAAATATTAAGTAAGTTCTAGCTATCTCTTTCTAAATCTCGACCAATGACTAACAAAGTGTCTGTAGAAGGACAATTATTAAAAGGAAAACACTTTACTGGGCAAAACGCTATTAATCTAAAAGTTAATACAAAATATAAATACAAACAAAACATTTTGAAGCAATACTATATTGTATTATATTATATACTTTATATTATTTAACGTATATACAGATTATCGTAAAGCAATTTCTTTTTTTGCTCTGTAAATGTATTGAAAATATTACATTCATTGAAATTTGCAATGTCACTGGAAACACGTCCATATCTATAAATCAGAGAAATTTAGTTAATAAAAAGGAGCCATTGGAGAAACGCCGTTATAATCTGACCTCAAAAATCTATTATTGCAAAACGATTAATAATTAATTATTCACTAAATTATTTTACTTGAAAAATATAAAAAATTAGGGATGGGAACATCGAAAATGGTGAAAACACACTTATACTCCAAGCATATATCTTTGTTCATCCAAGGAAATTACACAAGGCTTGTCATTAAAGCTGATTCATCAAATCTAAACAAAACATGATATCTTTTAATTTGAAGCAAAAGGCTAAAAAAATATACAATTTGGTCTATAGAATGAAACAAATCAGTTTTTACTACATGAAACATCAATACTAGATCATATAATAATGATATATATTCTATTCTATCACAATATAATAATAATATATATTCTATTCTATCACAATATAATAATAATATATGTTCTATTCTATCACACTATAATAATAATATATGTTCTATTCTATCACAATATAATAATGATATATATTCTATTCTATCACAATATAATAATGATATATATTCTATTCTATCACAATATAATGATAATATATGTTCTATTCTATCACACTATAATAATAATATATGTTCTATTCTATCACAATATAATAATGATATATATTCTATTCTATCACAATATAATGATAATATATGTTCTATTCTATCACACTATAATAATAATATATGTTCTATTCTATCACAATATAATAATGATATATATTCTATTCTATCACAATATAATAATGATATATATTCTATTCTATCACAATATAATGATAATATATGTTCTATTCTATCACACTATAATAATAATATATGTTCTATTCTATCACACTATAATAATGATATTTATTCTATTCTATCACAATATAATAATGATATATATTCTATTCTATCACAATATAATAATAATATATGTTCTATTCTATCACAATAGAATAATGATATATATTCTATTCTATCACAATATAATAATAATATATGTTCTATTCTATCACAATATAATAATAATATATGTTCTATTCTATCACAATATAATAATGATATATATTCTATTCTATCACAATATAATAATGATATATATTCTATTCTATCACAATATAATGATAATATATGTTCTATTCTATCACACTATAATAATAATATATGTTCTATTCTATCACACTATAATAATGATATTTATTCTATTCTATCACACTATAATAATGATATATATTCTATTCTATCACAATATAATAATAATATATGTTCTATTCTATCACAATAGAATAATGATATATATTCTATTCTATCACAATATAATAATAATATATATTATTTCTATCACAACATATATACATTGTACATATAGATGAAAAACAACCTTCTTGATAAAAACAATAGTTTACCTTACGAAATATAACAATGTTAGAGGGCTTTAAAACAGGCACTCGAATCAAGACAGTTGGCATTTTGAATATTTCCACATTTCATTAATACACAGTTTAATAAAATAATACAAGCTGAATAAATACGGGACGAAAAATGAATAACTGTTAGTTAATTTAATGTGCAATTGATGTGCTCAAACTTGATGTCCTTAGATTCAGCATTTTGTGAATGGCTCCCCTAAAGAAATTTCAGATGGTATCAGTCTCAATCTGTTTTGTTTTTAGGTTAAAAAAATAATTTGATCTTTGATAGTTATTGCGTTCTTTATGAAATGACGGTAGGATACATGATTTTATTTTGCAACTAAAAAGAAGAAAAAATCGAAGAGAAGGAGACAAATCCATGGCAAAAAAAAAGATACCAAAACAAAACAAAACGAAAGACTCTAACGAGCCCTTCTTGCTCACCTATTAAAATCTATTATAGTTTTTAAAATAATAGGCAGAAATAATAATAAAAAAAAAAATACTGTTAGGGCAATAACTACTAGAAGAAATCGTCTAGAAGTCTTTCAAATTGTTTATCTTCTAAATAATGCTTGTTAAAATCACTAGGTTTCACATTAGTATCTTGTCATCTTTGATTCGCTGCATCTGTTGCTTCATTGTTTTTATTCTTTGTTAAAAGCGTCAGTTTTTTACAACTCTATATAGCAAATTTGTGTAGGCTCTGTTTTTGTTTTTGTTAAAGATCTTGAAGAACTATTCTCTGTGTTGTTTGCACCAAAATTATCTGGCTGTTATACAGTTGGAGGACTCGATGCAAAATATAAACCGTCATCCTTCAGAAATCACAAAAGTTGTGCTGCTTGCCTCTGAATGTTACAATCATGTTCTTGAAATAGTTTGAAAATAATACTAAAATAATGTACAATTAGTTTTGCCTTTATGAACAAACATTCTATGGTGCATCTGATTTGAGGAAACACAGACGACCCACATTTGAAACACTGGAATGTGAATATAACTATTTTTGGAGTGTTAACACTTTTTTGGATGTTTTAAATAAATTACGTGTTTTATATTGTCATTAAAATTCTGTTGACAGATTTGAGATTCAGCTCTTAATATGACACGTTTACAAATATGCTAAATATACGTACTGAGAGTGTGATTAAATAATTAAAGCTGTAAATTTCCTCGTTGACAACATTTATGAAAGTTTCGGCAGTAAAGTTTATCGACAAGTTGTATGTATTCCTATGGGCAACAATTGTGGCCATTTAATAGAAGACCTTATCCCGTATTTTTTTTTAAATCAGAGTGTCCAATCCCAGTAAAAACCCCTTTTAAATATAATTTAATTGATAAATTCAACAACAAACACCTTGATCTTGAAAATATTTGTTCGTTAAATAATCAAGAAATTACTAAATATACTTACAAAAAATTATTTACTAGAAAAAAATCAAATATAAATAGCAATAACTGTTTAGATATTCAGGCTTTGCACGGGAATTGTTAATTTTCTTTTTTTGAATTGTTATCATCCTTTTTTCTCATCTTACGGGGGTAATATATCCCACCTTGTTCGCTATGCTCGTGTCTGTAGTTACGCTTTAGATTTCAATGAACGTAATATGTGTATTACGGTTAAATTATAAAGTCAAAGATTATTTTTTTACCAAAAATAACTTTAAACCTTTTCTTAATTCTTTCATAATTACAACATGTACAATGATTTGGTTTTGAAGTTTGGCTGTACCTGATAAAAACTTAGTACAAACGGGACACCATATCATAACTTTCACAATGATGTTGTTTACCGAGCCTGTAATCCTGGATACTTATCAATCCTTAGAATAAACTAAATGAAAAATAAAACCAATTTCACACTGTGATTAAATCGAATATTGTTTATATCGATATGCATCTTGATTTGTTTATCAATAAATAATAATGTTAATATAAAAACAAGAATATGTGATATCATCGCCAATGAGACATCTCTCTACAAGGGACCAAATGACATGGACGTTAAGAACTATAGGTCACCGCATTGTCTTCAACGAGGTGCAAAAATCCATACCGCATAGTCAGCTATAAAAAGCCCTGATATGAAAAATATAAAAGTTTTCAAACGAGAAAACTAACGGCCAGATTTATGTATACAAATAATGAACGAAAAACAAATATCATATACGGCAACAAACGACAACCACTGTATAAAGGCTCCTGACACGTACAAATGTACATAATGTGGTGGAATTAAACTAGTTTGAAGGCGCATATCCTCCCCTTAAATGGGACAGTGATGTATCAGTACAACATAAGAACAAACTTTAAAAATCAGTTGAAAAGGGCTGAACGCTTTAGATAGATACAAAGCAGAAACACCTCTACGAAACCGGACTTATTTATAAATCCCCACAACAAACATGACACAAAGTTCAGACCTTAGAGTACTCGCAGTTACTGACAGTTTGTTCAAAGCCAATACAAACTTATAAAAATTCTTGCATCCAAGACTAAAATATCATCTGTACATACAAACATCCAATGGATTTAATGTAAAAACGTCAATAACAGTTAGATAAAGAAGCAACCTTGTAGAATACCAAGGTACAGGTATTGACAGATTGTAGAGCCACGAATGTGCAATTTCATATACAAATATTTTTTTGATTTTGAGTTTGATTTTAATTTACTGATAACAAATTCAATATTAATACCAATAAAAACAAAATTCAAAGATCTAATTACAGTGTTGATTTGGTAACCTGTTATAATAAGTTTATTTATAGATCGATAAGTTTACCTGGATCGTTTCTTTATTTCCGGGCGCGATAAACAACATTTCCGTAAACATTAAGAAATGCTATCTTGTTTGGAATAAGTTTTCTACAGGTACAACCAAACTCCCAAACCACTTTTTTTTTGTATTTATGGAAGAATCTAGTAAAGGTTTTAAGTAATTTATGGTAACGAAATCCCTCACTTAATAACTTACCAGTAATACATAGATTACGTTCATTGAACTCCAAAACGTCACAACAGACACGGGCATATTGAACGAGTTGTGATATATAAACACCGTAAGATGATGTCAAAGGAACATCACTGACCACAAAAGGAAAATCAACAATAGGGAACAAAACGTCATTCCTTTTGTCACAAATTGTTGTGAAGAGTTTCCAGTGTAAAACTGAAATATCTAAATCTAGGAAAGAACAGTTATAACCGTTTATAATTGATTTATTTAAAGTAAATTCCCTCGGGTAAATTTCGGCAGTATATTTAGAAAATTCTTGTTTATTTAACGAAAGATAATAATCAAGACAACGGTTAGTGTTGTTGAATTTATCAATGTTATGAAACTTAGACTCTTTACTGAGTTTGGTCATACACTGTGATTCAAAACAGTTCAATAACAAGTCTGCTAATAACTGGGCGCAACTGTTACCCATAGGAATACATACAACTAGTCGATACACTTTATTGACGAAACAAACATAAATATAATCAAGGAGAAAATTAACAGCATCAATCATCTCAACACACCTCCAGTTAGTATATCAAGCTTATTTACTTTTTTCATTAGAGAAGATGGCTTAAATGAGTTGCAGCAAATATATTTGTAACATGATTTACCAAACGACAATTTGATTAAATAGGAAAACCTATGTCTAATACGATTGTGTGGAAGTGTAGTGTAACGAGTTGAAAGTCAAAATTGTCAACAGAATCAAAATGACCATCAACATCACTAAATTAATCTAAAGCAACTTAAAACAGATACCGTTCAAAAATAATTAATACCACTATTTTCATACATGTACGTTTTATCACAAAAGTTAGTGATATGTTCTTTGAAAGTAGTTGAAACGATATTTTACTGGTTTTTTTTTTGTGTAGTTTAGGTAACAAATACATGGTAAGGACCTTCGAATGTTCAGAAGAAGCCTTTAGCTGTGAATCGGTTATGATATGATTGTTTACTTAATGACTCTCTGTAGAGCGCACGCACTTAAATGTAAGGAATTTAAAATTTCATTGATTAGAACTACCGTGTAGTATTACGGCATACCACCACCACGTTGTCGACCGCTTTTTCGGACGGAACAAGCACAGACCGATTTACTAGAACTTGAAGTTTGTTTTTTTTTAATTCTAGAAATAGTCGTATTATGTAGTGTTTTATTTATTTCTCAATTATTTTTAAAATATGATTTTCGAATATCCACAACTTTCATATATTTATTCAAATAAGAATCAAGAGATTTTTTTATCTGATTTTTCCGTTTACGGCAATTTTTACAATACGATGAAAGAGCGTCTGATATGACCTGACGACACTGTTTCAAATCTATTTTAGATGGAGGGCGATGTTTTGATCCTTTTTCAAAAATGTTTTTTTATCTCTCAGTCTTAAACGATATGGAGGTCCCCGTAATAACATGGCCATAGGGATCATATCTAAAATTCTGCGATTCCCAGTCTTAAGTTAGAGGAGTAAAATTTTATTCACTGATATTTGATGATATTGACGTATAATTAAAAAGTAAACTTCTGCTGGATTTTTTTTATGTTTACGAAAAATTAGGTGGTTCTGTGACATAAAAATAAGGAGGTTTAACGTTTTGATTCGTAGAGTCATTAATTATACTCGATAAGCTGATGGAATCAATACCTCTGTTAATATATTTAATTTTCAGAAAATGCCGTTTATGGTCTTTAGGTTTATCGATAAAAAGTAAAATCACAAAAATACTGAACTCCGAGGAAAATTCAAAGCGGAAAGTCCCTTAACAAATGTCAAAATCAAATGATAAAACACATCAAACGAATGGACAACAACTGTCATATTTCTGACTTGGTACATGCATTTTCAAATGTAGAAAATGGTGGATTGAACCTGGTTTGATAGCGCTAAACCTCTCACTTGTATGACAGCGCATCAAATTCCATTATATTTACAGAGATGCGTGAACAAAACAGACATAATAGGTAAAATTGTCAAAATAGGGGTAAAGCAGTCATCACCGTGTCACAATCTCAATTAGAACAAAAACAAACAAATATTTAAAAAAGAAGCACAAAAAGCATCTATCAAATTAAACAACCACATTCAGGGTTGAAATATTTGAAGTCCTGTGACTGAATGGTAAGATTCAATAAACTCTAGTGTAAAGTCGCGTGTTTGACGTCAGAATGTAAACGTCACACAGGAAGAGATATAAAAAATAATTTTGTCGTTCAAAGTATTTTCAAAATTTTAATAGAATAATAACATAATGGCATTATAATAGAACAATAACATAATGGCGGGATGTTTAAAAGTACAAATACACGTCATATGTACCAAAGAAACACAAAAAGTCACACGTACAAAACACACCAGCAAAAATGAAAGATAATACAAACAACACATTGACGAGATGTATAAGTACCGAGCCACGTCAAATGGATATCACCAAAAACATACCAAACAGAAAAAATAATATTAATAATAGAACAAAGACAAATAAAAGATCAATATCACACGTTATTAAGATGATAAACAACGTCAGTTTCAGAATCTATACACCAAGACCATCATGTATTATTTGTGAAGTTGATACGGAATATTTATCATCAAGGTCTTGGTACCTTCCGATGAACTTTTTTAGAAAAAGGACGAGACGTTCTTTGGCATACCCCTGATAAGCGGGAACAGCCTATGATGGAAAAAATTGTAATTATACGCGTACATTCATAGAGATGGCTGAAGGACGAGATTGTGTTGCACTCCTTGAAAATGTCATGTAATTTACCCATTGGTATTTGACCCAGGTAACACAATCATTGATGCCTACCATTTTTTATAAATATAGATAGAAGATCATTAAGTGTATTGTTTAAAAAAAAGATAAGACCTGTTTCTCTGATTAGCGTACAGTACATTTTAAGTCTTGCTCCTATATATGTCCCAATGGGACAAGAAGACGGACTAGTCGGACATCCGCCTGACTTTAATTACCCCTGCAGTGATGTACCTTTGTAATACCTTGTTGGAAGGTCGTAAATTAATCTGTAGCTGTGATTGATAAATTTGTAATCTTACCTGTACATTTTATAGATTAATGAATGATAGCATCCTGTAACATATTTCACTCTTTTAATAGATGAAATTACGGATAAAAAATATTTCAGTTTTTATTTTTTAGCTATAATATGAACATTAAAATTGTTTATTTCAGCTTAGTTAGATATTTCATCATGCTAGATATAAGTCATGTACAAATCAATTGTTATTCACTTAAAACTTTTGAAATTAAATAGTTTTAAACTATAAACTTATTTTTCTTCCGATTTCACATTCCCCGTAAGAGCCTCTACGTTTATTTTCTCATGTCAATCACTGCTGGAATTTGACCTAGATTAGCCGAACCAATTTATGAAAGAATTTACGGCTGAATACACAAAAAAGGATAATTATTTTTTGTGAATGCTTAAAAAATTTCTAAAAAGAAACATTTAAGATACACATCCAAATTGTTCAATCCTACTACCTGAATCATTTTTTCAAAATCGGGGAAATTAATAAGTTGTATAAAAATAAATGCCCACATCTCCATACCCGTAAGAGCCTTATCATTTTAGTTCTCCATCAATCAATACATTTATTTGACCCTGGCAATCTGACCCATTGATATAACTCGTGTTTACCGTTAAGTATTTTCCCGCCAATATTAGCTCGTGCTGTCGGCAGAATTTTGTAAATTGTTGTCAGCTAGTAAACATCTTTTATAAAATGAGTGAGGTCAAGTTCATTTTATGAATTAATAATGTGTTTAAAATTGATATTACTGATTAATTTAATTTAATTATATAATTACGACTTTGTTTGCATTGTGTCAAAAAATGTACGTTTCCGATAATCTAACAGTAGATTGTAATGCATGATTAATTTTTGATTCGCACCTGATACCGTATTTCACCAACTTGTTAAATAATACTTAAAATATGAAACGTTACTTAATGACAAGAAATTAATCATATTTTATCATGTTTATATTTGAATTGTATAAAAAAAATAAACAAATTAAAAACTGTAAAACGTTATTTAAAAAAAAAAAATTATGAAATAAACGGCGTTTGTGGAGATTCATGAAATATATATTTGTATTTTGTATATGCTTTTTGCATTCATATATATTTTGTCACAAACTTATTGGTAAAAGAGTTTATATGACAATAACTTTTTGAATTGAATTATAATAATTGAGTGTGTTCATTAGTCATCGATTTAAATAAGAATGTATTAGCTATAAAAAATATATTACATCACACTTTTAGCCAAAAATTGTATATTTTATAAAATTAGCAATACATGACAGAAGTAAAAAAAAAGAGAGAGGAAATAGAGTAGAGCTTAATTTGACTTTATTGATTGATGTACAACATTCAGATTCTTTTTGAAAATTTTGTGTAGCCCTTAAAAGGACTGTTTTGTATAGCAATAAAACGTCTTCTTTATTTCAACTTTAAACTTGCAATCTTTAGTTGGTATTCTGGTGTCTGGAGTTTTCTGTTGAAATACTGTAGGGACTTGCCACTGGATCTTTCGGGAAACATTTTCCTGGGTAAATCCCCTGTAACTCATCCACCTGTTACAACTGCTACTAGTAGAACCTTATAGATGTGGTCAATGAAGTTGTTGCAGATTGGAATTGTTAGATCTTTTCTCCAGAAAGAATTAATACCGTTGATAAGGTCTTCTTTTGTTTTTGGTTCTTTCTTGGTTAATTTGGATTTCAACATGGACCAAACCATTTCAATGGGGTTGAAATCTGGACTTTCCGCTGGCCAAACATTCCACCAGTTGATATTCTGTTCAGTCATGAATGCTTTAGTTGCATTTGCTGTGTGTTTGGGGTCGTTGTCTTGCTGAAGACGGTGACTAGAAGGATATACCCGGTTTATGAAAGGTATCAGACCCGATGTCAGTATGGGGTTGATGTAAAACGCTGCAGTCATGATATTTTCGAAGATTAATATTCGTGTTGTACCTCTTCGACTGATACCTGCCCACACATGAACCTTCAGTGGATGTTTAGGTTTTGGTAAAACCGGTGCTACAGAGTCTTTCTCTCGGTAGATAACTATCTTGTTGTTATGCAACTGCACGGAGCACTCGTTTGTAAAAATGACATTGTTAAAATGATCGTCGCTTGCAATGACCTCTCTGGCAAATTGGACCCGTTTCTGCTTGTTTACGTCTCTAACCATTTGACCGTATCTGGGTTTAGAAGCTGTGAATCCGGCTGCATCAATGACTTTTCTTACAGTTGACTTACTGGTGTGAGTGCCTTTGTCTGCTAAGATATGTTTAATATCGGGATCTGTTCTTGTTGGATTCTCAGTAAGTGCTGTCTTCACAAAGTTGATGTCTTGATCTGTTATGTACTGAAACACGTACACCAGGTTACATCTATACCTATTTCAGCTAACCTCCTAACAATGGCATGAACGGGCCAACTCTGTCTGTAAAGGGCAATGATTTCCAAGTTGTCTCGGTGTGAAAGTTTAAACTTAGGCATGGTTGTTTAATAATCGCAATATTGAACTATACTGATGCAAATATTTTTAGGAGCTTTTTATAAAGTCATTCTAAAATGACATGTTAATTGTAAGGGATACATGTATGTACTGTAGAAGGGTTAGTATCGTGGTCCCACATTTGTATTTTTGAATACACATGTCGACATCACAACTGACAATTACCTTTGCGAGTTTACCTGACACATGTTAAATATGTATAATAAAGGAAATAATAATCTAATTGATCTGAATTTATCTTTCATTTATTTATTTTAATTTACTGAAAAAAATATTTGGCATTCATTTATAATTTCATAGTATATCTTTATTAATTTTATTTTCTATTAAATAAACAAATAAACAAAACATTTACATGCAGAAAAATAACCACACTATATTGTAATTGTTATGTACTTAATTTACTTTTTATTGAATAAATTAGATAATTACGTAATTTTCTTAAAAAGACAAAAATTAAAAGTACACCGCTATGGTGATTGAGAAAATCAACCAGTTTCTTCGTAGGCCCATCCAACAGAAGAAGTAAATGACATTTGTGTATTGATGACAATTGATGATTTTTTATTGTGTAATTTTAATATTAATGATTAAATATTTGATTTTTAGAGGTAAAATAAATTATGATATAACCATACATCGTTTTTTTCTAGTTAATAAAAATAAAGACTTTGTTAATGGATAGATGATTGTTTGACGTCCAGTGGCAAGTTTCGTATATTCAGAACAAGTTTCAATCTCTTTATTGTTGTTGTTGATAATTAAGGTTTTTCAGTTGGTTTTGATTACGAATTATGGTGGAAAAAAATCATATTCTCATCCATATTCTTACCATTCTGCATTTTGAGTCAATTCAATCGAAAACCACAATAAAATTATTCAAACAACCTATTGGTGACCTTCTGTTGTTGTCTGTTCTGTGGTCGGGTTGTTGTCTCTTTGACACATTCCCCATTTTAATTCTCAATTTTATTGTATTTCCGAGAAAATAAATCAATACAAAAAGGCCAATTAAATTCTGGTTTTAAATTTACAAAGAAAACGATACAAAACATGTACAATATATTAATATAACTATTATTTTGATCAGAAGCACAATTCCAGCGACTTTTTGCAATATCGCAAACATTACCGGTACACATTGTATGAAAAGAAATTCACCTATTTATTATAGGATTACAATACTACGATGTTTTTGTTCTACATCCGGTCATAAAATTAATTATGTGGGGATCGACAACTTGTGTCAATTGAACACCTTGGTTTTATTATAATATATGCATGGTATGCAATCGTAAAATTCAAGGACCAGCAAAAGTACAAGTTAATTAAAAGTTAGATTTGACATTTTTAACTATGATGATTTATTTCCATCTATTCAAATGGACATTAAATTATTTACACGAGTCAATCTATATTTTCATCCCGAATTAACAAAATTCTGATTTAATAATCTTCATCGAGGTGATTTATAGATCACGAAAGTAATGTTTTTAAATTGTCTTTTTAATTGACATAAATATGTCGAATTCTTAATATTTAAGTTGAAATTTATAAAATCCATTAGTTTAAAATTTTCGAATAGTCAGCACCAATTTCAATGTATATATATTTCCGTAATTTTCCCACGGTTAAAGTTAATAGAGTGTGGCTAATTCATGAATAATAGATTTCATGGACATAATTTATTGTGTACTTTCCAAGATATAAATTAGCAAAACAAAATCGCCTTTATTATTGGTATAAAACGTAAAAAGACATTAAGTACATTTAGTTCATGAAGTTAAAGAGTACGAATTAAATAAAAAAAAATTCAAGATAGAAAACAATTAAAAGTGTTACCAACAGAAAAAAAAGAAAGCAAATTATCACACGACAAAACTAAAATATATTGTAATAAAGTTACAATACATCTATATCATTTTCCGTCAATTGCATCAAAAACGATAATGATCATGTTTAAAAACCATTACCTAGTTAACACAGGTAGATAAAAAGCGTAACAGATCGATTAACACGTGCTGGTCTTTAGTGTCGGTTAAGGATGAAAGGGCTCATGTAGGTAGCTGTACCTGACAAATAATTGATTTATGACTGTCGGACATATGTCCGAGATGTCCGAGATGTCCGAGATGAGATGACGGACAGATAAGATGTCCGACTATCGTCGTAGTAAGTCTCCAAATGTACTGTATGTACCATAAGACTGGTTTTAGTTCCATGTTGATCATAGTGTCTACTTATTGTAGACCTGTCTTTTCAAACAGTACATTGACTACTTTGATTTTTGTATTTGAAACTGGTGTATTTATCCTCGAAACAAGGTATCTGTTTTTGCACATTCCTCGTCTGCTGCTGAATTAGGTGAATATACCTGCATCCGATAATAAACCTTTGAGTTCATCTCAATTTCTAGGGTTTGCATGGTGAGTAATTGACGATTTCTGAACATCATGATTTTATATACAAAATGGTAATTATTAGTACGGCGGCTACGTGAAAAATTGTGCACATCCTGCTACAAGCATGAAACTTGGCACAAAGCTTCCTCTAGTATTACTCTTTGATTTCAGATAGAGAGGCAATCTGAAAAAAGCACCACTTCCGGTAAAATTCAAAATGGCGGACATTATACTTAAATCAGCCCAATATCGAAGGCTGGTATGTGAAAAGGTGTTATAATCATGCTACTATCATTATATTCGGCACAAACCTTTGTTCTGTGCTACTTTTGGATACATTATATAGATTATATGTCTTTAAAAACCCTACTTCCGGTAAAATCTAATATGGCGGACATTGTACTAAAATAAGCGTATTTTTTAAGGGAGGGTAATTGAAATGTTTTTTAATGTATTGCTACTATCATTATATTGTGCAGGAACCTTTCTTTGGTGCTTCTCATGGATACAATATATAGGACATATGTCTTTAAAACCCCTAATTCCGGTAATATCCAATATGACGGACATAGAAATATCAATTTTTTTATTTTTATATTCAACTTTTTTCAAAATGTAAAAAAAGTGTTTTTTGTGCCGGTCATTAAACTTTTGGCTTTAAGTTATCACCAAACCACTAAATTAAATTCACTATTATGTTTAAAATGTTTCAATACAAAGTTAACACTTCCGGTAAAAAACAATATGGCGTAAATTTCAGAGATGAGTACTCAATCTGTATCCTCGATGTAGAGTTTCGGATAGATTGATAAAAAAAAAATAAAGTCACTAAAGTACTAATACATCTTTAAAATTACTAATATATGGCCGCAAATAGATGCCTATTCACCATCACCACCACAAGCACACAAAGCAGTGCACGGGGGACCATATTTTCCACATTTACAACGACCGCGGCATCCTTTCTTACATCCACAATGTACAAGCTCCTGACAAGATGACGAGGCCTCAGAAAGAGCTGTCCAAAAGGGTTCCCATTGATCATCTTTGTCTCTTCGCCATCCATAAGCGCCTGGACTAGGTAGCATAGGAACCAATTCCAAGCTCGTTCCCCATCAACCCGCCTTGGTATATTGCACGTTTTACATGCTGGAAAAGACTAGACCGAGACGGCGGAATAGCCTCAATTAGTCTTCCCTTTTGCGCAAACAGTTGTTTTCTTGCTTCGTTAACCCAATCTGATGAGTTTGTTCGATCGTACATCAAAACCACGTATCGTTATATCAATGACATTATCAAATCCATATCTGGTGATGTAGGCTGATCAATCATCATTCTAATTGCTAAAGTCACATCTTCAAATGCATCCATGTCTCCAACGCAGTCTTTTTACCTTTTCCAGGAAATGAAGATACCGTATCACAACCGGTAAAAGCATGGAACACAGGAAGTGTATGTGATCGCTCAATGCCTAGTGCATTTGAAAGGTCATAGATAGATATATATCTAAAGCTTTTTCCACTCCCAAACGCAAGCCATAGTTTGTCTGCCCCTATGTAACGGAATAGCGAATTAGCAATGACAGCAACATCAGTATCGACTGTTCGAATCATGACTCGTTTAAGTCCGTGTTTCACTGCACCAGACACATGCACCGTGTTTCTAGTGTCAGCCTCATCTTGTGAACATAGTGCTGAACTTTAAACATCATCACGTGGTGGATAACATAGCACATCCTGAGCATTTGTTGCTACAACTACCTTTTCCTTAAAATTTTGTTGAGCAAGGTGCTGTGAAAGAAAACTAAAAAGTTCATTCTTATTGTTGGATTCACTCAGAAAACTTTGCCAATTTTGAGGAATTTTGTTTTGAACCTGGACTCGTCTGCGTATTCCCTTTCCCCTCTTGCTTCTTGTAGCAACCTTCAAACTATTGTCTATGTACGCATCTCAGACTACATCCACTCTTGTTACAGTTTCCAGGTGTTTCTAATGTAAGGACAGAATACCAAATCAGCATAATCGTCAAAGGTACGAGATTTTGATGGTTTAAGCATATTCACAATTGCTGACGATTGTAACAAGAGTGGATGTAGTCTGGCATGCGTACATAGACAATAGTTTGAAGGCCGCTATTCCGTGACATAGGGGCAGACGAACTATGGCTTGCGTATGGGAGTGGAAAAAGCTTTAGATATATATCTATCCATGACCTTTCAAATGCACTAGGCATTGAGCGATCACACACTCTTCCTGTGTTCCATGCCTTTACCGGTTGTAATACGGTATCTTCGATTGCTGGAAAAGGAAAAAAGACTGCGTGGGAGACATGGATGGCATTTGAGGATGTGAGTTTAGCATTTAGAATGATGATTGATCAGCCTACATCACCAGATATGGATTTGAAAATGTCATTGATAGAACGATACATGGTTTCGATGTACGATCGAACAAACTCATCAGATGGGGTTAACGAAGCAAGAAAAGAACTGTTTGCGAAAAAGGGAAGACTAATTGAGGCTATTCCGCCGACTCGGTCTAGTCTTTTCCAGCATGTAAAACGTGCAATATACCAAGGCGGGTGTGTATGGGGAACGAACTTGGAATTGGTTCCTATGCTACCTAGTCCAAGTGCTTATGGATGTCGAAGGGACAAAGATGATCAATGGGAACCCTTTTGGACAGCTCTTTCTGAGGCCTCGTCATTTTGTCAGGAGCTTGTACATTGTGGATGTAAGAAAGGATGCCGCGGTCGTTGTAAATGTGGAAAATCTGGTCTCCCGTTCACTGCTTTATGTGCTTGTGGTGGTGATTGTGAACAGACATGTATTTGCGGCCATATATTAGTAATTTTAAAGATGTTTAGTACTTTAGTGACTTTATTTTTTTAATCAATATATCCAAAACTCTACATTGAGGATACAGATTGAGTACTCATCTCTGTTTATTACGCCATATTGTTTTTTACCGGAAGTGTTAACTTTGTATTAAAACATTTTAAACATAATAGTGAATTAGTGGTTTGGGGATAACTTAAGCCAAAAGTTTAATGACCGGCACAAAAAACACTTTTTTTACATTTTGAAAAAAGTTGAATATAAAAATAAAAAAATTGATATTTCTATGTCCGTCATATTGGATATTACCGGAATTAGGGGTTTTAAAGACATATGTCCTATATATTGTATCCATGAGAAGCACCAAAGAAAGGTTCCTGCACAATATAATGATAGTAGCAATACATTAAAACACATTTCAATTACCCTCCCTAAAAAATACGCTTATTTTAGTACAATGTCCGCCATATTGGATTTTACCGGAAGTAGGATTTTTGAAGACATATAATCTATATAATGTATCCAAAAGTAGCACAGAACAAAGGTTTGTGCCGAATATAATGATAGTAGCATGATTATAACACCTTTTCACATACCAGACTTCGATATTGGGCTGATTTAGTATAAAGTCCGCCATATTAGATTTTACCGGAAGTGGTGCATTTCTTCAGATTGCCTCCCTATCTGAAATCATAGAGTAATACTAGAGGAAATGTTGTGCCAAGTTTAATGCTAGTAGCAGGATGTGCACAATTCTTCTGAAATATGCTTGTAGCCGCTGCACTATATTGCACGAACGTTGGTACAACTGAGGAAAACGAATGTATAATATATATCAAATTAATATATATATTAAAAATAAATCCAATATTGATTTTGAAATAAGTTGCGTAAAAAATAAATCGCTAATCAACACTTTAATTTAATACAAATGTTTTTTTAAGATATTGAAATTGAATTTTTTTCAATCTTATTCACAAATTTTAAATTTAAAGCTAATACAGCCTTGAAGATTTGATATCATTAAATCAAATAGAGAAAACGTAAAAATACTGAAACTTCAAAATTAGATTTGGTATTATAAGTTTGGAATAAATGCTACCGCAACAAATCAAGTTTCAAACTAATGCTTTAAAAAATTGTTAAATTAAAAAACCACCGAAAACGAATTTCTAAACCAGAAGCTATGTCAGGAAAATCCAAATTCAAAACCAAACACTTAAACAGCTGTAAAAAGTTTTGAAGTCAACATGATTAAGAAAAATTTATATTAGAAATACGATTATTTAAGCAATATGCATGGATTATAACAAAATCATTTTTTTGCATCGAAAACAAAACCGACTATTAAACATATCATGGCCAAAACATAGAACTTTCAGAAGTTTGTAAATAAATAACGAGAAAGGCAAATTTATTTGAAGTAAGAACACAATAAATGACAAAGCTGCCATTTGGAAAAATCCCGCAGCGCTAGACGTATGTTTTAGATTTTACAATATAGCAGCGAAGTTCTACTTTTGTTTAAGGAATTTGTGAAATTGAAGGTTTGTTAGTTTTACAATACAGTCAACGGACAGAGGAGGAAAAATAGAGCAATATTGACAATTGATCAGAGACGTATTTTCATCTGAATTTAAACTATCAGGTTCAATATTTTAAGAAATTATATGTTCGAAGACAAAGGAAAGAACAGCAAAGGCTAGAAAACGGATCGGATTAACGGAAAAATTAAGATTTATTGAAGGTCCTATGTTATTTTTATGAGACAAATTTACTAAAGATGGAGGATTGCTACGTCATCAAAATCACGTGATGTCTTACTAAGATAGATATGGATTAACATCATTTCAAAACACGATGTCATACGAATGAAATCTCTTAAGATGAAGTTTGTCCAGTTACTTGCATGCTGCAAATTAGGAAAATATTTCTTCAAAATTGAGTTTTGATGTATTTTTTGTTTTGTTATATTGCGTTATTCGCACAATGCTATTAATGAGGAGCAAGTCAACGTAGTGGATAACTCCTTAATAAATAAATTGTAAATTAAAAATTGCTATGTTTGCTTTAAGAATTATTAGGAGTAAACACATTTTTTTCTGGAGGTTAATTAAGCAATATTTCATGCAAAACCATAGAATAATTTGAATTTTTTATCTTTAAATTTGTCTTACAGGGGGTAAAATAAGAAATGGCCAGGACCAGTGTGAAAATTTCAAACAAATCTATGGCTTGCAAGAATTACTTCTGAAATAATCCATAGAAGCAGTAGTATTGAGATATAAACGCCTCTGTAAACTTGTGGTTGCATGTTCGTTCATTTAGGGTAAAAGTACAAGATTTCCCAACGATACCAGATTCTTTATTTCAGTATATAAATAGGGCATAATAGATATATTTTACACATTAGTAATTCTAAATTAATTCTTATAATTAGTATGAAAAAGAAAAGTAGGAAAGTTAACATTAAAAAAGGGGTAATTTTTTTCTTTATCTTGAATAGCGTCGCCATATTTAATTCTGTGATCGATATTCACACATATAGGTACAATTTTTTCCATAATTAAGAATCCTTAAATTGTAGTTCTTTGATCGACTCATGCTGATGACGTTAGTTGATCCACTTGGTTGATTTGGTTCCCAACTGAAATACTCTATCGTAGATCCATCATTGTACTTCCATTGTCCTTGTGTCTTTTTACCTTGTATACATATTGCCAAATGGTATACTCTTCCAATGTCAGCTGAAATAAATGCATGTCTGGAATAATTATAAATTTGGGAAATAAATCATTCATGAGTTATTGTATAATCCATGCAGGACTTAATTTAGTTAATGCATGTAAAAACAAGTGATCTTGCCTAACTTCCCCGCCGATGAATTTTTCTCCCTTGCTCGACCGCGGACGGCCGTCCGACCCGTCTGCCTTGCTTCCGCGCTGATGAACATTTTCTCCTCTGATTAGGTAAAAACTTCTAGAAAGTAAAAAATATATTAACCATAATTACGTAACCACAGAAGCACCAATGTTACATAAGCCGAGTTTTGATCTTTGTGGATTTGAAGGAGAACAAACCGTTCTTCGTTAAAATTGCTGTTTAATAATTGCTGTTGTGAACTTGAACTTTCACACAGTTACCTCAAAATTAATTTAAGTATCTCAAACCAAAGCTCTTTACCCTTTTTGATTGATACATACAACTTTATAAATGATATTGTCCGGAGGAATATAGTGATTTGAAGTATAAATAATCAAAAGAGTTTTCCCAATGAATTGTACAAAAGTTTAAGACGAATGGTTCAAAAGATGTTATAAAAACATGTGATGCTGCTGAAACTTTGACTTTGACTTTTGACCCATTGACATCATTTGGGGTCTGTTTTATTCATGGGTTTTTAATCCAACACATATTGCTAAAGATCTCTGATAAAAACCATAACATATTCTTTTTTTTTTATCAAAAACAGAGAGTCGTTTCATGGCCGCTGTCACCGTGACCTTTGAATTACTGACTTAAAAACCAAAGATTTGGGTTAATAGTCCAGTATTTTCTCCTTCTTTTAAAAGCTCTCAAGTATTAATATCTAAGTGATAGTATGAAAGTACTAAGGATATTCCTAAAGACCTAATATCCTCGAAAACTTAAATCAAGTATGTGGCACTGATTGAAAGGTATCTAAGATAAGGTTGTTGTAGGAGTATCTGAGATGACTCTGTTTTAAACATTGTGGGTAAGGAACTACCTAAATATTATCTTTCTTTAAGGTAGTAAAGGAAATAATATTATTTTTTTGACGTTTAATTGCAAATTATTCATACCGATTTATTTTGGGAATCTTAAGATTTTTTTATATAAAAAAATATGTTTTCCTTTCTTTTCCTGTAATCTTATTGCATTCTTTTCATAATTATAACATTTCATATTGGCAAAGTAAAAAGGAAATATAATGATTTATTACTTACACATATTAAGTAACTTCTCGGTACTGTAAATTCTTGGCTTTCAAACATTCGGCTCTGAGCGTTCCTGATGAAGGTAAATCCTGAAAACCGGTTAGGACGCATTACAATTTATGAGGTGTTGTTTTCATTTTTTTTTAAGTTCGTTTATTACCTGTAACAAGCATGATGTATTCTTGTCTTTCATTGGAATCGATACGCATGAGCTCAGTTCCTGGACAAACGAAATCTTCATGAACAACAGATCCTTGAATTGGCGGTTCAAATTTATAACACAAGTCCAGTTCTCTGTAGTAGAAGAAGTTGACGAAACAGCGATCAGTACCTGGCAAAATGGACATAAACAGTAGTTATTATAGCAATATACTGATAACTGAAATAGTTCCGTTATTAAACAATAACAGTCACAACAATTTTAAGATATGAAAAACTACTAAAAAGTAAAAATGCCAAACTCAAGGGAAAATTCAAAACGGAAAGTCCTTTATCAAACTAACAGATATTAAAACTATTCCTTTTTTAAACAGGTTCTATATTACAAAAAAAGATGAAATTTTGTCAGACAGAGTAAGTTAAAACCTTATTGTATTGTCTCTTAACGTTGGAAGAGACTAAATTGTGTACCATTATTCAATCAGAGAGACCCGAATGCAATTATATTTTCCTGTCTGGGCATATAATTGTGTTTAATGTCATGTTCCTTGAATATTTCAAAATTTCAAACAAAGTTGTTAATTTTGTATTTCTGTCCAGCGATTGCAATACGAATTTCAAGTTGGTAAGTGAGTTGCAGAACAATGTTACTATCTATTTAGTGAAATTACTGAGACAGGGCTTTGCAAATCACAACTTTGTAAAGGTATCAAAACTATTCTTTTCCTATTGTGGTTCACCTTTTGCATTTCATTTGTGATATTTCAACCTTGTAAATTAGTAACAAGTTTTTTCGGATTTGTTTACACAATTAAGGTTTAAGACATGTACCGTAAATCATTCAGAAAAACGGAAATTATGCAATCAATATACTTGTTAATTTTTTTAAGAAAGCTTTCTGAATGAGTTACGATATATGTTTTCTATATGTCCACAAAATAAAAGATAAGGTTAATTACAACAAACCATCCAGAAGAAATTTAATGTAATTTCTCTGAAACGCCACCAGAGAATATGTTGATTTTGGAATCCTCAATGAATTATAATAAATTTTCCTATCATTTCATATGATGGAAAAAAGAGAGGCGAAAGATAACCAAAGGGAGATTCAAACTCACTAGTAGAAAACAAACTGACAAGCCATGGCAAAACCAATTTGAAAAATGACAAAAGAGACATACAAAACAAAACATATAGAAAACTAAATACTGAGCAACACGAACCCCACAAATAACGGGGGTTATATCAGGTATTCCTGGAAGGGTAAGCATATACGGCTCCACATATGGCACCTTTCAAGTTGATCATGTTAGTAAAACACGGTGAAAAGTCTTAATTCGGTATGTCACGTTCGAGGAGAAGAGGACGGTATTTTTGTTACTGGAACTTACACGTCGTCATCTGTGAAAGACATAATATGCTAAAATGGTCATCTAACTTGGATGGCGTCCATAAAATTTTAGAATGGATGATTTCAACTTCACCAATAGAATCTCTTGGTTTAATATGCTCCTCGTAAGCAGCAACCCTCTATCTATTCAAGGTGAGGGTATATAATACAATCCATTTATAGGTAATAAGATTATTTATTTTAAAAGAAAAGTTCATATTGGAAATTCAGATCGCTAAATGAGTCTCGAATACATGTTTACAATCTTTTCAAAGAATTTATCGTCATCTTATGTACAACAAACTATCAAGTGGTTGCAAAACTATCTATTTATCATGTATTCATATTTCATATTTCAACAGAATGAGAGAATATCAGCTTGGTAAATGAAAAGCACTCAAATTTTTACTTTCTGTTAAATATATACTAGAAGGTTAGATTGTGTAATGTATATCATTCCAACACACAAAACAATACATGTTATATTCCGGTCTAATATTTCCTATGCTATATGTAAATTTGTGATTGCTAACTTATTTACAAATTTGTGTTTACTATCTCTCCTCAATATTATTGTCAAGTTCATGAACAACATGGAAATATAAGCAAGTCTAAAAGGGTACAACATCACCAAAAAACACTAAAATCAAGAACAAATATAAATATTTCGGATAACTAATATCTTTCATCAGTAAGATGTCAACTGATTCTTATCTTGACATGTGGTAGTCGAACTGAAATAATAATCTTGATCGTTATACAAATTATCACGCATCAATACGCTGGTAATTTTTTTTCAAAATTGATGTTTGGGAGGGGGAATAAATTCCTTAAAACTGTGAGAGTCCTGTAATGAAGCCTGAGTTACAGGAAACAAGTGATGGTAGGTACTCATTTTATGTGTTTTAATAAATGCCCTCTGAGGAAACTGTCCTTAACTTTCTTATCCAAAACTTTCCCGAGCAAGTCTGTCGGCCCTTAACCAACCCTCGTTATGGTCTATGATAGTAATGGTAAGGTTTTTGAGATCAGCTTGGGCGTGTCCAGATGATCTCAAATGACGACTTACGGGGAGGTCGGGCTTGCAGGTGAAGTCACTTCGATGACCATTCATGCGTTTGTTAAATAGCTGTTCTGTCTTGCCAACATACTACATGCCACATCAACACTGAATATGGTAAACAACATTCTGGGTTTTGCAAGTTACATTGCAATATATAGTGTTTAGGACAAAGTGGAGTGGCAGGTAAATGTTTGACTATTCAGTATATGTTGGCAAGTCAGAGATCGTCTGTTTCAACACGACTTGCACCATCCTGCAGTTGAAGAGCTTTTATTAGAGGAGACATCAGCTCTCACAAATAAGTCTTTCAGACTTTTGGGTCTCCAAAAAACTAAGACAGGAGGTTTGGAAAAGATCTTGGATAATTTTGGGTGTTTGGTAATAAACTGCCAATTGGCACGAATGAAATGGGAAAGGTTTGTAAAGGAGGGATTGTATGTTAAAACAAACGGAACTATTTCGCTTCGCCTTTTCTGTTTGTACTGTAATAGGTCATTGCGGCTGTTATTGTTAGCACGCGCAAACCCCTTATTTATGTCCTATTTCTTACAACCTCGTATGGTCAAAAATCCCCAAAGTTCCTGTAACCGTTTAGTGACAGCTTCCTTACAGGAGCAAATCAGCTTTACTCCGAGAGCTTGACTGTACGGGATGCTTTTTGTACAGTGTTTGGGGTGACAGCTTTGGGGAGAAAGGTACTGATGTTTGTCTGTAGGTTTACAGTAGAGGTCTGTTATCATGACACATATATATATATATATGGTAAGCAAAATTATCATCCTTTACGACAGACAAAAACTGCGGATCTGCCACATATACCAATGAGTTCTTTCATAAAGTTGTCTCATATTTGAACGTATATAATTATTTATAAAACACAACGTAAAAGTGTCAACTACTTTAAAGAAAGTATGTGATATTCAGCTTTTGAATAGATGCAAAACGATCAGACCATCTGTGTTACAATTTGAGGAATTTAAAATGCAGATCAATTTTGTTTTATATATAGTGGTTTTGTGGAAAGAAAATAGGGAACTATAAATATAAGTGACTATATAATTCAAATATCACCGATATATAAATAATGTTTCGAACAAATAACAAACAATTGACACCTTTAATATTAATTTGCTATTGCTAATCATGTTAGCTTGTTATGTCGGCCGTGACATTAAATTTTAATATGAATTTCTGCTCGACTATCCATGATAATAATTATAATTTAAAAGACATTTAAAAGTGGTTTGGTAATCAGTAATGCATATTCATTCAGTGTTTATGTTTTGCATACTGATTTAATGCACCGAGTATGCAGAGTATTATAATGCAGTACACCAAGTAGATATTTCTGCACCACGTAAAAGAAGAAACTATTATCAAGCTTGTAGGAAAAAGAGAGGCGAAAGATACTAAAGGAACATTCAAACTCATAAGTCCTAAATAAATTGAAAACTCCATGGCTAAAAAAACAAAAACAAAAAACAAAAAGACAAACAGGAGTATACAAAACACAACATAGAAAACTAAAGACTGAGCAACACGAACCCCATCAAAACTTGATTTCAGGTGCTCCGCAAGGGTAAACAGATTCTGCTCCACATGCACCTACATTTATCATAATATTTATTTCTTATCATGTGTTTGATGAACGGCTGCACTTGTTATATTGAATATTTCTGAAGCAGCAAATAAAACAATGTATGCACTTCCATTAAGATTTGTATTATTAATTACCTTACCGGAGGAACAAAGTAGTAACTTATCCGGGAATCTTAGCACCAGAACTCCGGAATATTACAGTATCAATGATAACATTCTATTTTCATACGTTGATATATACTTCTGTCAGCGAAGCTGTCCATATTAAACAAAACGCATTCACTGCATGACGTTTCAAATTTTTCATTGTTCTATGATTTGATCAATAGGATATAGATGTGTTGGATTTCCCATTCGAACATACCAAATAATCTCTTTCTTTGTGACTCGTGAATTTTTAAATGAATATGAAAATAGGTGCGGAGAATACTTCTATGACAGCAACATACCATACCATACCATGACTAATATGAATAAGGCAATGCGGAAACGATAGTTAATTGTTCATTTTATACTAATTACCAGTATTTTCTGTAATTAGTTTTCTTCTGTATGAATTGATCAAAACAATCATATTCAATTTTTTTTTATTTCCTGACCGTTGCAACAAATTAAGTCTGTCTAGAGTGACACAAATCTGATCTTACCAGACCCATTGCGAGGCGCTGTTAAAGGGCATGGGCAATTTTCGCGTATTTTGCTAAAATCCGCTAAAATATCAACAAATAGCTTGTAGAAGCAAGAATATTGGTATGAAGGGCGAACTTCGATTAAAGAATTTACCCTGATGCAAAAGGTCATGCATTGAAAGCACCAACATAACAACACATGAAGATATTCACGTTAACAGAAATGGTCACATAGTTCTATTGGCAGACTGTGTACTAGCCAGATGAAAGTTTTGGATGAGATAGAGGAATGCAACTGAAAGAAATCACGGTAGAATTTGTTGACACAATTTTATGATAAAAATAAATTAAAATTGATATACATGTTATTATTTGTGGAATATTTTGCTAAAAACAATGACGAAAAAATAAGGCTGTGTTTAGAGTGTTCACACATTGTGATATACATAAAGTAATGATTGTGTCTATAGTTGAAAATTTCGTACTTATACCTAAAAAAGATTAACATATGTTTAAATGATTAAAAAATTCGTTTTTAAATCTCTTATATAATGACATCTTGAAGGTTCCTATTTATGCAGTTTACAGTAAAAGTAACTTTTCATCATTCATCCTATTATATACACGGTCCGTACTCGTATGGTCGGCCTAAATGAGTATATACACATATGGTAATTCGTCATTACCACATGTGTATATTTGCATATACTCATTATAATAATTTAACGAGTATATGCTAATATGGTCCGAAATACGCGTATGGTCGGACCAAATCAATATACGCATATGGTCCAAATGCTCATTTGGTCCTAGAACATGTAGAACATATACATAATAAATGATTGTAAAATAGAAATGAATGTCTATGGAAGATTGTCCGTCTGAAGTTTTTATATATAATAAATTAATATTTTTATTAACTTGGTTGGTAGTGATAACAATTATTGTAGTAGCAATGTCGACTTTTTTCTTATTATAAATTACATTAATAGCATTATAAATATACTCATCATAGATACCAGGATTATAATTTTGTACGTCAGATGTGTTTTTCGTCTACAAAACACTCATCAGTGACGCTCAAATAAAAAAAAAAAGAAGTTTAAAAGGCCAAAATAAAGTACAAAGTTAAAGAGCATTGAGGACCCAAAATTGGAGTAGAAAATCTTTAATATTTCGAAAAAAAAACAATAGTCTGTCAACAGTTAATTTTTATAAGACCTTAACATTAATTATTCATGTCAAGACAGAAGTGCAGACTACTGGGCTGGTGATACCCTCGAAAAGGAAACCTCCACCAGCAGTGGCATCGACCCAGTGGTTGTAAATAAACTAATCATAGGTACCAGGATTAAAATTTTGTAAACCAGACAAAATACGAAGTTACCAGTTAATAAATTATGTTGACTTACGTTCCTGGAAAAGGTAAAATTTCCACCCTTCCCCTGAGAATGACATAACTGTATATGTGAACGGATCCGAGTGTAAAATACACATGCTTGTAGGACGGTTGTAGAAGAATGACAAACAACGCTTATTTGACAAACATTTCACAGTGCATTCCCATACAAATTTAACATAAAAGACTTCAATGGCGTTCTCTTCTTCATACTTGTTGTCATATTCAGGTTTATGATGCGCTAAGATCAATTTAATTCGTGATTCACTTAGTACAGCAATGAACATCGTTTGCATACACAGAAATATGATAGATATAATCAATTTTGTCAGTTCGCAAAACATTCTAATATGATTGCCTTCAATAATTTATGCTTTAAATACTTAAATGGTTTCTATGCACTGCCGTTATACGATGTGTATTATGTTTTGATTGATCTGTCCCACCTTAAAAATATTTCAAGCTATGTTTTTTTTTTTAATTTTCAATATTGAACATATTGTTTTGGTTAACTGTTGAAGCGTTTGGAATTGTAAAGCAGCTATCAGATACGGTTATTTTGATATGTTTAAAATAATTAAGGACTTGTTCAGGAGTTTTTTTAATTACATAACTACTCGATTGGTTGCATGTTAAAAAGATACTTTTATTATGCGTAGTGGAATGCTTATCAGGACATCAAATTAAACTCTATTAATTTATTTCTATTTGATAGAAGCCAAGGGACAAACATCTATTGCATGCAATCAAAGAGAGCAATTTAAATGATACTAGTACATGTGGGTAGATCAGTAAAAGGGATAAAAAAAGTTCGATTAGAGTGAAAAAAAGAGGGACGGAAGATACCAGAGGGACAGTCAAACTCATAGATCGAAAACAAACTGACAACGCCATGGCCAAAAATAAAAAGACAAACAGACAAATAATAGTGCAGATGACTCAACATAGAAAACTAAAGACTAAGCAACACGAACCCCACCAAAAACCGGGGGTGATCTCAGGTGCTCCGGAAGGGTAGGCAGATCTACATTACAGAGAATACAGATATTCTTATAAGAGGATAAGAAGTTTGCAAAAGGAATGTTTTACATTTAACATCTATTATTTTAAATGTTTTTTTTTGTAGATTTTGACATTCCTTTGAATAACACTTTGTTCTTAGAAGAAATAAAAGGAAAGCACTCTGCCACAAAGTATAATTCGAGAACTAGTATATTACAAAAGCACAAATACTAAAGGACAATTTCAAGCAATACTATACGGCATCATAGTTACTGAAAGCAAGTTAAAATTACTTAACCTGCTTATATGCTTATATGCAGCCATACATTTTTTGTTAATAAATTTTGAGTTATTCGAAACAATAATGATTTTCTACCCAGATAAAGATGACCGTAATCGTATTTGGCAAAACATTTTGGGATTTTTTGGTTTGCATTGATTTTTAACTTACTGTTTGATTTGGTAATCCATTTTTTTTTATTTGAACGCCACTTATGATACTTACGTAGACGACATAAAATTGAGAATGGAAATGGGGAATGTGTCAAAGAGACAACAACCCGACCATAGAACAGACAACAGCAGAAGGTCACCAACAGGTCTTCAATGCAGCGAGAAATTCCCGCACCCGGAGGCGTCCTTCAGCTGGCCCCTAGACAAATATATATACTAGTTCAGTGATATTTGTATAGATTTATTTATAGCATAACTCTTTATGATCCTTGTATCTTTGATGAGTTGCTACACTCAATAATCGGTGGCTCAACATAATAGTAGATTACATACAGCATAAATATAAAAGGTACGGGAAGTAATTTGAAAATTTGTTATATTCATATTTGCTTGTAAAAGATCTGAATCAAAAATAAATTTATTCAGGCGGAAGCTATAATTTATCTTTAATCGGTATATATGTTAGAAAAAAAAATGTCAAATGTTTTACTAAGTTATGATACTGCCTCTGCAAATGCAATGGAAATATTACATTCATTAGAATTGTAGGTACATGCATATAATTTTCTTTTTTTTATACCCCTCATTATATCGCTGTAATTCCAGCAGTACACTGCAGGTTATACTCAAATTGTAACAAAAAAATTGAAAAAAGACTGTAAATTCATTTTTAGAATGCAATAAATACGAGACCACGCATATCGAAAGATAACGCTGGTTGAAAATCGACGCACCTGAACCAACGGAAAATCTCCATAACTATCCTACTATACAAATTATCATTCTACTAACAAATGACTAAAGGTATAACACCACTTATTCGGGCCCTTTCTGAAAGAACATACCATAAAGTAGTATATATTTAAACAAAAACAACGTTCAAACCTATTATTTCGTTGGATAAAAACCGCAATTTTTATACGTGTGCATGCAAAACAAATTTCTTGGTAGAGGGATCTAAATACAGCACAAACAACATTTTCCAAAAGACCAAAAAAGTGAAAAGAGTATATTTTAACAAAACGCATTTAACAATAAATGTCTCTTCTGTGATGTTAGGAATTGAAACAGTATTTGGAAGGCCATATAATTTACCTCAATTTAGAATAGACTCTTGAGTTTTGAAGAGTCGAAATAGGATAAACGGATCATATAAAACAGGAGGCAAATATAATGCAAGCCCAAAAGAAAAAATATAAACAAGTTTAAATTGAAAACAACGTTCAAACCTATGATTGCGTTGGATAAAAACCGCAATTTTTATACGTGTGCATGCCAAACAAATTTCTATGGAGAGGGATCTAAATACAGCACAAACAACATTTTCCGAAAGACCAAAAAAGTGAAAAAGTATATTTTAACAAAACTCATTTGACTAGCAGGTCGAACAACCGATGTTCTTAAACCCTGCTGACTGCCATTGGCGATTGCCAGATAAACGGATCACCAGATGTAACAAAATGGATCTAAACTAATAATTTAATATCAAACAGAAAACAATAAATTTACGTAAAAGATGGTATACCGCAGACAAAAGGTGCAAACATTAGGACACCATATCCAGATTTCGACAATAAATGTCTCTTCAGTGATGTAAGGAATCGAAACGGTATTCGGAAGGCCAGATAATTTACCTTAATTTAGGATAGACTCTTGAATTTTGAAGATTCGAAATAGGATAAACGGATCATATAAACCAGAAGGCAAATATAATACAACCCCAAACGAAAAATATAAACAAGTCTAAATTGAAAACAACGTTCAAACCTATGATTGCGTTGGATAAAAACCGCAATTTTTAAACGTGTGGATGCAAAACAAATTTCTTGGTAGAGGGATCTAAATACAGTACAAACAACATTTTCCAAAAGACAAAAAAAGTGAAAAAGTATATTTCAACAAAACGCATTTGACTTGCAGGTCGAACAACGGATGTTCTAAAACCCTGGTGACTACCATTGGCGATTGCCAAACAAACGAATCATCAGATGTAACAAAATGGATCTTAAGTATTAATTTAATACCAAACAGAAAACATAACGTGCAGAAAACATGGTATACTCACAAACAAAAGGTGCAAAAACCAGTACACAATATCCGGGAATCGACAATAAATGCATATGTCTCTTCAGTGATTTTAGGAAAAAAACGATATTTGGAAGGCCATATAATTTACCTCAATTTAGGATAGACTCTTGAATTTTTGAAGAGTCGAAATAGGATAAACGGATCATATAAATCAGAAGGCAAATATAATACAAGAACAAACAAAAAATATAAACAAGTTTAAATAAAAACAGCGTTCAAACCTATGATTGCGTTGAATAACAACCGCAATTTTTATACGTGTGCTTGCAAGGCCATATAATTTACCTCAATTTAGGTTAGACTCTTGAATTTTGAAGAGTCGAAATAGGATGAAGAGATCATATCAACCAGAAGGCAACTATAATACATGCCCAAACGAAAAAATATAAACAAGTCTAAATTGAAAACAACGTTCAAACCTATGATTGCGTTGGATAAAAAACGGTAACCGCAATTTTTAAACGTGTGCATGCAAAACAAATTTCTTGGTAGAGGGACCTAAATACGACACAAACAACATTTTCGAAAAGACCCTAAAAGTGAAAAAGTATATTTTAACAAAACGCAATCGACTAGCAGGTCGAATAACGGATGTTCTTTAACCCTGCTGACTGCCATTGGCAATTGCCAAATAAACAGATCACCAGATGTAACAAAATGGATCTTAAATAATAATTTAATACCAAACCGAAAACAATAAACTTGAGGAAAAGACGTTATACCGCAAACAAAAGGTGCAAAAATTAGTACACCATATCCGTATTTCGACAATAAATTTCTCTTCAGTGATTATAGGAATCAAAACGGTATTTGGGAGGCCATATAATTTACCTCAATTTAGGATAGACTCTTGAATTTTGAAGAGTCGAAATAGGATGAAGAGATCATATCAACCAGAAGGCAACTATAATACATGCCCAAACGAAAAAATATAAACAAGTCTAAATTGAAAACAACGTTCAAACCTATGATTGCGTTGAATAAAAGCCGCTTTTTTTATACGTGTGCATGTAAAATGAATTTCTTGGTAGAGGGATCTAAACACAGAAAAAACAACATTTTCCAAAAGACCAAAAAAAGTGAAAATGTATTTTTTAACAAAATGCATTTGACTTGCAGGTCGAACAACGGATGTTCTTAAACCCTGCTGACTGCCATGGGCGATTGCCAAATAAACGGATCATCAGATGTAACAAATGGATCTTAACTATTAATTTAAAACCAAACAGAAAATAATAAACGTGCGGAAAAGATGGTATACCGCAAACAAAAGGTGCAAAAATTAGAACACCATATCCGGATTTCGACAATAAATGTCAGTGATTTTAGAAATCGAAACGGTATTTGGAAGGCCATATAATGTACCTCAATTTAGGAAAGACTCTTGAATTTTTGAAGAGTCGAAATAGGGTTAATGGATTATGTAAGCCCGAAGGCAAATATAATATACAAGCCCAATAGAAAAAATATAAACAGGTCTAAATTGAAAACAACGTTCAAAATATGATTGCGTTGGATAAAAACCGCAATTTATATACGTGTGCATGCAAAACAAATTTCTTGGTATAGGGGTCTTAATACAGCACAAACAACATTTTCCAAAAGACCAAAAAAGTGAAAAAGAATATCTCAATAAAACGCATTTGACTTGCAGATCGAACAACTGATGTTCTTAAACCCTGCTGACTGCCATTGGCGATTGCCAGATAAACGGATCACCAGATGTAACAAAATGGATCTAAGCTAATAATTTAATATCAAATAGGAAACAATAAACTTGCGGAAAGTTGGTAAACCGCAAATAAAAGGTGCAAAAATAGTACACCATATCCGAAAACAATAAACTTGAGGAAAAGACGTTATACCGCAAACAAAAGGTGCAAAAATTAGTACACAATATCCGGATTTCGACAATACATTTCTCTTCAGTGATTTTAGGAATCGAAACGGTATTTTGGAGGCCATATAATTTACCTCAATTTAGGATAGACTCTATTAATTTAATAACAAACAGAAAACAATAAACTTGTGGAAAAGATGGTATACCGCAAACAAAAGCTGCAAAATTAGTATACCATATCCGGATTTCGACAATAAATGTCTCTTCAGTGATGTTAGGAATCGAAACGGTATTTGGAAGGCCATATAATATACCTCAATTTAGGATAGACTCTTGAATTTTGAAGAGTCGAAATAGGATGAACGGATCATATAAACCCGAAGGCAAATATAATACAAGCCCAAACGAAAAAATATTAACAAGTCTAAATTGAAAACAACGTTCTAACCTATGATTGCGTTGGATACAAACCGCATTTTTAAACGTGTGCATGCAAAACAAATTTCTTGGTAGAGGGATCCAAATACAGCACAAAAAACATTTTCCAAAAGACCAAAAAAGTAAAAAAGTATATTTTAAAAAAACGCATTTGACTAGCAGGTCGAACAACGGATGTTCTTAAACCCTGCTGACTGCCATTGGCGATTGCAAGATAAACGGATCACCAGATGTAACAAAATGGATCTAAGCTAATAATTTAATATCAAACAGAAAACAATAAACTTGCGGAAAGATGGTATACCGCAAAGAAAAGGTGCAAAAATTAGTACACCATATCCGAAAACAATAAACTTGAGGAAAAGACGTTATACCGCAAACAAAAGGTGCAAAAATTAGTACACCATATCCGGATTTCGACAATTAATTTCTCTTCAGTGATTCTAGGAATCGAAACGGTATTTTTGAGGCCATATAATTTACCTCAATTTAGGATAGACTCTATTAATTTAATAACAAACAGAAAACAATAAACTTGCGGAAAAGATGGTATACCGCAAACAAAAGGTGCAAAAATTAGTACACCATATCCGAAAACAATAAACTTGAGGAAAAGACGTCATACCGCAAACAAAAGGTGCAAAAATTAGTACACCATATCCGGATTTCGACAATTAATGTCTCTTCAGGGATGTTAGGAATCGAAACGGTATTTGGAAAGCTATAAAATTTACCTCAATTTAGGATAGACTCTTATATTATGAAGCGTCGAAATAGTATGAATGGATCATATAAACCCGAAGGCAAATATAATACAAGCCCAAAAGAAAAAATATAAACAAGTCTTAATTGAAAACAACGTTCAAACCTATGATTGCATTGGATAAAAATTGTATTTTTTATACTTGTGCATGAAAATAAATTTCTTATTAGAAGGATCTAAATACAGCTCAAACAAAATTTTCCAAAAGACCAAAAAAGTGAAAAAGTATATTTTAACAAAACGCATTTGACATGCAAATCGGACAACGGATGTTCTTAAACCCTGCTGACTGCCATTGGCGATTGCCAAATAAACGGATCAACAGATGTAGCAAAATGGATCTTAACTTTTTAATTTAATACCAAACAGAAAACAATAAACGTGAGGAAAAGATGATATACCGCAAACAAAAGGTGCAAATATTAGTACACCATATCCAAATTTCGACAATAAATGTCTCTTCAGTGATGTTAGATATAGAAACGGTATTTGGAAGGCCATATAATTTACCTCAATTTAGGATAGACTCTTGAATTTTGAAGTGTCGAAATAGAATGAACGGATGATATAAATCCGAAGGCAAATATAATACAAGCCCAAACGAAAAAATATAAACAGGTATAAATCGAAAACAACATTTAAACCTATGATTGCGTTGGATAAAAACCGCAATTTTTATACGTGTGCATGCAAAACAATTTCTTGGTAGAGAGATTTAATACAGCACAAAAAACATTTTCCAAAAGACCAAAAAAAGTGAAAAAGTATATCTTAACAAAAGGCACTTGACTTGCAGATCGAACAACGGATGTTCTCAAACCGTGGTGACTGCCATTGGCGATTGCCAAATAAACGGATCACCAGATATGTAACAAAATAGATCTTAACTTTTAATTTACTACCAAACAGAAAACAATGCACTTACGGAAAAGATGGTATACCGCAAACAAAAGGTGCAAAAATTAGTACACCATATCCGGATTTCGACAATAAATGTCTCTTCTGTGATGTTAGGAATTGAAACAGTATTTTGGAGGCCATATAATTTACCTCAATTTAGAATAGACTCTTGAGTTTTGAAGTGTCGAAATAGGAAAAACGGATCATATAAAACAGGAGGCAAATATAATGCAAGCCCAAACGAAAAAATATAAACAAGTTTAAATTGAAAACAACGTTCAAACCTATGATTGCGTTGGATAAAAACCGCAATTTTTATACGTGTGCATGCAAAACAAATTTCTATCGATAGGGATCTAAATACAGCACAATCAACATTTTCCGAAAGACCAAAAAATGGATCTTAACTATGAATTTAATACCAAACAGAAAACAAAAATCTATCGAAAAAGATGGTATACCAAACACAAAAGGTGATACAATTAGTACACCATATCCGGATTTCGACAATAAAAGTCTCTTCAGTGATGGTAGGAATCGAAACGGTATTTGGAAGGCCATATAATTTACTTCAATTTAGGATAGACTCTTTGAATTTTGAAGAGTCGAAATAGGATGAACGGATCATAAAAACCCGAATGCAAATATAATGCAAGCCCAAACGATAAAATATAAACAAGTCTCAATTGAAAACAACGTTCAAACCTATAATTGCGTTGGATAAAAAACGGTAACGCAATTTTTATACGTATGCATGCAAAACAAATTTCTTGGAAGAGGGATCTAAACACAGCACAAACAACATTTTCCAAAAGACCAAAAGAGTGAAAAAGTATTTTTTAACAAAACGCATTTGACTTGAAGGTCGAACAACGGATGTTCTCAAATCCTGCTCCGGATTTCGACAATAAATGTCTCTTCAGTGATGTTAGGAATCGAAACGGTATTTGGAAGGCCATATAATTTACCTCAAATTAGGATAGACTCTTGAATTTTGAAGAGTCGAAATTGAATGAACGGATCATATAAACCCGAGGGCAATTATAATACAAGCCCAAACGAAAAAAAAAAACAAAACAACAAGTCAAAATTGAAAACAACGTTCTAACCTATGATTGCGATGGATACAAACCGCAATTTTTATACGTGTGCATGCAAAACAAATTTCTTAGTAGAGGGATCTAAATACAGCACAAACAACATTTTCCAAAAGACCAAAAGAGTGAAAAAGTATATTTTAACAAAAGGCATTTGACTTGCAGGTCGAACAACGGATGTCCTCAAACCCTGCTGACTGCCATTGCCGATTGCCAAATAAATGGATCACCATATGTTACAAAATGGATCTTAACTATTAATTTAATACCAAACAGAAAACAAAAAACTTTCGAAAAAGATGGTATACCAAACACAAAAGGTGATACAATTAGTACACCATTTCCGGATTTCGACAATAAATGTTTCTTCAGTGATGAAAGGAATCGAAACGGTATTTGGAAGGCCATATAATTTACCTCAATTTAGGATAGACTCTTGAAATTTGACGAGTCAAAGTAGGATGAAAGGATCATATTAACCTGAAGGCAAATATAATGCAAGCCCAAACGAAAAAATATAAACAAGTATAAATTGAAAACAACGTTCAAACCTATGATTGCGTTGGATAAGAACCGCAATTTTTATACTTGTTCGTGCAAAACAAATTTCTTGGTAGAGGGATCTAAATACAGCACAAAAAACATTTTCCAAAAGACCAAAAGAGTGATAAAGTATATTTAAAAAAAACGCATTTGACTTGCAGGTCGAACAACGGATGTTCTTAAACCCTGCTGGCTGCCATTAGCGATTGCCGGATAAACGGATCACCATATGTAACAAAATGGATCTTAACTATTAATTTAATATCAAACAGAAAACAATAAACTTGCGGAAAAGATGGTATACCGCAAACAAAAGATGCAACAATTAGTACACCATATCCGGATTTCGATAATAAATGTCTCTTCAGTGATGTTAGGAATCGAAACGGTATTTGGAAGTCCATATAATTTACCTCAATTTAGGATAGACTTTTGAATTTTGAAGAGTCGAAATAAAATGAACAGATCATATAAACCCGAATGCAAATATTATGCAAGCCCAAACGAAAAAATATAAACAGGTATAAATTGAAAACAACGTTCAAACCATTGATTGCGTTGGATAAAAACCGCATTTTTTATACGTGTACATGCAAAACAAATTTCTAGGTAGAGGGATTTAAATACAGCACAAACAACATTTTCCAAAAGACCAAAAAAGTAAAAAAAAAAGGATATTTTGACAAAAGGCATTTGACTTGCAGGTCGAACAACGGATGTTCTTAAACCCTGCTGACTGCCATTGGCGATTGTCAAATAAACGGATCACAAGATGTAACAAAATGGATCTTAACTATTAATTTTATACCAAACAGAAAACAATAAACTTGCGGAAAAGATGGTATACCGCAAACAAAAGGTGCAAAAATTAGTACACCATATCCGACTTACGACAATAAATGTCTCTTCAGGGATGTTAGGATTCGAACCGGTATTTGGAAGGCCATATAATTTACCTCAATTTAGGATAAACTCTTATATTATTTAGAGTCGAAATAGGATGAATGGATCATATAAACCCGAAGGCAAATATAATACAAGCCCAAAGGAAAAAATATAAACAAGTCTAAATTGGAGACAACGTTCAAACCTATGATTGCATTGGATAAAAACCGCAATTTTTATACGTGTGCATGCAAAACAAATTTCTTGGTAGAGGGGTCTAAATACAGAACAAACACCATTTTCTAAAGGACCAAAAATGTGAAAAAGTATATTTTAACAAAACGCATTTGAGTAGCAGGTTGAGCAATGGATGTTTTTAAACCATGCTGACTGCCATTGGCGATTGCCAATTAAACGCATCACCAGATGTAACAAATGGATATTAACTACTAATTCAATACCAAACAAAAAACAATAAATTTGCGGAAAAGATGGTATACCGCAAACAAAAGGTGTAAAAATTAGTACACCATATCCGAATATCGACAATAAATGTCTCTTCAGTGATGTTAGGAATCGAAACGGTATTTGGAAGGCCATAAATTTACCTTAATTTACGATAGACTTTTGAATTTTGAAGAGTCGAAATAGGATGAACGGATCATAAACACCCGAATGCAAATATAATGCAAGCCCAAACGAAAAAATATAAACATGTTTAAATTGAAAACAACGTTCAAACCTATGATTGCGTTGGATAAAAACCGCAGTTTTTATACGTGTGCATGCAAAACAAATTTCTTGGTAGAGGGATTTAAATACAGCACAAACTATATTTTCCAAAAGACCAAAAAAGTGAAAAAGTATATTTTAACAAAACGCATTTGACTAGCAGGTCGAACAACGGATGTTCCTAAACCCTGCTGACTGCCATTGGCGATTGCCAATGAAACGGATCACCAGATGTAACAAAATGGATCTCAACTGTTAATTCAATACCAAACAGAAAACAATAAATTTGCCGAAAAGATGGTATACCGCAAACAAAAGGTGCAAAAATAAGTACACTATATCCGGATTTCGACTATAAATGTCTCTTCAGTGATGTTTGGAATCGAAACGGTATTTGGGAGGCCATATAATTTACCTCAATTTAGGATAGACTCTTGAAATTTGATGAGTCGAAATAGGATGAGCGGATCATATAAACCCGAAGACAAATATAACCCAAGCCAAACCGAAAAAATATTAGCAAGTCTAAATTGAGGACAACGTTTAATCCTATGATTGCGTTGGATAAAAACCGCAATTTTTATACGTGTGCATGCAAAACAAATTTCTTGGTAGAGGGATCTAAATACAGCACAAACCACATTTCCCAAAAGACCAAAAAAATGAAAATGTATATTTTAACAAAACGCATTTGACTAGCAGGTCAAACAACGGATGTTCTTAAACCCTGTTGAATGCCATTGGCGATTGCCAGATAAACGGATCACCAAATGTAACAAAATTGATCTTAACTATTAATTTTATACTAAACAGAAAACAATAAACTTACAGAAAAGATGGTATACCGCAAACAAAAGGTGCAAAAATTAGAACACTATATCCGGATTTCGAAAATAAATGTCTCTTCAGTGATGTTAGGAATCGAAACGGTATTTGGAAGGCCATATAATTTAGACCGATTTAACTTGAAAACGAGTTCATGGACCCCTCTTTTAAAAAAGACATTATGCTTGATTATGTATGAAGAATTTTTGAGCCAATTCTTATGAAGAAATCACCGTTGAACTTAAGATTAGATATATATAAAGCCAAAAACGCTGTTCAAAAAATGTGATTAAAAAATAATTATTTCCAAAGAATTGTTACACAAACTCAAAACACACTTATGTAAAAAAGATATCCCAGATGCTTTTAAAACTCAGCTTGCATTTATCTTTCGAAACAAACAAGTTAAGTATGTCTTTCCATTGGATAGAAATGTCCCAGAAACTGAAATGTCCCGTAGAGTCTAAAATGTCGACCCCATTTATCCCTGAAAGTAGCAAATGAAAGTATAAATAAAGGCAATAGTAGTACCGCTGATTTTTATTACAAATTTGAATTGACTACGTGAAAAATAGCTTGTATGCAAACTTTCGTAAAAATTTTTCTGTGGTATCAAAACTGTATCGTACGCTCTTATATAGTATGAAGTTTAAGAATGATCCTTTGGGTTTTTAAAAAAACTGTTTACCATCTCTCTTATTCAGTCCATCAGGTTCAAAAGTACGTAGCTGATGCTTCCAAAATCTCTCTCTCCCTATCTCTATATCTCGATATATCATTCAGTTTTCTACTTTGGGTGCTTCAATTTCGGTTTACCTCTTTTATTTGAAAGGTGATATTTTCAAAAGTCTGTTCTGTTCTAGATCTAAAGCGATTTCTCGTGATTGGGCAGTTTCTACTTTTGCAAAACAACTGCCCCTTTTTAAGAAATAAAAAAATCAAAACAAAAGTAAATTGTTCTAGGTAACAAGTTTGAGGCGCTTCCCCTGCCAACGCACCCAGTCTCTTTTCTTTAGATGATGCGATATCTTCAGTTTTACCCCTGATTTTACGGTATGTTCTCCACCGATTTAAAAGATTTAAAGTAATGTTGCTCCTAATTCAAATGATATTTAGTTAAAATACATTTTTAAAGAAAATTTCCTCGAATTCATAGTGTTAATCAAATCATTAAATCAAAATCCTCACATGATTCTGAACCAGTGCCAAGTTATATGATGACAACAATTCAAGTAACTTACACGGATGTAGATGTGTTTCCCTCGGTTTTAGTTTGTAACCGGATTTTTTTTCTCTTAATCGATTTCTGACTTTTGAAAAGCGGTATACTAGTGTTGCCTTTCTTTGTATATCATAACATATTGATAACTTGATTTTTTAAGAAGCGTTTTTATTTTAGGTAAAACAAATTTTACTATTACATGAACCAATTTCTTTAATATAATCAAATACAAAAATTCTTCAGATACTAGTACATGTTGAGTTATATATGTTTAAATGATCCATCAATAGATATCAATAGAGATCAGCCATCATCAGGGGTCCAACTGATCAACTGTTTGGTATAGTCTTTAACTTTTATCTAGTAAGCATGTCTCCTATGCTGTTGTTTCTGCTCTACCTTACTATTGGTCAACATAAGATACTTGTCCACAGTCTTTGTTAAACTGCAATAAATGCTTATCTTTCATGATACCTTTTTTTACGTATATATGGGTTATACTTAGTTAAAACTAAAGGAATAATGTGTGGGAGTCATTGATATTCGTTGGATACCAATTTTCGTGGAATTCATGGGCACTAGGGAACCACGAATTTAAATGTTCAACGAATCACCAATTTTTTAAAGGAATGTATGCAAACTTTGCAAAGGCCACGACATTAAATATCCACGAAAATGCAACTTTTTTCTGAATCCACGAAAATTGGTACATTTTGTACCCAAGAAAATAAATAAATCCAAAGTATATTTTTTTTTCTTTATGTTTCTTTGCTTCAATATTTCAGTAGGATCAATGAATAAAGCATCTGTAATACTAGTTTCATCTATTTTGACGTTATACAATCGAATTAAAATTAAATCTCCGCTCTCGCTCATTTTTGTATGCTTGGTCGATGCGTGTGAGATCTAAGAAGATCCCTTTATAGTTCGCGTCAGAGATCAAAAATTTGAATAAGGTCACCTTTTTCTGAACCAGCGACCAAACATTAAACAAATGAGCGAGTGCGGAGCTTTAGTTTTAATTAAATTTGGCGTTATCATAACCCCGATCAACATTTGTTAGATTTGTATTAATTTGTTATTGTCATTTGTTGTTTCTGATCTGCCATATTGCATCACCGTTAATAAATCCGCGTAAAACATGCTGTGAGTGACAGCAATTTCGATGCAAATAGAGAAAATTTGTTTCTTTTAAATGTATGTCAAGGTCATGAATGACATATGTTGTAAATATTTGACCTTTAGTTACTATAACATCCATGAATATCCATAAAATTTGATGGTTGAAGGGATTGTAATTGGTAGCCAGACGAAAAAAATCTTTAATTTTATCTGATGTTACATCATTTATTATAAATCCATCGTCCCTGTATATGCCATGATATTTTGTCTTTATGTTGAACTGCAGAAACTATTTGATTCATTATTTCAAACATAAGTATGCCACAGATTTTCAGTTATGGGCCTGCCGCCAATTGCCGTACCTATTATTTGTTTTTATATTTTCCCATCAAATTCAAATACATTGTTATCTATAAAGAGTTTCAGTCAACAGATGTATTAATACGTTGACTGGTGGAGCATTGACTTTGAATGTCAGTTTGGGTTGCTTTCCAAATTTTGTCAATATATAACGCAACTATAAAACTGTCATACAAGTTTGAGGTTTCCCAAGTTATAAACCACGTTTAACCCACAATTTTCTTCAGAAAATGATTGTACCAAGTTAAGAATATGACAGTTGTGTTTCACTCGTTCTGTTGATTGATAAAGTTTTAATTTCTCACTGATTATAATTAAAACTGAAAGTATAGGTAACCTCAATATATATTTTGAGCGCTCAATATAACATATAGTGCGCACAAATATTTTGTATATTCGATATAAAAAATATTTTGGGCTTCAATCAAAAGGTTGTTCGCTACATATACATGTATTGTGCGCACGCATTCATAAAGATATAAAAAATAAGAAGATTTTACATGTGGTAGTGCTGTCTACTGTCTGAGAGATTCATAAAACATAATCGATTTTAAAAGGTTTTATTTGACATGAGGTTAGATTACAGGAAAATTAACTCACTTCTCGCAAACTATCATCTTGTGCAATGTCAATTATAGGTATTGACATATTGTAGAACTGTGCATATATATTTAATATTTAGTTTGGTCTTAATTCACTGATCACAAAATCAATATATGTTGTTTGTGCTGTGTTTAGACCCCTCTACCAAGAAATTTGTTTTTGCATGCACACGTATAAAAATTGCGTTTTTTTAAAATATACTTTTTTACTTTTTTGGTCTTTTGGAAAATGTTTTTTGTGCTGTATTTGGATCCCTCAACCAAGAAATTTGTTTTGCATGCACACGTATAAAAATGCGGTTTGTATCCAACGCAATCATAGGTTTGAACATTGTTTTCAATTTAGACTTGTTTATATTTTTTCGTTTGGGCTTGTATTATATTTGCCTTCGGGTTTTTATGATCCGTTCATCCTATTTTGACTCTTTCAAAATTCAAGAGTCTATCCTAAATTGAGGTAAATTATATGGCTTTGCAAATACCGTTTCGATTCCTTACATCACTGAAGAGACATTAATTGTCGAAATCCGGTTATGGTGTACACATTTTTGCATCTCATGTTTGCGGTATACCATCTTTTCCGCAAGTTTATTGTTTTCTGTTTGGTAATTAATTAATGATAAGATCTATTTTGTTACATCTGGTGATCAGTTCATTTGGCAATCGCCAATGGCAGTCAGCAGGGTTTAAGAACATCAGTTGTTCGACCTGCTAGTCAAATGCGTTTTGTTAAAATATACTTTTTCACTCATTTGGTCTTTTGGAAAATGTTGTTTGTGCTGTATTTAGACCCCTCTACCAAGAAATTTGTTTTGCATGCACACGTATAAAAACTGCGGTTTTTATCCAACGTAATCATAGGTTTGAACGTTGTTTTCAATTTAGACTTGTCTGTATATATATATATATATATATAAGTCTGAAAATTACACCCAACAGTGTTAGAATTAGACTTTTATGCTGACAAATTTTTGTCCCTCAACGGGATTCGAACTCACACCTTTGATACACTACAGCACCAATCGCTTAGCCTCATGTCCAGCGCTCTAGATATATATATATATACCGATAAAAACAATATTCAGAGATTTGATTAAAGTGTTGAATTGGTAAACTATTTTAAAAATATTTTTTGTCAAAGATCGATAAGTTTACCCGGATCGTATCTAAATTTACGAGCTCGGTAAACAACATCACCATAAAAATAAGAATGTGATATCCGGTTTGTAATAAGTGTTCTACAGGTACAGACTTCTAAACCAAATCTTTGTATCTATACAAGAATTTAGTGACAGGTTTAAATAGTTTGAGATAACGAAATTCTTGACTCATTAATTTACTAGTAAGTATAAATTACGTTTATTGAAATAAAAAAAGTCACTACACACACGGGGATAGCGAACGAGTTTTGATATATGAACACCGTACGATGGTGCAAAAGGAACATCACCTTCCAAAAAAGAAAAAAATAATATTAGGGAACAAAAAATCGTTCAGTGGTTGTCGTTTGTTGATGTGGTTCATAAGTGTTTCTCGCTTCTCGTTTTTTATATAGATTAGACCGTTGGTTTTCCTGTTTGAAAGATTTTACACCAGTCATTTTTGGGGCCCTTTATAGCTTGCTGTTCGGTGTGAGCCAAGGCTCCGTTTTGAAGTACAAAACAATAAACGAAAAACAAATATATTAGAGAGCAAAAAAAAAAAACGACAACCACTGAGTTATAGGCTCCTGACTTGGGACAAGCACACACAGAATGTGGCTAGGTTAAACATGTTTGCACGTGTCAATTCTTCTCCCTTACCTGGGTCAGTGCTGGAACACTTCGACAAAGGAACAAACTATAAAAATCAGTTGAAAAGGGCTTATCTCATCATCAACAGATCTGAGAGTAGTCACAGTTACTGAAAGCTACATGTAGTTCAAAGTCAATAACAACTAATAAAACATCATGTGTATAAGACTAAAATATCAATCAGAACACATATAACATCCAATGGATTTAGTGTAAAGACGTCATCATTAATCAGAGAAGAAATTGACTTTACTAATAATCAGAGAAGAAAATGACCTTAATAATAATCAGAGAAGGAAATGACCTTAGTAATAATCAGAAAAGAACACGACCTTGCGCAATGTCAATCGTCCCTGTTGTCGTAAATTTTTGTGTAGAGTTTCACGTGTAAAACTTAAAAAACTTAATCATGGAAAGGAAAATTATCTAACGTTTGAATTTGATTTATTTAAAGTGGGTTCCTTTGGGTAAACATCAGCAGTATATTTAGACAGTCCTTTATTATTTAACGCAAAAACATCATCAAGATAACGGTCAGTGTTATTAAATTTGTCAGTTAAATACAATTTATATGGGTTTTTACTAAGTTTGGCCATAAACTGTCAACCATAACAGTATAGGAACCAGTTCGCTATTAAAAGGGCGCAATTGATGCCATTTGGGAATACCTACAACCTGTCGATAAACTTTTTTGCCAAAATATACATAAATGTACAGGGGTGTATATTCAATATATTAAGCTCTAGTCCCGAGTCTATGCCCAATTTTGGTGTTTTGTCTAAATATTTATGTTTTTATGGTTTCAACATGTGTTCAAGGCCTCACATTGATTAAAATGAGACACATAAATAAAATCGGCATTCAGACAGACATATATCTTATCAAATAAGACAGTGCCTGTACATTCAACAAGCAGCAGCCACATGGATATTTATAATAAGATATTCTCAGTGGCGGATATTATAACATACATTATTTTATTTCCGTCGATAAATATTGAAATTAAGAAAACAAAGTTCCAATTTCCTCAGACAAAGTAACCTTATACAAATAAGGGGACACGTGGTGTGATTGCCAATGAGACAACTATTAATCAGAAACCAAAGAAAATTGATGTGATCATCAATAGGTCACCAAGATCACCGGCTTTGACAGATTGGATTTTTGTGAAAAACAGACGCACCACATCCTTTTGTATTATTGATAGGTCATAACATAATATAATTCTACATAAGTGGGCTTCAGCCATGTAAATGCTACTTAGCTTTAAAGTTTCAACCAATGAAATATTAAAATCATTTACTTTTGAACACATCCAATTTGGTTAAAATCTACTTATAGATTTCAAACAGGATATAAATGTGAAAAAAAAAACCAAACAATTGTGTTTTAAAGGGCGATATCGATTATAATGGAAAATGTTTACTACCATTTTATCCCTTCAATACTGGAAGTTATTTTTCTTTTGTTTTTTTTTGTTTTTGTTTGTTTATGTAGTTATATCTAGTCTTTTCATATTTTTATAAAACAAAACCCAAAGTTTTCATCTTTTTCCTACTTCTAAAATAAAAATTAGGAGATGTGGTATGATTTCTAATGAAACAACTACCCACCAGAGTTCAAGAAATGATAGGCAACTGTACGGCCTTCAACAACGAGAAACACCCATACTGTAAAGTCGGCTATGAAAGACCCCGACAAGAAAAATGCAAAAACATTAAAACGTGAAAACCAACGGCCTAATTTGTAAAAAAAAAAAACAAATATGATAGACATGAACAAACGACAACCACTGACTTAGGCCATGCACCTATATAGAATGTGGCGGGTTGTGAGAGCTCAACCCTCCCCAACCTTGGAAAGCACAACACAAGAACGAACTGCAAAATCAGTAGCAATTGGGTCGACTCAAAAGATCGGTATGAGGAACAAAAACAGCTTACATAAAAACAATGGAAACAAATCACAGATGCAGTACTCGCAGATACTGAAAGGTAATTCAAAGCAAATTACAACCAATAGCTCACTCGTTTCCTCCCAGACTAAAGTATCAATCAGTACACAGCCAACGGATCTAGTGTAAAGATGTCATAAACAGTCCGAGTTTAACGCGTGACCTTGTGCAATACCAAAATATAAATAAACAAAATCGACAGGATGTAGGATAATGAGTTCTCATACTTGTATATTAATAGGTAAATTATAAGGCCTTCCAAATACCGTTTCGATTCCTAACAACACTGAAGAGATATTAATTGTCAAAATCCGGATATGGTGTACAAATTTTTGCACCTCATGTTTGCGGTATACCATCTTTTCAAGTTTATTGTTTTCATTTTCGTATTAAATAAATAATAAAGATCCATTTTTTTACATCTTGTGATCCGTTTATTTGGCAATCGCAAATGGTAGTCAGCAGGGTTTAAGAACATCCGTTGTTCGACCTGTTTGTCAAATGCGTTTTGTTAAAATATACTCTTCCACTTTTTTGGTCTTTAAGAAAATGTTGTTTGTGCTGTATTTAGACCCCTCTACCAAGAAATTTGTTTTGCATGCACACGTATAAAAATTGCGGTTTTTATCCAACGCAATCATAGGTTTGAAAATTGTTTTCAATTTAGACTTATTTATATTTTTTCGTTTGGGCGTCTATTATATTTGACTTCGGTTTTATATGATCCGTTCATCCTATTTCGATTCTTCAAAATTCAAGAGTCTCTCCTAAATTGAGGTAAATTATATGGCCTTCCAAATACCGTTTCGATTCCTAACATCACTGAAGAGATATTAATTGTCGAAATCCGGATATGGTGTACAAATTTTTGCACCTCATGTTTGCGGTATGCCATCTTTTCTGCAAGTGTATTGTTTTCTGTTTGGTATTAACTTAATAATACAGATCCATTTCGTTACATCTTGTGATCCGTTTGTTTGGCAATCGCCAATGGCAGTCAGCAGGGTTTAAGAACAACCGTTGTTCGACCTGTTAGTCAAATGTGTTTTGTTAGAATATACTTTTTCACTTTTTGATCTTTTGGAAAATGTTGTTTGTACTGTATTTAGACCCCTCTACCTAGAAATGTGTTTTGCATGCACACGTATAAAAACTGCGGTTTTTATCCAACGCAATCATAGGTTTGAACGTTGTTTTCAATTAAGACTTATAAATAGCAATATATATTTAGTTAGGATTTAATTTTTTAAAAACAAAATCAATGTTAGTACCAATAAAAACAATGTTTTAAGATCTTAATTACTAGTAGTATGTTAAATTGATAACCTTTGAGAAAAAGTTAATGCAAAGCATCAATGAGTAACATTATTATTTAACGCAAAAACATCATCAAGATAACGGTAAGTGTTATTAAAGTTCTCAACTAAATACAATTTAGATGGATTTTTACTGAGTTTAGCCATCATTCTGCATTGACAATAATAACTTGGTATAAATTAGATACACCCATTCGGGCTAACGCCCTCGAGGTGTATATAATACAAACACGGTTTTGGAATGAATTCAGTAATATAAAATTATAGCTAGCTTAACTAGACTGCTTTTAAAATATGTATCTATGGATTTATAAAAAAGGAGATGTGGTATGATTGCCAAAGAGACAACTCTTCACAACAGACAAAATGACACAGAAATTACCAACTATAGGTCACCGTACGGCCTTCAACAATGAGCATATCCCATGCCGCATAATCATCAATAAAAGGCCCCGAAATGACAAAAACGAGAAAATTAAAGGCCTAATTAATGTATAAAATAATAAACGACAAACAAATAATTTATGTTAAACAGCAAAAAACGACAACCACTGAATTACAGGTTTTTGTCTTGGGACAGGCACATACAGAATGTGGCGGGGTTAAACTAGTTTATAGGCGTCAACCCTCCTCTAACCTGGGACAGTGGTGTAACAGTACAACAAAAAGAACAAACTATAAAAAGCAGTTGAAAAAGGCTGAACTCATTAGATGGATACAAAAAGAAATACATCTAATGAAAACACAGAGTGGACGTGGCCGGGTACTTGTACATCCAAACAACAAAAAGACACTAAGTACAAATCTGAGAGTACTCGCAGTTATTGACAGCTAGTTCAAAGCCAATAACAACTAATAAAAAAAAATATGCATCTAAGATCAAATTATCAATCAGTACACATCCAACATCTAATTGATTAAGTGTAAATGCGTCATAAACAGTCAGAGAAAAACATGACCTTGTGCAATGCCAAGATACAGGTTTCGACAGATTGTAACGCCATGAATGTGCATATGTATGTAACAATACTATTTAGTTTGCTTTTAATTTTATTGATATCAAAATCAATATTGATAGAAATAAAAATAATATTCAAGGATCTAATGATAGTGTTGGATTGGTAATCTTTTAGAATAAGTTTATTTAAAGGATCGATAAGTTTACCAGGATCTTTTCTAAATTTCCAGGGACGGTAAACGACATCTCTGTAAAAATGAAGATGTGCTTTCCCGTTTGAAATAAGGTACAAACAAACTTCAAAACCAATTCTTTATATCTATGGAAGAATTTAGTAAAAGTTTTATGTAATTTGTGGTAACGAAATCCCTGACTTAATAATAGACCAGTAATACATAGATTACATTGAATTTCATTAAAATCCTAAACGTCACAACAGACACGGGCATAGCGAACGACTTGTGATATATAAAATCCGTAAGTTGGTGTCAAAGGAACGTCACCATCCAGAAACGGAAAATTAACAATAGGGAACGAAAAATCGTCCTTTTTGTCGTAAATTTAAATGTGGATTTTCCTGTGTAAAACTGAAATATCTAAATCTAGGAAAGGACAGTTATTACCGTTTACATTTTATTTATTAAGGTAAGTTCCTTTGGGTAAATTTCGACAGTTTATTTAGAAAATTCTTGATTATTTAACGAAACAATATCATCAAAATAACGGTAAATGTTGTTGAATTTATCAATTACATGCATTTTAGACGTTTACTGATTTGGTCATATACTGTGATTCATAACAGTTCAAGAACAAATCTGTTATTAAAGGGATTCAATTAGTGCCCATAGGAATACCTACAACTTGTCGATAAGCTTTGTTGCCGAAACGTATATAAATATTATCAAGGAGAAAATTAACAGCTTCAATCATCTCATCACACCTCCAGTAAGTATATCTAGCATATTTGCCTTTCTCGTTAAAAAAGAAGGCTTTACATGAGTTGCAGAAAATATATTTGCATACAGATTTTCCAAGCGACCATTTAATTAATTAGGAAAACTTTGGTTTGATAAGATTGTGTGGATGTGTAGTGTAAAGAGTTGAAAAGTCAACACTGTCAACAGAATCAAAAGGACCATCAACTTATACTTGTTATCTTCATATAAGTTTATAAACCTTAGGATTCAAATGTGAGTATGACTATGAATATACAGTATCTATTAAATTATATAAAAAAATGTCAATATTTGAACTTTAAAACTACTTCATCTTAAATAAACATGAACAGAGTGTTAAGTGTTAATTGTAACTGAAATAAAACTGACTATTACAATTAGTTTAAAACTGTTAATTTTAGAACGATTATCAAAAAGTATAAAAAAAAGGGTCAAAACATTTTTGTTATGTCGTGGCCTTTTATATCTTGATTGAGGTATGAGTTTTGTTCATTGTTGAAGGTAGTACGGTGACCTATAGATGGAAAAATCAACGTCTGTTGGTCTCTGATAAATAGTTGTTTCATTGGCAAACAACTTCATCTCCATATTTCATATGAAGGTATCAATAAATCACGAAAAGACGAAAGAGTGACAACATCATGTTAAATAGAAACAGATAAGCACGTTATTAATTTTCTGCGACCGATTCGCTTTTCTGCCTTCATAAGGAACTTCAATGCCAACACAAAGTGAAACCACAATTCTGTGGTATGCGGATACACCGATCTGCACTGTACTAGTATTTCTTAAAAATCAAACTAAAGGCTTTTTGGAAAATGTGAATATTAGTTCAGCATTGATGAAACGATTTGAATATGACGTCTTTAAATGATTTTAAATGCCATGTCTTCCTTATATTTTGGACATACCTTATCTTAACATATCAGGTAATACAACTGTTCTGAGCTCATATAGAACTTGAATTGTATGGACAACCAACGGGGTCCTAATTCCAAATTCGTAAATTGTCAATTTGTAACTTGTAACTGTGTTATTTTTACATTTTTGATATGTATATTGATAATTCTTGAATTCGTGATTTGTCAATTCAACATTTGTATATGATCATTTGGTGCTACATTTGTGATATGCTTATTTGTAATTTGTAAATAGCTAAATTGTACATTTGTATTTTGTAAATTTGTAGTTGTCAATTAGCATCTTTGCTTTTATGTTATTTTTAAAAGCGTATTATACTTGTAAATCGACACTTTTCTAACGCGTTGATTGCAAATTAGGTGATTTGTATATTCGACATTTGTACGCTCATTTTATGCTACATTTCGTATTATGATAACTGATGGTGCCACTGTCGGACTTTCGGTATCTTTCGGAAGGTTACCAGTTTCGAAGTATAGATAATGTGGATGAAGAAAGGTAAATTATTTTACAAGTGTACCAAATAATATTGAAGTATACAAACCGTTTACGCTCTGTGTCAGGGTTATTATTGATATGCCAAAACAAGGAAGAACCCTAACACTGTTATTCATTAGTGGAAATAGTGACCAGATAGGAAAAAGGGGGAAAGGGGGACAGCTCAATTTTTTGTTTTTTTTGTTTGGCATAGCTTGTCATCCTTTTGGGTTCTTTACAGAAAATATGGGAAAACATAATCTGTTCGAGACTCTCCGAAAATGTAAAGAGGGTTGGAAGGACCTTTTACGAGACGTCGGAATCGGACCTTTATTTTCACGGGAATTCAGAATTTAACCCTATCAGATTCAGGAAGCAATGATTTAACTTTTCGGGAATCGGGAAATTATGTTTTATTTATTCGGGAATTCCGGATGCAGTGTATAATTTTCCGGGAATCCAGGATGACACCGCTCCTACCACCCACTGTAAACCCAGTTCTAGACTAGCTAAGAAAATATATGACTTTTACTCACTTTAACCCTGTGAAAATAATTACATTAATGTTAGTCATACAATGCTTGCATCTATTTTCTGTATCCAAACTCAACTGTCTTTTGACGCATTTAAAAACAAAAAGTTCTATTAACCAGCAGGACATGAAAAAGCGACCCTGTTTTGCAGCACACGCATACCACAAAAATTATAGGAAGTAATAAACACATCCCCATGGGATTTTGCCATTCTGATTTTCAAAAAATCTGTCACCTACATTGTATGAACGCTACGTCAAATTATGTATGACGACATAACAATTTATTTCTTTATTGACAATAGAGTCTGGTAGCTTTTTAATATCAAAATTGGTTTATTTTTTTCATAAAAACACGAGTATTTATCATATCCATGACATAGTAATTTATACCTATGCCTTAAAAACTAGAAATGACCACGACGAAAAAATAAAGGATTTAATACATGGAGACCAAACAACAACATGTACATGAAATAGGTATTTTGCATTATCGATTATAGCATTTCCTGATATGAGTAAAGAAACACAGGAAAAGGAGCTACGTATTTGTCCCAATCCTTATTTTACTAGTTTTACTTCATTTAAATAAAAGTGATTGTTTGTTTTCATTTACCTTTAATAGATGAATTGTTTTGGGTTTTTTTAAACCTTTGCAAATTTTGCAGTCAAATGTATAGATATTTTAATATTAGTCTTCCAAAATTTACACAAATTACATAACAATTTTAAAGTTTAGTTTGCATTAGCAATATATCTGATAAACGTAACACTTGACAATGGCAGATTTGTTAACTTAATGTAAATTTAACCCAGTGAAGCACAACATTTCAATATAATGTGTTACGTATATCTCCTGTGTTAGAATACATATATGTATTAGTTGACAAGTTCTAATTCAAAATTTTGCACTATGAGAAAATTAACTTTTTAATAATATTAAATTTGAGTGCAAAAGGAAAGCAACCATTCAAAGGAAAATACATCAGGCTGTTGACAAAATATAACTCAGATTTCAAAGCTATTATTCAGTTTCCATATTTATGCCAAATAAAAAATAATAAATGGCAGTTGTTATTTGGATCTAAGCGGGCATTTTCAAACACAACATAGGATTTAAAAATATCATCTCTATACCTGGAAAAACTTGCCTTTTAACCTGTTCAGCTTTGACGATAAACTCATTACAGATACGATTTCGATCAACAGTCGAACAGGTATGTAAAATTATTTTTTTATGATTTTGTGTGTTTAGCATGTTTAGGAATGTGTGTTTTAAATTAATCCAATCAATTTATACACCAATATACAATTTGACTAGATATTATTTGTCTCTATCTGTATTTACTGGAGGAACTTTTGTATTTCAATATAGAGACAGTAGATCTATACGTCGAATAAAGAAAATCCGTATCATTTGATCGAATATTTAACCAAATCACTTGTACAAGTATTTGAAAGTATTAAAATAATAAGTTTTTATAATGGATTGGTTTGATAAGTGAACAAAGAGGAGAACACAGCTACAAGTTCAATCCATAAACACTATTTAGATTTTAATTGGTTCGTTTGAAAATGTTTGAACAGCTTTTATTTCTACATTCATTCTTTGGTTGAAACACTTTGAAATTCGTTTTACAGTATATGAGATACATAACGGTTTATCAATAATAAGATATTTGAAATTTCCTAGATCCATTTAAAATGCAAAAACATCCGATCTGTACAAATAGATAACTTATAAAATGGTATAGGACAAGTTCTTATCAATTCGCTGCCGAGTAGTATTATGCAGAATGAAATGGTCCTCACAGACGAAGCATATACCGACTTGATTTGTTTGGTTACGAAGAAGCACACAATGACTTCCCTTGACTGTGACTATGATTAATTCGAAGCAAAAGAAGATATCTTTTTTCAATAAAGGCAGCATAGTATGCCGCTGTTCAAAAGTCATAAATCGATTGAGAGAAAACAAATCTGGGTTATTAACTAAAACCGAGGAAAACACATCAGCTATAAGAGGAAAACAACGGAACAACAGAAACACTGAAGTGCAACAAAAACAAACGCCATCATACCTAGAAACGAACTATTTCTTAACAACTGCCATATTTCTAACTTGGTACAAGACATTTTAAGAAAAAAAATGATGGGTTGAACCTGGTTTTATGGCTAGCCAAACCTCCCGCTTATATAGCAATTTTTTAAAAATATCGCTCGAATGACAACACTACGTGACAGAAATACAGCACAAACAAACGCACAGAAATACAACACAAACAAACGCACAGAACCCTCAGCACAGAGCAACATGTAAACATTAGAATAACAACGAACATCTTCCATTAATGACAGCACAGGACATCACAAACATTGACGTATTTTTGTAACAACTATATAATCTTGAAATACATACAACTATTTTCACAATACTAGTCCAAACAATCATCATAATTATGACGGTATTGAAAGGCTATTTTAGATAAATGCTGTGACGACATCATAATTATTTGGACTAACACAATACTTTATCCATGGAAAATGGAAAATAACTCGACTATACTGACAAATAAGACATATGTAAAATATACCGAAAACACAGAATTCAAACCACAAACAATAAGACATAACACAACATCCAACCAAAACCACAACAGAAACATCATATTAAATAAATACATGAATGTTGGATGTATAAATACCGAGACACGTCGTACAGCAATGCAAATTCACACTCGGCAAAACAGTCATATTCAGGAATAGGTCACGTTCGGTACTTCGAAGACAGACGACATAGATGTTAAACCACAATCTAAGTCGTGGTAAACATGTCATTAGTTGGTTTAGAAACAGACACATTGTATAGATCAACCAATTCGTGATGGTGTCTATAAAATTTACGGATTGTCATTTTTAATCTTTCCTCCTCATAACTCTGTTGGAGCAATTTCTGCGTAAGGAGTACACTCCTGTATATCAAATCCGTATAGTATGAACATGCACGAGCGTAACGTATCAATTGAGATATGTAAACACCATACGACGGGGCAGAGGGTATGTTACTGCTGAGAAATGGGAAGGTGAGAATGGGGAAGTTGAAATCATCCCGTTTGTCATAGATTTTAGTGTGTAGTCGTCCATCTCTGTCAATTTTGAGGAAAAGATCAAGGTATGAAGCAGTTCTTCTAGTATCAGTAGTATCCTTAATTTCAAGTTTACTGGGATATATGAGATGCAAGTACTGACTAAAATATTGGTTATTCAGTGATAGGACATCATCAATATATTTGAAAGTAAAATTAAAGAGTTTTGCAAGGTGCTTTTTCTTTTTGTCTTTTAGAAGGTTCTGAATGAATTCTGCTTCATACGAGTACAAAAACAAGTCGGCCAGAAGGGGTGCACAATTAGTACCCATTGGAGTACCGACTGTCTATTGATATATCAATCCTCCAACCTCAACACATATATTGTCGATTAAAAAGTCCAGCATTTTGAAAATATCATCATCAGTGTATTTTCTGATAGAATGAGTGTGGTTCTTCACAAAATAAGAATTATTATAACCCAAAACAAGAAATGTATATCTACGATTCCCATTTTTATAGAAAAAAGCTCTGTTTAATCAGATGGTGAAGTCGATCTGGCAATTGAGCATGGGGAATAGTAGTGTTAAGCGTCAAAGCAATCAAAGGTCTAAATGATGCTGCAAAATTGAAGATATTATGATCTAAGATTTAGTAGTAGATCTTTAGAATTTTTAAGACCTTTTTCAAATTGATAGATATTAAAATTCCCACGGTGCTTCATTTCTTCAAATATCGTCAAAACCACTATAATTTTTTTTAACAATAACTGATTTGTTTAAACAAATTGAATGTTAGCTACAAATGTCCGTTTTTCAGGAAAATGATATTCCAAAATGTCTAATGAACCTGAAAATCCTTTTAAATATTTGCTTCGATGGTTTTATTTCAAATTAGGTAAATAATTCAAAACAAACAACAATATAATTATGTTAGCAGTCCTCTTGCCGGGGCAGCATTACTAAAGCAGAAGCAGTGCGGAGTTGCTTTTATATCTATATTAAGAAAAACAGAGACTATTTCTTTCACTGTAGTTTCAACTCCAAACCAGTGTACAGAAATGAACAAAGGTCAAAATTTTACAGTTACAAAAACAGTGTATTCAATTCTGTTCCTTTCTGACTGAAAAACATTTCTATATCATTTGCAACATCTATATTGTAACAGATCATGCAGAACAAGATGTATAACTGGTTGTCTTATTGTCATAGAAATGTTTGTACTCAATAAGGATTTTTAGGAATTCTGTAGACCTGTTTAGAGAACTAAGCTTTCAGATTCATTGTCCCCCCTTCTTGTCAACACATCAAAACATACGCTTATAAATGTAGTTTTGTGTCGAATTAAAAAATATGTCGTTCAGTCGACTAATAATTCATGGTTCACGCATCCAGCAAGTAATCAATTATTTTCATAAGATTACGGACTTTGAACAGCAGTTTGCCTTATTAGTAAAAGTTCACACTTCAGTCCTATATAAAATTATGATAAACTATCAAATATTTCATGCCAAAAAATTGAGGGTTTTTCTTTTAAGATTCCTAAATTTCTTTCACACCATGATTAGTTTTTCCATGGGCATAAATCGTTTTTTCTGTTATTTTCTGTCCCTTTCACAAACAACAAATTCGACATGATATCTTTGAGTAGACATATACGTAATTGTGTGAATGATTAAACACCATTATTTTATATTGTTTCAACATTTAGATTTATCCATGATTCGTCTTTGTAATTATAAGATCGAGGCAAATTATGATGCTCATAAATATGCTGATTTGAAAAAGTATCACAACAGTTGTCATTTTGATAGAATATTTAATTGTATTCGTATAACTTCCAATTAAATCCTATATGTCAATAATAGAATGACCAACATCAATCAGCATTTCAATTTATTTGTAAACTAAGTAAATGCATGTATGCTGCCCTAAATCAATATATTTACATTCTTGATAATAACTAACTCCTAAACTTCAACATTTTGAAGAACATTTTGTTATTGATTTAGTTTTTTCATAACGAAATGATACATAGAAATTAAATAAATGAAATTAAATATGATTCAACAGATCCCCGAGGTGATTGTGCCACACACAAATGGCTATATAGACTTGTTTCGTCTGACAGTAGAACCTTCTTTGATGTCTTGTGGCAAAACCTGCTATGTGGAATACTTTTACAGGCACAACAATGTCCTGTCAAAAGATAAGCGTTTAATCGGATTCCAAGTGTTGTGAAAAAAGTCCTTGTATATGCTCGTTCATGAGCGACAACTCTTCCAATGATCCATACATGGAATGTTGCATGGCAAAATCTCGGTATCTGTTCAATGAAAATAATGCACTTTATGTGCATATGGACTGCTTTTCTGGATCTACTTTCATCAGGAACCATGAAACCGGGAACTTTGAAAGCCATGAAGTCCTTGAATATGTAAAGAGGAATAACCAAAAGGGACCTTAAGGTGGAAGACCTGGGGTATGGGAGATAACACTTACAAATATATTGGAAGTCAATTGACCGTTTTAACCCGGCAGCTATAGAAAATAATTTATAAGTTGTTTATGGTGTTTACATTTGTTTAATTAGAAAAATGCAGCAGCGTCTAAGAAATTTGGAAAAGTAACGCATTAAATGTTTGAATTACATTTCGTTTTAAGATTAAAATTCAAATGTAAAATTCATGAATGATCATTCATAAATGAAATGCATCTAAAACAAAATACTTAGGAGTTTTGGGATGACTCTTCACATCATTTAGATACAATCATGGAAGTTTGGGGAATCATTGAATTTGAAAAAAAGGTGGATTGTATAATGTAACAGTTCTAACGATAGGTTGTATTCAACTGTATGTCTTGTTTTCAAATACAAACGGCAATATTCTAGAAGATATGATCTGAACAAAAATTCCAGTTCAGGCTAATGCTTACAGATAACCTACATTAGCATAAAAAATAGTTTAAATAATGACAGATTGTCTGTTTACTTTGGGATACATTGAACTTAATGTCAGTTGACTCGATATCAGGTAGATTTTGTAGACGTTGACAGGAAACCAACCTTACGTATTCTAATGTCCAGTCTGTGTTTTGTCTGATTTTAATCGATCTTATCAGTTAAGGCCTTATCAACTGATTTTACTAGTGTGTTCATATGTTGTACTGTTACACCACTGTCTAAGTTATGGGGAGGGTTTGGCACCCGCTTACATTTTTAACCCTGCCACATTGTGTATCATGTGTATGTGCCTGTCCCAAGTCATGAGCCTGTAAGTCAGTGGTTGTCGTTTGTTGCTTTATATCATATTTGTAATTAGGTCTTTCCACTTTTCGATGGAAAGACCTATTATATTTGTTCTGATTATCAGGTCTTTCCACTTTTCGGTGGAAAGACCTATTGTATTTGTTCTGATTATTTTTTTTTTCTTCTTCCGCCACTTTTATTTCTTGCGTATAAATTTTGTTTCGCAAGATGTCGCTTAGATGTTTGGTATATGATATCGAACAGTTTATGCGTCTTTGAAATTTACCCTGCGTAACCAAATACTTTTCTTTGTAGGAGTTATCTCCCCGAACACTACCTTCCTTGTGACTGCATCTCCTCCGTAACCGTAAAAGAAAGCGACAAATTTATTTTATAAAATTGCTCGTTATATCCTTCGCATGATTTGTCCTATTTTGACCGAAGCGACATGAACACTCCATATGAGAGTTATTTCCCCTTATGCCTTTGATATAAGTGATATGCATTTCTATCTTGTAAACCATAAGTGATAGAGATCTAGGATATTTTTATTTGAGGTCCTTGATCCAAAAATAAGAAAATTAGGTCAAGGTCAGAGGTCAAGGTCATATTTTAAATTTTGATTTTGACTTATTTTCAATTCTTTTCAAAAACCGTATAAGATATCGACAACATATTTTTAATTAATTGTAAGATGCGACATGTCGTAACACAAAATTTTGGTTGAAAAGGTACGCTAACATTAAATTGGAGTTTTCTCCCCTCTTATATTAAAAATGAGGCATATAGTGATATAACTCATTAACCATATATAATTAAGAGCTATGGTCTTTTGATTTGAAGTCCATTGGTTTATGGACTTGAAATTGAATTCAAGGTCAGGTAAAATTGACGTTCTAGATTTTGGCCTTTGCTTTTACCTCATATGTATACATGATTAAGCCATGGGAATTTTTGCATTACGTTGCAAGCCACTTGACCATGGAAATGCCAACCGGAAGTGACCATGTGTAAACCGGAAGTAGCTATTTTTTGTACTTATTAAATGTAAAAGTATATTGAACCATATATTTTTGGAATCAGTATCAAGTAAATTTTACAAAAAAACCGGAAGTGACATTTTTCAAACCGGAAGTAACAATGTATCTCCCTTATTTAGAAAAAAATGTATAGAAACCATATATTTTTGGAATCAGTGTACAATAAGCTATCATTTGACGCTGGATATGATATTTTAATAGTTCTATATCAAAATTGATCTTTATGGGTGGAAAGACCTTCAATTGTTCTCTGAACAATTGGTTATAATTTTGTTTATATTTTTTACATAATCAGTCTGTTAGTTTTTTCGTTTGAATTGTTTTTTTATTAAATTTGGTCATTTCGGGGCTCTTTATAGCTGACTATGCAGTATGGATTTGCTCATTGTTGAAGGCCGTACGGTGACCTATAGTTGTTAACTAAATTTTATGTCTTTGGTCTCTGGTGGAGAGTTGTCTCATTGGCAATAATAACCCATCTTATTTTTTTACATGTAAATTCATCCATAGAATAATCATCTTTTGCTGAATAAAACAGATTTTCCTTATAAACTTGACAACAGTTATTACTTGGACCATACAAAAAGTGTGGTGGTGAGGTCGAGGACCCCTCCCCAACTTTTAAAAGGGGAGACAATTGCCTCTATACCTCGACTCTTATGCCTAAACATAACTATCTCTCTACTCGAAGGAAAAAAATCAAACATAGGTACACACAAAGCTTTTTTCTTGGTGTGTATCAGTTTTGTCTCAGGAATATATAACACAACCCTAACTCGTTAAGATAAGGATATAAACATATCCTTCAACATCTGGCACATCATTATGTACAAGCTGTAATGTTAATGCTAATAGTATAATGGTCACTGTGCCTTTGCGCCAGTCTTTATAAAGTTAAAATTGTAATACCATACTATCCATTTTGGGGACGAAATTATGATTTATTATTTGTCTTTAGAAATAAAAAAAAAAAACTGAAGAAGTAAATAACTAACATCCATCAGTCATAATTGTAATGTACCTTATGCAAACAATTTGTAAAAATGATCGCCCAACAATGGCTATGTGTTTGTTGGGTTTGCGATGCTCAATAATTTTGTTTTGTTTTTTTTATTGTTGTTTGTCTCACCGGTTGTTTGTTTTTTTGTTTTTTTTTCTTGGTGTAACCTGTCTTATTGGACTTTTGACTTTTGTTCGCCTCTTTGATGCCATCTGTCCAGTTATTAAATTGTTGAAGTCCGGCGTATTTGAGGATGGCTGGCGGACTTGAAGGCAGTGGGCGGGCAAGCTGCCAATAGTTTTCATGCAATAATTTATGAACTGTTCAATCAATGCATTTTCAAATTTTAATATGTAGATACTTATGACATTATGAAGATCAATTTCGATATTGACGATTTTCAATTTTACCGTTAATGAGTTATGGTCCTTGATATATTAGAAAATAAGAGTTCGTGTTTGCTTCCGTTAAGGTGGCTCACCCCAATAAGGACCCCCGGTAGAATTTTTTTATTTTCACATATTTTGTAGATTTTTTTATGCTGAATCCAAAAATGCAAAGAAAAAAGGGGGTCACCAGGCTCGTTTTCCCCTCAAATGGAAGCGAAATGTGCGATTTTGACCCTATTTCCAAACTTTTACACCCTTTCAACAATAACGATTACATCAAATTCAAAGACATTTAGAACCATGTCAGTATGATTATTATGTGAAAAAACAATTAAATTTGAAATGTAAACGTTCCCCTTGGTTGTTTTAGACTTAAAAATCCTTTTATTTTCAGATTTATGTCTAAATTTGGCATTTTTTAATTTCAGTTTAAGGCTAAAAATATTGGTTAAATCGATTTTTCGTAAAATTTCCCCGGTAGATTTTTTTTAAAAACGGATATGTCAAAGCTATGAACTTTTCGAGCATTTTAAGGTAAAATAAAATGGGGGTCACCAGGCTTTTAAAAAAGTTACGAGCTTTTGTTTAACCCCTCTACCCCATGAGGTCTGATTTCAATGCACTCCATTAATTACTTGATTGTGATTTTTTTATTAATGTCTTTAAATAAATAATGTTTGTAATTATATCAATGGACGAAAGCTGAATATAAATGTGATGAACATTTTACTGTTTGTTATAAAAAAGCGAAATTTTGATTATTTTGGTGAAATACGGTAATTTTGTCTGGCGCGAGTTGCTTCCCTCTAATCTGGCGCCATAATCGGACAACAGAAATTTCAGGGTCGCCATTGCAGAGCAGCATACTGCACTGATAAATTCGACCATGTGCATGAATAACAGACATAGTGGCGAATAGACAACGATGAAGGTAGAGTCATTACATAAGAAAACATAGGTTTTAATATATTAGACAGCCAAATGTTATCAGTATCACGAAAAATACAAAGTGGGGGGTTATCTCAAAATACTCGATACTGTAGTGTAGAAAATCACTGCAGCTGAAACCATGCATGGGCTAAATTTCTGTTCTATGTATAATCGTTATGGCTGGTATCTTATTTATGTGTTTACTTGACCCTTAACCTGTTAACTGGCAAGTTGTGAACATGTATAGCCTGTTTTGAAAAAATATCCGTGTCAAACAGTCAAAGAGGGGATGGTCATTTTCAGCATCTCATGATCAGCGCTATCGTTAGCGTCAAATAAGTCTTGATTTTATATCGTCATTCGTAAAATCTAATTTCGTAGCCACGTTAGGGAGCTACCATTTGATTTTTATGGGGGGGGGGGGGGGGGGGGGGGGGGCTAGGATGAAAAATGTTGTCCTGCTTTTTTTTTTAGTTGTAATCTCTGTCCTGCCTTTTAATTTTTTTACTCTATTCGGTCCTGCCTTTTTTTTTACTAGTTTAAATTTATCCTGAATTTTTTTACACAAATTGTCATCCTGCCTTTTTTTTTTTTACCCGTGTTGCTCATCCTGCCTTTTTTTTTTACTCCAAACTCCTGTCTTGCCTATTTTTTCAAATTTCATCCTAGCCCCCCATAAAAATCAAATGGTAGCTCCCTTAGGGTCAAATGAAGTTAAATATTTATCGTTAGCGTCTATAATGACTAGTAAAACAGGTTGGGAACAAACCCTCTACATGGTGTTTATACCTGTATAGAGGAATAATCCTTCTATAGTGGGATAAAAGAGGGGTATTTTTGTTTAGACTGGATTTAAAGCAAAATAGGGCAGAATGGCATTTTCTAGTTATATTTGCTATAATCTATAGCACTATATATGCATCAATTATTGCACTTTACTGTATTCTGTATTTCTTTACCAAAAAATGGCCTGGGATGCCCAGTATTCTGCTAAAGTGACAGAACTTGCAATCTATTGTATACCTATCTGAACACCTGATCAACAACAAAAGGGACATGCAGTTGACCTTTAAATTTTATGTTAAATCTAACAATAGAAATTCTGTTCAGTGAGGCATAACTGAGTGGAATTTACCTGATCATCACAGCTTTCAATTATGGTGTACAATAGATTGTATATTCAGTCAGTTTAGCAGTAAACTGGGCATGTGAAATGAAATTAAGTACATCAATTGGTGCATCAAATGTCACATGAATGTAGCAGGTTACTGCCATAATAAGTAGAAAATGCCATTCTGCCCTATTTTGCTTTAAATCCAGTCTAAACAAAAATTCCCCTCTATAGAAGGATTATTCCTCTATACAGATTTAAACACCAGTGGCGGATCCAGGGGGGGGGGGGTTCAGGGGGTTGGAACCCCCCCTTTTTTTTGACGTTCAATGCATTTGAATGGGGACATGTAGTTGGAACTCCCCCTTTATCCTGGGTTAGGAACCCCCCCCCCCTTTTTATAAATGGCTGGATCCACCCCTGAAAACCATATAGAGGGTTTGGTCCCAACCTGTAAAATGGGGTACCCCATAACTTCCCTCGGACAGGGGTTCATGATTACCACTCCCTATCCCCAACTCCCATTTCTCTTCCCTTTTACTCTAAAATTTTCTCCCCTAACTTCTACTTCCATCCCCCTTGCTCCCAGACAAAAAAATTGCAAAATATATTTCCCAGATTATTCATCCCCCCCTCTTTTCGAATTCTTGTCCTTTCACCCAAAATCATGTTCGCTCCAATTCACGTTCATCCCTTTTACATTCCCACCCTGAGTCTGTTTGTACCCTTCCTTTTATCTAAATCATGCTTTTGTTAGTATAGTACTATAACAATAAAATAAAGATATATTAAGTTTATTTTTATTGTTTAAAAATAAAGTGACTCACACGAGATCTAACGTTTTTTTTTTCTATTTATAATCTTCATAAGATTTACTTCTACCAAATTGGTTACTTTTATTTTCACTCAGACCAGGCTAATTAACGGTAACGGACCTGCACATGATACCCCCTTTTCTCGCTTCCTGATCCCTCATTCCCATGTTCCCTTATCCCTGTCCACCCGCTCAAGTAGTCCTATAATATATGAACTCGGGGGCATTATTTTCTATTTCTGTTTTCTTTTTACTGATTTTGCTATTTTTCTTCTTTTTTTTTTATTGTCAATTTGCCTCCAAAAAAAAAAATGAAAATATCAGCATGAAAACGTTAAATAGTGAATATATAATGCGAAGGCATATATTATAGGACTACCCGCTCAAGGGGTTCAATTGTTTCGTTTGTTTTCTTGAGAATATATAAATGGCCTGATTTGTAAATTATAACCACTACAGTACGAGGCAATACATTTTATTGATGGATTCGTCTTGATCACAATTTGTTTACAATTAAACACCTCCCCCCCTGTCTCTCTTTTGTATAAAAAATTTCATAACGTCAAGTATCAGGTTTAAACATACACGTAGGGCTTATCTTGTTTACCAAATAACACATACATTTGAGTTGAAAAATTCATTATTGTTTTGTGCTTAGTATTTTTAAACACAAAATTTGTATATCCCATATTCCAAACAGGTTACAAGACACCTCAGCATAATTTGGTTGACGAGGAGTACAAATGTAGCTCAGCTGCATTTTAGAATTTTTAGGCATAGAAATAACTTGTATCGAAACAGCATGCCCTGAGAAGTCTGTATTCAACATATGTATAAAAACAAAATCACTATTTACACTTGCTGTGCATGTAATTTTATTTTGTTTGCTCATTATTGTTGCCACAAATTCTTCATTTTTTTACGCCGTAGTGGAGTGGGCATTAAGTTTTACCCTTGTCTGTATGTATGTCCCAAAATTGGTGTCCGTTCTCCAACTTCAGTTTGCCTCAACCAAATGTTATGAAACTTATACACAATGCTTATTACCAACAAACACAGATCAAGTTTGAATTTTTTTTGGTGGTGTCACTTTTACTGTTCTAGAGTTATGCCCCTTTACAAATGGAAAAAATTGCTGAATTTTTTGTTTCTGTTCTCTAACTTTAGTTTGCCTCATCCAAATGTTATGAAACTTATACACATTACTTATTACAACAAAATTCAGATCAAGTAAAACTTTGGGTAGTGTCACTCTTACCGTTTTTTAGTTATGCTCCTTTATAACTTTATATGCAAGTGGGGGCATCATCTGTGTCCCATGGACACATTCCCCATTTATTTAAAATATGAACTGCATTATGCTTTTAAATGTCAATCATGGTTGATTTGCTGACAGAATTACTCTGACATTTAATTTCAGGCTTCAAGTACATGTAAGAGGAAGGAGTGATTTGTTGTGAAAGATCCTGGAATGTTCAACTTTACTTGTAAACTATTGGCAAAGAACTGACAGAATTTACACGAGAAGCCAGTATCATCTTGTCTTGCAATTGGGAACTATATGTAAAGTGCAGAAACTTAAGAACAACATTAGAAGCCAAGATCAACAATACTTGGAACTACATGTATAATCAAAGTACTGTCAGAATCCATATGAGAGAACCCAAGATCATCTACACTTGGTGTCTATATGCAAAGTGTTGTCAGAATCCACTTAAGAAGCCAAGATCAACTATAATTTGGAACTATATGCTTTAGTGCTGTCAAAATCCATAAAAAAAAATCCAAGATCAAAAGGACCTACTTTACCTACCTGTCCCAATGATGAATACAGATTATTGAGTCTAATAAAAAACACTGATGAAGAATATTGATATAAAAATAATGAAAATATAGAGCTGATCAGCTAATGATTGTACATGTACATGATGTATACATGTCAACAATTACTAGTATATTGAAATTTACAATGCTAATAAATGTTTTATAAATTTGATCTCATAGACATTTTAGGAATAAAAATCAAAAATTTTCAAAAAATGAATTTTAATAGAGCTTTTTTTGCTTTCTGTAGTGAATTTTGCTGCAAACACAATTCATGATATGCAAACTGCAATATATGCAGTTGTCTTTAATACAGAAGGTAGCTATGAGATTTGGAAATTTTGGAAATCATAATACCAAGTGGCAGTTGTGGTAAATGCACATGCCTCTGCCTCATCTTTTACCTCACCAACCCCTGACCTAAATGGCCACTTGAATTATTTTACATCATTTGGCATTTGTTTTCCATCCATATGCTATTCAGTTTCTATTTCAAAAGTTATATTTTCTGGATAAAAGGAGAAATAAAATAGTTTTGTTCAATGAGACAGCAACCAAACAAAACAACCAAAAGAATTATATATTGTCTGGGAAAACTTGTGTCTCACTATTAACTGACAACATTTTTACCGACTGTAAATTCAGAAATTATTGCGTGCATTTATTATTGCGATTTTTGACGAATGGACTAAATTGCGAGTTTAATTATTGCGATTACAAAAAAAATCTGCATAAAGATCTATAATTCAGTTATCAGAATGCAAGTTCTTATTATTGCGATATTCACCCTGTCGCATTATTTGCATTAATAATAACCTCGCAATAATTTCTAAATTTACAGTATCACAATAATCCAGATTAATTTTGTTTTGTAAATTTAGATATGCACTCAAATTAATACAGATTGCTACAAAAATCTCAAGCACATTTCAAGGTTAAAGTTACCTGATTAGGGTTGTTTATCAGATACTGTTAGCAATAGGTCATTTGTCAATTTCATGTTTTTGTGTTTTTGTCTGTTTTTTCTAATACTAAAAGTACATGTAGTAGATAAACTATATGTATGCAATGATTCACAAATGTAAGGAGTACATGTCTGTCTGGCAATTGTCATTGACCACATTTGCATGGTTCATTGGTCAATGGTAAGTCCTCTTTTAACATGCTACATTGTGTAATCAATGGGTTATTATATTTGGTGTATGGTATGATTATTAAATGTATATATTGAAATATTAAGTAAAAAGATGTGATATGATTGTAAATGAGACACTCCACAAGAGACCAAATGACACAGAAATAAACAACTAAAAGTCACCATACGACCTTCGACAATGAGTAAAACCTATACTGCATAGTTGGGTATAAAAGGCCTCCAAATGACAAATGTACAATTTAAAACAATTCAAATGAGAAAACTAATGGCATACTTATGTACAAAATAATGAATGAAAAACAAATATGCCCGTCTTGCAGGGTCTATCTGAACTTAACCTTATGTTCATGGTTTTGTCTGTTACTGGCATACTATATATATGTTTAAAATATTTGGTTGATGGGGTGATTGTAACAGAGGCGGATTTAGGGGGAGGGCTCATTGGTTGATTATATAGGGAATCACTGAAGCATGACTGGATCAGGCCTCTCTTAGGCAGTCACCCCCCCCCCCTTTTTCATGAAAAATTCTGGCTCCGCCACTGTGTAAGTCTGGCTTGGATTGGTTTATCTGATCATTTTCATGATCATTGATAATATTAATTTTTTCTGATACTTGTAGTGAAACTTCATCTTTAGGAATATCAACATAAAACAAATCATGAATGATGATTAGTAAAGCAGGTGAGACATTTCAGCTTGTGCACTCTTGTTAACACAAAAATTATATGGACTGTCGCTAGAAAATGAATGGACAATGCATGCTTGGTATGGACAAAATTCCTCCCTTTTACCATACGAGGCTGCGTATTTATCTCGGGTGGGGGTGGGGTAAGGGGCACTTCCTATATTCAAGGTGATGGGACGTGCCGCTGGAATAGGTCACCTTTTCAAGCTTGAAAATATGTGAAAGGCAGTGTCTGCGCGTACCCGCATGCGGGTACGAATAGTCAAATTGCCATTCATAGGCTACGCGTACCCACATCCGGTTTTATAATAAAATGCCATCGGATCGGGAATGAAACGTGAAATATATACGGAATGTGTCGCAATTAGTGAATAAATTGATTAAAACTACTCAGAATTTTTATAAATATATATTTATATATAGGTTAGTGAACAGTTTTTCTCAGTTAATAAATATCATTAAAATGGAAGAGAGTGATATACATGTGGGGAAGATATTTCAAAGTTATCATGAATTGGAACAATTTGTTCAGAACTATCAGTCGATTAATTTTATACAATTGTATAAAAGAAACTCGGAGTCAATTGCAGCTGCAGAGAAAATAAGAACTGGAAACACAAAAATTAAAGAGGAATTAAAGTTTAACAGAATAAATTTTTCCTGTATTCAAGGTGGCAAAAAATTCCAAACAAGTTCGACAGGAAAAACACCTAATACAAGGTATTTGTTTTAAATTGTAGTTTTAAATCGAATTTGCCGCGTTTCATCCATTAGTCAAGTTTATTTTTTTTTATGTCGAATACTTCTAGTTTTTCTATTGTAAACCGTTCATGATATTAAGGATATGTCTACTTTCAGTACTTTCCAAATGGAATGTCCTTTCCACTTTAAACTTGGCGTAACTAAAGATGGACAAAACCTGATTGTGAGGGAATCACACAGTTCTCATAAATCATGAGATCAATAAATGTTTATTTGACCATCTTCCTAGACACCCAAGCTTTAATTTTAGTCGTTTAAGGTATCTTAAAATTTCAGTTTCTGTTTAACAGTTTACTAAAAGATTAATATTAAATCTCATATGGGTATTTTTCAAAATCAGTAAAATTTTATTCTTTAAATTTGCATTTACATTTTATAATAGTATTAATTTTTATCATGTTTTTCTTTTACAGGGACTGTACAGTTTCATTTTCCATCAGTGTGCATTTAATTTGCAATGTTTATTATGTATCATTATTTAATAAATACAATTTGTTAATATTATTTTTCATACTCTTCACTCGTTCTACACGAAATCCCCATATTATCGATAATTTCCGTATATATTTCACGTTTCATTCACGATCCGATGGCATTTTATTATAAAACCGGATGTGGGTACGCGTAGCCTATGAATGGCAATTTGACTATTCGTACCCGCATGCGGGTACGCGCAGACACTGCCTATGTGAAAAGGTCGGGAAAACTATCAAAAATATATGATAAGGTCAATAAAGTTTCCATAACTTCTTCGTCCGTCATCTTTCTTGGTGTTCCCGGGTGTGATTTTATCAACCAAATTTTCTCTTTTAACACTTTGGTATTCTAGTCTTACATTACACTACATGAAACCCAAGCATTATAGGGAAAAGGTTACAATTTTACCTACGCAATATATGAAAAGGTATACATTTTTGAAAAAGGTGGGCCCCAGCGGCACCCCTTATCAATTAAGTATTGAAGTGACCCCTCCTACCACCCACCCCCGGAGGTATTTATACATCCAGCTGTATGAACACCCTGCCATAGCAAGGGATTATCTGTCGGATTAGGGAAGTCATATTTCTATACCCTACGATATGAAAATAAGGAGATGTGGTATGATTGCCAATGAAACAACTATCCACCAAAGTTCAAATTTAAAAGTCAATATTAAAAAAAATTGCATCTCCATATTATCATCATAGGCCGATAATTACGTTTGACATCGGGAAAGGGTGCTTTCATACACGCCCGCGTTCCAATGTCGTCAAAACTATTTTTGAGAAAACCCCTCAAGGCGACCGTTTCCAAGGCGCTCGTCGTTAGTAACATGCGTTAAAATATGCGCACTGTTAAAGGGCCGAGCCACCTTAAATGACTTATAATGCCTTCTTTCTACCAATGGTTTACAAATTATAAATTGTTGTCCCCGATGGTAATATCATCCCAGCAGTAAATACTTTCGAACTGATATTATTTAAAAACAACTTTTCTTAAATTGTCCGTATATAAATCTACAAATAATTGGAAAACTAAAGTTTCAACTCTCTGAGGTAAATTTGACCTTAGATGGATTTGGCTTTTAATTTTAGGTCGTTTTGGATCATACAGCTTTCAACTGTTTCGGTTCTTATACACCGTCGGCTTTTAAATGGTCGTCTTTTTGTGTTCTTGATGAAGGTAAATCCAGAAAAGCGCTTTGGACGCATGAACATTTTATAGAGTTGTTACATTTTTCACAGACCTAGGTCAATATCGCTGCTGGTGGACTATAAGTCCCCGAGGGTTTCATCAGCCCAGCAGTTAATACTTCGGTACTGACAGGATTGATTACAAACATTCCTTAGATTGTCCATTTCTACGTTTATAAATTATTATGAACTTCAGGTTTCAACTCTTTCAGTCAGTCCAGTTATATATTTTTTACTGTATTGTATGCAGCAAGTGACAAAACAATTGTTTCGGTAAATGAAAAATACAAGTTTTTTCTATTGTTGGTTTGAAGACATTCTTACCGCGGAAAATGTTTTTTTTTCCAAAAATTAAAAAGGAATCTATTTTGAAAAATCGTTTTCTTTCTTTTACCTTGCAAATCAATTTAAAAAAGAATCAGAATTGAATATAATGTAATTTCATCTGACATTATTTCCCTGTGGTGTAAATTCACAGCTCCCACTATTTGTGTTTAAACATGTTAAAGTTAAACTGTGCGTTGAAGACATTTTCTGGCACAAGTATATCAAGCTTATTAATGGAGGAATGTATTGCTTCTGCTTTGCTTGCTTAAAACTTCTAAGGAATATTTAAGAACTGATAGAAAATTGTAAAGAAATCCCACAATTGGCAACAATAGTAGATTTCTATCAAATGGATAAAATGTTTTGACAAACTAGTTTTCATTTCAATCGGAATAAATACTGACCTGACACATGTCATTATCTAACATGTCGAATGCTTAGAAGCATATTTCATTGCAACTTGGTATCGTGAAGGTTGTTTCTTCAAAAGAATGACATATCGTTCTAAAAGAAAATAAGTTGATATAGGTATATGATTTCTATTTACAGTTTGTCTTTTGATTACAATTGCACGTCGTATTTCACAATCACATTAGGAATTCAAAATGGTGGCTAAAACATGGAACTTGCCTCTGTTGTTACTTTTAAAAAAAGTAATGAAGATGAATGATGATTTAAATCTATCGGAAGAAAAACTATCATAACGTATCAAATTTCATATACTAATAAGTGAAATTTACATTTAAGTATCTTGAGTTCCTTCGATGTTTTTTTATTAAGTGTAATACTTTGAATTGATATATATATATAGAGAGATTTAAATCATTTTGAACTATAATTAGGATGCATTACTATTCAAATTTCACTATCTTACATCAACAATCCAAATTTCCTCCTCTGTGTTAGACAACTAATTTTTAAGTTTCATCCATGATTTCGTTTACCTTTGATACCATTTTTGACCTAAATATGCATTTTATGTATACAACTAATAATTCGGGTCCAGTCTTAAAGAAAATACAAGCAATTAGTACCTATTTTAAACAAAATAATTCTTTCGCATAGCTGTAACTTTTTTCAATAAGTAGAATATTTGGGTAATTTTTGTTTATAAGCCTTAACACATTTGTAAAAAGTAACTGTTTATTTTGATATTACCCTTTTATATATCATTTTTTATGTTTTCAAATCTTTGCCAATCTTCAAAATCGATCCATATGTATTTCGATATAAGTCTTTCGAAATTGCATATCAAAGGCTTTATTTAAAGCTCAGTTTGAATAACCAATATATCTAATAAACGCACAAAATGACATTGGAAGTTTAACTAAATGTAACCCAGTCAAGCAAAACATTTCAATATGATTTATAACTTTTCTCTACTGTGTTGAAACATGTATCATTTCACAAGTTCTCATTCAAATATTTGCAAAATGTTACAATCAACTTTTTATATTATATTTATGATCATATGTTTAGTGAATGTTTTTCTTGAATATATTGACTCTATATACATGTATATGAATGCAAAAAAAAGCAATCATACAAGGGAAAATATAACAGGCTACAGAAATAAAAAATATAATATAAAACGCCTGGTTATAATTGGATTTGTATTTACAATAGTCATGCACCAAATTTGGCTGGTAACAGAAAATCATTTTTTTTTAAAAATATATATTGTGCTCTTTTTAAACATTTAGATCAAAAACCTGTACCTTTTAGGGACGACAAAGGTTCACAAGAGTTTAAGAAAAATTTGTCGAGTATAACGAGTTAGTAGACGTTTGAAAAAAACGATACCCTAATGACAAACAATCTAGTTTTGTCGGGGTAACACAAGGTCACGGATTGATTATATCTTTATAAATAGTGAACTTCATAATAATTCGCAACAGTTAACAAATTAATTTTTCCATTCAGAGACAGCGTATAGAGGTATGATAACGCTTATATTCAAATCTGGGAAGAGGGGGAACATTTGAAATTAGCGTCTTATAACCTTCTGAACAGGGGCCATACATCATATTCAAAGTAATTGCGGAAAGGTGAAAAAGTGTACCATCGCAAATATTTGATTTAAATCAAAAAGGTTTTGCCAAAGGGCGCAACATCTCTCAGGGTAATAGATTACTACAAGATATAATATTTTTTTCTGAATAAGAAAATGAAGAGGGGGCTTGGAGGAAATGGATAGATTTTTGTTTATTAAAATTTAGATTTGGGGAAAAATTTAGGAGTTGGGTAAAAATGCTTTTTCATTAACGCTAAGACATGTATTCAAACGAATGGGTTTATTTCTAGATTTGTAAGCACCAGTCTTCTAATCCGTCAAGGGTACACAATCGCTCCCTTGTTATGTATTCTGAAAGCAGTACCACTTGTAGCATCAATTAGAAACAACCCTAATAAAGAAAGGATAAAATAAAACTACCAACAAGATCTGGGGATTATATTGAAACAAAGTTAAATTTGTTTACTGATGATACTCAACTATTTAGTAAAAGTGAGGAGTCTATCAAAGAAACATTTTAATACTCTAAAAATTTACGAAAGAAATTGAGGACATTCGAATGAACATAAAAAAATCTTTTGGTATTTATTTAGGTAGGTTGCGTTGACATAGATGATGCCTCCGCTTTCAAGAAATGTTATAACGGGTTATAATTCAAGAAATGTTATAACGGGTTATAATTCAAGAAATGTTATAACGGGTTATAATTCAAGAAATCTTATAACGGGTTATAATTCAAGAATGGTAAAAGTGACCCAAACTCGAAATTGATTTGAGCTTTGTGGTAATAAGCTTTGTGTATAAGTTTCATTACATTTGGAAGAGGCAAACTTAAGTAAGAGAACGGAAACGAAAAAATCAGCAATTTTTCCATTTGTAAAGGGGCATAACTATTGAACGGTAAAATTGACGCCACCTGAATCCGAACTTAATCTGAGTTTTGTGGTAATAGGCATTGTGTATAATTTTCATAACATTTGGTTGAGGCAAACTAAATTTTGAGAACGGAAATCAATTTTCGGACGTACGGACGGTCAAGGGTAACACTTCGTGCCCCCTCCGGTGACGCAGGGGCATACAATAAACAAGATTAAAAAGTCTATAAAAATTGTAAATCAAGAGATCTTAGATTTATGGGAAAAGTTTCAATTGTTTAATCATTTGAACTGTCTTTGATTGGCTATGAAATTGACTTGTGCATATGTTTTGATGATATGAAGTCCCTCAAGTTCATCATTCCCATACCCTATTTTCTTTTTGTAAACCGCACATCGTCCTTTAGATTTGGTTTTTTACCCGTTCCATATAAAGGACCAAATAATGTTATTTATTTATATTTCGTATATATATATGGAATGCCCCCTCAAGTCAATTTCGTATCAAATCAAAGACAGTGCAAATGATTAAACAGTTGAAACTTTTTCCGTAAATCTAAGATCTCTTGAATAAAAAAATAAAAGATACATGGGACTTGAACAATAAATTTTTTAAACCTACTTTGAACATTTTAACAAACTAACAAATAGAAAGAAGTGGATAGCAAAATAAAGCCGCGTTAAAGCTACATTAACAAGTTGACCTTTTATACACTGTTCAAAGTTAATCTTGTGTAGCTATGAAAATTGTCAAAAAAAAAAAAAAAGAAAAAAAAAACGGTGTTGTTGCCGAAGCAAAAAAAAAATTGCATTTAAGATAGTCACTACTTTTATGTAAATATTACAACTCCAAATAGCCAGATTAAGTGGGATTTACAATTTTGGATGGAACTACCAGAGGGAGATATTTGGAACAAATTGAGCAACACAGTGGAAATGACTGCATAATATGATTCACACAGAAGAAAGATTAAAAAGACGACTCGACTCGTTCAAATGGAAAGTGTCATTTTTGTAATGAAAAAAAAAAAAAAAAAAAAAATTCATTGTTTTATCTTTTTGTAGACCTCAAAGTGGTGAAATAAAGTTAAACGTGAAATATTGTGAAAATATGTAATTTTGATTTTGTTCAAAATTGAGAATCTAACTTTTATAAAAATCAGATACGAGTATAATTTAGGGTTTCATAAATGCAAATATTCATTTTCAAATTTTGATACGATGCTTCTTATACATGTTATAACAATTCATTTCAATTCAAATCTTTATTGCCATAACACTACATATTTACATGTATAGTATGTGACACAACATAACAAAATAAAAATAAACAATAACAACAAGATCATTAATATACATAATAAAAGTAAATATTTCAAGAGTCCCCTGTCCTCAGTTCTATAGACTATTTTAAAAAGGATCCTAGCTTATTTACCTGTTTGTGTGATCTTGGGTTGAGTATATATGTAATTTTTAACAAAATTGGTTATTTGGAAATCCAGGAAAATATCAAAATATCAAAAGAAAGGGTTTACAAAATTGGTTTTGAGTATGCTAAAAAAAATTCCAATCTTTTTAACGAAACAAGAACAATAAAGCCTTCTCTATTATGATTGAGACTGTACGTAGATACCAATATAATTTGCTAAGTCAGGCTAGTGTTATGACCACATCTATATTATATAATCATTTATGCCTTCCGCCTTTGGGTTTTTGATTTTTTTACCTTTGCGCATTCTTAAGCAGGTGGGTACTGATGTGTGATTCGGACACAAAGGGTTTTCACAGTGCTGTTTCTATTTTATTTACCCTTGTATTTATATTTACTTAAATTTTACTTTATCATGAAAGTGTATACTATACACGGTTTGTACTATCAACGACAATTGTTTTTTTTGTCGCTGACGTCAATGTCAAATTAATGTCACTGATGAGTCTTTTGTAGACGAAGTCGATCTATGGCATCCACAATTTTAATCCTGATACCTATGATGAGTTTATTACTATCTACTACACCTTTGTTGCTAGCGTCTTTGTTAGATTATTTTTTTATGTCTGTTTGAATTTCGTTGAATTGTATGTCTGTGATGTATTCTTACACAGTTTTGGCTACTGGATCCCATTTATTTTCACAATAACCTTCTATGTCTTTTTGGGTTGCTTACTAATTTTTGCAATATAACGAAACTATAAACAACTGTTATACAAGTGGAAGGTTTAGTTAGCTATAAAACCAGGTTTCACCAACCATGTCTCTGGAAAATGCTCGTACCAAGTCAGGAATGTGGCAATTGTTTTTCGCTTGTTTTGTTGATTGAAAGCGATTGAGTTTGTCAGTTTTCCCTTTTTGAATTTGCCTTGGTTTTTTTTGTTATACTTTTTTACATTGTAATCAACACTCCCTAGGTAATATGTCTTTTCTAATGTTTAAATAAAATATGTCTATTATATACTCTTAACAAAGGTAAATTGTATTAACAGGTGCATATCAGAAGCAAGTATTTACATACTTCTGAAATAACTCTTTTTTGAAAAATCCTACTTTTTATGAATGAAATACACACTTCCTTTCAAATAACTTTTAACGAGTTGCGCGTGGCAAAATAATATTCTACTGGAATGTAATAGTAATAAAAATAATAAAAGAACGAAATGAATTGTCATTAAAATCGAAAATGTTTAATATACAGGTAGCTTTTGGATATATACAGATAAAATGAATACATTGTCTAAATATTTATACATATGGAGTGATGTATAAATAAATAGATAGAATATAATTATGATTATTTAGAATGGGGGTTTTCTTTCTCTCGTTTGCATTTTCCCAGACAAATGAGATTCTGAAATAGTTAGGAGTCCCTAAGTTGCTTACCTGGATAATTTAGGGTTTATCAAACAAGTGATTATTTAAAAGAATATGTTTGCAATTGAAAGACATATATATAATACAGATTTCAAAAATATATTTCAGTATAATTTTTTTAACACAAGAGAAAAAAAAATAGTTTAACGGCAACAGTTGTTTAACAAACAATTCCCGGCACTATAAATAGCATATCAACACTTTTATCTATGCATAGCCGTCAGTAACCTACAGTTTTCACCATTCACTTCATTTGGTCTCTTGATGATAGTTGTTTGCTTGGAAAGGACAGTTATTGCTTGTTTATTTTTGATTTGATTTATTAAAAGTCGATTCCTGTTGATAAATTTTAGCAGTATATTCTTGATTATTTAAAAAAAATTACTGTTTAATAACAACACAGTGACAAGTCTGCTATGGAAGGGGCGCAGTTGGTGTCCACAGGAATACCTATTTCGTGTCGATATACTTAAATGACGAAACGTACAAACATACTATCAAGGAGACAATTTACTGCTTTAACTATCACATTACACTTACAGTAAGTTAATCTAGCATATGTTCCTTTTTTTATTACAGAAGGAGTTTGTCTATGAGTAGCGACAAGTGAATGTGCATCCGTATTTAAAAAAAAAAACTAGTTACTCAGTATTCACCTGAAAAGCTAACAAAACCTTTAAACAGATTTATTAAGAAGGGATATAGTTATGATACTGTTGTCAGGTCATTAAAGATTGCATATTTTGGCTTTAATATTGATTCACTTATAGGGTCTTTGCATCGGAATTAAACATATTTATTCTAAAACCAGTTGTTGGCATGACACGGGTTATGTTCTTCTCATATATTTTATGATTGCATAATACTAAACCCCTAACAGGAGGGATTGTGCCTGATATTCATATGATGAAGACATAATCTTTCAATCAGTTTAATTGAGGTCTGGAGCTGGCATGTCAGTAACTGCTAGTAGTCTGTTGTTATTTATGTATAATGGTCATTTTGTCTATTTTCTTTTGTTTCCTATTCTGACATCGGACTCGGACTTCTCTTAAACTGAGTTTCACTGTGCGTACTGTTGTGCGTTTGTTTTTTCTACATTGGCTAGAAGTATAGGGGAGGGTTGAGATCTCAAAAAACATGTTTAACCCCGCCGCATTTTTGCGCCTGTCCCAACTCAGGAGCCTCTGGCCTTTGTTTGTCTTGTATCATTTTTAATTTTAGTTTCTTGTGTATAATGTGGAGTTTAGTATGACGTCCATTATCACTGAACTAGTATACATATTTGTTTAGGGGCCAGCTGAAAGACGCCTCCGGGTGCGGGAGTTTCTCGCTGCATTGAAGACCCATTGGTGGCCTTCGGCTGTTGTCTGCTCTAAGGTCGGGTTGTTATCTCTTTGACACATTCCCCATTTCCATTCTCAATTTTACTAGAATACGAAAACATTTGTTTGATAGGATTTTTTGGAATGTGTATCAGTCAAAATATTCACCAGAATTAAAAAAAAACAATCTAAAACATCCAAGGATTATTTTCATATGCTTTATTACAAAGGTTTATGATAGTTTCTTATTAAAAGTTATGGAACTAGTTAAAATCACTGAGTGATTAGCTGTCGAACACTTACTAAAGGCCAATATAGAACGATTTTCAACTGTGTGTTAGTGAGGTTAAGGTCATCAACACATATATGTGATCATGAAATGCACAGAGTAGGCATTAAGCTGAGATGTGCTAATGTTATGACTGTTTACCATTTTATTCTTTGTCGAGCGCCTTGACTTAAATCTAGGAATCAAGTACCGAACCACTCATTACTGAATTGATGAACCCCTCGAAGAATGACAGTCCACTGTACTAGTTAATTAAAATAAAACTAGTTATTTTTAGATTAGTAGATGAAATTAATGCCTAAACTCATTTATTTTTTTCAGAAAATGCCGTTTGTGACTTTCAAGTTTAAACACCTACATTTATAGAGTTGGTTGAAAAACGTAATTGTGTTACACTCTTTAAAAATATCTTGTAAGTTACTAATTGGTATTTGACCAAGTTTGCATTATAGTTGATGCCTTCCATTGTCTTTAAATATCGACAAGGAGTCACATGTGTATAATTTATTCAATGTTTAATTCTGATATTAATTTATACGTTTGCCAATATAACTATTAAGTACGCTGTCTTTTATCAACAATTTTAATGATATTGATAGAGGAAATGAAAGATATGTTCCCCTGTCCATTTATATTGTCATTAAGACCGAAGGGAAATGATGTTTGCAGTCGTTTAACCCAAAACAGGTTGCAAATTTTAAAGGAAATTGTCCTGCCCAGCATTCCGGTTTATCCACTTTGCAGAACAGACTTTTGAATGTGATTTGTTTTTCATCTGAACATATAAGGAATAGTTAACACTTAATGTTGAGCAAATAATATTGAAGTATTATATATGAGCACACTGTTTTGCATGTTATAAAAATATCAATTGTCGTTTTTTTTTAGATTATTCTATTAAGATAGTCATGATAGCTACATATCAAAACAGTATTTGTCCAGACTATACAAATACTATAGAGAACATAACCTATCAGTAGAACAATAACTGCAAGGAAACGTCTGTTGTTGTCACCCTCTTTTAGCAACAGTAGTAGGCTTTTATTTTGTACAATGGAAACATATGTATCATCTACAAAAGAAAATTTGACGTTTGTTAATCCTAATACGGTTAAGAACATATAACATTCAAAATGAAAATTATTATATTATTTCCACTTATACATTAAAAATCATATATTTTCCCTTACTACAATAATATAATATCAGTGACCACCGTCCCTTTTCAATCAAAAAACACATAATAACAGGCGACACACGTCATTTAACCTAAACAAAATTTGTGCCAGGGTAATATTATGTATACACAGTGAACATTGTAGATCGAAAAAGTGAAAAAGAAATCATGTTTAATACTTTTCACCTGACCTGTACGAACATTTCATTAAACTGGCAACATATCTGACAAATGATGAAAGGACAAATAGTACAAGACCATGACCTGCAAATTTTTGAAATCATGTTTTTAACAAATGATTGTCAGTTATATACGAAATTGAAAAGCTGAAAATTCCAAAACCTACGCACTAGTGTAAGTGCTTGATCATATTATTTTAACGACGCTCAAGAAAAAACCCCACAAAAATGTCAACGCCAGACATAAATTCAGTTGGACACAATATAAGCATTTACAGTTAAGATTGGAGTCGAGCTCACCTCACAACCTCACTGTAGACAGGTTAGTTCGACTACTTACAGTACTCAACCATTGATACCCCAATTAAAGACCTTGAAATATTGACACAATATATGTATATATCATAAATGATAACCTAGTTTTTACTTTGAAACTATACTTTTTTAAATTGTATATTTTAGTTCTGCATTAGAGATGAGGCCATCAGTATTTTGTTTTCCTCTTTCTCTGTTAATATCTATCCGGCAAGGGCAAGGTAAGTGCACTCATATTTTTTATTTGGTAAGTGATTTCCTTGTTGTTGTATACATCATGTCCTCTGTTATTCCCTGTTGATATGACTGATGTTCTTATTTTATCGTGCAAATTAAATAAAGGTAAAATCAATTCGTTCTACATTAAAGTCCATAAAAACTCCAAATTGTTTGAACCTACATGACAACATTCGTCTGAGCTAATGAGCCAGTATTTTTGTAATCATCAGTTGAAATAAGTCTTCTCGAGTCATTTAACATGTAAAAAAAAACCTAAAATGATGAACTTGTATATAGAACCTTTGCATTTAAATTCTTAATACAATAATTCAAGTTGTTTTCATCTATCTCTGTTATTAAAATAATGTGAAATAGAACATTTCGTATATCAAGTGCACACGTCGAATTGTTTAGCATGTTTCACTTACATGTATCATTAAATTCATGTTGAAAGTCTGTAATATGAATGATTTACTACGATGTATCACATAATCTTAACATTATCAATGTTCTATGGAAATAGGGTCTCAGGTCAGATGAACCAAATAAACTCATCATAGATACCAGGATTGAAATTTTGTATTTGAGCCAGACGTGCGTTTCGTCTACAAAAGACTCATCAATGATGCTCGAATATAAAAAAGTTAAAAAGGCTAAATAGAGTACGTTTTCCTTGCGGTAATTTCAGTTGAAGAGCATTGAGGACCAAAAATTACTAAAAGTTTTGCCAAGCAAGACAGACATATAAACCTTAAAATCATTATCAACACCAAATATAATGATCCTATCGCTAATAGTACCTGCAAAACAGATAAAACCACCAAATATTACCATTGACCAATGAATCATGACAAAAGAACTATAATTGTTGATCAAGTAGTCCCTGAGACATGAAATTGAGGTCAAGGACAATGTACCTATCACAGACGGAAACATTTCAGCTTAAGGTATCTGTGTACAAGGTACGAAGCATCCATATCTTCTACCTCCTGAAATATAAAGCTTTATACACATAGGTAACGCCTATGATGCCGAAGCCGGATTGTTATCCCTATGAACCGCTGACTTTCGTCGCAGTCGAGACAAATACTAGTTCAGCATTACAAAGTTTAAGATAAATACGTATAAATGAATATTAAAATCCAAAAACTGACAGACTTTTAAATGGATTTTTGAACAAAGAATCGGTTTCGTTCTACACAGTTGATAACTTATCTGACAATCTGCTGTAAAACAAAAACAAGCCAAGATCGTCCATTTTTTAGTTGCTATTATATGAGTTTTTCGGAAAAAGCTGACAGATATCTAGAAACACTACAGGTGTTAGCTATTTGCCATGAGATGGGATCTGTAATCTCTGTACAGGTGAGTTGTATGTAAACTGACCCGTGACCGCAATTAATTTTGTCTTTCATTTCGTCAGGAGAATGCATGCAAATAAAATATGAATATGACATTGCCTCCTCAAAAAGTTTGTTTTAGTGTACACATGTAGAGTACGCTTTTGGGGTCTAATTTCATTAAAATTTATGAGAAAATTTACCAGGACAATTATTCTAATGCAAAAATGGACTATTTTATAATTATAATAGGGTATTTAATACAAGATGTATGAACAAAGTTGGCACTGTTTACACCATTGACTATATGTGTATGCGTAAAAGCACCAGAGGATGACGACTCAGGTCTCCAGCCTATTATTCAAAGGTTTGGAGATCGCCAAATTTAATAAAACTTTACAGGACATTTATAGTTCGTTATATTATTAGATAAATAAACAAGTTTCATGACATTAGGATCTATTTTAGAGACATTTTCAAATTGGCTATTTTCAACTTCAGCTTAGTATTTAATTATTACGTTAGGTAAAACTATAAAGATATTCCTCCTGGTAAATGGTGGCGCATATCAGTAATATGGACAGTGGGAAGGATGTAAGATTTGTATTTTGTGATGTATCTAGAGCTTTTGGTAAAGTTTGGCATAAAGGACTTTTATTTAAACTTAAACAATATGGCTTAAATGATCAGCTCTTATCTTGGATATAAAATTATCTTTCAGATCGTCAACAAAAGGTAGTTTTAGAAGGCTTTTCATCAACTCTTAAAGTATACATGCAGGTGTCCCCCAGGGATCAGTTTTGGGACCCTTTCTGTTTCATATTTATATAAATGATATAGTAAATGACGTTGTTAATTGTATTACACTTTTTGCAGATGACACCTCCTTATTTGTTATAGTAGATGATGACCATGCTGTAGCAGCTGCTTCTTTGATGACTTAAATGTTATCTCAAATTGGGCAAAATCATGGGCTGTACAAATAATTCACAAAGAAAACTAAAAACATTTAATTCACTAGAAGGGAAACGGAGCATCCAATTGTAATTTTTGGGATAAATGGCGAAGAGGTTGAGAAAATAAATATTTACTGTCATCTTGGGATAACATTTCAGTTATCAGCTTCATGGAACACACATATTGATATTATTTATAAAAAGCATGATCTCGTCTATCTGTGCTTCGTCAAGTTAAACATTTATTAGATATAAGTTCACTTATACGTATTTAGTATGCTTTTATTAGACCTATATTAGAGTATGGTGATGTTGTTTGGGGCAATTGCATCCAGCACGAGTCTGAGCTTCTATAAAATATTCAAATAGAAGCTTCTAGAATTATTACAGGACTAAGGCGTAATTCCTCAAGACAAAATCTTTATATTGAATTAGGATTAGAAACTTTGGAGAATAGACGAAATAAAAATAAGCTTATACTATTCTATGAAATATTAAATTGGATGACACCTGCATACTTATATGAGTTAGTCCAGCCATGTCTTCCTAGACAAAGCCCTTATACTTTGAAGAATGAAAATAACACTTCTCACCCGCCTCTTGTTAGAACTAGCTCTTATTTTAATAGTTTCTTTCCTTCCACTATAAGACTTTGGAATAGTTTTCCTCTGATTTTACAAAAATCCCCAAGTTTGTGTATATTTAGAAGTGGACTGGACAAGTTTTATAGGACTGATGAAATATTTAAACCTTTCAACTATAGGATAAGGAAACTTAATATAAGTCATTGTCAACTCAGAAATAATGCTAGCAACCTAAAATCACATTTGTTTAATCAGTTCTTATCAGAGAACACTTTTTGTGCAAACCGTAATCACCATGTTGAGGATAGCCAACATTTCTTTTTTATTAGCCCCAAGTACAATGATGTAAGACAGATCCTACTTGATTCCATTTACTCCATTGTTGATAATGTTGATATAAATATTGAAGTATTACTTTTTTGAAATAGATTATTTGCATATGATATTAGCATTGCTATTTTTAAATCTGTTCAGAAATATATCAGTGACACTTTACGTTTTGTTTGAAATTTTCTTAATTTTTGTTTTATTTAGTGTTATTGGTTTTTCTTCTCCACTTCCGCATTAATTCACTTATTCCACTAAGCAAGCTTAGTGTCTCTTCCAAACCATATATGTATATTTCTAATGACTTTTAAAGAATATTTACATGCATCAAAGTACTTGAATTAATGATGAGTAGTTGCCTATATACTTAAATTTACTTAACATTTAGTAATTAACACCGTAAACATATATGTGCTTGTGTGTGCTAATAAGTAGCATGCATGTTTCACTTTATTATATCTTTTTAAAACAGAATTGTTAATATTTGATTTATACCTTGTACATGTAATATGGAGAGAGCTTTTATAGGATGTGCCTGTTGCTCAATCCTTTCATATCTTAATGAATAAAATATATTTAAAATCAAAAATCAGATCAACTATAAAGATGTTTCATTAAAATCAAATCAATTCCAATTTTTGTTCTTATCATCATGTGTATTAAGCAACAAGATGGTCAAGTGAAACAAAAGATATAGCAATTATTTCAAAGTCATATTTATATACAGGTATGAGCCTGTGTCTGGGAATGATTGTGTTTTTATTCATTAATAAAAGGAGGTCTTATATGAAAATATTGCATTTTCCACTTATAAATTTTGTAATTTTTTTTTACTTAAAAATAATCATTCTTTATATATTCAATGTACTAAATTGGTAAAATAAAACCTGCAAAATGCCTATTTAATTTTGGAATAAGAGAGAGGCAAAGGATACCAAAGGAAAATTCAAACTCATAAGTCGAAAATAAACTGCCAATGTCAAGACTAATAACGAAAAACGACGAAAAGACAAACAACAGTAAACATAACACAACAACATAGAAAACTACAGAATGATCAACTCGAACCCCATTAAAAGTCGGGAAGATCATCGGAATGGTAAACAGATCCTGCTTTACTAGCGGCACCCTTCGTTATGCTCATGTATTTGAACTCTGATAATAAGTCTAGTTCTGTTGTTTACACTCGACGAAAAGAGGATGGGACTGTGGTTACGACAATTGGAACATATTTGTCGTCATCTGTGAATCAGATATTTCATAACGGTTACCGAACTCGTAGTAGAGTTCGTAAAATTTTTGAAGGGATGATTTCAACGTCACCATTTGGCATCTTTAATTCAAAAACATCATTGTAAGCTGCAACCCTCTACAAAGGAAATCATGATAGTAAATGCAATCTCTGGAATATTGTATCAACTGCGAAGCTGTAATTAATATCTCTTTTGTCGTAAAGTTTTGTTCGTAAAAAGTAAAATAACAAAAATACCGAACTCCAAGTGAAATTCAAAATGAAAAGTCCTTTACAAAATGGCAAAATCAAAAACTCAAACGCATAAAAACGAATGGAAAACATTTGTTATATTCCTAAATTGGTACAGGCATTTCCTTATGTAGAAAATGTTACCGACCCTCATTGTTAACTTTTAGATGTAAGCCAAGATATGAGGCTGACTGTATCTGTTGTATTCTTTATCTCAAGCTCAATTGAATAGATGCGTCCAACAGTCGCAAAACTTTGAACTATTTAGTGTGAGGACATAATCTATATATAGCTGATATTTCATTCAACTAACATGTATCCTATGCAATTATCTCCACTTTGTCCTACTCTTATAACTATTGCAAATGTTATATACAGTTCCTGTTCCTTTTTAGAAAAATTATTTCTGAACAATAAGTATCAGGACCATATAATCTGCCAGGCTGGATATTATTGGAACAATACCAAATAGTGTGTTGTATTTTATTATGAACTTTTTGACACAGCAGTGGTTGCAGTCTTATTTATTTAACATTTCTAGCACAAAGTAAAAGGCCTATGCATGTTGATTTTCTATTAAAGGGATGTGTCAAGAATAATGCAAGTCTTGTTGTAAACTTGTACATGTTGTATCACAATGTAAACATATCCTTTTTGTGTGAATTGTAATCTGTTTTTACACTATATTCAAACCTACTTTCTTGGAATTTTATTTATTAACATTGATGGCTTATGTGTTGGATTCGATCCGTTAAAATGTCAACATATTTCGTGTAATCGTGTTCATGATCAATTTATAGTTTCCGGAATTAAATCTAAACACTAACGTACGTAAACAATATATACATTGTCGGATTCGTTGTTTACTTGTATGAGCTATAGAAACAGGACGAAAAGGGAATATATGTACATTTTATATTTCCAACAATGAACATACATTTTTATCCTGCAATTTACACCAGGCACTTTAAGCTTTAGTTGTTTAAGGTGGTACCCAACACCTTGACTAATATTAATTTGGCTCCTTTAATTTTCATAAAATTTTGACAAAATGTTTACTTTGACCCTTTGACAAAAATATAAAAATTTCAAAAAATTTGAACCAACCACTTTATCAGAAAAATTTCTTTGGTTATATAGCAATTTGATCATTGAGAAGCTTAATATTTCCTTAACAATACAACGTAATTAAAACGTTTAGCTGATTTTTACAGAGTTATCTCCCTGTAGTGTTAGGTACCACCTTAAATCTGAATAATTAATTCTGATTTCTCAAGGAAATTGACATACTTGAAACGCAAGCCACAAAGAGGACCCCACAATAAACTAAAATATTCACATTACCGTTTGCTAACTATAGAAGTGGAGCAACATGATACTTTATATGTACAAGTACAATGAAGCAAATATTTATTTGTTTACATGTTATTTGTACAATAGTTGATTGGCTGATTGCAGGATAAAACACTTTGTTGATACTGTATGCATCATATCCCTCATTTGCAAGTCAATCTTGCCACGTCACATCACCTGACAAAAGGCTGTTGGAGGATCTTTTTTGGATCCCAATATGTGGCTTACCACAGCGCAAGTTGCATTTGAAATATTGCAGTTGTGCTTTCAAACTGCTTGTGATACATTTAAATGTTTAACCAGTTTTAAGTAAAATAATAACTAGATGTATATTTAAGTAGTTTTTTGCTACATTCCGGACGAAGTCGTATTTAATAATTGGATTACTACATTATCCATTGTCCCATAAGTAATGATTACTTAACATGAATAATCATTTGACACACTGTAAAATTGCATTTGATTTTGTGTTTTCGGTTCTTTACATCTTTTGGATTGGCACAAGAATAAATGTCAGCACATACTTCTTTATCCCTCCTTAAAACCAATCTCATGGTTATATATAATTGAGATGTATGCTAAAACACAATCTAGGTTCCTCGTTTTGACAAGGATATAAACATATTGCTATTGAAAATGCATATTGCCATTTGGTTTTGTTTTCACTTTAGAATAAAAATGAGAATGGAAATGGGGAATATGTCAAAGAGACAACAACCCGATCAAAGAGTAGACAACAGCCGAAGGCCACCAAACGCAATATATACAGAACTTATAATGATTAAATCAAATTTTGCAACATAAGATTTCTGCTTGTTTGATTATAAAATATTCAAATTTTGTCTTCATTAATTGTGTTGCTCAGTTTGACAAATGCTAAGGCTTTTTTTTGTATGATTATCTTCAAGTGATAAGGACACATTTATGTTTGAAAGGAATCTTGATTTTCCGATTTTGGTTTTATCTGCAAATCTAAGATGCACTTATTGTATGATGAACTCATTATGCTATACATTTTCTTTCTTGATCTACATACATTTCCCGTTTGATGATATATTGTAAGCATGTGTCTATTATAACATTTTCTGTTTGATCTGTATGGAGAAAAAACAGGTACCAAGTACCAGATATGCATGCAATTGATCCTCTTTGACAAAAAATTGAATATACAATTAAATGTTATCTATCTATCTATCTATCTATCTATCTATCTATCTATCTATCTATCTATCTATCTATCTATCTATCTATCTATCTATCTATCTATCTATCTAAATATATATAATACAAATTCGAAAAAGGACTTTCTCGTGTTGTTTTAATTTGTAGACCAAAATAATTAATTTACTGATATATGAGCTAATAAACGTAGAAGAGAGGTGAAAGATATCAAAGGAACATTAAAACGCATAAATTGAAAACAAACTGACAACGCCATGGCAGTAAAGGAAAAGAAAAGACCAAAAACAAACAAAAGACAAACTGAACAACATGAATCCTCAAAAACAGGGGATGATATCAGGTACTCTTGAGGAGTAACCTGTTGTGATGCTCATGCTAGTTCAAACCCAATGATATGTATTATTCGGTAGCCATGTCAATAAGGGCTATATTTGCCCAAATTATTTGTTTATACAAATTTTTTTTCTTCAAATTTTAGATATACATAACTATTCTGCATTTTGTTTTTATATATTATGTAATTGATTTAAGTATTGGACGAAACTGAGTGTTCAGGAATAATAATGATGCTCTTTTGGTATTAACGGTCGATAAGCTTTGTTGCCTACAAGGACATCTGAAAACGACTGATAACTAATACTTTGTTTCTTGGTGCCTTTGTCGAACTAAATCTTGGTCTTTTGTTCTGATGTTTACAAATAAAGACACTATCGTAAAAGTAATGGCTAAGGTAACAAAATGTGTGGTCAGTTCACTATAATTCATTAAATGTAGTAGTATTTTACAAGTCGGGCTCTAAATATGGTTGAATATCAAGCAATAATTGCACATTTAAATGAATGTCTAAAGAATTAGAGAGAATTGCTATTGATAGTTTCTAAATATTAGCTGTCTATGTTGTAACACTGGATGCCGAACATGAGATTTAAAATGCTGGTGACTTATCATACATACAATCAATAAATGCTTACTCTGTCACGAGCAGTATGTTTTTGCCTTATATCTTTAAATACCAGAATATTCCTGTGATCTATATATGGAGTTTAGTATGACGTCCATTATCACTGAACTAGTATACATATTTGTTTAGGGGCCAGCTGAAGGACGCCTTCGGGCGCGGGAATTCTCGCTGCATTGAAGACCCATTGGTGGCCTTCGGCTGTAGTCTGCTCTATGGTCGGGTTGTTGTCTCTTTGACACATTCCCCATTTCCATTCTCAATTGTATTCCTCGATAATGTACTTTTCCTGATTGTGACATTTTTACTGATGGTTGATTCGCAGGGTTGTTGCTGGAGACCCTGTAACTGCTGACGTACCCGTTCTCACATATTTTCTAGTTCAAGCGATTCCCTCATTTTTATGACCGTGATTTCTTAATCGAATTGTGACATTCGAACATTGGTAACTACTATTGCCTTAAATTGTCTATCGCAGTTGCAGATTTTTTTCTGATGAGTTACGTCTAAGAATAGAATAAAATCACCACAATCGCAACAGCGAAAAAAATAATCAAACATAAAAGTTTCCTTGAACATCACCATCGTGCTTATTTCCTTTGAGTAAAGGTCCTAGGATATAAATCCTAGTTTAAAATCTCCACCCAAATGTATGCAGTATTTTAGAGGTCTCACGGAGTGAATATTTTTTTTAATTTTGGACTGAAAGGTGAACTTTATTTTAAAACATCAAATTCCGTTGGATTTATTTTGTTAGTTGTCAATTGAACGATAAAAAATAAAATGAAAGTTTCATATTATTATAATTCTTCTATATGCCATAAAAAGAACCAGTTATTTATAGTTTCAAGAATCATAATAAGTTAATCATGAGAAAAATTATTGTATAGATTGTATGGGACAGCTGAGCTATTACCATGACTGTTAGTTACGATCCCACTTGTGAGTTACAATTGCAGCCGTTGCATAAATGTTATCCTTTTGAATGAATTTTCTGAAAAAAAAAAATAATAAATGTGTTTACCCCTTCCACGCTTTAAAAAAAATTGTCTTTTCTTTATCTGAAAATGATATAATGTAATACTAGAGGCAATTATGCCAATATTCATCTCATAGATTAGATTCAAGATATGTTAGATGATATCAGATGATCCAATCATTTAAAAAATTTAAAATGAAGTTTGTTCAGCTAACGAATATCACTAGAACAAATCATACCAAACCTCGTATATTCCATAAAACATTTTGATATTAACTTTAAAAAATTCTGTATATTGTTCTGTTAAATCTATTGCTACATCGTTGATTTTGATAAGTATGTGAACACTACAGACACATGTACTTGGTAAAATCATGGCTACATATTAATTTAAGGCAACAGTAGCTAAATGATGCCCACATCTCACAAACCGACCAATTTACCAACCAAGGAGCAAAGCAAAAATGTAGATAACCACATGCACTCCAAAAGAGCTCCAAAAGATGCACAACCATGTATGTTGACAAAATAATCGTTTCCGGCAATTCATGCATCACCCGATATGTGAATCAACATGCAGTCAAAATATCACATTCGGTAATAGGACATATTCGACAGAATTAAAGAAGATACAAACAACTTTAAGTTTCTTAATTGTTGTCTTGTCTCTTTGCTATTCAAGATATTTCCACTGAGAAAATATGGATTGAAACCTATATCAAATCATGATTCGTTTGTGAAAAATGATACAAACAATTACTGAATTGTGACTTTTTTAAAAATTTATAGTCAATAGACTTAATGCCCTTTCGCTTAAAGGTGTTCACTCCTTTGCTTGCTTCATTTAAAAAATACTGGAATATTGTTTTCACTGTGTATCCTTTTGATTTGGTTTATCATTTTGATTAGTTTAAGCATTCAAATGATCATTTCGGAACATAAAGGCTATGAATAAATCTGAGCACTCAAATTTGTTATACTATACAGTATGAGCAATAGGCAGTAGATTTATATATTAAAACAAATAAATATTTATATTTTCCATTGTTTATGTTTTTCAATTTAAACTTAGATTTGACTGTTGCTATGGAAACAATGGAAAGACAACACCCAGCACGCGAACATGAATACCACTCATATATGCTACCATATACCAAAATATCAAAATATTTTGCGCTTTTCATATGGTACAGTAATTATATATAAGGAAAGAGTTCAATGGATACCTACAATGCCTTCTAATTCTGTTACTGTAATCATATAATGTTTTCTTAATAGTATTTTTCAGCAGGAAATGCCTGTTTTCCGGAGTACCGTTGGCTTTTATTTGTAGACAAAAATTCATTCACTTTAGTCTTTTTTTTTAATCATTAAAAGTGAGTCACACAGCTTAGTTATAATTGACCACAAGTTAATTGTCCCAACAGTAATGAATGTATTCCAAACTTTTCTAAAATTGTCCGTTTTATGAATTTATAAATTATAAAAAAAATAGGGTTTCAACTCCATAAGAGAGAGTTGACATATACAACCTTGATTTTCAAATTTGAAAGACTGAACATTACTTAATAATTTATGCTTCAGTCTTTAGAAGCTGTTCATATCAAAATGACTGTTTCAATATATTAAATTGACAGGACCTGCAACAAAACATTATCACAGTCCCAGCCGATTAATTTCAAAACTCAATTTGTTAAGTATGTGATAACTCCATTGTGAGGTATCTGTGATGACGCCTTCGCCTGTTCTGTTCACTGAAGATTATCTTATCTCATGATTGTTATCGAATGACTGATATACCTATCAATGTTAATAAACACGAACAACTCTCGTTTAGTTGTGGATCATATGAATGACAACACCTGTTTTCAATGAACTATTGAAGGCGGCGACAGATGAAAAGATTTAAAAAATCGGACCATATTTAACAGAATGACATAGGAATATTTACTGCAATGGCGCATATACAAAATTTCAATCCTGGTATCTTTGATCAGTATATTGGAAAGAAGGAAGATAATTTTTCATCGGAACTTGGAAATCGAGAAATCGAGAAATCTCCGGTAATGAAAATTACATTTACCTGAAGAAGGGTGTTTGCAGAAAATAATAGGATCTGCATGTAGTGTGCAGAATGGCGAAGGATAACTCAAATTTTAAGTTAAAGATTGTACTTTTGGATCGAGTGTACAATAATATTTATGGTTGTCTCTCTCGCTTCTTTATATAGAAAAATGTAATTAAACGTATTTATCAACTATGTTTAAAAAAAACTAAAATAGAATAATAGTTACACGCATGTGGTAACCTCTACATAGCACTATTAGGTTAGGAGACAGATAACATGTATCAATTCAAAAGTTGGAAAATACCTTCAACCTAATTCGAGATTACTCTGACGTCTGATTTTATTTTATAAATGGTTTAATTTTAAATATTTCTGAGGAAATTTAAAGAACGATCATCTTGATAGGTCCTTAGTAGTATAAGTAAAGGCAACAGTAGTATACCGCTGTTTAAAAGATTAAATCGATTGAGAGAAAACAAATCCGAGTAACAAACTATCTCGAGGGGAACATAATGTTATTCTTAAAATCTATCATGGGAACCAAATTTGTTGTGACACTGTGTAAAAGCTTAACAGTTTTGAGACATCTTACAACGCATGTTAAGCAAGTATGTTTTTTGATGCGCTATTTCATTATGCCAAAATATGATATATTTTCCAGACCAAAGCCCTCTTACACTCTAGCATACTTATATGAATGTTTAGTCATTTATAAAAATATTTCTTTTAAAATTGTTTTTAACTAAAACTGAAATGTGCATGGCTTACAAGTATTTTTAATCTTGATTTTTTTTAGAAAGCAATCGCAGGATTTTCTTTTCTTTTTTTTAATAGTTTTAAAGCAGCAAAGCCAATACAAACTTATATTTCTCATTTGGTGACATGGTCGTTATATGTCAATTCCTATACAACTAAGTACACATCCGTTTTGTTTGTTTGATAAGTTTCGTTTTTACGGACTTTGACGAGATTTAAAATAAATTGATTGAATTCATGCATCGATATGACATCGAGATATAAACAGATGTTAAACGATTTTGCGGCATCAAACTATAAATATTTAAATTCGGCTTGTTGGAGTTCCTGGCAATATATTACTTTCATGGTACAACCAATATGTTTACTGTCAACTAATCTTGATTGTTCTAAATTATTCATATTACAGGTGCTTTGAGATGGCAGGTAGAAGACAAACTGACACACTATGGACAAACTTTAGTGTTGATGTGCAAAGTTCCAAATTGTTGTTTTGAAGCTGCAGGATGGTATTTATGGAATCCTGATAAACGTACAATATTTAAAGATGTCAAAACTACTAATATATCAACACCACCTAAGTATTTGGGAGGCGTTCGAACAGATGGTTTTACGCTCTTCATAACGAATTTGACGCAAACAGACATTCACGTTAATTACTCCTGTGATTATGGATCACTGTTTGGAGACAGTATTTTATTACACAAAGATAATGTTTTCAAAAGTAGGTAATAATGTTATGTTTTTTTCTCTTCTTAAAAATGATAGCAACCCTCCATTTTTCATCTGCATACTTACCCATAATGTTGAAATGTAGATATTTTACAATATTTACAAGATGGTAGGTCAAAAACTTTATTAAATAAACTTGTGATTTCTATTTGTGAGCACAAAAGTGGTTTACACAAATTTAGTAAAAGGATAAGTCTAAGCAATTTATGAAATGTATAGACAAAATTTTCGATCACATTTTGCAAACTGATTAACTTATTCCTTTTTTGTCACCCTTTTTTTTATTTATATGTGTGAAAGTGTAAATTGAAAAAAAATGTAAAATGGTTCACAGGTTCCAAGTGACGATGTGACATCTTTATATCTTTAGTCAGGTCAGAGTCCATTACAGAGAAAATAACAATTGAAAAGTAATTTAACACTGCAAGAAACCTGTACTTTGCAAATTCTTACAAATCTGTGAAATTATAACACACTTTAATTCTACTCGCATTTTTGGTAACATCGTACATCTCTTTATCACATAGTAATCCTTAAATATGTGTATTACTTTAATACGACCAATATCTGTTTGTTCTTTTTTCCAGATGACCAATCTAAACTTGAATTTAGTACCACGTTAATGTAAGTAACTTATGTTAACCGATAACAAAATTTGAGAGCAGACACTTATGATAAAAAAATGAACTTCAATTTGATATCTTGGCACTAGTACATGAATTACATGAAATATTTCAAACAGGATGCGCTAACCATTCTGAAACACGTACAATCACTCTCGATTTTCGGTAAGGTTTTATATTAATGTTTCCAAGTTCTGCATTGTGCAATACATGCTTGTCTGTTTGTCTTCTTAAAATTTTGCCATGATGTCAATTTTTCTTCAACTTATCTATTTGAATTTATCCTTTTGGTGTCATCCCCCTCTCTAATATACGTTAATTGGATCAATTCGACCGAATACGTCAAACACGTAGAATGAAAACAAGATATTTTACTCTTAATATTTTGGCACAAACAATAAAGTTTAATACATAGTTTTAATGTATTACAATGAATAGTTCTATACGCTTTGCCAATTTGAAGCTTTCTTTTTATTTACTAACAATTTGACAATTCAATGTGGCTCTCCCGAATAAGGATACCGGGTAGATTTTTTTATATACCCATATATTTTAAATCTTTTAATGCTGAATCCATAAATGCAAAGACAAAAGGGGGTCACCAGGCTCTTTTTTTTTTCCTGAAATGGAAGCGACATGTGCGATTTTGACCAAACATTTCCATCCTTCCAACAATAACGGCTACATCAAAGTCAATGACTTTTAGATCCAAGTCAGTATGATTAATATGTGAAAAAAAACATTAAAATTTGAAATGTAAGCGCTTACCCTCGTTGTATTAGATTTAAATTTCCGTTTGATTTCAGATTTATGTCTAAATTTTGCATTTTCTTATTTCAGCTGAACATGTTGAAGACTAAAAATAATGGTTAAATCTATTTTTTGTAACATTTTCCCTGTGGATTTTAAAAAAAAACTAATATGATAAAGCTATGACCTTTTGTAGCATTTTAAGGTAAAATAGAATGAGGGTCACAAGGCTTTTGAAAACGATTCGGACTTTTGTTTAACCCCTCCAACCAATGAGGTGTGATTTCAATGCACTCTATTAATTACTGCGACTTCTTTATTGATCGCTTTAAGAAAAATTATGTTTGCAATTATATCAATGGACGATATCTGAATATAAATGTGTGTAAAAGAGGAACGAAAGATCCAAGAGGGACAGTCAAACTCATAGATCGAAAACAAACTGACAACGCCATGGCCAAAAATAAAACAGACAAACAGACAAATAATAGTACAGATGACACAGCATAGAAAACTAAAGACTAACATATAATTTCAAGTCCGCTTTTCAAGTTAACTAGATTGAGGTCCTAGGACTGGTCAGAGCAGTCCTAAATCCTGTCATAGGTTGACTTTGACCAGTCACAATTACTGCTTAGCAAGTAGACTTGCTGTACAAGTTAGGACTGCGCCCATCTGTAAGGTTTTCTTTAGTCCAATGATCAGAGTATACCTGTTTATGTTGTTATATTTATCATCCAATATTAGTTGACTGATTGTTTATTAGTTTTCTTGTTTGTCAGTTTGACTGCTTTTTACCATATTTTAACCATTCTTTATATGCTTCCAAGAAGAAATAAGGAATAAACTGTTTTGGTAACTAATGGAGTGTTGTTAACCAGATTCACGTGAAATTCAGAAGAGTTGGTCCGTACTGGTTCAAGTAAAATGATGGATTACTTTTTTTCAATTTTTCTGCTTACCTTCCACTGATCTTTTCACCTACGTAATCTAAAAAACAAATTATCAATATATTTTATTCACAAAACTCATTCAGATTTTTGAATTAAGATTTTTTTTCAGTTTTCTTTTCAGTTTTGTTTCTATAATCAAATTCAAACATTGAAATTTATTACGTCCTTACTAAAAACTTTTCACCTTGCATTTAACGAAACCAGTGTCAAATTGTTTAATAGTATCTTGAATGTGTTTCAACTTACCTAAACGGAAAGCTTTCGTTTTAGTACAATTTAAGAAAAGTCCTGATAAAGAACGATATTCTTAAATTGAATTTAGTGATTTTGTGATTTTTATAAGCATGGGTGCTTTTATTCTTTTAATAGATATTGTAGTTGTAACAGTTCCGGTCGTTTACAATGTTCGATTTTACTTTAAGTTGCATTGGCTTTAACAATAAAAGCAACATTTTTTTTTTAATTCATGCGTCCGAAGCGCGTTTCTGGATTTAATGCTTCAGGAACGTTTAACACTGATATTTGAAAGCCAATGATATATAGGAAAAGAAACACTGGAAAAGCTGTATAACTAAACCAGACACAAAATAATAGTCTTATTCCGAAGGCCAACATTGACATAAGGAGTGGAAACCTTACTTTCTAAATAATCTATACATTTATACATGTTATAAACGGACCAGTTTAATAAGGTCTGTTGTGTATCACATCAGTACTAAATGATCTAACTTTTTTTATATTTTCTTCTTATATAAGTTGTAAAAACCTCTTATTATCTTTTCAGTGTTACGATAGGTGTTGTCGGCTCGATCCTGTTCATAGTTCTGATAGCAGTTGTTATTATTATTATCCGTAGAAAGCAAACACGTGTGGAAGAGGTAGAACTTTCTAAACTAGGTAAATAAATTTGGTAATTGAGATTTATTGATTTAATTTTGATAAATTGAACAGTATAAAAAATAATGGCTGTAACAAGGCTCGGAAATCAACAATTCAAAATATTACACAAAAGTACTAATCAAAATACATTTCAACTTTAGATTTTGTGATTTGATATGACTGTTTACGAAAATTTGATAGAAAAGCAGCTAACAAATATCTTAATGACAACTGACATTATTCTGATTGTGCTTCTCGAACGTAATAAGACGTCATCTGATCCCTACTCTTTTCTCAAATGTATATATTTTTATGTTTACAGTTTCTAGAATATATAATGCCCTCAAGTTATAGCATCCGCCTCTTTTATTGTTTATACGATGAGCATGATGAGGGTTTAAATCTCTATGCGAATGTTTTAACCACTTAAATTTTTTACGGTAAAAAAAATGTTTGATTAGTTACTAATGACTGAAATATATGTTTTAACTCATATTTGTCGAAGATTTTATATATTAATACGCCCCTCGTCTCCCTGACCTCTGATATCAAAGAGTGTTCAAGAGAACAATATCTGAATGCTTAAGTAAACATTGGTGTCATGGGTTTCAATTTTCTGTCTGTGTCTTAGGTTTTCTGTACCGAGACCTAATGTATATCTATTACTTTAACTAGGTGTCATGGTCCCTCATTCTTATTCCGTGTCTGCAATTCTTTACCGAGACTTGGGTCCATCCCCTCCTTCCCCAAGCATCTTTGGTCGACCACCCTTTTGGACAGGCAATCTCTTTTTCCAAGGGCCACGCTCAAATTACATACGCTCATGAAGATCTAAGACCCTTATTTAAGATGGAGAAGGTGACTTAGTTACCAACTCCTCCCTCAGTATCCTAATCGGAAAAGAAGTCTATAACGTCTTGAGAAACATTGAATTCCCAACATAACCATTACTACTGCTCTTTCAAAGATGACACTTTCTAATTCTATACTTTTTGGATGAATTGAAATCACAATTCTATGCACTTTCTCTCACTCAGTTCCACCTCCTCTGATCATTTAATCTAGAATATCACATTTCATTAGTTCCATTGGTATCAGGCAAATAAACTAAAGTCCATGATCTGCATGACGGCTGATGTCAAACTGAAATACTGTATCTACATGTATGTAAAGATCTCCATTTCAACATGCTGAAGGACTCTTAAATGTTTTTAAGTCATATATCTTACCTGCTATGTTGAGACATATCACACGGAAGGATAAAAACTTCTCGTAGGTGACCGAACAAAATGTCCACCTTTACCATGTGCATGTCGTTTGATTAAAAAATAATGTGTGTTGCCCCGTTTGTCTATGTTAAATCTGGTAAACAGGACATGCAACTCCTTTATCTCTTTTAAAGATGACTTTTTATGTACCATGTTTCCCTATCTGTTCCCGTGTAACTATTATTTGTGTGTGTGTCTGTCCTGTATATTCTCCCATTTATTTGTATTGTAGTCCTGTCATGTAATCTTGTCATTTTAATGTTATACTTAACATTGTCATAAAAGCGAGAGGTTTGGCTAGCCACAAAACCAGGTTCAACCCACCATTTTTTCTTAAAATGTCCTGTACCAAGTCAGGAAAATGGCCATTGTTATATCATAGTTTCTGTGTGTGTTGCATTTTAGTGTTTAGTTTCTGTTGTTTAGTCTTTCTCCTCTTATATTTGATGTGTTTTCCTCAGATTTAGTTTGTAACCCGGATTTGTTTTTTTTTTCTCAATCGATTTATGAATTTCGAATAGCGGTATACTACTGTTGCCTTTATTAACCATTTATAATTGTTAAGAATAAACCATAGAACAAAGAATATTGCTTTTTACATCATTTACGAGACTGATATCATACAGATATAAAATTTAGAAAATAAAACGGAGACTCATTTTCATGTACATGATGTACTCTGGATTAATCAATTTCGTGGAAACCAAATTTATGGATTGAAGATAATTTTGATACTTGATTTCACTGCTTCATCCAAATTTGCATCCAAGCATATAGAGATATTTTTATTTCGTTAAAAATTTTAAATTCGTTTTTCGTATAAACTAATAAAATCAACATATATTGCATGTATGGGGCATGTATTGGTACCCAGCGAAAAATAATGAAATCAAGAATCATGTGTTTCATAATATATGATTTGTTCTGTTGTAAAATATTCCCTCCAGAACAAGCGTATTAAGTTCACGCATTCTAACAAAATACAAAACAACGTAAATTGGTACAATTGATATGCTAGGCGTAGGATAGCAAGTCTTGCTGCAAAATCTTATCTTCTGGACAATACTATAAAGATTACGCATGCTGACTAAATACTACACAGTATTTTTGTGATAACTTTTTTGACATATTACCGCATCAAAAGAATTTCAAATGGACCTTGAAATCAAATAATCTTCAAATCTTCATCTAGAAGGAAAGAAATGCGTGTTTACAAGAAGGTAACTCGAACAATCAAGTATACTGGGTTGCATTATGAACGTAAAGATAACACTAGTTTTCACATCAATGTCAACTGCATTTACATTGAATCGGTAATTAGTTCTGAAATTTGTATCATATATGCAAGATTACAACCGGTATAGCTTGCTTCAATTAGGTCACAACTACATCAATGTTTGTTTACAATGTATATTTTCTATTATGGATTTCAGGGAAGGAAGAAGGCATTGGCAGAAAAAAGTGCACGATATATAACGACTATTGTTCGAAGATTGAAGTTTCATTCAAATCTTCCCGACAACAAAAGCAAACAGATACAAGTTTAGTGAATACCAAAAACTTTAAACTTTATCAAAAACGTACAGTTAAGATAATGCAAAATGCAGAAATTGAAAGTGGCAAAAGCTATACAGCTCTACTGGAGAAAGAGTTCATAGATTGCAATGTCCACGTAAAGTACACGTATTACTATCTAGGTATGGTGCCATCGCTATGGTACTCACACACAGAGTTACAACATAATGGAACACATGAAATGGTCTTTACGGTCAATGGCGTCCTAGATTATAAGAGCGGAACGGGAGATGATGCAAAAACACTGAGTTAAGCTTGCATAACGTACAAGAACTAAAACGTGTATTATATTTCAATATTGTTTCCTTAAAACAACTACAACAAAGATAAAACAGTGTTCGTTCAATACTTCCCATCATTATTTTTTTCCAATTTCAAATACGCATAGTGCTTCTCAAAATGCAACAGAAAACCTTTTAAGCTTTGAAGTCGTGATATTTTTATTTAAACAAGCTATGCTCTCTCATTAATCCGAACTACGGCGATTTTTTTTTTCATTTGAAATATATATGATTCAATACTGAAACATAATCGAATCGTTCAAACTACAATTTAGTAACAGTGTTTGTTATCTAGATAAATGTTTATCTCGCGAAGAGATTTTAAAAAACAAAAATGACAATGCCCTTTTTCAAGAGATGAAATTCATATTTGAAGTGTTGTAGCTTATGATGTCGTTTTTTCATGGTAAAAACATAAGTACGAATTAGTATCTACAGTTTTTTCATTAATGAAGACGTTTTAGATATTTATAAATTATAAACTTGTTAAAAGAAAAACCACTAAATGAGCAAACAATTCAAAATATAAACGCCGGAACCTTATCAATAATGTATTAAATATTTATTTATTTTGTTAATATTGATAAACACAATTGTATTTTTCCAACACATTTCTATCATACGAATGTCATATCGAGACACCGCGCGAATTGGTAATTGGCACTACTAACACAGCTATAGAAAAATACTTATCGTCGGCTGTTAGTAGCCAATGCTTTTATATCATAAAACAAATACGATAATTAATTTTATATATGCATCCGTCCTTACAAATAATAACAAATGATCACACTATTAATAGCTAGAAAACAAAAGTAATATGTCGTGACAAAAAAAAAAAGTTTAATTTTGGACGGTTGAGAAACGTATATCTTGAATTTGTCGATCAATAAAGTGATATAATTGTTAACGAGATACATTCCTTCGTTGACGTTTTCATGCTAAAATATATATTACACTCATATGTGAAAATAGATAGGTCACATTATAAGCTATAAGAAATAAGACTAAGTTGAAAATTCGATGATATATTGTATAATTCCTAACCTAAATTCAATCAATATGTTCAACAAAATCTGAATCAGTGTTTTTTTATACATAATAAGTTTATCTCATTGACAATAACATAGATAACAGAGATAAAACCAAGGAATCTTACTTGTCTGCAAGTGAAATTTGTGGACAGTTTTCAGTTATCTTGAATGGATGTGTCTGCATATGTACTTAAAGACTAAACATGACTTACTTTTTTTTGCCAAGTGTTCAATTTAAAAAAAAATGCATCATCAATTTGATGGTGAAAGCTTGAAGGAACATTAACATGTATACCGTTTACAACATTCCTGATTCCTGAAATAAAAATTTTGAAATTATGAAAATGCTAGCTCAGCACAAAATTGGGTTTTTATGATAACAAGTTATTTGTTTTAATTCATTGCTTGACCGAAATCATTGTGTTTTCTGTTTGACTATTACAGTAATACATGAGATGAATTGTGAAATAAACTTTTGTATACACTAATACTTTATTGTAAATGTTTTTCAATGTTTGAAATATGCGTTTTGTTGTTTATACTTTTCACTAATGCAGTCTTTTATGTTGTTAGGTTTTTTTTATCGAGAAAAAAGATTTAAAACGTATGGGTGTTTAAACAATTGGAACGTCTTATTTAAAGAAAACTTTATTAAGAAAGAAGGCATTTTCGGCATTAAAAACAGACTTTTCTGGTTTGCAACTGTAACTTAAGAAAGGGCAATATGGTTCTGAAAATATTTTACTGTAATCCTGCAGTATTAAGATCACTGGATCCTTTATACAACGGTCTTTAGCACCGAGTACAGGGGACGCATACTATTTCCAATATTATTTCATGGTACCTTTGTTTTTACAGTCAATGGTATTTTGTGATTGATATATATTTCAGTGGCAAACCCCGGAATTTTAAAAAAGGGGTAAGATACTCAGGGATGGCAGCAAAAACAAACCCAGAAAAATGCAATACAACTATTCTATTAAAAGAGGCATGGGCAGGGCAAACCTCTCCCATTAAAACAAAAATATATTAACAAAATATAAAAACACACACGTAATCCGCCCCTATACTATTTCCCATTGACAATTACATTTGAATTAAATATATATAATAAACAATGAAATAAATAATTCATCAGCTTTGTTCTAGTGGAAAGAAAGCTATAGCGCTGCTTTATTGCTGTGCGACAAAGTCTTCATCATGTTCATAGTAGTAGTAGCATTCGACCATTGTTCTTGTTTTCCATATCTACGACCGACACGATAAAACTGATTACCATCAATACAAATAGTAAATGAAAAAAATGAATGAATTTTAAGTTAGATAAAACACATATACCCGCTTAACACAGTATGTGTACGTACTTCTCAATCCAACATATCTGTTTACATAAAGATTATTTACATCACACATATTTCCTGCATGGAATAGACATCGTATGTTTGAATTGAAAAGTAAAATCACAAAAATACTGAACTCCGAGGAAAATTCAAAACGGAAAGTCCCTAATCAAATGGTAAAATCAAAAGCTCAAACACATCAAACGAATGGAAAACAAATGTCATATACATCATGTTTATCCCCGATGTTGTCATGTTAAATCGTGCAAACATGTTTCCATGGGTATCGACATGTTGGATCGATCAAAACATAGTAAACATGTGGTGGTATAATACAGTGAACGTGCATGATCTGAACAGTCTTTACTTGTGCGCAGACATGTTTGATCTTTCCAAGTATACGTACATGTATGGCAATGTCAATGTAATTTATAACAAAAAAGTATAGCAAAAAAAATCGATCTTCAAGGTATATTCAAAAAGGTGGAAGTCCATAAAAACTGACAAAAATCAAATGTCATTGACTAACATAATGAGTAGAAAACAGATGTCATATTCCTTACTTGGTACCGGTATTTTCCTAGGAAAATGCTGGGTTAAACGACATTATACACAACTAAACGATGCTTGTTTAATGAAATCTACGTGTTTATACAGCATTATCAACCGGTTTAAAAAAAAAATAAATTTATATGGATTTGTAAACGTAAATACACTGACATATAACATTTGAAAGACATATGAAGCTTGTTTATTCTCTCGAATAAAACCTGGAACACACTCAAAAAATCAAGTCATAAGATTGAATTTCTTCTCAACATTTCCCTCTCAATACAATAACACGAAATTTTGTAAAGTGTTCGTATCTACGGATAAATAGAATTCATGTATGTATTTCATTTATCATTTGCATCGGTATAAGCATGAACATGGCTTTATTTTGTATGTCTTTGTTAACCAACTGTGATAGTGATGTAACAGAATTATGGTTGAATGAAGGATCTTGATTGCAATAACACAATAATGTATTGAATTAATATGTCAATTAGGGAGATTTCTTTCATTAATGTAATTGATATATACATCCTCGGGCAAAAACCTTTTTCAAGATATAGTAAATTTGTTTTATTGAATGGGGTTTGAAAACATGTGTTTGATAAGTTTTTGGATCATGATTTGAGACAAATTGAGAACTGTATGCACACGCTATTCTGTCTTCGGGGTCACCGACAATTCAAACGACCAAAACTTACTGTAAGGAATCGTAAGGAACGAATGACATTCTTGGCTTTCCAATATTTAGCTTTGAGCGTTCCTGATGAAGATAAATCTAGAAAATCGCTTCAAACGCATGAAATTTATAACGTGCTGTTTTCATTTTTGTAGGCTGTAAATAATCAAAAATGAATTATTCGCTAATGGAGTAGAATCTGTTGGTCATTGACAGTCGATTCTTGTTGAACCCGGTGTGCGGTTGAATTCTTTGTTTAGAGAATAGGGAACACACGGCCTATGGAGCCATTTGATTGCACCCTGGATTATTTTAAGTACCTTGATTTTATTCTTTATTGTACTGTACCGCCACATTTTGATGGTCATGCTTTTATCGATAGACCTATCTTTCAAGATGACAACGCTCGACCTTATCGTACGAGGATTGTTAGATGTTTTTAGAATCTGAGTCAATTGACCCTATACCATAATCAGCTATGTCACCAGATATTTATCCCATCGAAAACGACCAATTAAGGTGATACCCAACACCTTGACTAATATTAATTTGGCTCGTTTAATTTTCATAAAATTTTGACAATGTTTACTTTGACCCTTTGACAAAAATATAAAAATTTCTAAAAATTTGAACCAACCACTTTATCAGAAAAATTTCATTGGTTATATAGCAGTTTGACAAACACTAATTTTGATCCTTGAGAGGCTTAATATTTCCTTAACAATACAACGTAATTAAAACGTTTAGCTGATTTTTACAGAGTTATCTCCCTGTAGTGTTAGGTACCACCTTAATAAGATGGAAACTATATGTTCAGTGTTTAATAAAGTGAGGAATGCCTTTATACAGAAATGGCAGAAGTTCCAATATGTAAAATTAAAACGTCTTGTTCAGGGAATGCGATGACGAGTGATTGTTCTGCAACGGAAACGATATCCAATATTAATGGTGAGGGTTTTAAAGTGCAGGACATGCGTCATTTTTAGATTAAGAAACAATCACATTTTGTTTCTGCATTTACAAATCTTAAAAATGGTGTGCACATTTAAACTTTTTACCGTTACATTTATTTTATTTTTTTCACATGAAATAAAGCTGAGCATACAATTTACCGACTATATTGTTCAGTCAGCCTTGGTTTCATTACTGTTCGAGATTAGGGTTTCCACCGACAATCAATAGACAAAGAACTACATGCTGTTAAATACTTACCTTTTAAATTCTAAAGTAATGCATAACTTACAAACCAGTTGATGCTTAATTTTTATCGGAGTGAAGATATGTTTTGGACCATATGTGTATTTTGACCATACGCGTATGGTTATGATCCTAGGCATATGGTAATGACAATTAGTTGTATGTTATATATACTCATATGGTCCAAACATTTACGTATGGTGTTGGTAACCACGGTAATTAAAACGATGAACGTTGATCAATAACTTTTACTGTAAATTTGCTGAGGTATGATCCTTCAAGTGTCTTCAAGTGTCATGAATAAAGTGTTTCTAAAAATGAAATTTTGACTTATTCAATCATACGGTTATCATTGTTACATGATTAATAAATTACAATGAATTTTACTCACATGTCAGAATAGTACTAATTGCATGTTTTATGGTCATTTTGGCTTATCGATTTACTTTGGACATTTCACCCTCTTTTTCATGTTTTATTTTCATGTTTAAATACTTCAAATAATTTTTAATTATTTATTGTGTTCTCCTATAGCAGTATACGTGTTGTCCTTAAGTATTATGTGGAAAATAAGAAAATATTGGCAGCAATGTTAAGCTACTGTTATAGTTATATCGAATGACTAAAAGCAAAAATGAAAATAAGGACTATTCCCCAGACACTTGTGGTTTCATTTACAGACAAAAAAGTCTACTGACTAGAGACCAAGCCGGGTGTTCCTGTGAACTCATAATTTATTTGAAAAATTCCTATATCGTCTAAATAATAATCCGGACGCGGCTTGTTAAAAACCAAACGAGTATATATCAAATATGGGTCGACCATACGCGTGTGGTCCAGATACTCAGATGTCCGGAACATGTATATCTTTCTTACCCCTTCAACATATCTAGACTGGTTAAGAATGATTGACTTGATTCCAATAAATGTAACTTTTAATACAAATATTTCGTGGTTTAACTATCACTGTCAGTCATATTTTATGCAAACAATTTTTAAACTTCTACATTTTTATTCGATATTTCATAAACGCGGAGACTTTCGATGAACGATTTTTAAAACCCTTACCTGATTACAAACCGGTATAGTGTATATGTGGTGTAGCTAAGTAATATAAGCGCAGGGAAATGATATCATTCATGAAATACAGAACTCCTCCAAGGTGATATCAGTATGAATGAATTTCTACCTTTGATATCCCTGTTTTCACTTGTCCAGTAAAATGTAAGACGAATAAAAGGTTATAGTTGTGATACACTATTTACTCACTATACATATGCCAGTTAATGGCGTGAGGGAAAAAGAATAAAATTATTACCAGATGATTAAAAGGTTCATATCAGTTCGAAACGGGGACACGGACATAACAAAGATAGTGGGGGATAATCTAACGACAGGGAAATAGAATATCGAAGTATTAGGAATACAATAATTAGTGTACAAGATAGATGCTTAAATGGAACGATAAAGGCCAGCTATTAATCTAATCACTCAATTGCATCATTAAAATTTGAAATAATTAACATGGAAAGTGTTATTTCTATGTATGTTGGCGTTTGGTTTTGTTGTAGTTCAGTGTTTCTGTTGTTTCGTTGTTTTACTCTTATAGATGATGTGATTCCTTAGGTTTTAGTTTGTTACCCGGATTTGTTTTCGCTTAATCGATGTATGACTATTGAACAGTAGTAAACTAGTGTTACCTTTATTTATGAACTAATTGATATATCTTATCAACTAACTTAGATATATGATAAATCAATCATATAAGCTATCTTGTTTAGCTTATAAAATATCTTATACAATTAATAAAATATCTAAGTAGAGTCTCTAAAGAGCCTGTGTCGCTCACCTTGGTCTATGTGCATAGTCAACAAAGGACTCTGCAACATTGTAGATGACAATAGAATTCATGACAACAATCTCTGTTTTATTCATCTTGTGTTGCTGATCATTTAGTCTGTTTAGTTTCTCTGTATCTTCTTAAAAAATCCTTATTTAAAGGCAATCACTACTATAAATAGTGACAGTTTACTAACTATATTGACAAAATTTGACTTATTAGTAGACCTTGCCTTGCTGATTATTTTTGTGATTTAAAGTGTCTATTTATCTATTATAATGTTTAAGATATAAGGCAAAAACACAAAACAATTGTTAAAAATCGGCATCAAAGGGTAATAACTCGTATAAGGAGTTGACTAACGATTTTGACTATAATACTTATTTGAAAAACTTGTCTTGCTGATCATTTTTGAATTTTTAAATTCCTCTCTATCTATTATAGTTTGCAAGATAATAGTATAGGCGAAAACCCCCCAAAAAAACTCGATACATTTCTTCCATATTTCTTAATTTAAGATCTTGTCTTGCTGATCATTTTTGCTAATTAAATTTTCTATTTATCTATTATAATTTTTGAGATATAACGCAAACACGTAAAAAATGGGTAAAAATCCTCATCAAAGGGCAATAACTCTAATTAGGAGTCGACTGACGATTCCCGTCATGTTAGACTTAATTGTAGAACTTGTCTTGATGATCTTTTTTGAAAATTTGTCAAAAAGGGCAATAACTTCTATGAAAGTCGTCTGACAGTTTTATCGTATAAAGATAACTGGTAGAACTCAACATTTTGAACATTTTTACCCGTCCAAGATTTTCTCTCTTTATAACGGTTTCCAAAATAATAGACAAAACTTGCATTTTACCCCTATGTGTTCATTTGTTAGCCATGTCGACCATCTTGGTTGGCATCAGGGTCATCGGACACATTTTTTAAACAAGATACCCCAATGATGATTGTGGCCAAGTTTGGTTAAATTTGGCCCAGTAGTTTCAGAGGTGAAGATTTTTGTAAAAAATTGAAAACAACACGTTTAATAATTTCATGCGTCCGAAGCGCTTTTCTGGATTAACCTTCATTAGGAACGCTCATTGCCAAACATTTGAAATCCGAGGGATGTATAAGTACCGAAACAGTTGAGGAGCTATATGACAAAAATACCTAAAACAAATAGCCAAAATAAAAGTTAACAGACGAAGGACGACAGACAACGGATGACGACGGCGGACGACGGACGGCAAGGGATGAGAAAAGCTCACTTGTCCCAATAGGCCAGGTGAGCTAATAAAGAAAATAAAATAGTGTATATACTTTTAGAGATATCTTAAAAAGTATTTGTTTAAAAGATATTAGAACTCTTATTAATTTCAAATTAAATATTAAGATATCTCATAAAGATTACAAGATATCTTATATACTTTATTAGATAGCTTATATACTGTATGAGATATCTTATTACTGATATCTTGAAATTGAATAAATATTACAATGGCTGATTAAAACCTTATGGAATGTTAAGGAAATAGCATCGGTAAAAAATAATTGTTTTTTCTACGATATTTACTTATACATGATCCACATTGGTGATAATACTTTCAGGGTTGTAAGAATCATCTATAAAGACCAAAAGAATATATAAAGTAGACGGAAGACTGAAATATATTGTCTTGAATAAGTCTCTGTATGACTTCATTGGATGATAAGTTAACACATCTATTGTTTAACGTTACTTACTTAATTGATGAAATAGTTTTTACTTGTTTTTTAAAAGGTATAGTTTTTTTAATTTTTTAATGAAACCATGCACTGCAATAGTTTTGTTTCATAATTACAGCTGATGTATTCTATAAAGAATGTGATTGTTGATTGTGAATAACCCTGATAATTCTATCAGAGGAATTAAGTAATAGTTGTACACCGAGGGATAGGTGTGTCTGGATAAGAAAACCCGTCGGCCGCAGGCCGGAGGGGTTTCTTATCCAAACACGCCGTATCCCGAGGTGTAAAACTAACTTACATCCAATTCTAAACCCTATATTTGTTCACATTGATTATTGAATGAAGAAAAAAAAAAAACAAAAAAACGATAGCATATTTATTGACATTATCAAACCATGATTTATAAAAATATTTTTTTATAACATGAAACGCCACTAGTAACCTTTCTTTGCATGATTATCTTCGTTCAAACTTTGATTAGTGAGTATATTTTACAAATTTCAAGTTGTTTTGCATATTCCCATTAAATCCTGTGCTTATATGGATCATCAGGTCAAGGTTGACTGTTTCGTGTATTCTTATTACAAACAAAAAATACTTCATGCTCCTGGTATACAGTTGTCAATATGAACGGGTATAAGACGGACGACATTGTGTGGCAAGCGTTGGATTTGGTAGAAGAGATTAAATATAAAGGCAATATTATAACTCAAAGTACTTACCTGTATCAGTTTAACAAAGGTAATCATAACTGTATTTTATATCTTACGGTTTTATCAAAAACAAAAGCCACCCTCCCCTCTTCTCGAGAATAAACAAACATTCATATTCAAACATACTAAGTGATAGATTTGTCTGCATTAGAAACCCGACTACGAGACACGCTCAACATACAATATAGAGCAACTCCTTTTTGGGGGGCAATCAGGGGCTGATCCAGCCGGGGTTCCCAACTCAAGAGAAAAAGGGGGGATCCAACCATTCAAATGCATTGATTTGTTAAATAAAAGTCGGGTCCAACCCGCGGAACCCCCAACCCCGGATCGGCCACTGGGTAACCGGGGGCGGGGTGGGGGGGAGTTATAATCCCCATTTTAAATTTAAAGATCAATGCTTTAGAATAGAGACATATGACTGGGACAAAAAGAATTACCTTAAAAAAAAAAGTATTTAATGGATTATTTTTGTATTCCATATAGATGCTTATTGGAATTTTTTTAAAAATCATGAAACAATTTGTAGTGAACACTATTAGTAATTTCTTATGTTCATGCTATTTAGAAAATAATAAATTTCTATTATTACGAATAACAATGGACTTTGTTTGCGGGATGTAGAAGCAGGGGTTTCCAGAAACCCCGCTCGTCACTACCTGTGATCAAAATCCATTGTTATTCGTAACAATAGATCTGTTCAATTTACACTTGTTTCAGAAATAGAAACTATGACGTATAACAATAGAACTGGGGTGTAACATCTATGAAGGATATGTAAAAACATATATGATGGAATCAACAAACAATTGTATCGGACTTCTTTTATGGGAGAGCACTCAGAAAATATAACAAAAAAATTACGAAATTTATATCAAGGGTGTAAGATAAGATAAAGACGTGTATTGCAATAAGGACAATTATGCTATAGCACATTTAAATTACAACATTATCTAGCCTTTTAAAAAGTCGTCTGGCGCTAAAGGGACGATAACTCAATTTTAGAATTCAATATTTTCGGAGACGGTCAATTTCCGGAATTGCATGCTTTATCATCACTGTTTTTTCTTTGGCCGTCGATGACGACACTATTGCTGCATTCTTTAACAATAAGGTATATTTAACAAGACAGTATTATCAATGTATTATCGTGGTATCAATATATGTTAGCAATGTTAGATACCTGAATTAATTGTTATTTTGGCAAGGACAATTCATCACTTCCCCTGAAAACATGATTTTGTACAAGTTCACTTATCGGCATCTCCAGGCGGCAAAGCAGATCAATTTCCTGATGATTTTTACTACGGCATTCTGATTTGTAATAATTGCTACATATTACCGCTTTTTTAAATCAATTTTTGTTTATATTATCAACAAATAAGAGTAACATACTAGGTCGAGTTATCGTTCGTAGTGTATAGTTTGTTCCAAACCAGTATTTGTTTTTGGTACAGGTTGACAGTTGTTTATTAACAATAAAGTTGTTGCAACTGAAACACATGTTGTCTTCAGTGTGTGTGTTTTTTCTTCTTCTAATTAGTAATTGTTAATAAAAACAAATTGTTTCTAAATACATATGGCAGATAGGATTATCATGTAATATTGTTATTTCCCTTGTTAAAACATAGAAATTGCGTTTTTCTATATTTAACGATTTACATGACACTTATTTAGTACATATTTGTTAAATTGGATAGATATTACTATTTTGAATTCATTTGTTAAAAATATTTATTAAGGTTCAAAAGTTTAGTATTTGCATTCCTTGCTAATCATTTATAACCTTCGTTTGAATACTTAATCATTTTTTATAAGTTATCTAGGTGGTCTTTAACTTCCATCATCATCATCATCAATTGAAGAATTGTCTGTTGGACTGACGTTCAGTCAAACCATGGGAAACAGTGCTCTTCCAAAATTTCCTTATGAGGTTAGTGCATCTGCCATATACGTTCTTAAAACGGATAATTATTGCAGTCATTCAATGCTCCATTTCTCTACTTTTGGTCTACATGATACAAATTGTGCTTATTGAATAAATTATATAAGGAGGTGGACAAATGCATTGATTCCCAGTTCCCTCCCTAAACTCCTACTTCACTCCGTATTCTGTTCCTCTGCACTCCTATTTTTCGTCAACATGAATTATCCCTGTTTTAACAACCCTTTTTCTTACGATTAACACCACCCTGACTCCAGCTTTCATCTATCCAATTCCCATTTCCAGACCTCTCATTCCATAGTTCCCATAATTCTGTCCTCCACCTTATCAGTGTCACAATGACCCGCACCCATTAACAACCCATCTTTTGGCCACAAAATATATTATACTACTTGATTTGTTTCCTATATGCAAAAATTACGAGTCAGGACTTTTGCTTTAATGATGGCCATTTTTTTAACACATCTTGTTTTAACTCCAATGCGTATTTTTTACTGTCAACTATATAAATGGCCTCAACGAATACAAAAACAATACAAATATCTCTTCACAAATGTGTTGTTAAAATAATAAAAATGTACTCTTTCAATAAATATTCTTGCAATAAATTCATAGTCACTTTTAAAATTTTCTATAGAATAAATTGAAAATGAATCAGACTTTCATACACTCAATTGAATTTTGAATGTTTCTATGCCTTAAATTGTCATTCTTACCTATGTATTTGATGGCGCCCTTATTACCCTATAATGCTTTTTTTTTAAATCCACAAAGATTACATAGCAAATAAATATTAAGGGTTTTTATTAAAGTTTACTTTGCGGTCCAAAGTGAGGAACTAATTTTAAAACATGGGTAAGCAAACTAAATACCTAGAAGATGTTTAAAAAAAAAGATTATAGTTGATGAGATAACTCCTCATGCAACAAGATTTATCTCCCCTGTGATTAAAAAAGAGGGACGAAAGATACCAGAGGGACAGTCAAACTTATAGATCGAAAGCAAACTGACAACGCCATGGCCAAAAAAAAAAAAAAGACAAACAGACAAATAATAATATAGATAACACAACATAGAAAACTCAAGACTAAGCAACACGAACCCCACCAAAAACTGGGGGTGATCTCAGGTGCTCCGGAAGGGTAAGCAGATCCTACTCCACATGTGGCACCCGTCATGTTGCTTATGTTATTACAAATCCGGAAAGTAGTCTTATTCAGTAGGTCACATTCGTGAAAAGGGAAGGGTATTGTAGGTACGACATTAGGAACATATCCGATATCATCTGTGAAACGGTTATTCTATAACGGTCAACCAACTGGTGTTGGCGTCCGTAAAATTTACGAAGGGATGATTTCAACTTCACCATTTGGAACTCTTGGTTTAATAGCTTCCTTGTGAGCAGCAATCCTCTATCAAGGAAATCATGATAGGAAATAAAAGCCCGGGAATATCTTATCAATTGGGAGATATATATACTCCGTATGCAGGCGCTGCTGGAATGTTGCTACAAAGAAATGGAAAGTTCACAAATGGGAAGCTGAAATCATCTAAAACACATTGAGATTGAGATTGAATTGTCTCCCTTTGATAACAGCCAGTACCAAAGCACAATTGTTTTGTGTGTGATTTTTTATTGATTAAAAATAGTTAGATAAAAGTAAATGGATAATACTTTCCAAATCTAGATGAAAAGGCTACATTATCATGAGTACGCAACTCATATGTAGAAAATAAACAGACAACACCATGGCTAAAAAAGAAAAAGACTAATGAACAAACAATAGTACACGAAACACAACGTAGAAAACTAAAGACTTAGCAACACGAGACCCCAAAAAAAAACTGGGGGTTATATCAGGTGCTCCGGAAGGGTAAGCAGATCCTGCTCCACATATGGTACCCGTCGTGTTGCTCATGTTAGTACAAACCCTGTAATGAATCTAATTCGGTAGATCACATTCAAGAAAAGGGTACGGGATTGTAGTTACGACAATAGGAACATATCCGTTATCATCTGTGAAACGGATATTCAAAACGGTCAACCAACTCGTGATGGCGTCTGATAAAATTTACGAAGGGATGACTTCAACTTCACCACTTTGAACTGTTTTTCAATAGCTTCCTTGTGAGCATCAACCCTCTATCAAGGAAATCATGATAGGAAATACAAGCCCTGGAATATCGTATCAACTGGGAGATATATACTTGTAAGTTACCTCTCGCCTAAATTTCTTGTCCATTTGTAAAATAATTATAAAAAGATTTTTAAGGATCTAAAAAAAATATATTGTAGTTATTGCGATTGGACATATAAATAGTTTTCTCTTTTCATCTCCAAACTTCCAACATTTCCACAAAAAATTTTCAGTTCAATAACAAGAGTCGACTTGATAAACTTTGGGTAGCCATCTTGCATTATTACTCTGACATAGATCAGACATATATATGTGGTTTTAAATAATTTAGCAATTTTCATGATTTGTAAAGGCTGACTGAAGGCAGCAACTCATTACACTTTGGAACTTCATTGTCAGTTTTTGCATTGTATTTCGTTTTATAACCAATTATGGTGTACAGAATATATCTAAAACAAGTGTTGAAGATGTACTACAAATAATTGTTTAACGGAAGTTTCTCTGATTTCACTCAGTCAGGAACATAATCTATTAACGAGGACAGCATTATTCCTATTGTTTTGAATGGACACATGTTTGTCATATTTTCACAGTCATGTTATTCATATAATTTTTATATGATTATCATATGGAAAACGTATGTTAAACATATGATTTTTTATACACATATGTTTATCATATCTTTTTCATATGATTTTTATAATATCAAAACATAAATTTTTATGAGGGTCTCTCTACATACGTTTTCATATATTTGAAGTTATGAAAAACATATAGATCTATGTTACAATGTTTCCTGTGTACACCCGTAAAAAAATATAAAATTTCCAATTTTCAATAAAACTTTTTAAATAATCTTACAAAAAAGAGTTGCTTTCTTCTTATACTTTTCCAAATTTCCCTAAAAATCGCCCGATTGGACCTAAATCCGGATATAATCTATTGTATACGTTAATATCCGTAGATTTGGTATTGTAACAACCTTCAGTACCCGGTTTTTACTTCAGCTGCACCTCAAGTTGTACTCAGAAGTTAAAATATCAAACATATATACAGATATAAACGTATCTTTCTTTCTTTCTTTCTTTCTTTCTTTCTTTCTTTCTTTCTTTCTGAATACTGTTTGTATAAAGTATTCCTTTAATGAGTAAAACAAACAAGTTTTTCCTTAAAGAGTGTCAGTTGCAGTAAGAATGTAAAATAGCTATTGGAAAACATGTCTTCCAAACATTACAAATATGTCATTATTTGGGTGGTACCAAATACCTTCACTAAAATTAATTTAAACCATTTAAAATTCTTAAAATTCTGACAAAATATTTACTTTGACCTGTTGACAAAAATGTGAAAATTTAAAAACCCTGAACGACACATGCGTCGGAAAAAATTAATTGGATATATAGTAATTTTGATAAAAACTAATTTTGATCGTTGAGAAGCTTAATATTTCCTGATTTATCTACATGAATTATTATTTTCCATCTCTTAAAACTTAAACTAGAGGCTCTCAATAAATTACGAAAAATTTACTGTACAGGGCAATAACTAATTGACTATTTTGGTCATGTAATTTTTTGTAGATATTACTTTGCTGAACATTATTGTTGTTTACAGATTTCCAAAAACTGCAAAATTTCCTTAAAATTGCAAACCAGGGGCAGCAACCCAACAACAGTTTGTTTGAATCATCGGAAAATATGAGGACAGATAGAACATTTTTACCAAATACCAGATTTGCCCTAAATGCTTTAGTTTTAGAGATATAAGCCATAATCTACATTTTACACCTATGTTCTATTTTTAGCCATGTCGGCCATTTTGGTAGACGGAACGGATCATCGGACACATTTTTAAACAAGATACCTCAATGATGATTGTGACAAAATTTGATTATATTTGGATTAATAATTTCAGAAGAGAAGATTTTTATAAAAGATTACAAAAATTAACGAAAAATTGTTAAAAATGTACTTTAAAGAGCAATAACTTCTTAAGGGGTCAATTGACCATTTTAGTCATGTTGACTTATTTGTAGATCTTACTTTGTTGAACATTATTGCTGTTTATCTATAATGATATTGAAGATAATAACCAAAAACTGCAAAATTTTCTTAAAGTAACCAATTCAGGGGCAGCAACCCGACACCAGTTTGTCTGATTTGTCTGGAAATTTCAAGGCAGATATATCTTGACCTGATGAACAATTTTACCCCCATGTCAGATTTGCTCTTAATGCTTTGGTTTTAGAGATACAAGCCAGAATCTACCTTTTACCTCTATGTTCTATTTTAAGCCATGGCGGCTATCTTGGTTGGTGGGCCTGGTCGTCGGACACATTTTTGAAACTACATACCCCAATGATGATTGTGGCCAAGTTTGGTTAACTTTGGCTAAGTAGTTTAAGGGGAGAGGATTTTTGTAAAAGTAAACGACGGACGACGGACGACGACGACGGACGACAGACGCCAAGTGATGAGAAAAGTTCACTTCGCCCTCTGGGCCAGGTGAGTTAAAACGATTTGTTTGTATCATTAAAAAAGATATGTATATTCATTTGCCTAGCCTTTTTTATTAAACCAATTGACTAATTCTTTGATTTTGTTAATGAAGTATAGTCTTAAAGGGTAGATAAATCAAAACTTACTTTACTAATGAATGAGGAAAGAAAATTTGAATCTTTTCACGCTAAGATGTATTGTTTTATCCACAATTTATTCACACTATTAGTGGAGTAATTTTGTTTTACATCTGTAGCCCGGTTTTGATAGCTGATAAAATATGGGTTCTCTGTTTGAAATTATTTTTTAGATCGTAATTTAGATATCAGGTGCACTGGACGAGTTACTTGATCCACTCGTGTAAACTGTTAAGTTGCCCATATTACAGGCAAAACTACGGTGATGTCCCAATTGTTTAATAGAAAACGGCTAAATGGCTAAGATAATTGGTCATCGGCACCAAAGGTCACAGAGAACGCCATTGCTAAAAACGAAAAAGACCAATAGACAAACAATAGTATACAAAACACATAAAATACTAAAGACTGATCAACACGAATCCCACTAAAAACTTTGGGTGATCTTATGTGTTCCGGAAGGATAAACAGAATGTTATGCACATTTACAATTTTCCCGTTACATTTATGACATAATAATGACATTTTATATAAAAAAATTTAGAAATTGTGCTTTTCATCAACAATGAAAAATCTGGTAAAGATTCGTTAGAAATAAAAAATGTAAAATGAGGTACATTTAATCTATTTAAATACATTTTTATTTCTAAAAAGGAAAAAAGGGCCATGCACAATACGACCAATTCATATGTCTTGTTCATGCTGAAGGCCTGTCTGTCTCGTCTTTTAGATCGTGGTAGATTAATTAGGATTTCTCAGTTATGTTACTCATTTTTAGATTGAAAAAAATCTAACTCGCCTCATCATTTACAGTGCATTGATTAATAATGATCTGAAGATATATTCATTTCTAAGCCACTCTGCATCTTGTACTGTTTTGCAACACAAGATAAAGATGATAGTAAATGGCATCACCCGAATGAAATAATATTTGTGATAGGTAGACTATTTCATTATTTCAGTTCGAAGTCGCTGCGAGAATAACATACATTCTTGAAATGCAAATAAGCTGTTCTGTCAAGGATAGCTGAATTATATAGTTTTTGTGATGTTTGCGTGTGTGTGGGCTGTTTTTTTTTAGACATGTCAAATAATCTGCCAAATATTTGTTTTATGAATTAAGCAAGGAAGCAACCACTTAAATATCTCCTAACATTTAGTGACAATAGTCAAAGATTCAGATCATCATACGATACATTTGGTACATTTACAATCAGCCACAGTATAACACTTTGTCAACACAACAATTGACATATTTTAAGCAGTAGGCGTCATATTGACAATTGTACGAACCACTGACAGTTCCACATCGACCATAGCAGGAGTTTTTATTTTCTATAAAAACAATGAATATATTCAGTTAGACAATGAAAACAAAATGTTTATCGTAGATGACATATTTACTTACAAACTTTTGTGTTTTATATTTTCGCACAATTAAGGATGTACATAGGTGAAATTAAAAAAAATCTAGATTTTAAAATTGATACTTTTAGTCAGAAGAGCATCAGTCAAGGAACAAAATAAGCAAAAAATTTGATAGGTTATGGAGCTCCCTTTCGAGGTATTTACTTTGTTTTTAAATGGCGGGAAAAGGCTGACTCGGACTTTTACCTTATGTTTACATTGGTATTATTTGTGTCTCAAATCGACAGAAAATAAATCTAGAATCTGCTTAAATTTTGGTGTATGACCTGTTATGAGCTATTGAAGTCTTATATGAAAAGAAAACGGGTGTTATGGGGCGAAATATTTTACCCTTTATCATAGGAATAAAAGAAACAAGGAGTCCAAACATCTGACAAAAATCTCACCTAAGTACATCCTTAATATGAATCAATAACAAATGTAATCTAGTTCATTAAAGAGCAGGCGTTTTTCTGTCTTGAAACTTTTTCTCGTTAGTCAAATATTGTAAGCGTATTTAATTGAAATCAATTGACTCAATTGAATCAAATCGATTAAACGAAGAAAAATTATGCTGCCCAATGCATGATGTTTCTAGCTTTCGTAAATTTGACTGCATCCGGCAAAAATACATATGATTAAAACATGATCCTTTGAGTTGCCGCGATTAGCATACAACTGATACACAATGAGTGATGCTGTAAAAGCTTTCAAATTGTATTCATCTTTTCTAAACATTATTTCAATACGCCACATATAGACCCCTGGTAGTTAATATATAAATACACAAATAATGCCAAAGTCATTAAGCAAAGCAAGATAAAAAAAAAAAATCACCAAACACGGAAAGATAAAATATAAAAGTGGATGACAAAGTTTAACATGCTTATGTATTTTCTTCCCTGCTTACCGTTCCGAAGCACTTGAGATCATCCCCGTTTTTGTTTTTTTTTCTCACTATTGTTGGTCTGGTACAGTCTTTAGTTTTTTCAATATGCGTTTTGTACACTGTTGTTTGTCTTGTTAATTGCCATGGCGTTCTCGATTTGTTTACGACTTACGAGTTTGAATGTCCCACCGCTATCTATTGCCTCCTTTTTATCAAACGTTTATGTGTTTTACAACTTTCAATATAGCTAATGTTGATTGTGTATTTTTTGTTGATAAACAACAGTTTATTTATAATATTCACTCGATATCGTCGATTGTACTAAAATTATTCTTTTTTTCAGTATAGACAGATCAAGCAGATTTAGCATATTGTGTAACAAGAGTTAGTTTTGTCGCATGCAACATTTGAACAAAAGAATACCAAGGCAAGTTGTTCCTGTATAACTTGGTTGGCATGTGCAGTAATATGAGTAGGGTCCAGATGCAGTACATATTCCACCATTCAAACACGGGTTTGGAAGGCAGGGACTTACTAAAATAAAAAGAATAAAATTAGATTCAATGAAATGAAATATTAAATTTTTTATAGAAATGGAAACATATTTTCCTGTCATCATGATTTCTTTTTGGGTCTTATGGATGACAAGTATGGGTATAACACAAGTATTGTTTCGAAAACGTAGGATTTTAAAAAGATATTACCTTTAAGTTAACGTTTTTGAAGCCCTGAATGCTTTCAACTGAGTACTTTAATTTGGCCTTTCAGAATTTTTTTTATTTCTAGCGTCACTAATAAGTCTTTGATAGACGTAAACAATTTGAATCCTTGTATCTTTGATGAGTTTATTTATATTCAATGTATATTCAACATACTGTTACAAGCTTGAATGTACACATATGAAGCGCTGGGTCAGTATGGTTAAGTAACGATTGAAAGTTTTTCGTAGAAATGGATTTGCGAAAGACAAAATCAATTTCTACAACTTTTAATTCCCTTGAATGCACACAGTATTATAAATATTCATTGTAAATTTCATGAGTTCATTATTCAAGTAGTTGGAATCATATTAAAATGAAATCTAGATAAGATGCTAGTCGGGCGAAAACGTCCCCTATGATCAAAATTTCGCTGAAAAAATGTTTATAAAATAATGTCATTACCTAAGGTTTCAAAATCATCCCTATTTTATAGTAATGTAGAATTTTCTATGGTGTTTAAGATTGAACTTTTGAATTTGAACAACGGTTTATTTGAGTTAAGTAAGGAAAAATAGGGATGTTTGATGTTGATACTAGTTCTCTTATGAACAAAAATGTACGCTTTAGACTTCTATTCTGTGATCTATTCGAATGATATTAATTATCGTTATCTATAGGCTACCTAAACCCAACTACTAGTAATTGTATTAGTCTCAAACAGACCACCAACAGAGACGTTTCATAAATCATTGAGTTTAATAAAACCTTCTGTGACTACACCATCAATGGCAATGCACCATATGACAAAATTAATCTAAGGGGTGCCTTGTGGCTCGTGTCGAACTATTGTTACTCGAATACTTAAAATACAGAAGCTTAGATTAATGCATTAAAATTGGATCTATTATATGATCAGTGGCATTTGTTAATCATGCCTTCTGTTGGTAAATAGATTCTATCGTTTTATTTTGTCATTTTTTATGAACTTCCAATTTCTGAATTTATCTTTGAGTTCGGTATTTTTGTAATTTTTGTTATAATGTTTTAGTGTGTTCCTTCTTCAGCTTCTGTTTTTAAAATTCTCAAACAAATAACATTTGGCAAATATAAATAACATCAAATGTTTAATGTTATCGTCAGAGACAGTTTTGAAACAATATTCTAATTTTGCATGAAGAAACATCGTTAACCAATAAGAATGTATTTGAATATATAAGACAAAACAAGTATTTTGTTTGAGATTTTTTTTATTTTGGTTATGGTTAAGAATTAATTTCTTACTATTATTTTTGAAAACTGCTAGCATTTTGTCAGAATTTGTATAAATTGAAGTTTACGCAATATTTTAACACGTATGATTAGGTTACATGAAAAAAAAACAATTGCCTAAATGTTATGGAAAACTGAAAAAAAAACAAAACATACAAAACAAAATGGTAGCCTTTTAAAAACTTTATTTAGTTTGTCATAAAAAGTGACAAAATGAAACAATATAATTTATCAACCACTGGAACGAATGGAACGGAGATTAGGGTATCATGGCCGTACTTCTTTTCATTCATGAGTGTTTCCACATTACTGAAATATACTTACTATTACAAGTTGTTCCGTACCATCCATATGAACACACGCAGTAATACCTCGATCCGCTGGAAGGATAACATGTGCCAACATTTTGACACGGGTTTGGTGAACATGCATCATCTAAAACAGAAGTTAATACATTTTTGTCTTCACTGAAACTATCAAATTATTAATCATCGAATATTTTTACCAGTTTGATTACCTTATATTTAACAAACAATATAAAAAAAAGATATGTTCTTTACTTACAAAGTTATTTCAATTTGTGTAGCAGAAATGTTCTCATATATATTTCATTGTAAGATCAAAACAAGTTAATTATAATCCTGGTACCTTTGATAACTATATACATTGTTAAATACATATTATGGTCCTTCAAACCATAAATACAAATTGAATTTAGATTGTGATTTTTGTAATAACTAACGGTCCATTAGAGAAAAATCACTTATAGTGGATGTGTTTCCCTCGGTTTTAGTCTGTAGCCCAGATTTGTTTTCTCTCAATCGATTTATGACTTTTGAACAGCAGTATACTAATGTTGCCTTTATTTAAGAAATCCATTGATTTCTTAAATTGACCCGACAATACAGATTAATCATGAAACTGACTGCTGATGTTGCAAAGCATATCTTAATTCATTCTTTTCAAAGTACAAATTTAATGATTGTTAGTTAGACGAAAATAACTATTGGGCTTACACTCGCATTGTGTTCCGTAATATCCATGTTTGCATGCACAAGAATACCATGATCCAGATATACTACATGTGCCTGCATTTCTACAAGGACCCGATGAACATGGAGTTCCTGCAATAAAGATAAATGCTTTTAATTAATTTTCAAATTTTCAACTAATTTTGTGAAAATTGCAATTTCAAATATGTTCACGTTTTTAACATCGATGCATACCAATCAATCATATAATCGATTGAATTTTCAGATATTTTTTTAAATTGATTAAAAATAAAGAAAAATTCAAAGCCAAAAGCCGTGATATAGTAAAATCCAGGATAGATTTGAAAAAGTATAGGAAATAACCTTCATCAAATTATATTTAAGGAAACAACATTCATTCTTTAAAATGTTTTTTGCAATTCTTATTTTCTTTCAATTGTGTTTTAAATTGAATATGAAATAACTCACGTTCGCAGTGTGGTCCACTGTATCCAGCTAGGCAGCGACAGCTATAGTCTTTCACAGAATTGATGCACAAAGCGCCATTTTGACACTGGTTATTGTCACACGGTGTATCTAAACATAAAAAATTAGCTTTGGTTCACGCTTTAACATACCAATAACAGTTTACAAAATGGGCCTTGAAATAATGAAATGATTATAAATGTATACATTCAGTTACATTGAATTTTGGAATAGTTCAATTACATGTTTATTTCTTAAGAATCCGTACTTTTGATTGATTGTCAACAATCGATGAGAAGAATCGTTCGTTTATTCGATTTGATTACCTAAGAAAACACAATAGTCATAAAACACGTACTTCTCATGACAACGCCAAATCAATACATAAGAAAAAAAAAACAAAAACAATTGATCTTACCTGTATTTCATAAAAATAAATTCAAAAGAATAGAATTTTTTTATTGTAATTTTATCAATTTGGGAAAATACTGATCCTGCTCTTATTTTAAGTATTATACAAAATGAGCTTTGGTTCACGCTTTAACATACCAATAAAATTACAAAAATAAGCATTCAATTTTCAATTAATGTTCACTTTCAATACAACTTCTACAAATGAAATATCAATATATTTGCTATAACTATTTATTATTTTGGTTTTATTTACAATCATGACAATTGCATAAAACCAGAAAGATGGTTTTATAGGTTGCACTTCTGTAAATATAGACAATGCAATTTCCAAAAGGAACTCCCTTTACACTTAAAACTGTGCCACTTTTACTATGAAGTTTCGTAATTTTTTTTGTCCTAGAATGGAAAGTTGATATGCTCTATTTGTTTTATTCAAAGGTCAAAACATAGGGCTGTGTGGCATATTTTCAACATTTATATGCCCCGAACTTTTAAGAGTTTAAACTTATCCTAAAATTTTGTACTACCACTTCCTTCAGTTTGGATCTTCCTCAGAATTCAAAATTTGCTGCAACCATGTGTTTTTATACTGGTCACATTCCCAAGTTATGTCTCTACGAGATGAAACATAGAGATCATATATGGGAACCCGTACGTTAACAATACAAAATATATATTAATGTTATATATCTCCTCAAAAGAGGCGTGGTTTGTAAAACAGCTGTATTCACAAAATGTATCCGATAAGACGCATAAAATCAATACGGTGCTGTTACCAAAAAAACAACCATAACAATGACCAGTTTTAAACAAAATCAACAAACTCAAATATTTTTATTGTATTATAATGGTTTTCATTTTACCTGAAAGTAACATTAACGCGCGTCTGGCCTATACATTTTTAAATCTGGTTTCTTTGATGAGTTCATTTTTATTAAAGTCATGAGGGGATACAACCGATATTAAGATATACATTATATTCAAAAAGGGAAAATATGAGAGATAAATATCTATTTAATATTTTTGCATATCTATACAGTAGACATGTATTTTTTTTTATGTGTGTTGCTTCTCCGAAATGAAATTGAAACAATAGAGTTGTGTGTCGTGTTTTAGAAATTACGTTACACTATCGTCAACAGAATTTCCGTGTATAATAACCAATCAAATTTATCAAGAATTCTGCATAGCGAAACTTGCAATTAAACTCACCAAAAGGTAAACAAAGACGTTCGTTTCTATAGGCAACAATACATCTAGTTTTAGATGGACACGTGTTTGGCCAGCAAGCATCATTATCCTGTCGAATGTAAATGATCTGGTTACAGTATTACAAGATAATAAAACATTCCATTTAAAATCATTTACTTTTTAGAATGCAGGCTGACTACTAAAACAAACCCGATAAAGTATTCGTCAAGCAGCTACGAGTATCTGCAACTTGTATTTCTTACTATCAGAACAATAGGCGAAAGTTACAACCCGTCAAAATTACTCTTTTTACTATAAAAGATGCGCATTTTGTATCTGCAATGATGCTCGGAGTCAACCTATTTGAACACGGAAAATCTTATAAAACTGTCGAGGAGCTGATCATACTAAAAAGGACCTGAGGTATAGTTAAAACAGCGCAAGGTATAAAAACATTGCATGAGCATGATGAGGGGATTACTTCCTTGATTCAGAATAGTTTCCAAATCATCGTGTGGGTTGTACTGTTAAAACCTTTTCAAGTGACACCATCCCATACCTATCTGAGGCATGTCACCTCTCCCTATATATCTTTTGAAATAATTCAGTTCATATATCCATGCATACAGAAGGAGAGGCAAAATATAGCAAATGGACATTCACACTCAAAAGTCAAAAATGAACTGACAACGCCATGGCAACAAAAAAAGACCAAAAGACAAACAACTGTACATAGACTCAAGCAACTGAGACTGAGCAACACGAACCAAACCATAAATAAGGGGTCATCTCAGATGCTCCGGAAGGACAGGACCCATATTATTATATGTTACAAGTCCATAAAAACTGTTCAATTGATATGATATAATGTTACACTTTTACATGTTTTAAACCAATGATCAAGATGTCTTTGTACTATGTGACAACAGTTTATTTATAGCTAGATAATGAATTGTCAATGGAGTTTTTTTTCTAACTGAAAGCATTTCACCAATTAAAAATTCGCAGACCAAAAAATGCAACGAAATGAAACGGATAGAAAATGATATATATCAAGATAAAAATAAATGAAAGGCAAAAGCTACCAAACGGACACTTTAACTCATAAGTTAAAGATAATCTGACAATGACATGGCAAAAAAAAAAATCCGAAAGACAAACAACGGTAAACAACATAGAAAACTAAAGACTCAGCAAAACAAACCACGCCGAAAATTGGGGTAATAACCGATGTTATATCAAAATATATTTTAGATTAAAATAAATACTCAATCTGTAACGGACACTATAATTTAACGACTTGGAAATGAATGAAACAATGATAGGTTGAAGAAACAATGATAGGTTGAAAAAAACAAAGTTTAATGATATAGTTCAAGTATCAAAGGTTTTCCTTCCAAGTTACATGAAATCAAGGATATAATTCATAACAACGAATTAACTCAAGCTTTGCAAAAACTGTAATTTGAGTTTTATAAGAACAACTTTTTAAAATATTTTTAAAAAAGCATGGACGATTCAGAAACTAGTGTAAGGTCTCAACATGTCAATGTGACTTATTCGATGACAAACCTTGTTAGTGATAAATTTTGAAAACCGATTTACAGTTGATGTCATTTTTTGATAGACTGCTGAAATAAATAAACGGAAAGCAACATGACGAAATAAACAACTAACGAATTTTTAAATTTGTTAAAAACTCAACGTGATGAAGCTTAGCATATGGTATGAACACTTGAAGACCGTATGTTGACCTCTAAATAACGTGTGATTTTTCCGTTGCTTGGTTGTTATTCCATTGACCTAACTTACTTTTGTCCATTCTGAGATATTTGTGAAATATATTCCATTTTTATTTATAAGTTCTTGGTCAGAATAGGTAACATCTAATAATTCACAATAAGTCCTCTCCTTGTGAAAATTCACGGCGTTACAATCCGTATACATCATACAATCTTTGACGCACCCTTTTGGACCAATCATTTCACTGGCTTTTATCACGTGTGTATTTAACACTTTGTTCTTTTGGTAAACGCCACCAGTGACATTAACAATTTTCGCCATTAAAGCCAAATTAAAATTAAATAGTAAGATATAACAAAATGTTATTAGTTTCAAAATCATTCCAATTTTATTGTTAACTCTCACTTTTTTTCAGAATGTAAACTATGTGTCGTAGAAACTTTAGAATGAGCTTTAACGAAAAATATATATTTAATTTGGTTTTGAAAAATTATCACACATTCCTTATCATAAACTTTTAATTAACTACACCTCCGTGTGTTTCAAATTAAATGCTTTCCTGATTTTAAACAGAAAGCGTGAATGTTTCAGTGATTACTAATTTACTGGTTTTGTCAATGTTTAATTCTTAGCACTTGATACATGCAAAAATGCAACTGCTTATGTAACCAGGAACATTTTAGTAAATAAATGATTAAATGAACTAAGTGATGTTAATCGATTCGCATATCATAATTTTCTAATTTCAATTTTAATAAGAACCTATAAAGCATATAGAAACATCAACTTTTCTATCAATCTGTTCTTCAAATAGATTTTTTCATAGCGAGAAAATGTTCACACTTCCCTTTTCTGTTACATGTAAACATGAAGATTTAAATGAAACATAAGCTGCTTTTGATTATAAACGAATGGTAAATATTGGTTAAAGTGTACCATAAATACAAATTAATTTGATTATAAATGCATACATTGCAGTTTTCAAATTTACTGTAAATGCTCTTTTGTGTTCTATCCGGAACTATTCAATTTATATTGAAAAATTATCGTTGATGCTTTTCATCTGGCTAAAAACGAGTTTTAAATTCGATTGCACAATTACTTATTTAGTTTATAGTCTTCGTTTTTATTCGTTCATTTTCTTAGTGATGATTTTTGTTTATTTTGTGTTTTGTGTATTATGTTTTGTGTGCATTTCTGTTAAATTCCGAAACAGAATGTAAAAAAAAAATCGTGCTGGTCATGTACCGAGAAGGGTTCATATGTATATGTTCCCACAGAGAGGGTTTATTTGGTTTTATATCATTAACATTCTTACCATCAAATAGTTTCAACAACATGGCGCCGACATCTGGGCGGTAAAAAAAATGTGGTTTGCGTTCTTTTATAGGGTCTCTAAAACATCATAAAATTTAATGAGCATAGGATTTCCCGCAAATTTGTTTTTGATAAGCGTACAAAAAAATTGTATTGCTGATTACCGAAAAGAATGGTAATAGAAAAATATGAAATGCAACAATAATTTTGAATCTCATCAGGACGCATCTATCTCATACTAACAATTTATTACGATATCGTCCTAGTATTAATGTTTGACGACCAGCAACATCAATATCATCATCAACGATTTCACCGAAACACCTATACAACAAATAATATAAGGAAATATAAGAAACTTATTCAAAAATATATTTTTTTAGTAATACAACGTTTTCCGATTATAAGATTCTTCTGCAATCTTGAGCCCAGTCATTACACATCATATGGAAAGAGCATAGTGTTTTACGGGATCTGACAATGATTTTGTTTTTGCATGTGTAATATCAATTTACCGTAAAATCAAGATGTCAGTTTCATTAAACAGTGTAATGGTTGCTGCCCAAGATGCGCATTTCGCATCATTATTTTCATTTTGATAAAGCTTGAGATTAAAAAATCAATAAAGCTAAAATCGAATGCCCGTACTTAAGGACTGACATTACCAGAAAGAACAAAACGCAAAGACAAACCGGTAAACAAGTACAGATCCATGTTGGTTAGTTATTTCCTACATTTGCAATTTTTAAAACAATAAACTTTAATAATAGCCAAAATTTATTTATAAGGAAAAAAAGTTGGTTATTTGATACTAAAGAATGTTATCGCGAATGTATCATGTGTATGAAACTATGGAAGATTACTCTATCTGATTGAAATTACAATAGAAACTGTCTCCCCAGTATGATTTTAATCAAATACTTGTTATCAATTTAATTAAAGAAAATGTTTTGTTTCTTTTTGTGAAAATATAAATTGTGTGTATGTACATTTTTTTTCAGAAGCAATCAACACAAACATCATACTATCTACATCTCTAGCATAAGTATTTATGTATATAACTATGATTACAAACAGTCAATAAAAAGCTCATGAAATGTACACATTCAGCTTCAAACAAAAAAGAAGAACAAGATAGCGTTAACATATCACCAAAGCATAAACGCAGTTCATAAAGCATGATAGTGCTATAAGACACATTTTCTACACCATATTAGAGCTAAAAATCATTTTGAGTTATTTTTTTTTTATTCATAAATAAAGCGTACATGGTGCATACAGTGTTATCTATTGTTTGTTAGAATTCAATGCTGAACTGTTTTCAATCCCAACGTAACAGTTTAATAAAGTCAAAGATTTGTACTTTTTGACATTATGTGTACACACAAATCTGTTGTTGAAAACCACATATTAACCATCACCATATACCCTATTTATCATCTTTGGTTAGAGATCTTGAATTATTCATTCATACCTCCTTTTTTCCGGGGGGAGGGGGGAGGTTTATATTAACACTGTTTTTATTCTTTATTCTTTTTGTTGTAATAAGCTAACATTTTATCATGTTATAAGGATGGGACAGGATGAGAGAAGAAGGGGTCTGTTGATAAGGTTACGTTTCTTACAAAGGGTTGTTATGGTGATTTTCTTTTAAATTTGACAGTTTCCGGGATCGCTTATCTAAGATTTATGTAGCCTTTTTAATGACACAGTGTGAAAAAAAATGTCGATAATTGTGATTTAAGATTGCTACGCAGTTAATTAACCTATATAATGATTTGTATGTTCATTTATATCACCATGATGACATACAGATAATTTAAACTAGCAACTTATCTGGCCTAACTTTGCAAAGTTGAAATAACATTCCTGTTTGTACCAATAAATAAACAAAAAGCAGAATAAACCCTGGAAAGCAGAAACTGAAAAAAAATGTTTTGTAGTAAAAGTAAGACAGAAAAAAAAACCAAATACATACCACACAAAAGAAACTGCAAAATTAAGACATCCATATCCATACTATTCCGTGTGAGCCAATGTTCCGTGTTGAAGGTCATACTTTGACCTATAACTGTTAATTTTTTATACAGTGTGACTTGGATTAAGAGTTATCTGATTGGCACTCATACCACATCTTTTTATATGGTATTTCAAATCCTGAAAATCATTGAAGTATTATTTATATTCATATATTTGTTCGGTGCTATCATTTTTTTTTATTTCTATAGTGTTAAGTTAGAATTCGATGTATGCTACACCTTTCTCGAGCTCATTATTTTAATGTGGTCATGCTTCAGTTTTCTACCTCTGTTTTGTGATGCTTAGGTCAGATGTTACTAGTCCAACCACTGACTTCACCTCACCAATTAGCTGAGTCAAATTATTTTCTACCGAGTCGAGCCTAGATGACAAATTAGTTACCACAGTATTTATTTCCATCTAATTATTTTGAGATCTGCGAAATCTTCTTTAGTGGCCATGTCATAGGTGGTTCACTAGACACCATGTTATTAATTTATCAGGGGGCCGAGTGGTCTAAGTAGTTACTACTGTAATCACTAGCCAGTCAACACTGGGGTTGTGAGTTCGAACCCCGCTCGTGCGGTAGTACTCGACTCCAATCTTAATTGACTAGGATTGTCAGTTTTTCTATGGAAGCCCGATAGTTTTCTCCGAGTACTCCGGCTTTCTTTACCAATAAAAACTGGCCGCCATGAAATAGCCCAAAAGCGGTGCTTAAAAGTGGCTTTAAAACACAAAACAAAAATAAGAAATCAAAATATTAATCAATCAATCAATCAATCATCACCTTCAGTTTTTAGTAGTTAAAAACCAACGTAACTATTTATGTGCGCTCTATTCAACCATTATTACATTGTTTTAGACAGTACATTTAATATTTTTAGAAGGATGTATTACTATTTTTCAACTCAGAATTTTCATGAGCAACGCCATGACAGGGGCGATACCTATTCTTTTTTGTTTGTTATTTGTTCAATGTTTGTATAGGTGCTAGATTTAAAAAAGAAATTTGGCCAGGAGCATTACTGAGAAGACATTTAGTTGTTTAAAAGCGTATCTTGCATGAATGTGTTAAATCCTATATAGTCATAACATTCGTTTACTGTTTCAAGTTCATTGAATGCATCTCAGGGACGAGACCAATGAAACAAAAAATTAAATCATTGAGATGTACAAAGTCAGTTTACCGAAATAAAATATGTAACAATCAAACTGTGACCAGAGAAAAAATGATATTTAAGTCACGGGCATTGCAACAGGTTACCTATAAACCCCATAAAGAGTAGTTTCAAGGGTTTGTTTTGTCTCTTCTGTAACGCTTGGCGGATTGCGAGACAAAGAGATTACCATTCGCCGGCGTCATAAGCTATTTTTATAAAGCTTTATATTTCAGATGTAACAATGTCTGGATGTGTCATACATTGTATGCAGATGCCTTATGTTACAACATTTCCGGTTGTCAAATGTCCATTGTCCTTGACCCCAATTTCAGGGTTCAGTAACTACTTGAAAAAAAACATTAAAGGTTTCTTGTAATATAAAATATCAACTTATTTTGAGTAATAGGATAACTATATTTGGTATATGCAATCCTTGAATGTTATAACAAAAGTAAAATAACAAAAATACTGAACTCCGAGGAAAATTCTGAACGGAAAATCCCTAAGTAAATGGCAAAATCAAACGCTCAAACACATCAAACGAATGGATAACAACTGTCGTATTCCTGACTTGTATTAAATCTGGTTTTATAGCTAGCTAAACCTCTCACTTGTATGACAGTCGCATAAAATTTTACGTTTAAAAAGATTACGTTTTCATGGTCAAATCCATATCGCAAATACTATCACTACATGGCAACTATATTTGGTATATGGGAATGTGAACGTGACTGACGGCAAGTTTCATCTGACCTTAACCTTTATTATGGTTCATTTGACAATCTTTAGTTGTTGTTGTTGTTTGGTCTATTTCTCATATATTTTGAGCAAGATTGCCAAAATATTTGGTGTATGGAACTATTAAAGGTGTACATAATTGTCTGGCAGGTTGAATCTGACCTTGACCTCATTGTCATTGTTCTATGGTCAACGTTAAGTTTTTGTGGATTTTTAAGTTACTATAAATATAATGTTATCGGATATTTTAAAGGGAATAATTATAAGGTTTACATGTTTGATTGTCACTATTCATCTGACCTTGACCTCATGTTCATAGGATAATATTATCTTTTCAGGGATATGGCTGTTTTTTCCGAAACTTTAAACCATAGGTCAACTTCAAATGGTGAATGGAACGAGTGAATGCTTTACATGTTAGATGGCAGAGTTCGTCTGACCTTGACCTTATTTTTCTTTGGTTTATTGGTCCAAATTCAGATTTCGTAATAAATTCTGTCTCTCAGATGCTATAAGCATATTGCTATCTTAATTTGTTGTATGGTATGATTGCACAATATATATGTTTATCTGACCTCATTGACATGGTTCATTTGGCAATTTTAGTTAATGTGATACTTTTATTAAAACGTTCATATTACTTACTTTCAACATAAATTCAATCATAAGTAGAGTAGGTGAGACATTCCAGCGTGTGCACACTTGTATTTTATAAAGAGCTTGTTTCGTGTACAAGTGGAGTAATCTAATTGGATATCCACGTAAACAGTCCATTCAAGCAATAATTATTCTGTATCATATATTAAAACCTCATCAAAGATACCAGGATTTTAATTTTGCGCACCAGACGGGAGTTTGATTCATTAGTGAAGCTCGAATACACAATGAAAAGGTTACATCAAGTACAAAGGGAAAAAACGTAGTGGACCCACAATTCCGAAAGGTTTTGCTAAATACATCTTAGTTGATCTATTTCTGAATCAGGAGTGCTGACTGGGCTGGTGAGTAAAAAGTAAAACAACAAAAATACCGAACTCCGAGGGGAATTCAAAACTAAAAGTCTCTAATCAAATCGCAAAATCAAAATCTCAGACACATTTAAAGAATGGATAATAACTGTCATATTCCTGACTTGGTACTGGCCTTTTATTATGTAGAAAATGGTAGATTGAACTTGGTTTTATAGCTACATTTTTAGATAAACCTCTCACTTGTATGACAGTCGCATAAAGTTCCTGACAAAATTATACTGACTACAATATGTGAACAAAACACAAAGACATAGTAGGTAAAAGTGTCAAAAAAGGGTAACAGTAGTCAACATTTTTATGATATTATACCTATTTGTGTGGCCTTATAACATGTATAACATGTATAATATGATTACATGATACTTATAGTTGTTTACAAAATACTTTATAGCTTTACAGTTTTTAAATCACTGGAACAATCATAGATACTAACGGAATGATTAGAACTTTCTATTTTATTTACATAACGATTCCAGAATAATCAAAATAAAAGATGCGTAAATTAAACGTCTACAATGTTCTAGAAGTTTCCGTTCTACACTTTTCTAGGAGTTTCCTTTCATCAGTGTTCAAGAAGTTTCCGTGACAACTATATATACAGATACCGAAATTACGGATGAGACATTAACATTCTTGTATTCTCAGAAGTTCTCTCAGTTGGATTGACAATATTTTTTTACGTTAACTAAAACAAACTAGATTGTGACCTATTGGACGTAATACTCTGTTTGGATTCCCGCGAGGAATTCCGGATAAAGAAAAGACAAAAGATCGGACATATACATTGTGACAGTTACGTTGGCATTTCTATTTGTGTAATACTTCTTGTAAACTTGTGTATAATAAATCTTGTTAAATTTTATTATTGATTTGTGTCTTCAGTTGGCTACAATTTAAGGGTGATTTCTGGCCGTAACATACATTGTGTTATAATCTCATTCACTATAAAAACAAACGGGATGTATAAGTACCGAGCCACGTCAAACACTATAACAAGTAATTTAGATGATAAACAAGGTCATTACCTAAAATCTATACTTCAAGACCATTGTGTATGATTTGTGAAGTTGAAACGAAATATTTATCAACAAGATCTTGGTTTCATCCTTTGAACTTTTTAAGAAAAGGGACAAGACGTTCTTTGACATAAACTTGTTTCATCAAGTTTTTGCTCAGACACTTGTGACGTTTTACAAAATCTGAATAGCAGCTGCAAGCTCTTGGATACCGAATGAGTTGGTAAATCTATATTCCATATGCAGGTGAAGTTGGTATATCGCTGTTAATGTGGAGGAAATTAAAATCGTCTCGTTTGTAATAGATGCTGGTACTGAGATGACAGCTTGTGTCAAATTCAAGGTATAAGTCTAAAAATGAGACAGAGGAAGCCGTGTCTGTTGTTTCTTTAATTTCTAGTTCTGGAGGATATATTAATGGAACCAAATCGGAAAAGTTTAGATTGTTAATGGTAAGAACATCATCAATATATCTAAATGTGAAATTAAATGATATGGCTTCTTTGATCTTCTGATTTTTGACAAATGTCTGAAGGAACTCAGACTCATATGAAAATATGAAGAGGTCGACAAGGAGAGGTGCACAGTTCGTTTCAATAGGCATGTCGATAATTGGTTGAAAAAGTCTACCCCCAAATTCAACAAATATGTTGTCAATAAGAAACTCCAGCAAACCGATAACTTGTTCCTCTGTGTAGTATGTTTTACCTTTTTGTTCACTATTAGCAAAATATGCCGTATTGTATCCCAAAGTAATAAATTTTTAGCGTATGCTACCATTTTTATATTGAAACGCTTTATGGATGATTCGTTTTAGCATGTTTAGGCGATTTTTCAATTTCAAATGTGGAATGGTGGTATACAGGGTTAAAAAAATCAAAAGTTTTGATAAAACTAATTTCAGAGGAAGATCGAGATTTAAAATTATCCAGAAGTTCTTTAGAGGTTTTTTTATAACCCACATATGATTAATACCACTACGCTAGTTAACAGTTTCATAGTATTTCTGAAGACTCTCTTTCACTGTGGACAGATTTTTTTTTAATCTAATGGACAATTCTTTCGTCGAACATGCAGATGAGCCGGCAATGTACAGTTGTTTGTACGGAATTGCGTGGAACTTAGGTATCGAATACAAACAAAGTAAATCCTCCGATTTGCTGTTCAATGTAATGTTCAATGAAGCCATGAAAGACTTATGATTCGCCAAAATATCATCCTTATAATTTTAGATGTTACCTCCTTGTGCTGTAGAACGTTGCTGATGCTGATTGTATCAATTCCTTTATTGATAAACTTAACAGGAAGGACTTTCCTCTTTTAATTATGATCTTACTGGTTTAAAAAAAAACTGAAAAGAGCTACATCACAAATAATACTGGCCAGTCTGTATATTGGAGAAAATATATTTATGCATCCTTTGTCAATTGCATAATCTCTGAAATATTTTTCGAAAATTAACAAGCAGCGAAAAAATAATAGTTCTAATGTAATGTAATCCTATTGGTTGATGAAGATGTGAAAGAAGGTCTTCAAAGCCCCCAAAGGGCGATCTAGATTTGGAAGACTTATTTACATTAGGCCAATAGTAATGTTTTAGCTGATGACTACGCTGGTGTCTTAAAGTAGTATTTAATAAGCTCATTACATTAACACCACCGCAGGCTGGGCTTCACAAATTTCCTACTCTTCTGATGTTATCATTGCAACCATATGGCATTGCAGTACATGATGTCTTTATTCAGAAATTTTCTCTATCATTTCAGAAAGGAGTACTTAGTAGTACTTAGTAAACCTCCACAAGCAGTAGCATCGACCTAGTGGTTGTAAAACAAAAATCATCAAAGATATCATGATAATAATTTTGTAAGCCAGACGAGCGATACGTCTACAAAAGACAATTCAAACACATATTTAAGAATATATATGTTTGCAAATAAATAAGGATATTACTTTAACATGTTTAATGAGCACAATATGTCGCAGTTAAATTCGAATGTCAATTCAAAGAGATTTCATAGTTACGGTAACCCTTTGCTTTAAGTGAAGAGTGGCGAGTGTCTTTGTATGTTATAGACAACCCAAAAAATAAATATGATCCAAAATTGAATATGAGGTGGTCACATGGTATGGCTTTATTCTATCGTGTATTATGTTAAGTTATTGACATAAAGACGAACAGATAAAAAGATGGAAATAACAGTACTACTTGTTCCAACAAGTGTGAAGGAGACGACAAGAGGAAAAAGATTCATGTTATTGTTGTATATAAAGATTTGTTGAAAGTATAAGTTCTAATTCATAAAAAGCAGAAACTGTTTCGCAGAGTTTCCAGTTGTCCATGTGTATCCACAACATCAAACTGGAACCAATAGTTTTTTTGGGTAGATATTCGTTACTGACATCTTTTGGATAGAAATGATGACTCCAGTAAGGCAAATTCAATTTAAGCTCAATTCATAGATAATATGAATCACTCATCTTCTATTGTAAGTTCAAGTTTGCATGACGTTGTTATCATTTCCGTTTATAAAGTTCACTTTTCTGTATATGTTATTTTGACCATAACGTTGCAACGTATTGAAACATCCCAGGCTTTAATATTTTTAGGTTTGGACGTTCTTGTTGAAGGTGTACGTGTAATATAGCGCGTCGGATGCACGAAATTTATAAGTGTCAATTTCATTATATAAATGTGAAATATGTAAAAAACGTATTTACACTAGGCATTGAGAGGACATTTAATATCGGGAAATGTCTTTAATATGAAACAAGCAAATGAAAAAAAGTTATATATATCAAGTACTTTTCTGTCATGGAAATGACATAAATTACAATAACGATTTCTAATATGCAACATTTGAAACGTTTCGTTTCTATGTACTTTATGGATTATAAGTGTCCAATGTGTATTCCTTCGATGTACAAATGCTGCCATCTGACATTTTATCAATATCTTTACTCTAACAGTCTTTAATATTTTCATAACACGATGGGTGCCACATGTAAGACAGTATCTGCGTATCTTTCCGGAGCACCTGAAATAACTCCCCTATTTTAGTTTGATTTATGTTGATCAGTCGTCAGTTTTAGATATAATGTTTTGTATACTTGTGTTTGTCTTTTCATCATTTTTACTCATGAATTAAGATTGTCCCTTTAGTATTGTTCGCCCCTTTTTTTACATTTGAAGCTTTAGAAAACAGTTTGTCAGCAGTCATTTCTAATAGCTTGGTATATGACAAAAAAAAACATTAACTCAAAGCCATAAACTCACTAAAATGGACAAATGAGAAGTTTAGTTATCAGTAAACGTTAAATATAGACTCCATGGTGTGCTGACAGTTTTTGTTTTGATCGGTAATAAAAGCTATGGTGTGATGGTTATTTCTAATATAAACAAACAAATATACATGCATGATATACTAACTGATTCAGTTAAAATGGTTCAGCACTATTGGCTATTTCGTGGCGGTCAGTTTGATTGGTGAAGAAAGCCGGAGTGCCAGGAGAGAACCACCGAGCATCGGTTGGAAAAAACTCCAATGAATAAGTTGCAAGGTTTTCATTAGCCGATCTAACCAGGACGTTTAGCGTATGGCTATACTGAAACAATACTGAATATTTTCCATCTAAAGAGTGATATGAGCACTAATTATCCAAATTAAAGGGATACATTAATCAACTGAACCTGACAACAAACTCACAACTAAATATTATGTATCAAATCAACAATAACAACATACTGTAAATTCAGAAATTATTGCGAGGTTTTTATTTGCATATAATGCGACTGGGTGAAGATCGCATCAATGAGAACTCGCATTCTGATATGTAATGCCTATAAGTGTGTGCAGATTTTTCTGAAATCTCAATTATAAATGCAGGCAATAATGTCTGAGTTTATACTATACAAAAGCTTAAGAAATTAATTATTTTAACGTAAAAATTGACATACAAAAATAAATTAGAAGAATAATGACCACTGCAGATTGTTGTCATAGTTCGTTTATTGTTTTTCAAGCTGACACAGAGGATAAACAGTCAAACCATTAAAATAATCGAAATCATGTTATTTGTCAATATAAGGCAATAAATACGTGTAAAAACCCTTAAGTCGAGAAAAAGTCCAATACCTGGAAATACATGTATAAAAAATAAAAAATATTATGTCAGTCTACTAAAAATTTTCGTAAGAAAACGAATTTCATACATTTTAGTCCTTTTAAAATAAGAAGATGTGGTATGAATGCCAATAAAACAAACATCCACCTGAGTTTTTTCTCATATGCTGTGTATTATCGTTAAGCCTCTGTTGTATAATAGTACTGTTTATAACTGTACAGAAAAACCTTTCTACTATCGAATATGAATATCTTTTTACAAACGCAATGCTCTTTTTGATTTTCTGTTCCCAGAAATTTTTATTATACTTTTAAATAACATAAAATTTTTTTAACTTTCTGATAAAAAGTAAGTGACAGTTTATATGCTTCATCACATTTAAACAAGAAAACATCCACAAAATCACAGAGTTATAGTGAGATTATGAACTGATAGAAGAGGGGCGAAAGATACCAAAGGGACATTCAAACTCACAAGTCGAAAACAAACTGACAACACCATTGCTAAAACAGATAAACAAAAATACACAAAACACAACATTGAAATTGAAAGACTGAACAACATTGAGGGGAAAATAAACTCATTCAACAATACCTAGTGGTTAAAAAACAATAGATGTCATATGGTTATGACTGTCGTTGGATTCATAGTTGCATTACGTACGTATGCCACATATCTTCGTTTTTTTCAAATATAAAGAAATAAATATTGAAAGTCAGTCCATTTGCAGTTTATTGTGCCTTTTGTGCCGTTAAACTCTTTTTCCATTTACAAATAACGATCTCTGACAATAGGCCGACTTGATGTTCTTTTAAAATTGTTCTTTTTACAAAATCAAAGGCTCATTTTACTTGTTCCAAGTTATTTTACGTTTTTAGAATTCATTATTTCAATACTAATGTCGATATGAAAATGCGTATAAATATTAACAGATTAAGCTATCCTATAGAAATGATAGACAATGCTAAGTTCATATGACAAAAAAAACCCAAACATATATGTATAGCATTATTAAATATTTTGCATACATATATATATATATATATATATATAGGAGACCAAATGAGTGAAAAGGTATATTTTAACGAAACGCATTTGACTAGCAGGTCGAACAACTGATGTTCTTAAACCCTGCTTACTGCCATTGGCGATTGCCAAATAAACGGATCACAAGATGTAAGAAAATAGATCTTATTATTAATTTATTACCAAACAGAAAACAATAAACTTGCAGAAAAGATGGTATACCGCAAACATGAGATGCAAAAATTTGTACACCATATCCGGATTTCGACAATTAATGTCTCTTCAGTGATGTTAGGAATCGAAACGGTATTTGGAAGGCCATATAATTTACCTCAATTTAGGATAGACTCTTGACTTTTGAAAGAGTCAAAATAGGATGAACGGATCATATAAACCCGAAGGCAAATATAATACAAGCCCAAACGAAAAAATAAAAACAAGTCTAAATTGAAAACAACGTTCAAACCTATGATTGCGTTGGATTTTTTATATATTTAGTAGTGCCTATAAAATTGTCTCGTAAATATCAGCACTGAATCCTTTGTATTGTATTGAGTAATCAGTTGTCATAGTGATGACGATGACATTTCCGGTCGTGAAAACGTCCGGAGGTACTTCTGCTGTATTAAAACTACCCAAAATGTTATCTTCACTTTCAACACCATCGTAAACCTATAACAAAGGATGAAAACGAGCATTAAAAAAAACAAATAAGTCAAGCTAGATAATTTCTAGTATAGTATAACATGTTTGTATCATAATTCAGAAATTCTCATTAAAGTTTGGTAATAATTTAATACCTGTTTTATTAGAGGATTTTACTATTGGTTTATATTAAATTCAGTTGAAATACTGTTTTACAGAACGATTTAGTCTAAATGATATGAATTCAACCTGAATTGTAGTCGGTTTTTTTCACATTTTTTTTTCTTGTCGCGACAAAATTCTCACGTGATGACTTTTATGTTAGGTCTAGTTTTTTGAAATAATTTATCATTGTATCAACAGTTCGGTCTAAGCTAGAAACAATAAATAGATAGTCCATAAGTTGCAATGTTGATAGCCTGCATAATGTCAACTCGAATGTATGCTTCAAATTATTCATTATGTTTGAACAGATGTTTATTGTTATTAACATATTAACGATTGCTTTCTCATATCTGATTATAAGTTTAAAATTTATTCTATGAAGGAATGAATGAATTACCTTAACATAATCACAACAACTTTCTAATTTAAAATCGGTGAATCGTAAGGCGACAATGTTACCAATTCCAACTGCAATTTTCCAAGTCATGTGCATGTTGACAGCATACTCCACTGGAAAGCCTGGTGATGTAAGTCTTTGCCGAAATATTTCTTAAAGTAATTTACAAAAATAGATGTTTATCCATTTTTTTTAATCCAATTTGTTTTAGATAAATTGTTCTTTTTCGAAACTAAAAATGTTCTGAATTGACATGACAAAACTTAACAAGTTTGCTTGATTTTTTTAAAAGCAGGGTTTGGAAATGGTTATCTATTAAATCAGTGAATTTATGTACATTTGCAAAGGAAGAAGTAAAAAGCCACACACATTATACGTCCTTGTGATTGTTTGACAGATGGAATCATTTAAAATATTTGGCGATAAAAAAACAACCAAATATAAACAAGTCGAGAAAAAAAACACAACAATGAAAACTAAAGACCATCACAAAACCAACCGAAAACTTGGGGTAATCTCAGGTGACCTGGAAGGGTAAGCAGATCCTGTTCCACATGTAGCACCCGTCGTGTAGTCTATAAAAGTACAAATTTGGGGATAAGTCATATTCAGTAGGTCACATTCGGACGCACTTAATTTATTCAGTGTTATTTGCATTTTGTACATAGATTACATTCATTGAAATTTTTAGACATAAGTATAGAGAACGAGTTCGACAATACATACAGAGCTAGAAAGACACATAATTGCTATAATTGCTTACATTGACTTCATTTCAACTTTGGTGGATAGTTGTCTCATTGGCAATCATACCACATTTTCTTATTTTTATATCACTGTCCAAAATCGGAAATTTAACAATATGGAACAAGATACTCGTATTTTGTGCTGTTGGTTGTTGCATAGGTTTTCCCGAATGAACCTGATATACACATGTAGAAAAAGACAATTATTGCTGTCATAATTATATGTATCGAAAGTCAGTTCGTTTGGATAAATTACTGTAGTATAATTAGAGAATTCTTTACTATTTAAAGCAAATATTTGAACAAGAAAACTGATAAAAGGCAGAGGATAGAAAAGGTAAAAAATGGCAACCTCCCCCCCCCCCCCCCCTCCCCCCCAAAAAAAACCCTAACCCAAATAACGGTCTACAAAACACTACATCGAAAAGTGCAAGTGATATCAGATTGTTCTATGAAATAGAATTTACATGAACATTTACACAGTTTGGCAATACACTGTGATTCATATGCATCATACGATTGTGAGATAATGTAGTGTAGAGAATCAAAATTCCATATAAATTAATCAAACTGAACTGAAGTACCATGCAAAAATAATCAATTCCATTATTTGTATAAGCTTATTACAAAACTTTATGATAAGTTCCATCATTTAAGTAATGGAACTAGTTAAAAATATATGAGGATTAGATGAGGACAATTTACTACCAACCGAGATTATTTGACGGAATTTCTGTGAGGACAATACATATTAAGTACCTTCAAAAATTCAGAGTAGGTCATAATGTGAGATGCAGTTATGAGAAAATAAAACATTTTAGTCTCAAAATTTGAGATCTCTGGATTTGATTAGTATTATCCCACTGTAACTATGAAAATTACGTTCGTGTATTGGAAAAAAATCCTAAAAAGGATAGAACTGAAGATAGGAAGATAATATGCAACCCAGATACTGTAACATAATTAACAGAACTTTGCCTTATGCATGTCATGAATATAAAAAATTTTCAAAATACTCTAATATAGTATTTTAGTTTTCTAGTTTACGATTTCAAGACAATGTCAATTAATATTTAAATATATAGTATCATATGCAAACGTTCCAATCAATTTAAAAAATGAATACTGAAGAAAGGAAGATAATATGCAACCCAGATACTGTAACATAATTAACAGAACTTTGCTTTATGCACGTCATGAATATAAATAATTCTCAAAATACTCTAATATAGTATTTTAGTTTTCTATTTTAAGATTTCAAGACAATGTCAATTAATATTTAAATATATAGTATCATATTCAAACGTTCCAATCAATTTTAAAAAATTAATACTTTAAATGAAATATGTAAAACTAGTTTGTTATTGTATATTTTTTTTTAACATGTTAAATACATTCAGGATATTACTACTTTGTTAAGTTTGATTTTCATTTGAAGTAGACGCATATTGGAAATTAAGCAGAGCAACATTGAGAAAAGAAAACAAACTAATGCAACGTGTATCAATAAATCATCTTTCTGAAAGTTTCGCAATCAAAATGTTTTACTACTTGGCTTAAGAAGGCATACCTTAGTTAAAGGACTCTAAAAAAAGAATGTATGTGTGATAGTCAGCTTCATAAATGCTTTTAAACTCTCATTTAGAACAGAAATATAAGGCTATTCGTGTTTCTTAGAAGAGTAAAACACTATAGTTTCATTATTATTTGTGGGGAATTTATTTTCGTGGATCTCGTGGATATAGGACAACGTGTTTAAAAAAGAATTAATTTCCTATCAATTAGCTATAAAACCAGGTTTAACCCACTATTTTATACATAAGAAAATGTCTGTACTAAGTCAGGAATATGACAGTTGTTTTCCATTAGTTTGATGTGTTTGAGTTTTTGATTTTGTCATTAGTTAAGGGACTTTCCGTTTTGAATTCTCCATGGAGTTCGCTATTATTGTAATTTTACTTTTTGTTTGCTAAATTTGTATGTCAAATATCCATGAAAATACATGTTTTCCTCAATCCACAAAAAGTGGTAGCCACGAATATGAATGAATTCACAGTATATATTTAAAAAATATTTAACACAAATGGGCCAGTGAATTTAAAAAGATATTTTCCTTATCCTAAGTCTACCCCCTTAACCAACCCATAGTTTCACCTTTTTCTTTGAAAAGTGCCCATACAAATGGCATGTGAATCTATATTGATCACGAGATGTTAGGCTAATTGTTAAGGAGAAAAAGACTTTGCTTTCCAGATTAATCTTGATCAAATGCATTTAGTAAGCAAGATAGCTATTCATGAAAACAAGGTGAGTACGACTTGTCATATGTTAGGCAGACATACACTGCTGGTAACAATTAACTTATAAAATGCTGCTAACCTGTATCCATAGAAAAAAAAACTTGCAGTAAGGTGAGAGTTTATTGTTTTGAAGGCCTCACTGTGACTTTGAGATGAAGAACAGCAATATAAGCTCTATTATTTGCTTTATGTGTGTGTTCTGCTGTGCATGTACTGATTGTGTGTCATGGGTGGATACCGCATATCCTTTTTTTTCTACTATAGTCCTGTAAATCTTATTTGACGGAGAGGAAAACCCGTCGACGTTATATGACATGTTAGATGACAATATACTTGTAACTTTCAACCGGCATACAAAATATCGTTTACCAGTGTATTTGGCATCGCCATGAACCTGAAAATTGTGTGAAAGACTTATGGCATATGCCAAACGGATATACATGTATATACACCAAATATTGTTAACCGATCTTATACATTAATTGTTTTCAAGCATGAAATAGATAACCGTGGACTTTCAGTCCATCATCAGGGGTATAACATTAGTGGTTATAAAATGTCCAACAAAGACCAATTTATTACCAATACTAAAGACATTAGTATACAAAGCAAATGCTGGAGTTTTTAAGATTGTGGTCGTTTCAACGTGATGGTTGATAAATCGAAGTCAATGAATTTTGCAAGCATCTGCCAAGTCTTTCGCAGAGCCAAATTCAGCTAAACGAATAATTTTAGCAGATTACACTTAAAATTTCGACCAAGTTTTCTTATTTAACTCACTAACCCTGCTGAGAACCTATGACCAATTGTACTGCACCAAATGATCATTTCAAAATTAATGTTTCTTTAGGGACGCTCTGAATATTTCGAAAACTGAAACGTTATAACAATAGAAACGTTGAAATTTGATCCGGATACATCAGATTTGAGCTGGCGACATAGACTGTCTCGGAACGTCCATATTGAGACATTTCAATACACATCTTTCCAGTATAATTTTCAATATAATTTACACTAACACAGGACAATATTTGAAAACAAAAACTTGATCAGCGCTAATTTTCGAACTTGCCTCAGATATCGGTGATATTGTCCTTCGATATAAATTTCATTATAATCCTAAATGTAGGCCTGAGAACGCTTATAAATACAATTGTCCCTATTATTTATATTGCTAAGACGCATTAATCCTTTAAACATTGTTGCACGGGTGACAAACAAGTTTCATTGTTGTGCATAAGAGGGAAATCTTTGAGTGTCCTGAAAATGATGGACTGATGTCTGCATGTTCTTTGCATTATATATCTATGGGGCATGTGCGTGAATATGCAATAGTGAGTTAGCACAATGAAAGATATGCAGTGATTGGACAATCATTTATAAATTCCTCGGATAAGACCTACTGAATGAGACTTATCCCCAAATTTGTAATTTAATAATCGACACAACGGTGCCACAAGTGAGGTAGAATCTGCTTACCCTTCTGGGGCAACTGCGATCACCCCGGCTTTTGGTGGGATTCGTTTTTCTCCGTCTTTATTGTTCTGTGTTGTGTTTTATAAACAATCAAATTGAGAATGGAAACGGGGAATTTGTTAAAGAGACAACAACCCGACCAAGGAGCAGGAAACAGCTGAAGGCCGCCAATGGGTCTTCAACACAGCGAGACAATCCCGCACCCGGAGGCGGGCTTCAGCTGGCCCCTTAACAAAAATGTATACTAGTTCAATGAATTAAAAAAACATACAAGACTAACAAAGGCCAGACAGGCCCAAAAATGCGTCGGTGTTAAACATGTTTTGTAAGATCTCAACCTTCCCCCTATACCTCTAGCCAATGTAGAATAAACAAACACACAGCAAACCGCACAGTAAAACTCAGTATAAAAGAAGTCCGAGTCCGATGTCAGAAGACCTACTAGCAGTTATAGACATGCCAGCTCCAGACATTAATTAAACTGATTGAAAAGATTATGTCTTCATCATATGTAAATCAAGCACAATCCCTCCCGATAGGGGTTTAGTATCATACCAACATAAGATATATGAGAAGGACATAATCAGTATCATGCTAACAACATGTTTTAGAATACATGTGTTTAAAGGTTTGGTTAGCTTTTGAGGTGAATGTTGACATTTTTGTGCTTTGTATAGAATATTACCATAAATTATTGGATGTGAAATACCTGAACGAATAAGATGTCTCCATGTTTGTATTTGATCGATTTTTCGTTTTTTCGTATAAAAATACGAAGATGTGGTATGATTGTCAATGAGACAACGTTCCACCAGAGACCAAATGACATAGACGTTAACAACTGTAGGTCACCGTACGGCCTTTAACAATGAGCAAAACCTATACCGCATGCTATAAAAGACCCCGGAATGAAGAAGGTAAAACAATTCAAAGGAGAAAACTAACGGCCAGATTTATGTACAAAACAATGAACGAAAAACAAATATGATATACAGCAACAAACAACAACCACTAAATTACAGGCTCCTGACTTGGGACAGGCGCATACATAATGTGGCGGGGTTAAACATATTTACAAGCGCCCAAAATTTGATCGGTTTGTTTTCCACCTTTTGTATCTTCCGCCTCTCTTTTTCATTGATATTCAAATGTTTATATAGTTTTACTTAGTATACTGTTACTACTTCAGGCAGTTTAAAAAAAAAATAGGATATAAACTGTCCGAATTGGTCACCGAAAATGTGACGACTTATCATTATCAACCTGATCTTGGAACAGAACAAAGTTCTAGGAGAAGATTCCCTTGACTACACATAGTATTATCAATACTTATTGTACATTTCATGATTTAAGCATACAAGTAGTTGGAATCATATTGTGAACATTTATCAGTATTACCAAATAACATCAAATCTTGATCAGATGCTTTTCGAGATTAAAGTCTCCCACGAGCAAAATGTATCCGAAAGATCTTAAAAATATAAAGTGTCTCTGCCTAAGGTTTCAAAATCATCCCCAGTTTATTCAGTATATAAAATTTTCTCGGGGATATGCAAATTTCATATACAAATGTTTTTTCCTGTGTTCAAGAATTACCTTTTAAATTTAATCTAAGCCATACTACGTATGAAGAGGTGTTCTAAGTAAGGGATTATTTTGTTAGATTTCTTATAAACTCAAAAATACGCTTTAATCTCCATTTCTGGGATATCTTCGAATGATATATATCATGATTATCTAAAGGTTACCAAAACTATTATGACTTTACCATTAGTGTTCCATGCATCATATGACAAACTTAATCTCACGGTTGCTTTCGGCACATGACGAGCTAATGGTACTGATATATTCAAATATAGAAGCTCACTTTTATGCAGTAAATTCTTTGTTTTAAAGTCTTTTCTGTGCTTTCGTTTAAAAATTCTTAATATTTATACTCAGTTTTAGAATTCTCAATTGGTAGATCAAATAAAGTTCACATTTGATTGATTGTTCTTTTGTAACAATAGCCAACTGATATTTTAACCAGGAAAGAGCATTATTTGATGTACTGATCTTTCTTTTTGTGTAATTAGTTTAACGGTCTTATTCCGTTGCATTAAAGTATAAATAAGCGAGTTAATCTGTTTAATTGTAATCATTTCACATGATGTTTTATTTATGATTATCGATTACTTGAATTGATTATTCTGGTAAATGTAATGTTTTAATGAGTGTACATTTGACTTGTTTATCATATAGCAAAAAAATCACTATTAAAGTTATGTCATTTCAGAAAATAGATATTCTGTTCTGAATAAATAGAAAATATTTTAGACCCTCGTCTGAAATAGAACAAATAATCTAGTTGTCTTTAAGTAATGACGTTAATATATTCCATAAAAATTATGCACGACATCATAACGCCGTCTACTGCAATATAGACTTCTGATTCATAAAAATTGAATGAACTTTATATGAATACATGTATGTGCATTTTGAATTATATAATCGAGGCGTCGTTAAACCTTGCTTTAAACCAAGACGGATTCTTAGAGTTTAGGAAATGCGCAACTGTGCTTTGATGCAGTTAACTTTTCGGGGTCTATGTGGTAATTTACACAACATTGCGCTGTCATTGAAATAAGAAAGTGCATTTGTTAGTTAAAGGGAAACTTCGCAAAAAATAAAAATGAAAAATTGATATTATGTTCATTATGTATAAAAAGCACAAACTCGTAAGTATTAACGTTTTATTCTCCTAGATAAGACATCCCCATCGATTTTAAATTGAGAATATCAATTCTCTTCATGTACCCACCTTGACAGCTTACCGGGTAAAAAAAACACGTAATATCTATAAACCAAAAAGTACTAAAAAATAGGCAGGGACTAACGTACTCATAATTCAGTGTCAAAATCTCTTGTCAATCGTACGGTTGTTTTACCCGACAAATAATGAAAAACGCATACACAGTTTCACGGATCCTTAAAAAAGAGATTTATATCAGACATGGTTGTGTTACCTATCGGCAAACTTTGTGTTAACTAACTTGAAACGGAACAATGTTTAAAAAAGGTTTATGTGTCGGAAAAGTCTGCTGATTGGATATCTAAATGTTTAAATTAACTAATGGTCTGTCGTTTTTTAAATATTTTTTTATAAAATTATGAAAAAAATAAATATAAAGGAATTAGTTTAGAGCGATTACTTTGATGGATTCTCTCATAGATTAAAGTCATAATTAACTAGCGGTGTTCCGTGTAATTTTCTTTTTTAAATATCTTATTTGTTCATAACTCTTTTATGTTATACATTTATTCAATTCGGTCCTTCCTTAATTTGATCATCAGCATGGCTAAAGGAATTATTGCCAGAGGTTATGTGAGATGACACGTCTAGGTATTCAAGCAAAACCCTGTCGTGCTCTTATTACGCAAAACTGTAATGCACGTTCATGCATCGCTTCACTGCTGAACGTATAGATCACTGTACACTGCCAGTAATTTGAAACTTTCCATTTAAAAACTATCAGGTGTATTATACAATATATTATATGTCAATAATTGTGGATCATTGGTTCATTCAGATAGAAAGTAACGAAACTATAGATAGTCACAATTCAAAATATGTATATTAAAAATAAGAGAGAAACCTCCAGAACCAATCTGATTTATATTCGTATCTATATCTTACGTGCATTGCTTCGTAGAAATTATTAATATGATAGTAATATTACAGATTTAAATTCCAATTACATTGTTCTAGAACATTTTAAGAAATTTGTCATCACAATTGTTAGTTATATTGTAAAATAATGTGAACCTTGTGAAATAGTAAATGAAATTCCGACTAAGCGTGACTACCTTGTTAAAAGTAGGTTTCTGTTAATACCTATTGTCAATTTCAAGTTTCTCTTCCGACATGCATGTAATAAATGTCAGGGGACATTAAAATTCCATTCCATCATTATCATAGATATTTAATGCAAAGGGAATTCTAAAGATGAAAGTCCATTAGGCTGATATAGTTCAATAATGCTTCGAATAATACACAAATAGAGTATATATAATAACTGTCATATTTCGAATTCCTGACTTCTGCGGTTCATTTGGGAAATGAAATAAAAAGAGGACAATCGGTATCTGAGTGAATCTACGTCTCGATTAAGCTTCATAAATTGATTACAGAATATTCAAGATTTACGACTTTTCTTGAATATAAAGATGTGGGCTATGATTGTCAATGAGATAAACTATGCAGCAGAGACCAAATTAGCCCAATGAGTTTTGCCGTAATTCCACTGTAGTGCATATCGATCAGTTATAACAAGTAGGTGCATGGAAACCTTACCATCTAACTAAGTTTAAGAGTGCACAACAAACCTAGTTTTGTGCATTATACGCTCGGGAATATACTTCTTACTATTTTATATAGATTATTTACAAATGCTGTAATTCAACTCTGTTACTAAGCGAAAGCGCTGTATTTTTTTATCTGACAAGCTTAGTTTCGGATTAAATGACCATACAAGTAAGGAGGCTAGAATTCATATTCGGTTAGGCTTTGGCTGACTTCGTGTCATACTCCCGCCCCGTACTCGTTATATTTTACATACACCATTTAAATTTCAGATCCTTCGGTTTGCATATAAATATCATTATTCAAATTGCGTTTAAAAATTTACACAACAGGGACGAATAGTAACGTATGGCGTAGTACATCTTGCAGACAATAACCTATCGTTAGACATTGATACAACAGATTCCTTCGGTTTGCATAAAAAATATATTATTATTCGAATAACGATTTTGAATTTACATCCGCCAAATCAATAAAAATGCATGGTTAAACATACCTTGCAGGCATTTAGATGTTGAGGAACCAATACATGAAAATGATTGCTATTTGAATTCTATTACGTATGCATCGACAGATTTAAATAAAAGTTAAAGAATTCCGGTAAACTAAATTAAGCATATGTGCATGGTATATCTCTATTAGATTGGGGAAAACATACCATTAAAAGTATTATTCTTTTATTCTTCATATTTGAATCTTTATGTTAATTGCATAGAACATAATCGAAAATTGTTCCTTTTTTAGTTTTATACACTGCTTGAATTAAAAATTTGAATTCTATTTTCACTGAATTCATAATTTTTTTTTTCGTTGTCGCCATTCTCTTTCTGTTAATCATTTAAAATGACAACATCCACACCGGCAACAGTGTACATAATTTATTGTTCATATGTTTTACTGTTATACCGCTTTCCCAGGTTAGGGGAAGGGTTGGGCGCCCGCTAACATGTTTAACTCCGCCACATTGTGTATGTGCCTGTCCCAAGTCAGGAGCCTTTCATTCGGTGGTTGTAGTGTGTTGCTGTATATCATATTTGTATTTGTATTTCGTTCATTGTTTTCTGCATAAATCAGGCCGTTGTTTTTCTCGTTGAACTGTTTTACATTTGTCATTTCGGGGCCTTTTATAGCTGACTATGCGGTATGGATTTTGCTCATTGTTGAAGGCAGTACGGTGACCTATAGTTGTTAACTTCTGTGTCATTTGGTCTCTGGTGGAAAGTTGTTTCATTGGCAATTATACCACATCTTCTTATATTTATATTAAGGTGATTTGAATGCAGGATAAATTGGTCCTAACTCTTTACATTCATGAGTGTTTGCACTATAATGGAATAAACTTACGATTACAAATTGTTCCATACCAGCCATTTGTACATGCACAATTGTAGCTCGATCCGCCAGTAGGATTGCATGCACCCCCATTGCGACACGGGTTTGGTGAACATGCGTATGCTAAAACAGAAGTCAATACATATTTGACTTCACTTCAATATCAAGTTTACTTATTAATTATTTAACATTCTTGCCATTTTAGATTACCTAATAATCAACTCACAGTATTAAAACCAATCGCATTTTCTTCTTCTCTCAAAGGTTGTTTAACTTTTAACGCAGAAACTGCTCCAACAAAGTTATGAGAAGGACAGATTAAAAATGACACTCCGTAAATTTTACGGACACCATCACGAATTGGTCGATCCATACGATGTGTCTTTGTCCAAACTAAGGACATTTTTACCACGTGTTAGATTGTGGTTTGACATTACGTCGTCTGATCTTTAAATTACCGAACGTGACTTTTTCCCGATTGTGACTGTTTTGCTGAGTGTGAATTCGCATTGCTATAAGACCTGTCACGGTACTTTTCTATCCAAAATTCATGTATTTAGTTTTGATGTTATATTTGTTATTCTCATCGGATTTTGTCAAATGTCTTATCGTTTGTAGTTGCAAACTTTATTTTTTTCTGTTGTATTCGTGTGTTATAGTTAAGATAATTAATCACCCAGTTCATTTATTAGATTTTAGTTTGGGTCAACTACATTTAAACGATATATTTGGTTTACAGTTTGATTTAGAAGAAACAGCGACATAGCTAGATAATACTATTAATTATCTAATTACTACCACATTTTATATTAATTAGTATTGTAATTTTCATTGTTATTAATAAATGTTATATGAGTATTATAAACCAAATCTTGAATTCTATCCTAATTCTATCCTATTTTGGGGAAATTTCAGAAATTCAAATGTGACGTCACTTTTTTTGCGCTGATCTCTTTGGCTAACTCGGCTGTGAATTTTTATGTGCTGGTTTATGTTGTTTTTTGTATCCGTTTTTATTCTGTAGTTAGTCACCACTTCAGTGTTATCATGTATATCTATTGTAGTCATTTTTATAAATTTACTGTTTGCTAAAGTATGAATTATTCTAAATACAAAGGATTTTCTTATCCCAGACATATAACCTTAGCCGTATTTGGCACAACCTTTTTGAACTTTTGGTCCTCAAAAAAAATGCTCTTCAACTTTGTACTTGTTTTGGCTTTCGAACTTTTTTGATCTGAGCGTCACTGGTTAATCTTGTGTGGACGAAACGCGCGTCTTGCGTATTAAATTTTAAACCTGGTACCTTTTGTTAGCTATTATTCGAATGTTTCTCTGTCCTAAATGTTCTCTAATTAATTTGTATTGTAGTCCTGTCATGTAATGTTGTCATTTTAATGTTATATTTAACATTGCCATAAAAGCGGGTGGTTTGGCTAGCCACAAAACCAGGTTCAACCCACCATTTTTTTCTTAAAATGTCCTGTACCAAGTCAGCAAAATGGCCATTGTTATATTATAGTTCGTTTCTGTGTGTGTTACATTTTAATGTTGTGTTTCTGTTGTGTCGTAGTTCTCCTCTTATATTTGATGTGTTTCCCTCAGTTTTAGTTTGTAACCCGGATTTGTTTTTTTCTCAATCGATTTATGAATTTCGAAAGGCGGTATACTACTGTTGCCTTTATTTAACATATAAAGCAGGCATATTCTTATATATACATGTATTTCACTTTAAGACAAAGCCAAATTGAATTATCGATATATATAGTTGTATGACGTAAAAATACACGGAACTCCCTATGAATGAATGACGATATTTATCTAAATTACATTCCGTGACCTCTGCAGATATTCAAATAGTTTACACAATTCCGCTTAAAGTATCTTCTGAGAATTTGAAGTTCCCTACAAAGTATTGGCTACCCTAACTAATGAAAACTGAAAAATACTGTTTCATTTTTAATTTCAGTAAGTGCCCTTTTAAGGTAGTTCGGGGTATAGAAAAAAAAAACGACAGAATTTTCTCATACTTTGTGAACCCAAATTTTGTTGGATGGTTATTAAAAAAATACAATACAATTTGGGTGTCACCGGCCATCCAGGAGATTGTTTGACATCTGAAAATGGGTTTTAATAGGCTAATTTCTCAATTGAATTAACTTTTAGTTTCAAGCAAGTTTCGCTATTTAGATGATGTCCTGTTACGTTGATTGCATTGAACTTTACATAATAATACTACTAAGACGGTCAAGTCAATCAATGTTGATTTTTATCTTAAAATTTGATCTAAAGTTAAGACAAAACGGATTGTTTTATTTTGTATTTTCTCTTTGTGAACGTTCTATTTTCATGTATCAACATACCATCGGCATATGAAGAATAAATCTCCTAATTGGTACACTATTCAAATGATTGTGTTTTCATGATTTGCTTGAAAGAGGGTTTTTGCCAACAAGGAAGTTATAAAGCCAATTGTTTGAAATGAAAATAAACGGAGAATGTGTCCATTAGACACAAATGATCCCCTGCTTGCATATAACGTTATAAAGGAACATAACTCGAGAAGGGTTAAAGCGACACAGCTAAAATTCGAACTTGGCATTGTGTATAAGTTTCATAATATTTAGTTGAGGCAAACTAAAGTTAGAGAACGGAAACTTATTTTGGGACGTACGGACGTACGTACAGACTGACATACGTACGGACGTACAGAAGGACAAGGGTAACACATAATGCCCCCTCCGCTGTGGCGAGGGCATACAAATAATGAATAAGGGGCGGGAGATACACACTGAACTTTGAAATCGTCCCTCTGAATGTTTAAGAGATATCATGATGTTTTTCGTTGAATGTTACGGAATATGTGTGTCACTGGTAACCAACGATATGTTCGATTTGTCTTAGGCACGATCTCTTCTTCTTTTCCTAGATTGTGACCACAACGGATCAAAGAGCTTTCAGTTGCAATGAGTACAACAGTACTCACAATGCCATTTATAATGGTGATAGGTGTATCCCTGTTATCGATCTATGAGTTTGACTGTCCCTCTGGTATCTTTCATCCCTCTTTTATTAATTGTTTTGATTGGAACTCAATTAAATCGAAAATAATCTATATTTACATTTCTTTTTCAACAGTTTTCGATTTTGCCGAATACCACTGTATTGTTATGTCACAATGACGCAAAAAAGCTTCATTACTTCATTGATAATTTTCTTAAGATAAATGTCATGAAATTCAAAACTAGTCTTAAAACAATGATCGAATGAGACAAATCAGAGGTCATCACAACCCATGTACAGGTCAAAAAATTTGTTCGTTGTTCTGAGTGCTGATTATGGAAATAGCTAAAAGCTCATGAGAGCCAAAACACGTGATGAATCTATCGATTTCTCAAATTGAACCGACAAAACAGGTGCATCACGATAATAATTGTTGGTGCTGCAATGCATGTCGTAATTGGTTTAACTGTTGTGATTCCCATTAATGGCTTGGTTGTTGGACACAAATAGAAATTTGACTTACACCTGCATTGCGTTCCGTAATATCCATGTTTACATGCACACGAAAAGGATGATCCAGAAATACTACAGGTTCCTTCATGTCGACAAGGACCCGATGAACATGGCGTCATTGGAATGAAGATTTATATTATGTGTATCATCAATGATGAACTGTTTTGAATTATTACTTCGTAAAACATTAGACATGTTTCGTCCTTCCTTTTTTTAGTGATTTATTTAGGTTGTCGGAAAAACCTACAATATTCGACCTCGTTTATTTGTAAAATAGGAAGAGTTAAAGTTTAGCTAAATTAGCCTTTAAACATCACGGATATAAAATAAAATATTCAAATTATACAGTGTGAGGGATGTCATTTCCACCTACTTTGTGTCATTAAAAAGGAATGCAATATAATAATGTTAATGTGTTGTTTTAACGGTTAAATCAAAACATGGTAGTCAGTTAACCGGATATACGGTTAAAACATTTTACCTTCAATATAATCATGTTTCTAGACAAACAATAGACAGAGTGTGGAAATACAGTTTTCGTTTGTTTCATGATTGTTATGTAATTTTGTTCTGGTTGAATACTGTTGTCGATGTATTGAAGGCAAATTGAAAAAAAAAAAAAATTAACTGCACCTAAAAAGTAAAATCACAAAAATACTGAACTCCGAGGAAAATTCAAAAAGGAAAGTCCCCAATCAAATGGCAAAATAAAAAAACCAAACACAACAAACGAATGGATAACAACTGTCATATTCCTGACTTGGTACAGGCATTTTCTTATGTAGAAGATGGTGGATTGAACCTGGTTTTATAGCTAGCTAAACCTCTCACTTGTATGACAGTCGCATCAAATTCCAAGTGGATATTTAGCTGATGTTTGTTTCAGTAAATAAAATGTGTATCTTTGGTATATTTAAGTCGCATCAACTCATTAATTCATACATTATATCAAACTTTATGAATGTGATGAGAAAAGTGACTGTGACAGTAATTATCATTTAATTCCGCAAAATCTCTTAATCATATTTCATATATTTATTGAAGATCTATTTTATATGTCTTTTGCATTTCGTCCAAAGATGAAAAATCTGATCTTTCTGCGTTCTACCACAAATCAAAGTTAGATATGTTTTATAAAAAAAACATCACATGTGTTGTCAACAAACCAATCTTGTTATGAGATTGTAATTATAATAATTTTTTTACCTTGGCTTAATTTGTTTTGTTTGGCCTTGTAAAATGTTTAGATATTTGTTCGAAATAATGTTATACTTGTGTAGTTTAAAAATCACTTGAACAATCATAGAACTTTCTATTTGACTTACATAATAATTCTAGAATGATCATAAGCTACGATGAGTAATTTTAACTGTTAAGTTTTCTAGGAGTTTTCCGTCTACAGTGTTCTAGAAGTTTCCGTGACAACTATATATACAGACACCGAAATTAGACTTATCAGACATTAATATACTTGGATTTTCAGAATATCTCTGGACTTTTTGGATTAACACTTTTTTTATTGACGTAAACTACATCGGATTTTGTCAAATGTCTTATCGTTTGTAGTTGCAAACTTTATTTTTTTCTGTTGTATTCGTGTGTTATAGTTAAGATAATTAATCACCCAGTTCATTAATTAGATTTTAGTTTGGGTCAACTACATTTAAACGATATATTTGGTTTACAGTTTGATTTAGAAGAAACAGCGACATAGCTAGATAATACTATTAATTATCTAATTACTACCACATTTTATATTAATTAGTATTGAAATTTTCATTGTTATTAATAAATGTTATATGAGTATTATAAACCAAATCTTGAATTCTATCCTAATTCTATCCTATTTTGGGGAAATTTCAGAAATTCAAATGTGACGTCACTTTTTTTGCGCTGATCTCTTTGGCTAACTCGGCTGTGAATTTTTATGTGCTGGTTTATGTTGTTTTTTGTATCCGTTTTTATTCTGTAGTTAGTCACCACTTCAGTGTTATCATGTATATCTATTGTAGTCATTTTTATAAATTTACTGTTTGCTAAAGTATGAATTATTCTAAATACAAAGGATTTTCTTATCCCAGACATATAACCTAAGCCGTATTTGGCACAACCTTTTTGAACTTTTGGTCCTCAAAAAAAATGCTCTTCAACTTTGTACTTGTTTTGGCTTTCGAACTTTTTTGATCTGAGCGTCACTGGTTAATCTTGTGTGGACGAAACGCGCGTCTTGCGTATTAAATTTTAAACCTGGTACCTTTTGTTAGCTATTATTCGAATGTTTCTCTGTCCTAAATGTTCTCTAATTAATTTGTATTGTAGTCCTGTCATGTAATGTTGTCATTTTAATGTTATATTTAACATTGCCATAAAAGCGGGTGGTTTGGCTAGCCACAAAACCAGGTTCAACCCACCATTTTTTTCTTAAAATGTCCTGTACCAAGTCAGCAAAATGGCCATTGTTATATTATAGTTCGTTTCTGTGTGTGTTACATTTTAATGTTGTGTTTCTGTTGTGTCGTAGTTCTCCTCTTATATTTGATGTGTTTCCCTCAGTTTTAGTTTGTAACCCGGATTTGTTTTTTTCTCAATCGATTTATGAATTTCGAAAGGCGGTATAGTACTGTTGCCTTTATTTAACATATAAAGCAGGCATATTCTTATATATACATGTATTTCACTTTAAGACAAAGCCAAATTGAATTATCGATATATATAGTTGTATGACGTAAAAATACACGGAACTCCCTATGAATGAATGACGATATTTATCTAAATTACATTCCGTGACCTCTGCAGATATTCAAATAGTTTACACAATTCCGCTTAAAGTATCTTCTGAGAATTTGAAGTTCCCTACAAAGTATTGGCTACCCTAACTAATGAAAACTGAAAAATACTGTTTCATTTTTAATTTCAGTAAGTGCCCTTTTAAGGTAGTTCGGGGTATAGAAAAAAAAACGACAGAATTTTCTCATACTTTGTGAACCCAAATTTTGTTGGATGGTTATTAAAAAAATACAATACAATTTGGGTGTCACCGGCCATCCAGGAGATTGTTTGACATCTGAAAATGGGTTTTAATAGGCTAATTTCTCAATTGAATTAACTTTTAGTTTCAAGCAAGTTTCGCTATTTAGATGATGTCCTGTTACGTTGATTGCATTGAACTTTACATAATAATACTACTAAGACGATCAAGTCAATCAATGTTGATTTTTATCTTAAAATTTGATCTAAAGTTTAAGACAAAACGGATTGTTTTATTTTGTATTTTCTCTTTGTGAACGTTCTATTTTCATGTATCAACATACCATCGGCATATGAAGAATAAATCTCCTAATTGGTACACTATTCAAATGATTGTGTTTTCATGATTTGCTTGAAAGAGGGTTTTTGCCAACAAGGAAGTTATAAAGCCAATTGTTTGAAATGAAAATAAACGGAGAATGTGTCCATTAGACACAAATGATCCCCTGCTTGCATATAACGTTATAAAGGAACATAACTCGAGAAGGGTTAAAGCGACACAGCTAAAATTCGAACTTGGCATTGTGTATAAGTTTCATAATATTTAGTTGAGGCAAACTAAAGTTAGAGAACGGAAACTTATTTTGGGACGTACGGACGTACGTACAGACTGACATACGTACGGACGTACAGAAGGACAAGGGTAACACATAATGCCCCCTCCGCTGTGGCGAGGGCATACAAATAATGAATAAGGGGCGGGAGATACACACTGAACTTTGAAATCGTCCCTCTGAATGTTTAAGAGATATCATGATGTTTTTCGTTGAATGTTACGGAATATGTGTGTCACTGGTAACCAACGATATGTTCGATTTGTCTTAGGCACGATCTCTTCTTCTTTTCCTAGATTGTGACCACAACGGATCAAAGAGCTTTCAGTTGCAATGAGTACAACAGTACTCACAATGCCATTTATAATGGTGATAGGTGTATCCCTGTTATCGATCTATGAGTTTGACTGTCCCTGTGGTATCTTTCATCCCTCTTTTATTAATTGTTTTGATTGGAACTCAATTAAATCGAAAATAATCTATATTTACATTTCTTTTTCAACAGTTTTCGATTTTGCCGAATACCACTGTATTGTTATGTCACAATGACGCAAAAAAGCTTCATTACTTCATTGATAATTTTCTTAAGATAAATGTCATGAAATTCAAAACTAGTCTTAAAACAATGATCGAATGAGACAAATCAGAGGTCATCACAACCCATGTACAGGTCAAAAAATTTGTTCGTTGTTCTGAGTGCTGATTATGGAAATAGCTAAAAGCTCATGAGAGCCAAAACACGTGATGAATCTATCGATTTCTCAAATTGAACCGACAAAACAGGTGCATCACGATAATAATTGTTGGTGCTGCAATGCATGTCGTAATTGGTTTAACTGTTGTGATTCCCATTAATGGCTTGGTTGTTGGACACAAATAGAAATTTGACTTACACCTGCATTGCGTTCCGTAATATCCATGTTTACATGCACACGAAAAGGATGATCCAGAAATACTACAGGTTCCTTCATGTCGACAAGGACCCAATGAACATGGCGTCATTGGAATGAAGATTTATATTATGTGTATCATCAATGATGAACTGTTTTGAATTATTACTTCGTAAAACATTAGACATGTTTCGTCCTTCCTTTTTTTAGTGATTTATTTAGGTTGTCGGAAAAACCTACAATATTCGACCTCGTTTATTTGTAAAATAGGAAGAGTTAAAGTTTAGCTAAATTAGCCTTTAAACATCACGGATATAAAATAAAATATTCAAATTATACAGTGTGAGGGATGTCATTTCCACCTACTTTGTGTCATTAAAAAGGAATGCAATATAATAATGTTAATGTGTTGTTTTAACGGTTAAATCAAAACATGGTAGTCAGTTAACCGGATATACGGTTAAACATTTTATCTTCAATATAATCATGTTTCTAGACAAACAATAGACAGAGTGTGGAAATACAGTTTTCGTTTGTTTCATGATTGTTATGTAATTTTGTTCTGGTTGAATACTGTTGTCGATGTATTGAAGGCAAATTGAAAAAAAAAAAAAATTAACTGCACCTAAAAAGTAAAATCACAAAAATACTGAACTCCGAGGAAAATTCAAAAAGGAAAGTCCCCAATCAAATGGCAAAATAAAAAAACCAAACACAACAAACGAATGGATAACAACTGTCATATTCCTGACTTGGTACAGGCATTTTCTTATGTAGAAGATGGTGGATTGAACCTGGTTTTATAGCTAGCTAAACCTCTCACTTGTATGACAGTCGCATCAAATTCCAAGTGGATATTTAGCTGATGTTTGTTTCAGTAAATAAAATGTGTATCTTTGGTATATTTAAGTCGCATCAACTCATTAATTCATACATTATATCAAACTTTATGAATGTGATGAGAAAAGTGACTGTGACAGTAATTATCATTTAATTCCGCAAAATCTCTTAATCATATTTCATATATTTATTGAAGATCTATTTTATATGTCTTTTGCATTTCGTCCAAAGATGAAAAATCTGATCTTTCTGCGTTCTACCACAAATCAAAGTTAGATATGTTTTATAAAAAAAACATCACATGTGTTGTCAACAAACCAATCTTGTTATGAGATTGTAATTATAATAATTTTTTTACCTTGGCTTAATTTGTTTTGTTTGGCCTTGTAAAATGTTTAGATATTTGTTCGAAATAATGTTATACTTGTGTAGTTTAAAAATCACTTGAACAATCATAGAACTTTCTATTTGACTTACATAATAATTCTAGAATGATCATAAGCTACGATGAGTAACTTTAACTGTTAAGTTTTCTAGGAGTTTTCCGTCTACAGTGTTCTAGAAGTTTCCGTGACAACTATATATACAGACACCGAAATTAGACTTATCAGACATTAATATACTTGGATTTTCAGAATATCTCTGGACTTTTTGGATTAACACTTTTTTTATTGACGTAAACTACATCACTAGACTGTGAACTTATTGGACATATCTCGTTCCAGCTGAGATAAGAGTTCCGAATAAAGAAAAGACAAAGGATTGGACATATATTTCAACAGTTTAGTTGACATATCTGTTTTGTGTAATATTTCTTGTAAAATCTTGTTAAATTTTATTATTGATTTGTGGCTTTTGGTGACTACAATTTAAAGGTGATTTCTGGCCGTAACAATGTCTTGTACAAATCTTTTCGTCGCAATAAGTGAAATATTATTCTTATTTGGGTGCTAATTTTTGAAATAGCTAAGGGTACATTAGTATTAATTACTCCAGATTTCTCAAATTCAGCTAACAGTACAGGTAATTCGAGAATTCAATGCTTTCCGTATGTGATTTTATTGTTGATATTGAGATGCAATGAAATGGTTAAAAAAAAGTGATCAACTTACACTCGCATTGGGTTCCGTAATATCCATGTTTACATGCACAAGAATACCATGATCCAGATATACTACATGTGCCTGCATTTCTACAAGGACCCGATGAACATGGAGTTCCTGAAATGAATATAAGAACTCCTCGAAAAGCGATTTTGAAATACGATCATCTTTATATGATCGATTCAAAATTAGCAATGCTATAAAAGATTAAATTTTCAGAAATGTTCGAAAAAAATTTACAAAACCCGAAAAAAATAAAAGCAAAAAGCCGTGATACTATGAAATCCAGAATTTGAGATTGAAGACGTATTGAGAAATAACTGTTTAAAATCATACTTGAGAACAAAATTCCTTTGCTCCAGTATTACTTGCAATCCCTGTTATCCTTTTGATGTACTCTTAATTGTGTTCTAAGTTAGAAAAAAATAACTTACGTTCGCAGTACGATCCTTTATATCCAGCTAAGCAGCGACAGCTATAGTCTTTAACTGAGTTAATACACAAAGCGCCATTTTGACACTGATTATTATCACATGGTGTATCTAAATATAGTTTTGTGTTAATGCAGTTTATGATGTGATATATGAATGAAGTTTAAAATCTAACAGAGAGGGGGTGGATATTTGTATAACAATGATTATAAATGCCTATAATTATTTTCATTGCATTTTAGAAAAATTGCATTACATGAATGATCTAAGAGTCATTTGATTTTGGCTCATAATAATTGAGAGGCATTCCTAAATTCAATTGTATTTCTCAATAAAATTCAACAGTTATGACAACACGTGCTTCCGGTGACAACGTCAACGTAGTGCATAACGAAAACAAACGAAACATTTATACAATTCGTTGTTTCATGGATGAAGCATAAAAAGGAATTTATACGGATAAGATACCCCTTTTTCTAATTTTATGCCGTTGTAAAAGTATTGATCGTGTGCTTTATTCAAAATGTGCTTTGGTCACGCTTCTGCGCCCAAATAAAATAACAAAAATAAGCATTCAGTTCTTAATTAATAGACACTATCAGAATTATCTCTCGCAATAACACATGGATAAAAAAGATGGACTAAAGATATCAGAGGGACAGTCAAACTCATAGATCGAAAACAAACTGACAACGCCAGGGCAAAAAATAAAAAGACACAAACAGACAAATAATAGTACAGATGACAGAACATAGAAAACTAAAGACTAAGCAAAACGAACCCCACCAAAAACTGGAGGTGATCTCATGTGCTCCGGAAGGGTAAGCAGATCCTGCTCCACATGTTGCAACCGTCGTGTTGCTTATGTTATTACAATCATTATAAATGTATATATAATGGTTTTCATTGAACACGAAATCAACATAAATGTCATACTTTGAAAACGAGGGTGTATGAGCGACGTTACGATATACATTAATTTCGGAGTGATAATAGAATATATAAATATCTATCTGTTACTGATTTCAATGCTCTAGACATGTATCTCTTTGTTTTTATAATTGTTGTGCCTTCAAAATGAAATTCAAATAATAGAGTTGTCTATCCGGTATGAAAATAACATTACATTATCGTCAATCAGAGTTGTCTTTCTTGTATAAGAATAATGTTACACTATCGTCAATTAGAATTTGTATTTTTAATTAAAATCAAATTGCCAATTTCATACATCATACATATATAATTCTTGATAGCAATGCTTGCAATAACACTCACCAAAAGGTAAACAAAGGCGGTTGTTTCTATAGGCAACAATACATCTTGTTTTGGGTGGACATGTTTTTGGCGAGCAAGCATCATTTTCCTGTTGAATGTATAAAGTAAAAAAACAAAAATACCGAACTCCATGGAAAAAAATTTTCAAAACGGAAAGTCCCTAATCAAATTGCAAAATCAAAAGCTCAAACACATCAGACACATGGATAACATAATGTGAATACAATGGCACACGGCAATTTAAAAATCCCATTTAAATTCATTTACTGATTAAAATACAACAAACAACTAGTCCACAAACACGATCAATCATCCGTCAATCGGTTTCGGATATCAGGACATTGTTTTTCTTAATCTCAGAACAAATGGTAAAATGCATAACCCCACAATGGTCTGCATTAACATACACGGTACTAATTTCCATGCAGAAAATGTCCATTTCGTCTTTTTTAGTGAAGATCTAGATCAACATATTAAAAAAAATCTCAAATCCAATAAAAATTTTGAAGAGCTGATCAAACAAAAAAGTTCATCATGTATAGCCAAATCCGGAAAAGGAATCCGAGCTGTTCCTGAAGGAGATTAATTCCAAAATATTTTCCTAAACTTATAGCTGCAAATGCAAAAATATAATGTACATTCAGTGGTGTTTCTAAACTAAACGTAATGAACTAAATTCAATATCCGTAGGAAAAGATTGCAAATGAAATGAAAGGGATTTATATAAGAAATATCAAGCAAAAATATAAGTTAAATTTCAAAATTCTCCATGTTTAGTAGACAGAATATATAAAGACATGAAAATCAATTAAACAATGATATTGTTCAAGTAAAGGCTTTCTTGCACAGTTGCAGGATTTCCAGAAAATGATTAAAACCAAAGGAATAGTCAAGTTTTACTAAAATCTTAATTGGATATATATGAAAAAAGAATTCCGTAAGAAGCACCGAAGATCCAGAAACTAGTGTAACGTTGCAACATGTCAATGTGACTGTCTCGAATGACGAACCTTGTTAGTTATGCATAATTAAAATTAATTACTGTTGATACCATTTCTTTGTTATACTCATTTAATATAAAGAAACGAAGACTAAGATACCCGGCAATGAGACGGCAACGCAACGAAATAAACAACCAACGATTTTTTTTCAATTTGTTTGAACATATGATATAGAGACTTGAAGATCGTATGTTGACCTCTAAAAGCAATTGTGTTTTGCATTGTTTGGTTGTTATACAATTGACTTAACTAACCTTTTTCCATTCTGAAATATCTGTAAAATAAACTCCATCTTTGTTTATCCGTTCATCGTCATAATAGGAAACATTCAACAGTTCGCAGTAATTCCTTTCTTTGTGAAAGTTGACGGCGTTACAATCCGTATACATCATACAATCTCTGACGCATCCCTTTGGACCCTTCATATCACTAGCCTTTACCACACGCGAATTCATCACTGTGTTCTTTTGGTAAAAACCACCAGTTACACGAACAATTTTCGCCATTAAAACCAAATCGAAATTTAACAGTAAGATACAACAAAATGTGATTAGTTTCAAAATCATAGCAATTTCATTTAACTCTCACTATTTGCAGAATGTTAAATATGTGTCGTAGACTAGAATACACGCTTGAAATTTTAAAATGAGCTTTCAAGAAAATTGCATTTTAAATTAAGTGTTAATAAATTGTCACATTTTACTCAACATAGAATATCTATGAATATGAATATACACCTCGGTGTGCTTTATATTAAATGCTTACAATAACCTCGTGATTAAAAATAACATGCGTACAAAGCGTGTCTGTGATCAATTCACTGGTATCGTCTATTTTAGTCTACGCATTTAATACATGCAAACATGTCAATGCTCATTTCATTGCCAAAATTCAGGTAGATTTACAGTACTTGCAACCTTAGGCGTTACTGTTTGACGTGAACTTGACTGATCGGTGAATGATCGGTGACGGATGTTTGACTGATCGATGAATGATCGGTGATCGATGACCCATAGAATCCGTCAGATACTTCAAATAGGCTATGTGAGAGTTACCGTGACAACGGTCAGCGATCGATCAGTAAATTAATTGTATGCACGGATCGGACGGATACGTATATAATTAAAATTCTTATGTAAAACGAACTCCACAGTATTTACAGTCAATAAACGCGGACCTCTACGAAGACACCTTTACTCGTTAATTATGTACCACTAAAAAGCGATAAAATGTTATCATTTAAAATAAGTACTCTATTTGTTGTCGTTAGATGATGAAAATAAAAATAGTAGAACAGTAAAGATACATAAAGCTTTGTTTCGATTAATTAATTTAGAGTGTTGTTTTAATTTTTGTTCTAGATTACCAATATTTCTTCTTCTTATAACATATAATGCAATGTTATTTCTGATTAGTTATTTAAAAGGCCTCAAGAAAAGTTTCTTTGATAGAATTTAAAAAAAATAAGTATTAAAATACTTGAACTTTAATTTGTGTTGATTAAAGATGCAATCATTTCATTATTTTGTACTTTTTGTACATCAGGATTGGTCGTTTTCCAAAAAATATGCTGAATTTCAGGAAAAAGATACTAAATTTTTGTTCGAGTTGCTTAAAAATGCAAATATTTCTTCTTTTATATCAGAAATAATGCACGTCAATTGCAATCAGTCATAATTAATGCATTTAGATAATTAATTTTGTATAAGATATGAATAATTTAAGGATAAATATACATACACTTTTGTTTTTATAAATAAGAATTTAATAATTTCTCCTTTTTAATGGAAATTATTGGAACGCCTATGGTTTTTTGTACTTTTTATGGTTCAGGATTGGTTGTTTTTTATAAAATCAAAATAATATATGAGAAAAGATACTAAAATCTTGTTTGCATTGTTTAAAATTACCAATTTTTCTTCTTTTAATAAAAAATAATCCAATGTTATTTGTAACTAGTTATTTCAAAGTTCTCCAATAAGATTTTTTTTGTAAGAATTTTGATAATGTAAGGAGAATTTTACTTAAACTTTTGTTTTGTGTTTAATACAAATTAAATAATTTCTTTATTTTGATAAAAAATTATGAACCGTCATTTGATTTAGGTACATTTTGTACATCAGGATTGGTTGTTTTTCATTAAATATGCTCAATTTCAGGGAAAAGATACTAAATTTTTGTTCTCGTTGCTTAAATATGCAAATATTTCTTCTTTTATATCAGAAATAATGCAACTTTAATTGCAATCAGTCATAGTTAATGCATTCAGATAAGTACTTTTGTATAAGATATGAATAATTTAAGGATAAATATACATAACCTTTTGTTTTTGTTAGATAAGAATTCAATAATTTCTCTTTTTTAATGGAAATTATTGGAACGCCTATGGTTTTTGTACTTTTTGTGGTTCAGGATTGGTTGTTTTTTATAAAATCAAAATAATATCTGAGAAAATATACTAAAATGTTGTTCGCATTGTTTAAAATTACCAACTATTCTTCCATTGATAAAAAATAATGCAATGTTATTTGTAACTAGTTATTTCAAAGTTCTCCAATAAGATTTTTTTTGTAAGAATTTTGATAATGTAAGGAGAATTTTACTTAAACTTTTGTTTTGTGTTCAATAAAAATTAAATAATTTCTTTATTTTGACAGAAATTGTGAACCGTCATTTGATTTAGGTACTTTTTTTACATCAGGATTGGTTGTTTTTCATAAAATATGCTGAATTTCAAGGAAAAGATACTAAATTTTTGTTCACTTTGCTTGAAAATGCAAATATTTCTTCTTTAATATCAGAAAAAATGCAACGTCAATTGCAATCAGTCATTATAAATGCCTTTAGATAAGTAATTTTGTATAAAATGTGAATCATTGAATAATAAATATGCATAAACTTTTGTTTTTGTTAGATAAGAATGCAATAATTTCTTTATTTTGATAGAAATTATGAACCGTCATTTGATGTTGGTTCTTTTTGTACATCAGGATTGGTTGTTTCTCATAAAATATGCTGAATTTCAGGGAAAAGATACTAAATTTTTGTTCGCATTGCTTAAATATGCAAATATTTCTTCTTTCATATCAGAAAAAATTCTACGTTAAATGCAGTCAGTCATAAGTAATGCATTCAAATAAGTACTTTTATATAAGATATGAATAATTGAAGGATAAATATGCATAAACTTTTGTTTTTGTTAGATAAGAAAGCAATAATTTCTTAATTTTGATAGAAATTATGAACTGTCATTTGATTTTGGTTCTTTTTGCACATCAGGATTGGTTGTTTTTCATAAAATATTCTGAATTTCAGGGAAAAGATACTAAATTTTTGTTGGTGTTGCTTGAAAATGTAAATATGTCTTCCTTAATTTGTATCAGAAATAATTCAACGCCAATTGCAATCAGTCATAATTAATGCATTCAGATAAGTTCTTTTGTATAAGATATGAATAGTTTACTGATAAATATACATAAACTTTTGTTTTTGTTTGATAAAAATTCAAAATTCCTCTATTTCAATTTGAATTATTGACTGCCTATGGCTTTTTGTACTTTTTATGGTTTAGGATTGGTCGTTTTTTATAAAACAAAAAAATATCTGAGAAAATATACTAAAATGTTGTTCGCATTGATTAAAATTACCAATTTTTCTTCTTTTGATAAAAAATAATGCAATGGTATTTGTAACTTGTTATTTCAAAGTCTTCCAATAAGATTTTTTTTGTAAGAGTTTTGATAATGTAAGGAGAATAATACTTAAACCTTGTTTTGTGTTGAATACGAATGCAATAATTTCTTTATATTGATAGAAATTATGAACCGTCATTTGATTTCAGTACATTTTGTACATCAGGATTGGTTGTTTTTCATATAATATGCTCAATTTCAGGGAAAAGATACTAAATTTTTGTTCGCATTGCTTTAATATGCAAATATTTCTTCTCTTATATCAGAAATAATGCAACTTCAATTGCAATCAGTCATTATCAATGACTTTAGATAAGTAATTTTGTATAAAATGTGAATCATTGAAGGATAAATATGCATAAACTGTTGTTTTTATTAGATAAGAATGCAATAATTTCTTTATTTTGATAGAAATTATGAACTGTCATTTGATGTTGGTTCTTTTTGTACATCAGGATTGGTTGTTTTTCATAAAATATTCTGAATTTCAGGAAAAAGATACTAAATTTTTGTACGTGTTGCTTAAAAATGTAAATATGTCTTCTTTTGTATCAGAAATAATTCAACGCCAATTGCAATCAGTCATAATTAATGCATTTAGATAAGTTCTTTTGAATAAGATATGAATAGTTTACTGATAAATATACATAAACTTTTGTTTTTGTTTGATAAAAATTCAAAATTCCTCTATTTCAATTTAAATTATTGACTGCCTATGGCTTTTTGTACTTTTTATGGTTTAAGATTGGTCGTTTTTTATAAAACAAAATAATATCTGAGAAAATATACTAAAATGTTGTTCGCATTGATTAAAATTACCAATTTTTCTTCTTTTGTTAAAAAATAATGCAATGTTATTTGTAACTTGTTATTTCAAAGTCTTCCAATAAGATTTTTTTTGTAAGAATTTTGACAATGTAAGGAGAATAATACTTAAACTTTTGTTTTGTGTTGAATATGAATGCAATAGTTTCTTTATATTGATAGAAATTATGAACCGTCATTTGATTTCGGTACATTTTGTACATCAGGATTGGTTGTTTTTCATAAAATATGCTGAATTTCAAGGAAAAGATACTAAATTTTTGTTTGCATTGCTTAAATATGCAAATATTTCTTCTTTTATATCAGAAATAATGCAACTTCAATTGCAATCAGTCATTATAAATGCCTTAAGTTAAGTAATTTTGTATAAAATGTGAATCATTGAAGGATAAATATGCATAAACTTTTGTTTTTGTTAGATAAGAATGCAATAATATCTTTATTTTGATAGAAATTATGAACCGTCATTTGATTTTGGTTCTTTTTGTACATCAGGATTGGTTGTTTTTTATAAAATATGCTGAATTTAAGGGAAAAAATACTTAATTTGTGTTAGCGTTTCTTAAAAATGCAAATATTCCTTCTTTTATATCAGAAATAATTCAACGTCAATTGCAATCAGTCATAAGTAATGCATTCAGATAAGTACTTTTATATAAGATATGAATAATTTCAGGATACTTATACATAAACTTTTGTTTTTTTTAAATAAGAATTCAATAATTTCTCTTTTTTAATGGAAATTATTGAACGCCTATGGCTTTTTGTACTTTTTATGGTTCAGGATTTGTTGTATTTCATAAAATATGTTGAATTTAAGGGAAAAGATTCTAAATGTAATGTTAGCATTGCTTAAAAATACAAATATTTGTTCTTTTTATATCAGAAATAATGTAATGTCAATTGCTATCAGTCATTATAAATGCTTTTATATAAGTATTTTTTTTAATAAAATGTGAATAAATGAAGGATAAATATGCATATACTTTTGTTTTTGTTGAACAAGAATGCAATAATTTTTTTATTTGAATGGAAATTATTGGCTGTCATTAGATGTTTGTACTTTTCATAGTTTAGTATTGGTTGTTTTTCATAAAAGTAAAAGAAGATCATAGAAAATATCCTTAAATGTTGTTCGCATTGTTTAAACCAGTTTCTCTTGTTTTGTTAAAAAATAATGCAATGTTATTTGTAACTAGTTATTTCAAAGGCTTCAAGATTATTTTATTTTATAAGAATTTTAATATTGTAAGTAGAATAAGGCTTAAACTTTTGTTGGTGTTGAAAATGAATGCAATAATATCTTCATTTTGATAGAAATAATGAATTATTATTTGATTTCAGTACTTTTTGTACATCAGGATTGGTTGCATTTCATAAAATATGTTGAATTTAAGGGATCAGATACTAAATTTAATATTCGCATTGCATAAAAATACAAATATTTCTTCTTTTATATCAGAAATAGTGCAATGCAGTTGCTATCAGTCATTATAAATGCCTTTAGATAAGTATTTTTTAATTGGATTTTTGAGGTTTGTAGCTTAGGATTGATTATTTTTTATTAAGTTAAAAGACTATCAGAAAAAATATACTATAATGTTGTTCTTGTTGTTTAAAATTACCAATATTTTTTTTATTTTTAAGAGAATTTCCAGCATTTTTATTTTTATTTGTGATTTGTTATTTTAATGGCCTCGTGATAAGTTTGTTTAAAGAATTTTAAGATTATAAGGATAAAATACTTAAAAACACTAAAAATAATACATCGAAATTTGCAATAAATGATCATTTCATTTATTTTTTCAAGAGCATTTCCGGAAAATAATAAAATCACTGAAAATTGCGATCAACACCGTTTTAGAAATGTCCGGGTTTGAAAAAATATAACCTAAATTAAAACGAAAATGGCTATTCTTTAATAGTAATATTTAAATTTAGTTTTATTTGTATATTTCTTTTTTTTAAAATTCTTAAAACTGTGCTAAATAATTAATAAAAAAAGATGTTGATCATTTGTACTTGAATGTTTCGTATTTTCCATGTCGCCATTTTAATTAAATGAAACGAAATTAAGATTTCGTAATTTGTATTAGTTTATCATGTGACGTAGTGGAGTTCAATCCGTCAGAAAGGTCGATCGGTCCTATCCGTCCGATCAGTCAAATACTATTACTATAAGTCTGACGGATTGGTGACGTGAGTTTGACGCGAACTTGACTGATCGGTGACTGATCGATGACCGCTGATTGATCGCTAAAACAGTAACGCCTAAGGTTGCAAGTACTGTATGATTAAATGAATTATATGATGTAAATCAGTTCAGATAATATATTGATATAATTTTATTTTTGATAACAATTAATCCCGTAAAAACATCAACTTTTCTGTCAGTCTCTTCTTCAAATAGATTATTTCACTATTCGTTTTTCTGTTGCATCAAAATATGAAGATTCAATAAAACAAATTATGCAATTGGTTATAAACTTTTGTAAACGATTGTAAATTATTCGCTAAATTGTACTATAAATACAAATGCTATAAATTTTCAATCTCCGGCGCAGAGATCATATCCGTTCCGTTCAATACTACGTAACACTACACTCAAGGTGGCACGGTAGTATTTCCTGGCCCATAGGGATAATGGTAGCCTTTTTAGAATTTTCACCACTTTCTAATACTGCCCCAAATTCCACATACACAATTAACTGAAGTACTTTCATTATTATATTCAGAAATTAATTTGAATAAGTATGATGACCGTTTACTTTTTTTGCTATTTTTAGAAACCTAAGGCCACTAGTGCTTTTAGGTCTTTTATCATGCAGTGAATACAAAATATCAAAAAATTCTCAAAAATTCATTTTCACCTGTATCAAGGACGTATATTAGAAGGATAGGAAAGTCCCGTAACCGCCTTTATAACATCCGAGAAATACCGCGTGATGCGAGAAAACACGAGATCTTGCAGAAAGGTTCAGCGGGAATTGCCGCTTTGAGATTTCTACATCAATTTGTAAGTATAAAAACTTTATATGAATAATTAAAAACAGATTTAGTAGAAGTTATTTTATGGTATTTAATGATATTTCACTACAAAACCAACATAAGACGCTTATAAACTTCATAATAAGTGATCAACCGTAAGGATGCCAGATGCTGCCAATGATGCTGGGTCCGAGTTGCATTACATGTCATGTTGCATTGAAATTATCAAATTTTATTGCATTAACTTCTACAAAATTATTTGATTACAAGTTTTAGATACCATTTACGTTTGCATATGAAAACAGATGTCTTTTGTTGTGTATTTCACGTGTAATGTAACATGTAGCCAGCCCTTCTCGGTAAACAAAATGGCGACTTACATGGAAAATGGCCTTGTATTTTTGCAGCTAAATTTTCATTTTTGGTGTTAAAAGACGCTCTAAATTGAACGAGTTCTTTTCCTTATATATTTTTACGTTTGCATAGCAAGTTCCAACTTCTTTTGTTGAGAGGTTAGTCAAATATTGATGTTATTTCACCCCCTCCATTTTTTTTGGTCAAAATGTTAACCAATCAGAGCAGAGATGCTATTTTGCAGCTATATTGTTGAATATATGCTACATAATCACATATTGCATTATTTTTTCCCATTTCTTAGACATTTTTACACTTGAAAATTTAAGCTTCCTATGTTGAGAATTTGATTAGATATTGAGTTACAAAATGAACTAATTACTAGCAGCTCTATTTTGTTTTCAAAATATCTACCTATCAGAGCAGAGCTGATAGTTTGCAGATATATGGTCAATGCACGTTGCACAAAAATGCATAAAAGTAATTTTTTTCCATTCGTGAGACATATTTACACTTGCAGAGAAAAAATGAGCTTCCTATATTGGAAAGTTAATTAGATATTGAGCCTTTCTTTGCTTAAATTTGATTTCATTTTTTCTTTCTCAAAATGACTGTGAACCAAAACAATGCTGTTAATTTGCAGCCCAAGAGTCAATATTAGAAGCGTAAACAAAAATAAATTTAAAGGTCTTCTGTTCCTTACATGTTTTTGAGCATGCTGTGCAAAATTAAGCCTCCTATATGACAGAAAAGCATACATATTTATTGATTTGTCTTATACTTCTGTCTCAGTTGTCAGGGGCGGATCCAGTCATTTTAAAGGGGGGGGGGGGGGGGGGGGGGGGGAGGGGTCCAACTATATATCAAATGTGTTGATCGTCCAAAAAAAGGGGGAGGTTCCAATCCCCGCACCCCCCCCCCCTCTTCTGGATCCGCCACTGGTCTGTCTCAGTTGTCTACGCAAGGCAAGGACATATAACTAACAATCAAGATTTTCTATATGACTTAAAATTTTGAGGAACCATTGGGATGCATATATGCGATACTAAAAGTAAGATTTTGAAGTATTTGTATTAAACAAAATGTCAATGGAATCAGAATTTTCTATAGTTTATAATGTAATTTTAATATACAGTCCGCCAAAAGTTAAGCACCACCTATCTTTGTTGCATTTAAAAAAACCAGTTAATCCTCGAAAAAGAGAAAATATTCATGTAGCAATTTTGCTAACATATGCCATAAACAAACCATCAACTTAAGTTTGGTCACTGATGCAGGTTCTATGCATTTGAATTTTGCGTTCTTGGAAATAGTGAAAAATACATTTATCAGAAACGGAATTTAAGTTTTACTTTGAATTTATGTTTTTACAATAATTAATCACCCAAAATCATTAAAAGTCTCTACAAATAATCTTTGGTATGTTCGGCAAATTTAATGTCAATATTTAAGTCAATAGGATGTGTAACCACCTCTTTTCCGGTACAGTTCCATAACACGGCGTCTCATACTCTGTACAAGCCTTCTGAACTTTAGTTGAGCAAATTTATTCCGTTCATCAACAATTGCTCCTCTTAAATCGCCAAGATTTTGCAACGGTGGATCTCTGCGATTGAGATTTCTGCCAATGGCATCCCAGACATGTTCGATAGGGTTCAGGTCTGGAGACATGGAAGGCCAAAAGATAGTGTCAATGGCTTCTTGATCTTTGTAATCGGTTACAATCCTTGCCCTGTGTGGTCTAGCGTTGTCGTCCATGTACTAGGGTCTTGACGCAAGTTGGGGATTCTCAAAATGAGGGACTACAATGTTTCTAAGCACCAAATCCCTGTATGTCTGTCTGTTCATGTTACCCTGCAAAATATGCATACCCAACTTACAACAGTATGAGAAGAAACCCCTTACTGTAACACCACGATCAACGATTGCTGTCGTTGGGCAATTGTTGTTTTGGTGATAGGCAGTTTTATTTCCCCGCCAAACTCGTATTCTGCCATCTATTGGTCGTAACAGAAACCAACTCTCATCTGACCAATGAATATTTTGCCAGGTTCTCATGTTCCATCGTCGATGGTCATTAGCCCTTTGAAACCTGATTATACGGTGCCTGGCTGTTAGGGCACGTCTTTTGACAACACGACGTGCTCTTAGGTAGCCTCTATGAAGTCGACGGACCAATGTTCGAACACTAACACGACCACCTGGAGGCCATTGGTGTCTAAGCTATGGGGTAGGAGTAAATGGGTTGGCTTTAGCATGACCAATAAGTAGTCTGTCATCACGATAGGTAGTTAAACGGGGTCTTCCGGAACTTGGTCTATCATTTAAAGTTCCTGTGTCAATATGACGTTGTAAAAATCTGATAATGACGGTGCGATTAACATTGAAATGGTTACGAATGCTCCTAGTGCTCCTACCGACATTTGACATGTCAATTGCTTGTCAACGTTCAGTCACAGATAACTTACCGCTTGCCATATTTCACATTGACTTGGAGAAGGTCAAATTTCACCTATACGCGGGACAGTAGGAAGATGATTTAAAGGCATCGAAACAGTGTATTTGTAAAAGTGCAGATGACCTTTAATAAAAGGTTGCTTGGCGGGTATATCGGAGTTTATTTTTTTTGGTCGTAATGAATTTTCTTAGTGTATGCTATAGGCAATTCATAACACCAAACATAAATTGTTTTTTCGCGCAATAGTTAAAAAAATATTGACAGTTATATTTAGGTGGTGCTTAACTTTTGGCGGACTGTATATAATAAAAAACTGTCTTCTAAAAAAAATAGGGGGGGAGGGATTGCACAGTCTCAACATGAAAAACCTGAAATCGGGTCATGTGCATATCCACGAATTGAAGGCATGATTCGTGCAAATTTCAGATACTCAATACAAAGTCTGGTTTCATGGTACTTTGGCTCTGATAAGATTTCAATTTTCACTACTAAAAAGTATACAGCGTTGTCTCATCTTTATAAGACGAGAATAATATTCTAAAATCATTTTGATAATTCAATTTCAAACTGTATTAATTGAAAGCTAACTATTAAAACCATTCTTACTATCAAATTTATTCAAAACAAGATTGAAATGATACTTTTTTATTGATTATGTAAATTAAGTTGGATTTTTTTCCATGGTAATTTTCAATCATGAAATTAAACCCTTTGTATTTTATGTACTCCTCAATGTTTCCATTTGTATTTTACAGGTTCTCAGGTGTTTGCATTGACCTATTTTACACAACTGATTGCCTTGCTATTGACTAAGAAGTAATAAATATTCAGGTACGGTTTTATATAATCTTTTTATATATACTAAAGCCAAGATTATTTATCAAAACATACTTAATTAATAAAAGTTACAGTGGTCCTTAGGGATTGAAAAAATTATGTTTGTATAAAACATGGTGAAGTGAATGTACATGTATAAGCGCATGATGTTCAAGTTGCACGACCAAATATTAATAGTAATATCATTAATAAATAATTTATGATGAATGTACCAAATTGAAAATCACTGAAATATCAAAAGTGTAAAAAAAATTCTGTCATGCTAAGAAACAATTACCAGTGCGGTCGGGATTGCATAATAGGTTTTAGCTTGCTGCTCCCATGAAGTGTCAAGGTCAACATAATAAAGTGATAATTACAGGAGCTGGAAATATCTATGTTAAAAACTACATCTACAGACTTATTATATAAACATTCATATGCAATACTCAGACACTTCAGAAGCAGATGATCACAATATCAGTTCAACTTCAATTCCCAAGTATCAATGTACATTTGTTGTACCAGCACTTGCTGAAATCATTTCGAACAAGCATTTGTCATACATGAGGAAGTTAACACACTGTGTGACACACTGAATTTGTTATAAAATATGATTTGCTATGAAATACTATTCCAGGTTCACATGTACATGTATTGGTGGTAACTAATTGTTTGCCTTAATCAAATGATTTAAGTGAAATTATCAATAAATCTAAACAGTCATTGTCATGTTAAAATGTAATGCTTGCAAAAATTATAATTAAATAATACAAAAAGTTTGTATTCGCCCGTTTACGGGACGTATTATGGTATACCATTGTCAGTCCGTCCGTCCGTCGTCAACATGTCGGACATTAACTCAAAATCGCTTTAACCAATTTGGATTAAACTTTGGTGAATTGTTTATATCTATTGACGTGAGCTCCATTTTGTTTTTTTATAAATTTTAGATTCTACGTTTCTGAGTTGTGGGGTTTTATTCATTAAAAATTAAAAGGGGTAGAATGTGCCATATCACAGGAAAAGACGTGGAACTGGCAAATTAAAATTAGACAAAGGGCAAACTGAAATACATGCAATTCCGCCAGACCATGCACATGATGAAGATCTTTTGCCATCTGAAACATCAGAGCTTATATGGGTCAATATCCCTAATGAGCCTCGAAATGAGGAACTCAAAAGTTGTGTGTAAACAAAAAATCTCTGTGTAGTGATATTGGACATGTTTCTATTTTTTACAAATGACTGAGCTAAACCATTTGTGGTGATTAGGAAAGTAGAGGAACATAGAATAAATGAGTAAAAACTATGGAGCTATTAAATGTGTTCAAAGTAATAAATTTTCAAAGAACTTACTGTGTCAAACCGTACGAGGTTTTTTTTACCACGAGGAGCCGCATCACGAAAGGATGTTCGGGGTATGCTAATTTACGGAAAAAGTAATCTCACTTCGTACCCCGAAAATTTAACCACATATGTGAAAATGTCACAGCTTCGAAACGAGCTATCATACATATCCAAGTTTACGATATGGATTGAGCTACAGGAAAAAACGTTACCATTACCGCCTATGTAAAAACAATTAAAGATATTGACCCAAATTACAAGAAAATTTTCAACAATTTTCAGACTGATTTATGGATGATTGCACCTTGTACACCAGAGAAAATTGTGAAAATGACGGTTAGTAGTTTTTTATTTATACCAAGTTATCCCAGCTGGTTTTAGAAAACATTATCGATAAAGATCAGCAAAAATTCAATGAAATTTTCGCTTTTAAAATGCATTACTGGCACGGGGATGAACACCTCTTTTAGGCACAATCATAGCTTTACTCCGAGAGATCCGAAAGGAACACCTTATTTAATTGAAAAAGGCATGAACTAACTTATGAAAACATTTATATTATTAAATTGTAAGTAAACATGACACAATAAAGTCTTTGTTATGTAATTATCATTCCGGTCTACAGGAATAACTGACAATCAAGGGAAATAACACACTTCATACGAGTAAAGTGAGATACATCATCGCATGTGCTTTTATCCAATAAATTTGACCCCTGGTCATTAGAAATCATATGCAAATAAACAGACAAATATGTATTAAGAAAATCATGAATTATTTTATATTTTAATGCACACTAGCAAATCACAAGATATTGTCTTTTCTCAGTGAAGGGGGAGGGTCAAATCTTTTGAAAACAATAGTGCTGCGCCTATTCAACTATTAAGCTACTACTCATTGCTCCTAATGTTTAAATGAAGGTTGATAAGCCACAAGGGAGAAGCATTTGTCTTTCTTTGTGGTAAAACTTTCAAACATTTGATGTTTTCTCTCTCAATAATACTTGTGTACTTAAATCAAATGATAACACAGCCTGAGTAAATTTTTTTGTCTTATTTCAGTTCCAGACATATCATTACTTTTTAACCCGAGACGGCAAACTAGAGGTTTTAAAAAGTTCTGAATAACTGGTAAGCATTTTGTTTTATTAGGCAAGCTCTAAATTGTTTATTTATGGTATTTATGCAATTGAAATTACAGTCGGTATGTTAAAAATATGCTGATATGAAAACTGTTGCTATGGTCTTGATATTATATAAAAATGCTTAGTTACTGATCTTTTCTACTCCATATTTCGAGTTAAACCTTGCGGCAACTGTTCCTCATGTAACACTGCAAACTATAATTAGCATTATTTTGATCCGTCGTTATTTAATGACGCCATAATACGTGTGATGTCACAATGTTTCCTTTAAAACCTCATGTGGATTTCTCACTGATATAAGGTTTTCACTGAAATACATGTAAAAAACATTTTTTTTTCAAATAGAATTATGTGCAAGGACAAGTTTTGAAAATTTGCACTTCATTGCACTCTAATTGTATGATAAAAATGACATTCACAGTAGTTTACAGTGGTTTCTACAGTATAAAATACCAGATTTCCACTGGTAAAAATAATTAAGTATTTTGGTGTTTTTTTTATGAAATCTACATTTTTGCTTAATTTCTCTGTCAAAATGCACTTTTAGGCACCAGAAAATTTTATTGAATGCTTTAACAGGGTCTGTGTATTGTAATTTAAGGTTATCATCAGATGTTTTGTCCATGTTTTGACTAGTGAAGGTATACTGGAAGAAATTAATTATACATACACATTGTATGCAAAACAAATAAATATAGCGATAAAAGTGTCATTGCCTTATAGTGCTGAAACAACTTTATTTTTTTTTCAGAAATGGACATAAATACACAGATTTATTCAAAATGTCATAACGATGAAGATCACAAATATTTGGAAAAATCAGAATGGATTTCAATATGGGTCAATATCCCTAATGCGCCTCGAAATGAGGAACTCAAAAGTTGTGTGTAAACAAAAAATCTCTGTGTAGTGATATTGGACATGTTTCTATTTTTTACAAATGACTGAGCTTAACCATTTGTGATGATTAGGAAAGTAGAGGAACATAGAATAAATGTGTAAAAACTATGGAGCTATTAAATATTTTCAAAGTATTAAATTTTCAAAGAACTTATTGTGTCAAAAAAGGGGTTTTTTTTACCACGAGGAGCCGCATCACGAAAGTATGTTCGGGGTATGCTAATTTACGGAAAAAGTAATCTCACTTCGTACCCCGAAATTTAACCACATATGTGAAAATATCACAGCTTCGAAACGAGCTATCATACATATCCAAGTTTACGATATGGACTGAGCTACAGGAAAAAACGTTACCATTACCGCCTATGTTAAAACAATTAAAGATATTGACCAATATGCACCAGTGTGGATTCAGTCTCTTTGGATCATTCATATTTGTCTGATAACCAGACAGTGGCAGAACTTTTTTTAGATGAAGAAATTGATGTGGTTATTGATCAACATATTGAACTTGAATGCTAAGAAGAGTGTGTAACAGTTTCAGAAGACCGTTATGAGGCATTGAAAAAGACAGTTTGTACTAGGGTAACTTCTCCTAATGTGTACAATTCTGCTGCCAGTGACAACTGGCAAATCATAGAACATTATCCATCAACTAAAAGTGTGTATGTTAAGTTGACTATCATAATCAACAAAGACTTTTCAGCTAAGGTATATGTTCACGGCATCGAACTGAATAGAGAACATGACATCTGGTTAGGATTGCCAAGTGTTTATGACAACATAACAAGCATTGAGAGACTATTATCTAAATTGAGGAGTTATAATGTTTGTAGTGGGAACCACGAGCAAGAGTTTCTATATATTACTCCAGTTGGAAGCACCATAGAGCATTCAACAGATGCACAGAGTTGTCGAGGTTTTAAAGAACAGGATTTTGGTGCAGTTAAAGGAACTATTAATTACTCTTCAACAGTTCGCAATGTCAGTTGTTTGTTACTAGTGCAAGGAAACAGATGCTCACCATGTACTCGTCTTCGTCGCATTCTTATAAGCAGAAAACACAGACTTGAAGAAAAAAAAGGCTTTCTGATGGCAGCACTCCAAATTACATTTCAAAGAACTATAAGCATTGCAACATGTCACGAGATGAGCTCATTGGTAAAATTTCACAGCAGAGAAATGTCATCACCAGATTGCAAAACCAAATTGCCAAAACTCAAAGACAGTTTCAACGGGATTTATCAGGAAGCGGTGTGACTCTAAGTGCATGTCAGTCCATTGAGATGAGGGATGCTATTGCTTTATGTTCAACCGAAATGGAGAAAACCTTCCCAGATTCCAATTGCTTTCAAAGACTTTTTTGGGGTTAACAATTTAAAAGTGTTAACGTGAAATCAGCTAAATGAATGAGATGGCTACCCATGATAATTAGATGATGCTTGTATCTTCGACAGAAGTCCAGTGTTGCATATGATGCTTTGAGAGACTCAGGGTTTCTCACTTTACCAAGTGCCAGGACTTTGTCTGATTACTCTCACTACACTAAATGTGGTAAGTTAATTAAGCATATATATATATTAGACATGTACAGTTATGTTGGGGGGTCTGCATCTACAATGTATAGGGTCCATCGAACAGATGATAAATGGAACAAAAAGTCAAATTAAGAATAAGAGAAAATTTACAAAAATATGTATAATACTAAAAAATTGAAATGGTTGAGTCCTAAAGTATATATATATATATATATATATATATATATATATATAAGTGCCTATAAATAGCAGCACATGACATACAAATCTATGGGAGTGTGGATTAATCAGTACAGAGATTAATTCAATTACACAAATAAAATTATAGATTGCCTAACAATGTAATTTTAACACACTATTTAGTATGTAAATATAAGAATGTTTAAAATATTTACAAAATGATGAAAATAAACGCAATATTTCGCTAGACTAACTAGCTTTATCAAGCGTGCATCTATCCAGGTGAAATCGGATGTAGATGATAAGAAACTTTTGCAGCTCAATGTATATGTTGCACTTGAATTTAGCTGCCTTGAAAATAATACATAATTTGGATTAGCAACGTCCATTGGCCAATATTACGGGATAAAAAGGACGATGCTGTGTACTAAATTGTTCTTTATCTTTCCTGTATCTCTTCTCGTCTTTTTCGTTAAGACCATCCGGTTCTAAAGTGTGGAGCTGGTGGATCCAAAAGTTTTCTATTCTCCTTCTCGCCGTGGTGTCCCACTCGGTGTTGACTTCTATAATTTGGAAAGTAACATTATCAAAAGGATGGTTCTTTGAGCGAAGATGTCTTGTGAGAGGACAGTTTTTGTTGGTTTTTTACCATGAACGATGGTTATTGAGCCGAATATTGAATTTATCCATTGTTTCTCCCACATACTGAATGCCACAAGTGTTACATGTTAATATATAAATTGAGTTCTCCGTTTTACAGTTGGAATTTGAGTAGATGGTATAATTTTGTTTAGTAACGGAGCTGATGAAAGAACTGCCTGTATTGGCAGCTTTACAACATAAACAATTCCTTCGACCACATTGTTTGTAGCAACCGGGAGGTGGAGTAGGCTGCTTTGCTAATACAGATGTCACTAATTTGTCACGGATGTTTTTAGGTCTACTGAAGGCCATGACTGGTGGTGAGGAAAATACTTTCTTTAGATTTGAGTCATTTTCTATAATTTTCCAATGATTCTGAACAATGGATGACACATTTTTAAAATCAGGATGGTAAGTGAGTACAAGAGGTGTTCTGTTGACTTCTTTATTCTTATCCTTGTACTCTAGAAGTTCTTGGCGACTAGTTTTGTTTGCTCTTTCGAAAGCTGTATCAATGATGTTGTTATTGTATCCTCGAACAACTAGATGTTTACGTAATTGTCCAAGTCTAGCATTTTGCTTATTTTCAGTAGAGCATATTCTCTTGATTCGCAATGCCTGGCTGAATGGGATACCACGGGAGCAGTGTTTAGGATGGCAACTTTTAGGAGAAAGGAATTGATGTTTGTCCGTTTTTTTGGTATGAAGGTCCGTTATGATGGTTCCGTTCTGGATGTAACTCGTAGTATCAAGGAAGTTTATTTTCTCCATAGATGTTTCGTATGTAAATTTAATTGAATGGTGGAAAGAGTTACAGTGTTCTAGAAATTCATTAAGATGGTCTTGCGAACCAGTCCATTTAAAATCAATATCGTCAATGAATCGAAACCAAGATAATGGCTGGTATGGAGCACTAGCCAAGAGGCGTTTTTCAAGTTGGCCCATAAATATGTTGGCATATGACGGGGCCATTCTTGTGCCCATACTAGTGCCGTCTATCTGGAGATAGTGTTTGTCATTGAAGGAGAAGTTGATGTTCTCCAGCACTAGTTTCAGAAGTGTAACAAGTCACTCAGTTGGAGGATTTTTTTCACTACGGGTGTTCCATGCCTCTTCACACGCTGCTATTCCTTCGTCTTGTGTAAAGTTGGTATATAAAGAAGACACGTCCATGGATGCGAGTATAGTATTGTTTGTTAGAGGATTGAGGCTTTCCATTTTCTTTAGATAATCAGTCGTATCCTGAATGTAAGAGGGTAGTTCTTTAACACGAGGTCTTAAGTGATGGTATACAAATTCGGATATCTTTTCAGTTGGATGACGATTCGCTGAAACAATTGGTCGACCAGGATTGCCCGTTTTGTGTATTTTAGGCAACATATAGAATCTTCCAGCCTTTGCTCAAGAGGTCGAAGATAATCAAAGGTGTCATTATCGATATGCTTTTGGTCGTACATCTCTTGAAGGATGGTGTTGATCTTTCGAATGGTATTTAGTGTTGGATCTGTGGTTAATTGTTTATAAAAAATGGAGTTTGACAGTTGGCGATTCCCCTCTGCTATGTAATCTGTTTTATTCATGACAACCACAGCGCCCCCTCTGTCAGCAGGTTTTATTACAATATCCTCTTGTTCTTTTAACGCTTTCAAAGCGATGCTTTCTGACTTAGATAACTTATAATTTCTTTTATTTGTTATAAAGGACTTTATATCAGACCTCACGTAGTTGATAAATGACTCCAAGTTATCGTTTTTACTTTTTGGTGGTTTCAATAAACTTTTTCCTAAATTTTGGGATGGGCGTGACTTCTTCATTTGTCTAAGTTTCTGAATCTGTTAATCCGGCTTCTTCAAGGTGTTTTTTGCCCCTATTGTAGAAAAAATCTTTCTTGCGTTAACGTCTAGCGAATTGGTCTAAGTCCTCGTCTAGCTGGAAGTTATTAAGTAAATACATAATAATGCATCCCCTTTAAAAATTAAAAGAAAGGGTTATTATCATGATTATGATAATGAATACATGTACATTGTATATTTTTTTATCAAATATAAATGACAACTTAACTTTGTCTATATATTAAAAATTGTCGTTAATATCATTATCAATTCTAGCTATTTCCCTGTTGAACAATCATACATGTATACAAGCCATTATAGGTAACGGTATGGTCTTCACCAATGAGAAACACCCATACAATATAGTCATGATAGTTGGCTTGAAAGGCCCACACATTAAGAATATGAAGAAAGTTAACAGCCTACTTTATCAAGATTTTACCAAAGACATATAACCGGAACATATATGAACAAAAGACAACCACTGAACTTGTCTCCTAACGTGTGAAAGGCACATGAACAATTTGGTGGGGTTAAACAGGTTTGTGAGCACTCAACCCCCTAATCAGGGACAGTGGTTAAATAGCACGAAATACATTATAAGTCATTCAATGTCTAAATGTTTATACATTTGAATTTCAGTTAATACATGTACAGTTTTGTACAAGTTCCAAGACTTCATTTAATAGACACTGTTAGGCTAGGTTAAAAAAAAATGTATGTATTTTTATTTGGTTATTTTTATTTGAGCAAAACCTGATTGAATTTAATTGCAATTTCATCTACAGAAAGAAATCAATTCACTTATTTTTGACAATTGTATATATATATCATGATTACCATATATAATGCGTTCTTATAAATGCCGTTAGAAATGAAACTAAATACTGGTGAGTTGTGGCGCCTTGTATGAACATTTATCTGTTGTTGAATAATTTGTGTTGTCGTCTTTGTCAATCTATTTGTTAGGTTGCTGTCTCATATTTATATTTACCCTTTTTGATATGTTAAAATGTACATGTAGGTCACTTGTACTTTTCCTTTTATTACTGAAGACTGTTTATAATATAGGTTTACTGAAAGAAATATTTTTTCTTCAGGTAATATTTATCAACCAGATGTTCTGAATATCTTGAAATCTGAAGCAGAAAAGAAGGGCATGTATAATAATGATGAGCCATGGCGAAAGTACGTTGGAATATTATTTGATGAGATTCAGGTTAAATCAGAATTGGTATATGACAAATACAGTGGTGAATTAATAGGATACTGTAATTTAGACAAAGTTGATAACCAGATGATGGAACTTGACAAAAGTATGAAAGGAACTCAACACTCAGACAGAGCCAGGTACATGCTTGTTGTAATGGTAAGGAGTGCAACTTGCGACCTACGGTTCCCATTGGCCGGTTTTCCAACAACTAGCATAACAGCAGATTTTCTGTACCCTATTATTTGGAAGGCAGTACGTATTCTAGAGATCAGCCTTGTTGACTTAAGGGTTTTATTCATAACTTGCGACGGTGCATCTTAAAACAGGATATTTTTTCAAACTTCACGGAGAGGACAATGACTTTGTACACTATGCAGATAACCCGTACTAAACTGACAACAGAGTTATATATTTCATTTCAGACGTACCTCGTCTCATTAAAACCACACGCAACTGTTTTTGTAATTCATACTCCCATAAGAATACTCGTAAAATGTGGAAAGACGGTAAATACATCTCTTGGCTTCATTTACTTAATTCATTTGAACAGCATTGTGAACTGTCATTATACAGCCCGTGTCCCAAATTAACTAGAAAACATATCGACATGTCAACATTTGGGTGCATGAAGGTGAATTTTCCTGCACAGGTTTTGAGTTCAACTGTAGCTAATGCATTAGAAATGCTATATGGAGACAATGTTACAGAGACGGTGAACTTTAAAAGGGTCATGAACAGGTTTTTTTACTGTTTAAATGTGCGAAGCCTGTACGAAGGTCGTAACAAAAGAAATCCGGATTTAAATCCCTACAGTTCTTCAAATGAGGAAAGACTGAGGTGGTTAAGTGAGGATTTCCTGAACTACTTCAGTGAATGGGAGCAAGCAGTCATGAATCGCGTTGGAAATTTCACTTTGGAAGACTGGAAGCGTATGCTGCTTTGTCATCAGACAATTATTGGACTGAAAATAAGTGTGCATTCGATTGTTGCAAGTGTGAATTTTTTATTAAACAGTGGTGCTAAGTTTGTACTCACTCACTCTTTCAATCAGGATCCTCTCGAACAGGAGTTTAAACATTACCGTTATAGAGTTGGTAACAACAGTAACCCAACAGTGTATGAGGTTCGACACAAGATGAACCAAATGCGTGCAGTAGGAGTAGTTGCTTTAGCTCCAAAGAGAGGGAATATTTACCGAGAGAATGACGAAAACCGTTTTGTAATTGACAATTCGAAGTTACACAAGAGGTAAGCTTTAGTTGTACATTAGTAACATTGTCATGATTGCAATTCTTTTCAAACTTCAAGAAGTTATGGATAGTTTTAATTTAGATTTTAATGTTTTCCCGTATTTTACCAGTATGCATGAAGAATTGCTAAAAGTACATGAAAGTTCAAAGTAAATACAATAATCTGGATGTGGATCTTTTAAATTCTTATTTACTAGTATTTCATTATTTATGATATATATGAAGTGTGCCAATATAGGAAAACTTTACTTTTGTCCCTAAATATTGTTGGTAATAACCTAAATGTAAATATGTAAGTCAATTAACTAGAGATATGTACATTTCTTAAATTTGTATATACAACATGTGTTATATAGTGTACATATTGTATAAAGTTCTTTGTTTTTATAACAATGTTTTGTTTGTAAACTTCTACTTCTGGATACAATTTTTATAAAACATTTTTTTCAGAAAAATAATAATTTTTATAGTAAAATTGGTTGTAAAAAACAAATTGATTCGTATTAAAATGGAAAGATTTATTAAGAAATCACAGAAAGTTTATTTCAACAGCTATTTTGTGGATTATTTTTAGCAGCTAATCAAAATGAAAAAATGTTCACAGAAAAAATGTAATAAGTACTAGTGAGGATAACAATATTATGATTTTATTTGTACATATACTTTGGACATATATCTATTAAATATGTCTTGATTTATTGATTTTGTGTGTTCAAATTGTGTTGTGTATATATGTAATATATGTTGCGTGTTCAAGATAAATATATTAAATCTAAATTGCTTTATTTTAAAAGTTTCAACTTCTGCCTTTTATGTGACAACATTGACAAGTTTCTAGTATATATTTCTGACACATGTACATGTACATGCAAGACTCTGGAGGTAAAATATGAACAATATCAGTCATATTATTCACAAAACAATCTAAACTTGCTACAAGTAAAAACAGGAGATGTCATGTAATTGCCAAGAATACAACTCTTTTTTTAAATGATGTAAATGTACACAACTGAATTCAAAGGTTACTGTATAGCTGTCAACAATGAGCAAAACCAATGCTGTATATAGGTTACTGTAAAAGACCAAACTTGCCAAAATGTACAAAATGAAAAGAAGAAATCCACATCCTAATCATGGCTAAAACAATTAACCAAATTAAATTTGACCAACTGTTCTCAACAACAACTGAAGCATTATCTATACTCATTCTATACACAATACACAAGTATATTGTTTACCAATGATGAAACACCTTATAGCTCAATTCAACAATTGATAGTCATGGTCTTAGCTGTATAATAAAAAAATAAAACACATAAATGCTTTAATATAAATAATCAGGTAGATATGAGCACAAAATCAACAATTCAAGGATACACAGTTTATGGCAGCACTGAAATATACTTTGAGGAGATTCTTTAAATAACATGAACATCAATACACTAAAATATAATGATCAAGGAAGACAAATTCAAAAATCCAGAAAATTCCCTGATAAAAGCACTTCAGTCTACAGTTTATTTTTAACCACTGCTAATTAGTTTTTCGTTATGTCTTTCAATGCCTGTCTCAAACTTGAGGATGACTTTTTGGTAGACTTGGATGATTTGCTTGTCTTATTACGCTCAAGTCGGGTAACAGCAAAACCACGTATCCTTAGAAATAAACGGATAATGTCTTCTGTTACAGCTGAAACAATTGAACCCTCTTCATTTGCCATTAGATTGTTGCAATAGTGTTTGATCATGAAACCTTCCATAATATTTTCCATTAAGGGTTCAGTTAAGAGTGAATTTGCACTTAAGACGGAGCTAGTAGACTTGCGTACAATAAGTTCCATCTCACGTACTAGTAGAAACCAAGTGTCACATGGCTTTTGGAGACCATCACGATCTTGTATATAGTACCATTTGCTATATTGGGTAACAAAATTTTGACTGTCTGATTTCACGGTAAAGTTTGAAATTACACCAAGTTTATGCGCACTATGCCTATAATATCTTTTACGCAGCGAATACACAATATATCCTGCTATATAGAATAGAAAGAACTGATCATTGCTACTAAGGTGTGATTGCTCTTTTTTCACCTTGGTCATCTGTGCCATAATTTCACCAATAATGTCTTCAAAAAGTACAATCTCTGAACATGTTGGAAAATGGTATAAGAATATCTACTAGTTGTGAATCTTCACAGGTGTCAAAAGATGCTTTTAGTAAAATTTTTACCACAGCACTGCCAACATCACTATGTAATATTGCAATTTGTTGTTAATCCACACGAGATTAAAGATTTATGTCATCAACTAGAAAACAAAACATCTGCTAAGGAATGTTTACATCAGGTTATTTACTCCATTTTTGAACAGTCAAACTCTTAAACTGACACAAAGCAATGATAGAGAAAACATTTTTCGAAAACTTCATTAGGTGCGTTCGGATGTGTCCTTAAAAGCATCTTTTGACACCTGTGAAGATTCACAACTAGTAGATGTTGAAGGTTGTGTTGCTGAAACACCTTTTGTTACACGAAAGTTACTCGCCCGAAGTTGTTGACCATGCTGTTTTGAGGTATGCCCACTAAAGCCTGAGTTGTTTTTCAGTGTCTTGTCACATACTGGACATTGATACAACATGTTTGACACCTGTGCTGTAGGGTTGGCAGTTTTTTTTTTTTTTTTTCTTTTTAGGACTAGGCACAGCGAAATCAATATTACTGTCACTATCACTTGGGTCATATTCTGTATATTCCCCTAGCAATAGTTCTAGATCAAGATAAGTGTCCCAAGATAAAAAATCTGACATTTTTATAAGTTCAAATCAAAAAGTGAATAGCAGATTGTGTAACTCGTTCCTTTTATGACATGCTCGTGTATATTTCTCAAGATTAATTTTCTCAAATCAGCTTTGGTCATTTTGAAAGTAGAAAATGACTCTTTTAGTATAGTTTGGGTCATAGCTTTTCTAAATTAAATAGTACAAAGGAAACTACACAAGCTCATTAAATAAACAAGTTACAATCGGTTAAAAGGTAGAAAGGAAACCGCACAAGCTCATTAAATGAACAACATACAATCAGGACTAATTTATTCTTGATTATAATTAATTATAAATCATCACAGGAATTAGGAATGCAAAGTTAAATGCTCAATCTAAATTAGGTTTAATTAAATTAATCATTGTTATTGGACATTTACTATTCAATAATAGATATGTTAAAACTTTGAAATTTATACGATTTTAACGGCTTTGTAAGACATATTTGATAGAAAATATTTTTAATATTTGTTTCTTTTGTTTTTGGACATCGAAGATAGTTAATAAACGTTAAAACAGAACAGAGAATTTCTATCATGATGATCGAGACTAAAGGAGTTTTAGTTGTTTACATTATCGTAAATAGCCGGAAATATTTACTTGAAGCGCGCATAATTGTAGTAGTAGTGAGTAAATCAAAATCTCACGATTTGCGATATTTTAACGAGATACCGCGAGACACGAATCCTTGTTAGTTATACGTCCTTGCCTGTATGTAAAATTATTTCATATTTTTTTACACCTGATTCATCCCTCAGTTTGGGAAAATATGTTCAGGTTTTTTGACTGTTTGAATGTGCGAAGCCTGTACGAAGGTCGTAACAAAAGAAATCCGGATTTAAATCCCTACAATTCTTCAAATAATAAAAGACTGAGGTGGTTAAGTGAGGATTTCCTGAACTACTTCAGTGAATGGGAGCAAGCTGTCATGAATCGCGTTGGAAATTTCACTTTGAAAGACCGGAAGGGGATGCTGCTTAGTCATCAGACTATTACTGGACTGAAAATAAGTGTGCATTCGATTGTTGCAAGTGTGAAATTTTTATTAAACAGTGATGCTAAGTTTGTACTCACTCACTCTTTCAATCAGGATCCTCTCGAACAGGAGTTTGGACATTACCGTTATAGAGTTGGTAACAACAGTAACCCAACAGTGTATGAGGTTCGACACATGATGAACCAAATGCGTGTAGTAGGAGCAGTTGCTTTAGCTCCAAAGAGAGGGAATATCCACCGAGAGAATGACGAAAACCGTTTTGTAATTGACAATTCGAAGTTACACAAGAGGTAAGCTTTAGTTGTACATTAGTAACATTGTCATGATTGCAATTCTTTTCAAACTTCAAGAAGTTATGGATAGTTTTAATTTAGATTTTAATGTTTTCCCGTATTTTACCAGTATGCATGAAGAATTGCTAAAAGTACATGAAAGTTCAAAGTAAATACAATAATCTGGATGTGGATCTTTTAAATTCTTATTTACTAGTATTTCATTATTTATGATATATATGAAGTGTGCCAATATAGGAAAACTTTACTTTTGTCCCTAAATATTGTTGGTAATAACCTAAATGTAAATATGTAAGTCAATTAACTATGGATATGTACATTTCTTAAATTTGTGTATACAACATTTGTTATATAGTGTACATATTGTATAAAGTTCTTTGTTTTTATAACAATGTATTGTTTGTAAACTTCTACTTCTGGATACAATTTTTATAAAACATTTTTTTCAGAAAAATATTTTTTTTATAGTAAAATTGGTTGTAAAACACAAATTGATTCGTATTAAAATGGAAAGATTTATTAAGAAATCACAAAAAGTTCATTTCAACAGCTATTTTTTTGGATTATTTTTAGCAGCTAATCAAAATGAAAAAATGTTCACAGAAAAAATGTAATAAGTACTGGTGAGGATAACAATATTATGATTTTATTTGTACATATACTTTGGACATATATCTATTAAATATGTCTTGATTTACTGATTTTGTGTGTGCAAATTGTGTTGTGTATATATGTAATATATGTTGCGTGTTTGAGATAAATAGATTAAATCTAAATTGCTTTATTTTAAAAGTTTTAACTTCTGCCTTTTATGTGACAACATTGACAAGTTTCTAGTATATATTTCTGACACATGTACATGTACATGCAAGACTCTGGAGGATGAATATGAACAATATCAATCATATTATTCACAAAACAGTCTAAACTTGCTACAAGTAAAAAAAGGAGATGTGATGTAATTGCCAAGAATACAACTCTTTATTTACCGGACTAAATGATGTAAATGTACACAACTGAAGGTTACTGTATAGCTGTCAACAATGAGCAAAACCAATACTATATATACAAAACTTGCCAAAATGTACAAAATGAAAAGAAGAAAATCCACAGCCTAATCATGGCTAAAACAATTAACAAAATCAAATTTGACCAACTGTTCTCAACAACAACTTAAGCATTATCTATACTATTTCTATACACAATACACAAGTTTATTGTTAACCAATGATGAAACACCTTATAGCTCAATTCAACAATTGATAGTCATGGTATTTATTAGCTGTATAATTAAAAAGAAAACACATAAATGCTTTAATTCTTTTAATATAAATAATCAGGTAGATATGAGCACAAAATCAACAATTCAAGGATTCACAGTTTATGGCAGCACTTAAATATACTTTGAGGAGATTCTTTAAATAACATGAACATCAATACACTAAAATATAATGACCAGGGAAGACAAATTTAAATAAAAATCCAGAAAATTCCCTGATAAAAGCACTTCAGTCTACAGTTTATTTTTAACCACTGCTAATTAGTTTTTCGTTATGTCTTTCAATGCCTGTCTTAAACTTGAGGATAACTTTTTGGTAGACTTGGATGATTTGCTTGTCTTATTACGCTCAAGTCGGGTAACAGCAAAACCACGTATCCTTAGAAATAAACGGATAATGTCTTCTGTTACAGCTGAAACAATTGAACCCTCTTCATTTGCCATTAGAATGTTGCAATAGTGTTTGATCATGAAACCTTCCATAATATTTTCCATTAAGGGTTCAGTTTAGAGTGAATTTGCACTTAAGACGGAGCAAGTAGACTTGCGTACAATAAGTTCCATCTCACGTACTAGTAGAAACCAAGTGTCACATGGCTTTTGGAGACCACCACGATCTTGTATATTGTACCATTTGCTATATTGGGTAACAAAATTTTGACTGTCTGATTTCACGGTAAAGTTTGAAATTACACCAAGTTTATGCGCACTATACCTAGAATATCTTTTACGCAGCGAATACACAATATATCCTGCTATATAGAATAGAATGGACTGATCATTGCTACTAAGGTGTGATTGCTCTTTTTGCACCTTGGTCATCTGTGCCATAATTTCACCAATAATGTCTTTAAAAAGTACATTCTCTGAACATGTTGGAAAATGGTCTATAAACTTCTGTCTTAAGGACACATCCGAACACACCTTGTGAAGTTTTCGAAAAATGTTTTCTCTATCATTGCTTTGTGTCAGTTTAAGAGTTTGACTGTTCAAAAATGGAGTAAATAACCTGATGTAAACATTCCTTAGCAGATGTTTTGTTTTCTAGTTGATGACATAACTCTTTAATCTCGTGTGGATTAACAACAAATGGGTCATTTGCAATATTACATAGTGATGTTGGCAGTGCTGTGTTAAAATTTTTACTAAAAGTATCTTTTGACACCTGTGAAGATTCACAACTAGTAGATGTTGAAGGTTGTGTTGCTGAAACGCCTTTTGTTACACGAAAGTCACTGGCCCGAAGTTGTTGACCATGCTGTTTTGAGGTATGCCCTCTTAAGCCTGAGATGGTTTTCAGTGTCTTGTCACATACTGGACATTGATACAAAATGTTTGACACCTGTGCTGTGGGGTTGGCAGTTGTTTTCTTTTTAGGACTAGGCACAGCAAAATCAATGCTAATGTCACTATCACTTGGGTCATATTCTATATATTCCCCTAGGAATAGTTCTAGATCAAGATCAGTGTCCCAAGATAAAAAATCTGACATGTTTATAAAGTTCATATCAAAAAGTGAATAGCATATTGTGCAACTCGTTCCTTTTATGACATGCTCGTGTATATTTCTCAAGATTAATTTTCTAAAATCAGCTTTGGTCATTTTGAAAGTACACAATGACTCTTTTAGTATAGCTTGGGTCATAGCTTTTCTAAATTAAATAGTACAAAGGAAACCGCACAAGCTCATTCAATAAACAACTTACAATCGGTATAAGGTAGAAAGGAAACCGCTTAAGCGCATTCAATAAACAACTTACAATCGGTAAAAAAAGTAGAAAGGAAACCGCACAAGCTCATTCAATAAACAACTTACAATCGTTAAAAAGGTAGGAAGGAAACCGCACAAGTTCATTCAATAAACAACTTACAATCGTTAAAAACGTAGAAAGGAAACCGCACAAGCTCATTCAATAAACAACTTACAACCGGTAAAAAAGTAGAAAGGAAACCGCACAAGCTCATTCAATAAACAACTTACAATCGGTAAAAAGGTAGAAAGGAAACCGCACAAGTTCATTCAATAAACAACTTACAATCGGTAAAAAAAGTAGAAAGGAAACCGCACAAGCTCATTCAATAAACAACTTACAATCGGTAAAAGAGTAGAAAGGAAACCGCACAAGCTCATTCAATAAACAACTTACAATCGGTAAAAAGTGAGAAAGGAAACCGCACAAGCTCATTAAATGAACAACATACAATCAGGACTAATTTATTCTTGATTATAATTATTATAAATCATCACAGGAATTAGGAATGCACAGTTAAATGCTCAATCTAAATTAGGTTTAATTGAATTAATCGTTGTTATTAGACATTTACTATTTAATAATAAATATGTTAAAACTTTGAAATATATACGATTTTAACGGCTTTGTAAGACATATTTGATAGAAAATATTTTTAATATTTGTTTCTTTTGTTTTTGGACATCGAAGATAATTAACAAACGTTAAAAACAGAACAGAGAATTTCTATCAAAATGATCGAGACTAAAGGAGTTTTAGTTGTTTACATTATCGTTACTAGCCGGAAATATTTACTTGAAGCGCGCATAATTGTAGTAGTGAGTAAATCAAAATCTCACGATTTGCGATATTTTAATGAGATACCGCGAGACACGAATCCTTGTTAGTTATACGTCCTTGCCTGTATGTAAAATTATTTCATATTTTTCTACACCTGATTCATCCTTCAGTTTGGGAAAATATGTTCATTAGATACTGTATTTTTGTCCAATCACACTGTTCATATGCATTGACTTAAGTAGGGTACACAAAAGAGTAACCTAAATTCCGGAATGTAAATACTACCGTGCCACCTCAATATGACCTCATATAAAGTGTAGTATTGCGGAGCATGTATGGAACGGATATGAACTCTGCGCCGGAGATTATTAAATAATTGATCTTAAATACATAGTACATTTCAGTTTTCAAATATATAAGCATGTTTGTGTTTTTTTTTTGTTTTTTTTTAAGAAATATTCAACATTTATGGAAAATGCAATCATGCCTTGTCAAATGTTTTCTTTATTCCTTTCATCTGGCTAAATACTTTTTTTTTTTTTTTTTTTTTTATCGTATATTGATTTAGTACATATTTTTCGTTCTTTTACTCATTGTTTTTCAGTTTTTGTTTTGTGTGTTTATGTGTTTGTTTGTTCTCTTTTTTTAAACCCTGAACCAGAATGCATAGGAAATGCGTGTTGGAATTGTACAAAGAAAGGTTCACATTTTTATGCTCCCTAAAGGACATGAATAGTAGAAAGAATTATTTGGGTTTATACCACCAACGTACTTAAGGAACTTCAACAACATGGCGGCGACAGCTTGGCGGTCGATAAACCTCTGGTTTTCGTTCTTTTTCAGGATTTTCGAAAACATCATAGAGGAGCATACAATTTCCCGCAAAATTGTATTTGAGGAGCATACACGCGCTTTATACAAAATGTACTTCGGTCAGCGCTTTTACACCCCAATGAAGTTACAAAAAGAAGCATTCAATTCTTAAATGAATACATGTCTACTCCTAACGTTATGTGAATACATATCTAAATGAAAAATGTATGTCAACTCATAACGTTATATGAATATATGTCTTCTTATAATGTTATATGAATACATGTCTACTCATAACGTTATATGAATATATGTCTGAATTGCAAATGTATGTCAATTTATAACGTTATATGAATACATGTCTGCATGAATTGCAAGTGTATGCAAACTCATAACGTTATGGAAGTATCTGCTAGAAATCTAGAAACAATGCGAATCCATATCTATATTGCAATTTTCTATAACTCAAAACGCTATTTCAACAATTAATTCTGCCACTGCAAGTTGAAAGCATAATGCAAGGTGAAAATATAATGTGTTCGGTACAACAATTAATATAAGGAAATATAAGAAACTTTTTAACACATTATTTTTTGAATAATCGACTTTTTTCAAATTATAGAAGTATTTTGCAAAGAGAAACAAATATCCTAGGTAAAACACACTAAATCCCTATCTATCTATCTATGGAAAGATCATGGTGTCTTCTTCGGGATCTGACAATGATTTTGCCCTTGTAATTGATTTACCGTTTGATGGTAAAAATAAGATGGCAGTTTCATTAAACAGTATAAATTTTGCTGGCCCAGATGCGCATTTTTGTCTTTGTGATAGGCCTTGATGCCAAAATATCTAAACAAAACTAAGCTTTGGTATATCAGTTATGTGTTGATAAGATCATGCTTCTCTCGTCACTGTGTTCACATTTTGTTCATTGTACATGATTTTTTTTTCTCTTTACAGATGTAAAGATATATATGAGATTGATTAAATAATGTTTCCGCTGATTGAAACTTCATGCAAAAGCTTCCCTCGTTCGGGCGCTTCTATTTCAGTCGAAATACTAGTAATTGAAAATGAAATTGAAAATTCAAGCTTTTAAAGTTTGTGTTGGTCTAGTGTTAATACATTTCGTATCTTTTTTGCCTCAGTTGATACTAGTACCTGAATTTCCCGCATTAGATAATTTAAATGACGGTCATATTGTTGATATTTGTAGGGTTTTGATTATTTATCTGTCAGATGCGGTATTCGGTTTTCGAACATTGCTTTGACAGTATTTGAAAGATATTTGTCAACAGTAAAATACTTAGTCTGAGTATAGCTCATGTCAGCTTCTTTGGTATCCGTTTCTAATACAATTTACAAAAGCTGCATATTTCAAGACAAACGGAAATTAGGAACGTAAAAATGAGTTTGACCCATAGAAGATATGCAATAAAACTTCTTAAAAACAAAAACACAGTTATTAGCAGTCCGTCCTGTATTGGCAATAAATTTCCCAGGCACGAAACGAGTGTCTGGCGACCAAATAATAAAGCAAGGCAGTTAAGGTAGTTGACCTATAATCAAAACCCATTAATCGATTAAAAAGGACCTTTATCGGGACTCCGGGATCGAGTGTTTTTAAGCTCGGGATTTCGGGATTGGTCCTTTCGGGATCCGGGAATTCTTTTTCCGAATTTCGGGATGTCGGGATTTAAATTTATTTAAATTCGGGACCTCGGGATTCCATGTTTTTAAGCCCGGGATTTCGGGATCAGGACCCCTCCTACCCCCCCATTACTTAAAGGGCGACTAATAATGAAAATAACACTTTATAAGTTGCATTAGTCCTAAAAGCGTGTCTGGATTAACCTTCATCAGGAAAGCTCAAAGCCAAAAAACCTAAAAGTCAAGGATCTATAACACCGACACTTGTAAAGAGCTTGATGACCCAAAAGGGACCTTAAATAAAATCCAGATCCATATACGGTAAACTTAGCTTGCGGGAGTTGGAACCTTAATTTGATTACAGAGAATTTGATAGGCCTGGTATTTTAAATGATTTTGTAGCACAATTGCATGATAATATTACTCGAAAATTTTCTGACAAAATCATACAAAAGTACAACAAAAAAAGAACTCCAAAGTAAACTCAAAAAGGTGAAAGTCCAAAAAACTAACATAATCAAACTTTATCGACCAACTGAACGAGTAAATGAAACTGTCATATTCCCGACTTGGTACAGGTATTTTCCGAAGAAAATAATGAGTTAAATCTTGTTTTATAGCTAGCTAAACATCCGACTTGTAAAACAGTTGCTTATACCAACGTTATATTGAAAAAATTGGGTGAGCAACCCAAACAGATATAATAGATTAACATGACAATAATCGGGATTCATCAGCCAAAACTGTGTAAAAATACATCACAGACATAAAACACAAATGACTAAACTATTCAAACAAACATACAAACAAATCTGAGAAAGACGCCAACAAAAAGGTTGATGTAGTTGATAATTAATAAAACAAAGACAATGACAAAAAAGTTTTGTAGTTGATAAATATACCGATATTTACAAAGACGCCGATAAAAAAAACTTTTTGTGGTTGATATTACATACCGTATATAGGATACGCTTCCTCGATAAAGTACAAGTTAAGTAAAGTACAAATACAAATACAAATACAAGGGTGCACAAAATAGAAATAACTCTGTAAACACATCATGCGTCAGAAACGCCCCTCAGGACCCACCTACATAAGGAATGCACAAAGTCAAAAACCCGATAGCGGGATATATAAATACCGAATCCCATCAAAACCCATGCGACCAAATGAAACATAGGAGCACGTAGAAAAAATACAGGGAAAACTGCAAAGTAAATATATAGATACACAACTTCAGCACCTAGAATCTATAACTCAAAAACCTTTTGTATTATTGGTGAAGTAGACATTGCATATTTATCTGCTATGTCTTGGTAGTTTCCGATGAACGCATAGAGAAAAGGGCCGAGACGTTCTTTGAAAAAAACCCAGGCTCATTATCATTTTACTCAGATAAAAGGGTATCGATTTCATCATGCTTATACTAAATAACAGTGCACTACGCGGATGGTAGATGATCAAATTTAACCAAAATGAGCGTTTCATTTGTCAATTTTTAAGGACATCCCTGTTTTAAGTTTGCCTTGGAGTTCAGTATTTTTGTTATACTTTTATACTGAAATTTTATTTTATTGAAATGATACCAAGGATTAAACAAACCAAAAGATGCTAGAATTAAACTTAACAAAAAAGTTACAAGTATTTGTATTCAACTAAAGATCTAGAGGTTAAAGGAATGAACAAATAACAAATCTAGCAGAATTCAGTTTTACACAAGCATCACTAGTATTCAACTGAACAAAAAGCTGTGATGAATGATATAATATATATATATATTTCTGAGGTTGCACTATTTTAAAAGTATGGAATGATTTATATACAATGACATTCGTACAATATCACAAAGAGACTTCACAATTTGCTATGTTTTTTCACCAAAAAAGTTTAAATTTTCAATTGGAACATCGCTCGATCGTTTCCGACGGGTTTAAAACAGAAGTTATTTTGACCAATCGTGTTGTTATATGGAACGCCACGAGAGAATGCAGATCATTTCTGGTTTGGCTGTGCCTTCACACACATATAAGACGATCTTCATTATTAATTTAGTTTGGTTGCCTGCGGGCTGTTCTTTGGATTTAAAGCTGTTGACTATTATGTGGTAATTTAATGCTGAATGAGTGTAGGCATATGAACTACACTTATTCATGCTTTCTGGTTAAATTTAAAAAGCATAGAGACTATTAATATAATGCAGCTGGTCTGCATATGTATAGGACCAGATGATTAAAACGCCCTCACACATACACCATGTACCCATCCCTTCTTGTCTTATCTTGTCTCTATTTTCTTCTTTACATTTTTTCTCGAAAGAATAATCGACGCCGACAAGCAAAAAATAGTTTTTATTGCAACAACTACGTATTTTTTTTTTTTTTTTCTTATTTAAACACATTTTATTTGTCTTGACTATCAAAACAATTTGACATCGATCAATGAAAAAGGTTCTTGGCAATTTCCAATTTTGATTACAGACAAAATTTTAAACTTACGAACAAAACAATATAACGTTGAATCGGGTATCAAAAAATCTGACATTTCCAAATGAATTCTTCACCTAGATATTGCCAAAGTGCAGTCTGATTTTTCTCCTTAATAAACAAATGGACTGACTAATAAGTTACGACGAGTAAATGAATCTTTCTGAGAGACAGCGAAATAATTGTGATCTCTTTTCTCCTATTGAGTTTTTTATTTTTTTATTATTTATTTAGAGTAACGATACGAGGTTACGAATGGCAAAAGATGAAATGGTGATACTTTTTAATACTTGTAAATTGTTTAAAACAAAGCAGTTAGGTTTTCTTTCTCTCCATTGATATTAAGTTTTATTTTTTCTCTTGTTTATTCTGTATCTTTGATGAATGTTTATACTGAGAGACTTTTGAATGTATATACGTATGATACAGTTTTACAGTTTTTTCGTAAAATAATCTCTCTATAGCTTGACTGCCAGTAGTAAACCGAGTGAATCCCCTTGAAATTTTAACAAAATTGAAAAGATTACAAAAAAAAAAAAAAAAAAAAAAAAAAAAACTTTAAAACTATACAATAAGTAGATCCTGAAATAGGGGAAGACCGAGATGAAAGGTGGAAAATTTAGACTACCACTTGAAACATCGGTGTGTGATTAGAAGGAATTTTGACTTAGAGCATGCCGACTATGGGCCCTTCAAACAATTGTTTCAAGGGTTCTTTAAGGTTAAAAGAGCGTTGAAGTCTCTAAACACGAGGCCGGATATCAGTCGTCTATAATTATGTTCTAATTACCCAGTTATATAGCCATATGCAAACCTTTAACGACTATTTTTTTACATATATATTTCACAACAGTGATAAATACGACTGATCGAAAGTTAATGAATGTTTAGACTGGTTCCCGATCGCAATATGCAGTATGTTACACCTCGTGACAGTGTATGGCTACCAGCTAATACCTGGAACGTAGTCCCGGGAACCATGATAATGAGCGTTTTGTATCTTTTATGTCTTGGGCATCAAACATGCATTGTTGTTTGAGTTTGAGACATCGGTTTTACAAAAATGGTTTTACTTTTAACTTCCTTAAATAATTGTTTAAGAAGGGAAGTGAAAAAATTGTTTGTTTGTATTTTCCATTATGATTGGTAAAAACAATAATTACAAAATTGCTGAGAAAATCCTGTATGCCTGTTGAATATGGGTAAATTAAGGCGGCCGATGTTAAAATTGTAGGTTGGTATTAATTAAAGTTGGAAAAAAACATGCCCAATCCCTCCCACAAAATATGAATGGTCGGGGCTTTTAAGGGGTATACGTCAAAATAAAACCTGATGATAAGACCTAATGTTTTTAAATTATATCTACTGTGATTGTAACGCACTCCACCCCTTGCGGATTTGTAATCCTATGGAAATGATTTCATACCAACAAATTGAATAACTGTTTCACGTGCAATAGTGAATCATTCAAATGAGCATATGTTGATAAAATATATCCATATTTTCATTTGGGTGAAGTACAATAGCTCTGGTTATTTCATTGGCAAAAAAAGACGAGACAATTCAAGAAATCCAACTCATTGTATTTTAGATTTCTTTAAAACAAAACGCTCGTTTTATTAAACACTCATCAATTCCCATCGGACCTTGCATTTTTTCCCGCTAAATTGTCGAGCATTTCTTCGTATTAATCATGTTAATGTAAGAATTTCCCAGAAAGATAGAAAAATTAAATAGCCTCCGAAAATCAATTTTAAGGATATTTTGTAAATTCGTCCTTGTTTATATCTATTATGATGACTTAGTAGACAATTTAAAGTTTGGTTAATTGAATCACTTCCTATGTTTATGCTACCAAATAAGTCGGTTGTATTCTGGAATTTTATCGATGATCATTCGATTAAAAACATAGCAAATGTAATTGTCAAGTCCAAGGTAATATGATATTTTCGCAAAATTGTAATACAATTACTATACATCACGCTTAGTTAAAATCTTGAATGGTACATTTTTTTCTAAAGCAACGTATAATAGGAACATGATATTCAACAAGTTTGACAGCGCAAGGCTAAAGATATCTGCATTATAACGTGAATTTGATAGGAATGACAAACTCCAACTTTAAGCGTTGATTCCCGATAGCAACAGTCAAGTGCGATGAGGCTTTTTTTTTTTATCTTTACAGAATTTATCATATTTAGGTGAAATACTTACACTTATAATATATACTTAAATGATCTGTATATAAGGAGAAGACGTTTTAGTTTGATTAGATTTAGTTGGATAATGTTTGCTTTAATTTTGTAATACAACATGTTTTAACAAAACATGCATTCATAATTGCAATCAAAAATAGAAAGTTTTTTTTTTAATAAAACAACGCCTACAGAAACTTTTGATGTGTTTTTTTTTCAGACACATTCTCACAACTATCAACACATCAAAAGCAATAATATTATGTGCAATCAAGCAGCTTCAGGGTTTCGTAACTTAAACATGGCCAATCTTGTTATTATTTTCCCATTTCATCCTTCTCAATGTCACATGAAGTCATTCAATTGCTTCCTTTAGCTAACAGATTCCGTCTTGTTTGCAATTAAGAAGATATGTCTAAAAATAACTTCCTTTTACCTAACTTGATCACTTCCTTTTCTCAGACAAATTTGTAAATTTAATGTCATCCTTCAGCGTGTCGTTCATTTTACACATTTATAAGAGAACTTCGATGTAACATAAGCGTAGCGCAACATATTAAGTTTATACATCCCTAATCATTTTACAAAACCAATATAGTGCAGTCGATGTCTCTTGATATCATTCAGTGGACACGAACGTGGACATTTGTCCGAACAATTTAGTTTAAATGTTGAAATATTCTTGTGATTTATCTTAAACAATGTCAGCATATCCAATTTAAGTAAGAAATTAGCTGGGTTTTTCAACAGGGTAAATTTGGAATAAACAGGAATGTACAGGGGGAAACTCAAAATCACTTGGAATCAACTGGAATGTTCATAAGTTGAATTAGGAATTGACTAAACAGTTTCTTTGTTGAAATTGGAATCGATTGGAATGTTCTCCAGTTAAACTTGGAAACAATTGGAATATTCATAAGTTGAATTGGGAATTGTCTAAACAGTTTATTTGTTAACCTTGGAATCAACTAAAATGTTCGTAAGTTAAACTTGGAATCAACTAAAATGTTCATTAGTTCATTTTGGAATAAACTAGAATGTTCATAAGTTAACTTCAGAATCAAGTAGAAGGTTCATAAGTTAAACTTGAAATCAACTAGAATGTTAGTTAGTTTAACTTGGAATCAACTAAAATGTTCATTAGTTCATTTTGGAATAAACTAGAATGTTCATTAGTTAACTTCAGAATCAACTAGAATGTTCATAAGTTAAACTTGGAATCAACTAGAATGTTAGTAAGATAAAATGGAAATAGGTAAAATTTAATCAACAATAATTTTAAACAGTTAAACTTGGAACCAACTTATACGTTAGTTAGTTTAACTTGTATTCAACTATAATGGTCATACGTTTACTCTGGAATAAACTAGAATGTTTATAAGTTAAACTTGGAACCAACTCGAATGTTCATAGTTTAAACTTGAAATTAACTAGAATGTTAGTAAGATAAAATGGAAATAGGTAAAATTTAATCAACAAGAACTTTCAACAGTTAAACTTGGAACCAACTAATACGTTAGTTAGTTTAACTTGTATTCAACTATAATGGTCATACGTTTACTCTGGAATAAACTGGAATGTTTATAAGTTTAACTTGGAACCAACTCGAATGTTCATAATTTAAACTTGAAATTAACTAGAATGTTAGTAAGCTAATCTTGGAAACAGGTAAAAATGTAATCCACTAGAATGTGCATAAGTTAAACTTGGAACCAACTAGAATGTTAGAAAGTTAAACATCTATTCAACTAAAATATTCATAAGTCAAATTTAGAACCAACTTAAATTTTTATAAGTTAAACTTGGAATCAACTAGAATGTTCTTATTAAGTTAAACTTAGAGTTCATAAGTTAAATTGGAATCAACTAGAATGTTTATAAGCTAAAATTGGAATCAACTAGAATGTTAGTAAGTAAAACTTGGAATCGACTAGAATGATCATAAATTAGACTTGGAATCAACTAGAATGTATATAAATTCAACTCGACATCAACTAGAACGTGCACAAATCAACTTTGGAACCAACTGCAAGGTTCTTAAAAATAATTTTGAAATATCAACCAGAGTGTTCGTAAGGTAAACTTTAAATCCATTAGAATGTGTATACAATTAATTTCGAATGGTCATAAGTTCTGCGTTGTTAAGTTTTGAAATAGTCTTCGATTTGATTCCAATGAAAAATAAACACTACATATTGAATTAGTTAATGTCTTCTGTAAAAGAGGGACGAAAGATACCAGAGGGATAACATTTCGACTAGTTTAAACTTTATATTGAGAACAGTAATGACGTATAGAAGGAAGAACAAACAGTTCAAGAAAAAGTACAAAAGCGATGAATGGATCTAATGTTTCGGAAGAAATTCATGGAATAATTTATCTAAATCAAATAAACATTGGAGTCGGGAGCCTGGCTGTGCTATTGAATGCATTGGCTTTATTATATTTATCATAACAAAGGAACTCAGATCAAACCTGTTCTACAAGCTTCTGTTTTCTATTTATTTATTTCATGTTTTTGGTGCATTTAGCACATTAGGATGTGAAATTATGATCATACAAAATAGAGACGAGTCTATATGTGTATATTTTTTAACGTAAACCGAACAATTTGCAGGATTTCTGCTGTTACCCAAACAGCAGTTGTATCGATTGACCGGTACCAGTCTTCACTTCCTCTTCTTAAATCTGTAATTCTAAAACGACGAAAAATTCTTGGGATTTTTTCTCTTGTAAGTTTTTTTACAACTTTTATATGTACATGTGTTTTGTCCATTTCTAAAGTTTTTGAGATCAGACAATGCCGAATGTATCCATCAAACAGCAACAAGGTTTTAGTTCTTGGAACTTCAGGCTTTTGGATAATTGTCTGTATTTTTGTTATAGAAATTCCAATGAGTATATTAACATTCTTAAATATTCGAAAGACTTGTCGAACTGTTGGCGTACAAATAAGATTCACTACAAAGGACAATCATATTGGAATAATACACCATCACTGCTTACCTCAAACTGTACAGATGAACATTAAATTGAAAATCCAAGCTCTCAAAGTTCTCGTTGGTCTAGTTCTAATCCATTTATTTATTTTCGTACCCCAGCTTATATTGGTTGTTGAATTTCTTAAACATGGGAGATTAAGTAAAGCTGCTGTTGTGGATTTATTTGGCTTTCTGTCTATGCTTAACTATTTGACGGATGCATTATTCGGTTTTGGAACTTTACCACTACTTCAACAGAAATTAAAGGATGGCTGTCGACGTTAAACTCATGATTGGAATACCGGTATATGTCTGGTAACAATTGTGGATGCATTTTAAGAAGAGATGATTGTTTAATGGTAAATTGACATGTAAACAAATAAATAAACTGTAATAAATAATGTAGATATTCAAGTATTTAAAGAAAAATTTTCATCATATTGGAGTATGATGCCTTGTTGTGATAATAAATGCATCTTTTCCCGTTTATATTCATCATAACAAAAGAGCTCAGATCTAATTATCTCGTTCGTCTTTGTGTATATTTAGCATATTTATATGTGTAATTGCAGAGATATCGGATTTGTCGTCTATATTACTGCTATACTGAACAATCTGATGGATTGTATTCAATAATTTAAACAATGGCAAAGGTTATATAAATATATGTATCGAAAGTATGTTAAAAAACTATTATAGTTGAAATAGTGTTAACAAAACTCGAGTAATACTAGAACAAATTAGAAACTGATAGACAGTGAAACAATTTAACGAAAAGGCATACTGAAATATATATATGTCATAGAAATCAAGACACTTTTTTTAAAATACTATTTTTAGTGTTAAAGACATTTACCAGATTTGATAACTATACTACTGTAACAATAGAACTCGTGAAGTGGGATTCGGTGACCGAGTGGTCTAAGTAGTAATCTGTATCACTAGCATATCAGCACCAAGGTCGTGAGTCCGAACCCCGCACGTGGCAGATGCACGTAGTCGTCTGTATCACTAGCATATCAACACCAAGGTCGTGAGTCCGAACCCCGCACGTAGCAGATGCAAGTAGTCGTCTGTATCACTAGCATATCAACACCAAGGTCGTGAGTCCGAACCACACACGTGGCAGATGTACGTAGTCGTCTGTATCACTAGCATATCGACACCAAGGTCGTGAGTCCGAACTCCGCACGTGGTAGGTGCACGTAGTCGTCTGTATCACTAGCATATGACCACCAAGGTCGTGAGTCCAAACCCCGCACGTGGCAGATGCACGTAGTCGTCTGTATCACTAGCATATCAACACCAAGGTCGTGAGTCCGAACCCCGCACGTGGCAGATGCACGTAGTCGTCTGTATCACTAGCATATCGACACCAAGGTCGTGAGTCCGAACTCCGCACGTGGTAGGTGCACGTAGTCGTCTGTATCACTAGCATATCGACACCAAGGTCGTGAGTCCGAACTCCGCACGTGGTAGGTGCACGTAGTCGTCTGTATCACTAGCATATGACCACCAAGGTCGTGAGTCCAAACCCCGCACGTGGCAGATGCACGTAGTCGTCTGTATCACTAGTATATCAACACCAAGTTCGTGAGTCCGAACCCCGCACGTGGCAGATGCACGTAGTCGTCTGTATCACTAGCATATCAACACCAAGGTCGTGAGTCCGAACCCCGCACGTGGCAGATGCACGTAGTCGTCTGAATCACTAGCATATCTACATCAAGGTCGTGAGTCCGAACCCCTCACGTGGTAGGTGCACGTAGTCATCTGTATCACTATCATACCAACACCAAGATCGTGAGTCCGAACCCCGCACGTGGCAGATGCACGTAGTCGTCTGTATCACTAGCATATCAACACCAAGGTCGTGAGTCCGAACCCCGCACGTGGCAGATGCACGTAGTCGTCTATTTCACTAGCATATCAACACCAAGGTCGTGAGTCCGAACCACGCACGTGGCAGATGCACGTAGTCGTCTGTATCACTAGCATATCAACACCAAGGTCGTGAGTCCGAACCACGCACGTGCAGATGCACTGACCTCCAAACTTAATTGACTAGGATTGTAATTTTTCATTTGGCGGTTCTCTACGGGCACTGCGGCTTCCTCCGCCAATAAAATTTGACCACCATGATATAATCAATAGGGCTAAAAATTGCGCTCAACAGTCAAAAGGGGTCAATAGGTTTAGACATTAATTTCTTACACAGTATGAGGGTCTGGATGCGGTTTACAGAATAGAGAATAATTGTTCAATACTACAGAAAAACGTGCAAAAAGATAAAGAATAGAGTAAAAATAGGCAACAAAAAATACAGAATAATGGGGTTTATAAAATAAAAAGAGTAGAGAAAAATTGGCAACATTTATAAGGGATCGAGAAAAACGGCTTAAAAATTAAATAATACAGAATAGGGAAAATTTATAAAGAATAGAGAAAATGGTTTAAAATATTAAAGAATACAGCATTGAAAGCCCCCTCACTATAAGACCCTCAAGTATATCAAGTATTTGACGCATTGGATGTTGCTATTTTCCGTCAAATTCATTCCCAACTTTTATAGACTCGGGACGATTAAGGCATGAAATATTGTATAGAGTAAGACACCTGTCTATCATTGAAAACTGTGTGTCGCCCTCTAGATGTCGTTTAGTTATTTTTGTAGTTGGTTTGCAGTCTCATTGCTGTACTTCACACATCTCGTTTTATCCATACGTGGTTTTTATATGTTTGGGTGTGTGAGCGAGCGTACATAAGTCGTTTGGTTGCTTATCATTATTTCCCTTTATATATCTGTAAACAGTTTAGGGCATGTTAAATTAAATCCCAATCACATTGGACGGAACAAGGATAAAATCATCAAAATCGCATTGTCTGCGGTTTTGAAGGAATCAGCTGTTTAACAACATTTATGTAAGCAGGCATTGTTTTAAATATGTATGTGACCCTATATTGACGTCATTTAACATTGGTTTTATTTGTCACATGATACGTATCACTCAAGTTCTTTTTTATCAGATTTTTAAATACCAGATAAAATGTTCTAATGTAATATACATTTCCTATTGAAGTTCAAACTTGCTGTCAGCACATTTTTGAAGATAATCTGTTCAAATCAATGAATGTATACAAGTATACAAAGAGGTTGCAGGGAAGTTATGTGGTTACAGTAATATATTGACATAAAATGAAGACCATATGTTGCATCTAGATATAGTATGGTGTGCTGTGTCGTTGGGTTGCTGTTCCACTTGCCAATATACATATTAAGTTATTGATAAGATGATACCAGTATTGTTTATGTCTGATTGCAAGGTGATGTGTAAGCTCGCATTATTATTTCGTTTTTTTTATATAATAAAAATATTTCCAAAGGCTCGTTTATTATTATATTGTAATTAGATAACTCGATCTGAAAATTGAACCCGATATCATAATACCACATAGAAAATTGACCTCGTAGTCAAAATACCATAGGATAAATTGACCCCACATAAAATTTTGAACCCCCTGAATTTACTTCAAATGATTGATAACCACAGATTCCAAATTGCCGTAGCTATTCAAACAACTCTATATTTCAATACTGTTTTAATAATTAGTTGGTATGAATAAAACCTGTTAGAAAAGATATGTTTTAATATTTTTTCGTAGCTCTAGCCATGGTATTTTGAACTTCGGACCATGGAAAATTGACCCCCCCCCCTTTCCCATCACATCAGATATCAAAATTTGAATGTACAATGCTTACATCATCATAGTTTGTATCAATTGATATCTTGAATGAATAAACAGGGGCGGGGGTCAATTTTTCATGGAGTTCAATTTTCCGTGGGGTTCAAAATATCATATTTATACACCGGTCAAAGGATACGTATCAACTTTTTATCTTATAAAGTAAAATTTCAAGTTCCCAAACAATTATAATTATATATATATAATACGTATTAATAAAAAAGCGTATATTATCTCAACTAATTGATGTAGCGGTTTTGATTTGATCTGTAGTGACGTAAATTGGATTTCACCGGTGAAGGGGACACAGCAACGTTAATTTGCCCGCGTTGGTGCTGCAGACGTTGCTACGTAAATTTGATCTTATTAGTGTAGCTGATGTGACTCTCTTCTGGTCGTTTTAGTAGAAGCAGAGCTCTACGTGACCTGATCGGAGTAGCAGAAATAGATCGACGTAAATTTAACCTAATCAGTATAGCAGAAGCAGAGTTCTACGTGACCTGATCGATGTAGCAGACGCAGAGTTCTACGTGACCTAATCGATGTAGCAGACGCAGAACTCTACACGACCTGATCGATGTAGCAGAAGCAGAGTTCTACGTGACCTAATCGGTGTAGTAGACGCAGAGCTCTACACGACCTGATCGATGTAGCAGAAGCAGAGTTCTACGTGACCTAATCGATGTAGCAGACGCAGAACTCTACACGACCTGATCGATGTAGCAGAAGCAGAGTTCTACGTGACCTAATCGATGTAGCAGACGCAGAACTCTACACGACCTGATCGATGTAGCAGAAGCAGAGTTCTACGTGACCTAATCGATGTAGCAGACGCAGAGCTCTACACGACCTGATCGATGTAGCAGAAGCAGAGTTCTACGTGACCTAATCGATGTAGCAGACGCAGAACTCTACACGACCTGATCGATGTAGCAGAAGCAGAGTTCTACGTGACCTAATCCGTGTAGGAGACGCAGAGTTCTACGTGACCTAATCGATGTAGCAGACGCAGAGCTCTACACGACCTGATCGATGTAGCAGAAGCAGAGTTCTACGTGACCTAATCGGTGTAGGAGACGCAGAGCTCTACACGACCTGATCGATGTAGCAGAAGCAGAATTCTACGTGACCTAATCGGTGTAGCAGACGCAGAGCTCTACACGACCTGATCGATGTAGCAGAGGCAGAGTTCTACGTGACCTAATCGGTGTAGCAGACGCAGAGCTCTACACGACCTGATCGATGTAGCAGAAGCAGAGTTCTACGTGACCTAATCGATGTAGCAGACGCAGAGCTCTACACGACCTGATCGATGTAGCAGAAGCAGAGTTCTACGTGACCTAATCGGTGTAGCAGACGCAGAGCTCTACACGACCTGATCAATGTAGCAGAAGCAGAGTTCTACGTGACCTAATCGATGTAGCAGACGCAGAACTCTACACGACCTGATCGATGTAGCAGAAGCAGAGTTCTACGTGACCTAATCGGTGTAGCAGACGCAGAGCTCTACACGACCTGATCGATGTAGCAGAAGCAGAGTTCTACGTGACCTAATCGATGTAGCAGACGCAGAACTCTACACGACCTGATCGATGTAGCAGAAGCAGAGTTCTACGTGACCTAATCGATGTAGCAGACGCAGAACTCTACACGACCTGATCGATGTAGCAGAAGCAGAGTTCTACGTGACCTAATCGATGTAGCAGACGCAGAGCTCTACACGACCTGATCGATGTAGCAGAAGCAGAGTTCTACGTGACCTAATCGATGTAGCAGACGCAGAGCTCTACACGACCTGATCGATGTAGCAGAAGCAGAGTTCTACGTGACCTAATCGGTGTAGGAGACGCAGAGTTCTACGTGACCTAATCGATGTAGCAGACGCAGAGCTCTACACGACCTGATCGATGTAGCAGAAGCAGAGTTCTACGTGACCTAATCGGTGTAGGAGACGCAGAGCTCTACACGACCTGATCGATGTAGCAGAAGCAGAGTTCTACGTGACCTAATCGGTGTAGCAGACGCAGAGCTCTACACGACCTGATCGATGTAGCAGAAGCAGAGTTCTACGTGACCTAATCGGTGTAGCAGACGCAGAGCTCTACACGACCTGATCGATGTAGCAGAAGCAGAGTTCTACGTGACCTAATCGGTGTAGCAGACGCAGAACTCTACACACCTTTGTCAGTTTAGCAGACGTAGAGTTCTGCGTAAATTTTACCTGACAGATGTAGCAGACATATAGCTCTACGTAAATTTGACCCTATCAGTATAGCAGACGCAGAGCTCTACTTGATTTTTACCTAATCAATGTAGCAAACGTAGAGCCATACGTAAATTTGATCTGATCAGTGTACCAGACGTAGTCTAAGAGGTCTACGTAAATTTGACCTGATCAGTGTACAAGACGTAGTCTAAGAGGTCTACGTAAATTTGACTTGATCAGTGTACCAGACGTAGTCTAAGAGGTCTACGTAAATTTGACCCTACCAGTATAGTAAACGCAGAGTTCTACGTAAATTTGACCTGATCAGTGTACCAGACGTAGTCTAAGAGGTCTACGTAAATTTGACCCTACCAGTATAGTAAACGCAGTGTTCTACGTAAATTGGCCTGATCGGTTAAGCGGACAAAACTACGTTAATTTGACCGTATCGGTGTATATACGGTAAAAATAATTCTTTGAAAAGCTGTTTTTATAATTTACAATAAAGTTTCTTAATATAAATATTTTTAAAGTTAAAATGTTAACATGGTGGTATTGTTTACGTATTTCTATAATAAATAAAATACTATACGTATCTTTAACTCCGCTACTTATGTTACTGATAAAAAAAGATCTTATGGCTCCTATTATTCGTCATAGAATTGATTATCTATATCACGTATCACCTGATCCAGTGCACCTTAAATCGGTACGTAAAAAACAAAGGGACACCAGAAACCTACAATTCAAAACAAGACAGAACACACCGACAAAGAACAGTTCACAAAACTTCACACAAACATAACTAAAGATTGACCAACAAGAACCCACCACTCAGCTTAAATAGAAATGAAGTTAGGCGCATCGAATGGTTATAAATCGGAGTTATGTAAAGCTTTTCGTTAGTTTTCCGATACATTGTTGTGAGTTGTCATGTGTAGTCATAAATGTTACAATTTATAGAAATAAAATATATTTTTTAATGCCTCGCAATTGTTATCAGCCAATCAAAAGTACGCTTTCTAATGAGACATGCTATCAATGTTATTCTTTGGTTGTAACTTGTAAGTGTACCTGAAAAAGGATATTCCATAACCATATGTCGTGTGCAGAGATTTGATAATGAAAAAAGGGAAGTTGATCTTGAAAATAAAGTTTTACCGATGCATGTAGTTCTAATTTCTTTTTTCTTTATATTTCTATAGGTTTGCTATGGCCAATTACGTATCCAAAATAACCGGTAAAAAAAGCTGTTGTTCCAAAACAAATCAATTCAATACAACATACAAAATTATATAAAAAATATAAAAATCAAAAACATTAACTCAACTTTATTGAAATGATACCCCATTCCCAAGCTTTAACAACACACTACATAATATAACTACACATACTGCATGCAAACGTAACAAATAACTCTGATACTATTTGTAAGCAATTCCACGTGACTGCATAAATCCATAGCAACATCTTGGAGTCTTAAATGAACGTTCGCTTTCATCCATCCTGTCGATGTATCTTTCAGTGTTACACAGGGGACACGCCCAAAGTTCGTACTTTCTTGCATTTCGTTTAAAATCATCTTTTGCCTCCAACGGAGTTTCCCGTCCAGATTTATCATTCTCAAAGAAAATTCTGCCCAACATTGAGTGCACATGCGCAGATCCAGAATTTCCCTTCAAATATGAAAATTCACATGGCAAGATAACTTCCGGAATATATGACGCCATGTCTTCCTGAAATTTCTTAAGAGAGATTAACATCGACGTGTCGTCCTTTAACTTCAGTGCTTTATTAATATGTCTTTCTAACTGAATTCCTCTTTCTAATTGCGATTTTAATCCATTGATCACCTGAGTGACTCTTTTCATTTCTTCTGCTTCTTTCTCACGGAGTTCTTTAGCCATATCGGAAACCGTTTTGTCAATTATGTTCCGTAGTTTTTCCCCTTCGCTCTCTATTTCTTTAATTGTTTTGTAAACTTTCTGTCTATAGGTATGTAGACTGTTCTCCATATTATCGACACTTTTCCGCGCCCCTTCAAGTTTTCGGAGGTACACTTCCCATGTAGATGATAATTCCTTTTTCTTCTTAGTAACGGTTTCTAATAAGTCGGACATGTTGTGTCCTTTGTGCAGAGTAAAAATACATACTTTGCATGTAGGTTCATCGCACTTTTCGCAAAAGTATACAAATTCCTCGTTGTGTTGTGTACAGATAGGGAATTCCATTTCTTTATGGAAAAAGTCTACATTCCTGAAGGTGTGAAAACGGTTAGATTTTGTCCTTATGTGTAATAATTTGCAGTTCTGGCAAAAAACTTGCTCACAATCATTACAGAAATCAGTTCCCTTACTTTGTGTACAAATTTCACAAATTCTACTATTTTTCCTTATTAAAGACATACCTTACGAATGTTTCATGTTCAAACATTTAAAATATGTGCAACAGCCATGAATACAAATCGTCTGGCAAATAATTCATGTAAAACAATGGTACAGAGTTATATTGACACTTATTTGTTATTTAAACCTTTTATTTTAATCATCATTTTAAATCATAATTCAAAATTCGACACCTTTTGTATTTAAAGTTTAATCAAGTGTAAATTGACAAAATGGGTTGAAATATGTACAATGTATTGTAAAGTGATGAATATGCAGGTGTTTTGTTTTGAAGATCACAAACATATTTCAACGCAACTTTGAACAACAAAAACCATTCTTAACTATTTGCCGAAGACTTTAAAATTTGTATTTGCGGTTTTCCGCTACGCGACATATGAGAGTCATGGATTTAGTGTGACTTACTATGATTGTGAGTTTGTTTATGTGTGTGATATCTTGCTGCGAAATATCCCTTTTTAAGGTATCAAATTTAAAATCAGCCTTCCATAAAGATGGTTTATTGTTTATATTATAATGCCATGTTATAGCCCTGAATACGCATGTAATATTTGTCAATGGACGTTGAGAAGCTATATATCAATCAATCGTAAATATGTTTCATAAACAGTTCTCTTGTCCTTAATGGAAACGTATAATACCCACAAGTCTTTGTAGAATGGTTTTCATATAAAAATAAGAAGATGTGGTATGATTTCCAATGAGACAACTCTCCACCAGAGACTAAATGACATAGAAGTTTACAATAATAGGTCATAGTACGGCCTTCAACAATGAGCAAAACCCATACCGCATATTCAGGTATAAAAGACCCCGAAATGACAAATGTAAAACAATTCAACTGAGAAAACTAACGGCCTGATTTATGTACAAAAAAAATGAACGAAAAATAAATATCATATAAAGCAACAAACGACAACCACTGAATTAGAGGCTCCTGACTTGGGACAGGCACATACAGAATGTGGCGGGGTTAAACTAGTTTAAAGGCGCCAAACCCTCCCCTAACCTGGGACAGTGGTGTAACAGTACAACATGAGAACAAACTATAAACGTGTACGTTTAAATTATAAATTATTAAAAGTTTTGGAAGTCAAATAATAAAATCTCTGTAGTGAATCATAACTTAAAGATCCATCAACAAGGATTCTTCATTTCTTTATTTTTCTATTTTCTTTCCCATTATTTTCTATTCTTGTTTTTGAGCTCCCTATTACATTCTCTAATTCTCTATTCTTTATTTTCTATTTTTTTTTTTTTTGCCTATTTTTCTTTATTCTTTTTTTTTTGGGGGGTCAATTATTATTAGATAACTGTAAATTTTTCCAGACCCTCTTTAACAAAACATATAGAATTTTCCAATGTAAAGTTGCATTAAAAATTTTATATTAGTTTTAAATATGAATTGAATTAAAAAAATGTATATATGGAGTGAAATTTACAATCAAAATCTATCATGCATGTTCAGATGTACTTGCTACCCTATGGATGACAAACTCGAATACTGACAGTCTTACAAAATGTAATTTCTTCTATTTTTCACATAAATGGAAATTTGCAATTGTTTGTCTATCTCAACAAATACAACATCCTTTAGATGTGAATAATGTTAATATATTGTATGACTTAATTTTCCAGAATTTAATTCTTTTTATTTGATCTTTTCCCTACTTTAAATTTATATCGGTAATACTGAAGGAAAAGTTGTCCACATAGATAAAGTTAAGCTAAAGATGAGTTGAAAGTCTTTTTTTCAATATTTTTTAAAACATTGGTCATTAATGAATTTAAAACTTTGTTGCAGCAGTCATTATAATATTTATAAACAATGCAAGAAAATAAAATAATGTGTTCATGTTTCGGTGTTATATGTTTTTTTCAAAAAAGACTTTTGAAAAAAAAAGAATCTTTTGTATAATTAATTGATTGGTGTTTTAATGCCTATTTCAGCACTATTGCGCTATTTCGTGGCGGTCAGTTTTTATTGGTCGAGGAAGCCGGAGTGCCCGGAGAGAACCAACGACCTTCAGTAGGACAACTGACACTCCTCGTCAATTAAGATTGGAGCCGAACGCACCTGCAACGTACCGAATTGGAACTCACAACCTCAGTATTGACAGGCTAGTAAAACAGTAGTTCGACTACTTAGACCACTCGGCCACCGAGGCCCATTATACTATTATACAGGAATTAAAAAAGAAGACAATACAAAAGACCGAACCAAACACTAACACTAACCCCCAAAATCCTTAAAATAAACACAATAAAACATCAACGAAGAACGTTATGATATTCTGACTCGGGCCAGGTACAAAATTAAAAGTAAATTAACATACTTTTTAAAACATATTTTTATGGACAGAATTGTTCAATTTTTTTTAGGATGAGTTATCTTTCTTTCCCCACCAACCATGGTTACAGCTTTCGTTATTACATTCTCCTCTGTATAGTTTCATTGGTGCAAATGTTTTACAAAGGTTTTGTTGTAGATTTAAATCATAATTGTATATGTAAACGATTAACAAAATGCTCAAAACCCGAGTCCTGGTGTTTGGAGTTGAGGGATTGAAACTCTTCCTACTCGAGGCACATGCTTTAATATGTGTTGAGAATGTCTAGTGATTGAAAAGAATTTCAGTTGACCAAGTGAAACTAGGGAAGGCAACAGGAAGACTGATTTCGTTGATTGACTCGATGCGCAAAATAAGTATCAGTCTTATACAGATTATTAATAAACGATTTACATTTAATATATACATATGTTTAAACTATAAAATAGGAACAAATAGAACTAAGGAAATCGACATGTTGCTGCTGCACGTGATTACCTGTCTATGTGTATTAATGTTTAATTGTCTGTTGATATTTATTATATTCTACTTCGCCAAGCTCAAACGAATATAATTTGTTTTACAAATAAAACAACACATGAATTGGATAAGTGTGCCTACTGGTGTAGAAGCCTTTAATATATATATTAATATACTAAATATATATTTTCAAGTGACTATTATTGTTGTTGTTACCAATTATGTAAATCAATTGTATCTGATTTTATGCCCTTTATGGGCCCTGTAATTTGGGAAATAAAAATATTCTATTTTATTCTATTCTATTCTATATTCAGTATATTACATTAAATATTCTTCGAACTAATGTCACTTCACTAAACCCAGTCATGCACTACCAATCCAAGCATATAAAGTATATATACACAACCAAAATCTATCCACAAATGAGGAAAAATACATACCAATATACAGTATATGGAAAGTGCGAATCGAGAAAACCGTTTCTGATGTGGAGTAGCGATATTTTCTTTTGTAAACGAGATGACATTTGTAGGAATAACAGAAAACTTATCGAAATGTACTTGTTTATTCTTTTTAAAACATAGACGTATTTAACACGACAAACGTATACACAACGTGACATGTAATTTGAACATTTTATCCCAAGTATGTTGTATTTATACGAGTAAATATGCATTTGCATTAAATAAAACCTATTTGCATGATCTATAATTTTGAGGTGACCAAATACTTTGACAATGATGTAATGGCCATTGAACCTATTCGATTGCATTCTACGCCATAATCACTTGTAAATGTAATAGGATAATAATGCTATATTTTCTTATATGAGTGCGATGTTTTTTTAATAAAACAGTGATATGCTTTTATTATGAAAAAAATTCAAATGCGATATTTTTCTAATAGAAATGCGATACCTTTTTCATATGAAAACAATACGATAATATGGCACAATACCGCCAAACAAAGAAGAAACATCGACAATTATTCATGATGCAGGCAAAATATCACTGAAATTGCGTATAGATGATGTACGTACACAATAAACCAATGATACGCTTATAAAGAAGTAGACACGATCCTCAATATCCCCATCAATTTTGGGTTTCCAATCAATATTGCACAGTATTTACCACCTTCCTACTTCCGCTGAAAAAAGCTCTGCCTAGTGTCAGTCTAGAATGATAAAGTGTTGCCCACAGATATATGTATCATCTGCCATGTCTATATGTAATTTTAATAGTTAAATGCAATTGTTGAAATTAAAATGATTATAATTTATTATGAAGTAATGGTGGTCCTTAAACTGACCTAGCCGACTATACGGTATGGGTTTTTTCTCATTATTGAAGGCCGTACGGTTGTCTATAATTACTTACATCCACTTTATTTGAACTTTGGTGGATAGTAGTCTCATTAGCAATTATACCACATCTCCTTATTTTTATACTAATCACACAAACTTTAACTGCAAACGATGCAAAACTTTTGCAGTCTAAGAACCATCGTATAGGGGGCGAGGCCGTTTAATCTCCATAAAAATAGGCAAATGCTAATACAAATGCATACCAAATATCCATTGACTTATCGTTAGTGGTCCCCCCTTTTTAAAAAAATTACCTTATCACATTTTTTTTAAATGAAGAATGTGTCCATATGGACACATATGATGACCCCGCTTGCATATAACGTTATAAAGGGGCGTAACTCTGGAACGGTAAGAGTGACGCCACTCAAATTCGATCTTGATCTGTATTTTGTGGTAATAAGCATTATGTATAAGTTTTATTACATTTAGTTGAGGCAAACTAACGTTAGAGAATGGAAACCAATTTTGGGACGTACATACAAAATGTACGTACGTACAAGGGTACATGTAACACTTGAATGTCACCTCCGGTGACGGTGGGGTCATAAAATGTTGACGCCGACGCCATCGGAAACAGCACGCCTCCATTACTTCGAAGAGGAGAGACAAAATATATCTATACTAACCCCTTTTTGCTCTCTTATATTTGTAAAATATATACTAAATGCAATGTTATTGCAATCTTATCGAATTATGCATGAAGATTGAAAAGGTCAAGAACTGCATTCGATAGATTAAAATCGTGAAAGTAAGAACATAATTTTGTATTGTTAACTAAGAATCGTTTTTCTTTTCCATTATTAAAAGTAAGTTTTATTTTCCAGCGATTAACTTTTTGATATGCCTGAAAACTCGTGTTTAGAATTATGATATTATCTTAACACATTTCTAAGTAAACACATCAAATGTAAACACTTTTAAATATGTAGGGCTCTGAATCGCGATGGTCACGCTGATGTGCGATGGTTTGACGTCGAAGTGCGTTTTTAATTAGCAGTTTTTCGGGATTTTAAAGTTAATTAGCGGCTTCTACACTTTAAATACCATGGGAAACGGGGAGTGATTGGTGGAGATGCCGGGAACCTTCTGAAGCTGATTTTTTTTTTCGAAATCTACAAAAGGTTTTTTTTTAACGTACGATAGTGCATGGCCTTCTCTCAATACACATGGGTCCGCAGACAGACTCTTCGTGTTATGATATTAAGATAAACGCGTAACTTATGAGAGGAATCCAGTACAGATAATATATTAACGCAGAATTATGTTTACAGCATAAAATCAAAGAGGATAATCTCACATTTACTTTGCAACTGTAAATAAGGACATACATAGACAATAACGAATGCAAATTTATCTACTAACTATTAAGCATATCTACTTCTCATAGGCCTAATAGTTGAACATATGTAGATTTTAAACTAGCCCGCATGCGTAATATAAACCAGCGAACATCAGCGAACGGACCATCGCACTACAGCGTGACCATCGAAATTCAGTGTACTCATCGCACCTCTTAGTCCTACAAATATCACGGTTTTAGAAGTAAAAGTTTTTAGGACTTAAAACACTAATTACTAAGCTTAAATAATCCTAAACACTTTCTTCAATCAAAACATGTTACGAAATTAAAAATGTAAACAAAAGTGCGCAAACAATGTATCTAGGATTGTGTTTAGGATCTAAACACTATTTATACAGTTTACATGAAGTAAGGATATCGGAAATGTATTTTTTGGACGTGTTCATATAGAAATTTGATATATGTTATGTCGATGCCACCAATTCTCGGATAGGTCTATACAATGACTTAATTTTATTCTGCACATATAAAAAAAGTTTAACAAAAATACCGAACTCAAAGGCAAATTGAAAAAAGTGTAGTCCATGCATAACAACTGACAAAATCAAACGATTTCAATCAACGGAACAAGTCAAAATCATCTGTCATATACTTTTTTATCTAATACAAATATGTTTAAGGAGCAATTTAGAAGTTCGAAAGATGTATCAAAATCTCATTTTGACGTTAAGCAGTGGGCTAAAATCTGCTACCTCATATCACATGAAACGTATAGTTACAATGAAAACATGCCGCAACTACATTAAAAAAATATCGCATCTATGATAAAATAAATCGCATTTAATTATTTATTTACAAAAGAAAAACGTAGCAGTACAATTTTTAGAAGGACATACACTTTTGTTATTACTTTGACATTTTACATATTTCAAGACTTAATTTTCGTTTATATTTAGATGATTAGGTTAACAGTTTATAGTTTTTATTTTGTTGCTCGTTTAACTGGTCAACTTGACTTTTTTCCATTCAAACGACATTTAAAGACTGGTAACAATCGATTTTAAACTCTATTGATTAATGATAACACATAAAACTCTTCTGTTTGTCGCGTGAATTAATTTGGGACTGAACGTATTTATATATTTTAATATTAGATATTTTTTGTTGTTGCAAAAACATCTTTTTCCTCATAGATTGTCTGCATATTTACAATTTCATATTAGAAACTATCGTGAATCCACATAAGAAACGGTTTTCTCGATTCGCACTTTCCATAGACTGTATAAGTTAATATAGTTATATACCCACAATAATAATAATCAACTCAAAAAAGAGGAGTGGGTGGGTAAACATAATAACGAAGTGCTGTTACATAAACTATAGGCAAACTTCGAATAACTTCAAATGCTTCAACGAAACCCTTAAGTAATACTTAATCATCCTTTTTACGAATCTCATGAGCTGCATATACTCGTATTTCGGGTAAAAGAAATTGGTTCCTATTCAAAGGAGGGAACGCGAACTGCAAAAGACCAAACGTAGTTCTTTGGCCTGTAGTTTAATCAAATCATCGATCAGTCATCGATCAGTGGCGGATCCAGGGGGGGGGGGGGGGGGGGGGGGTGGTTCCGGGGGTTGGAACCTCCCTTTTTTTTGACGATCAATGCATTTGAATGGGGACATATAGTTGGAACACCCCCCCCTTTTATCCTGGGTTAGGACCCCCTCCCCCTTTTATAAATGGCTGGATCCGCCCCTGTCGATGAAATTTCACCTAGATATTTATAAATGCTTGTAATAGATATATTATAGGAAACTTTCGCGCACAATGAGTGTAGTTTATCAGTTTTGTTTCCTACTTAGTTATATAATCAATTTCATTAACATGTAAATTGATTGTTGTAAGCAGATGTTTTATAATTGGAATTTTAATGGACCGGAAAGAAGTTTTCAAAAACATCGGTTAAACTAAATTTAATCAATCTTTACGCAATTTCATATCAACACACCCTTTGAAACAGAACTAATTAATAAAAGAACCATTAAGCTGTCTTTTTGTTTTGAAATATTGCATCTAGGTGTGCATTGTGATTAATTGGGTTTCTTCAGCTGATTAATAATATATGATTTTATGAAATACACGTAGGACCAAACTTCATTGAAAACTCTTCGATCCATATTAATTATAAAAAGTAGGAAAGGAAAACAAAATCATTAAAGTTATTATGAAATTTAGTAAAGATATCAAATATCCTGAACATCGATCATTTAGTCAGCTGTTTTCAAATTACAAAGTACAAGTAGATATACTTTAATCGTGTTGTCGAATGTAATATTATGTATTTCTACAAAAGTAGACAAACACAGTCAAAGAACATTAATCAATTCAAAATTCTTATACAGAACCAATTCATATATGTCTTAGATTTTTTGCTTGCTTAACGTCCAGTAAGAAATATTACATGCATATTCAGGACGACAGTAGGTTCTGAAATGTTCTGCATCTGACAGGATGAAGAACGGGAAAGATGGACCCGTACTGGAAATTGGAGGAATTAGGTCTTGCAACAGGCCACCTACAGACTCCTCAAATTATTGAACACGCAGAAAGCGAGGCATTCATCAGTGGTTGTCGTTTGTTGCTGTTTATCATATTTGTTTCCGATTTCTGTTGTGTGTAGTTTATTTTTGTGCTGTGCTACTGCACTACAGACAAGGTTAGGGAGAGTGTTGGACACACGCTAACATGTTTAACTCCTCCACATTTTATATGTACCTTTTCCAAGGAAGGAGTCTGTAATTCAATGGTTGTCGTTTGTTGCTGTTTATCATAATTTGTTTTTTCGTTTATTGTTTTGTAGATAAATCAGACCGTTAGTTTTCTCGTTTGAATTGTTTTAGATTTGTCTTTTCTGTGGTTTTTATAGCTTGCTATGCGGTATTAGTTTTATTCATTGTGGAAGGCCGTACAATGCCCTATAGTTGTTAATTTATACGTCATTTTGTCTCTGGTGGAAGATGTTTCATTGGCAATCATACCACATCATCTTTTCTATGTATAGATTCAGGATGATATCTTCGTGTAGTGGAGCTATGAATATAAACTTCTTTGTACAGATACTGACAAAGGAAGACAATTCCTACTCAGTATAAAATTAACATGTGTGGTACGATGACGAGCCAACTATCCTCCAAAGTCTACATGACGTGAATTTAAGCAACCATAGATCACCATACAGACGCATTATTTTGACTCCGAGTCGACCAGTCTTATCTGCCGGGTTTTAGCCGAATATCTATCCCACGACCACAAATAATCGTTTCGAAAACGCCACCTATCCTTATTATACATGTACATGTACATACATGAGGAATGAAGTTTTAAAGACTAATACTGTTCCTGTTAATCATTCGCATAATGGATCTAGTTATAACCATAAAGTTAATGTGTTTTGAAAGCACCTAACAAAACACACAAACTGCACTTTTTTAAAAAAAAACCCGAAAAACAAAACAGTTAATTCAAAGTACTTAATGATACGGTTCATTGTTATTCACATAAATAGTATTGTATATGACGGTCATTAATTATAACGTTCTTTATGTTTGAACATAAAACCATAACAGCACTTACTAACAACAAGTACATACAGATGTCTTGTGTAATGTAGTATATTCATGTTCAACTGTGTACTCACTAAACCATTGTACAAAGCGATTTGATAAAACGAGTCATACAAGTTTGAATAAGTTCTGGTTTTTGTTTTTGTTTTTTTTTTTTCTAAATAGGATTCTTACAAATGAAGAATGAAAATAAATTGTAAATAAAAAAAAAGTTATCACGTATTCAGAAAATGAGATTAGATGAATAAATAGATAAAAAATTAAAACAAAAAAGAAATACACAATCAATCAATCAATCAATCAATCAATCAATCAATCAATCAATCAATCACAATGTACTGAAGAAGAATCAGAGATAGTAAAACAAAGACAAGTAAGTTACTAACGCAAGTCATGTTTTATGTATCGTCCAAAGCTTTTGTTTTTATTATGTGTTCACTATCTGTTCATATTGTACATATGAATCGTAAGTGTACTGTCTTCTAGATTTTGACGCTTGCAATGAATAAGTCCACGGGTGTCTGGATTAGTACCTGGTTACCCTATCGGGGCACCTAAGCTCTTCCCCCTTTTTTGTTGGGTTCGTGTTGCTCGGTATTCAGTTTTCTGTGTAGTTGTTTGTGGAATTGTTTTTCCTTTCGTTGTTTTCCGTTTTTTGCCATGGTGTTTTCGGTTGAAACAGTATCATGTGTGGACTTTTATTACATGTAATTAATCTATTAATTAATTTATGATAGTTTTACAGATGAGGAGAACTGACGTTGTTCTTTTTACATTGTTATACTGGAGTTTTCCTGTTGGATTCTTATCGTTTATTTCATACTAAGAATGATATAATTGTTCGTGTTTTTTTATTTTGTTTTCAATGGGGTATTTTTGGGGGAGGGGTAAACATCTTGATTGCTTATAGTCAAATAACATAACGTTTTGACCATTTAAGTGTATGTTTGAATCAGCGTGTTTTTAAGTTCTATTGTGAATTAGTACCTGACTGATAAAATGAAATAGACTGGATCGTGCCGGGCGTATAACCGGATGCATGTGGAATGTTATTACCCGAGGGTATCATCAGCCCAATAGTTAGTGCATCGTCACTGACATGCTTAATAATATCTCTTTCTAAAATTCTTCGTTGACTAATTAATTTACTAAGAAACTTAGGTTTAAACCGCCTCAGGGTAACTTGACCATAGATGGTTATGACCATTAGGTGTAAGTGCAATTTGGTCATATATTATTCAAGTATTTTATGGCACCAATTTCAACCACACCAACCACAGCCAAAACCGTCTCTATTTTATTGATAAAGGTAAATCTAAAAAAAGCGGTTCAGACGCACCTAATTAATGTGTTCATTAAGGTCTTTCCAAACGCGGGAAAGACCTTATTGTTTTTCTGATTTGGTTTCCTTTTCTTCTTCCAACATTTTTTTTTACATGGATATGGCCTCCTACCGTTTCTATTGAAGTTATCATGACCAAATTTGTTAACTTAAAGTTTTGTTTTGCCTTTATTTTGACTAATAAGACAAGTTGTACTTGTAACTTACTCGTCCAATCCTTTATATCTCGTCATTTTGACTAATAAGACAAGTTGTACTTGTAACTTACTCGTCCAATCCTTTATATCTCGTCATTTTGACTAATAAGACAAGTTGTACTTGTAACTTACTCGTCCAATCCTTTATATCTCGTCATTTTGACTAATAAGACAAGTTGTACTTGTAACTTACTCGTCCAATCCTTTATATCTCGTCATTTTGACTAATAAGACAAGTTGTACTTGTAACTTACTCGTCCAATCCTTTATATCTCGTCATTTTGACTAATAAGACAAGTTGTACTTGTAACTTACTCGTCCAATCCTTTAAATCTCGTCATTTTGACTAATAAGACAAGTTGTACTTGTAACTTACTCGTCCAATCCTTTAAATCTCGTCATTTTGACTAATAAGACAAGTTGTACTTGTAACTTACTCGTCCAATCCTTTATATCTCGTCATTTTGACTAATAAGACAAGTTGTACTTGTAACTTACTCGTCCAATCCTTTATATCTCGTCATTTTGACTAATAAGACAAGTTGTACTTGTAACTTACTCGTCCAATCCTTTATATCTCGTCATTTTGACTAATAAGACAAGTTGTACTTGTAACTTACTCGTCCAATCCTTTATATCTCGTCATTTTGACTAATAAGACAAGTTGTACTTGTAACTTACTCGTCCAATCCTTTAAATCTCGTCATTTTGACTAATAAGACAAGTTGTACTTGTAACTTACTCGTCCAATCCTTTAAATCTCGTCATTTTGACTAATAAGACAAGTTGTACTTGTAACTTACTCGTCCAATCCTTTAAATCTCGTCATTTTGACTAATAAGACAAGTTGTACTTGTAACTTACTCGTCCAATCCTTTATATCTCGTCATTTTGACTAATAAGACAAGTTGTACTTGTAACTTACTCGTCCAATCCTTTAAATCTCGTCATTTTGACTAATAAGACAAGTTGTACTTGTAACTTACTCGTCCAATCCTTTATATCTCGTCATTTTGACTAATAAGACAAGTTGTACTTGTAACTTACTCGTCCAATCCTTTAAATCTCGTCATTTTGACTAATAAGACAAGTTGTACTTGTAACTTACTCGTCCAATCCTTTATATCTCGTCATTTTGACTAATAAGACAAGTTGTACTTGTAACTTACTCGTCCAATCCTTTAAATCTCGTCATTTTGACTAATAAGACAAGTTGTACTTGTAACTTACTCGTCCAATCCTTTATATCTCGTCATTTTGACTAATAAGACAAGTTGTACTTGTAACTTACTCGTCCAATCCTTTATATCTCGTCATTTTGACTAATAAGACAGGTTGTACTTGTAACTTACTCGTCCAATCCTTTATATCTCGTCATTTTGACTAATAAGACAAGTTGTACTTGTAACTTACTCGTCCAATCCTTTATATCTCGTCATTTTGACTAATAAGACAAGTTGTACTTGTAACTTACTCGTCCAATCCTTTAAATCTCGTCATTTCAATAAGATTTCCTCACTTAACAGAGATAAAGCCAAGTGCATGCAATATGTAAATTAGTAGATTAAAGTACGTTGTATTGACAGGACATTATTCATTTCTTGAAACACGATTAAAACAAGCAGCTTTCAACTACGATGCTTTAAAATGTACTAAAAGTAGTACATAATGTTCTCATACCAATGAGTTCAATAAGACATTTTAAACCCTGTTATCGGTGAAATAACACATACGATTAAATTAATGGATATTTTATCTCAAGATAATAATTGAAAGAAAAGGTTAAAACAAAGTTTGCTGTAGGTACTGAATGGTTTATTTTTTTATTGATTTATTCTAATTTGAAATGCCAGGACACATTAAGAGAGAAGCTTAAACACAGCGGTGACAATGTTTATAACCAAGATATCAAACGTCCGGAGAAAAAAAAAAAAACACCATGAGTTATATACACCGGAGAAGATACCTCATTTACATTTTATTTTTTTCTGGTTTTATATCACGGAAGATTGCATAAAAATTAAACATTTTCCTTCGTCCATTATAATATTTACAGTAGGAAACACATGCAAATTTACACCAAGATATCGTTAAATTAAATTGGATACCCTGCATTTATCATGCTTATCAATAACATATGATCAAATTGCTGAAAGACCACCCTCTTAAATTATTGAAAACTATCATTCTGCATTGACAATACTATCTTGGTTTAAGTTAGGTACACTCATTCGGGCTAACGCCCTCAATGGTGTATCTAATACTTACATGTATAATAACTTATGTCTCCGGACGCCCTTTCTGGTAATAACACGTATAAAAAACAAAACAAATTTCCTTCATTAGGTATACTGGAGGTTGGGACCTGGATGCATTAAGGTGTAATACCACCATTGTTTTTCCCCTGTTAGTCTTTGTTAAATTTGCACTTTTAAAAAAAATTGTGCAGAATTTATCTTTGTTTCAAATAAAGAAATACTTGGCATGAGTAAATTTTTATCCTGTCCAGTACTACAGACAAAATTTCACCTAACATGTCATTGCATATAAGATAATAACTATCACTGGAAGTTAACCAATAAAATTTTCACCCCTTTCTTTCCTGTTTACAAGCTTTAGTAACCATGTATCATCAAGTTTCAAAAATATTTTATAAAAACACCAAATAAAAAAAGAATGGTGCTTTGAAACACCCAAGATATATGTTTAGGACTCAGAAATTTTTTACTGAAATGAAATGAAGGATTAATTTCCTACAACTGTCAAATTCAAGGGAATATTTTTCTACCCTTTTTCGTATGCAACCGGATGTGACGCACTATTATTTGGTGGTATTACACCTTAAGCCTCTTTAAGAATCAAAATCAGCTAAGGCACAGAAAAAACAACCTATGTAAAATATCAAGAAAGAAAATTTGAGAAGTAATTTCTATAATTCAACGCTTGTAGTAGGTTTTGGATTTTCAGCCATGTTTAGCTCGATCAACAACGAAGAGAAATTAATTGTCGAAATGAGCATCTGGTGACGTTAAGTTAGTACGCTTAATGTTATAGCAAATTGCATTTTTTATAACTTTTTACAATAGATTGAGATAATATACAATGAAGATTTATCAGCAATTTAAAATTAATTTAAACCATATGAAAAGTTTATCGAAATATTCTACATATGCTCGGAGATGAACTTAATGTTTTGGCATTTTTTATCTGGTTTGATTTTATCTAGCACGTGATTTCCGTGTTTACATGTCTTGTACATGGATAAAATAAGTTAGAATGTCAAAATTTAAATAACCCCAACGGTTTACTTGGTGTAATCAATAAACTTTTTCTAACATTCTAAATGGAGTGGAACGCTTCTTGCGCGTTACACGATCTTTAAAATAATGCAAGCAAAACAATAACAATAAATTCCTATACTCTAGACTGTAGTCCTGGCTATGAATTGAATACTGCAAAATAAATATACAATACTAGGTCAATGTCAGAAAAATATAAACTTTTTTGTATGAGGCTAAGAAACTGGGGAAAGGCGAGGTTTTAATACCGCCGAATACAAAAAAAGTTTATATTTTTTCTGACATTGACCTAAGGCCACACCAATTTGATTTTTAGTTCTTCGGACAAAAGCTCCAAAAAATATGGGGCGAGCGAGCGAAATTTTTTTGATTGTATTTATTTCTTGAAAATGAGTTTTGTTGAGGCGGGTGCTCTACAAGTGGAGCGAGCGGTATAATTTTTTTTTCAAATTGTGCGATTTAGAATATTTGTACATGTTAAAACTGGGTTACCTCAAAGAAAAAGGAGGATAAACATGCTCTTATGCATATAAGTTGATGTATTTGTGCCTGTAGTACAGTCTGTACCATACCCAACTTTTTGGTTCGCTTTGGTTTAGTATAATTTTGATTATTTTCGTCAAATAAGCTTTGACTGCGTGAATTTTCATTTAAATGCATACATGTGTATATATTAAGGAAGCATATCAGATGCAGTTTAGCAAGAGGAATTATGTTAGTTAGGTAAATGAAATGTGTTGAATACAATTAAAATATGTGTATATATTCCAAAAAAATGCCCATGAAAAAAATTAAATATCTTTTGATATAGTTGTTTTCATTATATGGTAATGATTGTTTATTGGCTGCTTGACATCCAGTTGGAACTACTTATCCATAGTAGGATCAACATAATGAGTGAGGTGAATATTTCAACAACATCCTGAGTAAGATAATTATATTTCTATGCATGCAGATCTCAATGTATTAAAACATTTAATCCCGCTGCAAATGTTTGCACCTGTCCTAAGTCAGGAATATGATGTACAGTAGTTGTCGTCTGTTTATGTAGTTCATACGTGTTTCTCGTTTCTCGTTTTTATATAGATTAAACCGCTGGTTTTCCCGTTTGAATGGTTTTACACTAGTAATTTTTGGGGCCCTTTATAGCTTGCTGTTCGGTGTGAGCCAATGCTCCGTGTTGAAGGCCGTATCTTGACCAATATTGGTTTACTTTTATAAATTGTTACTTAGGTGGAGAGTTGTCTCATTGGCACTCATACCACATCTTCCTATATCTTTTCCCTTAAAATACATTTAACCACATTCACATGCATTATTCTGACTTAGCAAAATACTGTTTCCTTTTGCCCCTGAAACCTGCAATGTATTTCAAACTGGAAGTGGTTGCACCAATAACACATCCCTAATTATTATTAGCATGCCAATCCCAATACCACCACTTTGGTCTCGAATGTTGGAACTCTTAAATTTTCCCTTACAAAAGAGTTCTGATTGCATGTCAATAGACTAACAAGGGGATATGGAGTTTTCATTAAAATAAGATCAATCTGTCATTTTTCAAAAATTCATGTGAATTTAATATTAATTTCATCCAAGATTGATAGCTCTAGATATCTATGGCTGTTCAGTGTAGTCCGAGATTACTCTGACGTCCAACGGCTGTTTTGCCAGACAAGCTGGGGCCGTGGGACAACAGCCCCCCATCTTGTCTGGCAAACAGCTGTTGGACGTCGGAGTAATCTCGGACTATGTCTGTTGAAGCAATGATCGGGGATGACAATGGTTCTAACAAGTACTGATGTGATCGTGGTCATCTAACGAGAGTTTTTTATTTTTGCCTCCTAGAACAGGTAAAACGAAATGCATTTCAAATAACTACGTGTCCTCGGCAATGATCTGACACAACTTCATGTTCAGCCTGGCATCCTGACCCAATCTAATACTTTGTCGATCTACTGTCAAGCAGTTGGCCAGGATCCCAGGCTACCTCACCCGGTTTTTGACCTTTTATTTACAAATCGATTTATCACACGTGCGTTTGAATCCCTCGGAGCAATATATGCACGAGAAAAACGTCTAAGAGAAAAAAAAATGTCAAGGATAAACTAATTTTGGAGCGGCATGCGGCCCAAAAATTGGCGGAAGCGGTAATTATTTTTTTTTATTAAAAAGTCAATTTCTCCAAAACAGGAGCGGGAAAATCCAAAGAACTATTAATCAAATTGGTGTGGCCTAATATTGTTTTTATAATGCAACTTAAATTAATACATTGATACATGTATCTTTTTAAATTGTAACACAAATTTCAAGCTTATTTTCATCCCTTGAACCCCTGATTGTGGAAAACGTGATCCATGATGAAATTGACATTGCACAAAATATAGTGTGTTACTATATTTAGGAAATAAACACAGCTAGTTGCAGTATAAAAAAAATATACAGGTAGACAAGATTTTGAGTAATTTCTATAACAGAGCTCTTCGAAATTTCAATACAGAAAAACAAAAGAAATTCCCAGTCTTTTGTTAAACTTTAAGTATAATCCCGAAAAATATTCAAACGAAAATACATAAATACATTTATTTATCAAAAAGTTTGATAAGTAACAAAGAAAGAAAAAAGAGGGATAATTTAATTCCCTAACATTAAGCAAGTAACAATTTAGGAATGACTGTAATATTTTTTTCTGTCTATGAAGACATAACATCAAAAATGTGTTGCACACTGAATAGCCCGCTACGTTATTTAAAAGTGTGCATCACATTTTTTAGGTTATTTCAAATAGACAGAAAAAATATTACAGTCATTCCTTATGATTTAATAGACAACTTTCGAGTTCGATGCATTTCCGTCAAAAACACTGGTTTTAGTGAACATCATTCGTGCGTTTAGGGGCATCGTCACTTCCGTTCCAATGTTGAGCGAGTGGTTGGAAAATTATAATGCTATATTGCACGAACTATTCGGCAAATTAAATTCTCATAATTGACAATCAGTCATTAGGGAATTGTGATTAAGTACTTACAAAACATACGTTATTTCTAGTTTATCCTGCACAATGGCGATCACTAAGACGCTTGATGAACGTTAATAGTGCAGGTATACAGGCGATCCCCTCTATCTGGTAAATGACGTCATAAAGGCGCGTATAATTGACGAGTTTTTCCGGTGAAGGATGAACTCGAAAGTGGTCTATTCTAAAAAGGCGTAAATCATGATAAAAACGTTGATGACGTCACGGTCACATGACAAAATTATGTGTATGAGCTGGTAGACAAAACACTTTCAGCCAATCAGAAGACGTGTTACATTCAAAATTAAATTATTAATTAGTATATTAATTTTGTTTTCTTTGTAAAATTAGCGATACTTCCGTTTTTTGTCTTTGTATAAAAGTGACACCTAACATCCACGCATTCCAACATCCATCCGTGTTGTATACTGGTTTACCATTGTGTTTTCTATTCAACTCCCTAATTAGTGTGATTGTTCCTTGTGATATACTTATCTTTTAAGTCTTATATCTTTTGAGATTCCTACCATTTTGTTAGTTTAGAATTTTATTATTGGTGAATCATTAGAAATAACTGATTAATTTATTACAAAAAATAAATTCTTTTTTTTGTGTCTGTTCGATTTTTTTCCCTGCTTTATTGAAAAGATATTTCAGAAGTTATTTTGAAAGTCGTTTATTAAAAATGTCTGAAATGTTAATTTAAAAATTTATTGTATATTACGCGTTTCTTTGATAGTATAGCTATTACGATAAGATGTGCATATTTTGGTTGAATTTCATTGTCAGGACATACTAGGGTATTATGTATCGTAATTGAAAACTGACACGCAGTAATTAATGTTGGCACTTCATAAATCAATACACCAAAAATCAATTAATTTAAAAGTCTGTTTATTTGAATGTACGAAATAAAACTACAAAACATCAGCTGCAAATGTTCACGCCGTTCATAATAACAGTTACAACATTTTGTATAACGATACATCCATTTTAAAGAGGTCAAACAATAATAATTACTTGTTCTCGGGTAATGTTCATACGTTCTTTCCTTGTCTTTTTACGTTGTTTAAGGGAGTACTCAACACTTTGACTTAAACAGATTTGGCTCTTTTAGTTTTTATAAAAATTTAACAAAATATTTATCTTGACATATTGACAAACATATAAAAAAATTCAAGAAATTTGAACAGCACAATTTACAGGAATAATTTCGTTGGATCTTGGACTACTTATGTTATTATAATAATACCAGATTGAATGTATAGCTGTTTGACAAACAATAATTTTGATTATTGAGAAGCTTGATTTTTCTTCACTCATATAGTATGGAATTAAAACGTTCAGCTGATTTTAAAGAGTTAAATCCCTTATGTGTTCTGTACCCCTTAAACTTTAAGATTTAAACCAGATAAAACATATTTACACCTTTTCGATTCTAGCGGCACTGATGAGTCTTTTGTAGACAGCGTACAAAGTGTTAATCCTGGGTTGCGTTCAATATCGGAGCAACTAGTATACTATAAACGCTATGTCTTAGATATCTATCTATGTTAAACGATATGCAACTAGTTAGGCTATCCAATTGACGTCACGTCATTAATAATAACCTACCCGACGCCATTTTGGATTCTCTAGATATCAAGAATTTTTTAGGCTATTCAGATCGATTTAGCGGCTAGGCTAGCTCTACGTTCAGTAGTCGAAACCTACGTAGCCCTACGAAGCTGCTATGATATTGAACGCACCCCTGGTATCTTTGATGGCACAAAAATAAGAAGATGTGGTAAACCGTATGATTGGCAATTAGACAACTCTCTACCAAATGACAGATTATAGTTAACTTCGGGGTTAATACAAACAAGCACACACACACACGTGTGCACATAATACCGACACCTACTACTGCTCTTTGTTGTTTGAATACAATAATACATATGCAGTATAAAAAAAATTATGCATTTTGTGGGACAAAAAAACCTTTTTTATAACTGATAAGACGGCAATCTAAATGTAATTCAGTTATTCAATATATATAATAAATTACAAAAATTAGACAAAGCTCACACGGAATTGTTTGTTTCATTTATATGGTAAAAAGGTTCAAAATAAAACAAAGAACAAAGAAAAACAAATCGATTTCTTCATTCAAATCATAACACATTCATAATGCGTTACTAATTACAAAACAAGCCTCATAAAATAAACATGTTATCTATAAACAACTCGATAAACATTAACAAAAGGTGCACATGCTCATTGGACATTAAGTAAACAATAATCAATCAATCATGTATTTATTTGTAAGAGTTTAAATGTTTAACTTAGCCTGCTTTTATTGATCAAATTAAAACTTTTTATTTTCGATCATTTACTCCATATGTTTAAAAATATTGATTTTGTTTGCGAATAAGAGGATCGATATCAACACTTCAAAATAGGTGAGCAAAGATTAGTCGGCTCGAAGTAAGAATAATGTAACCGGCTGGATGGCATGTCTTCTTGCGGATGCGGATAGTTGTTACCCTGTGAACTATAGATAGATATAATTATTTTATCAAATATAAACATTACAACATTACAAAAGTAGTAAAAACAATAGCAGACGTGTAAACATACTAAAATCATAAAATATTAAAACAATTGTTGATATCTAATCTGGATTGCCCATGAAAGCCTTACGGATTATTTCGAATGGGGTCGATTTATGTTACATTTTTGAAAATATTAGAATATAGTTATAAGATATCATGACTTTGGAAGGTGTATATATACTTATTATGTTAGAATTGTAATTGACGATCACATTGACTAGCAGGTTAAAAATCTGGCTCAGCGTGTCAGTTTAGTACAATGGATGGATGAATTGCAGTTTATAATCTAGTGGCAAATTTAAGCCATATTCAGGACAAGAATATGTTAATGCGAAGAAATAGGAATACTGCCTTGTACTAGACCGACACCCTGAGCCAGATTTTTTAACGCGCTAGTTCACAAAAGTCTACAGGAAGAAACAATGGTCACAAAACACATTATTCTGAATCCGAACCGACCAGATTTTGCTTTTACTCCTTAATGCAACTTGTTATTGGATAAGCAGCAAATTCCAAATTGAAAGTCTTTGGATTGAACCGCCCGGGATTCGAACCTACGAGATGAGTACGCTACCACGAGACCACCGAGGCGATTGGTCTAGTACAAAGCAGTGTTCATATTCATATCTAATTAACATGTTTTCGTCCTAAATATGCATAATAGATTGGAAACAGTGTCACCAGGTCATTAAAGACGCTCTGGCTGTCTACTGTAAAAATTGGTGTAAACGTGAAAATTCTGATAAAAAATCTCTAGACAGTTATTTGAATAAAATTATGAATACTGTTAATATTCGTATATCTCATTTTGAAAACAATTCTGAAATTAGTAATAGGGTCCATGATATTCCCATTTCTAGAATAAAAAATTAACTCAAAGTACTCGCAAAGCGGTTTGTGTTCGTACCGGCAGACAAAGCAGCAAATAATGTAGTAGTGATGTGACGCATATACTACACGGAAGTTCTCCAAAACGAAATTACAAATTCTTCTACATTCAGGTCCGTACGCTCCACAGAGAGTCAAGTTGTAAACAAGCATATCACTGCCACTACCCAGCTTAAAGCCTCTTCCGAACATTTGAAAGTCCCTACTATGTACTGGTTACCTAAATTGCACAAAAACCATTTAAATTCCGTTTCATCTCCGCATCTAGTAAGTGTTCTACTACCAATCTATCAGTGCCTCTAACTACCTCCCTTACTACTTTCTAAGAACTTGTTATTAACTTTTGTAATAAAGCTTATGAAAATAATGGTATTAATTATTTTTGGAATGTTAAAAATTCGATAAAATATATGCTTTTGATGGTCCTTTTAATTCTGTTGACAGTTATGATTTTTCTACTCTCTATACTACACTTCCACACAATCTTATCAAGAAAAAGTTTTCATATTTAATTAAATGGTTTTTTGAAAAATCTCATTACAAATTTATTTGCTGTAACTCGTTTAAAGCCTTTTCTGTAACGAAAAAGGAAAGTATGCTAGATAAACTTACTGGAAATGTGAAGATATGATTGAAGCTTTAAATTTTCTCCTGGACAACATATATGTACGTTTCGGCGATAAAGTGTATCGACAAGTAGTATTTATTCCTATAGGCACTAACTGCGCCCTTTAATAGTAGATTTATTCCTGTATTGCTATGAATCTCAGTTTATGACCAAACTCAGTAAATACACGTCATTGTTACATTTGGTTGATACATTCAACAATACCTTCCGTTATCTGGATGATATTTTTTCGTTATACCAGCTTTGATAAGTGTTTGGTATTACTATAAATTTTCACTTCTTCGTACTATGAACATCAAAATTATTTATTTTGTAAAAAATAGTTCCTTTCTCCATTTCAACTGTACACGTATACCTAACAACAAAATTATTTTCATTTACCTGTGTTTAAAGTAATTGCAAATGGCTGATATTTTTGTTCAAGCATATTGTTTTTCTTAAATTGTTTAACATTTAACAGCGGTATAACATGTTACTTTAATTATTCTTCCCTTAGTTTATTTTTTTTTTGTATTTACATTGCAAATATTATAGATCAAATTCATTTGTTCAGTGTATGTTCAATGGTGTTAATATGTCTTTTGATTGAGTTAAGCCATTTCAATTGATATTTTATAGTGTGTCTTTCTATGTTGTGATGTTACACTATTGTTTCAGATAAGGGTGAAGGTTTGGTACCATTAAAACGTTTAAACCCGCTGCAATTGTTTGCACCTGTCCTAAATCAGGAATCTGATGTTCAGTAGTTTTCGTTTGTTGATGTGGTTCATAAGTGTTTCTCGTTTCTCGTTTTTTATATAGATTAGATGGAGAGTTGTCTCATTGGCACTCATACCACATCTTCTTATATCTATAGACCGTTGGTTTTCCCGTTTGAATGGTTTTACACTAGTAATTTTTGGGGCCCTTTATAGCTTACTGTTCGGTGTGAGCCAAGGCTCCGTGTTGAAGACTGTACTTTGACCTATAATGGTTTACTTTTATAAATTTTGACTTGGATGGAGAGTTGTCTCATTGGCACTCATACCACATCTTCTTATATCTATGTAATTTGCTACTGTGCAATAAACATCATCATCATCAGCCTGATCTCATCAGGTTATGGGATCATGGTCTAATGGTTTGCAATGTCTTTGGTTATCGAATTAAAATAGCTATTAATTTTTTTTTAAATTGGACCCTTTCTCTGCATGCTGTCCCTTTAGGATAAAATGGAAGCCCAACATTCCTTCAATTGTCTTCCACTGACGTTGTTGGAGGATTGTCCGGTTTAATGTCGCCACCAATCAGCAGACAACATCTAGAGGTCAACATACATGTACATTCTTAAACATTACAATCACCTCTAAATCGTCATAATCTTTAAATTTTTAGAATAAGCTAAAAAGAAATTTTCATGGATCTGCAATCAAGTTAAAATGAAAAAAAAACACACTAACGTGGTGCCTTACATGCATATGTTTCGGGGTTATGTTTTAGAACTATTAAGATATTAATCTCGACCAGTGGAGAGACATAAAACACCAAAACATAAATTAAAACACAGTAAGTGCAGACAAGCACTTAACGGATATAGCAGATAACAGAAACATAAATTAAAACACAGTAAGTGCAGACAAGCACTGAACGGATATAGCAGATAACAGAAACATAAATTAAAACACAGTAAGTGCAGACAAGCACTGAACGGATATAGCAGATAACAGAAACATAAATTAAAACACAGTAAGTGCAGACAAGCACTGAACGGATATAGCAGATAACAGAAACATAAATTAAAACACAGTAAGTGCAGACAAGCACTGAACGGATATAGCAGATAACAGAAACATAAATTAAAACACAGTAAGTGCAGACAAGCACTGAACGGATATAGCAGATAACAGAAACATAAATTAAAACACAGTAAGTGCAGACAAGCACTGAACGGATATAGCAGATAACAGAAACATAAATTAAAACACAGTAAGTGCAGACAAGCACTGAACGGATATAGCAGATAACAGAAACATAAATTAAAACACAGTAAGTGCAGACAAGCACTGAACGGATATAGCAGATAACAGAAACATAAATTAAAACACAGTAAGTGCAGACAAGCACTGAACGGATATAGCAGATAACAGAAACATAAATTAAAACACAGTAAGTACAGACAAGCACTTAACGGATATAGCAGATAACAGAAACATAAATTAAAACACAGTAAGTGGAGACGAGCACTTAACGGATATAGCAGATAACAGTAACATAAATTAAAACACAGTAAGTGCAGACAAGCACTGAACGGATATAGCAGATAACAGAAACATAAATTAAAACACAGTAAGTGCAGACGAGCACTTAACGGATATAGCAGATAACAGAAACATAAATTAAAACACAGTAAGTGCAGACAAGCACTTAACGGATATAGCAGATAACAGTAACATAAATTAAAACACAGTAAGTGCAGACAAGCACTGAACGGATATAGCAGATAACAGAAACATAAATTAAAACACAGTAAGTGCAGACAAGCACTTAACGGATATAGCAGATAACAGAAACATAAATTAAAACACAGTAAGTGGAGACGAGCACTGAACGGATATAGCAGATAACAGTAACATAAATTAAAACACAGTAAGTGCAGACAAGCACTGAACGGATATAGCAGATAACAGAAACATAAATTAAAACACAGTAAGTGGAGACGAGCACTTAACGGATATAGCAGATAACAGTAACATAAATTAAAACACAGTAAGTGCAGACGAGCACTTAACGGATATAGCAGATAACAGAAACATAAATTAAAACACAGTAAGTGCAGACAAGCACTGAACGGATATAGCAGATAACAGAAACATAAATTAAAACACAGTAAGTGCAGACGAGCACTTAACGGATATAGCAGATAACAGTAACATAAATTAAAACACAGTAAGTGCAGACAAGCACTTAACGGATATAGCAGATAACAGAAACATAAATTAAAACACAGTAAGTGCAGACAAGCACTTAACGGATATAGCAGATAACAGTAACACGTGTACTTCATTTATTTTAAAGTTTTATGAGTAATAACGTTACGATCTTTCGCACCTTAATACAATTGTATCTCAAATGTGCCTTCTTACATGATGCACGTAAAAAATATTTGTTGAAATAAATAAAAGTTATTTCTCGTATCATCTTTTAATGTTTAGACAACAGTAATATCGTGTATATTTAAGGAATGACTGTAATATTTTTTCTGTCTATGAAGAAATAACATCAAAAATGTGGTGCACACTGAATAACCCGCGTAGCGGGTTATTTTAAAGTGTGCACCACATTTTTTATGTTATTTCGAGTAGACAGAAAAAATATTACAGTCATTTCTTATAATTTAATTCTAAATTCTATTTTAAACCGGAGTAAACCATGAAAAAACGTTGATGACGTCACGGTCACATGACAAAATTATGTCTATGAGCTGATAAACAAAACAAACGTCAGCCAATCAGAAGACGCGTTACATTCAAAATTAAATTATTGATGGAAGGACTTTCATATGTTTCCGGTCATAGGACAATTAACGTTCATGACGTCATTGAACCAACTTGGCATTTAATCAAAAGAAAACAATGATCATACATGCAAGGATTGGTATACAAAATGAGAAGATATAGTATGATTGCCTTTGAATGGGACAACTATCCACAAAAAAACAAAGGAAAGGGAGTGTGAACAACTATTTTCAACGTATAGCCTTCGACAATGAGCAAACCAATACAGTATTATAATAGTTAGCTATAAAATTCTTCGAAATTTGAAAATGGGAAAAAATTCCAACGTGAAAACAAACTGGTAATTCAAAAATAATAAACGAGAAACTAATTTAATAGCAACCCAAGACAGCCACTGAATCTCATGCTTTTCGACAGAGTCTGACGCAGAAATAATTATGCGGGGTTAAACATGTTTGATAGCACTGAACCCTCCTCTATCCTCTAGTAGTATTGTAACAGCACATATTAGAACAAACTGTAAGAATTTGTTGAAAATAAAGATGGGGACGAAATACCATAATATACCATTAGTGCGTTCAATTGTTTATGTCTATTTGATATGGGTTGACGATAAATTGTTATATGTTTTACGATCTTTATAATAATCAAAACATGGTCTTTTTATTGAAAAATACATATATCATTGTTTCCATGTATATTTCATAAATAAAATTTTAGTTTTTTTTTTTTTTCATATAAAAAGAAAAAGATGTGGTATGATTGCCAATGAGACAATGACATAGAAGTTAACAACCATAGGTCACCTAACGGCAGTTTGTTTCACTTGCATGTTAAATTTGGTGCAGCTATCAGTGGCGGATTCAGGGGGCGTAGCGGGGTTGTATTTTCTATCATGATTTCTTTGATAGAGGGTTGCTGCTCACAAGAAAGCTATGAAACGAATAGTTCCAAGTGATGATGTTGAAACCGTCTTTTCGTAAATTTTACGGACGCCATCACCAGTTGGTTAACCGTTATGGAATATCCGTTTCACAGATGACAACGAATATGTCCCAATTGTAGTATCTACTATCCCGTCCCCTTTTCCCCGAATGTGACCTACCGAATTAGACTTATCACTGAGTTTGTTCTAACATGAGCAACACGACGGGTGCCACGTGTGGAGTATGATCTGCTTACCCTTCCGTAGCACCTGAGATCACCCCCAGTGTAGGGTTCGTGTTGCTCAGTCTTTGGTTTTCTATGTTGTGTTTTGTGTACTGTTGTTTGTCTTTTTCTTTTTTAGCCAAGGCGTTGTCAGTTTATTTTCGACTTTTGAGATGGAATGTCCCTTTGGTATCGCTCGTCTTTGGTTAGAAAATATATCTATTTTAGCACAAATTGTACAAAAATATTTGCACGGCACTGATTCTTTCGCTAAATGCAATTACGCTCCCTTTTAGAGATCCTGGCTTCCTAGCTATATCCATTTTCACTCTTAATTAAAGTGAAATTCTAGTCTGGATTACAAAAAAAAAATGATTTATGTGGTTCAATCCGTTCTCCCAAGATGCATGTTTGTAACACATATTAAGAAATAATTGAAATTTCAACAAATCTATAAAATCTCATTTTACTTAGAGCATAGAACTTGCAAAATAACATATCAGGTAGAAGACAAGTGTGTACAAAACACTCGGCTTTGTGTAATTTACTGAGTCGCATTGAGTTACAGTACTTAAAGTGGCTAAACTTGTCGTTGTTTGTTTCATGGGATTGTTTTTCTTCGGCTTGCACTTTTAAGTGTCATACTGTCCTTTTAAAAGTGGTACATGTATATAACACTACAGGGAGATAACGTTTTAATCACGTTCTTTTGTTAAGGAAATATTAAGCTTCTCAATGATCAAAATTAGTGTTTGTCAAACTGCTATATATCCAATGAATTTTTTTCCGATAAAGTGTGTGGTTCAAGTTTATTGAAATTTTAATATTTTTGTGAAAGGGTCAAAGTAAATATTTAAACGAGCCAAATTAATTTTAGTCAAGGTGTTCGGTACCACCTTAATGAGCCAGAATACATATAAAGTACTCTAGTTTTATGTATAATATATTGTGATTTTTAGATCTGTTGTAATTTCCTCTAATTTGTCATGAAACATACTGAATCTGCTCAAAGTACACCAAGTATTAAAAAATTACGAAGAAAATGCAACATTCGCTATAAATGAAAAAACCAAACATTGATAAGTATCTTACAAAAGTGGAGCGACAAGTGTCACTTGTCTAACTCGAAGACATCGTCAAAGACCAAAAAAAAAAAACTTCGGTTCTGTAAAGTCTCAAAAACTGAGATACAACAGAACTATAATAGAAAACAATGTTTTTCAAGACAAAGGATAAACAAGGCTTTTTACGCCAGAGACGACAAAGACATTAAAAAATAAAAAATAAAACAACAGTAAATGCAACACTGATCATGAAAACAAAAACCAAGAGAGACACGAAACACTTTTAAAAACCTAAGGATTAACTAAGTTAACTACTAAAAGACACGCAAATTTGTTAAATAGCTTCATTTGACTAAATTGATATAGTTGTCTGATCTGTAAATTAATCGGCTGTGTCCTGTTCCCGATTATGACATTTTTACTGAGTGTGGATTTGCATGTAGAGCAGGAGACGCTGCAATTTCAAACATTTTTTGGAAGATAAAAAAAAGAGGGAAGAAAACATAAACTGAGGGAATCGCTTGCACAAAAGGAGTAAGTCCGTATAATGTCGACAGGGTAAGCGTCTCATGCATATGCATGTATAAACCGCCATGCGAATAAATTGACACTCAGTCAACATTTTCTAATAAGGAAAAGGAGGCAATCGGTATCTAAAGATCTAAGACCGTGAAATCATGTCACTATAGTGATTTAAGGCACAGACACAACTAATCAGTCCACCAATTTGTATTGTTATACTTCATGTCAAAATGCCAGATTTTAATTGGTTAATACGAGGGAGACAATTCACTCTATCCCATGGTAAATACTCAATTACCCTTCACGGCGACGCTTGATCAAGTGTGCGCTTTAATAAATACGGATGATTGTTATGTACAGTTGACAAAACAATCTGCTCTATCACCCTCTCAGCTATGTGTTATTTATATAATGGTGATTGTAAAACTTTGAAGTTTCAATTTCAGTCAATCTTTCTCATCGATGTGTTTGGAATGTTTTTGTGTCAGGAAAATACACGAGGTTAAAAAAGATAACACGTGGTAAATTTGTATTAATTTTAAAAGGGTATACATACACATTTGTCATTACATCTATTAGAAGCACACACTTATTTTTATTTATAACAGACTCATTTTTTTTTCATTTTTTTTTTTCATTTATTAATCTAACGAATAATCACAAAAAAACTATGAACAAAATAGTTTGTTTTAAAGAAGATGTAAAAGGTATAACAAAAATACAGAGCTCCAATGTAAATTAAAAAAGGGGAGGTCAATAAAAAACTGACAATATCAAACGTTGTCAACCAACGGAACGAGAGGAAAACAACTGTTATATTAATGATGTCTTTTCTGAAGAAAGTGATGGGTTAAACCTGGTTTTATAGCTAGCTAAAATTGGAAAGCACAAATGGAAGTACATAAACACAACATAATTAATCTTTTATCAATATATACATGTCTAATCTTGTAAATACAGAAGTTACTAAATGATAGGTCTTAACTTCCACATTAAGTGTTATTGAACCAATTTTCCACAATACTTTCCCAAAACCACTTTTGGACTTATCGTTTTATGGGACGCTGTGGGCCATACTTTTCAGATGAAAAATAAATAAATATGTTTTTATAGTGTAAAACATAGTTGATAACATCTACAAAATTTGGTCTCTGTTGGATAGTTGTCTCATTAGCAATCATGCCACAGCTTCTAAATCCATATTAAGACTGCATTCGTGTTGTGTAATATTTTTAGAAATTGTCAAGTTTTAACAATAATCCTCAGATAAATGGTGCACTTCAATGCAATGAATAGCAGACTTTTATGTATTAATATAGACGCAAAAAATTACTGTCAAAGTTTTGAGTGCCTTAATTCGAATTTTGTGCACGATAAGAAGCTCTTTAATAATAAACTTTTGATGCTTTGAGTATTAACAATTTATGCATGTCAAAGTAATCTTAAAGTAGAGAATTGCAAAAAGTTATATTAATGTTCCTGAGTTAAATTTCATCCATAAGTCGTTTTACATTGCAAGGCAAATTAATTCAAGTCAGGTTCTATATTAGATTAGTTTACAACTCAATTCTAAAATGCTTTTATTTTTGAAAAATACGCATACACTATGGGATAACATATGGGTTGACATTCTGATTTTCAGGGACACCATTATGAGATTAAGAGTAGCTAATTCTTAACAGATATGAAATAAAATCTTATATTTATGATGGTCTGGGTGGAGGGAAGGGGGTCCCTTATTTCTTTATTATTTATTTTCTTATAACATAATTTCTTTTCTTTATTTATTTTTCCCATTTTCTCTTTTCTTTATATCTAAGCACCCCACTATTCCCTATTTTTTTTATATTTCTGACTATTTTCTCTATTCTTTATGGTCTTGCCCTTTATTTTGAACTTAATCCATTATATTCTTATTGCATTGTAGTTATTTAATGTACGACTTTGCTACTTTCGTATAACCTTTTATTGAAAATGTCTGTACCTAGTAAGGACGATGAAAGATATTTTCGGTTAGTTGATATGGTCGAGCATTGGTTTTGTCAGGTTTTATGGACTTTTTTATTTGACTTTGATTTTGTTTTTTTTTTTGTTACTATTTTTTATAGTAATTTCGTTTTGTTAACAGTTCATATTAAAATAAATGTTCTAAATCCATTATTGCATCCTCCTTTGATAAAGCTTGCCTTGAACGATCATTATAGCCATCATACCAAATTGTAGAAAAAAAAAAACCAAAGTGCAACCGGTTTTTGTGCGTATTTCTCAAGATCACATGCACATACCCGTCAAAGTACACTATAAGTATATAATTGGCAAAGTGTAAACAGAAAGGCGAATGTTACCAAACGAACATTCAAACTCATAAGTCGAAAACAAACTGCCTATTGCAACTAATTTGTACAGTTTGTGCTGTTACACCACTGTCTTAGGTTAGGGGGAGAGTTGAGCGTTCACAAACATATTTAACCCCGTTACATTCTTTATGTGTTTGTCCTAAGTCATGTTCATTTGTATGTCATTTTTGGTTTTTGTAAATTGTTTTGTTGTACATTAAGCCGTTTGTTTTCTCGTTTGAATTGTTTCACATTCTTCATGGAGGGGCCTTTTAAAACCGACTTAATGGTATGGATTTTTCTCATTGTTGGAGGTCGTTCGGTTGCCTATAATTGCTTACATCCAATTCATGCTAAATCTTTTGGTGGATAGTTGTCTCACTGGCAACTGGCAATCATACCACATCTCCTTATTCTTATATTGGAAATACCATGACAAAAAAAACGATAAACGACGTAAATACAAACAACAATACACAAAACATAACATAGAAAAGAAGACTGAGCAACATGAACCCCATCAACGTAAATACGGATAGAAAGAATACTGTAAATTCAGAAATTATTGCGAAGTGTTCATTAATGTGAATCACGTGACTAGTATCGCAATAATAAGAACTACTGGAATTTTGATATTGGATGCATATATAATGTATTCAGATTTTACTGAAATCGCAAAAATTGATCTCGCATTTTTGTTGTTTCTTCAACAATCGCAATTGTAAATGTACGATATAATTTCTGAATTTACAGTACTAGTATTCAATTATCTTATTTGAGTAAAGGTCACAAAGTTGATTTTATAAAATTGCAAGATGTATGTTTCATAGAGAATAAATGATGTTATCTAATTAAAGTATCCATCTTAGAGTTGTAAATATCAGTACAATGCTTCATTTAAAGGGTCAAGAAAGTTTAAATAGAATTTCTGACTGACTAAAGATTTCGGTGATAACGAAATATGACGCTGTATATTAAACTGCCTGATGAAAACATAAATTTCAATATTTTATAGTTTTAATGAACAACTGCGTATTGTTCAAGTCCATAGTGAATTAGAGCACGTAATATAGAATTACAAAATGTCGTGATGAAATCACTCACAAAGGTACAATTTACACCAAGGAAAACATTAATGTGAATATGAAATATAATAATAGTATATCCTCGTTCTGGATAAATTGAGTGGACACATCTCATTAGGATTATTTCTTTGTGGGCTGGCCGTTTATTGCTATAAAAATCAACTTGAAAAAAGGTAAGACATTTTACTTACAATGTTGGATACATAACATGTTAATAGATGTATCGTAGGACAAAGCACTAACTGAATTTTCTGATATAAATGTACATTAACATACTGCAGATGTTTGAAATAGTTAAGCTTTTGACATTTTATCTAATAAAATATATCTGAATTTGTCATTTAAGTTCCCGTTTGGTTAGGCAGAACTCTTATGAGGTCACAAATGATATTACGACCCATGTTAACGTATTGACAATTTTGATAAACTTCTTCTCAAAGGTTATGAATTTAACATTCAAATAAGATCATTGAATATTATGTCTATTCGTACTTATTTCTATCAATACTAACGTTGATTTTGTTTTGATATATTACTACGGATATTACATGTATATTAATGAATAATGTCCCGTCCGTTCGTGCGTCCGTCCGTCTGTGCGTCCCTCCGTCCGGTCTAGTTATCGCTCTCACGTGTACAGTTCTTGTCAGATTTTTATGAAACTTATATCATATGTCTTGGACGAGTTCGAAAACTAGTGCCGATCAATTATTTGTAAAAGAGTTATGCCCCTTAGAAACATTAATTATATGGAAAATTGCATCGTTAGCGCTCTCATGTGCACAATTCTTAACAGCTTTTTATGAAACTTATATCATAGGTTTATATTAGCAATGTCTTAAACGAGTTCGGAAATCAGTGCCAATCTATTATTTTTAATAGAGGTATGCCCCTTGGAAATATTGATTTTATGGAAAATTGCAAGATTAGCGCTCTCATGTGTACAATTCTTGCCAGAATTTTATGAAACTTATTTCATAGGTTTATATAAGCAATGTCTTTGACGAGTTCGAAAATCAATGCAGATCAATTATTTTCAAAAGAGTTATGCCCCTTGGAAATATTAATTATATGAAAAATTGCCTGATGAGCGCTCTAATGTGTAAAATTCTTGCCAGATGTTTGTGAAATTTGTATTATAGGTTTATATCATCAATGTTTTTGACGAGTTTGAAAATCAGTGCTGATCAATTATTTTTAATTCTCCTTCTTTTTTTTCGATGTAATTTATTTTCAATAAATTTTATTGGATATTCTAACTTAATATAAAAGTTAATCAACTGCCGAAGCAGATAATATATCTAATAAAAAAGGAGCAGTAAAATGTCTTTAGCAAATAATTTGATACTAGAAATTGGAGATGGATAAAAAAGTAATATAATACAACAATTATTGACTTTTGATATCAGTTGATACATTGATTTATCAACCCCATAGATAAGACATTAACCCTCGGCCTTTGGCCTCGGTGAATATCATATGATATTATCAAAAGTCAATAATTGTATAATATATAATTATGCACGTTTCCTTATTTTAATGTCACGAACGTTAGAGAAATATTACGTTGCCATTCTGTATAGCCTGTGTATGTGGTCGATAAAGTATCGATTGGATACGAAGTCTGGGGTCCTCGTAACCTATTACAAAGGATATTACTGTTATATTATTATTGTCAGTACGCCTGAAATAGAGAAGAAATTCATTTGATTGGTTGTTATGATTGTGTCACAAAGTATTGAGGTTTTTAAATTTCTATTTTTAGATATTTTAAAAATAACTATGCAATATCACTTTTCTATAGCACCTGAGATCCCTCCTGGTTTTTTGATAGGATTCGTGTTGTCCGTTTTTATGTTTCTATTGTGTGTCTTGTGTACTGTTGTTTGTTGTTTTTCGTTTCTTGCGATGGCTTTGTCATTTTGTTTTCGAGTTTGTATATCCCTTTGGTATCTTTCACATCTCTTGGAAAGACAATTTCGTTAGCTGTTTGTTTGTATCTTAGTACTGATCGGAAGAGTCGAGTCCTTTGTAGCTGATTGTTACAGTTTGTTCTCACCTACTGCTATCACACCACTGTACCGGATCATGGATAGGGTTTAACGCTCGCCAATATATTTAATCTCTGTGAGCTGTATGGTAATTATCTTATAAACCTGTTATCCATTGGTTTTTGTTGGTTGGTATCTGCCATCACTGTATTTGTGTTAGTAACATTCATGCCATCGGGTGCCTTTTACTCAACACTGTAGGCTTACAATCACTGTAGTTGTTCGCATCTTTGGGCTTTAGTTTGTTTTATTTTGTATTGACAATAATGTCACATTACATTATTCTACAATAAAACACTTAATGTCTAAATGTATTTCTGTTGATTAAAGGTAACACGATGACGGACATTGCAAAGTTTTCATTCCGTGTCAAACAGCACTGTAAAATTCATGCAAAAATCTTATGGATTAATGTTGTATTTTTATCTCAAAATAATTTAGTGTATTGCGATAAAGGATTTTTCTGCTGCTTGATTAAGTATTGTTTAAGTACGTTTACAGGAAATTGACACTTTGTTGTAAAGATCAATGTAGTGCTTAGGTGGTAGTTCATAATCACGTGCTCTTTGCTATATAATTGGCAGCACATTCCTAAACTTAAATGCATTTTGCTTGGTTGAGTTCACAATGGACCACATAGAAATTTGGTGTTAATCTGAACTTTCTTTACTCATTACGGTAAGATTTTTATCTAAAATAAGTAAAACATCATTATATGAAAGTTACATTGCATAAATTGGAGAGAGAGATATATCAAACGAAATAGATCTATCATAATTTCATATCATGAATTTAAGCATTTTCATGAAGATGTTAACCTGAAAAAGATGCAACTAATGTTCTATGATTATATATTCTTTGCTATCTACCTTAATGCATTGTGTAAATCAATAAGTAAATTCGATAAAGCCACAATATGGCACCTTTTTCAAGCTGAAATTTTCAAATAAGGTTTTATTGACCATTAACGTTATGAATCATAGCTAACACAATGAATAGATAGAAATAAGGTATCTTGTTGAACATTTACAAATCAGCGTTCTTTTTATAATGTCACATATATAGCAAATTGTTATTGTCTTTGAAATACTGCAGAACAATGAAAACAGGTCAATTTTCATTGGCTGTTAGACCGGAAACACACAGCGCATACATCAACACAAATCAAATTAAATGTGGTTAAAATCCGGACGATGTGTCATCTTTTACCAATATTTCGATATTTTACCTACATGTATTTGGGATGTAAGTGGCAACCCCATACAATAGGCTCGACACAAATAGTTCTATTTCACTTTTTCATATGTTTATTTATCAATTAAAACACAACTTCTACATTTGTAGTCTAGTCATAAAACAATAAACTTCATGTCTGGGACAAATTAGGGGCCCTACCGAACTTACTGCTATCGAAAGTAAAATGGCGGATGTCAAATGTACGTAACAGTGTAACACCTTAAAACTACTGAATATTTGTTACGATTCAATGACAAACAAATTAAATTTTGTAAATGACATGGTATGTGTTCATTCGAGATTCTTGTCGCAATTTTGTCAGTTTCTAGTTATCTGATTCTCACAGGATTAAAATCTCTGTACAAGCTACATTTGTGTATGTAGTGGGTTTGTAAAATGTAAACCATTCGAAACCTCTTATCAAAATAAGAACATAAACGACATGGAAAGCAATCCTACTGATCAACACAAATCAATTAAGCCTAATGTGGTATATTTTATCTTTTAATTACAAAAATTAATAATTATATACATTGTATGTACACCTGAATGAATTAATTATGGTATCTCAAGGTATTCGCAAACCTTTTTAATGATTTTAAACAGGTATTATTATGTCCTTTCTAAAGAGGAAAAGAAAAAAAAATGTCTGTCATGACTTTCAGCTTGTTAGTATTCACTGAGTATTTATTCTCAGCGTGTCAGATAAATTTGTGTACTAATCAATTATTTTGGTATTTTAGACTTGTAATCTAATAATTGCATTACAATTACGTAGCTAGTAGAATGTAGTTCAAGGGGAAACTGACACTGATGTTTTGACTTTTTAATGAACCATTCAATCAACTACTTCTGTTTAATTGCGATAAAAGGACGGTATTGTTGTCATGTTTTTTTTCTTGAGAAACCAAATGCATCACAAGTTTAAAAGTGTTTAAAACACTCAATCATTATAAAGTGTTTCCAACTGTTATCTTTTTCCATTTCTTTTACTATTACATTGTATTTTCAACCACTCTAGCATTCTAACGTATTTTGTCAAATCAAACATTTCATATCACTTGGTAAGCATGGAACTAGATCGCAGTCTTTATAGTCGGTAAGAATTATATTGAAAGAAATACAGAATGCACTTTAGAATAACAACATTTTGTCAGGAATACGAAACTTTTATTTAATTGAATAAACCATTTAATCTTCTTTTGGTATCGAATACAACATAGTTGCCAAAACTGATTCCGTTTGACAATGCACAGATTTACAGAAAAGATACTAAAATTTCAAATTTGTTTTGTATTGTAATAGATACATTTTGGATTCGATTGTTTCGTAATCAATGAACATAAAAGATTTCGACAGGTTGTCCTTTGTTTACTGAATACCGAAGGGAATCCAAGCTAGATAGGAATATACTAAAAAGTAAAATCACAAAAATACTGAACTCCGAGGAAAATTCAATCGGAAAGTCCCTAATCACATGGCAAAATCAAATGACAAAACACATCAAACGAATGGACAACAACTGTCATATTCCTGACTTGGTACAGACATTTTCAAATGTAGAAAATGGTGGATTGAATCTGGTTTTATAGCGCTAAACCTCTCACTTGTACGACAGTCTTATCAAATTCCATCAACCTTAATCTACCAAAATAAACATGCTTCTAAAGTAAACAAAGACCGACTTTGTCATGGTTTACTTCAGGTAATTTAAAAGTCACAAATCGCTGAAGAAACTTTATGTTAATAATGTTACTCTAAGATGAACGAGCATATATTGATGTTTGCCTCTTTTATTTTCACAATTTTAAATTAACACGTGTATTTATAAAACCGTTGAATGCGATTGGCAAAAATCGATGTAGAAATATATTATTAGTTCAAATATTATGTGGTTATGTTGAATCGCTGAAAATGTCCGTAAATGGTATTCCTTCTTTTATAAATGATAAGAAAAACTTTACTGTTTAAGCCTTTTGAATACGATGTGTATTTACTAATGAAACCAAAAGTGTAAAACTGACCTTGGACTTTTTAGATTTTCAATTTAGAGAGCATAGATATCGAAAACTATGGATGTTGTGGTAGAATTAACATGAGAATTTACAAAAACATATTTATCGCGCATATCGCAAGATATATGTCTTGAACGTTTTCAGTATTGATTAAAGTAACAAAATACCACACATTAATTGCATCGGATAAATATGTTTACAAAGATAATCTTTGTGTTAAATGAAATTGATTGGGAATGCTAAGTTATTGGCTATTTCACAAGACGTCTCTAGTATAACTTGAATAGGTATTTTATGAATTGTCTTAAGTTAATATCTTTCTCTCAACAGCTAACTTGAAAGATAATATTGTTTGGAAGGATAAATATAAAGATAAGCCTATAATACAGATGCTACAACTCTTATTTACCAACTTATTAGTTTTTTCTTTTATTTCATTAATATAAAGTCTATTAGTTCCTTTTTGAATATTTCTATTTCGGTAAAATAAGACAAATTTTTAACAGTTTTCAAAAATGTTAATACACTGTTCAATAACTATTTTTACCCTGCATGATAATTAAAGCTAATTATTACTTAAGAAAATTCTTAAGCACGATATTGGTTTGCATATGTTTGTTTTCGTCGTTTGTGATACCGATATATATAAATTATTTTTTTGCAAGGTTGTCTCCTTACCCCTTCTATTATCCTCAGTTCGATACGGCGGAGGAAAGTGTATGAACACTCTGCTTGTTTGAAATAGGAAACATCGACAGTGTTTGTTTTACTCTCTCTCTCTCTCTCTCTCTCTCTCTCTCTCTCTCTCTCTCTCTCTGTGTGTGTGTGTGTGTTCACAAATTGTCCAGACTCCTACCTATCTATATATTGAATTTAATTCCCTGTACTTAGACTTGTTGATCATTAAAAATAATAACTTGTGATAGAGAACAATTTTTGGTTCTATATTACTGTACCACAACTCATTTGATTACTTGACAAGAATCTCAAACCACGTTTTAAACACTTCCAAACTGCATCATTGAGTTTCCGGGGTTTATAGCTTCATTGTAAGTAGCAATCCTCCGTAAATCTAATCCTGGAGTAGACGGGGGTTTCATGATATCGTATTATTTTGGCGATTTATATAACATATCCAGGTATGTGCTGAATTGTTATTACAAATCATTGGGAAGTTCGAATTGACAGCTTTAATCATCTCTTTTGTTATACTGTATGGTTCTTATATGAATAAAGAAACTGGGGAACAAAGGGACCATAGTTCGCTCCAACAGCACTAAGGCCTTACAAACATTTTAATTCATGTTGTGAATGTTAGGAAGTAATTTGAAATAAGGTATGTATTTCCATCGTGCATTTTTCGAACTTCTTGTCTAGGTCTGTCAATACTTTTGGTCCTTCTTTTTTAATATTAAAGCACGTTAACGTATATATTAAGTTTATGTAATCAATCATTATCGTCTCGGGCATAACTGAAGAGATATAAGTTGTCGAAATGCGCATCTTGTGCAAAATATGTACTGTATAATGTGGTATAACAATATTCAATATCTTGTTCGTCAAAATGCTACAAAATTTTAAAGCTAACTGTTCATTGAGGGAGGAAAACCGTTTGCCCGTATGTTTCTGGATGCAAGTGTTACCGGAACGTCTCCGATACGAATCAAATTAACACATTGAAGCTTGAAATTGCAAAGAAGTGACTCAAATGGATATAAAACTTACTTAATTTCGTGCGTCTAAAGAGCTTTTCGTGGTTTACCTTTACAAGGAATGCACAAACCAAACCATTTGAAAAGCCTGAGATGTATAAAAACGTAGAAACTTTCGGATCTTCTCACTAAAATGGAATTACAAATGGGAACCAATTTCATCTAGGGTCAACTTTGCCTGTCAGAGTTGGAACTTAGATGTATGTTGCGTTTTATTATAAACGCGGTTTTTGGTTGGCAACATTTGGACGTGATGAAATCACCCGCCGTAGTTTGTGTGCATATTGAGGATTCCTTTGGGTATTCTTCGCTTTCAATCGTAAACTTGTCGAAAAATTATTGTCTCTTTGAAACAGAGTGTTGCCTATCAATTTTAGTGATATTCATTTCAAAAGGTGTGCACCAAAATTTGTTAAGATGCTAGAAGATTATGATATGACTGTCTGAATATCTCAAAAAATCTTTTATCTTTGTATCTTATCCACTTGTTTTCATTTCGTTTTATCAATATACTTTTATTTATGATGTCTTATCACAATCATCAAATATTTCTCGCAGTATTGTAGATAACAATGACTCCTTTTAATACTGTTCAAGTCGTAAAAGTCAGAGTTTATAATTATAGGAACTTCTTAGTTCAAGTTAAAGTTCATATAAAGGCTAATGACTATTTAACTTGTTAAGTTTCGACACTGCCACGACAAGACGAAACAAATCATAATGCTTAGTGTTGTGTTTATATAGTGTTAAAGGGGTAATTTTACGATGTCAAATGTTTGTTAGACACTTTTTTGTTCAATCAGGGGTCATTCAAGATGGAAAATAAGTATGATGTTTTTGTTAGCATTAAGATGACTATTAATATATCCATGTAAAACTGCAGTATAACATTTATATAATATCAATGTTATAAACATATCTTTTTCAATTTGGTACGAACTTGTTGAATGGATAGGCAAAATCTCTCCCGTCCAAAGTTTTTAAGACTGATACAAAATCTGACATTGATTTAATTATATATATATATTAACAAATTTTATTTTTTATAATTATCTTCTGTGATATAACCTTATACATATGCTAAGCTGCAAGCATGACCATATTCCAATAAATTAATAACATTTTTCAACCACTCAACATGTTTTAAAAAGTTGTTTTTCTCTTTTTCTTTTTGTTGATGTAAATCTAATGTGTTTAATTTTATATAATTGCAAGCCGATGTACGATAATTGAATGTTATTAAATAATGCATTCATAACATATCCATTATACTACAATAAATAGAAAGGATTGCATATTTTTTAATGTGATTATGTTATGTGCTTTGACTATAATATTACATTAAAGTTACTACAGGAATACACAAACCTATATCACTGACAGTTATGTGTAATTGATCGTTTAATAATCTGTTAAATCAGCAACTTCTTTTGTCTTACAGTTAATTGGTTTTTAGTACAGTACTAACCAAAAAGTATTTCTTTATCATGTTCGCGTTATATATTTCCATCTGCTATTTGTTGTGCTGTATTTCTATTGACATAATTGGTAAATTCAATTCAATTTATCACTCGTCTACATTTTACGAAATGAAATTCAATTGTCTCATCAACATGATAATGATGAATTAAGATATTATTTTTTTGTGTGGCAAAATCATAAAATTAGTGAATACTTTCAATGTATCAAGAAAACAAAAAAAGTATTAAACACACAACAAAACAATAGATCTCATTCTGAATAAGTTTTATGTTTTAGGCATCAAGTTACTTAAAATTCAACAAAACCAAAAGTAAAACTCTGGAATGACCTTCATCAAATTTGATCGAGAATGTTTCAAAAGTAAAAAGATATGAAAGTTTTGGGAATCGAAAAGGACACAATAAGAACATATACACATTTCTTAAGGTGGTACCCAACACATTGACTAATATTAATTTGGCTCGTTTAATTTTCATAAGAATTTGACTAAATGTTTACTTTGACCCTTTGACAAAAATATAAAAATTTCAAAAAATTTGAACCAACCACTTTATCAGAAAAATTTCATTGGTTATATAGCAGTTTGACAAACACTAATTTTGATCATTGAGAAGCTTAATATTTCCTTAACAATACAACGTGATTAAAACGTTTAGCTGATTTTTACAGAGTTATCTCCCTGTAGTGTTAGGTACCACCTTAAGTCATCTGTTCTGGATGAGGGAAGTACAGCCTTCGTTTCAGCAAAATTTTCTAAAATCTTATAAACCGGACTTTACTAACATGTGTATCACTAAAACTATGCCAAACACTTCTGGGTAGAGGAAACTAGAGTGATTAAGTAGTAGTGAAAATACTTTTACCACAAATTGTTTTGAAGCATGATGTAAGCTGCACTTCGATATCTAGTTTTGAAGAAAAAAGATAAACAAACAAACAACTTTGGTTGATAGTTGTCTCATTGGCAATCATGTCACATCTCTTTATCTATAAAAAAAAGAACTCACTACAAGCCAAAAGCAGTTCACACACCACTACCTGAAATAAAATGTATATATATATATATATATATATATAAAATAACAAAATCACCGAAAACTTTTAAAAATTTCAAACGGAAAATCTATTATCAAATGTCAAATTAAAATCTCAAACACACCAAACGAATGGAAAATAACTGTCATATTCCTGACTTGGTACAGGCATTTAATTTCCTTATGAAGAAAAAGGTGGATTAAGCCTGGTTTTATACCTAGCGTAACCTCCCACTTGTATGACAAAAAAGCTCGTGCTACCAAGAATGCAGTGAACTCAAATGTAAAGAAAATTGTCAGCATTTTTTTTTTCTTCTAAAAATTAAAAGAAAAACTTTGAGATGAAGAACAGCAATAAAAGCGGTATCTGAAATTATTTTACGTTCTTAAAAGACGTCACAAGTACATGTATTGTAATGTTAATTTAATTGTACATTATTCATAAATTGTTATACTCTACTTTAGTTTCTTTTCATTGTTTCCTTCAAAATGCTGTTAAGACGTTTAAACTTTTGGAAAATAAGTAAAAAATTATAAGCTCCTTTGGTACCGGATATTCTTTTATAATTTAATGTTGGATGTAACGCGTCTTCTGATTGGCTGACGTTGTTTTGTTTATCAGCTCATAGACATAATTTTGTCATGTGACCGTGACGTCATCAACGTTTTTTCATGGTTTACTCCCGTTTAAAATGGAATTTAGAATTAAATTATAAGAAATGACTGTAATATTTTTTCTGTCTATTCGAAATAACATAAAAAATGTGGTGAACACTTTAAAATAACCCGCTATGCGGATTATTCAGTGTGCACCACATTTTTGATGTTATTTCTTCATAGACAGAAAAAATATTACAGTCATTCCTTAAATACATAAATTATTTTACATCGGTACGGCAGCGTTCTGTAAATAAATGAATAATATATCATTTCAATTAAATTTTAAATTAATTCTCAGGTACGATAAAAAAAAACTTGCCAAATATTTTAACTATCAGAGGAATGTGATATGTGCGTTGATTATGTTTCAACTGTTTTTAGTGTGTAAGAAATTTATAATTCTCATAATTAATCATGTCTCCTCATATCATCTCTATTTCCCATCATTTCGTTTCAACAATAAAAATATTATTTATGAGATCCTGCTTAAAATCTTCAAATATTTTTCGCAGCATTTGCGATAACTCTGCCTTTATCTTTATACTGTTCAAGTTTTGATAATCAATAACGTTTAGTACACATTGAAGTGGTTATGACGGCAACATACACGTTGCACGCTTCTGATTGACGTTATGCTGACATGATCAATGATTTATTAGAAGACAGACTATTTCAATTATGTTTATGATGATAAATGTCAGTTTTTCTTACTAACTGCATAACCGATTTAAACGAATTTCTTGCCTCGTTTAATATGCGTCGACATGTAAAGAATTATTTCAGTTATTTTCAGAAACAAGGTTCGTTTATATTTGTTTTTGGCTCCATTACCACATTTTAAATTATTACTCGATTTTTGAATATGCTCTTACGTTACGGAAGTTGTATCATTTATCGTTTAAGGAACAATATCTGCAGGCATTTTTCATAGTGCGTATACCAATTTATAATTGAGTCTGTCAAAACCAAATTTAAATCTTTTGAAATGAATGCTAAGAAATGATGCATGAATCTATCATATACGGATCTTCAGTGTTGATTGAAGTTGCATATTTTGTATTTTGTCTGACAAATGTGCTTTTAATAAAAAGAGTTCATATAATCAATACTCATAAAAGCAATTTTAGCAAATACAATAAATAAGATAATGTTAATATGGTTCCGATTTAAATAGGCTATAACTTGTGCAATAATTGTATTTGTCTACAAAAGCGAAGAATGTCTTAAAAAGCTAAAAGTCATACGAGTAACAATGTAACAACGATATGACAAAAAGTTTGCGAAGATGAGAAAGTTTAAATACTTTTTTATTGATTTATGAGATTGTAAAAAATGAAATTTTATTCCATTCATAATTTTGTAACAATCAAATACTTGTTGATATTGTAAAAATATTTTGTTTTGAATATTGCATTATACATTATATATATAGTAAAGTAAGAGATGAGGGCTAGTATTTCAATGTGTTTTACATTAAATTCTTTCTAGTGCTTAAAAATTATATGAATCGAAAATGATGTTTTAGTTTCTTCTTTTAATTTATATAGACTAGATGTATATGTCAAAATCATTAAAGTCTTTAGCTGTGAGTAAGATCAAAAGTGATAGATGCTTTTCGAAATGAAATATGTTGCTACGATAAATTTGTTCAATTCATATTCGAAAGTTATAATACTAATTTACTTTTTTATAACTAAAGATTAGACCGTTGGTTTTCCCGTTTGAATGGTTTTACACTAGTAATTTGTGGGGCCCTTTACAGCTTACTGTTCGGTGTGAGCCAAGGCTCCGTGTTGAAGACCGTACTTTGACCTATAATGGTTTACTTTTTTAAATTTTGACTTAGATGGAGAGTTGTCTCATTGGCACTCATACTACATCTTCTTATATCTACCTACATATAAATCCAGTTTACTTGGAAAATATTTCATCTTTTTCAGATATTTTAATTATTTTATGTAACTGTCGTTGCTGTGTTTATATTATGCATGTTAATATCAAAAGACATTTTTTAAAATAGATTAACTGTTTCAATTTCAATACCTTTTGTCAGAGATGGCATATTGGATTTCCTTTATTTCTTTTTTTTAGTTAATAATTAATTAAGAGATCTGAAAAAGCAATCACATTATTAACTGAGTATTGTTGATTCTAAGGTCAATTTCAGAACTATTTTTGTCAAAATTAAAAGAGGCGATTATTAGTCTACATTACCACACATTGGTTTTCCTATCTATCCAACCAATGTATTCAATTTTAATAAGCATTAAAAAGCAATAAATTATCATTTTATAACACCCATCTTGTGAAAAGAAAACATTTGCACTCGTTTGATCAATATAAAAGGGTAGATTTTGATAAATGTGTCTCCCATACTAAAAGAAATGAAATAGATAGGAGTGGGGTGTTTCAAGAAATAAAACATATTTTAATTACTAATTTTAAATATTCAAACACATTTGAAGTAATGACTATACATGTTATAAATCCAAAAAGAAGTTTGAAGAAACAAATATCTAACTCTGATAATAGAAAATCCAAAAGACAATGTTGCAAAATGAAAATTTAATTCAAAAAATATTCTACTCTGAAACATAGCTAGTTTACCCAGTTGGTTTAGCTATGTTTCAGTGTAGAATATATACAAGTCTAAATTGAAAACAACGTTCAAACCTATGATTGCGTTGGATAAAAACCGCAATTTTTATACGTGTGCATGTAAAACAAATTTCTTGGTAGAGGGCTCTAAATACGACACAAACAACATTTTCCAAAAGACCAAAAAGTGAAAAAGTATATTTTAACAAAACGCATGTGACTAACAGGTCGAACCACTGATGTTCTTAAATCCTGCTGACTGCCATTGGCGATTGCCAAATAAATTGATCACCAGATGTAAAAAATGGATCTTACATATTAATCTAACACCAAACAGAAAGTAATAAACTTGCGGAAAAGATGGTATATATATATATGTAGGTTAACTAAACAGTTTCAATTAAATATTATTACTACTACTCCTGTCTGTCTGTATAGGGAGATACTAGAATACTTTGATTATTCAAAATTGATTCTTTTGTAAAAACAAATGTTTTGAAGTGTATTACATATATTATGAAAAAAGAGAATTTCAAATATCCATCATTGGCCATCTTTAATTTTCCGAAACATGATTTTCCCTATGAAACGCTGTGTTATCTATCAGTTTCAGATATATATTCGTTTCCAAAAGTCGTATGTCTATAGACTTGAAGATGCTAGACGATAATGTTGCGACAGTTTTGTAATCGTTTATCTATATTAAATAACTCAAAAATCGTTTATCTTTGCATCCTATCCTCTTATTTTCATTTCATTTTATCGGTATGTAATTGCTTATGATGTCTGATCATAATTATCAAATATTTCTTGCAGCATTGCAGATAATATTGTCTTTTTAATACCGTTAAATGATCATCATTTTTCACTTCATTTTATAGGTATGCAATTACTTATGATGTCTTATCACAATAACCAAATATTGCAAATAGTATTGTCTTTATCATACCGTTGAATGATCAGCATTTCTAATAATAAAAACTTCTTACTTCAGGTAGAAGTACCTATGAGGGTAAACAGTTTTGTCACTGTCATGACATGATAAAAAAATTTATATATTAATTAGAACACTGACTGTCCTTATGAAAAATGAAAAATGAAGTTACATTGTATAGGGACCTAAATTTAGCCTTGCAACATGCCAACTACGGACCCCTCAAAGAGTTATTACAAGGGATCTTAACGTGCATACAGCTTTCTCTCTTTCTACAGGAGACATTGATCTTAACGCCTCTTATTTTGACCGGAGGTGGCTACTCGTTAATACATCACACATAGCCAAACGGACTCCCATGTTTGCAAAGGTTTGATTGCCAATCGGATGAAGACTAAGGAATTACCACATTTCTATGCTCCAGTTATCCCTTGGGGTTTTACGCCCTTTGAATAGAGAAAATAAATTGGACTTTTGGTTTTACCATTTTAATGGTTCTTAATATAGCCATATTTAGCTGCAGTATACACACATTATTAGAATACTGTCAGAAATATGTTAAATGTTCTGTACTCTACAAAAAACTGTTTAAAAAGTAAAATTACAAAAATACCAAGGGAAATTAAAAACGGAAAGTCCTTTATAAAATGGCAAAATCAAAAGCTCAAACACATCAACGAATGGAAAACAACCGTCGTATTCCTGACTTGGTACAGGCATTTCCCTATGCAGAAAATGGCTCGCAAAACACAATCTTTCCCAAGTTTTTAAGCCTCATACAAAATCTGTTATTAACCATATATTTTATGTTTCCTAGTTTTATTTGTGATAAAAACTATTTTCTGTCACATAATAATAAGGCGAAAGATACCAAAGGGCCAATCAAACTATTGAGTCGAAAACAAACTGATAATGCCATGGCAAAACAACGAAAAACAACCAAAAGACAAACTACGGAAAACAAACTGACAATGCCATGGCAAAACAACGAAAAACGACCAAAAGACAAACTACGGAAAACAAACTGACAATGCCATGGCAAAACAACGAAAAACAACCAAAAGACAAACTACGGAAAACAAACTGACAATGCCATGGCAAAACAACGAAAAACGACCAAAAAGACAAACTACGGAAAACAACCACAACATAGAAAACTAAAGACTGAGCTTCACGAACCTGAGCTCACTCCCATCAAAAACCAGGGAATATCTCAGGTCATTCTACACATATTAACAGCTGAAAACATTCAATATATGTTTTGAACGGTTATTCTTTCAATGTTGTTTTATTCATATTAGTTAAGTTCTTTTTTTTTCTTTTTTTTTTGTCTAAATGCAAGACTTTAAGACTTTCAATCGACTATCGATAAGCGTGTTTGATTTACACCATGATCATTACACTATGATTAAGAGTTATTTGCAATTAAACGTGTCAGCATATTACAGAATCCCTGGCTTTTAAGATTTATTCTTAGTGGGTGAAGGTCCAGATGTGCCAAATCAAGTGTTTATTCATTCATTAAAATGTTAAATGATCCGTCAAATCAACTACTATTGATCTAAAAGAGTTGTTTAGTGATGTTAAGATTGTAGTTAACCTTTAGGTAAAAACGAGTAAGGTAAGTATTTGTTATTCTGCATTTGAAAATAAGTTCAAGCTTACCATGGTTACGTAAGTAGTAATATTTGACAGTAAAAATTGAAGTTAAAACCTATTTCAATTTCTTTTTTCATCACTTCTTAGTGTATTGCATATATTTAGAAAATCACCTGTTGTTTTCATTTTTTTCAAGAATCAACTCTATCCGACTTATCTGCATAATAATCCAGAATGATTTCAATGTTAAAGGCAACAAACAAACAAAAAACACACAGATAAAAACTAGAACACACAAAAAACTTGAATACACTTTGGATATTTTTTTAGTTTTATATGGTTAAAAAGTGGCGGTCAGTTTTTATTGGTGGCGGTAATCAGAGTTCTAGGAGAGAACCATCGACCTTAGATAGGAAAGTAATAATTCCAGTTTGGGGTATATATCTACTTTCTCTTCTTCCGTAGGGTTATGTGTATTTTCAGTCCAGCTCAAACGAAATTTACTACTTAAATTTCATCATCTTTCCGTATTATGTTTCTACTGAAAAAAGAAAACAGTCATATTTTTAACTTTATATTCTCGATTTATCGCATAGTTTCTTTTTTACCTCGTTATTAAAATGTTCTGTATGCAATCTGACTCAAAAGTTATTTGTAAAAACGTATGAAAGACTTTAATCTTTTTTCATAGTTTATTTTTCGTATTATATTCAAAAGACGAATGAATTATGTGTTTTAAAAGACATTAATTATCTAATCAATGTTTAATGTCAAAGGTGACATAACCAATTTATTTTATTTTCACTTTATGAGTTAATAAGTAATTACGTGATCTGAAAATAGTGATCAAATTGTTCCCTGAGTATTGTTGATTGCCAATTTTTTCCAAAACTATTGTTGCCATAATTTAAAGAGGCGTTTATTACAATTAACAATAAAGCACGTTCGTTTTCGTATCTATGCAATCGATGTATTCATAAATATTTTCTAAACAAAGTATTGATAAGTGATTTTTTTTGTCAAACAAAAGAAAAACAATGAGCTTAAACTTAAATATTCAAACATTTGAAGTAATATTTAAAAATCTAAAAATCATTTTTGAAAATTAACGTTAAACTCTTATTCATTGACAGAGAATTTTTTGTAAGTAAAAATTGAATTTCAAAACGATTTTTGTTCAAGTTGGTAAGAAAAGTGTTCGTTTTCATTAGATGATTCTGTCCCGCGCTCTGAGATCACGCGTAAATAGATCGGTTGAAATAACACTAATTGTTCTGACTATATTTATATTTAACTGATTAGGAATTTGGGTCGTGTGTGGTTATCATCAAATGAAAGCCTTATTATCACTGCTGAATGTATGGTAATAGTAAAATAATCGCCTTATATTACACAACTAAATAATTTTTTTTTATCATGAGGTAACACTTTTGAAATCTTACACCAAAAATATTATCAACCAAAATACAAAATATATTGGTCAACAATATATTATGAATCTATACAAACAAATTTTATCATGCAGGTTGCAAAACGAATCATTTGGTTAGTTATTAAGGGAACAAAGCACAATTGAAGCAGCTGTTGACTAGAAAAAAAATCTTAACTGTTGATTGAAATTAATAGCCTCGCTATCAAGTTTCGTTCATTAGGTGATAGTAAGCGATAATCTATAAAAATCTGACTATAGTGTTTGTCATGAACTTTAGTCGAAATAATTATAGTTATACAATAACATATTTAGTTTCGTCGTCAAGTCCAAAAGCATGAATGGGTTGAAAGTTAAAACAAATTGCATTGTACGTCAAACACAATTTCGTACCCCAAAATTTAGATCTTTACATGAAAATATATCAGCTTTGAAACGAGCCGTCAAACATATCCAAGTTTACGATATGGACAGATAAATAGAAGAAAAAGTTACCATTGTCGCCTACCTGAAATAAATTGAGCATCTTGATCTAACGAGCTTCAAACGGGTGATAAAAGAATGCACCGGCATAATTTGTATCTATTGTAGTTTGAAATGAAGATTCAAGTGCTTACGGTATGATGGAACAGTATACATTTGGTGCTTGGGGTAATGAAGTTAATACAGTTAACAGAAAAGAATACAACTTCACATATGAGTGTCGAAACAGTCTTTGACTGGTAATGTCAACGTGGTCCTACGAAGTTTAAACCTAGAGTTAAGTCTTATTATGACATTTATCAACACAAATTACAAATAAAAATGTATAATGTAATATGAGCCTGACGAACTAAGTTTACATTTGTTTACCGCTATTTGAATGTCATCAATCGATTAAGGAGATAGAAATCAATTATTTCGAAATGATTCTTGATTAGAATCTATATTGCAACGTATTATGCCGATTCTAGCTTGTATGTGTCGTCTCCAAAATTAAGCAGTGTGCCACTTCGCCAAATATTACAGAGTATCGTAATATGTATTATCTGATAATAAGTCTACTTGAAATTAATGATTTTGTTTTTGTGTAAAATAAAGATTTTCGCTCTTTGAGCGATTTCTATTTCAGTCTTGTAAACTCATAGACTACCATTGTTAATGTGAATCTCATTTTAGATGATAGAAATATTATTAATTGAAAAAATTGACTTTCTGTTTTCCATCTGCCTTTAAGTTAAAGAATGAGTGTTTTGTATTAGTATTTGTAAAGAACGACTTACTTTCCACGTTTTTTTAGAAGTCCTTTGGAATATTTATAAATACACATCTGGTTCACACGCATTTTGATTATGTAGTTTTACAGTAACGTCAAAGCTCGATTAAGAGTTATGGAAAAGTTTACAAAGCAGTAATTGTTAATATCTATTATAATACATTGCGTTTGTAACGTCAATTTTACTGGTTGTAAAAACGTTATCCTGTTCCTAATTTTGGTGTATATATCAACACTAAGTGGATATTTATAACAGTAATCTACCAATATCTCCCCTTATATTTCTTAAAAAAATCCAGAGACAACCATTTTAAAAAATGGTATCTCACAATTGTTATACCACTAGACGTTAAGCAACCAATACTCAGGCAATCAATCTTTATATATTCTTACAGAGTGTTATGAAGTGTATGTTGTTTGTCATTTTATCATTGTTAGTCTGTGTTGTCGGTGTCTCTTTAACTTAGTAATTTTTAATTGTTCTGTTGGTATCTTCTGCCTCTTTTGTTACCACAAAAGGTTTCCAACTAAAAACATATTATGATAATGTTGTTTGTCTGATTTTCAGAAACGTTGTTTGTTTGATTTTCAGAAACGTTGTTTGTTTGATTTTCAGAAACGTCGTTTGAAAATAGTATTCCAATTACTTGTGTTTTAATAAAAAAATATGTATACTTTACAGATAAGCAGATAACTTAAAATGGAAAATTTGACACATATATTGATTCACGATACAGTTGACTGCACTTCTGTTATGTCTCCAGAGTCCAATCATAACGATGCAAGCCAGTATTTCTGTGACCCAGTCCATGATGGATTGTTGTGCTGGCCTGCAACGCCTCCTGGAAGAAAAATAGCACAACCCTGTCCTCCATTACAAGGATTTAATGACAAAATGTTTGTGTTTCGGAAATGCAGTCTGGTTGGATTATGGGAAAATTTTAATAATAGTTTAGTGGTTGAAAAAACAAATTACGAATCCTGCATTCTGACTGAAAAGCCTATATTACAGGAATATGGTAAAGATTATATAAACGATCTGCAGAATGTGATTCGAAAATCAAGTATACTTGGAATAAGTTTCATTCTTCTTTCTGTAATAGCGTTGTGTATATCTTTTTGGCTTTATAAATGTAAGCTTCCAAAATATATCAATGCTATCTTGAGGGTAAAAATTCACAAACATTTATTCGCAGCCGTGATATTGGAGTTAATCATCAAACTTATTTTCCAAATATCAATATTTTTGACAATTAGCCGTTCGTTTTTAGCCACAGTCCAGAAACCTGTTGTATGTGAGATTTTGACAGCTTTTCACCAATATGCAGACATATCGATTCTGATGTGGATTGTTATAGATTTGCACTTTATTTATATGACGGCAAAATCAGGATTCCTGTGTATTTCCGGTTATAAAGCTTACGTTATCGCAGGTTGGGGTTTGCCTGTTTTACCAACCTTATTATGGGCAATAACATTAATATTGAATCACAAGGTCACGTGCTGGAATGGTCATATGCATCTGGCCTCTATTTGGATTGTACACGTTCCAAAGATTCTTTGTTTTGTGTCTATGATAGTTTTAATCAGTTTATCATCGTGGCGACACCATCAAAGAGTTTCTAAACGTTTAATACAAGAATCGAAAATCATAAATAATCTAACAACAACTGGAATATTACTTTCCTTGATGCTACTGACTTTTTTGGTTGTTATCATACCTACATATCTTAGACTCAACAATTTGAAATCAAAGACTATAGTTCAATACCTTGCGACAATATTTACATCATCAAAGGGTATATTTGTTGCTATTTTGTGTAACTATTCGAATATAAAAGACTTTGTAAAATCAGAACCGGCAAATAGTGATATCGAAATTTAATCAAACCTTGTAAGTCAGAATGAACAAGATACGTGTTTCCAAAATATGTCGTACGCCTGACAACAAAACATAAGTAGTCAAACGCGTCTGGCGTACACACTTGTAATCCTGGCATCTATAATGTGTTTTTATAAACACACAACATCATTAAAACCAAGAAGAGTCTAAATATACCATCCTAAATTGTAGAACATTAACTCTGTCTCCTGACGGAAATACCGCCTTTACATATAAATCAATTGCAAAATGGTTTATGTAAATCATTTATGTGTCACAGCAATAGTCGTTTTAAGGTGGGCGATCGACAGCCCATTGACAGCTGCACGGACCAAGTGTTACATGCAGTGAACCAGGGTAAAGATGGGTTAAGGTTGCCTTCTTGTTGTTGAAAAACCAATATGCACATCTGGAATGTTGATTTAACAGATAGGACAATACTCCAAGAGCGCAGAAATATTTAACAGAATGTATTGATAAATCTTTGTGTTAAATTAAAGGATAGTCCATATCTTATGTCAAGGTATAATTTGACTTCGAAAACCCGTTTTAAATAAATTAAGAATGTCATTGTGTCTAAATTTAACCTGTTTCATTTTTTTTTAACAGAAAATTGTTTTTGTGGTTCTATTTTGATTTGTTTAACACTATTTGTTGTTTTTTAACTACTTCGTCATTTGAAGTAAAACTAAATTAGTTGAGTAGTTTGTACGGAATGCTGTAAAACGTGAATGCGAGTTCGTTAATCTTTAGATATTTAAACCGGTAAAAGAAAATGTATGTTAGGGCCACTCTTCAACGTTTGTTATAGGTTGTGGATTTTTTTACCAACATCATCACTGATTAGACATTAATTGTCCAAATGCTCATCTGGTTCAGTAAAACATTGGCTCCTTAAATGTTAAATTAAAAATGAGAAGATGTGGTATGATTGTCAGTGAGACAACTCTCCACCAGAGACCAAATGACATAACAGATAACAACTATTGGTCACTGTACGGCCCTAAACATTATGTAAACCATAATCCAATTAGCTATCTATGTTTATCAGACATTTTCCTGACATCTTGTGATGTTCACAGCTTGATATTTTGTCAGTTTTATTAGTTTTATGATGACGTGTATATATATTAACAACGTTTATCAATAATGTCTCAGCAGAATTGCCACTGCAGTATTCTTATGGTATGTTTCGTAACACTTTTATTGTATTTAGCAGACAATACACAGAAGTAATTGTAAAAACAAGGTTTGCTAGTGATTGTCATGGATTGGCGTTTTTAATAAGTCTGGAAGAACAATGAATTAGGAAATAGATACTACGAAAATTTTTAAGAATAAACCCGAAGAACTGTTTAAAAGGAATAACAAATTGAACTCTTGAAAACAGAGTCAATACATGATGAAACAAACATACCTCATATATAAACAACGTCTGAAATGTCTAAACATGAAAGGGATACATCTTTGAAAGAGTTCAAGTATTTTTCATTTAAATTTTTGGTGCTTACTTCAGTTCTTTTACGACAACATTGGACAAATCCAGCCAATCAATTACGGCTCAGTTTCATTATAAATACTGTAGATAATTGACGGTTACTGAACATTCTAAAATATGCAAAATATATATATCAAAAGGCTACAAAAAATAGAATTTAAACATTTTACTGATTTATTTTGTAGTCTTTTTAAATCAGTTAAGATCGAATGGGCAGTTTCCGATCCATAATAGGTAGAAAAATTTAAAAACATGAAAAGTTAACCTTCATTCAATTTGTTTGTCTCTTTTACCATTTTCCTCTTAGCAGACTCATAAATAATTAGGATATCTTATAACTTAGATCAGAATGTTCAATGACATATGGATACCATCCGCTTATATAAAAAATGTCAGACATAATGATTACCAGATTGGTAAAATGTTTGCATTTTATGCAGCATGATATGCAATATAGCAGTTTGAGGAAATCACATGAACTCTAAAAGGAGGAAGACTTATTGTGTCGACAAGGTAAATATCTCATTATTGTAAGCATCACCTGGCATACGAAGCCACACTCAATCAATTTAATTCTGATCTCAGCAAAATAGAACGTATGATGAGGATAATTTATGGTCTCTTAAATTTGAAAAAAGTAATATAGATCTATCAATAGACCTGTATACAACGAGTCATTCGAACGTTTGACTTGTTAATTCCTACTGCACTAGTCATACAGCAATATTTTGTTTCAATTATGCCATTAATTTGTTTCTGAATGAATTTTGATCCGTATATGTAATAACATAATATTAAATAGTCTTGTAGCCATTTACCTTTCAACGTGATTCGTATAAGTTGTAAAAGAAAATCCAGCATATGTAATTAAAAATTAACATCAATTTCAGATAAAATATGATTGCCAATGAGACAAATCCTCACCAGAGACCATATGACATAAAACTAAACAACTATAGGTAACCATACGGCCTTCAAAAATGAGAAAAAACACATACTGCATAATGAGCCATTAAACATCTCCGAAATGACTAATGTCCAACATATCAAAATCAAATCAGAAAATGTACAAATTAATGAACGAAAAACAAATATGATTAAACAGAATCCTGACTTAGGACAAGCACAAAAGCATGTGGCGGGGTTTATGGTAGAGCACATGGAAAATGATGTCGGTCATGTTTTTGAACTTTGAAAATTCAAACACTTCATCATCAATAAAATGTACCTAAATATTGTTGTATTTAAGTCTTCACTTGGAAAACTTGCCAAATTTCATTATTTATTTGAACACTGTGAGTAAAATCTTCCGATCATTGTCTTGATTATATATATAAAGAGAGGCAGAAGAAAAAAGAAGCAAACGATTAGAAAAAAAACAGGAAGATAAGTATTAACAGTATCATTGTTTTTTCTTCAATTTATAGGTTTGTAAGTTTCAATGATACTGTTCCTGTATAATGGGAAGAATCCTATATACAATTCTATCCGCAATGAAAGGGGATCTTCAGAAATACCGTGAAACCGTTTACTCGCGTAGTGGTATTAGCTATATGTGAATATAAAAAAAACTCTAAAGAACTTCTAGATAATTTTAAATCTCGATCTTTCTCTGAAATTATTTCTATCAAAACTTTTAATTTTTCAACCCTGTATCACTTCCATTCCCTATTTGAAATTAAAAATCGTCTAAAAGAAATATGCATACAATATAAATGTATTACTTTACGACAAAAGAGATGATTTCAGCTTTCTCATTGTGAACTTTCCATTTCTATGTAGCAACATTCCAGCACCGCCTGCATACGGAGTATATATCTCCCAATTGATACGATATTCCCGGGCTTGTGTTTCCTATCATGATTTCCTTGATAGAGGATTGCTGCTCACAAGGAAGCTATTAAGCCAAGAGTTACAAATGGTGAAGTTGAAATCATCCCTTCGTAAATGTTACGGACGCCATCACGTGTTGGTTGACCGTTATGGAATAACCGTTTCACAGATGATATCGGATATGTTCCTTATGTCGTAACTACAATACCCTTCCCTTTTCACGAATGTGACTTACCGAATTAGACTATTTACCGGATTTGTAATAACATAAGCAACATGACGGGTGCCACATGTGGAGCAGGATCTGCTTACCCTTCTGGAGCACCTGAGATCACCCCCAGTTTTTGGTGGGGTTCGTGTTGCTTAGTCTTTAGTTTTCTATGTTGTGTCATCTGTACTATCATTTGTCTGCTTGTCTTTTTATTTTTAATGGCCATGGCTTTGTCAGTTTGTTTTCGATCTATGAGTTTGACTGTCCCTCTGGTATCTTTCGTCCCTCTTTTGGGATACCTAACGGCTTATTTTGTTAATAGTGAACAACAAGGTAAAACATGCTACACAGAGAAACAAGTGATCAGTATGCTGGAGTTTCTTATTGACAAAATATTTGTTGAATTTGGAATTATACTTTTTCAACAAATTGTCGGCATATCTATGGGAACGAACTGTGCTCATATCCTTGCTGACCTCTTCTAATTTTCATATGAGTCGGAGTTCCTTCAGATACTTGCCAAAAACTAGAAGATCAAAGAAGCCAGATCATTTAATTTCACATTCAGATATATTGATGATGTTCGTTCCATTAACAATCCAAACCTTTCTGATTGGGTTTCATTAAATTGTCCTCTAGAACTATAACTAAAAAAACAACAGACACGGCTTCCACCGCCTCAGTTTTATACTTATTCCTCGAATTTGACATAAGCGGTCATATCAGTACCAGAATTTATGACAAACGAGACGATTTTAATTTTGAATTATCAATTTCCTCCACCTTAGTAGCAATATACCAACATCACCTGCATATGGGATATACATTTCACAACTCAGTATTCAAGAGGTTGTAGCTGCTACTCAGACTGTATAAAACGTCACCAGTGTCTGCGCAGAAAGTTGATAAACCAGGGTTTAATCACAGAAAGTTCATCGGAAGATACCAATACCTTGTAGATTCTAGGTACTGACGTTGTTTATCATCTTAATTACATATTATAGTGTTCTTTGTAAATTATAACCTTTACTGTTTAGTCCATTTTTGGTAATATCCTTTTGGCGTGGCTCGGTACTTATACATCCCGCCATTGTGTTATTGTGCTATGGTCATTTTTTGTATTCTTGTATTTCATTTTTGCTTATGTGTTTGTCGATATGCCATTTTGTTTTTCTTTGTTGACATATTTGTTTTATTTTATAGTGATTAAGATTATGTCTGTTTGTTTTGTTCACACATTGTTGTCAATTTAATGGAATTATATGCGACTTTCATACAAGTGAGAGGTTTAGCTAGCTATAGAATCAGGCTTAATCCGCTATTTTCTACAAAAGGAAATGCTTGTTCTGTCAGGTATATGACACTTGCTTTCAATTCGTTTGATGTGTCTGAGCTTTTTATTTTGCCATTTGATAAGGGAATTTTTGTTTTGAATTTTCCTTGGAGTTCGGTATTTCTGTTTTTCTTAATTTCTAATACTCGAAATAAATGATAATGAATTTTCTTAATTTGTTTATATTGAAATAAAGGGACTCTTTTCAAATGTAATTTTTTCATCTAATGTTTTGTTTCTATATAAAGGTATTTTGATGTTACGTGATGTTTAATAAAAACAATTTTCAAATGATTGTGTCTACAATATGACGAAGACAATCAAAATATAATGCTAAATTTTCGTATATATTGATATGTAAATTAAACATAAATCCGGTTTAAAATTCTATAATTTTATTTCAATATTATGAAAGCATATTTCAACAGTACGTCAATGGTAATATCTTTAATCTTTCGTATGTCAACATTTTTAATCAGATTCAGTACGGCCTTTTGTACTACTACAACCAATATCACCAAGATTCTGAACATACAATGTCATTATTGATGTAGCATATATACTTTGTTTATGTATAGACAACTTTATAAAATAATATCAGCATTCTGAATAAACCTATATTGTGTGAATAATCGGATAAGGAATTACTCTTTTGTCCAACTTAATAAATCAATGCTGTTTTCGAGGTTCATCCTTTAACGTTGGATTTTAATACATTAAGACATGAAGATTTTGATTACAATAATTGACATCTCTAATAGTCAAAAAAATTAAAACAACAAGTCAGAAAGTTCATGGGTTCAAAGCTCTTTTCTGGATTGCCTTTCATCAGGAACGCTCAAAGCCGAATATTTAAAACCCAAAGATGTATAGGAATCAAAATAATTGAAGTGCTATATAACCACGGCAACCAAAAGTACCTTAAAAAAAATAGTCAAATCCATCTAAGGTTAACTTTGTCTGAGGGAGTTAAAAATGTATAAACAAACAAAGTTACAAAGGTTTTTTTATAAATCGTGTCAGTACCGAAGTACTGACTACTGAGCTGATGACACCCGCAAATACTGATAGTCCACCAGCAGAGGTATCGACCCAATGCTGTAAAAAATTAAAACAACATGTTATAAATTTCAAGCGTCCGATTATATTTAAGAAGGGCATTGAAACAAATACGACGAACTCAATGTCTATTTTCATAATAATACAAAGTGCATACATGTATAACGATATGAAATCATTGCCAAATGGATACAAAAAAAAATTGTTATTGAAAATGTAGATATAGCACTCAAACGAAATATATATTAACTCATCTTAGATACCAGGATTAAAAATTACCAAAACTAAAAAGAAGAAGAGCCTGAAGAGAAAGTACCTCGGATAACTGAAACCTCGGAGGAGTCGAATAGTTGTGTCAGGTCTATCCGACTTCGACTTACCGAGGTTTGACTGTATCTCACATATTTTATTCATTTCTGAATATTTCCATTTAGGTTGTGATAAAGAAGCATACACACCAGTATAAGTAAAAAAATAGCTGATCTAGGAACACCATAAACCAACTTGTTTTCGCGAATACGTTTTTGGCGTAATACTTTCTTTAGTTTTCAATACTTTCATGATACATTGTCTGTAAATTGAAAAGTGTTTTACATCATATTTTAGAATGGCATTGAATCAATTACGACAGCCTCAATCATGTCAATGACTATTTTCTTAATAAGCAGAGTGTCAATTATAAAAAGTAAAATCACAAAAATACTGAACTCTGAGGAAAATTAAAAACGGAAAGTCCCTAATCAAATGGCAAAATCAAATGATAAAACACATCAAACGAATGGACAACAACTGTCATATTCCTGACTTGGTACAGGCATTTTCAAATGTAGAACATGGTGGATTGAACCTGGTTTTTTAGCGCTAAACCTCTCACTTGTATGAAAGTTGAATCAAATTCCATTATATTTACAACGATTCGTGAACAAAACAGACATAATAGGTAACATTGTCAAAATATGGGAACAATAGTCATCACAGTGTCACAATCTTATAAGTAAGACACTTGAACAATACAACTTTAATCTGTATGAGTGATATGCACAAATTATGCGATTTCTTAAACCGTTTTTCTCATCGATTATCGAGAAATGTAGAGGACAACAAAAAGAAATTTTAAAAAGAAATTAGACATGACGTTCTTCTAAGGTAAGACCAGAGTTTTGTTTTCTGTACTGTGCTGTGCTTCCGTTGGCTTGTAAAAGTCTTAAGTAAGAAATAAGCAAAAAAATAATTCGGAAAATCTTTAGAAATGCAACATTTCTTAAGAGAAATATATTAACACGTATAGCCGATTCATATTTAAAACCTGTTGAGTTTGTATACTAGACAACATAAATAACGCACCAAGTCTTCCCACGTACAGTAACTTTATAAATTCATGTTTTTTCCGGAAATATGTAAAACTTGAATATACATGAAGCTTACCCAGCAGGCACTCAACGTTGAATAAACGTTGAAATGAGGTTGAAATGGTGATCAACGTGTATTCAACGTTGACACAACGTTACATTTTCAACTTTGAGTAATAAACATTTTTTTAAAGGTGAATTAACGTTGACCATTTCAACGTTGAAATTGGAACGTTGATTCAACATTGACTCAAGTATTTACTGTAGGCTTATATAAAAAAAATCATTAACTCAAGTCAGTACATGCATAACTATAGCAGTATATATTTATAAAGAAAAGAATGAAATAGGTTTTCGATTTTCACAAAAATATTATGAAATCAGATCTTATATTTTTAATATAAATTTCTTGAAATAGGGGGGAGGGGGGTTATATTGTTTGATACTGAATTTCTTTGAAAAAAGATAAACTGCATTTATTATATCTCACATAATATTTATGAATAATTTATAATAACATAAGGATAACACGTAAAGAAATTTGAAATAATTGATTATTTACAAAAATCTCGGTTTTTTTTTTATTCATATTTTCGCGGGATTTTAACAGGAAGTTAGTTACCCATACGCATTACGTATACTCGGTTTTTTCCTGTTTAAAAGATAGAAAAACAAAGAACGAGAAACTTGCCGTTTATCAAGTATCCTTATGGTAAGTAGATGTTTCTATGCGGCTATAATTGTTTTTCATATGTATAAATTGCAGTAAGAAATGCTGAATTGGTATCAGTATTGCACAATCAGAGAAAAAATATAACGTCAACAAATGTAGATAGTAGAACACAGGGAAGGGCCATAGTGAACAATATGATATATAATTTCCACCAATTTTACTATTTTTAAGAGCATTAAAGGTGGAAAGCATATTTGTTTTCTCTTTAAGTAAAATTTGAGACATTAATATGCTTGAAGTGTCGGATAAGAAAAAAAGGGGGGGGTGTACGCAAGCGCTTTACACTGGTAAATGTGATCTGGTGTTCCCAACACGTATACTATAGATATGTGTCTTCTTTTAGTTAAAGGCTAGGTAAACTGCATGCTATTGTTGATAATAAACAATACATTTGGACTGAACAACAAAATATTGAACGATCATGTGCAGAAATTTAAAAATTTATAAAATGTGAAATTTGTATTATTTTTACAATTACGTTAAATAATACCACAAAGTACAATTACTTCACGCTATGAGAAGGAACAGGCCCGTAGCCCGGAACTTTCAAGGGGGGGTTGTTACATCATGTACATGGACTCGCGTAGCTCGCTTTAACTGTTACAATTCAAACAGCGCCGACTTTAACAGTGCTTATTTGTTTTCAAGGGGAAGGGGGGGGGGGGTGCGTACGAACCCCTCGAACCTCCCTGGCTACGGGTGTGAGGAAAATTGAATGTTCATACATAACTTTTCGCCTAATTAACCTATCTACACAAGTCATTCTATTTTTAAACCAAGTCTGTCTGACCCTTATCTGATCTTCAGGCGATCTCCGTGTAATACGAGAAATTAGGTTAACATAGCATGTGCGCCTAATCAGTTATGACTACTTTAAAATCAACATGACCATGCGCCTTAATAGAAGTATTAAAAACCAAAAGACGACACCACTTTAAGTAAACAATAACAACAAAATGACAATATTATATACGTTAGAAACTTTTAGCAATTTGTTTACTAAGACAAATAACATTATCATATACAAGGCAGACAATTATTTACGTGAAGGGTTAATACAATTAAATATAATACAATAAAAAGAATAAGCTGATTTCAGAATAAAGGAGGTAGCCAAGATTGCGTTTAGCATAAATGAGAACTTACACAGTGAAAAAATTATCTTGACAATATTCGTAGACTTCGTATTCTTAAAACATTATCATGTACTCGTCCTGAATGTGCATTTAACCTGCCGCTGAACCTAAACTTACAACAGCCTTCCATTATCGTGAACATGTATTATCTATTTTACAGTAGTTTGTCGAACAAAGCAATGGCTGAAATGAATCTAAGTGGAGCAAAATAAAAATTCAGTTTTTGGAATTCCAATCTATAAAATCATCAAAGGTAGGTTTTTTGTGTTCCGTGTTAAATACGGGCGTATCATGCGCTCATGGCGCAGTTCTTTATTTAATGATGATAATAATAATAATTAATAATTCTTTATTTAAAAAGGATTACACAGTTAGTTACAAAACTAATCTTCACTGAGGCCCTCATGAAATACATTGAAATATAACAAATAAAGAATTACAAAAAAATCGAACATACACACACATACGAAAAATGTTAATGGACTTGTGCAGTTATCAATTAAAAAACATGAAAGGTAAAGTGTTTGCGGAGTAATTAATTACAAAGTCAAACCTGCAGGTTTACAAATTTCGGGTAAAAGCTTCTTCATTTAATATCAAAAACTACCAATAGTAAATATTTATGTATTTTTTTATTTCTCATATTTTTTTTTATTAACGATTAGCTTATTTCTTTATGTGCTTTGCCATTATGGTTCTATTTTTCATTGCTTCTTGGTGATATCTAGAAACAAATTTAAGGTGACTCAAGTTTAGGATATCTTTTCAGGACATACAATTTATATTTATTATCATCTTATCTTTTCTAGAGGTTAAATATACTGCAAACGAATAAAGATGTCACTGAGAAACAAATATCTGATAAAGAGTCCTCCTGCTTGAAGTCTGCAGCAGAAAGAACTCGAGGTGGTGGAAGAAAGTTGACATGCAAAAAGGACAAAAGAGACTAAGATAACAAATGAATTTAAAAATAAATCTTGAATCAAAAGAAATATCATTGTATTACTATAGTTAATGTTGTTATTCAGTAAATTTGTATTCGTGTAATGGATTATACCAATTATAGCCTTTAGGTGTGAGGGTAATATATATATCATCAAGAAAATTTCGTTGAGAGTTGTCTGGTTAGCAGTCATGCAGCATCTTCTTATTTTCATATGTATTGCGATCATCCTGTACACTCTTTGGATCTTATAATGTCTTCACTTTTCTTGGGATATACTACTTTAAAGAATGGCTTAACATTTGGTCAGTCGCTTAACAAAGATAACTTGTAACATGTGAGAATAGTTTAGAACTATTCAACATCTTCTTTCTGTTTAGTGATGCTTTCTGTGGTGGGAATAAAGTGTGTTTCAAAATTTTTATGCAAACTGTGTAATCAAATTCATTGAATCATTTGTATTTTATAGCTATTCAGAACAAGAAAAACTACAAGTAGGATAAATGAAATGATGGTGTGTGTCCACTTGTATAACCATATAGATAATTATATATAGTTATCGTTATACAAGTGGACACAAACAATCATTTCAGCTATTCCTACTTGTATTTTCTCTTGTTCTCAATAGCTTAATACGCATGATTCAATGATTTAACAGGATCTCCCAAATATATCGGACAATACAGTAGATCACACCAACCACTAACTGTACTGAGAAAATAGACACAGAAGCCAACAAAGATGTTAAGATCTGACATTTATGGTCAAGATAATTGACCTCGTACAAGCACGTAATGTTGGATCATCTCCCATTTAGCCTATCTATCTAGTTCATATGTGTCTTGGGGGGAAAACCCAAGACATTAAAAAACCCTGCACAATCCAGCTGCCTGTCTGCCACCAATAACAACAACACAAATTTGGAAAGCAGGTCAAAATGTGTATGCAGCTTTATGATATATTTTATTTATGTACTTTCAACTACTATTCAACCTTGAATCAACGTTGAATGGATGTTGAAACGTCAACGTTGAAATTTCAACGTTGATTCAAATTTTCAAAATCAAATATAAATTTGACATGGTTTCAACGTTGAGAAACAACATTGTTTCAACGTTGAATCAACGCAACGTTGAGTGCCTGCTGGGTAACCTTTAAATTAATTGACGGGTTGACAGAAAAATAATTGATTTTGAGGTGGCCATTTTATGAAAGGACGCAGCACTGCTACTAACTGCGTGTTAAAATAAAACAAGCCCACTAACCCAATTTTAAATATACACGGTCTCCAAATGTTTGCTTTTTACCAATGATATTTCTAGCAATGTAAAGGTGGTAGGATAAATGGCTATAAGTCTCTTCCATTTCAGCTGATTTTTTAGGTGGTGACTGCAAATATGAGTGTTATAAACGTGAATAGGAGGTTTATTTTTGACACTTGGTGAAAACGTTGTGTAAAATAAGGTTATGAAACAAGTTAGTATTTTTAACTAGAATAGTTTTCTTTTATTTGATTTTTAGATATAATATTTTAAAAGAATTTGGTAATTGTGTTTAAAATTTGCCTGCCGTGTTTTGTTTTATTTTGTTTTTATTTTGTTCGGGTTCTCGGAACAAAGTCAATATTTTTTGCTTGTTTCTTTTTTTCAGTAGCCAGAACACTGAATTTACACAAATATATTCTATAATTTTATAACTAACAAGGAAAACAGAATTAAAGAAACTCCATAGTTGATCAGACAATGATTTCCAGTCTGATTTTCTTTGTTCTATCCATAATTCTTAATTGAAACCAGAGTAAAAGTTAGTTTTTTTAAATACCATACAAACCATATTTATAGTTTGTTATTCATCCAAATAATTTTTAAAAATAATAACACTGAGCGATAGAAATATATGTACCAGGAAAGCTGAAACATCAAATTGAATAAAAAGAATCTTTTTGTGTACCCGTACAATATGGCTATTTGATTTGAAATTATTTTGAATTACATGTACACAAATACAGATAAGATTCAGTGAAAATAGATATGGACCGGCCCATCCATCTTTTAAATAAATAGCTTATTCCTAGAAGTACGTGTACTGGTAATACAATCTGGGTGCAGCATATTTACATGCAGGTCAAAATGTCTGTTATTGATTATTATGTTGTAATTTGATGACCAGTAATGGTTAAAAAAGTTATAACTTGGTTTCTGAATACAAACAGAATAATTTATACATTTATTTAATTGAAGTATGCACATTTTAATTTTAAAAAATGTCATATAAAGTTTTGATATATTTCAGTTTTTGGTTATTTAATAGCGGTGCAAGAACTTTTTCAAAAGAAATATTGGCGGGCAAACAGATTTTTAAAATAAGTTATATGCTGTACACGAGCCCAACTGTCAGATGAATATAACACAGTATCTTGGGTTGAACAGTTTGAATTGATCCAAAACAAACTATAAACATACCTGTCTTGATTACGGTAAGGATAACATTTTACTGGACATCTACAAAACGCAAAGAATTCAATAATTCAACAATGAAAAATAGGATTTCTTTTTGTGAACATTAATATGAAGAAACTCACTCCAAACTGGAATTTTTATTTTTGATTTTCGTGATTTTCTCATCTAAATCTTTGTCTGCAAAAACAATATGGCATTGGCATTCAAATATTACGTAACATTCACATGTTATCAACCATTTCGGTGATTATTTTGACTAATATTTGATCACGAAAATGAAAATAGAGTCAAAAAAATCATTTAATCTATTTTTGCCGTATCTGTTGATATGTAATTTAAGCCTATTTCCTGTACATTTATTACATAATTTCCTTATTTCGGTTGATGAAAGCATAGCATTGGTGCTTTGATTTGAAATTAATATATTGATATATTCAATCAGAAATAGGTATTCCTTTTGTCAAACTTAAACAAAAGTAACACGAAGAAATGCTACATTCTATGCAGTTTAGAATTAAGCGTTTGAACTTTTTCCTGGCTAGAAAATATTATAAAACAATTTCCCTGTTCTGAATGAAAGTATATAGTATGAATAATCGGATAAGGATTACCCTTTATCCAACTTTAAAAATCAATGTCGCTATCGCAGTTCATTCTTTTACGTCATATTTTACGACATTAAATTGAGGTGCATTTTCATAACAATAATCACAATATCTAGGTGAGTGTATCATATTGTCACTTGACATTGTTAAATGCCAAACCAAGACTTACGAAAATGCTGAAACTTGGAGCTACGATAGCAGCCGTATTAATTGCTTCAGTACTTCTTTCATTTCACGTTTGTTCGATATACGTGTCTGTTACTTCAAAAGAATTAAGAAAAAACAGATTCTTGGTATTGGCTTTGTATTTAAGTCTAAGCGATAGTGCAGTAGGCCTGATTTATATTTACCATGGAATTCTAAATTTCCTAAACTTGCAAAACTCGGCCTACTTTTATCAGTGTATGATGTTAAAACATGTGGCATGTGGAACTATTATTGCTTCTCTTCTGCAGACCTTATTGATATGTTTAGAACGACTTAATGCTACATTTAGAACTAAAAGACATGTTTTGGATACTATAACAAACAACGTATCTGTTCTTATCTGTTTTATCGTAAGCCTTTGTTTTTCTCTCCTGAGATTTGGACTAGAAACTTTAAAAGGACCTGTACCTTGTGAAAGCGAGCAGACACTTACTCCATTGTTTGTGTTTTCACATGACCTTCCGTCAGTAGCTATCGTATTATTGATTATTATAATTTACGGGGTCATCGTTTACCGAATGGTCAAACAACAGAAGGTGGTAGGAGTCCAGACACGCGGAGTTCCAGCAGATCAGAGTCAAAAGAAAAAAAATAATGATCTTAGAATGCGCAGGAACGTTCAGACTCTTGGTGTCATCATTAGTGTGACAGTAGTAGGAGTTCTTCCCAGGAGTTTGCTTGGTTTCTATTCTTTCAGCGAGGGTTTATCTGAAACGGTTACTGAACTCAGTATGATCACAAATACCGTCTTTATGATGTTGAACCCACTATTAGATCCTGTCATATACGTATTGAGGATAAAGAAATACCGAGAACTACTTCGTTGTAAATGTTTCAAAAGATCTAATGTTTCCTCTGTGAATTCGACATCTATAAAATGATGAATGATATATATAAAACGGTTATTAACCTCTTTTGTTCCACTGTATTTTGTAAGTAATGTTTTTGTTTAAATATGGTATGTGTTGGTTCATGATGCGGCCATCCTTAAAATAAAATCTTTTTAAAGAGGACATAGATTTATCAGTTTAAAGATATACATTTTCTTTTTATTGTAATGTGTCAACTAAAACATTGCATGGGGTATGCAATATATTTTAAATGTTATGGTTTAACCTAAAGGCACTTTTTTTTGGTATATAAGGTACAGTCCGTGTAACGTAAAAGTTAACAATACGAACGATGCCCGAATCATGTACGGACGATGCCCGAACGATGTACGTACGCTGCCCGAACGGTGTACGAATGCAAACGAAACGCTGACCGAACGTTGTACGGACGCTGAACGAATGATGTACGAACGAAACCATATACCATAAACCATACCATAAACGATAACATAAGCGCCCTTTTATCGTACATCGTATGGTTTTGCGTACATCGTTTCATTAAGCGTATACCGTATCGTTTAGCGTATTAGCGTACATCGTTTCGTTTAGCGTATATCGTATCGTTTAGCGTACATCGTTTCTTGGAGTGCTTAGTTTCGTTTAGCGTTTATGTTTTTTTTAAATATAAAACATGAATGGTGTTCTGTTTAATTTTTTTATATAGGTGATAATAGGCGTGTTTCAGTTTTTAATTAATAATTTAATAAATTATAATTTGATCTGACTCGATGTTGATCCAAAATTATTTACATAAAACGTTTGAAAAATAAACACTGAAATAAATTTAAACAAATTAAAAGATACGATTATGAATTTTGTTAGCCGTAGAAATACGTACTTGGTGAATGTGCGTGTAAACTGCAGTCTGCATGGTATTTAGTCAACATTTTTTGAAAATAGCCCAAGGTATTAACATTATTTTTTTTACCTAAATGAACAATTGATTTAAGATGGAATTCGGAATTAATCTAATGTTCTTACAAAAGTTTATTTGGGGTCTTAAGGTTGACCTTTTGTCCAAAAGGTTTGTTAAATATTTTTATGTATTCTCTTTTATCGCATGTATTTTAAAATCGACTGAATTGTATCCATATATCGTAATTCAATCAATTTTTTTAGATTATATATTTTTTTTATTCATCTATCAAATCAGTCGAAAAAAAACAAATATTCGAGAAATTTCAAATAAAAACAATTACTCGTTATGTGCCTCATCAACCCTAAACATAAATCCCTACCGATGTACATACGAATGTGTATTATTTTAACTATAAATGCGCTTGACTTTAAACTATCATCAACAATTGTCCAGCAAAAAAACTAGACCCTCTATTCTTTAATTTTCTTATACCATTTTCCTCTGTTCTTTATTTTCCCCGTTATACTCTATTCTAATTTTATATTTTTTTTTCTTTATTTTCCTGTATCTATACCTCCTTTATTCGGAGCAACCCCACCCTAAATATACATATGATACACACGGTCTATAGGTCATCGCTTGTGCCGTGATACATGTTTGCATAACAAAGGATGTCCTTGTTCATATTTATAACATTTTAAATGTCCTCCTAATAATACATATAATAGTTGCCACTGGACATTAAACAGCTAACTCTAAATTCATCCGTCATATTCTTAGTTTTGTTATAATGTGTAAATCACACAACATGATGAACAAATAATTATTGCAGATTTTCACTGCCGAAATAATGGGAAATAATTGTAAACAAAACCACTCAATCACATCCCTACGCCACAAAGTCTAGCCTTTTCACATGTAAATAAATTATTTTCATAAATCTATTTCAAAATAATTTTAAACAATTTTAAATCAAACGGTCATTTTTCTTATTTGCCCAAAAAAAAAAACAACATCAAACAGTTATTTTCATTTCTTATTTTAAACAGATCGATTGTTTTCAATGGTCGGTGCCTGACAGCATCTATAAAATCTATCACCATGTTTGCCAATAAGAAAGCTTCGTAGAACAGGAAAACAACAATGTCTTATAGAAATATATCCAGGCCATATTTTCCAATTTCTGTTGTAATGTGGTTTAATGCAAAAAAGGTAACTCCTGAATACTGATGTGTACCCATCAAGCATTTGGGGTTAATAACAAATCTATGGTAGTCTCTTTTTCTTTACTCGCAAAGTATTCGACTAAATCATGTTATATTTATAAAAATTGGTCATTGCTGACGAATGTTAAATATTGATCCCTAGATTTTCAATTGTTTAGTTGTTAGGTTACTGTCTGATCTCGCAAACCTGACATTTTATGGTCATTATGTTTTGCATCCAATTGCACCAATTTATAAAAAAGATATTAACGCGACACCGTACGAGAGTCGTTACTTTACATAAACTACTAGTATTTTTTTTTTTTCTATAACGAAATACGAAACCACTTCTCGCAATTCGCTTTGGGGTAATTGTGCTTCTCTTTTGACAAAATATGGCCTTGTCTCAAAAACAAAAAGTATAATATAATATAGAGTAATATATAAAACTGGACTAGAGAGAGTGAAGAGTTAGGAAGTAGGAATTCCGAATTTTAATTGAATGTTCTAAATCTTTGTGTATTTCTGATAAATGATTGTACAGACTCAAAAAAAGCCTTTGTTTTGCTGAAATGAAAGGTCACCGTCACCAGCCAATAGAAGCAAAATGGATATAGTAGATCTTTCTAATTTTGAAAATAATATTTCTGTTGCTTCGTTGATAAAAGGGCACTTAAAAAATAATGAATACTATCCTCAACAGGGTGGCCACAACTGCATGCGGGATTGGGTTTAATATTAATAAGGTTTAAATCTGCATTTGAAGAACTGCACCATATTTCTCAACTGTGTATCAATGATATTAAGATTTCTATTACCACAACTTAACTAGGAAGTGCTTACTGTGAATAAATTATTATACTCAGTTTACTATTGCTTACAACAATTTATCACATATAATACCACGTTAACAATTAGGCCCGAGAACACAGTTATTTCGTAGTGCATTTCTTTTAGACAATAAATTCAAATTAAAAAAAATCGCACCTGCTCTATCTCAAGAAAGATTTTTACAGTGTAGTGTACTAATATTTGGACAAATAATATCAAAATTATAGAAACTTATACCATCTCCAGAGGAGGGGCGACAGCCTTAGGTGCTGTGTGCAAATTTTTGTAGGTCACGTGGTACGATTTTAGCGTCTCTCGACAATTTTGAATCTGGAAAAGATCGATCTGTTCATGTTTTTATATCAAATATACTCTCTTGCACTCGCAGAAAATATAGAAAGTTTTGAAATAAAAAGATTAATCAATGATAGAAGATCACTTTATATGAAATATTTTCTTTATGTTTCTTATCTTTTAAGTAAATTCTATCAATAAAGAAATGCACTGTAATGGCGGGAAATTTTATTCGATCTCTGCGAATTCACGAGGCACAGATTTTTGTAAATTTTACAAATGTCAGCACGTGAAAATCATTCAAATTTATGCCAATTAAAGAACACTATTCAAACATTCTAAATCTTCTTAAGTCTCCTTAAGTCTCCAGCCGTTGCTTTGTAATAAGTCGCTAAAATATGATTTCCGGTTAGTAAAATATCAATAATATTTGTCAAATCCGCTAGTAATTATGTTATTTTAGGCATATAAACTCTTATATGTATTTTAATCATTTTGAAAACAAAATGAAAATTTTGTCTTATGAATAACCATCATGATAAATATAGTTTTTTTTCATAATTGAATCGTGCATTATTTGTGTATTGGATTGCTTAATTGCCTTCTCTCTAGTGTTATCTCTGTTTTGTTAACTGACAAATGACGAAATAATGCAATATTTAAAATTAAGTATTTTACAAAACTTTGTCCCGATCTGAGACTACTATAACACTATATGTGTTATAGTAGTCTCAGTCCCGATTAAAAACTTAAAACCGATTGAATAAATTGAGAATTCAGTGATTATCGATGTCGAAATTAGCCCTTGGTAATAAACAGTTAGTTTGGGTATAAATATGTTTATTTTCAAGAAATAACTAACAAATTTGTTTATTATGTATGTACAAAGTATATGTATATTGCATGATCAGCCCTCCTGTATATTACTTGTTTTTTTAATTGATTCAACAAATTTCGTTTGTCCAGGTGTCATTAACGGTGATGTCAACACCACGAGTAGTTTGATATAAATGACACAATACCACCGCGACCGATCGATAATATAAGACAAATCTGCGTGCCGTGTGCAGAGTGTCGTCCCTCCTCTATACGGTTTATTCCTTGAATGCCAACATCCTTTGATCTACCGACGATTTACCTGTAAAATTATGTTGGCGTTCAAGGAATAGGTGTAAGTAGTTATCACAACAAAAGTGCATGCTTATCAAAACAATCATACTAATTAAACAGATAGGTAAATTACAGGTAGCTTAATCTAATTCATGTTTGTCAAGTTGTTGAATATCATTTTTTGCTGTTACTGCTTGAACAAATATGGATTCTCTTAAAATGAAACTTTGAAAAGTGTTGCATCACAAAGTGAACATGTGCATATTGTCAGGAATTCCAGTTTGCTCAAATTCTACAATAGCCTCTTTAGTCTTTGAAGTTTTTTTTTTCAATATTTCTATAGTTGTGTGTGCTGTAATATCCTCCCATATTACTTGATGGAATTTCTTGAAACTTTGTATCACGTGTTAGATTACAATGTTTTTATTTTGTTCAGTTTGTTCAGGATATTTTTCTTGATAATAATACTACACCTTTTTTTGATTGTAATTGATTCATAAAATAATATTGTTTAAGTGTTTAAAATGTTCGCAACTCATCGGAATTCTTGTTTCCCCATTATTATGGATTTTCTTGAAACTTTTAAAGTTTCCAGCTTCGAAGTTATCAAATTTACTTAATTAGTTCTGATGATTTTTGTCGAGCATGCGACTTTTGTCGCAGAGAGCTCGACATAGGGATAGTGATGCGGCGGTGTTAGCTAACTTCTTAAAAGCTTTGTATTTTAGAAGGTGGAAGACCTGGATGCTTCATACTTTGTATATAGATGCCTTATGTTACGAATTTTCCGTTTTTCACATGTCCATTGTCCATGACCTCATTTTCATGGTTCAGTGACTACTTGAAAAAAAGTTAAGATTTTTTGTAATGTTAATTTCTCTCTTATAATGAGTAATAGGATAACTATATTTGGTATGTGCGTACCTTGCAAGGTCCTCATGCCCATCAGACAGTTTTCACTTGACGTTGACCTCATTTCATGGATCAGTAAACAAGGTTAAGTTTTGGTGGTCAAGTCTACATCTCAGATACTAGAAGCAATAGGTCTAGCATATTCGGTGTATGGAAGGACTGTAAGGTGTACATGTCCAACTGGCAGGTTTCATCTGACCTTGACCTCATTTTCATGGTTCAGTGGTTATAGTTAAGTTTTTGTGCTTTGGTCTGTTTTTTCTTATACTGTATGCAATAGGTCTACTATATTTGGTGTATGGAATGATTGTAAGGTGTACATGTCTAGCTGGCAGGTGTCTTCTGACGTTGACCTCATTTTCATGGTTCAGTGGTCAATGTTAAATTTATGAGTTTTGGTCTTTTTTTCTAATACTATATGCAATAGGTCAACTATATTTGGTGTATGGAATGATTGCAAGCTGTACATGTCTGCCTGGCATGATTCATCTGACCTTGACCTCATTTTCATGGTTCATTAGTCAATATTTAGTTTTCTTGGTTAAGTCTGTATCTTAGAAACTATAAGCAATATGTCAACTATATTTAGTGTATTGAATGATTGTAAGGTGTACATGTATTTCTTGTTTGGTTTATATGACCTTGACCTCATTTTCTTGGATCATGTTAAATTTATGTGATAGTTGTAGTAAAGCTTTATATTTAGAACTATCAACATAATATCAATGATTAGTAAAGAAGGCGAGACATTTCAGCGTGTGCCCTCTTGTTAAAGTTTAATTACTTATTCAATTGAAATCTTCATTTAGTTCATAATAACTATAATAGTCTATATAATATAATATTTAAAATGATATGGAATTAAATAAATCTCTAATATCCTTTTTTTAATGTCTTATGTTAATAAGCATTTCCATTCTCAAAATATCTTTTTTTTTAATAAAAAGTAATAAAAATGTTTTCATCTTCTTTATTTCTTTAAAATTCATAATGATTTTATCCTAATGTCTACTATTTTTTCTTATCAAAATTTATTCACTAATTATTTAACAGTTAAATACTTATAAAAACACCTATTGTTATTATATAAACATCCATTGAAATATTTTTGTTGGCATTCAAGGAATAGGTAACATATAAAATGTTGGCATTCGAGGAAGACACCCTCTATACCAGCTCTAACTCAAAATATTGACAATTCTGTGATAAGGGGGTCTAAAATTCAGTTTGACAGCTTCAGACGTACTACTTTTTTACCTATTTTAACTGGTCCAAATCACTCCTTAACATAAAGATTCAGCACCCAAATTGTTTTAACATGTAATTTCATCCCCCTTCTTGATATTTCATGCATTAAATTTCAAGAAACAAATTGGGAAAGTATATCCAAAAAAAAAATGCAAGTTATACACTGTTAACACTAGGGACTATATTCGTAGGGTGACGGTGTTTGACAGTCTGAAGGAGACAGCATCAAGGATTTAATAAGGCAAAGCTTTTGTTGTACTCAATCTTACTTTAAGTTTTCTTTATTATATTTAATAGATATATATCCGAGATACGATAATGTAGTTTTCTTTTTTATACCAAACCTGATCATCTATGATATATATATGGAACTTTTTAACGACCTTGGCTGGCTATACAGCCCTTGCACGGTCGGTTCATCTATGATGATGATGGGAGTTTTTAACGACCTTGACTGGCTATACAGCCCTCGCACGGTCGGTGTGCAAATGATGTCATCTATAATACAACAAATGGAAGTTTTTAACGACCTTGACTGGATATACATCCCTCGCACGGTCATCTATAATGGGATATTATTCCACTTTTTATACATATTGATAGTTTAATCAATATCTGATTGGTTGAGACTATCCCACGTGTCGTTGAACAAATCTTCATATTCCATTCTGAGGATCATATTCCCCTCTGAAATGTCGGGATTACATCGTGTGACGTTACGCGCGGTTAATGCACATAACGTTTTGAACTTCTTATTCTTCTTAAAATAGCGATAGCAATAATCATTATCATGTTCAAATTTATTTCAGACGATAAAACAAAAAGACTTATAATTAAATTTTGATCCGTACTGTTTATCAATGGGTATGTCGTGTTTTGTTTAACTTATAAAAACAAGCGGATAAGAAAACAAAATGTTTGCAAAATAATATTTAATGTATTGATAGTAAACAAACCATAGGCAGTGGAATAAAACATTTATTTCCCTTTGTTTCGGGAGATATGAAGATTTGCTCACCCTCGAAAAATCAGAGTTCCCTCGGGCATAGCCCTCTGAAATATGAATATTCTTGGGTGAACAAATCTTCATATCTCCCTCAGACACGGGAAATAAATGTATAATGTCTAATGAGAGAATTTTACCAGAGACTGAATAACGTAGAAATAACAAATTAAAGGTCACTGTACGGCCTTCAACAATGAGCAAAATCCATACAGCATAGTAAGATATTAAAGACTCCGAAATGACAAATGTAAAATACACTCAACACTGTTCAAACATCACCGCACGTCAAACTTTGAACAACAGAAAAACTTGATTGGACATTGGTGACAATTTGTCACGCCCTCATGAATTGGCGTACATGTACGTCCTATCAAATACCTTCAGAAAGCTTCCATTGAAATTATTTTACACACAAGTAACTGTGTATTTTACTGATTTTCTTAATAAAAAAAAACAAAATGTATTTTGCGTTAAATGTGCAATGAAGCCACGGATTCGTAATCTTCAAAAAATAGTTCAGAAACGGTTGATAAAATGTGGAATGTCTGAATAGAAATATAACAATTATGTCCAGTGCGCGTTTATAAAACGGACTCTATTTGGACATTTTAAGATACTATAAGTACTTGTTTTCTGTGTATAGAATTTTAGAGGTCAATACGACTTTTCATAAGTTGGGTTTTCAATTTTAATAAAAAATGAGTTGGGTTTTCTTCTTTTCTTTAAATTTATATCATGATTCTTTGATATTTCCCATTATCTACTGAATATTTTTTAAGATGAATAATTTAAAATTTGTATACCAAACATTTTTAATTTTACTCTGCGTTTATAAATAGCATTGAAAGTACAACATCTTATACACGATAAACATTGATAGAGAGTTGTCTCATTGGCACTCATACCACATCTTCCTATATCTATTAACAATCGAAACCCCTGAAATATCGTCTCATGACAAGCACGAAAAATGGCGAAACTGAACTTCCAACAGCGGGCGATGATTTTTAATTATACAATATTCTTTCAATGGATTTTTTAAATGCAATGTAGAAATTATCAATTAAGACATTTTTTATCCCTTTTGAAATTACTTAATCGAATATGAAGTCACAGGCACGAAGAAGTTTGTCTGACGTGAAAATACGTAAGTCCCATATCTTACGGCTACATGGACACACACAGTGTACTGATCTTAATAATATATTAATGTTTGCAAATTCGTTGTAAGAAGAAAGACCTTTTAACTTTATATCACAATAAGCATATCTAAAGTAAGTCGTCACGTAGCTCATTTATGAAGAAATGTCAAACTGCCAATAATACTGCTAGTTTGTACTCTATTGTCGGAGGACAACTGATTCAAAATAAGGGAGCTACCATTTATTTGTAGGGGCGGGGCTGGGGGCTGGGGGGGGGGGGGGGCTTTGAAAAAAAGGCATGACAGGAGTTTAGAGAAAAAAAAGGCAGGATGGGCATCTTGCCAAAAAGAAAAAGGCATGATGACTTTATGTAAAACAAATCAGGAAAAATTAATAACTAAGAAAGGAAGGACCGAATAGAGTGTAAAATAAAAAAGCAGGACTATATTTACATTGAGTTTACATTTAAAGAAAAATACAGGACAACATTTTTCATCATATTACGCGTCATTGATAATCTGATCACTACAACGTTTTTACAAAATATTCGTTTCCGTGAAAACTAAGATTTGTTAAACTTTCAAATTTCATCGAGGTCTCTTCTCAGGATATAACGGCCATCTGTTACAGTATGTTGGCTTTAAAGTCGACAAGATAACAGGTCAATATATTAATGTATTCAAGTGAATTTAAGATTTGTTGCAATTCTAAAGTACAATGGGTAAATCAATCTTATCTTTGATGTGCCACATGGGCATCCCTATAAACATGATAAAGTAAGACAGTCCATGCGTGACCCATAGCATTAGATATTTTATTCATTTCATTGGATATTTTCTATCACAATCCAGGCAAGCTAATAACCTATATTATTTACGTGTCTGAAGACGAATTTGTATAAAACATTGTGTTTGATTTTAATTTCTGAAAATTAAACTAAACTCTAGAACAGACCTTTTATGAACGTCGGGTTGGGACTTTATTATGTGTGTGAATTCGGTTTTTACACGTATTAAACTCTGGAATATATCAAGGATTTGTCTCACTATACAAATCCTTGAATATATGATCAAACTTTTCGGGATTCGGGAAAAAATGCTTCAGCAAACACTCGTGAGGAAAACAAATAAAAAGAATCATTCTGTATCATAATTTTAATTTGTTAAATATTTGCAACTCTTAAAAAATTTCAAAACCAGCTGATTTTTATACGACCGCAAACAAATTTTTGTGGTCGTATATTGGTATGACGTTGGCGTCGTCGTCGTCGTCGTCGTCGTCGTCGTCGTCGTCGTCGTCGTCTGGCGTCGTCTGGCGTCGTCCGGCGTCGTCCGAAGACACATTGGTTTTTCGCACTCTAACTTTAGTTTAAGTGAATGGATCTCTATGAAATTTTACCACAAGGTTCAATACCACAAAAGAAAGGTTGGGATTGATTTTGGGGGTTATGGTACCAACAGTAAAGGAATTAGGGGCCAAAAAGGGACCAAAAATAAGCATTTTTGTAACTTCCAGACATAACTTGTGTGTTAGTATATGGATCTCTCTGACATTGTACCACAAGGTTCCATATCACAAAAGGAATGCTGGGATTGATTTTGGGGGTAATTGCCTCAAAATTTTAGGAATTAGGGGCCAAAAAAGGGCAAAAAACAAGCATTTTTCTAGTTTCATGACAATAACTTGTGTGTAAGTGTATGGATCTTTCTGAAATTGTACTACAAGGTTCCATATCACAAAGGGAAAGCTGGAATTGAGTTTGGGGGTAATTGCCAAAACGTTTAGGAATTGGGGGCCAAAAAGGGGCCAAAAATAAGCATTTTTCTAGTTTCCAGACAATAACTTGTGTTCAAGTGTATGGATCTCTCTGAAATTGTACTGCAAGGTACCATACCACAAAGGGAAGGCTGTGATTGATCATGGGGGTAATTGCCTCAATATTTTCGGAATTAAGGGCCAGAAAGGGGCAAACAACAAGCATTTTTCTAGTTTCAGGACAATAACTAGTGTGTAAGTGTATGGATATTTCTGAAATTGTACTACAAGGTTTCATATCACAAAGGGAAAGCTGGGTTTGAGTTTGGGGGTAATTGCCCTAAACGTTTAGGAATTTGGGGCCAAAAAGGGGCCAAAAAACACATTTTTCTAGTTTCCAGACAATAACTTGTGTTCAAGTTTATGGATCTCTCTGAAATTGTAATGCAAGGTACCATACCACAAAGGGAAGGCTGGGATTGAGTTTGGGGGTGATGAATCATAAAGGGGTTCAAAAAATTTGGGGGGGGATTTTTTTTTTTTTCCTTTTTTTTCTTTTTTTCCTTTTTTTTTTCTTTTAAAATTTTCCATTTTAAGTTGGTTATTTCTGATTTATATTTAAAAGCAAATAATAATGATATGGTAGGAGATACACACCAAACAGGATGTGTAAATTATTATATAATAAGTATTGTGCAATAGCAAGCAATTTTCAATTGCACAGTATTGCACAATAGCAAGAAATCTTCAATTGCACAGTATTGCGCAATAGCAAGAAATCTTCAATTGCACAGTATTGCGCAATAGCAAGAAATATCCAATAGCACAATATTGCGCAATAGCAAGAAATTGTCAATTGTACAGTATTGCGCAATAGCAAGAAATATTTAATTGCACAGTATTGTGCAAAAAAAGATACTTCGTATAAATTGCTTATTTCTTGACCAATTTCAATGGGGTTTTATTCTTGAATTCTTGGGGTTCTTAAATATGCTGAATCTAACCGTGTATTTAGTTTTTAGATTTTGGGCCCCGTTTTCAAATTGGTCTACATTAAGGTCCAAAGGGTCCAAAATTAAACTTAGTTTGATTTTAACAAAAATTGAATTCTTAGGGTTCTTTGATATGCTGAATCTAAACATGTATTTAGATTTTTGATTATTGGCCCAGTTTTCAAGTTAGTCCAAATCGGGGTCCAAAATTAAACTTTGTTTGATTTCAACAAAAATTGAATATATGGGGTTCTTTGATATGCTGAATCTAACCATGTACTTAGATTTTTGATTTTTGGGCCCCATTATCAACTTTGTCCACATTGAGGTCAAAAGGGTCCAAAATTAAACTTTGTTTGATTTCATCAAAAATTGAATTCTTGGGGTTCTTTGATATGCTGAATCTAACCATGTATTTAGATTTTGGATATTGGACCATAATAGGTGAATGTCCAATTTAAAATTTTTAAGTTCTTAGACCACATTCATTCTGTGTCAGAAACCTATGCTGTGTCAAATATTTAATCACAATCCAAATGCAAAGCTGTATCAAGCTTGAATGTTGTGTCCATACTTGCCCCAACTGTTCAGGGTTCGACCTCTGCGGTCGTATCAAGCTGCGCCCTGCGGAGCATTTTATTTTTGTATTTCTTCATGTTGAATAACTTTAAAAAAAAATGGGCATTGTGGCGGATTTACCGGGGGCACAGGGGGCACGTGCCCCCAGTCCAGGTCACCAATACATTTTCTAACATGATTATATTGCTACTGAATCTGCTTATCTAGAGTGAAAATTAATCACAGCTAGATTTGACTTCTTAACTAGCCGTTAATTAACCCCAGCTTCAACATGCGTGATTATGACAAGTTATCGGTGGGTCTGTAAATTTTGACACGTGTGTGTAATGTCTCATTTTAAAAGATTTGATCAAGGAGGTTATATGAGATCTCATATAACCTCCTTGATTTAATGTACATGTTGATTGGAAAAGTACGAATATTTTTATTGGTTTTTAATACAATATCATCCCCTGACCAGGAAAGAAATTACTAACCAAAATCTGTGTTTTAAATAAATATGTACAAATAAATGTTTAGTGCCAAGAATATAAGTATCGATGTATGGGATATGTCTTTATAACAAAATTCTCACATTATCAGTTTTATAAACTAAATGTCGTATTTTCTTTTCACTCCTATTTTCAAAGGAAACTAATAATTTGTTTAAAAAAAAACTGTCACCCCCCTCTTTCCACAAAAAATAATTTGGTTGTCATTGTTTCTAATTAAAACGCAATTGCATTTTATAGAAGATAATCTGGAACTAATACGTTTATCTATTAGTTCCAGCATACAGTAATATGACTGTATATTTTTCCTGTTTCAGTTACAATGTACGTGTATGTATGAGGCTAGGAAAAGGTTATCATTTATGAGGATATGAATGGGGTCAGAGATATATAATATATGTCTCTGATGGGATTTAAAGAACAGAGACTCATGGGACCAATAGATATAAATAAATATAGATAACAGAATAAAGAGGTGATTGTTTGTTGCTTAACGTCCAGTGGCAAAAATTACATGTATGCTTAGGACAATTATTATACAGATTAATTGGCAGAAGAATAAAGAAAACTGAAATGGTAAAAAAAATAAAAGATATAGAACTATAGAAACGACGATCTGACCCCCCCCCCCCCCCCCCCAAAACACACACACCACCACAACCATTTTTTATCAAATTCGAATACTGGGAGCTATCTGCAGTCAGTTCATAGGACCTCAGTTTTAATATAGGCGTGGCAATCCATCACTTTTATCCAATCAACGGTCCTTAATAATAAAGATTGGAGTGCAATTGTGTCTGTATCAAGTTAGATAAATATAATCATATTTCTGGACGTACATATGTCGGGGTTTCGGCTATTTCATTCGATAGTAGTAGATGGAAAAAAAAAGAATTTTCTGGTTATATCTATTTATAACTGAAAAAGTGGCATTAAATCGTAGAGGCAGTCCCTCTTTATGTGAAGAATAGAACATATTGAGCTTTCTGGATTTTCTTCTGTCCACTAGCAAATGTGGGCTTGTACCACTGAAAATGTATAACTTCCGGACTAGCAAACACGGACAACCCAGTTACTAATCTTCATGCTTCCAACTAAACGTCATGTTCTAGATTGTCGGAATCTTGTTGAGTACAGCCATCCCATAACTCACATTCATATTCCATAATTAATCTTATAAATGTTAAGTTTATACGATTAAGACAATTTCTAGTCAATACATATTTCAATTCTTTTTAGAAATTTAATCTTGTGCTTGCACAATTTAAAACGTTTTCTATATGTGTATAGAATTTACCATTGGAATCAAAAGTAATCCCTAAGTGTTTATGACAGGAGACAATTCTACTACTTGATTTTGAAGTTCTATTTTAATATCATCTGGGAAAGAATTTCAGGAGAATAGCATAGTAATTGTCTTGTTAGGATTAAAATCAATAAGCCAATCTTTAGACCATGCTGAAATTTGTTCTAAATCGCTATTAAAGACATCCTCTATTGTGTAAGGACTATAATACTTAAATTAGAAAGGGATGTTTCATCAGCAGACAATCGAGTTAGACTTATCAAATTACCAGCTATCTCATATACATCAATAAGGAATAGTACGGAACCTAATACAGAGCCTTGTGGAACTCCTGCATTAGTATTCTAAAAAGGCGAATATGAACTTGAAACAAAAACGCTTTCTTGTATATTTGAAATATAACTAATTAAGTGATTAAATACATTTTAAATACAATTTTTTCAAATACTTTTCCCACTGTTGATAATAATGAGATTGGTCTATAATTTGAAATCAGTGATTTGAAGCACAAATAAATTTTCATACATTGTCAGATCAAAATATCTCAAAAACCCCAGTCCAGAGATACCTTGGTATATTTCACTGAATATACCAATTCGATAATTTTACATTCGAACTTGTTACGTAATAAGATCTGTGTCCAGGTAAAAAGAACCAGCAGGTGATATATATTCGTAAGTGTTTATCACCTTCCATTATACATCTGACGATGACATTTAGCTTTAGGGCCATTTTGTTTGAAAAATCATTTTAAAGGTAAACTGATAAGCATAACGTCCTCGCAATTTCTTGTTCAGATCCAGGGACACAGGTGTCAGAATGAATAAGAAAACACTAAATTCTTAAATAATGTATTGTAAAATGAACAGCAAGCACATTTTGATAGACTAGTGTACTAATAGATTTTCTTGTGTATTTTCTATGTTCTGGAAACTTCAACATCCCATCAAAAATACTTTTAAAAATTAAAGTCTTAAGTTTAATTAAATGTTTTTTTTTTAAATATTATTTGCAAGGCTGCATGAACATTGCACCTATCGTTTTCGTATATTTCTTTTCCGCCATGCATAAGTTTAATGTTTACTGTGACTTCTATAATGCTTAAAAAATGATGCAATTATATTATCAATCTAAAAATATTAATCGTGAACAACAACAAAAATAAATTATATATTATATGACTAAAGCAATTTAAATTCTAAAGGATATTGTTACAATATTGCCAAAAACTGAGACTACTATAGATATAAGAAGATGTGGTATGAGTGCCAATGAGACAACTCTCCATCCAAGTCAAAATTTAAAAAAGTAAACCATTATAGGTCAAAGTACGGTCTTCAACACGGAGCCTTGGCTCACACCGAACAGTAAGCTATATAAAGGGCCCCAAAAATTACTAGTATAAAAACCATTCAAACGGGAAAACTAACGGTCTAATCTATATAAAAAAAAACTGTTATAGTAGTCTCAGCCGAAAACAATACGAAATTGATAAGCAAGTATGACAAACCAATCAAAAAATTTGTTGTTTGGGATTATTCATGGTTGACTAGTTCTATATTAACCAGTGGCACGTGTCCTAATAATTAAGAAAAAGGACAGAAAAGTATTAAACAGAAATAACCGGTTTTTCAAAACCATATTTTCAAAATTCACTGCATGATTTAAACAGCTTAAAAGTGTTTCATTTATTTTATCTGTGAGCGTATACGAAAAATTGATAGCAATTAATTAAGTTAAACTTCAGTGTACATGAATTACGAGTATTAGATTTCTTGTGAAATTGATCGATGAGCGGCTTTTTACAAATACCGAAAAAAAAGAATACTGCGTAAACGTCAATTAATGGACAAGCAACCCAACGAGAAAAATAAAATTTAAGAGGCATCTATAACTAGTTTTGAGTTGGAGAAATCATTCAATGCTATATGATTCTATTTAGGTTTCTGCGTTTTTCGATTTACGAATAAGTCAATTAGAAAAAAAATAAGTAATTGAAGCCAAAAAAGAAGACACAAAAGATACATGAATTAAAGTAATAACATAAGTTTACAAATACGTACCTAGGTGCATTTAATAAAGCATCATTTGAACTTAAATGGAAACATAATGCGCGCTGTTAAATCATGCTTTGCAAGGCTGTTTAGAGATGACTCGTGCACAATCATTTTGAATGGTGAATAAGATCACATACATGCATTAAGCACTCAGAAACTAGCCCGTAAATAGCTAGGAGGAGGGAATCCAGTTATTAATTAAACATCAAAACGGTGTGCAGAAATACCGCAAAGGACTTCTTAGTGCACTAAGACTAACGTGTTTGCACTAAGGACAATAAAACGATGTTTTAAGACCACAAAGAACATGGATAAAAGAAAGTTTTTAAAAAATTTAAATTTAAAACTTTTAACCACAGAGTGAAAATAATGTTAGCTGGCAGAAAACTCCATTTATAAATAAAATACGATTTATTCTACAAAATTTACTTCTGGATACTATTTTGTGATCATAAACAAGCTTCTATCCAAGTTTGGTAGAAATCCGGGATATTTTCAGAAAGTTATTTAAATTTCAAATACTTAAACCACAGAATGAATGTAATGTTAACTGAGAGAAAAAATGTCCATTTATACATGTAAATAAAACACAGATAACCAGGATTTTTTTTCCAAACTTTACTTCTGGATACTATCTTATGATCATAAACATTCTTCTGTTGGTAGAAATCCTGGATAGTTTAAGAAAGTAATTAAAATTTCAAAAACTTTAACCACAGAGTGAGTATGTGGATGTCGCTAGCCGACGCCGACGACGGAATGTAGGATCGCTATACGTCTCGCTTTTGCGACAAAAGTCGCAGGCTCGACAAAAATGTAATAAACTGTTATACTTTGAACAGTCATGTGTATCTAATGTGCTGGTAAACAAGTATATACATTCTAAAATATTTTATAATAAAAAAATACTAGAGAACTATAAAAAAGTGAAGTTTACAAACAACCAAGAGAAATTAAAAGGAAAAAAAAAAATTTAAAAATAGTAGAACATACATTATTACATTGAACTAAAAAATATAACAGTCAGAAAAACAAAAGAAATACGACAGTAACAAACAGACGAAAAAAATCAGAGACAATTGAAATATCATAAACATGTTAATTTAAAATACAAGCGGATTCAAAACGGGTCAAGGTTGAACGAACATGAATTGCTATCGATTACACAGGTGACAATCAACAGAGGGTGGCGCGTGTCGATAAAACATTAAATAAATTTATAATTACCGGGTACTAAAGATATGATTATAAAATTTGAAATTATATTCCTTCTATGTGCCATGTTGTTTGTGTCAATTCTATCATTCCATCAGGACTGGTCCTTAGTGCAATAGTTTGTTCTTAGTGAACAAGTAGAAATACCGCAAAGGGCCTCCTTAGTGCACTAAGAACAACAATTTGCAAATAAGTCTATAACATTTGCGCAATTACATGCTTGTTTTATTGGCGCAAATGAATGCTGCAGTTTTTAAAATAAAGTGATACGAAAAAAGAATTAGCGTAATTAATTTGCGGCGCAAATTAATTCTTTTTCAGCGAAATTGGATATCGGCCTTCAAAACACCGTGTGTACACTAACAAAACAGTATTCATCTTTTACGCTGTCTAGCCTGAGAATAAAAGTTTTGGCAATTTGTGTAGGATTTTAATTTTAGAATGTAATGAACAAGTAAGAAGATCGTTAAAAACCTTAAGTGATTTGGAAAATGAGCTATGCACGATAAAAGGAAATAGTTTGGTGCGTCGATATGAAATTTCATAGAGGCATGTGATATTTGTAAAATTTTAAGTCATTCAATAACAACCATTTGTGGAAGTGGTTATTTCGATCCTTCAAATATGCGTAAAATAATTAAAATTTATATTATTTAGTCTCTTTCATATATACAACTGCAGTATGTTTATAAATACTTTAGATTTGTATTTGATCATCGATTGCATGCATAACGTCCAGTGACAAATATTTCATGTATTCGTACACAGAACAAATCAACAACTTTTAGAATACAATTGATTGGTTATTTAAGTTATATGATTTGCGTTAAAATTGGCGAAACTTGGCCAGGAGCTTACCTCTAAAATAAAGAAATATAAAAAACGGTAGAGTTATTTTTTTAATTCTGTATTTTACTCATACATGGACTTAAGCACTGTTTACAGTCAAAATAACAGTTTTAACACCGACAGCAGGAATCACAATTAAGCGACGCTGGTTCCATAGAAGTCTTCAACGAATTTTTATATATCCCTGGCAATTTTCGGTTTATATCAGACTGTGACATTGAGGGGAACAAATACCATGGATGTCTTGTCTTTTCTTTAAATACATTTAAATATAAAACGTGTATCTCATATAAAGCCTCATTTATAGAACATTATATATAATTTATTGTTTCAAGGAAATATTTGGCGGAGGAGAGAGAGAAAGAGAGAGACTTATTTCGAGGTATTTCAAATTGGTCTCATGTTATTCATGTCAAAATGTGGTGTAAGGAAATGTTTCCCCTTCGTTTTATATAGCAGGGTATTCTATAATGATATTAGTTGCAGATTTTTTTTCTATCGGTAAGATATAATGGTTTACAGTTCGAAATCTACGTTAAGTTAAAGTACATTTAAAGTAACGTTTCTCAATCAAGATAAAACGTTTTCAACCAATACTATTTTTACGACTAAATATGTTTTATGTAAATAAATAGTTCACGTTTCAATTAACTAAGGGTATTGTATAGGTTAGTTTTTTTTAACATTTTATAAGATCGAATTTGAAATGATTCAAAATTACAAAAAGACATCAAGAACTACGCAGTTAGTATGAAACAAAATATATAATAAATAAGATAACTTTAATTAACAAGTGAAATGTTTCCAATCCAATCTTTCCAATCTAATATAGTCCAAAGGGTGACAAAAGGATATATATATGGTCACTAAAGGTTTTCTTACGGCTGGCAGTAAAAAAAAAACTTGCCAAAGTGGGGGCATCCGTTTGGTTGTTTGGGATATACAAGTAAGAAACCAACTTTCAATCAATCCAAACTAATAATTGTTTTTTTTTATCCCGCATCTTTTTATATTAATTTATTTTAACTCAAAATAATACTTGAAATAACTTTCTGAAATAAAACCCTAACATATATCAGACGCTTAACAAAACGATATACCATACGATAGATGAAACGCTTAACGATATCATATACCATACGATAAACGAAACGCTAAACGCTAAACCATACCATGTACCATACGACAAATAAAACGCTATACGAATGATGTACGAACGATTCCCGAACGCTGTACGTACGATTCCCGAATGAAAAAAGTGTTAACTTTTACGTTACAGGTAATGTAATCTGCAGCAAAGTAATTTTTTTTTTCGACACATTACATGTCAAAATATTTAATTTTACCTTAGTAAGGGCTTGCATTCAAGTGTTTTAAATTTATAGAGAGTCAACAAAGTAGATAATGTAAAAATAATATTTTGATTGAAGATATTTTAAACAATTTGGTCCTCTAAATTAGGAATACTAACATTCGTATATACGAAACTGCTTATATAAGATAAGGAGATTTGGTATGAATGACAATTAGCAACACCCATACCGTTAAGTCAGCTATGAAAGACATGAGACACTGTGGAATGATTCAAACGATATACCAACGAATTTTAACAAAAACAACTTAATACAAAATATGAAAGACAGCCACTTAATATGAAGATCCTAACTTGGGATAGGCACATAGAGAATGTGGCATGGTTACAAATTTTGTGGGGCTCAACTCCCCCTACATTGGACAGTGGTATAACAGCACTAAAAAAGTTTGCAGATTCTTTTTAGTCTTAGAGATTTTGTGAAAATAAACATGTTTCGTCACATTCTGACAAAATAAAAACAAAATGTTCACCGAGAAAAATAGATTCATAACGAACACGTCGACTGATACAAACATTGTGAACGATGTAAACTCTTGCAGCAACGTATGCTTAGTTGATAGGATACATGTATGTTATGTCTATAACGATATTTTGTAAACGTCAACACTGAATCCGACCTCACTGACTGAGGAATCCTTTGTCATCATAAGGACGATAAACCCATTGGTTGAACGAACTTCCTGTGATAAATCTGTACCAGTTCATTCGCCCAAAAGTATGTCGTCTGCATTGACATCACCACCAAACATCTAGAACAAACGTAGGGAAATAAAATCTTGAAAAAAAGATATGTAAAGATAAGTCTCTTTTGAAAATTTTCATAAAATTTCATATGTTTTATATACTGTAGCATTTTATATAACGTCTTATGTGGTTATAAATTGTATATATGTTGAAGAAATAAGCTTTTTGCTTTTGTGTTCCATTATATTTGAATTGTAATATCCATTTTAACAACGATTGTGTCCATGTAATTAGGTTTTTGTCTTATAAGTTTATGACGAAAAGGCTGTTTGAAATGAAATGCACGAGTCTTATCGAACGTAGTTTGATACAGGTTATTTCCACTCAAACGATATTTAAACTTAAAATCAAATTGAGTTAAAATCACAAAGCGTTCTATGGACCACTGTCAATACTTCTTGACAAACCCTCATGCTGAAACAAAATATCTTATGCACAGCTTGACACTTAAGCAATAGATACCTTTGAAAGTTAAGAAGGTATGACATCTGGTTGATGAAAATTGTGGCGGACAAATACATGTGCGAAGAAAGAGAAGTTTACAAATGAAGTTGCACTATCGAAAACTGCAATTTCAAGCACTAATGACAATGCCCGACATGTAAATCCAGAAAAGCGCTTAAGACGCATGAAATCTATAACGTGATGTTTTCATCTTTTTTTGCAATTTCAATGGTTATGGGAGCCATTTTGAAATTGTCAAAAATAATTATACAATATGCATGATAGGTCACATTTGTTACATGTGTTAATAGCTAAATTTGGTTATGTGGATTTATTACAATTAAAGTGTTTCAATGGAAACGGTCAACATTTTAATATTATTCTTAATGTTCGCTCCTCTTGTTTTTGATTTTTGTCAGACATTCGGAATCCTCTAGTTTTATCCATGTAATGCCAATAAATATTTTGCCCGTTAACCCCTGTTTTTCTTTTTATAATTTTGTTACATACAGTTTAAAGCTATATTTGAAAATCTTATAAAATCCTTATTATTTTTTCATAGATATAGAAAGAAAAAAGGTGCCAGTGTTAAATGTATGAAAAATCTAGAGAAAATCACTTCACGCAAAATTTTCAGTGGCTTATATTGATAACAAGCAGACGAACCCTTCAATTTTTTCTGCTTTTTTAGTTCCTTTATTCATATAATTTCAATTTATAACAGTCTTTCAAAGAGCTTGTTATTTTGAAGCAGAGTAGCGAACATCCTTAACTTTGCTATTTGCGGCATTTTTCATGAACCATATTAATAAGGTTTTATCTAATAATCTTATATAAAATAATACTCGAGTGTTTTCCAATAAGGATCTGAGTTGGTTAAGAAATTTCAAAGGACCTTTTTACATCTACACATTCAAGTAACATTACTGTAAGGTTTCACCGATCTGGCATAACATTTAAGCATTAGAATAATAATGATTACTCTACTACAACTACTACTAATAATAATATCTAATAAGATAGGCTATAGTAATTAGAAATTGTAAATTATCAGGCATCAATCACTTTATTTATAGTTTACAACTTCACTTTAAAATTATCTGTTAGGAGTGCGGTATTTTGTGCTGTTGAGCCACTGGTTAAAAAAAAAAACACATTTAGAACAGACCTGGATTTTAGACCATATATACCATGTAAAATAAGGAGTTTAAACACTAGAAATTTCGAAAAATATGAGAGTAAAAAAACAAATTGTATGTATAACAAATATAGAGTCAAGGAAGAAGAAGAAGAAGAAGAAGAAGAAGAAGAAGAAGAAGAAGAAGAAGGAGAAGGAGAAGAAGAAGAAGAACAACAACAACAACAACAACAACAACAACAACAACAACAACAACAACAACAACAACAACAACAACAAGAAGAACAGGAAGAAAAAGAAGAAGAAGAAGAGACCTTGATTTTCATCGAACTATTTTCTAATAACTATATGATACATACAGATTCTACCACTGCATCTTGTGTGATACGATATTTAACCTCTCGAGACAGTAAGATATTGAAATATTAAAAATAACTGTCGAGAGTGGGAAAAAATATCGTATTGCACGAGATTCGGGGATGGTATCTGTTTTTCTTATGATGTTTGGATGGTATGGAGACAAACTTGTTCACTGAGCTTCAATAAAATGTGTTCTTTATATGTGGCATCATTAGGCTTGAGCACCTTTTATCGTGACTTCACAATAAGCAAATTAGAGGCAAGCAATGAAATTTGATTCCATAATTGATTTGTGACCAATATAGAACTGAGACCAAACGAACCACAAGTTGATTATCAAAAAGTGTATACCTATATGGAGTTATTTCCCTTTAGAACGATGTTTCTTTTTTCTTTTTGAGAAACCACCCGGACGATAACAAGTTTTAATGAAATGTACTTTAAGGCATAAGATAATTACGTGTGTTAAGTCATCATTTACCTCGATAAAAAGGCAATCTACAATTAGTCAACGCATTTACATATAATTCATTTGATAGTTATCGTGTGTTGTTGACAATTTGGGTTTTGCTGTACAATTTTCCATCTTAAATATTCTTTAAAGGTTTGAGGCAGAAACAATCCTTTCCTCTATTCACTAAAATGAAATACTTTAGTTTCAGAAAACGTCTTGAAAACACAATTTAACATTTTGTTAATTTATCGCTTCAATACAGAAATAGTATGTGATAATTTATCTTTTAAATAAGCTTTGGATTTTCAAATATTTTGGACTCGAGCATCACTGAAGAGACATTGAATGTAGAAATGCGCATCTGGTGCAGAAAAATTTAAACTGTTCATGTTATTACTACCACTGGGTTGATGCCTCTGCTGGTAGACTGATAGTCCCCGAGGGTATCACCAGCCCAGTAGCCAGTACTTCGGTACTGGCATGAAAATACGAATTTTGTGTTATTAAAATTTGCTATTACAAAATTTTGGAAATTATTTTAAATTAAGGAATGAATCTCCCTCATGCAAAGCTGTTGATTTCTTGCTAGGCTTTGGCTATACATGTACTTGTTTGTCGTTTTTGGCTTATAGCTCTTCATCCTTTTAATAAGCTTTGGATTTTCAAATAATTTGACCTCGAGCATCACTGAAGAGACATTGATTTTCGAAATGCGCATCTGGTGCAGAAAAATTGGAACCGTTTATGTTATCACATATAATTAATTTGATAGTTATCGTGTGTTGTTGACAATTTAGGTTTTGCTGTACTACAATTTTTCATATTTAATATTCTTAGGTTTGAGGCAGAAACAATCCTTTCCTCTATTTATTAAATTGAAATACTTTAGTCCCAGAAAACGTCTTTAACAAACAATTTAACGTTTTGTTAATTTATCGCTGCTTCAATACAGAAACAGTATGTGAGATTGAATTAATATTGCGAAACTTTTCATTACACTTTGAAAACAAACCAATGTTTCACATTGGGATAAATGAAAAACAAAAGTAAACATTCTTGTTGTTTTACACCGTATTTCAAATCGAACTATGACCTATGGTGTCCACTTTCTTTTCGTGTTACATGTACATTACGATTTTGTGCTCTCTTCGTGCTAGTTTGTTATTTTGTACATGTATATATACCCTTTAATCTGATTCCATGTCCGGCTTTGACTAATCTTTTTGCCGTTTTTGGTTTGTAAGCTTTTCATTTTTAATAAGTTTTAGATTTTCAAATATATTTTTTTCCTCGAGCATCATTGAAGAAACATTAATTATACAAATGCGTATCTGGTTCTGAAAAATCGGTACCATTAACTTTATTACACTATTAGATGGGCTAGCTACTCAGCCACGGAAAGAAACTTATGCTACAGAAACAGAAACAAGGGAAAATCAATTAGTTCAGTGAAGACAGATTGAAACCTCTGCAGGAATGCAGCCTATGACGAGCGACAAAACTCTGAGAAACTCTGTTCTGTCTCCTAAACAAACTTTAAGTTTTGGTTGTTGGAATGTTAGAACTATGAATGAAACTAGCAGAACTGATCAAACTATTAAGGAAATGAAGAGATTCAAGCTTGATATATTGGGTGTTAGTGAATGCAGATGGACTGATTCAGGAAAATTTAAACACAATTCAGGTACAGACATTTACTATTCAGGACGTACAGATGGTAGACACCAGGAAGGAGTAGCTATTCTATTGAGTAAGAGAGCAAGCAAGTCTGTTGTAGAATGGATAGCAGTAAATGAAAGAATAATAAAAATACGCATGGAGACCAATTATGGGTACATGACTGTTATCCAATGCTATGCCCCAATGAATGATTACATAGATAATGAAAAGGAGAATTTTTATGATAAATTAAATCAGATGATAGTGGACACACCAAAGCATGATGTACTTACCATCATTGGAGATTTTAATGCAAAAGTAGGTTCAACTAACACAGGTTCAGAAGAAGTGATGGGAAAACATGGGCTTGGAGAAATTAACAACAATGGTGAAAGATTAGTAGAGATGTGTATCATGAACAATCTGATAATTGGGGGAACAATCTTTGAACATAAAAACATACACAAAGCCACATGGGTGTCTCCAAATGGGAAAGTGAAAAACCAGATAGATCACATACTGATTAATAAGAAATGGAGGTCATCATTATTAGATGTGAAAGTAAAAAGAGGTTCAGATGTATACAGCGATCATCACCTAGTCATTGGAAAGATCAGACTAAAAGCAAGAAAAAACAAATGCAAAACACCAAGCAAGATCATAGACTTTGGAAAACTTCAACAACCTGAAATACACCAAACATTCAATATAGAACTGAGGAACAGATTTGAGGTCTTACAACTCGAAGAAAATGAGATTGACATAAACTCTAAATGGCAACATATGAGTGAAATCTATTTAAAAACAAGTGAAGACATCTTAGGTTATAAAAATAAAGAAAGAAAGGAATGGATATCTGAAAAAACCTGAGCTCCAATTATGGAAAGAAAAGCATTGAAATCAAAAACCAACCAAGCAACAGGAGAACAACAAGAGGAAATGAAAGAGCTGTATAAAAGTAAAGAAAAAGAAGCGAAAAAGAATGCAGTCAGACAAAAAGGCATACATAGATAATATTGCAGTACTAACATCAATGATAAAGATGGTCAGACAATATGCAAATTTGAGAAACAAATGGAAAGATGGAAAGAGCATTTTGAACAGGTGTTAAATAGACCTGAACCAGAAATCTCTGTTGACAGGTCGGAGGAAGCTCCACCACCAATAGAAATAGAAATGGGACCCATAACAGATGATGAGATCAAAGCAGCCATTAAGAAACTTAAAAACAACAAGGCTCCTGGGGCAGATGGCATACCAGCAGAAGTACTGAAAGCAGACATAAATCTCAATGTTAACATCCTACGTGATTTACTGAATGAAATATGGGAAAAAGAAATACTACCTACTCAGTGGAAAGATGGTATCATCATAAAACTACCAAAGAAAGGCAACCTTACAGATTGTAATAACTGGCATGGAATTACTTTACTATCAGTGCCTGGAAAGATACTTTGTAGAATAATTCTAGAACGAATCAAAGACAAAATCGATTCTATTCTACGGGAAGAACAAAGTGGATTTAGAACAAATCGTGCTTGTGTAGATAACATCCTCAGACTGAGAAATATCATAGAACAGGCACTAGAATGGAGATCACCTATATATTTAAATTATGTGGACTTCGAAAAAGCATTTGATAGCGTCCATAGAGAGTCACTTTGGTACATCATGAGTATGTATGGAATTCCACAGAAAACAATTAACATCATTATGGAAATGTATGATGGTTTAAGATGTGCAGTCATTATGGAAAACTATCAGACTTGTTTTTAATAACATCTGGAGTAAGACAGGGATGCTTAATATCTCCTTTTCTCTTTATATTGGTGGTTGACTGGGTAATGAAGAAGGCAACAACTGAAAATCATGGTATACAGTGGGGACTAACAACATTTTTCTGAGGACATGGACTTTGCTGATGATATCAGCCTCTTTTCTCGTACACATGAACACATGCAGAAAAAGACAGATAAAGTTACATCAGAGGCGGCGAAAGTAGGACTGAAGATAAATGCAAAGAAAACTAAGGTGATGAAGATAGCTACAAAGAACAAAAACGCAATAACAGTGAACGGAAAAGAACTGGAACAAGTAAATTCATTCAACTATCTTGGTAGTAGAGTCAATACAGAAGGAAATATTTAAGAAGAAGTCAACATCCGTATTGGAAAAGCAGCTGCTGCATTCAAGAACCTGAACAACATATGGAAAAACAATAAAATTTCTAGAAAGACAAAGATAAGATTGTACGTGAGCAATGTTAGATCAGTTCTGCTGTACGGTTCAGAAACATGGAAAACAACTAAAAAAGTAGAAAGTCGAATTAGAGGATTCGAAGGACGCTGTTTGAGACGAATTATTAACATCAGATGGCCAAATGTAATTTCAAACAGTGAACTATCAGACAGAACAGGTATGAAGAATATAGTGAATGAGATCATGAGAAGCGGTGGAAATATATTGGACATAGCGAATGGATAACAACCGGCATGTTAAAAAGGTGCTGACATGGACACCACAAGGGACTAGAAAGCCTGGAAAACCTAAAGGCACATGGAGAAGGGATATAGCAGCAGAGATAAAAAGACATGGTTACACCTGGAATCAGATAGAGAAAATCGCGAAAGATAGAACTAGTTGGAGTCCCTTGTTGATGCCTTATGAGTTCAAAAACATGAAGAGGATTAAAATTTAAGTAAGTAAGTACCAAGTCAGGAATATGGCAGTTGTTATCAAATAGTCCGTTTCTATGTATGTTAGTGTTTGTTCTTGTAGCAGTTCATAGCAGTTCAGTGTTTCTGTTGTTCCGTTGTTTTCCTCTTATAGTTGATGTGTTTACCTCGGTTTTGGTTTGTGACCCGGATTTGTTTTCGCTTAATCGATTTATGACTATTGAACAGCGGTATACTACTGTTGCCTTTATTTATTCATGAAAGTTGAGAAATAAACACAGCAGTCTTCTTATCTGAAATTAATGTAATACATAACTTACAAAGTGACTTAAAATTTTCACGCACCAAAGCTAATCATTTGTTTCTTGGGTCATGCAATTACAGTATAATTTGTTATTGACATGGACAGTGATTGCTAAGTTTATATCTATATTAATGAGTTTTGTTTCACCTTTTAATGGAGCTGTTGGGCGGGGTTATGCACAAACACTTAAGAAAAGAATATTCCTTTTAATGTGAACGATAAAATGGGATACAATTACCAACAAAACTTTGCAGAAAATAATGTTTTTGTACGGTATGTTAGTCCGGTAATACACATCTTAAGGTTACCTCCCTACGGACGGTCTTTAAGTTAATCTATCTGGACACCTCTCGGTGTGTTATACAACAAGAACAACCTTAAAATATGCATTATATATAAAATTATTAATCGTCGGGAAAAGTACAAATAGGAAAAGAATTATAGAAATACAAATATTCTAATTTTTACTGTAATTCTTTTTCCTTTGACGTTAAAATAAAATTAGACAAACAAGAAGTTGGAATCCTATATTGGTCAACTGTTGGCGTTTTGTTTTCCGTATCCTGGATCAAATATGGTGTCTGTTGTTATAAATATTAAAAAAGATATTGCTGCTTACTATTATAAGTTATATCTACACTTTTGTTCAATTAAATCATGCAATGATACCTTGACATAATCACAGTCTTCTTCTAAGTCAAAATAACTGAACGATAAAGCAGCAATGTTACTATTTCTAACTTCAATCCTCCATGTCATGTTCAAATCGATATCATACGAATTCGGAAAACCTGATGAACATATATTTTCCATAAATATTTCTGAAATGGAATTCAAAAAATAAAACTTTTCCATTTATCTAAAATCTAAATGTTTTTCAATGAATGTTTTCTATAAGAATGTTGCAGTTGGCCATGAAAGTAATCCACTGAAATTCGAGATAACAGTGTTTTGACGAATAGATAATATAGAAATTATTTAAATTATGAAAAAATAAGGAGAGTTCAAATTCGTATTTTTTAGCAATTTACAAATTACAGTTTTCAGCGGGATGTTTCTTGATTTCTTCATTATGGAATCTATACCAAAATTAAAGAAAGGCATTTGAATGAACATTATCAGTTTGCGTTTAAAACCTACAATCAATCAATCATTCAATCACCTATTTGGACGATTTGAAGTCTTACGTGGATAAACTTGGGTTCGTGTTTATCAATTTTTTGTTTTCTGTGTAATATTATGTAATTGTTGTTTTTCTGTTCGTTCTTTTTCTTCTCTTTTTTTGCTAAGGAATTTTCTGTTTCTATTGTCCTCCTGGTATCGCCTTTCTCTTTCTAAGAGATATTTTTTGTGTAAATTAGTAAAATGATTGTAAAAGGTAGAATTATTGATCAGTTTGGGGCATTTATGTGAAACAGAATTTAAATAATCTGATTAACTTAAAAGATAAGAATATATGTTTATGAAAATGGTTATCATAAATAGGTTCAATGGTTAATGAATTATGTTCCTTATACTGTTCTAAGTGTACCTTCTCCTTTGAATTGTTACACTACAACAGTAAAATTGAGCTCTGGTTTTTAATCTTTTGCTTTTTGCCATCTTAACACATTGTTAAGACTATTACAGACACAATTTAAAGCATATAAATCATTTTGACTTTAAAATGTTTTCCTTTCGGAAATGTTGATTGGAAAAAAAAGTTTATAAATTTATTGTTCATAACAAGTGAGAATCAGATATTGCGTAACATCAACTCGACTTAGTCAATTTCAATATGGATTTGCTCGTTTATTATTATATTGAAATTAACCAAGTCGAGTTTATGTCAAGCGATATCAAATTGCAGGAGTTGTTAACCCTATTAACATACCCAAGGAAAAGATTTCCTAAACTGTATTTGGAAAAAAAATGTTGGAATTTCTGGTCCTGAATGCTCTTCAACTTCTTACTTTATTTGAACGTCTTAACTTTTTGATTCGAGCGTCACTAACGAGTCTTTTGACGACGAAACAGACGTCTGGCGTACAAACTTTGAATCCTGATATCTATGTTGAGTTTATAGAGTTGCCATACGTCTGCATTTGGCTTCAATCGTTCACATCAAACTTTAAAAGCAAGTGTGTATGCTTCAAAATAGAATGAGTTTTGACGAAAAGAAAATATTCAGGTGAAAAGGGTTTGTTATTCTCTGAAACTTACATTATCAAGATGCTTAATTTCTTGATTAACAACATATTTGTTACGTCTGGAGGACGTGTTTTCAACAGACTGTCGGAATTCAAATGGGAACCAATTGTGCCCCTCTTCTTGCCGACATGTTTCTTTATTAATATGAGGTTGACTTCATACAGGAACTTCTTAGGAAGAAAGATAAGAAGTTAGCAATATCCTTTTACTTTACGTTCCGCTATATAGATGATGTTCTCTCACTAAATAATACAAAATTTGGTGACTATGTTGAACGAATCTATCCCATCGACCTAGAGATAAAGAATAATCTCCCAATTGATACGATATTCCCGGGCTTGTATTTCCTATCATTATTTCCTTGATAGAGGATTGCTGTTCACAAGGAAGCTATTAAACCAAGAGTTCCAAATGGTGAAGTTGAAATCATCCCTTCGTAAATTTTACGGACGCCATCACGAGTTGGTTGACCGTTATGGAATAACCGTTTCACAGATGATATCGGATATGTTACTTATGTCGAAACTACAATACCCTTCCCTTTTCACGAATGTGACTTACCGAATTACACTATTTACCGGATTTGTAATAACATAAGAAACACGACTGTTGCCACATGTGGAGCAGGATCTGCTTACCCTTCCGGAGCACCTGAGATCACCCCCATTTTTTGGTGGGGTTCGTGTTGCTTAGTCTAGTTTTATATGTTGTGTCATTTGTACTATTATTTGTCTATTTGTCTTTTTATTTTTGGCCATGGCGTTGTCAGTTTGTTTTCGATCTATGAGTTTGACTGTCCCTCTGGTATCTTTCGTCCCTTTTTTGTATATTATTGAAGAAATCACATGCATCTGTTGACACAGCAGAAAAGTAATCCATTCTGTCTTTTGAATGTCGCATAACGAATAGCCAAAGGCAATCTTTCAATTTTGTCTCACATTTTGGGATAGACCAACTAGATTGAAGCATTCAATTGAATTCATATCACACCCCGTTTTTTTTTTTATAATATGAGTGATATTTCTACAAGCGGAATTTTTAATAAACACATTTCAAACAATTTTCAAATCTTTTCAGGCGATGATATTGTAACTTCCGCTATCGTTGCTGAAGCGTGTGAAATCGAATATTGAATGTGCATGTACAGCCCTTGGATGGTGTAAACTTCCCAAAAAAACGTATATTGTGTAATGGTGTATGGCATATGGTGCAATGGTAGAAGATGTATGGTGCTTTGGTGTATGGTATAAGGGGAATGGAGTAATGGTGTAACGTGCGATCGGGAATGGTGTGAATGAATGGTGTACGACATTTAAAACTATGCAAAATATTGATAAAAACTGATTTTTAATTTTATAAATTAATTTACAATATTGTGATCAAAATTCGTTTTTTAAAATAAATAAATAATTTTGTAGTCGCACGCTTTCTTTGAAATTAAATTGCATTCTGGTGTAATGTGTAAGGTGTATGGTGCATTTTTTATTATTTTTTATTATTACATAGTTTTTATATAGCGCCTATCTAATAAACATAATACTCTAAGCGCTTAACATATAAAATTGAAGGAAAATATATATCACAATGCATACAATAATAGCAAATATATATATATATATATATGAACATAAGAATGAAACAGAAATTAAAAAGAATAATGATGTAAATTAAAAGCATTGAAAGGGGAAATATATATCACAATTAATACTATAAAAACATATTAGAATATAACAGTCAACCAAAATTAAATAAAATAATGATGAAAATTATAAGTATTTACATTCCCTGCGGTATATACACAAGTAAAACATATAAAAAATTTGCATTAAAGGATTTATTCACTTAGCTAAGAGAAAATATAAGGTAGAAATTTAACCAGTAAAACACAGAGAAAAAATAAAATAAACTGTCTCTTAAATAAAAACTTTAAAACTAGAAATTAAAAATTTAAATAAAATAAAAATAAAAAGGCCCTATCACTTAATATGTTAGAATAATAAAAAAATATCACAGGTCTTACACATCACAGTACGCCAGTCTAAAAATATGTATCTTTAAACCTTTTTTAAAACGAGGAAGCGATTGTTCTTTCCGTAAATGAATTGGTAGGTCATTCCACAATGTAGCTCCAGCTCGGTCGAATCGCCTTTCACCGTATGTTTTAGTGCGGACATCCCTTGGTTTCGTTATGAGTCCTTCATTTTCTGATCGAAGTGTTCTAATAGGAGCGTATGGTACAATCAGTTCTTCCAAATATTTAGGTGCTTTATCGTGTAATGCCTTAAAAACGTAAAGTAAAAGTTTAAAATGTGATCGGTATTGCACGGGGAGCCAATGCAGCTGCATCAGAACAGGTGTTATGGAGTCAAACTTCCTTTTTCTTGTGATAAGTCTAGCTGCTGTGTTTTGAACGCGTTGCAGTCTTGCTATAGTGGAAGAGTTTACATTATATAACAAAGCGTTCACATAGTCTAATCTAGAGGTGACAAGAGAGCAGACGCATTTTCAGTGATGTATGATCTAATGTTTCCGATGGTTCGAATCTGAGGTAACATGATTTTGAGACGGCTGTTACCTGCTGTTCCATACTCAAGGTCTTATCAAAGAACACTCCCAGATTCCTAACACAGTTCGCATCACTGTGCATACCAACCGACAAGCAGCCACCAATGAGGTAGTGATATGACGTAAATACTACCCGGAAAGTCTTAAGAATTAAATTACACATTAAGCTACAATCAAGTCCGTACGCTCCATATATGATCAAAGAGGTAATAATCATGTGACTACCATAGCTCAGGTTAAGGCTTCTTCTGATCATTCGAAGGTCCCTTCTATGTATTGGTTACATGAACGTCACAAGAAGCCCGTAAACTGTCGTTTTGACTTTTAAACTCTTTACACTACACTTCCAAACATCCTTATCAAACTAAAATGACCATATTTATATATAAACAGTCGTGCGAAAAATCTGATTGCAAATATATTTGCTGCTTAGATAAAGGTATCCTAGATATACTTCCTGGAGATGTAAAGCAACAGAAAATATTATCCTAAACAGTATCTTTATACGTCAGGAACCTGTAATTTAGTTGTTGTCCTGCGTTGCAGTACATTATATTTATTTTTCCTTTATTGTTTATACTTAAATCAGACCCTGAGGCCCAAAAAAGAAAAGGCAGGTGTTTGTGTTTGTGTTTGCATGACCCCCTTACAATGATCGATAGGTCGGGATGATTTTTCTTCATCCATTTATTCATAAAAAAACTACTCAGCTTAGATACTAGGATTTAAATTGTGTACGCCAGACGCGCGTTTCATCTTCAAAAGACTCATAAGTGACGCTTGAATCATAAAAAGTTAAAATGGCAAAAAAAAGTACAAAATTGGGGAACACTGAGGATTTAGAATTATTTATACGAGGCTGACTTCATACAGGAGCTTTTTAGGAAGAATGAAAAGAAGCTAGCAGTATCCTTGAACTTCGCTTTCCACTATATAGATGATATCCTCTCCCTATGATGCTTTCTCCAAGGCACTAGGAATTTCAATACATTAAACATTCCGTTCAAATTGTAGTTTTGGTTTAGAGATTGGGAAACATATATGTTTTATTAGAAGAGAGGCGAAGAATACCAAAGGGACATTCAAACTCACAAGTCGAAAATAAACTGACAACGTCATGGCTTAAAAGGAAAAAGACAGACAGACAAACAACAGTACACAAAACAATATAGAAAACTAAAGGCAGATCAACACGAACCCAACCAAAAACTGGGTGTTTATCTCTGGTGCTCCAGAAGGGTAAGCAGATCCTGCTCCACATATGGCACCAGTCGTGTTGCTCAAGTAAAAACAATTCCGGAGAAATGTCTATATCGAAAGGTCACATTCGGGGCATTTTCGCTAGCCAAGGATTACGATCCAGTCCCCTCCTCTCCACCCTTGGCAGATTAAGCCAACATTTGTTATTACAATGCTGCGCCATCTACCGGTAGACAAAAGTCACGCCCATTCAAACAACATTATTCTTGACCAATGGAATCACTTGAACTCACTTCAGTGTGGAGGGGTATAAATGGTTGTGTCTATAGTGTTTACAAATTTCGTGACGGGGAACCGAAAATACACGTTGACATTCCATTTTCGCTAGAAACATACCCAGGAACTTCATTTAGTTGATTAAGAACTTTAAAATTGTCACTAAATATCGTCCTAGGTTTTTGAGGTAAAGACTTGTGGCATAATCAGCACGTGCCAATTGTTTATCTACATTTTTTAAAGTTACACGTGATCATCTTAAAGGCTCTTTATGCTTGGATGCGGCCAGTTACAACTGCTACCAATGGAAATCATTACTTCGTGGATCCAAAATTCTATCTCGATCCGCCAAGGGTGGAAACAACGGGACTGGATCGTAACACTTGGCTAGCGAAAATGCATTCGGCGGAAGGGGACGAGATTGTAGTTAAGTCAAATGGAACACATTCGTCGACGTCTGTGAAACAGATATTCCATAACGGTCAACTAACTCGTGATGGCATCGATAAAATTAACGAAAAGATGATTTCAACTTTACCATGTCCACCACTTGGAACTTTTGATTTAATAGTTTTCTTGTAGCATTGTAATTTCTTAAATTTGCATAACCTATTTGCAAACATGAAACATTTATCTATCCGTCCTATTTCTTTTTCTGATAATTGCAGGGAGGATTTATATATGTAGTAAAGTTCACAGTTTTTGATACAGTCAATCATGTGTTCTACTGTTTATTTTAAGAACACTAAGTTTTAACTTGTCTTTGTTCAAAGGTTACAGAAAATTAATAATTTGGTTTTAAAAGAACTAAAACTGAACAGTGTTGAATGTACGACAATTCTTTTTTTTGAAACCATCAACATTATGGGTAATATGTGCGAAAGCTTTCGCAAAATCATTGGGATTTTTATAAACAGTCCAAAGACATGATAAGACCAATGGTTTCACGTTATTTTCATTTTTTATGTACAAAAAATGAAATTACCCATACAAATACCCAATTACTCATTACTGATTAATAGTGTTTTAGATTCTGAAACTGCAAATTGATATCTTTGAACGTTGACTTTAAGACTGCCTATCAATTATTTTTTATGGAATAGTTTTTCAAGCCGCTTCATATCCAAACGATAGTTTCACTTTCAGGTAAAGCATATATTTATTAGTGCTTGATTTCAGTTGGATTATTGATTATTGCAGGTAATGCTGTCGTATCGGCAAAATGTGCCACTTCTTTCACCCTGAAATGAACCTTTTAACATACTGGTTAAAGATGAACATTTTTGTTTGAAGGTGGGGTGCAGTTGGTGGTAGTGTAGATCGAGAATTTTTTTTTTTTTAAATCAGATACACGATACCAAAGTTCCAATCAATAACGATAAGTCAAAGGAAGGTTGACACCGAGGTATGTCATTTGGAATCTTGTTGAGGGTTGTTGTTCATTGCCAATTATACATGTACCACGTCCTCTGATTTATTTATACCACAATGATAAAATAAACGGACAATCATCAACTTATAAAACGCAATATAGGAAAAGGAAATTTAATATTGAGCCACCCAAAATTTCTCCAAAACTTGAGATGGACACAGTTGCGTCTGATGTAAGTTTATATTATTTTAAAATTGTGCATTTATAATCAGTAAACTAATTAGTACAATTATTTCCGACGAACCGTAATAACCTATACACCAACAAAATTTAGGGTGTTCGTTTTTCAAAATTAATCTAGAATACCCAATTCACTATAAGAAATTAAATGTTATATTTTCAAATGCCTGAATGAATAAACAAACTTTCTATCTGAAAGAAGAATTTTCTTCCCTCGTCAATTCTAACAAGAACAATTTATCTTAATATCCCACTAATTAAAGAGCTTTCCAATCAAACAATACAAAACTTGTCTGGCAACTAAAACAAGCAAATTAAAATGGAACAAAATATGCGCCTACGGAAAAGAGAGAAAAGTCGATGTATGCTTTCATAACCATTGAACTGAAATTAGTTCATGCCATGTAATTGCGCACAACACAAATGATATTGTTAATTTGATGGTTGAAAATGCTTTAATAAGAGAGATATTTTTAGGCACTTTTTTAATTCATATTTGAAAGTATCAGTTGCCTTTTACCAATTAAAGGACGTTAAGCAACCAACTATCAATCAATCAATTTTACCAATTAGATATGATCATTCATAGTTGTAAACAAATTGTATTTCAGTTAACTAAAATATTAAAAAAGATTTCCCCAAAATTATATAATGTTTTTGTTTTTCTATTTTCAACATCTCCAAGTTCGTAGTTGATTAGGCCTTTCAACAGTTTTGATTCGAATGTTACTAATGTGTTTCGGATGTTATTAATGTGTTCTGAATGGACGAAACGCCAATTTGGCGTACTTAAAAAACCTCATCGAAGATACAAGTATAATAGTTTTGTAATTTTGACGTGTGTTGCGACTGCACAAAACTCACAAGTGACGCTTGAATAAAAAAAAGTTATAAGGCCAAAATAAAGTACGAAGTTGAAGGGCACTGAGCGCCAAAAATTCCATATAATTCCTCTATATCTTTGATGACTTTTTACCCTGAGATGTAAGAGATGTAACAGCTCAAACTCATCACATTTTTCCAGTTTTCTTAAATTTTTCATTTGAAAAGTATGCTTCAACCCTAAAATGATAATTGTTTTAATCAAAATGTGGCATTTTTTGTAAATCTCTTCATAAGTGTACTGCAACGAAAATGATAAATATATCAATTTTTCACTGGAGTTCAATCGAAATATGACATTTTCCAAGTTTTCGGCATTGTGAAAGCATGATTTGTCCCCCAATGTTTCAATTTAGCGTAGTGGTGTACAAAAATATTTACTTTCACAGAAAATGACAAATTACTCTTCTTTTAAGTCATTATACATTTTACAGTTTTTTGTAATTTCAAATTAAAAAGGCACAACTTTACTTTTAAATATCCTTTTCCAAAAATAATTTTACGTTACCATCTTTCAAATCTTGTGAAGATATGTTTCCGCAAATTAAATTGATTTCTGCATTCATTAATGTGTACTGATATTTGTAATTATAAGTTCTTGAATTTTATATGATAAAAAGAGATACATGTATGACTAAAAATGTTTGAACAATGAAAACTTCAAATCATATTGTTCTTGTATGGAAATGGTACTACTACGAGTGTCTTGTAAAAGAATTAGGAATAAATGAGCACTCAGGTAATCCCACATACGAAAACAAACCATTTGACAAGGATGAGATTTTGGCGAATCATAAGTCCTTCATGGCTTCAATAAACATTACATTGAACAACAAATCTGAGGACTTAACTTATTTGTATTGGATACCTAAGCTTCACAAAATTCCGTACAAACAGCAGTACATTGTCAGCTTATCTACATGTTCTACAAAGGAATTTTCCATTAGATTGACAAACATTATTCTTCAGTGAAAGAAAGTCTTATGAAATACTGTGAAATTGTTTACTCGCGTAGTTGTATTAACCATATGTGGATTCGAAAAAACTCTTAAGAATTTCTATATGATTTTAAATCTCGTGAACAAAAAGGTTAAACATGATACACCGAGGAACAGGTGATAAGTATGCTGGAGTTTCTTATTGACAAAATATTTGTTGAATTTGGTGGTATACTTTTTCAACAAATTGTCCACATTTCAATGGAAACAAACTGTGCGCCTCTCCTTGCCGATCTTTTCTTATTTTCTTATGAGTCGGAGTTCCTTCAGACACTTGTCAAAAACACGAAGATCAAAGGAGGCAGATCATTTAATTTCACATTCAGTTAGGAATTTTTGGTCCTCAATGCTCTTCAACTTCGTACTTTATTTGGCCTTTTGAACTTTTTTTATTCGAGCGTCACTGATGAGTCCTTTGTAGACGAAACGCGAGTCTGGCGCAAATACAAAATTTCAATCCTGGTATCTATGATGAGTTTATTTATATTGATTACGTTTTTTCCATAACAATCCAAACCTTTCTGATTGGGCTCCATTTATATATCATCCAGAACTAGAAAATAAAGAAAACAGACAGGGCTTTCTCCGCCTCCTTTTTAGACTTATATCTCGAATTTGACAAAAGCGGTCATCTCAGTACCAGAATCAATGAAAAACGAGACGACTTTACATTTGAAATTATATTTTCCCCACCTTAGCAGCAAAATACCAACTTCACTTGCATATGGGATATACATTCCCCAACTCATTCGGTATTCAAGAGCTTCCAGCTGCTACTCAGACTTTATAAAACGTCACCAGTGTCTGAGCAGAAAGTTGATGAACCAGGGTTATGTTAAAGAACCGTTCCCACCAAAACCGAGGATGATCTCAGGTGCTCCGGAAGTGTGAGCAGATTCTGTTCCACATGTGGCGTCCGTCGTGTTTCTCCTGGTATTACAAACCCGGTTTTAAGTATAATTTGGTAATTCACATTCAAAACAAAGGAGGACGGGATTGTGGTTAAGACAATTGGAACATACCAGTTGTCATCTTTAAAACATATATTACAAAACTGTCGACCTGCTATTGGTATCGTCCGTAAAAGTTTCGAAAGGATGATTTCAACTTCTCCACTTGGATATCTTGGTTCAATAGCTTCATGTGAGCAGCAACCCTCTATAAAGGAAATCCTGATAGGAAATGCAAGCTCTGGAATATCGTATACTGAGAGATAAATAATCCAGGCGCTGCTGGAATGTTGCTTTACTGTTATACTTGATTTAACCAATAGAATATAAATTATAATTCATAAAAGGGAGAAAACGCATGTACATTTATCCGTTTTATATAAAGATTCTATATTTTATAGTAATTTTTAAAATGCAATATAATGAAAACAATCAATAGAAAAATTTAACCACGTACAGTTTTCAATTTTTTTTTACAAACTGCTTTCTCAGTGATTGTTTACCAACGTCTTAAGTCTTAAACTGAATACTGACAGCATTGTTTGTATCAAATATCAAATACTGTCATTTGTAGATTTTTTTTTTATTTCATCATAGGCAAAAATATTTCTGAATAAGCTGAATTATTCAGGTTATGCCTAAAGTAATTCAGCATATTCTAAATTGAATTATTTAACTTTATTATAAACTGGAGTTAATATATGCTGAATAGTATATGCTAAATTAAATATGTATGACCCCGACTCCGCGCCTTGATTTCGTAACAATACAGTAAGAATAATAGAAACGAATATATAATCTTAAGCTTTATTAATGAATACATTATTCATGGTTAATAAACTCGGAAATATCAACAGTAAGTACATCATCAAGATAGCTGCATCTATACAAGTAACTAGAATGAAAATACATTTTGGAAAAGGTACATGTATACTTCTTCTAAATCATGGTATTTGGATCTCCTCTCTTTTTGAAATTTCGAAATATCAAATCATCATTGTTTTATGAAATTTTTGATGAAATAATTATCTACAGTAGTTTGACCCCTACCATTGAACCTTAGATGCACAATTTCCGCATCAACTAGACCCTTTACCATAAAAGAATGAACAACCTCTTTCAGAAGTCAGAATTTCTAATGACCAAACCCTTTAGTATCTATTTATAAAGGATCAATTGCTATCTTAAATGAAAAACATATGTCCGAAAAGATGTTAAGCACTTTCCTATTTTATTTTGATCCCCTTCAATGGAAAATTGAACTCCCTCTCCAAAATATTGTACCTATGTCATTCTTCAATACTTTATATGAAATACAGGGGGCTCAAATTTACTTGGGAGATCAAATAACAATGTTATAAATTTAACCCCTGTCCGGTTTTTGAAATGATATGTTCGACTCGTGGTCACTGAATTGCATGGTAATTTGACTGCGGCACTACTTTTCATGGGGAAAAAATTAGAATACAGTCGAAATACTTACTAACGACACCACCATTACACACACAAAATACACTCGCACAATGATACAATGCTGACTCGAGACTACAAACCAATAAAAGACTGAATGGATGCCACAAATGATGAATAAATCCAGAAAACTTATTGGTATGCAGATGAGTTTTTTTTTTTAAATTTGCCATGCTAATCCTAGGAAAAAAAAGGTTTTTGATAACTTCGAATGATGAAGGATTCGCTTTAACAAAAACATACATGACCTTCACATCAGTTGAAGTAATATATCAGTTAAACGTCAATGCGACACACATCAACCACACAATAACTCTGAATTATGAAGGCTTAAACTAAACAAAATCCCATGACAATTTCATCGGATAAGTTAATAGAACATTTTAGTAAAAGGTGATGCATCACACATCAACCACACAAATCAACCTCAAATACACAAATCTATTGGTATATGTAATGCACATACACCTTTCCCATTAATCAATCGCAATCAAAATCCCACTGTGTTGGAACAACTTTTGTTATAGCTGACAAAACAAATATTAATTAGTGTTCAATTTACACAATATAAATACACCGCTTTAATATTTATTGACATTGGGTTAAAAACAAGGTGTGATTAACATGGTTTGTGAGTTACCAAATTCCAATTACTTGCAAATAAAAGAAAAGCATGAGAAAATAAACGTCAATGAACTGCTACATATAGGCAGAATCCTGACAATTTAAACAAAAGAAAGCTCTGAACATGCAAGAGAGGCAAAAGATACAAAAGGGACATACACACTCTTGATTTTATGATAAAAGAGAAACAAAACATCCCAAAAGGACATTCAAACTCATGAACCGAAAAAAGAACTGACACATTCAAAACGGAAAACAACAACTGAGAAAATATGTGAGTCATTGCAGGTGTTTCAGAACGGAACACTGATTCTGCTTTTTTTGTGACACCCACAAAATGTTAATACAAACCCGATAATTTTGATAACCTTTTAATATTGATCGCATCGTTATTCCTTCAAATACATTGGGCATGAACAGACGTAGGGACATATAAAATAATGCAACCACTTTATGAGGCATGACATGAAAAGCCTTAACTAATAAAACTCTGTTTTGATTGACCTATTTTGATTATTTGTAAGAGCTGCTATCATATAACTTAATATTATATGATCTTTTTGGTGTTCAACTCATTATGAATATCACATGATAATCAAAATGTACAAGTTACTGAATACCACTTAATCATCATAATGTAAAAGTCATTGTGAATATCACATGATCATTATTATGTACAAAATTACCCACATATCACATGATCATTATACAGTACAAAGTAACTGTTACACGATCATTTAAACTGTTAAGACTTTCTTTGTTCTGTTTTTATTTCCTAGTCTGAAAAGAGAGAAAGGGTTTAATACAATTTTCCTAAATAGATAATAGAACCTTTTTTGTATTTGATTTGATTAATTGTAATGGGATATTGAACATATTATTAAAAATGTGCGTACAAGTTCTCAGAAAATTGTGAATCTCGTAACATAACTGGATTATACATGATCACTGTCTTTGGTCTATCTCACCAATGTCATATATTCATGACTACATGCTACAATCTCATTAAATAACACTAATGAAGAGTGATATAAGCATTCTCAAATATATAATGTAGATGAGGTATAAGTGAACAGAAAACAAAGAATATAAACCATTCAGTTGACTAATTTGAAGCTTTATGACAAAGAAGGCGATGCTTAAAGTTAAATCAAAGTATATTTGTTAGTACAAAATTATACTGTTTTTTTTTAATTTTTGAAAAAAATGTTAAAAGAAGGTACGTGCCAAATTACTGATAACTTGTACAAATCACCTGTACAAATTATAAATTGTACTCAACTTATACATCGGGAGTCTAATTCACAACTGTACAAGGCGAAGTTCTGTAGAAAGAGATTCAACTGTTGCTTCCTAACACATAACTGTTATATCTTAATTCATGTATGTATAACGATATTTCTTATGTTGCTCGTGTGTTTTTTTCTATTCCAAACTGTAAATACAGAGATGTGCCTAAATGGTGATACCCTTTTATATATCTTAACAAATGTTTTCGATAATACCACAAACAGACAAAGTGCTGCTTCAGTTTTGTTCGTCACAGATGAGACAAAATTGTATTAGCATATTAAATTATGCGCCTGTTATCGTTCTCTGTTCTATTAGAAATATAATGTACTAGTATAACACTTTAAAACTATGACACCTTATGCAGAATAACATGCACAGTACAACATTGACTCTGTTTGCATCAATATAAGATAAATCGATATTTTCATATGACTCGAATTTAATATAATGACATAACCTAAAATAAATATGTTATTCCTTTATAAGACCCTAGGCACATCTGTCGAATATAAGGGGGTGTAACTGTCTTCGACTAATTGATAATAGCGTATTGACAGTTGAGTTATTACACAGTTATTTTGTCCAGGAACCACTCTTTTTTTATTACACCTCGAAAGTGAACTAATGGCCTGGTACGGTCACCTGATTAGGTACAGAATGAGTTATTGCACATAAAGTGTAATCTAGGAACCTCTCATTTTGTTAATTAACACTTCGAAATCGACTCATGGCCTGGTAAGGGCCCCTGAATTACTACATTATGATTCATTACTTTATCCAAGAACCACTCAAATTGTTTTATCTACACATTAGAAGTCGACTCATGGTCTGGAACCGGCCCCTTACTTGGGGCAGAATGAGTTATTACACATGGTAATTTAGGTGTCAGACCACCAATTCACCCACTTAAATTTAGAACATATGTGAAAGAAGCCATTCCTTGTCACAAAATAGTGGTTTTGATGTCATTGTTTACTTAAACTAACAAACAAATTTGCAGAAATGAACCTTTTAATGAAAGAAATAAATGTAAACCATTTTGAGCCCAAATTTAATTGTTTTTAAAAGAAATTTGAGTATAGAATTAATGTAATCTATTGTATACTTATTTACGATTTCCAGAAAACCACAGGTTATGTTTAGTAGCTTTTGGCTTCCTAACGGTGGTGTTTCATTGCAAGACTTTGCACATAGTTTGAAAATTGGCCTCTAGCCTTTGTTAGTCTTGTATTATTTTTAATTTTAGTTTCTTGTGTACAATTTGGAGTTTAGTATGGCGTTCATTATCACTGAACTAGTATATATATATGTTTAGGGGCAAGCTGAAGGACGCCTCCGGGTGCGGGAATTTCTCGCTGCATTGAAGACCTGTTGGTGGCCTTCTGCTGTTGTCTGTTCTGTGGTCGGGTTGTTGTCTCTTTGACACATTCCCCGTTTCCATTCTCAATTTTATATATAAAGGTGATACATGTACAATGCAGAACATAACTGGTTTCTTTTAATTTAAACAGAGGCGTCAAATACCAAAGGGACATTCAAACTCATAAGTCGAACAACGACATGGCTTAAAAAGAAAAAGACAAACAGACAAACAGTAGTGCACAAAACTCAACATAGAAAACTAAAGACTGAGCAACACAAACCCCACCAAAAACTTTGGGTGATCTCAAGGGCGGCGGAAGGGTAGACATATCCTGCTCCTTTTGCGCATGTTAGTTCAAACCGAATAAGTTATTACACATGTTACGTTATCCAGGAACCACTCATTGCTTGTAAACAATTTGAAAGTCAGCTGTAATGTACTGAATCAACACCAACCGTTCCAACAACCGTTGATAAACCAAATCATTCATTATAAAATAAGGAGATTTAGTATGATTACCAATGAGACAACTATCAACCGAAGTTCAAATGAAGTGGTAGAAAGCAGTTATAGGTATCCTACGGCCATCACCAATAAGAACAATACACATAGTATATTCTGCTATAAAAAGCCCCGACATGATAAATGTGATACAGTTCAAATGAGAGAACTAACTGCTTAGTTATATCAAAACACTTCGAAAAACAAATATGACAGATGTGAACCAACGACAACCACTGAAACACAGGCTACCGACTGGAGACAGCCGCATTCTTTAACTTGTATCAAAAAGGGTTTGGTTATATAAATGATAATCATATGTAGCACTTACTACATACACCAGGATTGAGAGTAAGACCATCAATAGAAATGTCACTCATAAATGACGGACCTCTGGTCGCTTCTATGGTGATCTGAAAAAAAAAAACAATATTGCTTTACACATGTTGCAAAGATACAACTTCATTCTATAATTTTGACACAATAATCTTTCTTTCAATTGTCTTTTTTTTTCTCACTTTCATGTATTAACTAAACAAGTCCTAGGCAAATTGTCTTTTTAATCATTATGATACTTCTCTAATAAGAATAATTCGACCCTGTGGTATGTATATATAATAACATGTACTATTGTTTTATTATACTGACTACATCATGTGAAATATCTAACAGAACCATAAGAACAATATTGTGTAGTCATTAACAAGAACAAAAGTACCTGTTTGTCTGTTATCAGTTATTCTGTAATCTATTTCATGATTACTGACACATTAAAATCATCAAATATATACAACCTTAATTGATCAGTTGTAAATGAGGTCTGTATAGGGTTTTATATACATATTTATTTCCTTTGAGTTCAGTATGTTTGTTATTTAACTTTTTTCTAATCGGTATGTCTTTAATCATCCTTACACGAGTTTTTGTTTTGTCTTTATATATCAACTGCGAATTTAGCAAAAATAAATCACACGAAAAATGTTCTCACAAGTAATCACATTTGTTAACTGGGAGATGATTGACACGACATGAACTTATTATATCTAATTTATTTCCATTTGTCACTGAAATAAATAGATCCTTGTGCACAATTTATAAAAATGAAAGCCTACATGTAATATATTCAGTAATACAGCGGATCGGGTGCTTCTTGAAAATACAGAATATTGGAAATGTTCAAATGAAATGGGCACTATTTAAGAAATGACTGTAATATTTTTTTGTCAAATAACTTGCTAAGCAGGTTGTTAAAAAGTGTGCACCACATTTGTTAGGTTATTTCGAATATACAGAAAAAAAACAGTGCTTCTTTATAATTTTACTCTAAATTCCATTTTCTCGGAGTAAATATTGAAAAACAGTTGATGACGTCACGAATACATGAAAAAAATTATGTCTATGAGCTCATGACAAAAAACTTTCAGTCAATCAGAAGACGTGTGACATCCAGATTTAAATTATTTACTGATAAAATGAAAGGATACTTACAACAGGATTGCTAAATTGTGGTATGTCTACAGTAGCAGTTTTCCACTGGGTATCATCGAGTTGCACTCCAATCTTCTCCCAGATACTCGTCAAAGAAGATGATTTGTCCCCAGCATATACTTTTAATGATCCCGGATCCCCCATCATATGATACTGGAATGACAGACAGTAACTAGTTGCTGAAATGATAAAACGGATTTAAACTGTAAAGAGATCAAGAATTTCATCGTAACTATGCAATATAAACATAGAATTATTCAAAAAGAAATGCACAAAGATGTTCTGTAATTTATTGTACTTTCCTTTTTTTTACCAAATTCAGTAACTGTGTAATGATTACTGTTTCAATAAGTTCTACCCTTGTTGTAATCACTATTCCTCGTATACTTGGTCCCATTTCACTGGAGATGACTAGTAAAATACAGTATCGACAAACAACACATTGAAATGTCATGAAAGATTTTCCCAAAATTTTATTCAGAAAATCAACTGGGTATTTTTTTTTTATTCAATGAAAAATATGTAAAAACACTTTTACCCATTATCTTTGAAATTTATCAATCTCAACAGTTCAATGTCTAAATTAAAATCGTTGGTCTGTTACTAGTCTTGCAGGTGTGATAAACATATTTGTTATGACAAAACATGACAGTAATGTTTGAAATAACCAGTATTACAAAGAAACAAATCACATTCAGTGTATTCAACAAAAAAGGTCTTCTTTAGGTGTTATAACGCCAAATCAAGTACGTCACATCCGGTTGCATACGAAAAATGGTTGAAAACATATTCCCTTGAATTTGACAGTTGTAGGAAATTAATCATGTTAATCCTACATTTCATTGCAGTAAAAAAAAATCTAAGTCAAAAAGTTAACATATAATCTTTAATTTGGTGTTTCTTTAGAATATTTTGAAAACTTAAGGTTACATGGTTACTAAAGCTTGTAAACAGGAAACAAAAGGGATGCAAATTGGATTGGTTAGCTTCCAGTGATGTCTGTTTTCGTATATGTAATAAAATGTCATGTGAAATATTGTCTATAGTACTGGCGAATATAAAACTTTACTCATGTCAATTATCTTTTTATTTCGAAACGAAGATAAATTCTGCACAATTTTATGAAAAGTGCAAATTAAACACATACCTATAGGAGAAAAACCATGGTGGTATTACAGCTGACAGGTTGGTGCTGAAGACTTTAATAGGGCTAATTACAGGGTCTCTATCATGCACAAGGCTTTTAAAACATTCTTTCAATATATTTAACAATGGTCTACTCGTAAAGAAGTAGCGTTTGTCGGGAGTATATATTGATCCAATTCACTCTTATATAATATTATACAATGGACTACCTTCTAAGTAAGAATCCATAGTCGTGTGAACAGTTTATTCCGATTAACACCTAGTGCGGATGCCTGTGTGTATATTTAATAAGAGGCTACACTTGTACTGTCACAATGTTTCAGTTAGTTTCTCAGTAGTGAATTAAATTGTATGCTTAAATCTCCAGTGCTGACAACGCAGTGTATATAAACTAAGAGTCCACATTATCAGTAAGCCAGCTGAAACAAACTCTACGTAGTGATTTTCTTTGAGTACGCCAATGTCCTACATCATATCTGTTCATTTTATGATATTTAACGTTAAATGAACAAATCTACCGGATGAGCTAAACGAAGTCTCCTGCTACCATCGTTTTTATAACAACATCATTTTCAAATCGGTATCTCCAGTTGCGAATTAAGCTATATCATGATTTACCCTCCGCCCTAGTAACAGTTGTAAACGAGGTTTAACGTACATGGCCATTTAGATCTTAGGTCTAAACGGAAAGTTATTGAGCAATGTTAAGTCTGTCAATAAATTTTCAGATTTGTTCACATCGATAAATTCAGAACTGTTAAGAAAATTCCCTTGCAGTCAATTTTGAGACAATTTTGGTTGAAATATGTAAGTATGTTGTGGATATGTTTAGTTTAAATAAAAGTCTGAACAACGACTTAAGAGATCTTATTTGATTGATTGATTGTTGGTTGCTTAATGTCCAGTTCAGGACGAGAACAAATTAACAATAAACACAATAGGTAGGTCTTGTGATGCAGGCCGTCCGGGATGAAGTTCGGAAAAATTTTGCATTGCAACAGGTAACATACGGACCCCGCAAAGAGTATTTGCAATGATTCCTAACGTGCAGAGAGCATGGCATTATCTCTACACGAGTCATCAAATTTATCGTCCCCATTCTGACCGGACGTGGCTACGTATACGCACAGCCAAACAGACGCCCACTTTGGATTTTACTGTCGTCTTGAAAAAGACCTGTGCAGACCATATTTTTTCCACAGTCAAGCTTGGGTGTATCTTATTTGACTGTGAACAAATAGTTGGAAAAAAGGGGCGAAAGATACCAGAGGGACATTCAAACTCATATATTGAAAATAAACTGACAACGCCATGGCTTAAAAAGAAAAAGACAAATTGACAAATAAAAGTAAACAAGACACAACATAGAAAAATAAAGACTACGAAACACGAACCCCACCAAGAACTTGGGTCGATCTCAGGTGCTCTGGAAGGGTAAGCAGATCCTGTTCTACATGTGGCACCCGTCGTGTTGCTCATGTTATTACAAACCCGATAAATAGTCTTATTCGGTAGGTAACATTCGTGAAAAAGGAACGGGAGTGTAGTTACGACATAAGGAACATATCCTATATCATATGTCAAACGGATATTCCATAACGGTCAACCAACTTGTGATGGCGTCCGTAAAATTTACGAAGGGATGATTTCTACTTCACCATTTGGAACTCTTGGTTTAAAAGCTTCCTTGTGAGCAGCAAAAAATCGAATTTTCGTAGTTACATAGTTTATAAGTCTGAATGTTGACTGAAGGTTAATAAGTATGAAAGTTGACTGAAAGGCTGAAAATGACTAAACAATTTATTGTTCAGTCTTTTAACAGCTGTATTTAAATAATATAACTTCAATTGCGACGAATTCAATGATACCTTTGAAATTCTTAAACTGTATATTTATGAATTACAAAATTATTAAGAAACTAGAGTTCCAACTCCTTCTTGCACAGATGACCTTTTATTTATTTTTAGGACACCTATGTCCATGTAACTCTTTATGCGTTTCGGTTCATTTAAATTTGTAGTCAAATATTTGATTTTAAATATTTTTAAAAGGATAAATACTGTATATTCATTAATATTCGTTGGATACTAATTTTCATGGATTTCGTGGGTACTCGAAAACCACGAATTTAAATGTTCAATGAATAACATTTTTTTCTAAAGGAATGTTTGCAATCATTGCAAAAGCCACGAAAATATAAGTCTTCATCAATCCACGAAAGTTGATAACCTCGAAAATAAATGAATCCACAGTATAGAAAACCGCTTCGGACTCATAGTTCATAAAGTGCTATTTTCAATTTTCAACAACAGCCTACCCGTTAAGCTAGTTGATTCTGTTGTAAGTACAGCCTTAGCCCCCGGTACAGGTCCTGTCGCCTCTATGTACAGGTAGTAACTTCCTTCAGCTGCATTTGGGGGCCCAGTATCTGAAGAAAGGGTACTACCCTAAAAAATCACTAGTGTAATTTACATAATCTAAGTTTGTGTAAACTAAAGTTTGTACATCATCAACAGAAAACATTTTAAGGCTCTTACTTACTTTCAAATTGAGAAAATCAATTCAGTGACATATATATAATGTATAAAATAAGACATATATAGTTCAATATAGATGGATTTTATGGTTTGGTAGCTGCATGTTATAATATGTTATGTTTTGTCTCAAGTATTGGCAAAATTGAAATGATACAACACAAAGTGTGCTAATGAAACAAAAAAAGTCAAATAGATCACTTGTATTCATTTAATGAAACGCCTTACTGATTAGTTCTTCTATTCATAAGTATAAAAGCAAGAGTTTATTTTTTTTTTTCATTCTTATATTTATGTTAAGGAGCATGCAACATTAGTATCAAGATACTTAACCTGTTTATTGAAATATATAAAGGCAATAGTAGTATACCGCTGTTCATCAATTATTAATCGATTAAGCGAAAACAAATCCTGGTTAAAAACTTAAACCGAGGGAAACACTTCAATTATAAGAGGAAAACAACGGAAATGCAACAAAAACAAACGCCAACATATATAAAACAGACAGATTGATAACAACTGCTAGATTCCTGACTTGGTACAGGATATTTTATAAAACGAATGGTGAGTTGAACCTGGTTTTATGGCTAGCGAAACCTGACGCCTATATTTCAATGTTAAAAATACCACAAAATGACAACATTACGTGACAGGAATATAGTTCAAAAAAACACAAGAACACTCAGGACAGAGAAATATATAAACATTATTGTCTTTTACAACATGTAAAACACAGAATAACAACGGACACCTCCCATGCATTTACAACAGTGCACCAGGACACCACAAACGATGTCTAAACTGCGTGTCACACAAATGTTTCAACTTTTCAAAAAGTGACGTATTTTTGTGACGTTTATATTATTACAGGTAAATTAAAAAAAAATTAAATAGATTTGTTTATTGTAGAAGCATATAACATTAGAATTGAGTTTGTTATGGTGTTATTTTATGTATTTTCTAACCATGACAGAATATTAAAATAAAGTTGTGTTTGTAATGGTGATTTTATTTGTATTTTCTTACCATGTCGGTTTTACTTATAAATCAAAACAGTGTTTGTCTTTTGGTTTAAGTACTGACCAAACATATTTGATAATAAAGGATTAGTAATAAACAAAAACTGGCCTAGGTTTTACAAAAACCTTTTACGACAGACCATCAGTCATTAATCCTTAACAAATTATAAAATTTTAAACATAATGAGTCGTAAGTCGTACGAATTGACGTGAAACTAAGACCAAGTTTGTTTACTTACAGAAATACGTGTCCAATCAAAATCATCAAGAGATGAATCCTCGAACATACATCGTGCATCAGTCTCAAATCCACAATTGTAGCATGTTAGGTCTGAGCACTCTGTTAAAACATAAAACAGATTTGTTTTAAAAGGCTAGAAATTATGAATTAAGTTAGAGTCAACAGTAGTTTAACTATGTTCCAATAAACAGACCGTGGTTTAACCATGTTAACGATGTTCAAATACGGCGACAGTAATTTACCGATATTCCAATCTCGTTAATCTATTTAAACGAGAATCAAGTTAGAAAAACATTTTTTTGGGTTAACGAATGAACTTCAAAGAAGAAAGATCGGATGCGCCGACACGGTAAAAGTCTCCTGTGAATTTAGACACAGACAGGCATATCGATCAACAAATCCGTAATGTTGACAGTTAAACATTTTATTTTAGATTTTTCCCGTTTTTCCTCACAACACCCATGCTAATAAAGTCTGATTAGTGTGAGCTCGCAACGATCGTAATATTTCAATTGAGATTTGTATGAGGTACATTTTGTATTCGATAGGGCAGAGAGTATGCTTGTTTTAAAAAATTGGGAGTTAACTATTTCAAGGTTTAAACCATCAGTTGTGTCATAGATTCGTGGTTTGAGTCGTCGATCTATGTCAATACCGAGAAACAGATCAAGATATGTACCAGACCTTGTAGTTTTGCTGGAATCCTTATTCAAAAGTTCACCTGGATACATAAAATAACGGTTTCACTGAAGAGTGGTGAGGAAATAAAATGAGTGACAGGACATCATCAGCGTACATATCTTAAAATGACATTAAAGAATGTTGCTCTGCTTGAAATCTGCTTTTATATGCGACCAACAAAGGGTATTCAGAAGGGTACACAATGTGTACCCGTTGGAATAAGCACTGTCTGTTAAACTTTAAATCCACCAATCTCAACAAATGTGTTGTCAACTAAAAAGTTAAACAACAAAAATACCGAACTGCGAGGAAAATTCAAAACGGAAAGTCCGTTATCAAATGGCAAAATTAAAAGCTCAAACACATCAAACGAATGGACAACAACTGACATATATGCATCATGATGATCCCATCGTCGGTGTACTTGGTTTGGCATCACTGTTGTTCAATGGAAAGCTTTGATTCCTTTAGACGGCGTTGCAAATTATGTTTTCGAAAACAGGTAGATAATTATATGAGTTCGAATGAGAGGCAAACTTGGTTGTGTCTGAGTGTTTCCGAAGGTTATTTGTCATCGTCAAGAGATGTGCAAATGCATTTCTCTTATAGTTGTGGCTTGTACAAAGTGATACAAAAATCTACGTTAATTTGTTTGGCTTATCCATTATCACAAGACGATTTTACGGCATTTCAATTGGCTATTCGTTAGGTCATTAATGACTTGCAAAGGTTAAGACGATGCACATGTCGTCCATTGCAACGGGCATATGTGATTTCTTCAATAATATACAAAACACTTACACATTTCACCTGACAAACTTCTTTTTGTCAAATTCTATTACATTAAAGTTTGACACCGAAAAAGACACATGACATGATACAGGAATGTGCAAAAGACTAGATCAACATTTCACGGAGTTTTTAATTTACACATTGAGAGTGTAGACCTTAAGAGAAATAAGTTTAACAACTTGTGAAAATTGGATATCAGTTTATATCAACTCTCGTTATTTTATTCAAATATAAATAATAAACTCGCCGAAGGCTTTTTTTATCATTTTATTGAAATTAAATAACTCGAGTTGATATCAAGCGGTATCCTATTCTCACTCATTATGAAACCTATAAATAGAATTGCCTGCTAAAAATGATTGTCTAACAGTTTCAAAGTCAAAGGGTCATTAATCTGAGGTAGAACCTATCAATATCTATGGAATTAAGATCTGGCAGTACATGTATTACCAGAAATCAAGGACTTACCATTATTGACTTCTCTGAAATCTAATGTTACGAATGTTGGAAATGTAGTCGACCCCGTTGTCGATAGAGGAACAGCGCTCATATCTTTTCTGCCATGTCTTTAATGGCAGCTATTTAAGAATGTTTTGAAGTGGAATTTAAATCTTAGTCACATAATTGTCCTATCTCTTTATTTGGTTTGAAAAAAAAAAAAAAAAAACATGATAAACTGTGGTACACTTTGCTAGATATAATTTAGAAAAATAGATATACATATTAAAAATTGACATCAAATGTATGTCTAATTACAAATATACGTGAGCATTTCTTTTCCTGTGCATTTGTTCCATTTTTGCTGGATGTTATGTTTTAAAAAAAAACATAATATCACTTAAACAGTATGATCTGAAGATAAAGTAACAGTAAATGAGCTATGTCACAGATTTTCGTAAAATCTTGCACACTGCTTTGACTGAAAATCGAAAAAATAATGCATTTATCTCATTTATTTTCAGAAATATTTTGGATTGAACAATTCAAAGTAGGGGAATAATTGTATAAAAAGCACATAAAATTGCCGAAAAACGTTCGAAAACAAAAAAAAGCTATATGTTGTTGGAAAAAAAAATTACGTCAAAGTATGCAAAGAAATGACTACAGATATTTCGCAAGTTTGTTCATGTGCCAGCGAAAAATTAACTTTTGGACGACTTTTTGATTTTCCAGAGAGATGGGAGGGGATGGCTGGCTTTTTTTCTTTGTAGATGTTACATTAATTTTCACCTCTTTACCGCGCGAAAATGTATAATTAATTGTTTAAACGACTGTTTACTGCATTTTTCTAATTTTCAAAGATTTGCAGGTAACAAATATGTACATTACAACTCATGATCATTAATAGGGATGAATAAACTGTATTTATTATTGGGTTAATGTTTGTTTTCTAAGGAAACATTTAATCATTCCAGTCATAGTAGATCTTTCACATTTTCGTAATATATAACAACTGTTAAGAATGTGTTACAAAGAATTGAAAAGACGTCTTTTGAACCTTTTGAAATGTCGTTGTGAAAAAAAATGAAAAATGAAAAACACACCATTTTCGATTTTTATCGTGAAATTGAAAAATTTACAAATTAAAAGACGACTTTACGGAGGATTTTTATTATTATTTTATAGTTGGAAATTGAAATAAGTAATTTAAGTATTATCAAAGCAGTTCAAATTTCTTCTTCTAAAACAATGATAAAATATTTTCAAATGCAGAGAAATTTAACTTGTTTACATCCAGTGAAGAATAATGAAAATGCGCCTTCCATGTGCGGTGTTTATTTTTGCATTGTATTTGGACAAACACAAATGTTATGCTCCATAAATTACACTTATGTTGTGTCTTGTGTACTATCATTGTCTGTTTGTCTTTTTCTTTTTAGCCATGGCGTTGTCAGTTTGTTTTCGATCTATGAGACAGTTTGAATGTCCCTCTGATATCTTTCGACCCTGTTTTATGTTGTTTTCATTTATTATAACAATGTTAAGAAATAAAAACAAACAAAGGTAAATATAACTTCTTCTAACTCGATATCAAATCTTCACGTTTATACACATGATAAAGATATAAGAACATTTAAGTACTTTTCTATTATTATTTTATTCCAAATAAACGACAAATTAAATTATTGAGCAATTCAGGTTGTCAACAATGTGCGTTGTTTGTTTTTGTAATTACTATTAGGACAAACACGAATTAAAATTTCTATAATTTACACTTATGCTGTTTTCAATTATTTTAACAATGTTAAGAAATGAATCGATATTGATTCGTTTAAGTTATATAGATATAAGAACATTTGAGTACTTTTCTATTGTCATGATTTTTATTTTATTCCAGATAAACGACCAATTAAATTACTAACAATTCTAACCTTTCCACAACCAAATGATGTTTGATAGTCGTAATTATACACGGTTTTTGTACCATATTCATTAAAAAAAGATCTAAAGAATCATCATGTTGAGTGTTCAAATGTCTCTGGATTTTACCCAGTGGATTGGGATTTTTTGTTTAACTTCTCAATATACTTTTCGTTAATCAGATATACAAATAAGCAGGAAATCATATGCTCCTCAAATTACATTAGCGGGATATCGTATATGTGCTCTTTCATGGTATTAAATGAGAAGATCAAAATAAAAAGCATGTTGTTGAATGCTTCTTGTGTCAATTATGTAATACAATAGTAATGTTGAAAGCCAATTAATGGTAGCTTAGTTGAGGGTGGTAAAGGGGGGGGGGGTGCTTGCACGGAAAAAACGTGAAATAAGACATAATTTCACGTTGAACGTGAAATAATTTCTGTCATGAACGCTGCACGAAAAATAAAGACTGTTGTGAACCTTTTGTGAGGCTGAGTCACTGTCTTTTTGTATATATAAACTCTCTGTTTTACTTGTTATTCCCGATTTAGTATACACATTTATGATGTAAATGGTTTACGGCTTTTAAAAAAGTATTTCTTGACGATCCCTGCCAAGTATTTGAATTTTATTTGAAAAATACAGAGCACGAAAAATAAGCATTTGAAAATCACGATGCACGTAAAATTAAATAAGCAGAACACGTTGAACGAGGCACCTGTCTTGCACGACTGAACGTTAAATAAAAAAGTAAAAACACGTTGAACGTGAAATAAAAAACGGCGATCACGTTGTACGAAAATAACCCTTTACCACCCTCTTAGTTTAAAGTGCGTTACATTGCGTAAAACAATAGGAACGTTTTTTATTGTAAGAGATAACAGGGGATGTTTAGTTTTTGGAATTCATGTTGCCTAGCAACAGTGCCCTAAGATTTTAATACCCTTTGTAGCACCCTTCTGCCATGAGATTCAAAACTTGAACACTGTTGTGCTATGTAAGTTAACCATCAGATACTTTAGATAACATGAAAATTAGTAAAAAAAATGCTTAAAGAAAAGTGATTCACGTAATTTTGTTAATTTCATTTTATATTTCTATGCAAAAGTTGACAAACGTCTGTGACGGACATGCATATTAACTCCTGCTACTACAAAACTCGAAGAAGTACTTTCCATTATTGGTGTGATTTATTTCTTACTTTCAATGAATAATATAAAACACGGAGATGTGGTATGATTGTCAATGAGACAACTATTTCCCAAAATTCAAATAAAATGGATGTAAGCAATTATAGGCAACCATACGATCTTTAGCAATGAGACAAACCCATACCGGATAGTCGCATATAAAAGGTATCGAAATGAAAAATTTGAAACAATTCAATTTAAAAAAAAATAGCCTAAATATTTAAAAAAAAAAAATTTACAAAAAAAAAATATGACAGACATAAACCAACGACAACCAATTAACTACATGCCCCTGAAGTATGTTTAAATATAAATTATTTAATTCATTCTTTAATACTTAAAGGCAATTATTACAAAACATGAAAGTATGAAAATTTACCTGGTTCGTATATCTGATATTTTACATTTGTTACAAGTGTCATACTGCTCTCAGGCTTTGAATAAATCAAGCAGAGTTTGTCAGCAACATTATAGCTGTAATAAGTACACATCTTAAACGTTTTGCACAAAACAGCACAATACACTGCCGAAGGTGAAGTAAGGTTTATGGCCCATGTCGGAAAATTTTTTTGATCAAATTTCAACATGTACTTCTTACTGTTTCCTCCTGCCAAAACCAACGCTACGGAAACCACAAGCCATGAAAGCGATGTAAGTAGTTTCATTGTTAACACATACACCGATTGTTTGATTTCTTTCTTTAAGAACAGTTATATTGCGTTTTGTTAGTACATACGTCTTTTATTACTGTACTATTGAAAATGGTAACAATTCAATCGTAACATTCAATAATAAAATACAATGCGCGTTTGCTCTTTAACCAGAAATCAATAAAACAATTAGTACAGCTCAATCAATTCGCATATGTTTGAATAACGGTAAACTGTGAACTTATGTAATAAGGTCATACGGTGTCAGCAAAAACTTGTTTGTTTCCTGACTCTTACTAGAATATTGTATAGGTTGGAAGGCAAAGTTTTTTTTTATTTAACGCTTAAATTAGAAAAAAATAAAGTTTAGCCGTACTTAACAAAAAATATACACAAAATATTTAAGGGCTTGCATGAAATTTAGGAATTGAAGGGATGCATGAAAAAGAACGTTATATTGTTTAAACATGGTGTAAAGCAATGGACATCATAATTTTTATTTCATTTGTTAACTCCAATTTGTGCGTTTACTAGTAAACGCGCGTTAAATATGATTACGTTTAGTCAGTACCTCACGGACGTTTACTACAGATTTTACATCTTTACAAGTACGTGCAATTAGCAAACGCGCGTTTATTCATGCCGATAAATATTTGTGAAAACTATAAATGCACTTTTTTTCTTCTTGTTTTTTTGGATTTTGTATCTTAAAATTTAAAGATAACCCATGACTTTTTTAAAATAGCGTTCTATTCGATTATAATGGAAAATGTTAATATGTCAATAACATTTAACAGTTTCATTTTCTTTATTTTCAATGGCTTATTCATGTGTTTCAATCATTTATAGATAAAGTAAAACCCCAAAAAATTTCAGAGATTATTAGAGAATTGATACTGCAAAAACTTAAGACAAGTACTATCTTTAGAAAAGATATCTGAGCATAGAGTTTAAAGCCCATGTGAGCATAGAGTTTAAAACAAACCATTATTAAAATTTATGCGATGCTTTGGTGTTTGTTTGTAACTTAGAAATGTCTCTTCCTCAACGAATAACTAAATTGTAACATCGGAATGTACTAGGAGCAAAGTCTTGAATGTTTGTACAATCTAAACTTAAAATAAGATAACTGGTAAATAAATGGGCCATCTCACAGATGTTTTAGCTGAAAAATTTAAAGCAACAATACATGTTGAAAGGCGATTAAATAGCGAAATATTTATGAAACTAACATTCTTGTACAGAACAAAAGACCTAAGAGGCTTTTATGACGGTTCATTTGTTCTCAAAACGATGTTTCAAATTTTAATGAAGTATTGATGATTAGGTAACATACTCAGTCATTGGAATCAATTAGAACTGTCATTTACACATTCATGTCTCAATATCATGCGTGCAGTAGGTAACTATTTTGATAATAAATACAGTCAAACCTGCAATAAAGGTTTAATCTTTTAAGCAAAAGATTGTGTCGTCAGGTCAATAATTCCGTTCTAGCAATACCTTTGTATTTTTAACCTTCAATCAAAAGTCACCTCTCTAATAAGGTCATATTTTTCCGGACCTGAGGCCGACCTTTATATACAGGTGCAACTATACTTAGGTTCAGGGACAACACCCTGGTACATCAGTGACAACCATATCATACATATTTTCTAAGTTTTAAAATAACATAGATTATCCTTATTTTGTTGTAAATATATGACTATAATGAAGCTGTAAGAAAAACATTACAATGATATTGCAATTTTTAACTTGAAAGGGTCATGTTACTTATTAGAGAAGTTTTTGAATTAATTACACCGCCATGTGATATTCATGAAGGGCAAAATTTTACATGTTTTAGGTTTTTGCTGATCCTGTTTTTACAGTGTTTGGAGTACATATCCTCTTTTATCATCTTTTATGAGGAAAAGGGAAATAAATACGGAAAGAATGAAGACCTTTGATAAAAACATAGCACTTTACTGCACATATTGCAGATTCCACTTCACGTAATACACAGAGGTCATAATTTTGAACCCTGCTAGCTATAGCCTGAACAGTGTATTTTAGCCAACTTCCCGCTGAAGGTCAGGCGTTCTACAAAAATACCAATTGGTCGTCATTGTAAAGCCAAGTGCTTTAAAAGTAGCTTTTAACACCAACAAACAATCAATCAATATTCACGTAATTCATCTCGTTTCGTTTATTGTTTGTAACATTGATTAGGCAGTATTTGTTTCTTTTAATTGTTATACACTTTGTCATGCGGGGGTCTTTTATAAGCGAGAGGTTTGTCGATCTATAAAAACCGTGTTCAATCCATCATTTTCTACATAAGGATAGGCCTGTACCAAGACAAGAATATGACAGTTAATTTCTATTCGTTTGATGTGTTAGAGCTTTTGATTTTGCAATTTGATAAGGAACTTTCTGTTTTGAATTTTCCTTGGATTTTGGTATTATTGTTATTTTACTTTTTACTAAACGGTATGGATTTTGTACGATATTTTATAGATGTCATTCTCGTTCCTTTTAAGGTGGTACCTAACACTACAGGGAGATAACTCTGTAAAAATCAGCTAAACGTTTTAATTACGTTGTATTGTTAAGGAAATATCAAGATTATAAAACCAGTCAAATTTTTCTGATAAAGTGGTTGGTTCAAATTATTTGAAATTTTTATATTTTTGTCAAAGGGTCAAAGTAAACATTTTGTCAAATTTTTAGGAAAATTAAACGAGCCAAATTAGTATTAGTCAATGTATTGGGTACCACCTTAAACGAAAGCTAACTAACTATTTTGCATCATGTAAAACGAGAACAAACAAAGGAAACGGACCAAAATATCCCAAAAACTAGTAGAAGTATTGCAATTGTTACTATAGAAATAAAGCAGTGTAAGGTTGAAGTAATTGCGAAATAAAGAATTACAAGAAGAAATGGATCAAAAAATTTGTGTTAAAACATAATTCTTGTTTCCGATTCTCAGGTTTGAACATCGGTTGATTGTTAGCGTTGTTGTGAAATGCATCGAACCGAACCTTTATACGAATGAGGCTATTACACCACCGTTATAGTAAATAAGCGCCTAAATCAATTATATCAAATGTAAGGTACACGTTCTTTCAGTCCTCTTTTTAATCATCTGGTGAAAATAAAAATATATAATATAATCGTTAGTATCACAATATACATGTATAATTATTTTTTTTTTCTTCTGTTTCTTAAATATTTATCGTTTTCTCTTTTGTTATTTATTCCTATATTCGATCACGGATATTTTATTCTAAATGAATAATGTGTCTATCTAATATAGCACATTCCAATTTAAATATTGAATAATTGATAAATTAATTGTATAATAATTCAGTTAATTTATTTAAGCTGATGCACCATTTTATCTTTGTAATGCAGCATGGTAAACATCTATGATTCTACCTACCGTGTAATAGCAAAATCAATGTTACATTTTAATTTGTATTTAAATTTGTATGGTTAAATGCATGGAATGAATTGACACAAATTAAATTAGTAAATCGTGAAAAACAGTCATTGCATGGATAACAATAACCACAACTGAATCACTTGGTCATAATTCTGTTTGAAAAAAATAACAGTATTTTTTAAAAATTCAATACCAATTCATAATAGAATCTCGAACTCCAATCAATTGTGAAGTTTTAGAAAATATTTTATAATGACATGTGTTCCCTCTGTTTGACTACAATCAGTGTTAAACTAATTTGTCATTAAAAGATGTTTTTGTTTTAATATTTTGATAGGCCAATTTTTTCAGTACCCGTACGTGAAATCATTCGGAAAATCTCGGTATTTTACCATACCACATAGCGGCAAAACGAAGAATTGGTACAATATTACCGATATTTTTTATTTTCAATTCTTCAATTTCGTTGTAGATTTGGCTTTCAATCAGTTTTGATAAACATTTTGCAGGAAAATATAGGAACATCCTGTCTTATTTCCATTTAGTCGAAACGCCATAATCCATAGTTATCACAGACAACAGTTTTAGATTTTGCAAAAGTTCGGCTGAACCAAGCATCAAACCAAAGCTCAGTATAGTATCAACAATAACATCAGATATTCAAACACATACAATTCAAGGATTTTAAAAATTCACATGTGCCAAATAGAAATAACACTGTAAGGATCAAGTTAATTTTTCTCCATCAAATCTGTCACAAAATTGTCTAATTCCCGCTAAATTTTGTAAATTACATTTTGCGTATGTTTCTTTTATCTTCCGATTTTGGGGCCTCGGTGACCGAGTGGTCTAAGTAGTTACTACTGTAATCACTAGCCAGTCAACACTGATGTTGTGAGTTCGAACACCGCTCGTGCGGGTGCACTCGACTCCGATCTTAATTGACTAGGATTGTCAGTTTTCCTATCGAAGGTCGGTGGTTTTCTCCGGGCACTCCGGCTTCCTCCATCAATAAAAACTGGCCGTCACGAAATAGCCCAAAAGCGGTGCTTAAAAGTGGCGTTAAAACACAAAAAATCAAATCAAAAATCAAATCTTCCGATTTTAGTTACATATCAATTGCTGCAAAACTCTAAATATACATCTTTATCTACTCTTCAAGATCAGATAAATGTACGCCGTCTTTTTTTTTTTTTTTTTTCCTTTTGAACGTTGTTTTTCGTCTTATTTATATTACGCAATATATCGTTTTCTCTCCAATCCGTAAACGTCGTTTCGAAATAAGATTGTTTTATTTTCAGTATAGTATACATTCGTTTAAAATGATATATTAATTCCTTATTATGATCCACTGCCTAAAAGATGTCCAGGAGTTCAATATAACTTAGATCCGTGCATTGCAAAACAATATCACTTCGTTTGTCTATTATGTTTTCACAAATAGATCAAAAGAGTACTGACAATCTACCATGAGTTATTAAGCTATGTTATCCATACTTTCATAGTGACTAAACAGTAATTAATAGAATAATAGAAATTCCATATTTGCTCACGACTATGTCAATTTACGTTTTCGGACAATTTGCCAACTTCACGTTCTTTTTTCAATATTCTTCAACTCACGAAATCGAAGAATAAAGACACTTGACGTTTTTAAAGATATTGCACGTTTCTCAAATTCAATCTCGGTACTAATGTCTGGAATGCGCATTACAATTTGCGTGGAATTGCGTATAAGAGAGGCAAAATATACCAAAAAGACATTCAAAATATTAAGGTAGCCTTTTATCCATATCGTACTACCAAACATAATGAGATATGAACAGAATTATCAAACTGTAGATTCGCCGACCGATACACTTACTTTACCTAAATATATTTGAATTTAATGTATCTATGAAATAATTTCGTAAATGTCAGCACTGAATCCTGCTTTTATGACTGAGCCATCAGTTGTCATAATGATTACCATGCAATGTTTGGTCGAACGAACTTCCTGTAGCACAACATTTGTATTTAAACTTTCCAAAAGTGTATCTGCGCTGACAACACCATCGTAAACCTACAACAAGTGAATTAAAAGACGTGCATTATTAAAAAGAAATAAGTTCTATGTGTTTTTATAACGACTAATATTTTAATATAGTTTTTTTGGCGTAAAATCTAATGTTTTAATATGATTTAGTTTGTGATTTGGAAGTCTTTTTTATCATGTTTATTAGTTTTCTTTTAAATGTGAATATAATTTCTATTTTTATGTTATATTTTTTATCATGCTGGTTTTTTTGGTTTTTTTTTTACCCGTCTCCCTCTTGTATTCTAATTTGGCTATTATCACCTTTCAATTACATCCGTTTGTTCCGATGATGTCTTGTAACGTGATGATTCATTGAAATATTTCGCATTTTCTATATATTACATGTTAAAATTGAGAATGGAAATGGGGAATGTGTCAAAGAGACAACAACCCGACCATAGAGCAGACAACAGCCGAAGGCCACCAATAGGTCTTCAATGCAGCGAGAAACTCCCGCAACAGGAGGCGTCCTTCAGCTGGCCCCTTGACAAATATGTATACTAGGTCAGTGATAATGGACGTCATACTAAACTCAAATGTTGTTTTCATTTTTTAAGAACATCGCTTGTGATGTTATTTATTTTTTTTTGTGCCACTTTTGTTTGGTTTTTTCAGCAATTGTTTTGTTTTAAGGAAACCTTACATTCGAAATGATTGACTGTTTGCTGATAAAAGTTTAGGGATTTGGATAATATCAAATTTTCCTTCAACTATGCAGGGCTTTTAAATAATGCAACATGTCAAAATTGAATAATAACTAAATACATTCCACTAAATACTCAAATTAGGAAATTATATTCAAGAGGGATTCGTCATAATAGTAGACGCATGTGTAATTTTATTGAAGTCTTGATAGCAACTCAGCTACTCATAATTTATAAAAATTGGTGACCGATTTTGGCGGTCCCCAAAGTTTGCCACTCTTGTTAAACACGTTATGACTGAATACAATATCATAAGGATTCAACGCCGTCAAAAAAAAAAACACAGTTGTTTTCCATTCATTTGATGTGTTTGAGCTTTTGATTTTGTTTTTAAATAACTGACTTTCCATTTTGAATTTTCCTTGGAGTTAAGTATGTTTGTTATTTTACTTTTTTCCCTATCGCTTAAGTCGACGCTAAGGGTCGTCTTGACCTTGTTGTAGAGTATGAATGATTGGTTCAACTGTCAAGATGAAGAACAGGAATAAAAGCCCTGTTCATTGATAATTTTCTATGTTTTCTATGTATTGTGTGCGATTTTGTCCCATGTACATTTACTCCATATCCCTTCATTTTCAATAAATTCAAAAGATGTGGTATGACAATCGACAAGGATGTTAATATAAGAAACAGTAATTCTACCAATATTAATATAAATGAAATAACCCAATACGGCCTTCAACAATAAGCCATTATCGGTTTTGGCTGTAACATTAATGCTATTTGGCTAATACATTTGACCTCATTTTTCGGACTGGCTGAACTTTAATGTGTTGTGCGAATTAGAGTCGGTATTATCAGCTCACGATTCTACCGATTGCTCTTTCTGAACTAGGTCACTATCTCTGATGCACCTGAAAAAGTATGAACAAAAATACCAAACTCTGAGGTAAATTCAAAAGAGGGAGGGGGAAATAAACCTGACAAAATCAAACGCTTGACTATATCAAATGAAAGTAGTCAATGAAAAATGACTGCCATATTTCTGACTTGGTACAGGTTTTTGTTAAGCAAATGGTGGGTTAAACCTGTTTTTATAGCTAGCTAAACCTCCCACTTCTATGTCAAAATGAAGAAGACAATAATGTGAAAACATGTTAAAAATTTACTAGGATGAATCATGTGTGTTGCTTTGACGATAAAACGACTGCAAAATTAAGAAGTGAAAACAATGAAATTATAATATGTTTGCAAAACAATGATTTTCCAGTGAACTTCATTGTATGAACTTAGGAATTTAAACTACTGGTTTCCATATCATAAACGCCTTCTTTGGTTTGCTAAATAACGAACGATTCAATAATGTATGGTATCCTATAAGAGAGGCGAAAGATACCAAAGGGATATTTGAATTCATTAGTCGAAAAGTATCAATGCAATAATGTATGGTATCCTAAAAGAGAAGCGAAATATACCAAAGGGATATTTCAATTCATAAGTCGAAAACTATCAATGCAATGTCAAAAACAAAAAGCAACGAAAAGACATACAACAGTACACAGAACAGAACAAAGAAAACTAAAAACTAGAAACACAGCCTTGGTTGATTTCATGTGCTCCGTAAGGGTAAGCAAATCTAGATCCAATTGTGGCACCCGTCATGTTTGTCATACAATTTAAAACCCGGTGATAAGTCTATTTTGGTAGTTTACATTCGAGAAAAATATAATTGTGGTTATCTGTGAAACAGATATTCCATTACGGCCAACCAACTCGTGATGGCGTCTGTATGACTTCACCCTTTGGAACTCTAGGTTCCATAGCTCTTTTGTAAGCAGCAACCCTCTTTCAAGGAAATCATGATCGGAAATGCAACCTCTGGAAAATCGTATCAATTGGGAGATATACCACATATGCAGGTGCTGCTGGAATGTTGCTACATACCCATAGAACGTTCACAATTTGAAAGCTGAAATCTTCTCTGTTTTCGTGAAGGTTTGTTTTCAACTGACACTCACTGTTAATTTGTTGATGAAAGTCAAGATATGAGGCAGAACCACATAATTATATTCTAAAATGTCTCAACTTCGAAACGTGCCAAGTTGACGATATGAACAAAGGAAATGAAAACACAAAGAGGTACCATTATCAACTACCTGAAATGAATTGCGTAGATTAACCCAACTTTTCATCATTTGATCTATTGATTACCAAAATAGACTAAACAGTAGAGGTTAAAATTTACAAAGACAAATATAAAAAGAACACTGTAATACGTAATTAAGATGATAGATAACGTCATTACATAGAATCTATACTTCAAGATTTTCATGCATTATTTGTGAAATTGAAACGGAATAGTAATCAATAAAGTCTTTGTATCTTCCGATGAATTTTTTTTTTAAGACGAGACGTACTTTGACATAACTCTAGTTCATCAACTTTCTGCTCAGACTCTGGTGACGTTTTGTAAAGTCTGAGTAGCAACTGCAAGCTCTTGAATGTCGAATGAGTTTGGAAATGTATATTCCATAGGCAGGTGAAGTTATATTGCTGCTAAGGTGGGGGAAATTTATAATTTCAAAATTAAAATCGTCTCGTTTTCCATAGATTATGTTACTGATATGACCATTTATGTCAAATTCGAGATTTAAGTCTAAAAATGAGGCGGAAGATGCCGTGTCTGCTGTTTCATGTATTTCTAGTTCTGGAGGTTAATAATTACCTTTACATAATCACAGCAACGTTCTAAATCAAAATATGTGAACCGTACGGCGACAATGTTACCAATTCCAACTTCAAACTTCCAAGTCTCATTCATTTGGTTATGATACGAAACTGGAAATCCCGGTGACGATATGTTCTCTCGAAATATTTCTACAATTGAATTTCACAAATTAAAAAGTGTATTGTTTCAACTGACCATACAAACTTGAAAAAAATGTTGCCTGTGAGGGTCAGTATTCTGAGGAAATTACTTGAGGTTCATCGAGACAACTTTTTATGTTTTGTCGTTTGATGGAAAAATCGCAATATTGTTCATGATGAGGGATAAGCTGAATAAAATTAACGCATTTCTCGTATTTTTTTGACATATCACACTACCATGATACGAGATTTGAGTTTTTATCCAAAATTTGGAACTGGCGAGAACATTTCTTTGTCTACTGCTTCATATCTGATGACAAATGCCACTGTCTGAAATAAAGGTTCAAAACTTTAAACTGAAACTACAGTGATACAATTTAAAAAAAAATCTCTTCTCATTTTCAAATTTGCCTAAACAAATTTGGAATTTTCTCAAACCAAATGAGGATTCAGAAAAAAAAGACACGATATTTTTGGTTTTGGCATCACATTTGCTGACTTAAGGGTTATGGAAAAAGTAGGTTTGACGAAACAATTTCAGTTGATCCAATCTTTTTGTTTAAAACAATGCGATTTACATTAACAAAAATGATTTAAAATGATACCAAATGAACATACAAATGATCATGTTTGCAACTCAGACTAAGAGAAAACTGAAAAGAATCGTATTTTTGGAGTTTTAATATATTATGTCATCTAGGCAAATGATCACAACGTTACGTAACTCTGAAACCAGGGCTTGTATCTGGCCATGTCATCCGAGAAAATTATTGATAATCAAAGCAGACTCAAATTAAAGATAATTATTTACCTACCGTTCAATAAACCGTACTGTAAGCAGACATGACCATTTGACTGTAAAGGCCTACACTTTGTTTTCTCTGGGCAGGGTTTACTTGGCCAACAACTATCAGCCTCCTGAAATACATTGTACTGGATAATTATATATTTAGATACAGACAAATTAGTTATATACAGTTGACAAAATAGAAATATATTTTTTTTAATTTCTCAATAATTTTAAAATCCTGGTCTCGAGAATACCTGCTGATGTTTATTCCAGAATAAAATTCGCCCTAACAGAATGGGTATCTAACGTATCTGTTGCGAACTACATGTAATCAGTGTGAAATTATTCTATCTTGTTTATGGTTCTTTAAGTAGTAATGTAAATATAAACAAAGTTTCAGCAATTTCGATAAACTGGTGTTTTCTGTTGTTCAATCTCACGAATACATTAAGAAGGGATAATCCAAAGTTAAAAAAAACAAACACAATTTGAGGAAATCACATGAGCTCCAAAATGAGCAAAACCGGTTGCGTCAACAGGGTAAACTTCGCCCGCTATTCATGTATAAGCCGTCATTTCGAATCCATGCTAGGGGAAAATAAAAACATCTTTTGGATCTCATGAAGAATTTCGTGTTTTAAAATCTATTTATATATAAATCAACAAAAATCTCTTTTGAAAAAAAAACTACAAACGATGTACGCTTACCATTGTCCAGTATGTAATGTTTGAGTAACTAAACCCTGACCTGCTGATCAACTGACTTTCTGAGTTCGAAACAGACAACAGCTCGCAGTTGAGAAAATCCTTGTGAAAGTTTATACCGTTGCAATTCTTTATCCGTAAACATTCTCGAATGCACATTTTGGGACCAATATTGTCGCGATTGAAGAGAATGACAGAGTTCATTTTCTTGTTTTGTTGGAAATGTCCACCGTTTACAGTATCTTGGAAGCAAATCCTAAATTTAACACACAAAATATAGATAAAAATTATTCTCATTTTTGCTGAAAACGAAATGCAGTTCTGTTTCATGTATTCTAAATCGTTTTAATCATCAATGTCGGAGTTATTAAATATTAATTGAATTCGATGAAATTTAATATATCAAAAACGAGAATATTGATTCTTTGTTTACACTATAATATTTAGTTTTTGAAGGAATGGATATCAATTATATGCTGTCAACTATAATAACTAATGAAAATTTATATATTGACATTTAAGCAATATAACAATAAGGAGATGTGGTGTGATTGCCAATGAGATCACTATCAACCAGACACCAAATTAGCAATCATTGGTTCTCGCAAGCCGGTGATGTTTTTTCCTACTCAATCAGCAAATATAGATTTTCCACTTTAATATGAGATTCAAGTACTTCCACCTTATTTACATCTGCATGTTTAATTTAGTGTTGTAATAAAACATGTTGGATATAATACGAATAGATAGGGAAGTGCAAGTATATTCATTTGCGGGTTTCTAATATTTTATCCTCTCGTCCATTTCCAATTTTTTTTTTTATAAATTTGTTCCTATTCCGTTATATATTATGACATCTAGAGAAGACATAACTGTATATGAGTGTCTTGTTTTCTTCTGAATCAATTGGTTTTGATGTTCATACACTTTTTTATGCATTTTTATTCCAAAACTTTAGTTCACGAGTTAAAAACTTATTAAGGTTATTTCGTATATATTTGTCTTCACATGTATCAATATGGATATTCCGAGATCATCTATTTCTCGAGGTCAAATCTGGTTTATCCGGATCAAAATTTAACGTTTCTATTACCATTATGTTTTGCTTTTCGATATTTAGAGCTTCAATGAAGAAACATTAATTTCGATTTCTTCAATTAGTGCAGTAAAATTTGTACCGATTAATGTGATAACACACACCAGTAACATGTTATCGTCAGAAAGATAGCATAGTTGGGATGAAGTATCAACTTATACGGGTAATTTCTTCTAATCATACAATTTCAAATGGGTTGGTGAGTCAAATAAGATGGTTGGTTGTATACACCTAATGATGGACGTATGCACCGTAAGGTTATCAATTGTATGCGTGTAACCAATTAATGTTTAAGATCGGTAAACAATATTTGGTGTCTACAAATGTATATCCTTTTAACATATGTCATAGGTCTTTGACATAATTTCAGGTTAACCCTCAAGAAAAAAAGGTTAATACCTATGCCCGATACACTGGTGAACGAGATTTTGAATGCCGGTTGAATGTAACGGGTACATTTTCTTCTAACTTGCTTTTAACCTCGAATTGTTTCCTCTCCATTCATCAAATTATACATGTTAGATTTTCGACTTTTTTCCATGCATACAATTTAATTGCATTTTATATGTCAATTGTAAACAGCAGTGTATGTCTGCCTAAGATATGACAAGTAGCATTGAACTTATTTTTATGGATAGCTAATTTGCTTTCCTAATTCATTTGATCAAGGTTAATCAGGAAAACAAAATGTTAATCTCATGTAACCTCACATATATAGTTTCACATGAAATTGACTGTCATATGTCTCTTTCTGTGGGCACTTATTAGGTGAAAAAGGTGATGCCAAGGAGGTTCATAAATAAATACTGCGAATTCATTTATACTAGTAGCTATAACTTTTTGTAGTTTGAGGAAACATTATATTTTTGTGAATGGTTGATTTAAACATTCTACATACAAATATGTAGGAAATGTATACGTTCATACTTTCGTGGTTCACCTATAACCATGACAACCACGAAAGATAATAAACCTTTCTTAGTAACACAGATAGTTTATTTTCTGTTTCAAATGAGATCTTTATTGTTTTGTCGAAGCTGACTTTTACACATAGATTACTTTCTTTAAGTTGTTGCCCTAAGCCAGTGAATACCCTCTTAAACCAGTTAATACATCCAAGTGATTGCGAAATTACCTATTCTACAGATGGCGTTAATCAGATATAGATACTAAAAAATCGAAAGATCTTTTAGAGTACATACAATTTCAGACATTTGACTTTTCTACACTTTACACAAGTATTCCCCATTCCAAACTAAAATACAAAATGAAAGAGTTGTTCCTCTTTTATTTCATAAAAAAAGAATGGCCAACGTAGATACAAGTATCTTGTCTTAGGGAGGGATAAATCACACTTTGTAAATATTACATACGATTCATACGAAAAATTCACTGAAACTGACATTATCAAGATGCTTGATTTCTTGATTAACAACGTATTTGTTACGTTTGTAGGGCGTGTTTTTCAACAAACATTTGATATTCCCATGGGAACCAACTGTGTTCCTCTTTTTGCCGATTTGTTACTTTATTCATATGATGCTGATTTCATACAGGAACTTTTGTCTTGGACTTCTTATGAAGTGGTTACGTTAAATACGTTGGAGTTGTACTGATTGATATGTAAGTTTCGGAGGACATGGTTTATTTGTTATTTAGAATTGGAATTTGAACTAGCTTTCATTGTCTGCAAGTTCTATTAGATCGGTAATTGATGTTTCATTTTTCGAGGTTCTTAGTCTTTGTTTGAAGAGTCAAATCCTTCCAATTCGATTTATTTTAAGTTTTGAATTTTGTGATGTTAAACCACTGTCCAAGGTTATTGAACATGTTGAAGGGTATGACGCTCGAAAACATGTTTAACTCCGCCGACATTCTGCATGTGCCTGTTCCAAATCAGGAGCCTGTACTCCAGTGATTGTCGTTAGTTGCTGAATGCCAAAATCGTTTTCGTTTATTATTTTAGTATGAATTAGATTGGTATTTTTCTTACTTTTGTTTTTGTGTGACCGCTATGTAGTTGCTTACATACTCTTCCTTTCGTTTCTGGTGGATAATTGTCCCATTAAATTAATTAGCAATGATACGATCCTTATTTTTTATATGACGGGAATATTTGAAACTGGAAGTGCCTATCCGTGGTTGATAACCGTTTCATGTGATAGGTAATACTCTTGTGATTCTTTTTCTGCATCTCTTATGGCTTCCGACATGTCAAAGGTCATTGTGATATTTAGCTTTAAATTCGGCCTTTGATTTGCACACAAGGGGTCAACAGGTGAAGACCATAGGTCCGCAGTACTTTTAGTTTCCATGTAAATATCACTTAAGACATTGAGGATCCTTCTATAGGGATTATCTATGAGGGTTGTAGCTTTCAAAAGAAAAAAAAAATAAATTTAGCAATTATAGTTTCCTTATAAATCCATAACAAGGTCTTAATTGAAAATGTTACCATCACCTTGATCTCTTGACCTTCACTTAGGTCTGTTGGTAGCAAGAGCTGTAATGAAAACCTTAGGTATCTACGTCATTCGATATTCCAGTTTTGACTTTTGACGGATTAAGTTCTTGAAATGAACACTTTAATACTTTTATACGTCCGAAGCGCTTTTCAGGAACGCTCAAAGCCAAATACTTGAAAACCAAGAGTGTATAAAAACCGAAACATTTGAAGAGCTATATGACAAAAAGGACCTAAAAAATAGCCAAATAAATCTACGGCCAACTTTGCCAGAGGATTTCAACTCCCTCAGACAAAGTTGATCTAAAAATCAGAATAAATTTCAAAAAAAAATATAAATAAAAAAAAATCTTAATTAAAATCTTTATTCAAAAAAAAGTGGAAATCATAAAACTGGACCAAATCAAACATTGGACTATATCAACCAACGGAACGAATAGAAAACAACTGCCATTTGTCTTATTATATGAGCATGATGAAAGAGCACACGTAGTGTCAAACAATAATGAATATCAGGCACACAAAACGACCAATCAGGATAAGTCAAACTCTGAATAGCACGTTATCGTCATTCCAATGGCTACGCTAATGTTACTCAATAGTGTATTGTAACCTACATGTATATTACTTACGTTAAGTATAGAGTTTTCAAAAGTTATTTCGCAAGTTTCGCATCTCTATGTTATAATAGATAGTAAAACGCGGTAAGTAACTGTTAATTAAATATTCGTAAAAAGAGGCGGAAGATTCGGGAGGGATGTTCAAATTTATAAGTTTATGGTAAGACGTGGCAACAATACAATACGCAAAAACAAAACCTATACAACTAACGTCTGAGCAACGCTAAACCTAATATCAACCGGAGAAGATAACAGATTTGCTGATCCTACTCCACAATTGCAACCCGTCCTGTTAATAACGTAAGTACAAACTGGGTAATGAGTCTAATTAGGTGATGTCACATTCGAGGCAAATAATGCCGAATGAACGAATTAATGATCCCATTCCCTTTTAATTGAAAACTATATAAAAAATCAGCTTGCTTATTTAGAGATAAAACCTCTCATACTCGGACGCTGTAGACTTGGTACATCATTGGTGTCATCGTTCCTGTGCTCACTGCATATGACAAGAAGCGCGTATGTTATAAAAAAAAAGAAATGTAATAAACAAAACTGTTAAGCTTCATTCCACATAATAAGTACGTGGTTATTTGAAAAATTATGATATAAGAGAAGTTTTTGTAACTGCAAAACCCAAATGATTTAAACATCATAATAGTTTTAAAGCTTAAGCCTCTTAACTTATTGGCAGTCAATTTCAAGACTATCATCTATATCATAATGAAACTTTAGTTGACAGTAATTGAACAGGTTAACATAACGCATCTAGATATATACTTACATGTGTTATTGATGCAATATACCGAAGTGTCAATAATGGAAGCATGTTTCCAACAGAGGTTTTTTCTACAAATTTTAAAACCTACGTGGCAAGATCTATTTCACAATAGACAATTGTTAAAGATGAAAATGTAGAATGTCTTATAATATCACCAGTTAGTTATGATTCTATTATTTGCTTAATATGTGTTGTAATTTGGCATTACAATGCAGTTTCTACTACTGGTGGCACTTTCCAGGAAAACAAACGCATAGATGCCTCTACCACGTATCACTTTGTAAAAAAGAAAGAAATTAACAAAGGATAGTGAAAGTCATAAGTCGAAAACGAATTAATAATGTCTTGACAAAATATAAAAAACGAACAAAAGACAACAGTAGTCTATAAAACACATTAAAAAAAAAGTAAAAGCCCGGTATTATCTTATTCGGTAGGTCACATTCGAGAAAAAGAAGTAGGGATTGTGGATGCGTCTGTAACATTTCTATTATGATCACTTGGAACATCATTTTTAAACAAAAAGCAAAACAGCATTGGTCCATATGAAAAAGGGGAACTAGATATGATAGACTTAAGACGTTATTTCATTGCTTTAAAAGCTATATGGGTTAAAATACTAGTCAGTGATTGTGAAGGAGATTGGAAAATTATACATCAACAATGTTTTTGTAATTTTAGTCAAACTGGCTAGTGCTCCAAACAAACAGTGCGGATAGTAATTATGGAAAGCCTTCAAAAAATCCCTGATTTTATAAAACTGTCCTTAAATGTTGGAAATTAACTGTTTGGGGTATAACGAAAAAGCCGGAAACATTTACAGATATAATAAAGTTGATATTATAGAACAATAGATAAGTTAAATTTGTAAAGCTATAGTTTAACAAAAATGGATTAAAAGCGATCTAATGTATGTAAATAGTATTATAGATGAAAAGGGCTGCGTTTCACAAGAGGTGTTTTTGAATAGACTAAAAATAAAAACACACTGGATATCTGCAATCAATTCAGTAAGGAAATCAATACCAAAAAAGTGGGCAGCCATCTTAAAGTGAGAAAACTCTATAATAACATAAACGGTACCAATTTTTCTGCACCAGATGCGCATTTCGACAATAAATGTCTCTTCAGTGATGCTCGCGGCCAAAATATTTGACAATCCAAAGATTATTAAAAAGATGAAGAGCTTTAAACCAAAAGGGACAAAACAGTAAAACCAAAGCCGGGCAAGGAATCAGAGCTTTGCATGAGGTAGATACATTCCTTAATTTTAAATAATTTTCAAAATTTTGTAACAACAAATTTTATTAACACAAAATCCGTGTTTTCATGCCAGTACCGAAGTACTGGCTACTGGGCTAGTGATACCCTCGGGGACTATCAGTCCACCAGCAGAGGCATCGACCCAGTGGTAGCAATAACATAAACGGTACCAATTTTTCTGCACCAGATGCGCATTTCGACAATAAATGTCTCTTCAGTGATGCTCGAGGCCAAAATATTTGAAAATCAAAAGCTTATTAAAAAGATGAAGAGCTATAAACCAAAAGGGACAAAAAAGTAAAGCCAAAGCCGGGCAAGGAATCAAAGCTTTGCATGACGGAAATACATTTCTTAATTTTAAATAATTTTCTAAATTTTGTAACAGCAAATTTTAATAACACAAAATCCGTGTTTTCATGCCAGTACCGAAGTACTAGCTACTGGGCTAGTGATACCCTCAGGGACTATCAGTCTACCAGCAGAGGCATCGATTCAGTGGTAGCAATAACATAAATGGTACCAATTTTTCTGCACCAGATGCGCATTTCGACAATAAATGTCTCTTCAGTGATGCTCGAGGCCAAAATATTTGAAAATCCAAAGCTTCTTAAAAAGATAAAGAGCTATAAACCAAAAGGGACAAAAAAAGTAAAGCCAAAGCCGGGCAAGGAATCAGAGCTTTGCATGACGGAAATACATTCCTTAATTTTAAATAATTTTCTAAATTTTGTAACAGCAAATTTTAATAACACAAAATCCGTGTTTTCATGCCAGTACCGAAGTACTAGCTACTGGGCTAGTGATACCCTCAGGGACTATCAGTCCACCAGCAGTGGCATCGATTCAGTGGTAGCAATAACATAAATGGTACCAATTTTTCTGCACCAGATGCGCATTTCGACAATAAATGTCTCTTCAGTGATGCTCGAGGCCAAAATATTTGAAAATCCAAAGCTTCTTAAAAAGATAAAGAGCTATAAACCAAAAGGGACAAAAAAGTAAAGCCAAAGCCGGGCAAGGAATCAGAGCTTTGCATGACGGAAATACATTCCTTAATTTTAAATAATTTTCTAAATTTTGTAACAGCAAATTTTAATAACACAAAATCCATGTTTTCATGCCAGTACCGAAGTACTGGCTACTGGGCTAGTGATACCCTCGGGGACTATCAGTCCACCAGCAGAGGCATCGACCCAATGGTAGCAATAACATAAATGGTACCAATTTTTCTGCAACAGATTCGCATTTCGACAATAAATGTCTCTTTAGTGATGCTCGAGGCCAAAATATTTAAAAATCTGAAGCTTATTAAAAAGATGAAGAGCTATAAACCAAAAAGGGACCAAAAGACAAACAATGCCCGCGGGTGATCCTAGGTGTTCCGGAGTGGCTATGTGTCACCATCGTGTTGCTCATGGTAAGTCTAATTTAGATTAAAAAATTGAAAACAACACGTCTAATCATTTCATGCGTCCGAAGCGCTTTTCTGGATTTACCTTCATCAGGAACGCTCAAAGCCAAACATTTGAAATCCGAGGATGTATAAGTACCGAAACAGTTGAAGAGCTATGTGACAAAAATACCTTAAAAAATAGCCAAATTCATCTAAGGTCAACTTTCCCTGAGGGAGTTGAAACATTAGTTTCTTTATATTTTCAAAATTTATAAACGGACAATTTTAAAAAAGGTTTGTTATAAATCATGTAAGTACCGAAGTACTAACTACTGAGCTGATGATACCCTCGGGGACTGATAGTCCACCAGCAGAGGTATCGACCCGGTGCTGTAAAAAATTGAAAACAACACGTCTAATCACTTCATGCGTCCGAAGAGCTTTTCTGGATTAACCTTCATCAGGAACGCTCAAAGCCAAACATTTGAAATCCGAGGATCTATAAGTACCGAAGCAGTTGAAGAGCTATATGACAAAAATACCTTAAAAAATAGCCAAATTCATCTAAGGTCAACTTTCCCTGAGGGAGTTGAAACCTTAGTTTCTTTATAATTTCAAAGTTTATAAACGGACAATTTTAGAAAGGTTTATAATCTCTTTTGTTAATGTTGATTTTTTTATCGATGTGCTTGGTGTCCTACTCCTTTTTTAAATCGTACATTGATCACACATACATACTTTCTTACAGTTGTTTTCTTGTTGCTGGCTTTGTATTATGCAAGTGTAAACAATTTTGTAATTTTATGAACGGTGATGAAAACGCGGCAATGATACTTAAACATTATCCGCACCTTGTTAAACTAAAAAGTTTAGGCGGTCAAGATTGATTTTAAATCATTTTACAATTGAAAATGGAAATGGTAAATGTGTCAAAGAGACAACAACCCGACCAAAGAGCAGAAAAGAACCGAAGGCAACCAATTGGTCTTCAACACAGTGAGAAATTCCGAACCCGGACGCGGGCTTCAGCTGGCCCCTAAACAATAATTTACTAGTTCAGCAAAAATGGATGTCTCACTTAACTCCGAAACATATAGATGAACCAACATTTAAAAGAAAAACATACAAGACTAACAGAGGCCAAAGGTTTCTGACTTGAGAAAGGCGCAAAATGCGGCGGGGTAAACATGTTTTGTGAGATCCCAACCATCCCTATACCTCTAGCCAATGTGGTATAAACAAACACACAGCAATACGCACAGTAAAACTCAGTTTAAAAGAAGTCCGAATCCGATGTTAGAATAGTTACCAGAAGAAAATAAGCCAAATGACAATGATCAGCATAGATTAACGAAGGACTAATAGCAGTTACTGACATGCCAGCTTCAGACCTCGATTAAACTGATTAAAAGATTATGTCTCCATCATATGAAAATCGAGTACAATCCCTCTTGTTGGTGGTTTAGTATCATACCATCATAAAATATACGAGAACATAACCTGTATCATGCTAGTTTTAGAATAAATGTGTTTATTTCCGATGCAAAGATCCTATGAGTGAATCAATTTTGATTTTAAAAATGCCATTTTAACGACATGACAACAGTATCGTAACTATATCCCTTCTGAATAAGTCTATTTAAAGGTTTGGTTAGCTTTTGGGGTGAATGACGACATTGTTGTGCTTTGTATAGAATATTTGCATAACGAATGTGATGTGAAATACCTCAACGTAAAACATGTCTGCACGTTTATTTATATTTATGAATGATGTCCTCCTACCGACGTTAAAATTTAGGAAATGATTTGACAATTTTGTGAGATCGAAAACCCTGCTGTAATAATTTTTCAGTAAATTAGTTTCTATGGACTTCCCCCTTTTAGAATTCACATATAGTTCGGTATTTTTGCTATACAGTTTTACTCTGTTTATGCATTGTATTGTGTTCGTTAATTTTATGGACAAGAATTATTTAGCAATCAAGCATTAGTAGAAAACGAAATGTAAAATGTTCAATATATCAACATTAAAATATCAGTTTTTTATATGTTTTTTACGTGTTGCCCTTCGCCTTTGCGATGCGGTCACTATTACCGGTGGCACTTTCCATGAAAACAACCACTATGTTTTCACTAGACAATATAGGTATACGAATGTGTATAAGAGAAGGTATGCGATTCAAATCATGAAATGGTGTCAATTATTGGAATGACGAGCTTCAGTGTAACCTTTTGTCTGTATCATTAGGTGACCAGCTTATCGATAGTCCAGGACATATCTATACAGATCTCGGTAGTTGGACGATGGTAAGTTATTAAGTTTGTAATATTGGAAGATTAACAACTCTATTTTAAAAGAGGAAAAATACAAAGAGCTAATAAGTAATCTTATTCATAAATATACTAATGGAAATAATAATATGGATTGTCAATTATTGTGGGACGTTTTAAAAGTAGAAATAAGGGAGGTAAGCATAGCATATTGTAAAAATAAAGCAAAAGCAAACAGAGAACTAAGTCGGGAACTAGAAAAAAAACTGGAAGAGAGAAATAGGTTAAGAGATGCATTACCTCAGGAGGATGCATATTTAGATGAAGAAATAAAAGATTTAGAATTAAAAATAGGTAAGATATACGAACAGAAAGCTAGAGGTGCACAGGTTAGGTCAAGGGAGAAATGGGTTGAATATGGGGGAAAAAACAATGCATATTTTTTAGGTTTAGAAAAACAGAGACAGGTAAAAAAGTCGATAAATAAACTGAGTGACGAGAATGGAAATATAACAACATATCAGGCCGATTTATTAACAAAAATTAAGCAATATTATGAAAAACTGTACAGTTTAAAATGTCAAAAGAAAGATTTAGTCGAAAATTATATTTGTGAAACTGAATTAGAAATTAATTCAAATAACATTGACAAATCAGTTTGTGACGGAGAAGTAACAATGGAAGAATGTACTTCAGCTATTAATGCAATGAAATTAAATAAAGCACCAGGGCTAGATGGTCTTACAGTTGAATTTTATCAGATGTTTTGGGAAAAAATAAGATATTTTCTAGTCAAGGTTTTAAACACTGGTAATGAAAAAGGAAGTTTCTCGCACTCACAACGTACTAGTATTTTGACATTATTGTTTAAAAAGGGGGATCATTTATTGTTGGATAATTATAGGCCAATTTCTCTACTTAATGTAGATTTAAAACTATTGTCTTTTGTTCTAGCACAACGCTTAAAGAAGATACTACCAAAAATTATTAATGAAGATCAAACAGGGTATATTAAAAACAGATTTATTGGTTTTAATTTGAGACAAATTCAAGATATTATTGACTATGCGGACGGATATTCGATTGAAGGGGCAACAGTTTTTGTAGATTTTACTAAAGCTTTTGATTCCTTGGAATGGGATTTTATGTTAATCACTTTGAAACATTTTGGATTTAATGAATCATTTATAAACTGGGTAAACACATTATATACTGGGTTACAAACTTGTGTTATTAATAATGGATGGATCTCAGAAATATTTCATAACTCAAGAGGAATAAGGCAGGGGTTTCCCTTATCAGCTCTTTTCGTCTTATCCGTGGAGATCATGGCTTTAAGACTTCGAAAAAACAGAGATATCAAAGGGTTCGTTGTTAAACTAGATAATAAAAATCATAGCATTAAAATTTCTCAATTAGCTGATGATACGACTTTATTTCTCAGTAATAAGAAAGAAATCAAAGCTGCTATGAATGAAATAGAAATTTTTGGATCATTTTCTGGGTTAACTTTGAATATAATACAGAGGGTATATGGATAGGAAAACTGAAAAATAGTAAAGATAAGGTAGCCGGGATTAATTGGACAAATAAACCAGTCAAAGCATTAGAAATATATTTTGGTCATAACAGAGAAGAATGTGAAAAATTAAACTGGGAGAATAAAATTGAGGTAATGGATAAATTATTTCATTTATGGGGAAAACGTAATTTAACTTTAATCGGGAAAATTCTTATTATAAAAACATTAGTTTTACCACTTTTTACATTTCTGGCAAATGCCTGTACAGTTCCAGACAAATTTAGAAAAGATGTAGAAAGTAAATCTTATAAATACATCTGGGATGGTAAACCAGATAAGGTTAAAAGAAATACCATGATAAAGTCATACGAAGAAGGGGGGTTACAAATGATCGACATACAAAGTTATTTTATGTCTCTGAAAGCATCTTGGGTAAGTAAACTCATTAGTAATGATATTTCAAACTGGAAGTTGATTCCATTATAATATCTCAGTGTGGTGGGCAATAATTGGTTGATTTTTAAGATGAATTTTGAAAAGAAGAAAATTCTAGAATATATAAAACACATCCCTGAATTTTATAGAGAAGTATTTAATTGTTGGGTAATATCAGGTGGTGGACAGACAAAAAAACCTACTAACTTCACAGAAATAAGAAAACAGGTAATTTGGGGGAACAAACTGATTAATTTCGAAAATAAAACCATTATTTTTGAAAATTGGATTAAGAGTAACTTGATATTTGTCAATGATATTATAGATGACACTGGTAATATATCTCAACATTTTATTCTGCAAAAATTAGACTGCAAGAATAATTGGACTGCAGAAATAAATATTTTAAAAAAAGCCATCCCAAAAGACTGGCTTCAGATGTTAAAGTCTGAAAATTCTATTAAAAGTATTGTAAATATTCCTAGACAGAAACTGATCTGGAAAGGAAATTACATTGAGGCTTCAAGCTTTTCAACAAATATATTATATAAGTCAATTTGTAAAGATAAAATTGAACCATCAATTGGTGTTAGCAAATGGATGCGTATTTTACAAATTAATGAGAACCTTAGTATTAACCAACTATATGTTTTCATGTTTCATTATTTAGAAGAGAATAAGTTAAAAATATATAGATGGAAACTTTTACAATTCATATTACCAACAAAACACTTATTGTTTAAATGGAAACAGAAGAATGACGGTCTATGTAATGTATGTAACGAAGAAGAAGATTATAACCACTTTTTTATTTCTTGTCGATTTTTAGAAAATTTTGGAAAAGTATTTATGAGTTAATGATAAAATCAAATTTAAATTTTAGAATATCGTTAAAGCAATTAGTCTTCGGATGTAAAATTTTTGACAAAAATTATGTTGGTCTGAATTATTTCCTAACAATTTTAGGTTTTTCTATTTATAAATCATATTATGTATCTAATGAGAAATTGACAAATGTAAATGTTTATCAAATTTTTGTTCAAGAATACATTAAAAGATATAACGAAAACAGAACAATGAAATTTAATCCATTACTGAAGTCACTAAAAAGAAGTTTAGACGATTGAATAGAATAAAACATAATGCATTAAAATGTTGTAAAATTGTATTTCAAGAAATTTATACATATTATTATAATATATACATATATACCAGCAGCTGACTACTAACCTGGGTAATCAGTGGAATATAACAGGATACATCAAGAAAAGCTTGGTTTCTTGGTGTAACAATGTAACAAGCATATTTGGTGAATAAATATATAATGTCGTTAATAAAAAAAAAAAAAAAAAAAAAAAAAAAAAAGTTATTAAGTTTGTTCATTTTGGGCATATACATCTAGAACTGTTGAATAAATCGGCCCAGTAGATTTGATAATCTTATTATTCCATGTCCAATGCTTTTCGTAATATAATTTCTGATATTACGGATATTAAGCGTAAAAGGCGCTACAGATAGAGAAGTCACAATTTTCAAGCGAAAAAAAACGAGAAGACAACAACAGTTCAAAAAACACTACACAAAGACTACAGATTTAGCCATAATTTGGCACCAAGACAGCGGGAAGACACATTACACTTCTTTGTTATCCTAAATAGTTCCAGACATTAGAATAGTCAGATATTTATATACAAAAGAGGACAAAATAAAAAATACTTTTTCATAAATATTAGTTACTTTTAAAAGTTTTCCAGCGCGAGCAAAGAGGACATGTATGTTAGCTATTGACATTATTCAGACAGACAGAAAAATAGATATAAGTTTGTATTTTCTAATCGTTATCAGAGACATTAAAATGTGACCACACTGGTTACTCATTTACTGTGTAAATAAACGCTTCGCTGAAAGCAACGTAACGAGAAATCAAATGTCATTAATTTTACGTTTTATCATTTTTTTTTATATTCTATTTTCAAAGGGTCAACATTTGGGAATTCTATTGAGTGTATTTGAGGTTTTTTTTCAAACAACTTTTACCAGTTATCTCAATTTTTTTCTCAGGTATTTTTAAGAAAAAAGAAATTTCATTTCTTCCTTTTCTTTTCTTTTTCTTTTATTTATTTATTGTTAGAATTATTAATGACACTTCAAAACCTTTCAATATTAGAAGGTTACCAAAACTAGCAGCAATGCGTATATTATTTATATGTCATATATTTTCTTCACCTCAAAAAAAAAGTTGAATTTAGCAAAATGAAATATTGAAAATTTTTCAATAGAAATTCAGCCGTATATTTAACTAGGAAGAACGCCCCTAATTGAAAATGAAATAAAATGTATACGTTGTTAGTCCACGGATCGAGATGAAGAAATCTTGAAGTTTGGGTTTTATAACAATTAGTGTAAACCCGCCACATATTCAAGTCAGGAATGTTGTCAATGGTTGTATACTTTACAAACAGGATTTTATTTGTGGGAGGGGATTAGCTAATTGGTCGATCTTTGATTGTTCCTGTTCAAATTATTCACCATTTCATATGCATGACGAACAGATTTAAAATTTAGTACAATTTATTTTCATTTACAGGATTCTGATAGCTGTTGGCCCAATCCATGGCCTAATGGTACAAAGTGTGCTCCGTCGAAAAGTAACGGTTACGTCTGCTTATGATATGGTGAGTATATTTGACTTTTAATTTTCATTTCAAGAATAGAAAATATTGTTTTAAGGCATACATCATTAATGAAGTGTAAACGAGACAATTGAAGAAGAAGGGAAAAGGCATAGTTTCTATAAACAACATATTTGATTAAAACTTACTGAAAACTTGAAAGATATCTCATTTGTATTGTTGCACATTTGGTAATCCCGAACTTTTAAAGGTGTCTTTGCGGTATCAGTTTGCTTATTGGTGAAGGTCGAACTGTGACCTGCTGTATTTGTTTAAATCTCTGTTCTTTGGTCTTTGGTGGAAATTGCCTTATTGGCAAACATACTGCATTTTTTTAATGTGGATCTTACATTTGCTTATTCTCAACCGGAGTTACTGTGGATTCATTATTATTCTTTAGATACCAATTTTCGTGAGTTTCGTGGGTACAAGTGAACCACAAATTCAAATGTTTAACGAATCACAAATTTGGCATAGGCTTTGTATGCAGAGATTGGCAAAACAACGAAATCAAATATCCACGAAAATGCAAGTTTTCCTCAATCCACGATTATTGAAACCCACCAAAATTAATGAATCCACAGTAAAAGGTTTGAGGAAACAGATTTGTCATTATACATGTAATTATGCCAGCACAATATGGCGAAATAAGTATATGTTATGAGGATTCGGGATTTTCCATTTTTTGTAAGAGTATATTTTAGTTTCAAATGTATGTGCACATCCGAAAACAAACTTTAAATATAGTGAGGTACTGCAGATAGCAATATGAAAGCTTCTTTAGGAAATACACTTGAGAACTGCATAAAATGTGATTTTTTTTCATGTCATAAAATAGGTGCATTTAATGATTTACAAACGGTTTCACAACATTGAAAATCGTGCATAATTCATATATATCAATATCCTGTTTGGCTCTATAAAAGACCATTTCCGTCTAATATCTGAATGACGTGGCACTAATGAGGGTACTTATATAAGATTATAATATACGACGATGATGTTATAAAAACGTGTTGACAAATATTTCGGCTTAACAAATAGCCTTCGTCAGTGTCAATAATTTTTACAATACTCAATATTTTATAACATCATCTTCCTATATTACAATCTTATATTAGTACCGTTGTGCAAATCTTTAGACTTATATATACACATAATTACTCTAAATATCAGCACAACAATGTTAAATCTGCAAATTTGCGGACGCAAATTTTTGTTCCTCCCTTGCCGGGATTCGAACTCATGTTATTAGGCTATCGAGACAACACCGTCTGCACTGTGTCCATCGCTGTAGACCACTCGGCCACCTAGACTGAACTTATAATTCAACTTTCGGTGGCCTAGTGTTACCTTTACTCGTCAGTAGAATCTAGAGTTGTAACACAGTACATGATATATTAGGCATGAAGATTAAATTGATTGCAGATTAGCTAAATATCTTAAATCGTAAAGGATTGTAAGATACACTCACATAAATAATATAAGCACAACAATGTTAAATCTGCAAATTTGCGGAAGCACATGTTTGTTCTTGTATATATTTATACATATATAGTCGGTACAATTGTTGATAATAGTATGCATCCCACAAGTAAATAAATAGCTTGTTCAAGTAAATAGGCGATGGTCAGCTCAATTGTTTTTACTATTCTCAAATAACTTTACAAAAGAAATAATTGCGGTATAATCCAGAATTTTCGTATTCTATTATAACACTTGAAGAGCATATCACTCAAAGAAGTGTCATATATCCAGATGTTGTAAACAGAATATCTTTGCACAAGGCTAGAATTAAATTATAATTTCAAAACCAATAGGTGATGGTATTTTCAGAACATATAAAACGTCTATGAATATTTCATATGTATTATCTATACTACTAAAATAACGAAGTCAAAATTGTTAGCCAGCATGACGTAAAAACGTCGAATCAAAGAATTCAACTTTATATATAACAAATATAGGAGAATGATGTTGATTAAGAATTACGCCATTTTCGGTCATTTTTTTTCCGCATAATTAATATTACCAATAATTAACAAGTTTCGGGTCGAATCCGATACCGATACCAATAGTATATGTCACATGCAGTTTCCGGGTGTAGTAAGAAAACCAGGACGGGTTCACACAGATAGATTTTGAAAGCAGAGAAAACTGTGCACCTTATAATTAGCATGTCTTTATCAGCTGACAATACAAATAAATGTACTAAAAATCCAGGCTACAAATAAGGCGTCGGTACTTTAATTCAGTCACGGATCTAGTAATTATGTAAAATAATAATACTATTGTGTACCTCTGTTATGATAATGATTTTACTTATTTATTCAATTCTTTTTTTTCGGTAAAATTATTTCAACTGATAGTTACAAATTAGATATTGCGTACATGAATTAATCTATGCTAGATTTCAAATAAGTTAATAATTGGTCAAGCAAGACTTCAAATAGGTTTGCAATTTGCCCTGTCATATAAATGAAGGCAATAGTTGTTTACTAATAAATGTGAAAATCTCGTATATTGATTAATAAAAGATAAAATCATGATAACATACAAAAACTTAGGAAATCGTATGAAATCCAAAAAGAGTGAAACCGGGGGTTGGGGTCAATAGGGTAAATGTCTCTTGCTGGATTGTAGCGATGAATTTAGCAAGACTAAAATAAATTAAATTTGTTCAGAAAAACGTGTAGCGGTCAGTATAACAAATTGGATTTGGTTGATTTATGAAAGAATTTGCACACTCAGTCTTACAGCATGGCGACAACAGGGAAGTAACTCTAGCTCAAAATGTGGGTATCGAAACCAGTCTTATATAGATAACTAATGAGATTTCTATAGAGTGACTGTTCCATGATGTTCTGTTTCTATAAGATAGATAGATAGAGAGTTAGATAGATACAGAGAGAGAGAGAGAGAGAGAGAGAGAGAGAGAGAGAGAGAGAGAGAGATAGAGAGAGGATAATGATAACATTACCAATTTCAGTTTTTCAACAATAAAATAAAAAGTAGTTTTTCAATTTGTTAATTTCACGATTAAAAGCGAAAATGGGCCGTAATGGCTTGTTTTTCATATTTAATTTTTTTTTTCACAACGATATTTGAAAATGTGTTAACGGCGTCTTTTTCTTTCTTTGTAACGTATTCTTGACAGTTTACATTATATAACGAAAATGTAAAAGATCCCAAATGTCTTGAATGATTATATATTTCTTTAGATAACAAATAGTAAACGAATAGTAAATACCGTTAATCAAACCTTTTTAATGATCATCATTTCTAATGTACAGAATTGTTACCCGGTTTTGGAATAAGAGCAAATCCATAGAAATGAGAAAAATGCAGGACAATGCGGCAAAGAGTCGCGTACATAATTGAAAATCAATTGTCGCTCGGTAAACAGCTGAAAATCAATTTAAAATCTACAAAAAAAAACCGTGTGCCCCCCTCCCTCTCCGAAAAATCAAATTTTCATTCCCAAGTACTTTTACACATGCACTGGAACAAACTTGCACAATATCTAATATCATCCAACCTTTGCATACTTGTTTAACACATTTTATCAACTCCGGATTGCCTTTTTATGCCATATTTTGAACAAGACGGTTTTATTGTCCTCGTTTATTCATGCTTGATTCCTAAAGAAGACATGAGTTGAGAATTGACTCGGCGTGGTCTTCCATCTAATATCATTTGTTGAATCAAATCACAAATATAGCAAGTTCTGCCATTCTTAAAATGCATACATCTACAATAGATATTTAATTACTTACTTTCGAGAAAACTAAATTGAACATTTCAACCTCCATATTTTAAAAGAAGAAATATATATATATATTGATATATCGATAGAAAATACATAGATATATAGATAGATAGATGAGATAAATGATAGATCGATAGATAGATAAATTAGTTCAAAACTGACATCGAAATTATATTTAAGGATGTCCGCTCCTCTGTTTCAAAATAAACAAGTTTTTTAAAAGACTCATATAAATTGACAGTATATAAATTACGGAACTTAAAAAGAAGAAAAACATTTTTTTCATACATTTAACATTGACATTTATTTTCTTTCAAAACTATGAAAAAATAACAATTATTCTATAAGATTTTCAACGATGGCTTTTTAAACTATATCTAATAAAATTATGAAAAGTAGGGGATAGTGGGCAAAAATTTTATTGGCACTACATATATAAAACTAAAAAATTCCGAATATCTGAAAAAAAAGTCTTAAACAAAAGTAACGAACCTCCTTAAGGTCATACTGTCTGTTTGATAACAGTTTTTGCATCAAGTCGAAATTTTCCAAAACATAGCAGTCACCAAAAAATGAACAACTACACATGAAAAGTAATGCCCACGCATACTACAGTCATTAGACACACATTTTGATGTCAATTGTTAACATGACATTTTTTTTTCTGCCAAAATATATCCAGCAAAGTGTACTACAGTATATCATGTTTCTTTAGATAACGAGATAGGACATTCATATGACTTAAATTTGTATTCCATTACAAAACATCCTTAAATGTCTTCCCGTAACGAAATGGTGGACAGGGTATAAGTGCTGTTCTTCTGTCGACGTCGGTGTCGACTTCAATGTCAAATTCGTAACTTTAGATTTTAAAGGAGTCAATAACGGTAAGTCAACGATTTTTTATAATAATGCGCATCTTAATTCCTTAGAGATTATTTGGTACTGCATCCATTGACTTTGAAACAATTCATTGTTTACATGTTTAAGTTTGTTATTAGGTCACTTAAAGGGTAAAAACTGGTAGTCAATGATTTTTAGTAGGCAGTTGTATATGCATTTGCACATCTCATGACGATGAGGACCTGGTCACAACTTTCAATCACAATCTTCTAATTATGTAACCTTGTATATTTTAAACGTTGTTTGTTAACAGTTTGTGATGAGGTAATTTAAAGGGTAACCGTTTATGATTTTAGATGAAATGGTAATGATTTATCAATTTCCATTTTATTATAGGAAATTAAAAGAAATATGATTACAACTAAAGGAAAATTCAATTTTACAGACAGTCTGTATTCCAATGGGTACAAATTGTTTACCCTACTGAACACCCTTTTTTATACGCATATTGAAGCAGAATTTAAGCATAGCAAATTTGTTTTATTTCATTTTAATATATGTTGATGATATCATTTCACTCTTTTCATTTCCTAACCACATTTCAGTGAGTGCTTTTTTTATGTATCCTGGAGAATTTGAGATTGAGTATACTAGCGAAACTAGAAGGTCTGGTACATATTTTGATCTGTTCATCGATATTGACACAGATTGACTACTGAAAACATGAATCTATAACAAAATGATGGTCTCAACCTACAAATTGTCCACTTTCTATTTCTGAGCAGAAGCATACCCTCTAACCCATCTGCCCCATCTGCCGTATAATTTCTCAATTTTACTATTACGGTTGTGCATTGTGCATGTTCACACTAAACGGATTTCATGATTATCGGTCAGTTTTTGACATAAAAACAACAGAGTTATGAGAAAATACAAGTAAAATCGATATTAAATAAGTTTAACTGTCAATACTACGAATTTGTTGACTTTTACGACGTGTCTGTAAATCATTAGCGACGTTTTTTGGCGGTATTTGAGCCTTAGATTCATATATAGTAGTCTAAACTGTAAACTTACCGATATTGTTTCTATTCTCGAAAGTGACTGAATGTGGATTTGCATGGCCGGTGATTAATGCATAGTAGGATACGTTTGAAAAGCCTTTTAAACCAAATCTGTTTTATATTTTAACAGACTGTTCAGGTTTTACATGCTACAGTTGTGGATTTGAGACTGATGCACTATGTATTTTCAAGGATTCATCTCAGGATAATTTTGATGGGAGACGTCATTCTGTAGGTTAAAAAAACTTTATTGGGTTTCATTCAAATTCGTACGACTTACGACCCATTATAAAATGTATAATTTGTGAAGAATTAAAGACTGATGGTATGTCGTAAAACTTTTTGTGAAATCTAAGCCATTTTTTTTCTTCTTTTTTTTTGACTTATCCTTTTGAACTTTATGGACTGTGCTCACACCAAATGACAGACCTTGACATTTTCCATCAAAGAAATTAAATTTTTTTTAAAGCTGACGTATTTATTCATGTCTCATGTTTCATTGAATTGATATAACGAAGTTAGTGTTTTACGTGGTAAACCCAAAACATATTTCGATCAAAAAGATAAGAGGAGTTTTTACAAAGATCCTAGAATATTATTATATTATAATTCCCCACACTGAATCGAGGGTATTGCCAAATCTTTGTTTTACTCAATTCATTTGGAAGAGAAAATTAGTGCAAATGGCATTAGGCGTCAACGTTTCTCTGAAATTAGTATTGTAATTTATCAAATGAGTTAGTGGACTTGCAGATACAGCGTGATCAGAGATGAACTTATGAATGGAAAAAATAGAAATAGATGTATGGACAAGGAAATTAACAAACAAATATAAGAGAGTAGACCTTGGATACAACTACTTGAGAACCCTTTCTGCTGTTGAGGTCAAAGGTCAAGATCACAGCAGAAAATACGGAAAACATTTAGGATAACATTGTATTATTTCTTTCATATTTGCGAATTGTTTGAATTATATACTGATTTAATCAAATCTTGCATAATGTTGATTTATATCATAATGTTTGTCGAATATAAAGTGGCCGCCAACATGTGTTTGCAATATTGATAATATGACATCATGTTACATGCCCCAAACATTTGTAAATTACCATATATACCTACCCTGTAAAAACAAGACCAAAATCACTGTCTGTATTTGTGGTATAACAAATTATAAGAAATAAGTAGGCAGCAATTTTCTGCTAGCCAGATGTACACGTAAATGACTGAATTGACACAAAACTCGTCCATATTACATGGATCTAGTTTTGCTAAATATACAACATATGGCACTTGACAATACCGTTCATTTCATTAAGGGCCATTGTGGTCATGATTTCAAATCTCTAGAACAAAAATATTATCATGTAGATTTTATGCTTGGCAAACCAGAGGACCATGGAAGAAATGTTCTCAAAAATTATGTATATGAGAAAAAGATAATATTTTAAATGTATGTTACTATTTTTTATGTCACGGAGGCTGGAAACATAATCCAATTATTTAAAAGTCAATTATGTAGATGTAGTAAACAATACATTCATTACATGATGTTCCTTTCAAAATATAAGATTTTAATTTACAAAACATTATGACCAAATAACACTTGTTCCGACAGCTATAAAATAGGCTAAACAAAAACAAGATATATTTTTTGAAACAAAACATAATCAACTAAGAATGTCCAAGTGTAACATTCATAGCATAAATAATTTGCTCCTATTTTTCTAATTAAGCAATACGACAATATCAATTGGTCAAAGGCAACTTTTAAAACAATATCAACATCGCTTCATAACACAGAATAAAAAGTAAATCCTTTTTTATTTCAATAAACAAATGAAGTATCTAGACTTTTGAACAGCGGTATACTACTGTTGCCTTTATTTCATATTAATGCTATACACCCCTATTAACATAGAAGGAATGAAAAATAATATATTCAAATCAACTAATATTTTTATACATCTGGATAGAAGAACCAAGCATTAAGGCATTTTTTGGAATAGATGAAGATAATCTTTTTAATTTTTGGTTTCATTGTCACACTTAAAAATATCATGACATACAGCTACCAAACTATAAAATGATCGTATATTGAATGTTATATGTCTTTTATTATACATTGTATGTCTTTGAGTTGATTTTCTCAATTTGAAAGTAAAGAAGAGCCTTAAAATGTTTTCTGTTGATGATTTCCGAAACCTTAGTATTAACAAACGTACCGTATATTTAGACTACACTCATGATTTTTTTGTAGGGAACTACCCCTTCTTGTGGTACTGGGCCCCCAAAGGCACATTTGGGAACATTAAAAGTATTTGCTAGGGACAAAACATCTTCTTTAACAAGTATCTGGGTGAAGACTGGAGTGCAACCCGATCAAGACCAATGGAAAAATATTACTGTAGACATACCACAATTTAATAATCCTGTTGTAAGTATCTTATTTTATCAGAAAATAGTGCCCATTTCATTCGATCTTTTGCCATAGTTTGTATTTTCAAGAAACAACCCACACGATTTATTACTGAAATTATTAGACAATACATGTTGATGTAATGTGCGCAAGGATCAATTCTTCTCAATGTCAAAGACAAAAACAAAATCTTGTGGTAGGAAAGATTAAAGACAAACTGATTAGAATACAGAGCTTTTTTTAACAATGATTTGAAAACGCTCCGTTCTGCGTTCTTTTTCTAAAGACCTCCGGAATTCTCTTTTTTTTCTGACATTTATTGGGTGATGTAATAACTATCAGAACAGAAAGTAAAACGTAGTATTGTCAGATCATTGTAAGCAAAGCCTAGACAGATGAAATATATTTTAATCACATTGAATTAAAGATATAAACGCTAAAACCGCGAAAATAAAACAAGGAGAATAGGCTTGAACCCCCAGAAATCGTTAAATATAAACCCCGGAAATAAACCACTAAACAGTATTTTACATTTTAAGTCAAATTATAGAATAAGTATAAAAATAATCGATCACATATTTTTTTTTTTTTACATTAAGCTTGCATTTTATTTATGAAAATAAAAAAGTTATAATTTTTGTTGATATGTTTCACGAGGACGTCACATACCTCTTATAATTGACCTTGTGTTGATTATTTAGAAAATTATTCCTTTAGATATTTCACATGATATAGTCAGTATCATTAAACAAAAGTACATATTATTCTATACGCATAGTTAAAAAAGTGTTTAGTGTTTATGTTTTCTTCAGGTTATCCAGTAGTAAAAGAGAGGCGAAAGATATCCGACGTCGATAATAAACTGACAACGCCATGGCTAAAAAAAATAAAGACCAACAGACAAACAATAGTACACAAAACAAAACATAGAAAACTAAAGACTGAGCAACACGAACCCCACCAAAAGGGGGTGGGTGAACTCATGTGCTCCGGAAGGGTAAGCAGATCCTGTTCCACATGTGGCACAAGTCATGTTGCTCATGTTAGTACAAAAGTAAAGAGTTTCTACTAAACTTTCTATTTACATACAAATCTAATCTTTCCAATGCGATTACGCTTGTTTTTTACATGATATTTGAAATTGCTTGTTTATTTCTTGGTCTTTAGTGCAACTTCCAAAAATCTGATTTGTAATTGAGTTCGAGAGAATAACATGTGAAAAAAAAAACATGCAGTCATTTCCTAAAAATAAATGTTTGCTGAAAATTACTCTATTGTTATAAAATTATAAATTACAGTGATTATTTTTATGAGAGAAATATCATAATGCTTAAAAAGACATCTTGTCTGGGACTTTTAAGTAGTTTATATTCTAACATGAAAGTGCAAAAAATAGACAATTTAAAAAAATATTTTTGTCAAAAATTATGAATGGAGTTGTGTCATTGTATAGCAAGACTGTTTTCATCTTTTCAGATCACCATAGAAGGGACCAAAGGTTCGTCATACAAAGGTGACATTGCCATTGATGGTCTGACTCTCAATGTTGGTGCATGTGGTGAGTATTACTTGATTATTTTTATATCATCAAAATACATGAGATCATTATCCTTGAATGTTATGTTTACTTCGTAAAATGCCGATACCACTTTATTTGCACATGTTCCCGTGATTGATAGCGCTTGAAATGGAAGTTTTTATGGACTTCCACGTTTTTAATTTGCCTTGAACTTCGGTATTTTTGTTTTTCTATTGAAGGCTAGCAACAATTAATCGAACTTTTTATTCAAAATTAGTGGTTTCTGGATAAGGTAACATGTGTAATATTTTGTCCCAAATCAGCAGCCTGTTCAAGACCATGTATCGACTTTCGAAGTGTTAATAAACAAAATGAGTTCCAGGATAAAGTAACATGAGTGATAAAAAGTAATATTAATAACAAAAATACCAAATTCCAAGGAAAATTCAAATTGGAAAGTCCCTTATTAAATGGCAAAATCAAAAGCTCAAACACATCAAACGAATGAAAAACAACTGTCATATTCTTGACATGGTACAGTCATTTCCTAATGAAGAAAATGGTGAATTAAACCTGGTTTTAAAGCTAGCTAAACCTCTCACTTGTATTGCAGTCGCTTAGAATTCCTTTATGTTGACAACAATGTGTGAACAAAACAAACAGGCATAATAGGTTAAAATGTCAAAAATAGGGGAACAGCAGTCAACATTGTGTTATAATCTTAATCACTATAAAAACAAACAAATATGTCAACAATGAAAAACAAAATGGCATATAGACAAAGTACATATTTATAATATTGACCCAAGCAAAGTCAATGTTTATACATAATTGTGTTTTTTATCCTTTAAAATTAAGTGTCATAGTTTAAATTGTCGTTGGTTCATGTCTGTCATATTTGGTTTTTTTTTCGTAAATTGATTTGTTATAGATTAGGCCGTTAGTTTTCTCAAATGATTTTTTTCATATTTTCATGTCGGGGCCTTTTATAGCCGATTCTACGGTATGGGTTTTTCTCTTTGTTGAAGGCCGTACCGTTGCCTATAATTGATTTCATCCACTTCATTTGAATTTTGGTTGATAGTTATCTCATTGTCATTCATACCACATCTCCTTATTTTTGATATACTAGTACATTACATATTACATATATTAAAGACGTTACTGGTACAAGGAAAACTAAAACAGGCGAATAATTCAATATGCTAAAATAATTTCGTCTCATCTCTGACGAACAAAAGAGAAGCAGTACTTCGCTTGCTGTTTGTGTTATTGACGGATATATTTATAAATATATATGAAAAGGTATCACAATGTAGTCATATCTCTGTATTTACAGTTTTGAATAGAAAAAACACACACACGACATACAACTATCGTTATACATAAGTGCGTTAAGATGTAACAGTGTATCAGGTAATAATAGTTGCCTCTCTTCCTACAGAAACTCGACTAGAACAGTTGTGAATTATACTTCGAATGTATAAAATGTTTAGTACAACTTTGTACAAGTAATGATTTGTATAGAGGATTTGTACAAGTTATCAGTGTTTTGGCAAATGCCTTCTTTTAACAGGTGACATACTTTTATTTTCAATCATTTCTAAAACAGTCTGATGATGTTCTCAAAAATACACTTCAACCTAACGTTAAGCACCGTTCTCTTTGTCATAACACTTTAAATGATGACACCTGAATGGTTTATATTTTTTTTGATCACTTATACCTTGTCTAAAATATATATTTTAGTATTCTTAAATAAACTCTGCATCAGTGCTATGTGTGAGACTGTAGCATATGATCTTGTATTATCTAATTATGTTAAGAGATTTACAAGTTTCTGAGAACTTGTACAAACATTTTGTAATTATATGTACAACATTATAATTAAATTCAGTCAAATATAAAAAAAAATGCTCAATCACAAAATATGGGTAAATTGTATTAAACGTTTGTCTCTCTGTTTTAGATTCTGAAAAGTAAAGAGAAAAAAGAAATCTGAACAGTTTAATGATCGTGTAACAGTTACTTTTACATATACCTTGCTATCTTTCGCTTCTTTCATATGTTAAGAGCTTTCCACTTGCTAAACAGCAAGGTTTTTGCCTACATGTAACATTTCATTGACGTTTGTGTGTTTGTGTGTTTGTTGGGGGGGGGGGGGGGAGGGTATGTGTGGGTGTGGATGGGTGGATTGGTGGTTGTGTATGTTTTTGTGTGTGTGTTGGTGTTGGTGTAGGTGGGTGGTTTGTAGGGTTTTGGGTGAGTATAGGGTGGGTATGTGGGTATGTGTGAGTGTGGGTGTGTGGGGGTGGGTGTGTGGGGTGTGTGATGTGTTTGGATGTGTGGTGTGTGTGTGTGTGGGGGGGAGGGGGTTCTTGTTACTCAGACTTTAGTTTTCTACTATGCGTTTTATATACTGTTTTGTTTATTATTAACATTAACAGTATTAATTCCTTTTACATTTTCGAATATATGAAGTATAGCATAATCAGATGTTTGATCTCTTCTCCGTGTGTGTGGTCCTGTTTTATTATGAAATAATGATACAACATGGACTCCAAATAAGTTGACTGTTGCCAACAAATACTTTCTCCTACAAAGGCCTTGTCGACATTTTTTCTGATTTCATAAAATTCTGCTGTGTTATTGTCTATGGTAAACAAAAGTATAAAAGACACTGAGTTTTAATTTTATTAAACATTTTGGAAAATTTATTTTATTTTGCATTTTGTTTCTATCTTTTATTTGTGTTATATAACTTTCATAAACAAGAAAAACAAAAAGAAATCCCAAAATAAATTATCATTTACTTAATAGTTCTCCTTATTTACTAGTTCTGTAGTTCTTTGAGTCAGGTTGACTTCCATTTGATCCAAATACTAAGCTTTAAAACGAATATTCTGGTATATTCTCAATTAATCAAGAAATTATGGTTCTTAGGTTATACCCGCCTTTTTTCACGATATATAGCAACGTTATTGAGCATGTTGAGACCATTTTGAAGTCCTGTTTTAGTTTTTGATGATATTAATAAATCATCTGCAAAATGCACGCAACTTAGATCAGCATAGTAGTCAGTACTTTGGTACTGAAATGATTTATAACAAACCTTTGTAAATGTGTCCGTTAATAAATCTTTAAATTATTAGAAACTAAGATTTCAACTCCCTCAGGCAAAGTTAACCTTAGATTGATTTGGCTACTTTTATGACCTTTTTTGGTAATATAGCTCTTCAAATGTTTCGGTTCTTATATATCCTTGGCTTTCAAATATTCGGGTTTGAGCGTGCCTGATGAAGGTAGATCCAGAAAAGCGCTTCGGACGCATAAAATTTCTGACGTGTTGTATTTTTTTTTTTTTTATTACAAAATGGTAGCATATAAACTAATTTTCACACATTTCTGGTTGATTCTAAATAGATTAAGAAAACAGTAGATCATATATTTTACGTCAATAATAACTTCAGTGAGCAATGATGACTTAAACCTTCATAATACTACACGGACTTCTCGATTTCTTTGACAGATATTCATCAGACTTTTATGAATATTGGTAGCAGATAATATCACCGTAACGGTTGAATTAATATCAGAAGAAACCAAGATGTATCTATAGTATTTCCTTCTAGTGTATTTGACTTTTGTATTGCTTTTATTATGAAGTAATCAGATTGAATATTTGTACTGAATAAAGCGTTCATGTTGTAGTTGGTAATTCTCATGTTTCATTTTTAATTGTTTATATCACTTTAGGAATAGCGGAGAAAAGGAAACAATTTCCAAATAAACTATTTTCATTTAACCGACTTTTGACTCCAGATCATATAATTTTTCCACAGAATACCTATTATATGGTAGGACATCCAATTTGGCGGGGAAATTTTCTGTTTTATGTTTTCTATACACGACAAAATCATCGGAAAACAGTTAAATTTTCCCCAAATTACACGGATTATATGTTTGATTCTACTTCTCTCTTGGTTACTCTTACTTCATCGAATACCAGAATGTCCTACCAAAGAGTATGTGACGTGTCGTAAACATATAACGTTAGTAAAATGTTTTCTCGAAAATGAAACTATCGTTTGGATATAAACAGGTTTGAGAAACTTATCCCTAAAAGAATAAATAATGGCCAGTCTAACAGCAACGTTTCTACATATTAATTAGCAGTTTTAGAATCTAAAACACTATAGGTAATTTCATTATTTGTACCAAAAAACAAATAACTTAAGGCCATTGATTAAAAAGGCGAATTACAGTACGTACATTCAACTCTGTTCAGTTTTAGTTCTTTTTTATTTCTAAATCTGAATTTTCGATAACTGGTGAACAATGATAAATCTATACTTAATTGTCTGAAAACAACAAGAATAATACAAGATACTCTGTAAAAAAAACTGTGAAGTTTTCCATGTTCATATGTCTTCCAAGTAAATATCGGGAAAATAAACTGGACGGATAGATAAATGATTCATGTTCATTTGCAAATAGTTCATGCAAATTGAGTAAAGTACTATGCTAATATAAGATATATGTTTACCTATCTCTGAACTACAAATACAAACTGAACCGAATGTTTACTGTGTTGAAATGCCTACTGACTTGCAGAAAGCATCACATAACAATTTAACATTTTTTGGTTTGACCAGTACCGCAGTAAACCAGTAATATTTCATGTACTTGTTGCAAGAACGCTTCTACAAGACTACAAATACAGTTAACGCCTAAATAATTTCAGTACAATACACAATAAAAACTCATCTGATAAGGGGAAAAACTTTATAATATCGTATTATATTTACAGTAACAAGATATCGCCTTTTTTTTATAAACGAGAGGCAAAATATACCAAAGGTGCATTCAAACTCATAAGTCGAAAATGAATAAAACAAAAAAAAACAAAAAAAAAACAGTATACAACACACTTCATAGAAAACTAAAGACTGACCAACACAAACTCCACCAAAACCCGGGGGTGATCTCAGGTGCTCCGGAAGGATGAGAGATCCTGCTCGACATGGGCATTCTTCGTGTTGCTCATGAAAGTACAAACCTGGGGATAAGTCTGATTCGGTAGTTCAGATTCGGGGAAAAGGAGGACGGTATTGTGGTTACGACATTTGGAACATATCAGTTGTCATCTGTGAAACATATATTCCATAACGGCCAACCAACTCGTGATGGGGTCCGTAAAAGTTACCACCTGCAACTTCTTTGTTAGTAGCAACTATTTATCAAGAAAATCATGAAAGGAAACGCAAGTCCTGGAATATCCTATCAACTGGGAGATATTTACTCCATATGCAGGCGCTGGTGGAATGTAATTACAGAGAAATGTAAAGTTTACAATTGGGAAGCTGGCATCATCTATTTTGTTGTAAAGTTGTAGCTGTATTCAGTGACTCAACACTTGCAAAACCAAAATCTGCAAAACGCCCGCATACATGTCTATCTAGCGATGGCGATCACGGTCTATGCATTGAAACAGAATTAAAAGAGATAAGAAAAACCATGAAAAACATATTGGAAAAAGATGTTAAAAAGATTGTCACCGAAACAGTTACAAGCTTACTTGCCCAAATGAAATAAGAAGTGAACAAAGAACTTAAAAACGAAATGATTGTCAAAATTCAAACTAATCAAGAGAAAGTAGAACAACACTTTAAATCAGAGGTATCTAGGCCAAGTGCTAGAATAGGTAGCGTAGAATTTGACAATGCGAATATTTTAGAACAAAAAAACGCAAACCTTCATAAAGAAAATAGACTACTGAAAGAAGAGATTGAAAATACGGGTAGGCATGCAACTGAGCAATGCAATTGTCAAACTTGAACGAACAATATTTAATGGAATAAATGTTAAAATATTTGACTTTTCAGAAAAAAAGGTGGGAAAATTGCCTCATAATTTGTTTAAGGAGATAAGTTAACTGGACGTTAAAATTGACCCATCAGAAATTGTAGCAGCACACAGGATACCTGGTAAACACGGCAAACCCAGGCCAGTTCTTGTCAAATTTCTGAACATGGAATCAAATATTACATTATTGCGTAATAGAAAACTAATCAATGAGAAGTTGGAAGTTCGCATCTCTGACGACGTCACCAAATTGAACCAAGGGCTGCTAAATAGGTTATACCTGCATGAGGATGTCACCAGTGCGTGGTATTTCAAGGGACACATATATGGCACTGACAATAATGGGGAACGACATCGTGTTGGCATTTATGACAACATTAGGCAGAAATTCAACTCATAAGAATAGATTCGTAATGACCGTTAAATATTTGATGTTTATTTATTTCAAGCTGTATATTGTTGTTTATTTTTTGTTGTTATTTTTGTAGTATTTTCGTTCCTTTTGGTCTTTTTCAACACCAAAGTTGAAAGTATGAATCCTTGTATTGTAACAAGTATTATCTGGGCGTGACATACGTAATTTATTTTTTACGGAATATGAGGTCTATTTCCGTGTTTGCTAATACTTTTACTATCCATTTCAAAACTTCCGATATAGACTTTTAACAAAAACAACACATTTGAAACAAATATGTTTAAGATTATTGGTAAGAAGTAATCGGTTTTTACTATGATCGTTAATTTAAAAGCTTATATGGCACTACACTGATATGTAAAAATCCGTCCAACAAGGCAACATTGCTTTTTTTTGGAATATAAGTAAAATCTTATTTTGTTCTACACGGTATTAGTGCACCGTATAAAAATGTACTCTGTTGCCTTGGTACATACTTCAAGTAGTAAGACAGAGTAGTCCAATGCGCAACACCTTGAGAGTAAATAAACAAAATACATGTAAAACGAAGCATTTAATAATACATTTCTTCATACTGTTACATTATTACAGTATTCCTGTATTCTGCAAGGTCATATAGATTCAATGAATGGACATTCTGTCTTATGGTCCCTTTGATAGCACACATGAAATGGAATCATGATCCAGTCAGAGAGAGTACATAAACATACTCACATGCATTTTACTTGAAATTGCCATGCATTTTCCAACAGACTTTTTGAAATAATCAGCAAAACGACCAGCATACATATACAATTATTTTGATTGATTACAAATAGAGGTAAAACTATTCTGACTTAGAACATACGTGCAAAGGCAGTGCATGTTTTTAACCTTATAATCCGCATTTGGACTGTAAATAAATATAACATTTGCATTGTCACAGGTTACTGGTTTACATGTACTTTTAGATAGTGCATTATTGTAATTGCGGATCAACTTTGATGTGTATGCATAATTATAACTTCTATATATACATGTAAATGTATAATTGTGTATGTGCATACATTAAAGTAGGCACTCTTATTACTATATTTATACACATGCTATATATTGTACTCAGTTCCTACAGCTTTCGACTATTAAATTTTTTAATTTAATTTTATTAGTTTTTCTTTGTACTTTATTATTACAAAACTAACAGAATGTACATGTGTATGTAGTACATTTGCACTGCTTATAAATTCTTGCAGGAACATTATGCTTTCTGCTATCCTTTTTTGAACTCGAAATTATTTAATTATAAAACAATTATTGTTAAAGTGCGAGTTTCATTCTCCACAAATAACATTTAAATGGGAGAGTTGCAAGTACAGTTAAGATGGGGTCAGCAATATTGATATATAGATATATGAAATCATATCGGTATGTGGGGGTGCATGTGTGTACATATATGTGTATGCGTTTTGTTTACATTGTATGAGTACATGTGTGTGTGTGTTGGTAAATATGCTGTGTTGTTTTTCTATTGTTTTTCGGGGGTTTTTTTTCGTTACTTTTTTTCTTTTATTTATTATCATTATTATTTAATCTTCTTTTGTTTGTCTTCTCTTTTATACAAACGATACATATATTTAAAAATTAAAACGTGCAAACTGTGGTTCAAAAATGTTTCAAAAAAATATTATTTATGCTACTCTGGTTTAACCACTTTATTATATTATGTCTACTATAACTATTGGTAGTGTAAACTGCAGGGGTTTATCAGAAACAGTTAAAAGAATTGATATATTTACAAAATATAAGGACTTATATAATATAACTATATTAGTAGACACCCACCCAGACACACATCTAAAAAAACAATATTTAGTTCTTATTCTAGTAAAAGTAGAGCGGTAGCTTTTCTTTTCAAAAATACTTTTGAATTTAAGGGTCATTAGGAAACTATAGACTTGTTTGGTAATTGTATTATATTAGATATCACCATTCAGGACTACAGTATAACTTTGGCAGCAATATATGGACCGAATAATGATGAACCAGTCTTTTTTGAGAACATATAAACAAAATATTCCACTATCATAGCAATTCGTCAACTGTTGTGACGGGAGATTAGAATGTTGTTCAATATTACGACATGGACACATTACATTACAGAAGTGAAAATAACCCCAGTCAAAAGCCAAGATACATGAGGTAATGCATGATCTTGATTTATTAGATATGAGGCGCCTGCATTACAGATTTGATAAGAGGTATTCATGTCGGGGTCCAAATCACAAACAAAGTCGTTTAGACTACTTCATGATTACCTCTGATATAGAAGTGTTCGTAATTTCATCAGATATAGGGATCAGTTATAGATCGGATCATTCTTCTGTCCTTATTAATTCAAGATTTTCGAGCCAGATAAGAGGGAAGGGTACATGGAAATTTGATAACAGTATTTTGAGGGAAGCTGGATTTATAAAAAAAGTAAAAGGGACATCAAAACTGTTATTGAAGAATATGAGTCTGATCCATCTATGGATATTGAGACAGAGGATAAACAGTTCAATATAAGCTATCAGCTTTAATGGGATATGATCAAGATGAAAGACGGGGGATCTGCAATCTCATTTTCGTCATTTCAGAAGAAGGAAGGAAATAAAAAGAAAAATAATAACTATATAAGATACCATTATAAAATTAAAAAAAAACTCTTCGAGAATAACTTGCCATCAGTACACCAAGAAATGGAAGGGGTGTAACTAGAACTACAAATATGAAGGGAAAAAAGGTCAAGGGATAAGTACAAGAGCTAAGGCAAGTTGGCAAGTAGAGAAGGAAAAGGGGAGTATTTATTTTTGTAATTTGGAAAAGAAACGTTACACAGAACAATTACTTATAAAAAAAATTTCTGGAGGACGAATTTGAGATAACAGATTCAAGTAATATTAGAAATGAACAAAAACAATTTTATAAAAAATTATATACTAGTTCTAATCCATTGTTACTTGAAACTCAAAGGGACACATTTCTTCAACATGACAATCCTTTTATTACAAAAATTAATGAGGAAGAAGTGGGTTACTGTAAAGGACCTTTAACAATGCAGGAATGTCTGTCTTCTGTTACACATATGAAGATTCCCAAATCACCTGGTATAGATGTTGAGTTTGTTAAAAAAAAAAAGTATGATAATAAGATACCACTGGTAAAATGTTTAAATGAGGCTTTAAAATATGGAAAGTTCTCTATCACTCAAAGACAGGGACTCATTACTTGTATACCAAAGGAGGGTAAGACAATATGTTATCTAAAGAAGTGGCGACCCATCACATTGTTGTGTGTAGACTATAAGATAGCTACAGCAAGTCTAGCAAATAGACTCAAAAAGGTGCTGGTAAATATGATAAGCCAAACACAAAAAAGTTTTCTTAAAGGTAGGTATGTAGGCGAATGTACTAGATTTATTTATGATCTGATCGAAAAGATCGAGGAAGATGACATTCTTGGACTTTTACTTTTAGTCGATTTTGAAAAAGCTTTCGACACAGTCGAATTATCTTTTATATTAGAAGCTTTGCAGTTTTATGGCTTTGACCATACATTTATTAGTTGGATAAGGACATGCCACTGTGATGCCTCTAGTGCGGTTTTAAATCACGGATATATTTCAGAATTTTTCACATTGAAAAGGGGGGTTCGTCAAGGGGATCCTCTGTCTCCTTGTCTATTTATTTTAGTGGTTGAATTACTCAGTCAGCTATTAAAAATGACCATGATGTTACTGGTGTAACAATTAATGACTCTGAATTTGTATGCTGACGATTCTTCCCTAGTCCTGGATGGTGACCAAAAGGCCCTAAATCAATATTTACATTTGTTTGATATATTTTCAGAATGTGCTGGACTTATGTGTAATGTTGACAAAACTGAAGCCATATGGACTGGCGTAAAAAAGGGTAGTATGGAAAAACTTTTGCAGACAAAAATCTTGTTTGGAACCTTTCTGGAAGGTTCAAACTATTAGGTATATTGTTTGAGCTTGCTATAGTGGATAAGACTGTATGTAGTTTTACAACCCAGATAAACAGTATCAAGTCATTGCTAAATACTTGGGCTTACAGAGAACAAACATATATTGGAAGGGTTGTAGTTATTAAAGCTTTAGCACTTCCAATATTGGTTCAAGTTCTGACTGTCCTTCCTAGCCACCCAAAATGGGATCTGATGGAGATTCAGAAAATATTTTTCAATTTTGTATGGAAAGGAAACCAAGATGAAGTGAAGAAATCAGTGGTAATGTTCAAAAACTGTGATGGCGGTCTTAAGATGCCAAATATTTACTATTTTTGCTATTGTGTTAAAATGTCTTGGCTGTATAAATTATTATACACAAAATTACTCCCCTTGGAAAGTTGTGCTGGTAAATTATATACAAAATTTAGGGAAGAAAAAATTTTACACTTAAGTCAAAATGGATTACTTTATTTAGCTGAGAAAATCAATTCCTTCTGGCATGATATCCTGGTAAATTTTTCCAAGTTGCAAAATAAGTTTAAAGTTGAAAACAATACTTCAATGAAGCTGGACGTCACACTAAACTCCAAAATATATAAATGAACTAAAATTAAAAAATCATACAAGACTAACAAAGGCCAGAGGCTCCTGACTTGGGACAGGCGCAAAAATGCGGCTGGGTTAAACATGTTTTATGAGATCTTAACCCTCCCCTTATACCTCTAGTCAATGTAGAAAAAAAAACACATGGCAATACGCACAGTAAAACTCAGTTTAAAAGAAGTCCGAGTGCGATGTCAGAAAAGTATGATAAGAGGTAGTTCTAAATTGGATAATAATTAAAATAATTTGGTAGATAAAGTTAAAAAGGAACCAAAATCTTGTAAATTTTTCTATAGATTATTTTTGGAAGATAATGAAATATTAGGTTTTTCTTCCCGCAATAAATTGAAAATAGATTTAAATATGCAAATTGAAGATTGGAATACTATTTACTCCATGCTTTTTGTTATAACCAGAAATTATTTTTACAAAATTTTCATTTTAAGATTGTTCATAGGATTCTACCATGTAATTCATTTTTATTGAAATGTAAATTAAAGGAATCTGAACTATATAAATAAGAAGATGTGGTAAGAGTGCCAATGAGACAACTCTCCATCCAAGTCACAATGTATAAAAAAGTTAACAATTATTATGTCAAAGTACGGCCTTCTACACGGAGCCTTGGCTCACATCGAACAGCAAGCTATAAAGGGCCCCAATGTACATTTTGTTCAGAAATCAGAGAAACCGTTTTTCATATTATTTGGGAATGTAATGTTATAAAAAAAATTCTGGCTATCCATTATAGACTGGATTAAAATTATGACATTGTCTTGCCTCTCAGCGCAAAGGAAGTCATTTTAAGTGTGTCTGAGGATTTTGTCAACAGTAAAACCCCAACAGTTAATAATATTTTGTTGTTATTCAAATACTATATATACAAATGTAGATGTAAGAACATATTGCCAAAAAAATATAGTGGGAAAGAATATTTAAAATATTGGATTAATATAGAAAAATACTCTGTATGTTTCTTAACCCCTGAACAAAAAGTAAAAATGGATCAGAAGTAGCAATTGTTAGAAGCAGCTTTTAATTAACAAAATCAATTGTAATATTTGTATCTCATCATATCTTTATGACTTAATCAATCTTAGAAGTGTTACTTAATTTCTATTAATTGTGTCTAATACTGTAGTATGTAATTTCACATGTTTCGTCATGAAAAATTAAAAAAAATACAAACTAAAGTCAGGTAAGAGATATTTATTCTCTGCAAGGCCAAAAGTAAGTGAGAAATGCTTGAATGCAGTTATTGATGATGTTTAGTGCTCGGATCTCCTATGTTGATATAAGTTGTCATTTATAATGGTAGTTTTGAATTACTGTTATAAACCGGTAAACATTGTCACAAAACTGAAATTTTATTACACGTAACATGGTTGCCTAAGGCGTAAATTGGCTCTTTAAATTTAGAACTGTTGATTTCGAATGTTTCTTCTTTGTAACTGATTTGACCTTCTAACCTTTCAAGATAAATTCACACAGGTGAACTACAAAACACTACACTACACTTGAAACTGTAGATAGAGAAAAACAAGCTCAACCTTAAACCTAGGGTGACCTAAGGTGCTACGAAATGGTATGCAGATAACACAGTTCCAACAAGCCCCACTTTAAACCTAGGGTGAAATGAGGTGCTACGAAATGGTATGCAACTCAAACAGTTCCAACAAGTCCCACTTTAAACCTAGGGTGAAATAAGGTGCTACAAAATGGTATGCAGATCACACACAAGCCCCACTTTGAACCTAGGGTGAACTAAGGTGCTACGAAATGTTATGCAGATCACACAGTTCCAACAAGCCCCACTTTAAACCTAGAGTGAACTAAGGTGCTACGAAATGTTATGCAAATCACACAGTTCCAACAGGCCTCACTTTAAATCTAAGGTATACTAAGGTGCTACGAAATGGTATACAGATCACACAGTCCCTGGTCCACTAGTGGTACCTTGTGTAAAATATCCTTTGTAAGTTGAAAAAACTGGGACACCAATTCGACAACTATTCGCAAAGGTAGCGGAAAGATTTCCTATTTTGCTACCTTGTTTCCAAGAATATTTCATGTAACTCTATTTTTTTACAATTTTTAAACAGTCTTAAATTAAAAACAAACTTATAAAAAAAACGTTTCAAAAACTAAAACAATATTTCGACCAAGTATTCTCATAGCCAATCGTACAAAATTCTTTTGTTTTTAAAACTATTTCATGCAAATCTATAATTTAAGCAATCCGTAAACTTTTAAAACTAAAAAAAAAAAATTATGAAAAAACGTATTTAATGAAAGGCGCATAGGTAATTTAATAGTTATTGATTCTATACCTGCAGTTTTTGCACATCGATATACTTCTTTCTGAATATGCATGAAATATTTTACACTGCTTTTACACAAACATCAATAAATCTAACATTCCTAAACGTGTCTATACTTTTGAATTAAAACAGAAACACATGTCACAAGTTACATATTAGCATTACACATTTTTATTATAAAACAACTACTTTAACTGGTCAGGTACAAATTGTTATCGTAAAGGTGCCCGTATTACCTACATGATCGTACTGACCATACATTGTACACATGTCTGCTGTAACTTGACCAGTATAAGATACAATATATATATTATACACTTTTTTTCTTTTTTTTTTTTTTTTTATTTAAATTTTAAACATATTTTATTTATAATCACCTGTTACATCAACCCTATGTTGCCAAGGGAAGCAACAATGGGGTCCCCGATTTGTACATGCTCATTTGTCGAGGAAAAAGCAAATGAGAAAAAAAAACTCACATTATTAATAATTAACATCTATCTTTATAAATATCATTTATCTTTGTACAAATGTACATGTAGTATAATCTATCTATATATTTTTAATATCACTCCAAATATAATCGTTTGAATAAAGTATCCATTCTATCGGGGTTTTTTTCTCTCAAAAGAGCTACCTGTATTTATTAGGCAGTTTCAATTTTATAGCACTTCACTCCGTTCTTTTGTTATGTCAATTTCTATTACTTTAAATTTCTGGTCGAGTGATCTTTTGCCACGTGCTACTCGTTAAAAATAAACTTAAAGGAAGATTAATGTGTTACAGTAGTTCTTTCATAAAAGTTGGATTTAAGATTTTGTTTCCCAAAAATGATTTATTTCATAGATATGGTAAGTAAATATTTGCTTATAATATGTACCTGTTGATACAACCTGTCCTTGTTACAAGTATATAATATACATAATTATACATAATTTACATACACAATAGAAAATACATAGTATATAAAGGGAGTTGAGAGTGATGTATGATATTTTATTCAGTATTGAAGAAGTCATTACACTGGCCTGACCACGCAAAAATATATATTTATATACAAAAAGTGTCGCACATAGTAGAAAAGGCTCCATTGTTCGTATTTGGTTTAAGGGATTTGAACAAAAATTGCATTTCATGTTTTATCATATTGAAAATCATCGATTTACTTATCCCTTTTTTTTGATATTTTGCGATGTTTCTAGTTTTCCAAATAACCCATTTCGTGATAAGAAGCACCGTATCTAAAATTTGAGAATATGATGTATCTGCATTTATGACACCCAAGATGATACTCGTTTCCGATTGTTGTAATTTTTCGATATTCAATTTTGAACAAAATTCCCAAATTTTTCTCAAAAATGTCCCTCCAAACGTCTTCCACCAGTTTACAGTAAATAAAAAGATGAAACAGTGATTCTTTTTCATTACAAAAGAGACACTTTCCGTTTGACCGATTCATTTTTTGTAATTTTTCTTCTGTGTAAAATATATTATGAAGTAGCTTCCATTGAAGTTGTTTAGTTTTCCTATTTGCTAAATTCTTATTCAAAGTTACCCAAATATCGCCCCATGGTAGTTCTTTCCCAAAATGTAAATTCCACTTAAACTGACTATTTGGAGTTATGTTATTCTCATAAAAGTATCTAATATCTTTAAGGCGCAATTTTTTAGCATCAACGACAATTCCATTTTTTCAAATTTGACAAGAATTTATTATTTTCATAGGTCTATCGGAATGACTTTGTATGATGGGGTCTGTTTTTAAAAGGTCAATTTGTTGAGGCGTTAACGAAGCTTTAATGCGGCTATATTGTGCTATCCAGTTCCTTTTATCTTTAAGGTTGTTAAAAATTTCAAAAGAAGTTTTAAAGGATTCATTATTTAAGTCCCATATATTAAATATTATACACTTTTAAAAAATTAATATCTTTAGTTAATGGATTCAGAGATCCAATTATTATGAATGGGCCTACAACATCAGATCCTCTTCCAGTTATGTAATTTCTGTCAAACTGTATAGTCATTGATCAAGGGTATTGCACATGTAGGAAAAAGTCAAAAACATAGTATCCGTACCACACTGCATCTCTGCCATATGACTACAAAAAAAAAAAATAAAAATTGTAAAATAAAAAAAAAATTTGATCACATTTATATATAGCTCTTCATAAAGGTTTTACAATATCCTTGTTGTCTTAATGCAGAAGTTGTATATCAATTCAACGGCTTTAGTTTAGTACAAAGTTTCAACCACTCAAAACGAAAGCAGGTTTTATATTTGAAAGAAATTTGTTTTCGTTTGAAACAGCTTAAATAAATTAGAAAATGATATAAAGGACAAGTAACGATACGTATCAGCGAACGGACCCCAAAATTTGGTTTAATTTCAAGTAAACGTATTGTAAACATAATACCATAATAGCACGACGGGTGCCACATGTGGAGCAGGATCTGCTTACCCTTCCGGAGCACCTGAGATCACCCCCAGTTTTTGGTGGGGTTCGTGTTGCTTATTCTTTAGTTTTCTATGTTGTGTCATCTGTACTATTATTTGTCTGTTTGTCTTTTTATTTTTGGCTATGATGTTGTCAGTTTGTTTTCGATCTATGAGTTTGACTGTCCCTCTGGTATCTTTCGTCCCTCTTTTTTTGAAACTCTCATTTTGACAATGTACAATAATATATTTGTGTTTACTTTTGCACTGCAATGTAAACACCTAACCTTATTTTATACAAACACAAGAATTCAAATATAATTGTAACGATTTTTCAATTGCAGGGGCATTGACTTGGGGTATAGTTAAACAGAAATTATATATTCCATTTTCAAACCATTCAATGAGATTGAATTTTGATATTTAGTATTACAAACAACAATAGATCATTGACATGTCGAAGGATATTTTTTTAACTACCTTTGTTATGGAACAGCCTTAGTTTAATCAGAATACTCTTTGTATTGGCGACATGAACGTCTTGTGTTCTTATAGGGCAACTTGTTTATTTATTTTTCTTTTCCTCCTTTTTAATGATAAGAAGAAGATATTGAATTGTTGCAAATGTAAGCACTATCCATCAGACACAAACAGACGTTTAAGGAACTTTGGGTCACCTTACGGTATTCAGTTATTTTTCAGTTTGTTTGTTTTTAAATATTTATGATTCATTTGTTTTTAAGTGTTCTGTTGTTTCCATCTCCCTATCAAAATATAAATATTTCTGACACAAAGACACTGACAAGACGCTACTTACTATTAGTGTGGAGATATATATAGGCCCTTGAACTATAAATGTGAAACTTCCATTTATATAAACGAATTATTCTTTTTGAAATTATGCAAATTTGAAAAGATAAAGCAAATATAATTTTGCTATTCAATCAAACCGTTGCTATGCAATCGTTCTGTATTCCTGAACATTGAATACAAATTCGGCCACTAGAAACAACAGAATGGTATAGTTTCTTCAATCGGATATTTATTTTTCAAAAGTCTGCATAATGCTTGACTTATACACTGTTATACCGCATCCGAATCTGTAGTTGCCTGATCAAAGAAACAGACAGCATTTGGACTGTGACTGCAACCTCCAGTGCTATGAGGTCCACCATATCGCTCAAGTTTATCACATGTCCCTCTACCCAGTGAACATTCAGATATGTCAACTGAAATATAGTTTTAAAAATACAGAAAATACCAACTACTACTACTAGAGGGTTTTAACGACCTTAACTACAAATGAGGGTCTCGCACGGTCGGCCCTGGCTTACGACTTTTGGGGCATTTGAATACTTTATTGTTATCTTTTGGCAATTAATATAATTTTGAAAGGAAAAAACATAAAATAGATATTGTAAAAAACAAGAATAGACAGTTAAATGCACAATTATTTGATAAAAAATAAATGAATAAAAAAATTGATGAATAATTATTTGAAAAGCAATTGATAAAAAAAATGAAACTTAAGGTAGCACAATACAAAGATTTTATACCTCCTATTCCCCAGTTTTAAAATGCTGTAACTTTCTTTATAATGCTTGAAAATTTATAAAATTGGTATTTATGGATAGCTAACAGATTACTCTTTCAAATCAATGCAATGTTAGTATTATACAACAATTATGTAATTAATTATAATGTTAACTGTGTCTACAAAATTTTACAAGAAATTTCCACTTTCAATTGAAATTAGCTTCTTCATGGTTATCCCGAGAGGGTTGATTTTATTATATGTTGTTCCTAGAGCCATTATCTACAAAAGGGTGTCTCAGATTTTGGATAGAATGTATAGATCAAATTTTACACCTAATCAAATATTATCTACTTTTATGTGGTAAGAATGTTTACACTAATTAGAGATTTATGAGAGAATGGAATATGATAGCGATAATTTGAGACACCCTTTTGTAGCTCCTGCTGTGTTGATTAAGATTTCGTTTAAATTTCCTGTATAGTTATAGAGATGAAAGAGCTAAATTCATTCAAGTGAACTGACCAAGATTTTGCCATTAATTGCATAATAATTGATCACATAATGATTGCATAACAAAAATATTGCCTTCATTTAAAAGATTAATCTTTTATCTATCTATATATACCTCTTTTATTAATTTATATGCAGTCTTAAGAAAGTAACAGCATTTTAAAGGTTGGAGATCGGAAGTAAAAAAATCTTTGTATTGTGCTACCTTAAATAGATAAATAAAAATGAATAATGAAACGTTGTATACAGAACAAAATAAAATAAGTGCCACCAACAGGAGCAAAGGCCAAACAAACGACATAGAGCGGTAAAAACGTTGGTACAGGACAACAGCAGCCAAGTAAAGGGTGGATAAATATGATATGCAAAACTGTGTATGTGATTTCAGTTGCCAAATTTGTTGTATAAACCCAAAATATGTGTTTGTGAATTTAGGAACAATAATTGGAAAATTTTTTATATGTACATAAAAAAGATAAGGAAATAAAAGAAAATAACAACAAAAAAAAAGAAAACAAATGGGTGAATGTATAATTTTGACTGCTTTGTGCCAGCCTACTGTTATTGAAGGACTCTATGGTGTTAGTACACCGGAACGAACGAAGGTGAAGTAAGGTTTATGGCCCACGTCGGAAAAGTTTTTTGGTCAAGTTTCAACATGTACTTCTTACTGTTTGCTCTTGCCCAAACCAACGCTACAAAACTGTAAGCCATGAAAGCGATGTTAGTAGTTTCATTATTAACACATTCACCGAATGTTTGATTTCTTTTTTCAAGAACAGCTACTTTGCGTTTCTTAAGTACACACGTCTTTTTTACTATACTAATGAATATGGTAACAATTCAATCGTTACATTATATGAGCCGCGTCGGATAGAAATCGACCTTATGCAAAAAAAATCTCAATTTGAGTTTTGTTCAGATTCATTTTGCTAAAAGTCATACAACTTGAATACAAAAAACCGTTTTACTCTAGCTTTCTTCTTTAAAAAGTTTCGCCATTTCAAAGTTTTTACGGATAAATATATTTAACCTCAGAATCGCACGACAACGTCGTGAAATTAACGTTATCCTGCATTAATTTTATTCTGTATTGGTCATTTTCTCGTAAAAAAGAGAGACATGAAAACATGCATTTGTATACAATATTTAATTTGATTTATAAGATTGTTACAATGAAAACATAAAAGATTCTCAAGTTTTCAATCCAACTTTAACCAGTACATGTAAAATGTTACTCCTCAGAAGCACGAGGACAAAATTCGTCACGGAAATTAAACTGAACAAAAGGACGGACTTCATTGTACAGATAACGCCTTCTCTCCTCTGTCAGCCCCGCTGGCTGAATAACTGCTGGAAGTGTCGCGAGCAACTCCGGTAGGTGTGCTCTTTCCTTTAGGAGGACCAGCCTTTTCTCCGGTTGATCAAGAATTTCTCTCGCAAATACGACTCCTACTTTGTCACTGGTAAATCTGAAGTGATTGAATTTTCCTATACCTCTGAGTGGTTTAAAATATTTAGTGAAGAAATGATCCCATCTGTACCACTTTAAACTGTTTTCGTCATCGTCATTTTCATTATAAACTTCTGACCTGTTGCATTTGGCATAATAGTCAACAATGTTAACCAGTTGTGATACAGTGTTTACGTCCGACTTTCTAAATTTTTTTTTCAACATGCCAAAACATGCGTCACATAAACATTTTGTGTGTCCAGCAATCATAAAATGCAAATTAATAGTTTTGTGTAAACACTTTGCGCACCTCCACAACAGATAATGTAAAGTAGTTTTATTTTTGTTTTGTCCCACGGAATTATCAGCCTGAAAATGACACGACTTTTCACCGTAAGTATTACCATGCAGATAATGATGCAGCATGCTTAAAACAGAATTGGGTCCATGTGTCCGACTTCCATTTTCCCCGATTGTTTGTTGCTCATCAATCAAATAATTCGTTTGCCTTGGAAAGTTTTCATCGCAAACTCCAAATATTTGAACCTTTCGAGATGTTAAAAAGTAAAGAGCTCACCTGTTGAGACGAATGTGGCAAGTTAACATATTGTGAAAAGTCAAAAGTATAATGAACATTTTCAAAATTTTTTGAACATGGAGTGTTATACTTTCCTATTGGAGACTCAGCCAACTTTAATTCATCGCGTGATCTTTGTGTACATAATTTATAATATTCACGCTCCGTTCGCGCAGACTGTATATGGTCAATTAATTTTTGAGTTGTCACTAATTTCGCGTCTTCCGAAATAGATCCGGAAATTTCCTCCCTCAACTGAAAGCACGTTTTACACAGATCCGTCTTTGGTTTCATAAATTGAATATGAGGGACACATGCATTCCAAACTTCCTTATATACTGTTAGTTGAACATATTGTTGTTCTGAGTTAACGCATGAATCAACATATTTAGAGTGTACATATTTCTTGCTCTAGCTACAAGGTAGAAGAATAGGAGGGGTATTGTCGGTTGCCCGAGGCGCAGCCGGGAGAGGGATACCAAATTCATCAGCATACCGCTTGATAAATTTTATCGTATTTTCAATCACTTCAAATGAATGTCCGTGATTCGATTTTCTTCCACTAAGACCATGTGATCGAGGGGTCACGCCATTTTCATTTAAGCGCTGTTTTGAACTTTTAAATTCGCTCCTCTCAATGTTATAAACATTTCTCCATGTAAACTCGCATATCTCAACTATATCTCAGAATATCGGTATCGTTTTCGTTCTCTCTTTCCGCCTCTGAAAACCGAGTTTGTTATTTCTAAGTTTTCTAATTTTGAAAGCAAGTATATGTCACGCTCTGCTTTTGTAAATTCACGGACAGATAACGATACATCATAGGCCTGTTCTCTGAATGTTGAAAGCTTTGTAAAACATTTTTTTGTGCAATTACAGTCGTTAGCAAATAGAGCATTTATTCGAAGTCGGGAAGGATCCTCTAATTCATCGTTTTGATTAAGAGTACAGGTATTTTCCAATTGATCTTGATTGACGGAAGTGGAATAAAATTCCCGGGTCCTAGCTTGGATTGTGTCACATGTATTTTCAATATCAGATTCGTCATTTTCAATATCGGAATCGCCGTTATCAGACACATTCAGATCATTACTGATTGACGCCAAAACCTTTGGTATTGACCCTATATATTGTTCAAAATAGGCAACTGCTTCATTTTCTAGTTCTTCGCATCCTATGTTATTGAACCAGTCCATTTCAGGAATTTACTACAACATTAAAAAGGAATGGAATTAAAAGACAAATTGACCAAGTGATTGTTTCGTCACGACTGGTTGTCGCGCTTTGCGCCATAATAGTTCACCAGTGATTTGTGATTTGTGATACCGTATGTAGACCAAAATCTCAAATTTAGTAGTTCAAATTTCAAAATAAACGGGTTTTTTTAAGATGAAATTTTGGTTTAGTATTTATTATCCCAACATCACAGTTAACATCTTTTAAAATTTTTACCTTAATCACGCAGACGGACGGACGCTAAAATGCAAAACCCACGGATGCATAGATCGGGAATTTTATTGCCCGAATACTAATTTTAAAGTTATCGGGATATGAAAAAGGAGGTTTAAAAGGTTTTATCGTGATAGTTATTAGTTTTCCAAACTCATGTACACATGTATTTTGCAAATGTTTCCCTCTTTCTTTCAATTTCTTAATAGATATGTCATTGAACAGAAATTACACGCAAAACATTTCTAAATGTCTGAATAGATATGAGCATAAATTGCACGCAAACAGTACAAAATCAACCTTGAGCACTCACAACGTTTTTGTCTCTCTTTAATATTGTATATTTGTGTTGTTGTTTCTTTTTAAATTGTCCAAAATGCAACGGTACAATGATATGAATAACTTTTGACTTAATTTTTTTTTTTGCGTGTGTGTCAAAGTTTTGCAATACAGCACAAATCTCGTTATAAACCACCAGAAATAGTTTTTCAGCCAATTACCTTAGTTTAGTAAACTTAGGATTTGTATACAATTATTTTTATGATATAATATTTAGAGTGTACATGACAGATGTTATGCTACTATTAAACGAAATTAAATTACATTTTACTAAAATAGATAGTACTTTCACTTTGTAAAAAATGTAAAAATAGATCGTGGACATAAAAATAGTTCTAAGTTCTATATTTAGAACGTATTAGGAAATTTATACATACCTGAGCAAAACAATGTATTCTTGTAAGCCAAAACTGATACTAAGATTGAGAAATATGTTACCTAGAAAAGAACAGGATTCAGGAGAAGAAACATTTGTTATTTTATTAAAACAGACGACACGCGACACGGGCAGGTGACGTCGGTTCCCAGATAATTTGAAAATGTTCATGTCGGACCGGATAAAGCGGTTTCCGTGAAAGATTATCGGCATTTTTTACTTAACTTATCAGAATTAATAGACTAGTTTTGTCCTATATGTATGTAACACGATAGACATAGGCCCGATTTAATCAGATTAAAGTTGTATGGTTTCCCCGAGAGTTTAACATTATATAAACAGTGCATGACCAAAAGTTTTGTTTTTACAAATTTCATATAAAACCCCACTTTTTCAAAAAAATATTTTGAAGGCATTTTATGTTGGATTTTCACAACTGGTGAGTTAAAAGACGCAGAATTGTCTAAAGTATACTACTTTGATTTGTCATAGTTTTGTCGTCCATTATTTTTGTTTTCTCATGCTATGAACATGTATCACAGTTTTTTACAATTTAATTTCGTTGAAATACATAAGAAATTTCTGAACAAAAACAATACTGGTTATATGACCAAAAATTGAAAACGTTCTACAACAAAAATCTAACCAAATAAATAAATATAACTGTGACAATTCTGCTTCTATTGGTTCCAAGTACATCAAAATCCGACCAGAAATGTCCCCACAATAATTTTTTGAAAAAACGTAGTTTTGTATGAAACAGAAATAAGTTATTTTTATAACGTCAATTACTACATGCATGAAAACGATGCGAAACTTTATCGTAACGTTACTCGGTTTGACGTCGATTTGCATAAGGTCGATTTCTATCCGACGCGGCTCATATAATAAAATACAATGCACGTTTGCTCTTTAACAAGAAATCAATAAAACATTTATTACAGCTGAATCAGTTTGCATATGTTTGAATAACGGTAAACTGTGAACTTATTGTAATGAGGTCATAGGGTGTCTGCTAAAACTTGTTTGTTTGCTGACTCCTACTAGAATATTGTATAGGTAGGAATGCAAAGTTTTGTTGTTTTTTTGTTTTTTTTTTTATTTTACATACCTTAAATTATAAAAAAAATGGAGTTAAGCCGTACTTCACAAAAAATATACACAAAATATTTAAGGGCTTGCATGAAATTTAGGAATTGTAGGGATGCATGAAAAAGAACGTTATATTGTTAAAACATGGTGTAAAACAATGGACATTATAATTTTTAGAAATAGTACATACAGCTGGGTGCAGACCAAGCCTAACATGAAGTAAACGCACGTTAACGCCGCGAGCACATATTTCATTTGTTAACTCCAATTTCTGCGTTTACTAGGAAACGCAGGTTAACTATGAATACGTTTAGTTAGTAGTTAACGGACGTTTACTACAGATTTTACATCCATACCTGTACGTGCACTTAGCAAACGCGCGTTTACTCATGCTGTTAACTATTTGTTAAAATTATGAATGCATTTTTTTTCTTCTTGTTAGAATGATTTTCTATCTTAAAATTTGAATATAAAACCGTGACTTTTTTTAACATTTAACAGTTTCATTTTCTTTATTTTCAATGGCTTATTCATATGTTGCAATCATTTATAAATAAAGTAAAACTAAAAAGATATTTTCAGAAATTATTGGATAATTGATACTGCAAAAATTAAAACAAGTACTATCTTTAGATTGAAGCACAGAGTTTAAAAAAAAACCATGTCTAAAATGTATGCGATGATTTGGTGTTTGTTTGTATCTTAGATATGTCTCTTCCTAAACCATTAACTAAATTTTAACGTCGGAATGTACACGGAGCAAAGTCTTGATTTTTTGTACAATTTAAACTGAAAATAAGATAACAGTTAATTAAATGGGCCATCTCACAGATGTTCTGGCTGAAAATTTTCAAGTAGCAACACATGTTGAAAGGCGATTAAAATTCGAAATATTTATGTAACTAACATTCTTGTACAGAACAAAAGAGCTGAGAGGCTTTTTTGATTTCTGGTTCATTTGTTCTCAGGACGATGTTGCAAATGTTAATGCAGTATTGATGATTAGATAACATGCTCAGTCAGTGGAATCAACTCGAACTGTCATTTACACCGTTAAATAAAAAATATTTTTATCATTTAAAACTGTAAATGATATAATCATAATAATGCGCAAAACAATAGTGACAGCAGGTGAACACTGGAACACGCATCATTGTGTTTAATGATATTTAATTTCGTGTTAATGTTATATAATCAAAGCATTAATCAAGTTGCCTTTTGAAATCAATGATCATCTATGTAATATAGTATTAAATAATTAAGTTATAATAACCAAGCAGTCTTTGTGTCTGGTATACCAAATGACAAGCCTTGTATTTTTGGAAATTTTTTCGTTAATCATTTGTTTTAACTTGAATATTATTTGTTAAGCTAGAATAACATGATAATATGGGGTCTGGATTTAGATGTGTATTCACGCTTCTGTATGCTTTAATTTCTCCGTTAACTTTTCTCTATTCATTAAGTATGAGTAGAAAAGTGTAAGCATTGACATTACAATATCTAAAGTGAATGCAATATGTTTGCTGTTCAATGTCCTAAATTTGATCAATTGTCTTTATTATTTTCGCACATCATACAAAGACAGATATCCATTTATCTTAAAACAAAAGGTAATTCGACATAATAAACAAATGTATCGTCCGTGGCCATCCGTAGTTTTTTGACAAGGTTATATAAGTGGCATTACGTTACCATCTAATGTTCTGAATGAGCTTTCTACGGTGAAAATCAATGTCATCTTCATTATATTGCCATACAAACACGAAAACAACATATACAAACGGTATCAGGCTTACAGAGTATACAGACGTATTTAGTTGTCTTAGAGAGAATTCGTGTAAATTTAACCGATGGGTCGTTTTATAGTTCAAGTACAGAAGATCAACACGTGGTCATTCATTGACTTTTGTTTTCAAATATACGTTGTAATCATTTAAGTCAAGCTTGTGTATAACCTCTTCTTTTCTGTAAGTGTTTCACAGTCAATATCATCAGTATATACAGGTGGTATTTTATTGCCTTTAAAAGTTGCATAATACATTTTGCCTAAAAACTATGTAAAGGTCCCTGTAAAACTTTGAGACTAATATGATAAAACAAGATCTTATGTATGTCTTATATTCACAAGAGAATGTTTTTTGTACTAGTATTTCATTATGTATATACATACATACATAGATAACAATTGCGTAGGCGTACGTGGGTTCAATTATCACACTAGGCGTTCATTTTAAGTCAATATCAAAGTTACAAAAAACATTCAACACGGACAAAAGCACAAACTTCTTTATGGGTTCAAGGCGGTCCATGTAGATTGAATTTAATGTTTTCCTTTACATTCGTATATACAGTCAGGAGCGTTACTTAAACACGATATTTTTCTAAGTTACTAATATAGGTAATTTTTATTTTGAAAATATATTAAATCACTCAATAGAGTTGTTTTAAATTTCAATAGAAGCATGGACTAAATGTAGTTTTATGGAATTTTACGTCGTTGTATCACATTTAATTGAGAATTTATTAAATTAAGTTTCTTTTTATAACTGATTGTATATAAGACTTATATGATAAAACAAGATCTAATAAGTAAAATAACATAAAATACCGAACTCCGAGTAAAAATTCAAAACGGAAAGTTCCTAATCAAATGGCAAAATCAAAAGCTCAAAAACACATCAAACGAATGGATAACAACTGTCATATTCCTGACTTGGAACATGTATGTCTTATATTCCCAAAAGAATGTTTTTGTTTGTGTGAGTATTTATTTCTGTAACTTCACAGTACCCAAGTTGCACCGAATACCCAAATTGCACCTATTCATAAAAAAAGCAGCGTAAATCTTACAAGTTTTTTTTAGAGACTATACAATTTTTATTTTTAAGATTTTACATTATGCACGTCTTTCAACATAGCTAAATATATGTAGCTACGCACAAAACTTTCACTGTTTATATCATTAGATGGAGTATTCACTGGAAAAAGTAAAATCTTTAAAAACGTCGTCATGCGACGTCCACAAAAAAGTCATCTTTTAAAAATCAGCAAATAAAACATGTTACAAGCATCCATTTCTTAAAAAAAATGAATAGTAATCATGGACTAATGTAAAAATTGTTTTAAATATTTGAAGAAATAAAATAAAACATCTGCTTTCGATTTTTAATACAGAATCATGGATCGATTAGTGGTCGGTTTCAAATCAACACAATTTTTTTTTATTCAATATGAATTCAAAATTAAATTGGTGGAACTGTATAGTAAATAAGGATACATCTACAAAATAAACCCCGAATGGGAACTATTGTCTAGATCATAATTAAACGTAGGTGAAAAAAACTGTAAATATAGGTGCAATTTGGGTACCCTCACGTTATACATGCATGCATAGAGAACAACTGCTTAGGCGTACGTGGGTTCAATTACCACACTAGGCGTTCATTCTAAGTCAATATCAAAGTTACAAAATACCCATTAACACGGGCTAAAGCACAAACTTTATTATGGGTTCAAGGCGGTCCATGTAGAATGAATAAAATGTTTTCCTTTAATTCGTATATTCATTATATTAGCTTTACAACGAAACACAATTATCTTCGTTATGTCAATAAAAAATTCACAGGATATCGCTGCAAATTATAAATTCGGTATGATGTCCAATCCTATAATTTCATATAGTTTTTCTTGTCTTCATATTTAACACTAACAGTCGGCTGCTTTGGACATACACAATTTGTAGGAGTGTCTTCCAATTTTAAAATGATGCTTTCTGTCAATACCGATTGTAATTTTTTTATTTTTTTTTTTGTTCTGCTTGGGATTCTCAGCCACCTTCTTGTAAGATGATTTCATGATCTATAACAAACCTTTCTATAATTAATGGTTTATCGATTATTTAATTATAAAGAAACTAAGGTTTCAACTTCCTCAGTCAAAATTGACTTTAAATTGATTTCGCTATGTTTTAGGTTCTATTTCGCCAACAGTTTTGCTTCTTGTACATCATTGGCTTTCAAATATTCAGCTTTGAACTTTCCTGGTGAAGGGAAATCCAGAAAAAACGCTCCGGACAAACGAAATAAATAACGTGTTGTTGTCATTTTTGTTTGTGATGTGTAAAAAAAGGCTATCTCTTTACAGTCGATGTTTACATCTTCAAACTATAAAAAGACGGATAATAACAAAATTCTTGTACGCCAAGAAAAACTCAAAACGAAAATTCCTTTATCAAATGGCTAAACCAAAATATTCAAAACATCAAAGAATGAAAAGCAACTGTCATATTCCTGACTTGGTACAGGCATTTCCTTATTAAAAAAGTGGAATTCAACCTGGTTTCATAGCTAGCTAAACCTCTCACTTGTATGACAGTCGCAGAGAATTCCATTATATTGACAACAATATATGAGGATTTTTGCACTGTGCAAGCTTGCGTGCAGAACTTAGCAATTTTAGTTTTTCCGTTATATATTAACAATAATTTAAAAGAAATGTATACAGGAAACATAAAATAAGTTGAATGGGAATACTTATCCATTTACAATATTTTTGAAAAGTTACGTCAAGTTTGCTAAAATTTGTTGATTTGTTTAAGAATATTTTTAGATCAAGTTTTCAAGTGCTCATCATTATTTTTTTAAAGTTATAAAAATGATTTACGTCAAGTTGGCCAATTTTTTTCATCATCTGTAAACGCATAAACATATAATTGCAATCACTTTGTAAACCATTAAATCTAAATTTTCCGATGATTATATTTAACTTATGAATAATTTTACGGCAATCTGTTGATTTTTTTCAAATGTCGATTCGTGTACATGACAGAGGTAGTTCACTGCCATTTGTGCAGCAGTATTAAATTGGGCCAGAACACACACAAAAAAATTTCAAAATTAAAAATTTTTATTCTTTTTTTTAACGAAGTAAACTTTCAAAGTAACATTTATAAAACGTCGTCTTTCTGTTTTCGATTTTATTCTTAAAGTGCAGCAACCCCTGATACACACTGGGAAAGTTTCAACAGCATTGCATCCAAACTTTTAAAATCTGAACTAGACTGAACACAGTCTGACAAGAAGCTTAACGTAATTGTGTACGCATGGTCTGATTTTGTCGAAAACCATCTTAACAGATCTAAATCGCTTGCTAAAACATCCCGTCTTGTTTTTCTTGACATGCCTGCTAAAACATCCCGTCTTGTTTATCTTGACATGCCTGCTAGAACATCCCGTCTTGTTTATCTTGACATGCCTGCTAAACATCCCGTCTTGTTTATCTTGACATGCCTGCTAAAACATCCCGTCTTGTTCTCTTGACATGCCTGCTAAAACATCCCGTCTTGTTTATCTTGACATGCCTGCTAGAACATCCCGTCTTGTTTATCTTGACATGCCTGCTAAAACATCCCGTCTTGTTTATCTTGACATGCCTGCTAGAACATCCCGTCTTGTTTATCTTGACATGCCTGCTAGAACATCCCGTCTTGTTTATCTTCACATGCCTGCTAAAACGTCCCGTCTTGTTTATCTTGACATGCCTGCTAAAACATCCCGTCTTGTTTATCTTGACATGCCTGCTAAAACATCCTGTCTTGTTTATCTTGACATGCCTGCTAGAACATCCCGTCTTGTTTATCTTGACATGCCTGCTAAAACATCCCGTCTTGTTTATCTTGACATGCCTGCTAGAACATCCCGTATTGTTTATCTAGAACATGCCTGCTAGAACATCCCGTCTTGTTTATCTTGACATGCCTGCTAGAACATCCCGTCTTGTTTATCTTGACATGCCTGCTAGAACACCCCGTCTTGTTTATCTTGACATGCCTGCTAGAACACCCCGTCTTGTTTATCTTGACATGCCTGCTAAAACATCCCGTCTTGTTTATCTTGACATGCCTGAACGGACTGAATTACCTGTAGATACTAACGATCGGCTTCTGAAAGTCTGAAAAATTCTTGACGTTTTTCTCTTGTGTGAAATTCAGTCGATTAAGACTTGATCAGACCAAAATGACCGGTTCAGACTGAAATCTTGCTACTAGTGCAGTTTCACAGTATTTTATTCGAAAACTTTAGCCTGTGAGTGAATTGATCCAGTGTATGCGCCCATAACTATGAATATTGCCAGGTAAACTTGAAAAAAACTGTTCTATCTTGTTTCTACAAAACAATACAATACAACACAATACAATATGTTTATTTGTCAATTATGACGCCTCAAAGGAGAAGAACAATTACAAGTATAATTAAAGTGTACAAATGATTACGACATTTATTTTTACTGGAGGACAACAATAAACTAAGGTTAAACAAATATGTGAAAAGGTACAGAACAAACATAGTGTCACGTGTTCAAATAGAATTGTATTGTAAAGTGTTAGAAATGCTGGAGGGCCACTTATAAAGATTAAGAATTCGTAAATTTAGATTATGCATCAGGAATAAAACTGGACCGTTCAGTTATAAGTGATAGACATTGAAGTAGAAAATTGTTTTATCTTCAACAATGTCATTATTACATAGTTTACGAAATCTTCGGTCTGAAGGTATACCTTTGTATCTTCCTTTTTCTATTTCAAGGTCATGGACATTAATTATAGATTTAGTTGACTCATTTACATCTTACAATCTTCAAAAAGTGAAAAACTTGCAAGGCCTATATTATTCTATTTCCTTGCACCATATTGGGTTTATCATTATTTATTAATTAAACTAATTTTCATCCTATTTAATTCTTGGTATTTTTAGGAAAATTGTTTGTATATAGGACTTGTGATTTACAGTCAGGTGCGTTACTTAAACAACTGTTTTTTCTTAGTTACTTTTATAGGTAATTTTCATTTAAAAAAAATATTAAATTACTCAATATACTTGATATAGTTATTCTAAATTTCAATAGAAGCATGGACGAAATGTAGTCTTTGATTTAATATAATTTGTGTTTTGTGTACTATTGTTTGTCTGTTGGTCCTTTTCTTTTTTTAAGCCATGGCGTTGTCAGTTTATTTTCGACTTATGAGTTTGAATGTCCCCAGGTATCTTTCGCCTCTCATTTACACGATTTAGCAAATATTCCGAGTTTATATTAAGGTATTTTAATTTTTAATAATTGCTATCCAACCAATTGTCGTAATATTTTTAAGCCAATATCTTTGTTTCTTTAAAAGCTTCCGTAAGGAGAGAATTATCTTGTTCTGATAATCGGACTTTGTTATCATGTTCATGTTAAGACAAACCTAAAGAAACAATGTGTTACACCCAGCACTCATGTCGCCGCTTGGTTTATTTGCCTTTTTGGTTAAAGAGAGGCAAAAGATACCATAGGGACATGCAAACCCATTAGTCGAAAATAAACCGACAATGCCATGACGAAAATCAAATAACAGTATCAAAACACAATATAGAAAACTAAACACTAAGCAAACGACACCTGCAAAGTATATTTCCAAAATCTGAAGTCTAATTTTTCACTAACTAAATCATTGCACATTTAGAAGAACATAATTATCCTCTCTTGATTGCAATTCATTTGGAGAGAGAGAACTGGTCCCATATTTCTTAGCCATATGATAAAATAGAATTAATGCTATTGTAAAAAAAGATGAAGAGTCGTATTAACCTTTTGTTTGAAATGAGTAAAGCACCCTTAGTTTTTAATTAAAAAATTCAACTTTCAATGCTTTATTGTATAAATTAAATTTACCATCTGTAAATCTGCCAGAAACAGTGAGAATCATACCAAGATAATAATATTTTTCTTGTTATTTATAACTTGACCAGTGAATATATTTTTTTCTTTAGATATTCTACCAGTATCATTATAATTAACATTTTGGGTTTTTTTTTCAGGTTAATTTTGAATCCCCATTTATTGTAATAATCCATTAGGTTATCCAAATAAATTAGGTAGACCAGATGAAGTTTCAGAAATCAGAACTGGGAAACATAAAGAAATCAAAGTTACCAGGTAAATCATTCCTAAATCGTTTTTGTACATATGTTTAGTAACATTATAAAATAAATTGCTTACCCAATTTATCATAATAACGGAACTATAAACAAATGTCACACAAGTGGGAGATTCATTTAGCATAAAACCAGATTTAACCTACCATTTTTTTCGGAAAATACCTGTGCCAAGTCAGGAATCCTTATCTAAGGCCTTCTAAAAATTCGACAAAACAGTTATAGAGACATTTTTCGGCCCTGATTGGTGTATTTATCAATCAAGGTTTTAAGTACAAACATGTGGTCATAGATTTTTTTTCCTTTATGAAATCATATCTATGCAGGCCTTAATATATTTCTTGTAGCGATAAACTTTTCTCATCTATTATTAAACAAAATTTTAATAGTTTTCCTCTACAACGACCTATTGTGATGCCGCTAAAATTGGAGGCAACATCTTTTGGACCACTTTGATGAATTGAAATAAAAAATCCTTTAGCCCATAGTTTTTCATACATCTTCTTATCGGTAACACTTTGTTAAGCAGCTTTACAAAAACATTTGAGTAAAAATAGTTGGCTCCATTTTAGCAATTCATTTATTATGATGTCAAAGCTGCTTGATTGATTATGGTGTCAAAGCTGCTAGATGTATTACGCTGTCAAAGCTGCTAGACTTATTATGGTGTAAAAGCTGCTTAATTTATTATGGTGTCAAAGCTGATTGGTTTGATTATGGTGTCGAAGCTGGTGTCAAGGCTGCTAGATTTAGTAAGATGTCAAAGCTGTTAGATTTATTATGGTGTCAAAGCTGCAAGATTTATTATGGTGTCAAAGCTGCTAGATTTATTATAGTGTCAAAGCTGCTAGATTTTTTATGGCGTCAAAGCTGCTAGATTTATTAAGGTGTCACAATTGCTAGATTTATTATGGTGTCAAAGCTGGTAGATTTATTATGGTATCCAAGCTGCTAGATTTATAATGCTGTCAACTTGCTGGATTTGTTATGGTGTCAAAGCTGCTAGATTTATTATGGTGTCAAAGCTGCTTAATTTATAATGGTGTCAAAGCTGATTGGTTTGATCATGGTGTCAAAGCTGGGGTCAAAGCTGCTAGATTTATAATGCTGTCAACTTGCTAGATTTGATATGGTGTCAAAGCTGCTAGATTTATTATGGTGTCCAAGCTGCTTAATTTATAATGGTGTCAAAGCTGATTGGTTTGATCATGGTGTCAAAGCTGGGGTCAAGGCTGCTAGATTTATAATGGTGTCAAAGCTGCTTAATTTATAATGGTATCAAAGCTGATTGGTTTGATTATGGTGTCGAAGCTGCTTAATTTATTATGGTATCAAAGCTGATTGGTTTGATTATGGTGTCAAAGCTGGTGTCAAGGCTGCTAGATTTAGTATGATATCAAAGCTGCTAGATTTATTATGGTGTCAAAGCTGCTAGACTTATTATGGTGTCAAAGCTGCTTAATTTATTATGGTGTCAAAGCTGATTGGTTTGATTATGGTGTCGAAGCTGGTGTCAAGGCTGCTAGATTTAGTATGATGTCAAAGCTGCTAGATTTATTAGGGTGTCAAAGCTGCTAGATTTATTATGGTGTCAAAGCTGCTAGATTTATTATAGTGTCAAAGCTGCTAGATTTTTTATGGCGTCAACGCTGCTAGAATTATTAAGGTGTCAAAACTGCTAGATTTATTATGGTGTCAAAGCTGGTAGATTTATTATGGTATCCAAGTTGCTAGATTTATAATACTGTCAACTTGCTAGATTTGTTATGGTGTCAAAGCTGCTAGATTTATTATGGTGTCAAAGCTGCTTAATTTATAATGGTGTCAAAGCTGATTGGTTTGATTATGGTGTCAAAGCTGGTGTCAAGGCTGCTAGATTTAGTATGATGTCAAAGCTGCTAGATTTATTATGGTGTCAAAGCTGCAAGATTTATTATGGTGTCAAAGCTGCTAGATTTATTATAGTGTCAAAGCTGCTAGATTTTTTATGGCGTCAAAGCTGCTAGATTTATTAAGGTGTCAAAGCTGCTAGATTTATTATGGTGTCCAAGCTGCTAGATTTATCATGGTGTTCAGGCTGCTAGATTTATTATGGTGTTCAAGCTGCTAGATTTATTATGGCGGCAAAGCTGGTAGATTTATTATGGTGTCAAAGCTGGTAGATTTATTATGGCGTCAAGCTGCTAAATGTATTATGGTGTCCAAGTTGCTAGATTTATTATTTTGTAGCGATTTTACTGCATCCTAAATTTTTTTTGTGTTATTTCATAATCCAATTCTGTGAAAATTTATCTGTTCTTAGCTATTCAATTACTTTTTAATGAATACTTAAGGAGCTTGAATTAGCTTTCCAAAATATTGTTACCATTCTAATTGCGATATATTAAAAGCATCTCCTTTCGGGGAGGATTCATAACTAATAGACGTGTTACGAATAGGTGTACATGTATACTCGACGCTGAGGTTGACAAATTAGACTTTGAATGTGGGTATCGTATCAAATACATAAAAGTGATTTAAAGATTTAAATTACCTGTGTATCAATTGAATCTTGTGTTTTAACTGCACAGAACTGATGTTTCTTTTAACAGATGTCCCGTTGGAAACCTTTTTATAGACAATAACATTATAGATATTCCTTATGGAAAGAACATTTGATGACATTTATTTCGTGAGTATGAATATTATAAATTCCATTATATTTCTTCCATATGCTATACCGATAGTGGGCAAGAGGATTGCAAAAAAGAAATTGTAGAAGGGAAGCCGAGAGAAAAAAAGTCAGGGATAAAAGAAACAAACGCATTGCCCACCCTTGTAGATTCAACTATGATACATACTTAGTATTTTTAATTTTTCATTTTCTTATTCAATTTAGGCGGACCTTTAAACTTTAAAGGTGTTAACTTGAGATCAGAACTTTTGGACATATTGCAAACAATGCAAAAGTAATTATATAAAATTATGATAGTCGAGCTTGCGGGTGTGCCGTTGGACATTCAGGCGAGCATTTAAAGAGGGTACCCATTGTAATAAAGTCCTCACACAGTTTAAACCCAAGAGCTTCGAATATTGAAAAATGTATTTACCATATTTATAGAACATGTTTCCTTCCTCTAATCATTTCATTTTGAACATATTTTTCAGATTTTCAAGAGGTTGAAACTTCGTGTTTTTCGGAAAAGTGGACGTATGTCTTAAAGATAACTCTAGGGCCCCGTGAGACCCTCTTTTTCCTTAAAAATGATCTAGAATATGATAACATGTCTAATACTTAATCGGAAATGTATCTGCAATGTTTGTTTCCATTAACTACATGTGTCATAGTAAACAAGACAGTATTGATTATCTATCAATTTGATTTCTTCTTGTGATCTCTTCAATAATATATAAAACACTCACTTTTCACCAAGAATTCTTCTTTTTGACAAATTTTATTACACTTTGAAGCGTGCAAAAATTTTTAAAATGTCTGATGTTAAAGTATTACGCAGAAAAAGGACATATGACGTCATGCTGTTATGAACAAAGACTAGGTCAACGATTCGCGGAATTTTTAATTTAACACAATGAGACTGTTAACCATAAGAAAAATAGTTTGAACAATGAGAGTGTTGACCATAAGAGAAATAGGTTGAACAACTCGTCAGAATTTGATACCGCTTCCTATCAACTCTCGTTATTTAATTAAGATAGTAATGATAAACTCGCCGCAGGCTCGTTTATTATTATATTGAAATTAAATAATTCGAATTGATATCAATCGATATTCAATTCTCACTCGTTTTGAAACCTATAATTATATTTATATCGTCGAAACAAGCTGTTGTTGGAACCTTTTATATATTATGTCATTTAGTTTTGATGTAATATTTTGGGAATCAGAATCATTTGACCAAAAAGTGGATATTTTCTCTTTCATACCAATTGAAGTCAAGGCGGTTTGAAATTTAAATGCTGATTTCTAGAGGGTGTTAACTGAGAGTATCGATATTTAAAATTACAGAGTTATGACTGTGATAAAAAAAAAGATCAGCTAGAAGGTTATGTACATTAAAGAAGGCAGCTTTGACCATTAGTTCCTCCGATGCTATAAAGTAGTCAACTACACTGCTCTCACAAGGATTATGGCAGGTTAATAGACCTAAAAAGTCTCTTCTAGTTCTGCCGTTAATGATTCTTAGACCTGTCTTTACACAAATAGCACTTTATAATTGTCCACGGGTAGATATAGGCAATTCTTAAATACGACGGACTGTTATGTCATTATCTGGGGTGTAATTTTTTTATATATAGGCAGAAGATTATCTTCAGAATCCCTTACGATAAAATTAGATTCTACAGTGCCAGCTCTTGCGTTTAGGTTTCCTGCAAATACAATTTTCATAAATGCTGAATATTTTGTAATATCTTTTTCTATCAGTTTTAATACATCATCATTTAAGGTAGTATGGGTGTCTTTCGCCATCTTGGATTATAAAATAGCAGAGCACCTAAGGTCAAGATTTTCAATCAAGTCAGCAAAATTTGATGAGGAATGCAATTAACTAATGTAAATTTTTGATTTAAAAGAACAAAATTATAAGATTTTAACTTATAATTATTAATAAGTTTACAAATGTAGATTATTTTTGCTTGTTTTTTTTTTTAAATTGGCGTATTAAGGGGAGGTAACTCTGAAATAGTACATTTTCTAAAGGAATCTACATGAAATTTTGCTATTTTATGTTTTAGCAGGAAAAAACCCACAATGACCCTATCTTTTCTTTTAATATTCTGAACGCATTTTCTAAAAGCTATCTTCTCGTATTTTATTTTACAATTTTATCATTTAGTTTAGCTTCTATTCACATAATATTGTTTTTTCTTGTATAATCCATACAAAATGTGTAATTATTTCACAACCTGTAGCTTGAGAAAAAGCTCGGTGACCTATCATTTTTATTATATTTTTGAACATATCACAATATATACTACGTTTTGGCAAAGTATGAACAAGTTCTATCATAAAGAATAAAAGTAAATGCATTTTCAAAGGTGGTGGGTGCATAAACAAAACACAAATATTTCTCTATAAAATTAAATACCTATTTTTTGCAATGATCAAATAAAAAAAAGTGCACTAAAGATTTAAAATAAGTAAAATTTATTTAAATGATATATTTAGGAAGTCTGAAAAATAAGAATAATAAAAAGGATATATATATATATATATATATAAATATTTGTCAGGTCTGTATAGTAAATATTTATTATACAAACATGTACAGTGGGAGTTATATTTCATGACAGTAATGTCAACAGTAGTTAAATCGCCATGAGTCTACAAAATAAGTTGAATTTAACATTTTTATGCACCTGTCCTAAGTCAGGAGCCTGTTATTCAGAGGTTGTCGTTTGTTGGTGTGCTTGATAAGTGTTTCTCGTTTCTCGTTATTTATATAGATTAGACCGTTGGTTTTCCTGTTTGAATTGTTTTACACTAATCTTTTTGGGCCCTTTATAGCTTGCTGCTCGGTGTGAGCCAAGGCTCCGTGTTGAAGGCCGTACTTTGACCTACGATTGTTAATTTTTCACACATTGTGACTTGGATGGATAGTTGTCTCATTGGCACACATACGACATCTTTTTATTTATATGAATTTAACAGAGATTGTTACCTTTGTGTTATCATCACCAATTTCCAAAACGACATATAGTATGTTGGTGATTTTCTGAAGATAGGATCGAGATACAAATCTTTAATTTATCTATGAACTGCAAAGTAATATCAATTGTACACTCACATAACTCCTATATGATTTACATGTCTAGTACAGGGGTATTTATGGGTGTTAAAATCTACGAATATGGACGTCCACAGCAAACGATTTTAAGGGAAATTCAGACACTAATGACCTAATGAGCAATTTTGTCTCTCAAATGATTAAAACTTCTACAAAAACATTGTCAACATTCCTATAACAATAAGAAAATACTGGATTGAAAAAAATAATTGGAGATTTATAAAAATTCTCTATTTTGAAACGTTGTTTCTAATTTCATAAAAGAATAGATTCGATTTTGAAAAGTTCGCGACTATTTATATTCGCATTATCAATCTACTCCCGAAAGTCGCGAAAATAAATCGAAACTTCGTTCTCTAAAATTTGTTATTTTACATTTTGTCATAAATTTGGTAAATAATAAGTATTCAAAATACTTTATTTTAAGGGGTACCACAGTCAGCAGCAAACAAAAAAATAAAACAACTATATCATGTGTAAGTGTGTAACATAATTTTAAATTTACATACAAAAAATCATGCAAATGTTGGTGTTTAATGATTTCATTGGCAAGCATACCACATCTCGTTATTTCTATACTTACTATGAAAGAAATTTTGTTTAATGTATCAACATTGTTCTTAGTTTTTTTATTACTTATGATAAAAACTTTCATAATAAAGCAAGCTCCTAAGTTAGGGATACGAACATTCTGCTGTACGGTTTTCCTTATATAAGCATAAAGAGATGTGGTCTTATTGTCATTGAGACAATATCCACCATGATGTAAAAGATATCGGAATAGCAACTTTTGATCCACTGTATGACCTTATAAAACCTGCTGCATTTGTTTGCACCTGTCCTGAGTCAGGAACCTGATGTTCAGTGGTTGTCTTTTGTTGATGTGGTTCATAAGTGTTTCTCGTTTCTTGTTTTTTATATAGATTAGACAGTTGGTTTTCCTGTTTGAATGGTTTTACACTAGTCGTTTTTAGGTCCTTTTATAGCTTGCTGTTCGGTGTGAGCCAAGGTTCCGTGTTGAATGCCGTACTTTGACCTATAATGGTTTACTTTTACAAATTGTGACTTGGATGGAGAGTTGTCTTATTTGCGCTCATACCACATCTTCTTATATCTATTAAACAGTGAGAAACACTCACACCGTATAGTAAGCTACAAACGCCTCAACATGACAAATTGTAAAACAAACCAATCGCTGAAACCAACTGAGGTATGCTTAAACCATAAACTAAAACAAATATAACAAAAAAAAACAATAAATAAGAGGTACCTGCCTGGGGACAGACACACAAAGATTGTAGCGGGGTAAAAACATGTCTATAGTTGCTCAACTCTCCCCTTACTTGAGACAGTGATGTAAATGAACATTAGAACAAGATAAAGATTAGTTGGGGAAAAAAAGTAAAGAGACAAAAAAAAACAAATTTAAGTCACCGTACCGGCATTTAGTTATTTTTTCAGTTATTTTTTTTTTAAGTATCTATTTTTTATTTGTTTTTGAATGCTTTATTTTTCATCTCCGTCGCAAAATATAAAGATTTCTGACACTAGGAGTCTGAAAAAATACGCTAGTTATCCATTCGTTTGTTGTGTTTGAGCTGCTTTTGATTTTGTCATTTGATTAGGGACTTTCCGTTTTGAATTTTCCTCGGCGTTCGGTATTTTTGCTATTTTACTAGTTACAATTACTATACATGTAGTACTGCATATAAAAAAAAATCATTGTTTTCTTAAGTTTCAATACAATAATATGCCAAAACAACCTTTAACATACCTTGTCCTTAATCTGTTTTATATATTAGATTTTGTTTTTATTATCCTCTCCTTTGATATGTAAATCATCAGTTTTGTTTTAAACAACGATTCTTTTTATGTTTTGGGTCTTACCTATTTTCAACGAATCATGTGCTTATGATTAAATTTTCAAAGCATTACAAATAATGGATGTACTGGTAGTCTGTGTTGAACAGTCATTATGAATATCGTTGTGATTTTTACAAAAAAAAAACAAGACATTTACAGGCGTCAGGTTAGTTAAATTCCCATAATGTTTGGCTACTTTTATCATACGGATTGTATGGTAGATTTTTTTTTTTGATGAAAGGGGAACCAGTGCACTGTTTACTTATTATATCGCCTATATTTTTCAAAGTTTATATTACATTTATTTCGTATTCAAATCGATGTCCTGTTGATAAATAGAACAAATGTAAATAAAAAAATCGGCCAATAGAAACAACAACACAGTAGAGTTCTTCAATCGGATATTATATTTTTCCCAAGTCTGCATTATGCCTTACTCATACCGCAGACAAATCTATAGTTAACTGGTCAAAGCAACAGACAGCAATAGGATTGTGACTGCATCCTTCAATGCTAAGCTCCACCACATCTCTCAAGTTGATCACATGTCCCTCCACCCAATGAACATTCAGATATGTCACCTAAAATATAGTTTTGAAAAAAGAAAAAAAAAAATTAAAAAAAACGGCAAATTAAATAAGGGAATATAACACCATTGCCAAACAATTGGAGACATGACAATCAGAATTATTGCATTGGTTGCAATGAATTAAAAGTAAAATAAAAACCGATAATTTCACATGTGTAATAAAGGAAATGCCCGTACCAAGTCAGGAATTTGACAGTTGTTTTCCATTCGTTTGATGTATTTTAGCTTTTGATTTTTCCATTTGAATTGGGACTTTCCGATTTGAATGTTCCTTGTAGTTTGGTATTTTTGTTATTTCACTTTCCACTGCATTGATATCTTTTTGTCATGAAAAGTAATTATACAACGATATAATAACGTCAATAACACAATAGCGAGACACAAAAACCCAACAGACTTCTAAAGAGCAGCATGCAGTCCTCAAAAATATTCTATTCTTTGAATCGTCCTATAATTAAAAATAAATTGTTCTAAGTTGAATAGAAGATATTGAACAAATGCAAAAATCTTCAAATTCTTAAAAAAAAATGAAAGAAATTAAAATTCAATGAGAAAGTTAACGTAATATGATAAATGTAGCTTCCCAATGGTCAATGTCTCATTTATAGCCAGTAACATACCATCTACACCATAGTATTGCGTTTACATCTCAATTAATACGTTACACTTGTGAATCAGATTATGTAGATTTCATTAACAGTGGTATTACATCAATGAAAAAAAAACTGTGTTTGAACTTTTGATTTTTGCCATTTGATAAGGGACTTTCTGTTCTGAGTTTTCCTTGAAATTCGGTATTTTTGTTATTTTACATTTTTCCAACAAATAGTCCAGCTGAGTTTGAAGATAAAAGCATGAAACTTTGCACAATTGTAGATATATATATTTAGTGATCAATTTAAGCTATGGACCCACTTTAAAAAATCCAATACGTTTTCAAGATGTCTGTCAATCAGTGCAAATTTCACCACCATGTAAAACTTAAAGCAAATAATATGCAAACCAAATCTTTAAAAAAACACATAGAATGTATTATAATGTTTCTAATAAGTCATGACGTTATATTACACTTTTCATTCTTTTTTTTTTTTTTCTAAATGGTTGAAAATTTCAAAATGGCCGCAAAAAAAGTGAAAATGAACAAAACTAAGTTAAGGCTATGCTGCTATTAATTCTATCGAATTGCATATTGCATTTCATACAATATTCTAGGGATTGTGTTTCTATGATACATGGATGCTACTTGCACGACGATTTAATCAAAGATTCAATAAATGGAAACATTTGAGGACACCATGAGGATTTGGTTGACCGTTAAGTACCATCTGAGTCACACATGATAATAGATATTTTCCAATTCTCCTTGCCAAAACCCTTTCTTTTTCCACGATTGTGAAAACATCAAGATGATCAATAAAACGACAAGTCATCGAATTTTACTTCAATAAATAATATTGTAGTGCTACCAGTTCAGGAACAACTGAGCTATTCCCTAGTTTTGATGAAAAGGGTGAAAAGGGATTCGTGTTGTTTATGCCTTCACACTTGTGTTAGTTTTCCTTTATTTTTAAATGTATGTGTTGTCAACAAATGAAAGTCTTTTTTTTGCCATCGTATAGGTATGAGAAAAATTATTTCATTTGAAACATTCACATTCGATCAAGATTTAGATAATTTACATGTACATATGGTTTTTACATGTTTTAAATTTTGTGATTCTTAGGGTTGGAAAAGAGACATGTATAAATCCACTATTATATGATATATGGCTAATTACTGGATGTGACACATCAATCTATTGACACAAGAACATCTCGGCTGATATCACTTGCAGAACAGGAACTGCTGACTTGAGCAACTAAAATCATCTACTGTTTTAGTGGGTTTGGTGTCAGTTTGGCTCAATTGTTAGATGTTTGTGTATTGGTTTCTTGACTGCTGTTAGTCTTTTTTGCGTTTTTTATCCTTTATTCTTATCTGGTTTTGTTTTGATAATGATTTTTTAGTGCCTTAGTATCTTTTTATCATCTTAATAACAACATATTTTAATGCAATTTTCAAAATGTTTCTTAAGGACAGCTCATTTAGTCTTTGTCTCCACTCCCCACCACATTTTAAAAAGCGCACCGTACATAACATTATTTTACTCTCGCATTTTTATCTAACGTCACATCCGTTTTATATCTGTCAACTTATTAGCTCATCACAAAATACTGATATCTTTGTGATAAATGTCAAAAAAGATATATGCCATCCACATTCACTCGAAGTATCACTCTGGGTAAAAGACCGAAACATCACCCCGCCTAAAGCTTTCGCGTTGAGAATGTTGTATGTTTGCTTTTAAACCGTTTCTATGGTTTAACTGGTCGCGCTATGTTATTTCAAAGGTAGATAATCTACTATGGCCATTTCTAAATAAAACACCATTAAATGCTGTAGCTGTGTGATATTGATGGTTGATCTGATTGCCCCACCTTCTCCTTTTACAAATGTATACTTCTACTCATGGGCTTGATCTACATTTACAAGTTTCAAATTAAGTTTGCAATACTAAGACTGTATAGTAACATGGCATAATGTCGCCCACGAGTACTGAAAGACATAATTTGGATGGTAAAATGCAAAGAACCAATAAATAAGCAGTATAATGGAATGTTTAAACTAACAGAAGAAACGCTCTCTTTAAGATCTCATATAAGCATGTAAAGTTCAATGATACAGACTAGTTGTGGTTAAGCAGATTTTCAATTTCCTTCTTATTACTCGGTTATTTGAATGTTAGATAGTTCTCACCAGAGTCTAGTTCCTCTGCAAACATTTGTCAGGGTCTTTGCAGAAGAATGAGAAGTACACCTACTGTAATCTCATGGAAATGTCTTGTTCATGATGCATGAAAGCTTCTGAATATAATCTGCTGTGTATGAAGTACTTTGTTCCTTGGCTGAACACTTGTTCAACCTCTGTTTTCTAACGAATCACATAAGTTTCTCAGCTATGTCATTTCTATATGAAGACCAAAAATAAAACTTTTCTTTGTTCTGTTAGAAATATGTTTGCCCAGTTCCACTATTCCGATTTTGGAAAAGCAAAAAACGATTGATTACAAGTGATAATTGATACTTGTCTCGAAAAAAATTACGATCCCTTTTAAACGATGAAGCGTATATTGATAGGAAAAAATTACACATTGTTGGATTGTATTCATGGAGTGTCGAATCGGTAACGTTGTGGCAGATTTGATCTCTTCCTGAAACATTGGTCAATGCGGACTGATATAAAAAGGCGGATGACCATTTGTTTAGGCTCTACATGTGTGGCATGCTGTCCAGAAATATTTAATGTTTTCATTATCATCTGCTTTATGCCATCTGTGTCATTAGTTTGCTAAGTTATTCATACCATGATAGGATAAAGTTGCACAATACGAACAGTTGTGCTGGCGAATAGTATATTGATTAAAGTATCAGAGATTATAAGGGAAATGCATACATTTCAAAGCATAAGATTATGACAAATTTGCCACGGCTGCTGTTGTAAAACTACAAGGATTCGAGGGAGAAACCACATATTCAATGCTGATGTTGCTATAGATGGAATCTTCTTTTACTGTAGATAAATGGATAATTGGACCATTCATAAACGACAAACGTGAACTGTACATATGGTTAATTGTGTACCTTCTTTTACTGTCCTAGTATCCAGAAGAAGGTCTATTTACATTAGGAGATGGTTTTAATTCAGTTAAATATAATATTTGAGAAGAAAAGAGAAAACAAACAGAAGTAATTTCGAAATGATAGCGTCGTATTTGTTTCAATTGAATAACTCGACTGCATCTCGATATTTGGCCAAACAATCATCAACTAATGTTTAAATGACAGTGGAAAACACTTTTGCCTACATCATGTCTTTTTGAACTAACTGCAGCCTTTTCAAGTAGTGTTATCATACAAACAGAGTGTGCGATGGCTTGTTTAATTGCAACACCAAAATAATCATGAAGCAGGAGAAGCAAACACCTGCGTGATATTACAACATTTTTTAGATCAATAGTATGTCCTCTTCCAGTTGATGACACAGAAAACTGTTCGAGTCATTCTAGTTAAGTCAAGCTTTAACATTGGAATAACGCCAGTATCTATACGTAATCCCTCGTTGTATTCTTCTGTTCTGCAAGAATAGTATCGTAGTAACGATTTTCTTTACTTTCACAAATCTTTTGATGTTTGGCTTTAGTATACGTATATAAAGGTGGCATACAATTTGTTTTATAGGGCACTGAGTTTTACTGAAGGAACGTCAAAACAAAAACACTTCTAAAAAGGATATTTTTTTTTATTTTGATATGTTATAGCGGCCATCTTGAGAACAATCGGCCATATTGAAATTTCAATTTGGGTACATTGCTAGTATTCTTCGAAACCCCCAGCACTACTTCCATGCCAAACTTGACCTTTAATGTGACTTTAAATAAGTAATACATGTTGATTTTGATATTTTATAGCGGCCATCTTGGAAATAGCCGCCATATTGAAATATCAAAGTGAGTCCATAGCTTATATAGATTGAAACACCTCAACCTATTACCATGCCAAATTTGGTGCTTTATCATGAAATCCACAATTTTTTCACCGATCAGCAAGACTAAGAGATATAAGAAATAACTAATGAAATCGACTCTATGGTTGACTGATACAATATGTCTTAACTCAATATCGACATGCTTTCGCAGTTTTATATTTTTGGATACCAGAATACAAGGTAGTTGTCCGATCTTTTAATTACAGATTGTGTCCTATTTCCTATTTTGAATGTTGGACAAATGATTTGTGCATAACAGAAGAAGCCCACCCTGTCGACACATCTGGTCTCATTTCTTTTAAGTAAGTGCACTTTGCAATGTTAGAATCTCATGCATTTTGTGTAATATTCACAAAAGTGTGCACTAAAGCGTCGTGATTGGTTAAACACTTCATAAACAATGGAAATTCAACCAATAACGTGACGTTTATTTCATATTGGTGTACGAACAATCAAATTAACCATAGTCCTTTCGATTCTGAACGGTTAACTCCCTAAGCATTTGTTGTTTACGCAGTATTGCATCTTCCTAATAGATAAAATAGAGAAAAGTATGATAATTGAGCATCGGTTAACTACTGTTACCTACAGATGGGTGCAGTCCTAACCTGTACAAAAGTTAGCTTGGAGCAGACTTTTTGACTGCTTTCCAAGTTGACTTGAGAAATTTTAAGCAGACAACCAAGTTAACTTCGTCGTTGGTAGACCAGACCTAGGTCCGCTTTTTTAGGACTTCTGCAGACCTATTGACAAGTCTGCTACAGACCATACCTGTGGACAAGTCTGCTATGGACCAGTCCTGAGGACAGGTCTGCCTTGGCAAAAAGCTAAAAGACCAAAAGATAGACATCTGTATGCAAAACGCAACATAGAAAAAGTAAAATTAAAGACTGAGCAATAACCTTAATCAAAGCCTTTACTAACTCATTCATAGAAAAAAGTAAAATAACAAAAATACCGAACTTCAATGAAAAATCAAAATCTCAAACACCTCAAACGAATGAAAAACAACTGTCATAATCCTGACAGGCATATCCTTATGTAGAAATTCTCTGCCGTTTACAGTAGATTTATCAATGTAACAAGCAAACATGCGTGTCGTTTTTCTGTCCACGCACGGACAAAAATGTGGAAATCGACAAAACATTGTTGAATAAAGGGTGACATAAGCAGTTAATTTTATATATGGATCTACTCAATGTCCAATTTTGTCATAGTGCGGATTTATATAGACAAGGTAATCATGTCATTGTACTTTCAATTTGGAGTTCAAATTGTATATCTCCGACAGATCGTTTGAATTGACCATTTGTGACCTGAATAAGCTTTATACGCCAGATCAAAATTGTGGGACTTAGGAAACTAAATTTGTTTTTCATATCCTTTTCATATATCATTTTTAAAAGAATATAACAATTAAGATATGACTTAAGATAGCCACAGGCAGTGAGGATATGAACCTCACTTTTTCTTTATATTTTGTTTTTATGCATATTTTTTTTTAGTAAATATTCCTCATAATTTAACTCACTTATTTAATGTGTTCTTGTTCTCATTATTGGTTCCCTAAAATGAACTGCGACAAAGATTAACCAGGAAACAGTATTCATAAGTCCCGCTTTGTTACGTGGTCGCGGTGAGACAATTAAGGATGATTTTAAATAAAATCAAAATTTTAGTCATATGAATATCTATTCCGTTATTTGGTTTAAAAAACATACTTTATATAATGATGTACACCTTGAGCTTGCTGAATATAATTTTGAACAACATTAATTTTGACGTTAAATATTGGCATTGAATTGAACGCCAAATTTGTGTAATATTAGTGTGTTTTACTTTTCGTGTGTATTTGTTCTTCTTTTCTGGCAGGAATGTTTTCGTGTGTATTTGTTCTTCTTTACTGGCAGGAATGTTTTCAAAATTAAACTTGATGCAAAACATATTATAAAACACACATAATAATAATTTTAAAGAGAATATTGCTGTCAATTATGAAAGTTATCTATACATAACTGGTAAATTATTAAGTTATGGATTTCACTACCACGAAATAATCAAACTCTTTACTAATTCATTAATATACAAAATATTTGATTGTAAGTTTGGCTGAACCTGTAGAAACCGTTTTTTTCACATGGAATATCACATCCAAATATTACCGCTGATGCTGTGAATAAGTCCCATAAATTTAGTTACGATAATAACATTATTCTGATTGAAATAAATTAAAATATAACCGTCCGTCCGTCTGTTCGTGTGGCTGTCTTTCTATTTGCCTTGTACGATCCCTTTATAACGATAAAGCGTTTATTGATGGGACTTTAAAGTTGTTTAAGGAGGTACCCAACACTTTGACTAAATTAGATTTGGCTTGTAAATTTTGACAAAATATTCACTTTGACTTGTTGACAAAAATATAAACATTTCAAAAAATTTTAACCACACAATTTTCAGGAATAATTTAGTTTGATGTATATCAGTTTGACAAACATTAATTTTGATCATTGAGAAGCTTTATTTCTCCTTATTAATAGTATGTTATTAAAACGTTCAGCCGATTTTTACAGTGTTAACTCCATTAAGTGTTCTGTACCTCCTGAAAACCACCCGAGTATGTGCATAATGGAATAAAATCCAGGTTCAAAATGTTAAAGGGGAGATTATCGTATTTGCTTACTTCATTATACTAATAGTATTACGGGCCTTGTGGTATCTTTCATAAGCTTAATAACTTGAAATGGAATTGCAAACATTGATATAAAGTAAAGTTAAGTTTGTAACCCTAATGAACCTATCTACATTGTCAAGTTGATAATTCATAAGTATGATGAACTTGACATAAATTGTACGTGAAGACATTTCCTGCTTCAGACGAAAGAAATGAGTTTAAAAGATGCATTAAACAATTTCAGTTTTCTATGAAATTGTCAGCAAAACTGAGGCGGGGTTAAACATGTTTTGTGAGATCTTAACCCTCCCCTATACCTCTAGCCAATGTAGAATTAATAAACACACAGCAATACGCACTCTAAAAGTCAGTTTAAAAGAAGTCCGAGTCCAATGTCAGAATAGGCAACAAAAGAAACTAAGCAAAATGACAATGATACATAATTTAACAAGGGACTACAAGCAGTCACTGACATGCTAGATCCAGACCTCAATTTAACAGATTGAAAGATTATATCTTCATCATATGAAAATCAAGTACAATCCCTCCCGTTAGGGGTTTAGTATCATACCATCATAAAATATATGAGAAGAACATAACATGTATCATGCCAACAACTGGTTTTAGACTAAATGTGGTTTTTTTTCGATGCAAAGACCCTATAGGTGAATCAATATTAATACCAAAATATGCCATCTTTAATGATTTGACAACAATATCGTAACTATATCCCTTCGGAATAAGTCTCTATAAAGGTTTGGTTAGTTTTTGAGGTGAATGTCGACTTTTTTGTGCTTTGTTTATAATATTGCCATAAAAGATTTGATATCTTTTCAACTTTTGGTGTCAATGTCACTTTCAATTTTTCTTTGAGAAATGATTTGTAGTTACCTTTTGATGTTTTCTAACTTTTTTCAAATCTTTATTTCTTTGGAGTTTTTAGTGGTGCTTTGATGATGAGAGGAATAGGGTAGCTATCTGCACAACCGTATAGTCGTCTTCTCTGACATTTCACCAACTGTTTTATATTCCCGATTTTGACATTTTGACTGCAGGTGAATTCGCAGGTAGGTGATGCATGCATAGCTGGATGTGGCATAATGCTTTATAATCTTCCTTCACTGTATTGGATACCTAAATTACATAAATAACCATATTAACAACGTTGTATTGCTGGTTCTTCCAAGTGCTCCAAGAAACTTTTTTTGTATTTTATTAACATCAGTTTTATAAGCCGGACATTTGAGTTTTAGTGAAACTACCTACTCTAGAAGCGGCTTGAATCAGATGTGGATACTAAAAATATTCAAATTGAAAGAATTAGTCCTGCTTTGCGTCATAATAAAATTGGCTAACATAGATATACATGTCTTGTTATAAGGAGCGATACTTTGTAAAAAACCACGCTGAGTCAAACAAAAAATTCTCTAAATCTGACATTGGCAAGATGCTTGTTGTCTTGATTGGCAAAATATTTTTTAAGTTCGGAGGATGTGTTTTTCAACAAACAATCGGCATATCAATGGGAACCAACTGTGTTCCTCTTCTTGCCGACTTGGTACTCTATTAATATGAGAAATAAACTTCATACAAGATCTTCTAAGGAGGAATGAAAGCAAGCTAGTATAATCCGTTAACTTCACGTTCCGTTAAAAAGAAGATTTCCACTTAATAAATCAATGTTTGGTGACTATGTTGAGGGCATCTATCATATCAAAATTCAAATAAAACATTTATGCAGCGCCTGCATATGGATTATATATAACTAGTAGAGCTTGGGTTTCCCTGCATAATATCCAAAATAGAGGTTTGCTGCATACAAGTAAGCTATTAAAACCAAGAATTCCAATTTACGGACGCCATCAATAGTTTGTTGACCGTTATGGAATGTCTGTTAGACATATATAATAGATATTTTCCAATTGTGTGTAACCATTATCCCGTCCTCTTTTCCCCGAATATGACCTATCGAAGTAGACTGATCACCGAGTTTGTACTTATACAGGTAACACGACGGGTGCAACAAGTATAGCAATTTCTGCTTACACGTCCAGAGCACATGAGATCACTCCGGATTTTGGTTGTGTTCGTGTTCCTCAGACTTTAGTTTTATATGTTGATTTGTAGACTGTTGTTGTATTTTAGTCGTTTTTTTATTTTGTCATGGCATTGTCAGTTTCACTTTTGTATCTTCCACCTCTCTTTCACCCTGTCTAGCTGCTTTTAGAGTTTATGCAATTCCCTCTGTTTTTGTGTATAACCTTAACGTGCTCCTCTAATCGATTTACAAGATAAAAAAAACTACAACCGCCTTAATTTAAAACTTCAACACGGGGCAAAAGCTTGTATATAAGTACTACTTGAATATCAAATAATATACCACGTCATTAAACTTGTTAAATAGGTGATCTCACAGATTTTGCTTTGACATTTTGAAAAGCAACAAGAGCATGTTGAAAAGCGTATAAATATCAACAAACTTAAGTAAGTTACATTTGTACTACAGAACATAAAATTGTTCTAGTTGAATTGTTCTTAGAATTATGTTATAGCATTTTGAAAAATATTGATTCTAAGATAAAAAAAAAAAAAGTGACTATCAGAGGAATCTGCACTGTCATCTACACCATTAAATATTGAATAATTTTTACCATTTCATACTATTAAGGTAGATGGGGTGTCTAAATTATAATCCATAGAATTTTTTAATAATTTGCCAAAATGTAGTTTATATCATGCTTTTTAAAAAATAATAATAAAAAGAATGGGTCACGGGGCTTATTTTCACGCTACAGGTTGTGCTAAATTGACAGATTTTGTATAGATTATGCATGGAAAACCCAATTTTCTGCCATGAAACGAAAACTACACCATAGAATTTTGAGATAAAATATGAGAAGATAGCTCTTCTAGTATGCCTTCAGATAAGAAAAAGAAACAATGGGGTCACGGGACCCGTTTTCTTGCTACATAATAAAATAGGTAAATTCCTAACACATTCTATTGTAAAAGTAACTTTATCTGAATTATCTGCCCTTACATTTGAGTTGCCTCCCCTTATGTGGCAAAGTTGGAAAAAATAAAATCAAACAAAAGTATTCTTTTTTTATAAAATACAACTATAAATATGATAAAATAGGTCATTTTCTATATTAAAATGAAAATTCTTACACATGAATTACTTACTACTCTCAAAATTTGCACCTTCTATTAAAGATCTAGACCGATTGTTTTCTGTTATTTCAAAATCCAAGATGGAGGAAGACACCCTATCTACCTTAATGTTATAATACACAAAACAATAGTGATAACAGGTCAACATTGGAACATGCATCTTTTGTTAAATAATATTTAATTTCGTGTTAAAGTTCATAAATATACCCCTAAACTTATATTGCATTTACCATGTAAGTATTTATTCTGCATAACAGATATATCATATATACACAATTGTTTAATTTTCTAAGTAACTTGTACTTTAAATATAAACTAAGGAAAGCATTGTTGTCTTCTGCATGTATCTAACACGTTCGAAAAGAATGTACTTTAACTATATTTAAATAAGTTATTGTTAATTTTGAATTGATCAAAATGTTTGCATATGATACCTTAAAAATGGCAATTGAAATTTTTAACTTCTAAAGGTTCATGTTAATTATCAAGGAAGTATATGAATTAATTACACCGCTATGTGATATTTACAACGTGCAAAGATTTAGATTTTTGTAAATCATTCTGTTACAGCACGTACAGTGTGTGGAGTGCATATCGTTTTTTTATTATCTTCACAGAAATGACAAGAAAACAAATTGCAAAGAGGAAAGTCCATTGATAAAAATTTACACTTCATTGCACATTGCACATGTTGCAGATTCCACTTCATGCGATACACTAATGTCTAATGTTCGAACCCTACTAGCAATAGGCTGAATAGTATTGCCATTTTCCCGCCAAAGGTCAGGCGTTCTACAAAAATACCGATTTGTCGTTATTATATAGCCAAGTGTGGTGAAACAGGCGTTAAACACCAACAAGCAATCAATCAATCTTCACGTTATTCATCTCGTTTCAATAATTGTTTGTTATATAAATCGGGCAGTTGATTTTGCCTTTAGTTATCACTCATTTTTGTCATGCAGTTGCCTTTTATAACTTACTAAATTGTATGGCTTTTGCTCATAGTTGAGAATGCCGTAGGTTGTTTCATAGATGTCATTCTCGTTTTTTTTTTTTTTGCAAACGGTAAAAGGATAACAGACAATCAATAGATTACAAAACACAATAAACGAAATTGAATATTGACTAATATGTCTCAAAAAGAATTAGTGAACACAAGTGATTCGGTAATAAGTTTGTATTATATTATATTAAAGTTATTTATGGCTGCATTATCAGTGAAATAGCTAAGTGAAATAATACAGTAGAATATTAATAGCCTTCACATCAACAATGATAACTGGATAAGGCTTTCTTGTTTTCATTTCAATGGCAATTAGATTACGCACTTCATTATGACAAATGAAATGTTAGATTGTCGAATGCCTGAATGAATAAACAAACTTTCGGATTGGTTGTAAAATTTTGTTATTCCTTCTGCAAATGTAACCAGAACTTTTTTTTTAATATCATACAAATTGAAGAATTTTTCCGCGTCGACTGAACCAAAATATTGCACTTTTAATTATCAAATAAAAAAGGAGGAAAACATTCCCATATGGAAAGCGACAAAAGTGATGTATACTTTCCTGATCACTGAACTGACACACAATTAGTTCACGCCATGTAACTAAGTATTATGTTTTTGATATTGATGATTCCATGGTTGAAAATACTTTAATAAGACAGGAACTTTTTTGATTTATATTTAAAAGTATCAGTAAACATTTATAAAATATATAATAATTTATCGGTTTAAACATAGTGCATTTAAGTTAACTTGCAAAAATGAAATCTAAGCATATTATTTGCAGTTTTAGTCATAAATGTACGAAATAATTTACAAATCTTCATAAATTGAAAACACAAATTCCAATAAATGGTGTTTTTACATTGAACTACTCGTGACAGAAAACAACTTAAACACTTACAGATGACCAATTGATCTGCCGTCAGTGTTTTGTTGTAAATGTAGATAATTCTTTTTTCATCAGCAATTAAAACAAACCGGAATGTGTTTTATTTTAGAATGAATGCTTCTTTTTGTAAATTTATTGGGGTGTATAAGCGTTGACCGAAGTACATTTTGTATGAAGCGCGGAAGCGCTTCGTTATAAACATGTGCGCACAGTCAACGCTTTTACAACCCTATAAAATTACTAAAAGAAGCATTCAATACTTATAATTACATTTTTTTTTGCTAGGATTATAAAAACACGATTTCTATCAAGTTGTCCTTATTATTAACCAGTGCACTTTATTGTGGAAGTATCGTGTTATCATGAATATTATATTTTATTAAGAAATGTAATTATATTGTAATAGTATAAACACATCTGACTTTTCTGTCCCTTAATAAAGCATTCCCCTTGCAAAACAGATTAAAGGAATTTGTCATTATTTGTTTAATAAAAGGTAATGGTCAACGTTTATAAAACTATCCTGTTTGAGATAGGGATAAATCATACTTTGTGAAACAAACAAAAACTATGATTCAAACAAACAATTATCTGGAACTGACATTGTCAAGATGCTTGATTTCTGGATTCATAACATATTTAATTACGTTTTGCAGACGTGTTTTCCTGGTATCTATGATGAGTTTATTTTCAACAAAAAATCGGCACTCCTATGAGAACCAATTGTGTTCCTCTTTCCTGTCGATGGATTCCTTTATTTACATGAAGCAGATAAGAGCTTCTCGGGAAGAATGAAACTATGATAGTATTATCTTTTAACTTCATGTTCCGCTGTACATATGATGCACTGTCACTGAATAATTCAAAGTGTGTGGACTAGGTGGAACGCATCTTTCCAATTTGATTTAAAATTCTAAAAAACCACAGATACAGTTAATATAAAAATACAGAAATAAGGCATGATTGACAGTGAGACAATTATCCACCAAATTTCAAATAAAGTGAATGTTAGCAATTATAGGGAACCGTACGGCCTTCAACAATTAAAAAAAATACCCATACAGTATAGTCGGCTATAAAAGACCTCGACATAAAAAAAAGAAACAATTCGATTTCGAACACTAACGACCTAATTTATAACAAAATAATTTACGAAAAACAAATATGATAGACATGAACCAACGACAACAACTGAATTAGATGTTTCTGATTTTGGACAGGCACAAATAGAATGTGGCAGGGTTTATCGTGTTTTCTGGGTTTAAATATGTTTGCAGGCGCAACCATCCTCCTTACCTGGGACAGTGGTGTAACAGTACAACATAAGAACAAACTTTAAAAATTAGTTGAAGGGGCTGAACTCATCAAAACGATACAAAGCAGAAAAAAACATCTAACACAAACACAGACCGAACGTGGGAGTGTATTTATGAATTCAAATCTTCTTCATATCTTGACTTTTATCTATAAATAAATTTCGGTTTAGAACAAAACATTAAGACAAAAAGGGATGATGTTATCACCCATTTGTGAACTTCTATCTAGCAATATACCAGCAGTGCCAGCAAGAATCGGGATAGGTACATTGACATGGGATGTGCTCAAACTAGTTTTTTGCTACTCAACCATCTCTTGTTTCTGTCTTTTGGTCAGAACAATAAAGAAATGACATATAGGAACATACAATTAAATTCCCTCATAATATTCAGAAATACAAATGAACTCCCTCCCATCGGTTTAACAGACGACATAAACTTAAGCACAGATAAGCAGTAGTAACTAATACAATATTGAAGAAACTGTTTGTGAATGCTACAAAAATCATGTTTTTAATTCTTCTTAAACTTTGATATCGATCGCTCATTATAAATGTTCGAATAAATTTCGAACTTAACTGCATGAACAGGGCAATACAAAAGAGTAAGATCTCTTCTTCCGCAGACATTATTGATATGTTTAATACGACCGAATGTTACCTTAGGAAATGAGCGACGTATTTAAAGACAATATTGAATAAGGCGTCTTATCATATTTGATTCGTTGTAGGCTATTTTGATTAGAAACTTAAATAGAGAACTGTACCTTGCGAGATGGTGCTAACTTTGATTTTAATTTTTTCTTTAACTTAAGCCTCGGGCTATCACCATCATAAGGCCATGTATTACAATTACAATGTATAACGTCAACTAATACCGGATGATCAATTAGTAACTATTGAAATACCTCGGGCTATCACCATCATAAGGCCATGTATTACAATTACAATGTATAACGTCAACTAATACCGGATGATCAATTAGTAACTATTGAAATACCTCGGGCTATCACCATCATAAGGCCATGTATTACAATTACAATGTATAACGTCAACGGATACCGGATCATCAATTAGTAACCATTGAAATACCTCGGACTATCACCATAATAAGATCATGTATTACAATTACAATGTATAACGTCAACGGATACCGGATCATCAATTAGTAACCATTGAAATACCTCGGGCTATCACCATAATAAGATCATGTATTACAATTACAATATATAACGTCAACTAATACCGGATGATCAATTAGTAACTATTGAAATACCTCGGGCTATCACCATCATAAGGCCATGTATTACAATTACAATGTATAACGTCAACGGATACCGGATCATCAATTAGTAACCATTGAAATACCTCGGGCTATCACCATAATAAGATCATGTATTACAATTACAATGTATAACGTCAACGGATACCGGATCATCAATTAGTAACCATTGAAATACCTCGGGCTATCACCATAATAAGATCATGTATTACAATTACAATGTATAACGTCAACGGATAGCGAATGATCAATTAGTAACCATTGAAATACCTCGGGCTATCACCATCATAAGGCCGTGTATTCAACCGACTGTCTGTTAAATGAAATTGAAAATGGAAACGGGGAATGTGTCAGAGAGACAACAACCCGACCAAAGACAATAAAACAGCCTTAAGCCACCAATAGGTCTTCAACACAGCGAGAAAATCCCGCACCCGGAGGCGGGCTTCAGCTGACTCCTGAACAATAATGTATATTAGTGAAACACGAATCCAATAAACACCAGCAAATGATGATATCATATGCAGTGCATTTGTTTTTGTAATCAGTGTGGTTCTTTACGAAATGACTTGAAGTAAGTTGTTTTAATGACCAAAAAGAAGAAGATTACATCTACGGTTTTTCATGTTTTCTTGTAGAAAAACGCTCTTATTAATGAACCGAATTATTTGGTCATTCACGAGAGCATTGGGAAGAGTAGTGCAAGTCGTAGAAAAATCGAAAGTGTATGTTTTACTGCAAGATTGTAAAGGATGTGTATAACAATTTTGCAGTAGATCATTAGATTGTTTAAGGACCAACGTCTGATTGACGCCGATGGTTTAAAAACCTCGTCACATAATTTCTGAAGACCATCAGTTAAGGAATTATAAACAACTGTCATACAAATACCAAATCAGAAATTTAACAGTGTTTTATTTGTTCCGTTGGTTTATATAGTCGATCGTTTTTGACCGGTTTTATGGATTCTTTTTTATTTACATCGGAGTTTGGTATTTTGCTCTAATTTTTTTCCTATAAAAAGAATGGTGGTGTAAATTTTAAATTTCTAAATTATGTTTAGTCGATTATTTTCACGACCCAGCTGTATATCGTTCTTTAGAATACACTTCGTGAAGTGCATGTATCCAGTATAGAAAAGGGAGATTTGTGTGTCCTTTTTTATGTAAATATGAAATGAAACACGATTGAATGTGTGACTTTCTAAAATCTCCTCATTAATGAAATCGAATGACGTAGGCGTGTATGTGGTATTCCCAGCTTTGTAATGAAATATAGGGTTTTGAGTTTTGCATATAAAAACAATACTGTTAGAGGCATTGTCTGCTGGAAGAACAATAAAAAAAACTGTTAAACTTCTGACTTGATACTTGTATGACAGTTGTTTATATTTCATTAACTGATGGTCTTTGATAACCTTACGGGACATACAGTCCATCATTAGGGGTATACAACCAACTTTCTTATTTGACTCACCAACCCATTTGAAACTGTTTGATAAGAAGAAATTACCCGTATAAGTCGATATTTCTTTCCAACTATGCCTATCTTTCTGACGATAGCATGTTACTGGTGTGTTATCACATTAATCGGTACTAATTTTACTGCACTAATTGAAGATTTCGAAATTAATGTATCTGCAGTGACGCTCCTAATATAGACAAATAAAACATAATGGTATAAGAAACGTTGATATTTGGTCCGGATTAATCAGATTTTATTTCGGAATGATATATGCATCATGTGATGGCATATCTCACCGAAATAACCTTTATAAATGTTCATCTTGAGAAGTAAAGTTTAAAAATTAATATTCATAGAATTTGTTTCAACATCAAAACCAAATGATTTAGAAAAAAAAACAACAAAAGACTCGTATACAGTTATGTCTTCTCTAGAGGTCATAATACATGACGGATTAGGAACAAATCTATAAAATTATAGAGAGGATAAAAGTTTAGAAGCCCGCAAATGATTATACATGCACTTCCTTATCTATTCGCATTCTATCTTGAATTTTTTTATTACAACACTAAATAAATCATGAAGATGTAAATTAGGTGGAAGCAAGTACTTTAACCATGTTAACCTTAAATTTAAAGTAAAAATCTATATTTGCTGATTGAGTAGGAAAAACATCACAGGATTGCGAGAACCAATAGCTGCTAATTTTGTGTCTGGTTAATAGTGATGTCATTGGCAATCACACCACATGTCCTTATTGTTATATCACTTAAATGTAAACATATCATTTTAAATAAGTGATATTAGTTGACAGTATAATAATAATATCCATTCCGTCAAAAATTAAATATTGTTAATGAAAACAATGAAATAACATTATCGTTTTTGATATATCAAATTTCATCGAATTCAATTCGTATTTAAATACTCCGACAATGATAATTTAAACAATTTAGAATTCATTAAACAGAACTACATTTCATTTCGGCAAAAATGAGAATCATTTCTATTTATATTCTGTGTCTTAAATTTAGGATTTACTTCCAAGCTAATGTAAACAGTGGACATTTCCAACAAAACAAGAAAATGGACTCTCGAATTATCTTAACTCGCGACAATATTGGTTCCAAAATGTGCATTCGAGAATGTTTACGAATAAAAAATTGCAACGGTATAAACTTTTACAAGGATTTGCTAAACTGCGAGCTATTGTCTGATTCGAACTTAGAAAGTCAGTTGGTTAGTACGCCGGGATATAGCTATTCAAACATTGCAGACTGGAAAATGGTAAGCATAGATCGTCCATGTTTTCTTTATTAAATGTTTTTTTTATATTTAGATTAATTTTCTATCTAATAGATAAACAAAATGTTGTCTAAAATATGGATTTACTAATTACACTGATGAAAAGAGATGGAGGTAGTCAATTATAAACATCTTTTTATCTTTTCCGTTCATTTTATGTATTTTTAATCTCCCCATTGCCTTTTTCGAATGGAGATGAACTGTATATTTTTTTTTATTTTACAGTCACATTGTATATTTCTGTAATACATTGTGACTTTCTTCTGTTATTTCAATGTATGGATTGAACAACAGATACGTGGTAATCTACCAGTGGATATTAGCGCCCTGTCCCTACTTGCGGGAACAAAACTCAAGAACTATAGACCCGAGTTATTATAAAATGATATTACATGATGATTACAATATAGATGTAAGATACCAAAATTAGTTAATTTTCACCCTCATTTTGAAAGTGACATTTTTTTTTATCTCGTTAACTGGGAATTTCGAAATAGTGTTAGTCTAAAAATATAAATACACCCCAGGCAATCTATTTCAGGAGGCTGATAGTTGCTGGCCAAATAATCCCTGCCAAGAGAAAACAAGGTGTATACCGTCAAAGTCAAATGATCATGTTTGCTTAAAGTATGGTAAGGTTTTTTTTATGAATTTTTGTTGTACAATTATCTACGTTTTGTTTCTAAATTTTCAGATACTCACCATAGTTTAAATTTCCTTGACCAAATCTATTTTCATTTCGGTTTTTTAAATAAATATTTAACACAAAATATGATCATTTTGGAGATAGAAGTTTAAAACAAAACAAGAGAAGTTGTACCGGGGAAAGAATTATACATGTACTTAGTTATGTTCCAAATCTAACAAGTATGTCCATGTTCGTTATGACATTATGAATCTTCACCGATCATGTCAGTCGTTCTGCCTTAATTAATGAGATTCTCTGGCATTTTCGATTCAATAAGGTTCGAACATTGTCCAAGTATACACATATTTTTGTTCTTAGTTTTATCAAATACATCTGAAACTACATCCATGTAAAACCTTGGTAACTCCTTGTTATTTCTTAGAAGGATATGACGATAGAAAAAAAAGATATCAAGGCGACATTCACAACTCATCGGTCGAAGAAAAAACTGACAAAGACAAAAAAACAAAAACAAAAACAAGTCCACAAACACTACATAGAACCACCTATAAATGAGAAAACACGAATCAAATCAAATGCCGAGAGCGAACTCAGGTGCGCTGGAAGGGTAAGCAGTTCCTACTTCACATAAAAATACTTTTTTTATAAATATGTGTATATAAAGAAAATTCCAATATCCCACCAAATTCTTAAATCCTTAATATATCTTAAAATCAATAACAGAACAATATCTTTTGTCTTACTGAACATATTTTTGTCGAATTTGGAACCTTGTTTTTTTTAATGTCACCAGTCAGCTATTTTAACAAGTATGAGAACAAAAGTGAAGATGAATGGTATTTCACATTTTTTTACTAGTCGACATTATTTTTTTTTTAATCAGAACTTAAAAACGACAAACAGTTAGATGTAAGTTGCACTTTTTAAATACAACTGCTTCACAAACCAAGCCTCTTTTGCGAATATCTTATATTCATGTTTATTTTGTTTTTGTTGTCTACTGGTTCCCATATTTGATCTCGACAGTTTATTTCAAAAAGACACAACTTCGAAATTTTACCTGTATAAATGCAGTTGGATAGCGGTCAAATTGAATTTTCAGGATGACTCAAAGTAGAGTCAAGGGGGATAGTATAGGACTTTAGTGTAGGTTTAAACTCTTAGAAGTTCGAGGCATATAAATGTTGACAATATGTCGTAGAACCCTAAGTTTTGACCTTTGCAAATAAATAGTATTGCATTAGATCTTTCCATTCCAGGATATATTGTTTTACGAAACTTAATATAATAAAAGTGGCACAGTTTTAGCCGTAAAAGGGGTTCCTATGGGAAATTTAATTGTCTTTATTTACAGCAGTGCAATCTGTCGGATATAGGTGAAGGGATAGGTACATTAAGCTCTATAACCAATTCCAAAAGCGTCAAATCTCTTACTTTATGAATGGAGGTCGGTCTGACCTTTAAATGAAGCAATTACAAAAGATAATTTCTAAAATGGTAAAATCTTAAACAATATTGTTTTGACGACAATTCGACAATAACTTAAGCCATCATTTCAAAACAATTTTAGCAAAACAAGTACTATTCAACAAACATTATCATTTTAATAGAAGATGTTTCTAATTTTTATTATTTATTTCTAGAAATATTTCTGGAAACCATATCTTCACCCGGTTTCCCAGATGATTATGATTTCAATCTGAAGGAGACTTGGAAGATTGAGGTTGGAGTTGGTAACAAAATCGACTTACAGTTTACCTACTTTGACTTAGACACTAACTTTGACTTTGTGAAGGTAATTTTGTAATTATTTTATTGTAAAAGAAGTTTAAACGTATAATCAAGAAGCAGTAAATAAACGAAGATTATCAACACAATTGGTAATTTATAATTTTTTATATTTTCTGTGGACTGTTGTCTCATTGGTAATTATACCATAGCTCCTTATATTTATATATAGCAAGGCAAAATGTGTCAAAATCCGCATGAATCTATGCTAATTGATTAATGAATAAATACATCCACGTCAAATGGAATCTGCACGATTCAGTTGTCATATTGGCAATCATACATAGACTTTCTATTTTCTATTGTTTTAAACTGCTAAAAGAGAGGCGGACGATACAAAAGGGATATTGAAACTGCTAAAAGAGAGGCGGACGATACAAAAGGGATATTGAAACTGCTAAAAGAGAGGCGGACGATACAAAAGGGATATTGAAACTGCTAAAAGAGAGGCGGACGATACAAAAGGGATATTGAAATTCATAAGTCGAAGGAAACTGACAACACCATGACAAAAATACAAAAAACGACGAAAAGATCTCTTTTACTGATTAATGTTATGATATTGTTTCAAGTATACGCCACAAGGTTTCTACAAAACGCAACATGAAAACTAATAATGAGCAACACGTAACTCATTGCAAACCGTGTGAATCCCAGATGCACTTGAAGGGTAAGATGATAAAAATTATTTTAAAAGAAAAAAATATATGTTTATATCCTCTCAGTTTACATAGAAGAAAACACAATGGTTTAATAACATACATTTTTTTCTTAAAATGAGGGATTACAAAACAAATTAAAAACTACATATATATATAAAAGATGTTAGTTCACGAAAGAGAAGAATAACAGAAAACAAACATAAACACAAACAACACAATGTACTTTAGAAAGTGTAATGTCATAATTTCCTTGAATTGCAAGTTCTTCAAATGTACATATTAAAGAGAAATAAAAACATAAGTCGTACCACTCCAATATTTAAATTAGTTTGAAGGTAACATAAAAACACTAATTTAAAAAAAAAAGGCTCCTTCTGATTTATGGGCAATGCCCGAAAATAAACAGAATATTTTTGATGCACATGTTCATGTAATACAATATTGGTCTTATGGAAAAGTTGATAATTCTAATCATATTGATTTTGTATTCTAAAGGAATGAGTTCGGTAAGGGCAATATTTAGCCCAGAACATTAAGTTCATTGTTTCAAGATACCATATTGATCAAAAGATACGTCAGATAGTAAAAAAAAAGAAACTTTTTCGCAGTTTTCCTTTAAATTAGTAATCCAGATAGGCCAACAAATTGGGATCTCGGTGCGAATTCGACAACGATTTCAACCAAACTGTTTTTTATTCTGGCTGCTTAATCCCAATTATTGTCACATTAACCTATTATTTCTGTTTGGGTTGCTCACACAATTTTGTCAATATAAAAGACTTAGAAAACAAATGTTATACAAGCGGGAGGTTTAGCTAGCTATACAACCATTTTTAATCCACCATTTTTTTCCGGAAAATACCTGTACCAAGTCAGAAATATAACAGTTATTTTCCATTCGTTACGTTGGTTGATATAGTAGGACTTTGATTGTTTCAAGTTTTATGACTTCAACTTTTATGAATTTACCTTGGATCTCGGTATTTTTGTTTATACTATTTTAGAATTAAGGATGTTCGCTCCTCTTGTTCTTGAATTTTTGCCAGATTTTCGGATTTCTCTGGTTTTATCGATGTTTTCCATTAAAAAAAAATTTTCCACTAACCCCTACTTTTCTTTTAATAATTTTATTACATATAGTTTTTAAAGCCATATTTGAAAATCTTATAAAATCCTTGTTATTTTTTCATAGTGTTTAAAAGAGAAAAGCGGACAATGTTAATAGTAAGAAAAATCTAGAGAGAATCATTTCCCGCCAAATTTGCAATGGTTTAAATCTCGAAAAAAAGCACACGGACCCTTCATTTTTTTCTGCTTTTTCAGTTCCTTTATTTATATACTATCATTTTATAACAGACTTTTAAAAGGCTTGTTATTTTGAAAGAGAGTAGCGAACATCCTCAAATCTTTCAAAAGTAAAAACTGGAATATTGGAAGGCGTAGAAACCTAAAGTCATCATTCTTGCTGCTAATAGACTAGTTCCGTTGATTGACAGCGTTTGATTTTGTCAGTTTTTATCGATTTCCCCTTTTGAATTGGCCTTGGAGTTGTTATACTGTTCTACGTGTACACCACACATCTTCTTTAACTTATAATCATTAGCAAACATTTGATAAGTAATAATCAATCGATAAACAAACCCATCTGTTTATATTTGTTTTTACTGATTTAAGACAATTTTTAAAATTATTCTATATAATATAATCAATATCATGTATTATAATATTTTCAACTGTATATTTATAACAATATTTGTTATGATATGGTGTATGTTTGCCTATAAGACATCTACCTAACAAAAAGCCAAACTAACAAGGTGTAAATAGGTACTGGTCAAGAAGCAATTAATACATTTCAAACAAAACTACTGTTAAACTTGTACATAATCAAATGCCTTGGAAATAAAAATATTCTTGAAAAAATAGCAGAATATACCCAACGTTCGACAAAGAATACGAAATGAAGGCACAGCTATGCCTCTAGCCACTTCGGCAAATGATCAAACAAATGACTTATCCTTCTAGAAAACTATGCAGACATGCTTATTATGAATAATTGGGGATTAGAAAAATACATGTATTATCTTCAATCATGCATGAGTTGTCAATTGTTTGTAGGTAAAAAAGAATACTAACATAAAAACCGAACTTCAAGGTAAATATCAAAAGGTGGAAGTTCATAAAATCTGAAAACAATGAAACACTCGACTATATCAATCAACAGAACTAATGGAAACAACTGTCATCGGCTGTCTTCTGATGTCAAAGACTTTCATACAAAATATTAAGACGGTTCTCCAAACAGGTTAAAATCTTTCATCAATGCATTTCATAGACTGCTAGACGAACTCGAAAGTCATACTCATTGTCCGCCGCGCGATGCAATTTTGTTGGTATAGAAATACTTAGCGCCCGGTTGGCCGTCTGTACGTCCGTTCTTCTGGTCTTTTAAGCGCAGTCACGTGTCAATTTTTGCAATATTTTTATGAAATTCATATCATAGGTTCACTTCAGTAATATCATGGACCTATTCGAAAATCAGTGCTGATCAACCTTTCTTTAAAAGAGATATTAAGTATATAGAATCTTGCATTGTAAGCGCTCTCAAGCCAACATTTCATGAAGGATTGTTATAATATTCAAAGAAAAGGTTTACATTAGTATTGCCCGCGACGAGTTCCAGAATCGGCGCTGATCAACTATTTTTTAAAGATTAATTTCACTTGGAAATAATAATTACATGGAAAATTACGTCATAATTGCCAATATCAATTATTGTGGTAATCGGCAAATTGCACGATCATAAATGATAATGTAGAATTGTTCTAGAAGACAAACAGTCGATACTACACAAACTCCCATTCACTTCCAATCAGATTAAAACACACACCTTCTCTCTGTATCATATAATATAAATAAGATAAATAAAACAATCACAAATGTTATCTCAATAATTCGGTGTGTTAAATTATGCATGGTCAAAAGCTTCTATTAATAATTGTTTATAATAAGTTTTCTTTTATTTGTTAAAGGTTTTCGATTGTGGTACCAGTATAGATAAACCATTAGGAAGTTTCACTGGTAAAGAGTTACCACAGAAAATTCATACGACCGGAAATTGTATCGTAATTATTATGACAACGGACGGCTATTGCAACACATCCGGATTCAGTGCTAACGTTTACAAGATTATATCATAAGAGCAAAATATGTATCACTCACATTAAAATCTGTTTTTAAAACACAAACTGTTCTGAACTTTTATGAATCAAAGTCGTGTCATGACTTTAAACATTTCCAGATTTGTCTGTACTCAGAATACATTTTGTGATGTATAAGGTACTTGAGTCACTGTTTACATTTCCTAGCTGATTGTAATCCATTTCCAATACCCCTCAGTACCAACACGACGATAACATTAAAATCGGTATGTCATATTCGAAGAAAAGAGGACGGAATGTTGTTAAAATTAGAAAATATCCGTCGTCATCTATCAAGGAAATCATGAAAGGAACTGCAAGCTTTGGAATATCGTATCAACTGGGAGATATATACTCCATATGCAAGCGCTGCTGGAATATTGATACATAGAAATGAAAAGTTCGCAATGAAAGAGCTAAAATATATAATTTATGAAGTGTTTAGTTCAGTTCCATGAATCACATAATTTGTTTATTTATTGATATTTGATTAATATCGAAGCACTTTTACTGAGGTAATGGTCTTATCCAAATGGAGGTATGACATAATGAATTCGTCACATTTTATTTGATATACATGAATAGACCAAACCATGGACGACGTAAACTCGTAATCAACCAAATACTGTTCAACTGTACAACTAACAGCTCATTATCTTTTATTTAATCAATATAACTATACCGAGTAACAACACAAACCTGGCTTAGGATAACCACGTTTAAAAGAAACTCTGCTTATTTTCTAGTGAGAACACATACTGTAAAGAATAACCATATACTGTTCTAAGATAAGACAGTTAATTGTGTACTTATCTTTAATCGTGTATACTTAATATTGAGTGTATAACCTAACATTTGTTCACGCATTGTTGTCAATATAATAAAATTAGATGCGACTGTCATACAAGTGAGAGCTAGCTATAAAACCAGGTTCAATCCACCATTTTCTACATAAAAAAATGCCTGTACCAAGTCAGGAATATGACAGTTGTTATCCATTCGTTTGATGTGTTTGAGCTTTTGATTTTGCCATTTGATTAGGGAATTTCCTTTTTGAATTTTCCTCGGAGTTCAGTATTTTTGTGATTTTATTTTTTATACACAAAACAAACGTCTCGTTTGAACACAAGTCTTGGACTGAAAAAAAGTTATTGTAAAAACAAATATGTTTGGAATCTTTTTTTAATTTTTTCATTGTACGCTGCGTCTGACTGAGTCAAATCCTTGTTAGCTTGCTTGATAGTGCAAAATACATAATGGCAGTTCAATTTCCGTCTTGATCATACTTGAAACATTACAGTGCGTATTTTTATTTTTCTTTGGTACACATACTCCTTTTAAGAATGAGTTAAACAAATAAGATACTTGTGTATCCAATTTTCGATGTAGGGTCGGCAGTCGGAGGATAATGAATTTAAGAGTACTGTTTGTCTAAGGTATCATGTAATATACTGAGTTCTATGAATGAAGATAATTAAGGGTTTGAATAATTAAAAGATGCATTATCTGTAAGTAATTTAGTAGCCATTCTGACCACCTTAGACGAATGTTTAAAGAAAACAGCTTCCTGATGACAGGAAAATGCAATTAGAACAATGAAAACATGTTCTATTTGAGAAAATATTAACCGATATATATGGACAAAAAATAAAAAATAAATTACGATTATACTGTAGGAGTAATTTAACAATCATCAGTCGTATGGATGCAAAATAATGACTAACATAAAAATGACGAAAAATAACATATTCCATATAACACCAATAGTCAAGGTATGATTGAGCAACAGGTAGTCCACACAATATATTCGGTGAACCCTCAGGTGCCCCGAAAGAATAAGTAGCTCTTTTTCACAAAAGGCACTGGTGACAATGAAGTAATAAACTAAATGTATACACCTGGTGTGTTCTACAAAATCGAATACTAGTATATTATAACTCATAAAAGCGATGCAACCATAACCATGGTGATGAACGAAAATGCAATATTTTTTAAGTTTTCTATGTAAAATGGTTCATTTTGCAACAAACCGGTTAAATCAAACATTTTTCATATCAACAATAACAAAACAGTTATAAGTACCCAAAAATATTAACGATTAAAACAATTACATGTCCACAATAGAAATAACACAGTTATGGTCAAATCACTTTTACCTTTTAAACACTAATCCGAAATCATTTCATTCTTCTTGCATGTGGTCATTTTTTGTATTTCGTTTTGTGTTGAAGGTTAACTGATTCACACTTTTGGACGTACATGTACATCCTTTACTATATTCCTCAAGATCATATACACGCGTCCCGAGTTCCTTAATTTTCTTCGATTCTTTTTCACGTTGTTTCTTCGTTGTGTCTATCAACTTTTTACCGTTTGTATAAGGTTTTGGACGTTTAAATTTTTTGGCTTCATGCATTACCCACGATACAACAAATTGCGAAATGCGCATTTTGTGTAATACAATTTGTACATGTACTGTTAATGTAATAATTCAATTCACTAGCTAAGTATGTTGGGACAACCTTTTTATTTTCAAGAGCCGTGAAAAGATGTCCATGTGTGCCATATAACTAAGTTCCGCGTTGTAAATAAATAACGCTGATTTATGTTCTTTGACATTCCCCACCCTTACTTCATCTGTACATGTTATACGAATGAGGTAATCGTTTTAACATCCGGGAGTACATTGAAATCAATATCTAAAGTGTAAGCAATATGTTTACTCTTCATTGTCCTAAATCCGATCGGTTGTCTTTATTCTCCCTTAAAATCTTATAAAGAGAAATACCCATATGTTTAAAAAATAATGGTTATTCGATATCATTAACAAATATATCGTCAGTGGCCATCCGTAGTTTTTTTGCATATAAGAATAAGAAGATGTGGTATGAATGCCAATGAGACAACTCTCCACAATAGACCAAATGACACAGAAATCAACAACTATAGGTCACCGTACGTCCTTCAAAAAATGAGTAAATCCCATACCGCATAGTTAGCTATAAAAGGCCCCGAAATGACAAATATAAAACAATTCAAATGAGAAAACTAACGGCCTGATTAATGTACAAAATAACGAACGAAAAACAAATATGATATACAGCAACAAACGACAACCACTGCTTTACTGACTCGGGACAGGCACATAGAGAATGTGGCGGGGTTAAACTAGTTTGAAGGCGCGCCAACCCTCCCCTAACCTGGATCAGTGATGTAACAGTAGAACATAAGAACAAACTATAAAAATCAGTTGAAAAGATCTTAATTAATTAGATCGATACAAAGCAGAAATACATCTTACAAAAACACAGAGTGGACATAGCAGGGTACTTAAACATCCCCACAACAAAAGGACACTCAGTACAGATCTGAGATTACTCGCAGTTACTAACAGCTGGTTGTGCATTAATAATCCTGTTAAATGAAGGAATCAGCTCCACATGATGAGCTATGTTTCCGATATATGCGTTGTCAGGTATAATAGCAGACGACAATACCGACGTATAACATTTACGGCTACATGAAAACAAGACAGAATATTGTTCATCTGAAATATTTCCTTTACAACATTTCGAGAGAAAAAAAATCGGACTACATACACAAAACGAAACAATAAGATATAGATAAGGAGCTGTGATATGATTCAAATGAAACAACTATATCTAACAGAGTTCATATGATGCAGATTTAAGCAGATATAGGTCAACGCACGGCCTTCAACAGCGAGGATAACCTATACTCTATAGTCAGCTATACAAGTCCGCGACATGACAAATTGTGACATATTTCAAACGAAAAAACCAAGTGCCTGATTTATAACAATCAAACAAAAAAAGAAACAAATATTACAGACAACATCTTAGAACAACCACTTATTTACATGTTTCTGACTCGGAACAGGCACATATATAATGTGGCGTATTAAAAATGTTTGTGATCAACCCTCCACAGTGGGCAGTGTTGTAACAACATAAAATAAGCTCACACTGTTAAAATCAGTTGGAAATGACTTGTATAAGTAGATCGGTACGATGCGCAAAAAACTGATATAACATGTTAAAAAGGACACACAGCACCGATCTAAAAGTACTCGCAGTTACTAAAAGCTAATTAAAAAGCATAAACAACTTACACTTTGCGGGTGCCACATGTGGAGCAGGATCTCCTTACCTTCCGGAGCAGCAGATATTACCCCAGTTTTTGGTAGGGTTCGTGTTGCTAAGTCTTTAGTGTTCTATGTTGTGTTTTGTGTACTGTTGTTTGTCTGTTTGTCTTTTTTTTTTCTTTTTAACAATGGCGTTGTCAGTTTATTTTCGACTTATGACTTTGAATGTCCCTTTGGTATCTTTCGCCTCGTTTTTACAAATCATTCAAGTTCTCCAAGGTTAATGTATTAGAAAGTAAACAACCAACGTAGTTAAGGTAAATAAATCATAAATCGTCTAAAAACGCCTGACCTCGTTCAATGTCAAAATAAGTACATTTATCATACATTAAGAACAAAAAATTCAAAAAAACTATTAAGCTAAGGATTAATAAAGGCAACAGTAGTATACCGGTGTTCAAAAAGTCATAAATCGATTGAGAGAAAACAAATCCGGGATACAAACCAAAACCGAGGGAAACACATCAACTATAAGAGGAAAACAAGGAACAACAGGAACACTGAAGTGCAACATAAACAAACGACAACACACATAGAGACGAGCTATTTGATAACAACTGCCATATTCCTGACTTGGTATACGACATTTTTAAGAAAAATGGTGGGTTGAACCTGGTTTCATGGCATGTTAAACCTCCCGCTTTTTGACAATGTTAACAAATATCGCTAAAACACTACGTGACAGAAATACAGCACAAACACACGCAAGAACATGCATAACAGAGAAACCCACAAACAAATAATTTAATAGTCGACACAACATGCAAACCACAGAACAACAACAAACATATTCCATCAACGAAAAACACCACAGGATATCAAAAACAGTGACGCGCTTACGTAACTAACATGCAATCTCGAACTTTATACAATTATTTTCACAATATTCGTCCAAACAATTTTCATGACACTGCTGGTATGGAAACAGGGGCGGATCCAATATTTTGGAAAGGGGGCGTTGTATGTAAAGTTTTGTGGGACTTGTTTTGGCTAAAAAACGTAGAATAAGTGTAAAATGCACTTTTTAAACGGTTCCTGACGTGGTGCATGTTTATGTTATAGTTAAAGTTTGGACATTTTTTATGCCGTATTCTCCCCATTAATTGTCTGTTATAAAATGATTGGATGGATCCAAAGCTATGTTCTTATCTATTTGATGTGGGATCTGTCAGTAAAAAATGGACATTTAAGATTTTAAATTCTCGTTTGTTGTATGGTTAGTTAGCATAACCTCACAGATTTCTTGTGGTAAACAAGATATACGGCTATTCAAAGAAATATACAATACGATCGACACGAAGAAAGACAAACAAGCAATTTTTATCCAAGTGTTTGGTTGAAATGTTTCACCCAACTGACAAGGGAAGTGAGGGGTTCAAAATCAACCAAAGGCTACGAAAGAGTCTGAAATGACAATGAAGTTGTGACAAAATGGACAAATGGAGACATAAAGGCCACACCCAGCAGGCAGGTTGCAGTCGGGCCTTGAAAAAGGTAATCAGTATATCAGTTCGGCAAAACAGACATTCCGGTCAGATATGGGGTTTACATGCAAACCACCCCAAAAAAAAATTACGCCCGTTTTTTATTCATCATGTTCATTTAATGCTAAATAATTCTATTTAAATTTTTTTCTAAAAGCAAAAAAGTGGACAATATTATTGTTTCAATCCAGATACGGCCAGAATTTTTGTTTTAAGGCAAAAATCAGGGTCAGAATTTTTTCGCTAAAATATCTCAAACTGCCCCCTCAAATCAAACGGTCCGTTCCTTAGACTTTTAATCTATCTAGAGCTTACTGACTGGGGGATCATTATTCAGCAATGTTATTAACGGGCTGGGGCGTGTGGGGTTAAACATGTTTTCGTAGGTAAATAATATTACTGTGGAACTTTTTTTTTCATGAGAGTGTAATAGAGTATTACTTTCTGTTGGGTGGAATTGTGAAATAGAAGTCAATACGTTCTTGCTCAATCCTTTGTCGCTTTGAAGGCGTCATGCTTGTCATCCTCAGCCTAAGCAATGTGTTACTGTAATTTGAATTTCAAAGTAACTGAGTGACGTTTTTACGACGTACAGGTCAACTCCACCAGTATATACGAGCAAAAAATATCTTTATAAGTAAAGAATTGCCACATAAAAATTAAATACACGGGAAATGGCAAAGTTCATGAAGTCTAGTCTGATTAATCATTTTACAAAAAAAAAGTGCAAGCAAAGGGGGCGTACACCCTCTGGATCCGCCACTGGGAAAGGCAATATTATATTTATTTGGACTACAAACTATAAGACAAAACAGATTATCCAACCGAAACCATAACAGAAACATCAAAATAAATTCATTAATGTTGGATGTACAAAACACCGAGACACGCCGCACAGCAATGCAAATTCACATTTAGTATAACAGTCATATTCGGGAATATGACAATAATAGTATTGAAAGGCAATTTTATAATAATTTGGACAACAAACGATACGACATAACACATTATTTAATCGAAACCATAACAAAAACATCAGAAATAAATACATGAATGTTGAATGTACAAAATACCGAGACACGTCGTATATCAATGTAAATTCTCTCTCGGTATAACAGGCATATTCGGGAATAGGTCACGTTCGGTACTTGGCAGACAGGCGACATAGATGCTAAACCACAATCTATGGCGTGGTAAAAGTATCATTAGTTAGTTTAGACACAGACACAACGTATAGATCAACCAATTCGTGATGGTGTCCATAAAATTTACAGAGTGTCATTTTAATCTTTCCTCCTGAGAACTCTGTTGTAGCAGTTTCTGCGTAAGGATCATTGGGATATATGAGATGCAAGTACTGACGGAAATATGGGTTATTCGGTGATAGGACAACATTAATATATCTGAAAGTAAAATTAAAGAAATTTGCAAGGTGGGGTGCACAATTAGTACCCATTGGAATACCGATTGTCTGTTGAAATATCAATCCTCCAAACTCAACAAATATATTGTCGATTAAAAAGTCCAGTATTTTGATAGTGTCATCTTCACCGTATTTTCTGATAGAATAAGTGTGGTTTTTCACAAAATAAGAATTATTTTACCCCAAAACAAGGAATTTATATCTACGATTCTCATTTTTATAGGAAAAGCTCTGTTTAATGAGATGGTGAATTCGAACTTTCAGTTGAGCATGGAGAATAGTAGTGTAAAGCGTAGAAAAATCAAAGGTCTTAATGTTGCTGCAAAATCGAAATACGTTTTTCCGCCTTAGATTGTTACAATTGGTATGTATATAACACCTGTGTCAACACAAAGTCCGTACATTGAGCAATACGAAAAGCACTAAGACAATGGAAAAGGAAGTAAAGATTGAATAAAGTAGTTTATTGCTGTTCAATAGTCATAATTCGATAAAGCAAAAACAAATCCGGGTACCATATAAAACCGAGGGAAACACATTGTAAGAGGAAACCAACGGAACAACAGATACACTGAACTACAATAAAAGCAAACTCCAACATACATAGAAACTACACACTAATAGTAAGTTTATGAAATGTTCATAGGAAAATAAGTGTCATTTAACCTAATCATGCTAATGGATTGGTCGTACATGATATGTTTTACCATGAAGCGTCTGCATAATATGTCAGTACTATTCTACTAGTATAACTACGAACTCTGTCTAATCTTCCGTATTAATAGCACATAAGAGCTCAATCAAGATAGAAAGGTCATGGTTGAAATTCCTTTTACCAGAAAGTTTGTGGTCAAATTTATTATCAGACATATTCATTTTCAGTGCAATAATAATAGGAAAATAGCATCAGTTCATTTAAAACCTTACTGTTACGTTCTTTGACATATCATTTGTCACATTGCGTTTTTAATGTTATCGTTGTGTTAGTATTGAGGGGTATTGGAAATGTAAACAGTGACTAAAGTACCTGCTACATCGCAAAATGTATTCTGAGTACAGACAAATCTGGAAATGTTTAACGGCATGACACGACTTTGATTCATAAAAGTTCTTTACAGTTTGTGTTTATAAAAACAGATTTTGATATGATTGATACATATTTTGCTGTTATGATATAATCTTGTAAACATTAGCACTGAATCCGAATGTGTTGTATATGTCATCCGTTGTCATAATTATTACTATACAATTTCCGGTCGTACGAATTTTCTGTGGTAATTCTACACCAGTGAAACTTCCTAATGGTTTGTCTATACTGGTACCACAATCGAAAACCTTAAACAAATGAAAGAAAACTTATTATAATTAATTATTAATAGATGCGTTTGACCATGCATAATTTAATACACCGAATTATTGAGATAACATCTGTGATTGTTTTATTTATCTTATTTATATTATATGATACAGAGAGAAGGTGTGTGTTTTAATCTGACTGGATGTGAATAGGAGCTTATGTAATATTGACTGTTTTCCATCTAGAAAAGTTCTACAGCAACATTTATGATCGTGCAATTTGCCAATTAACACAAGAATTGGTACTGGCAACTAATTCGAAATGTAGGCGTGAGAGTGCTTAGAATGCAATTTTCATGTAATTATTATTTCAAAGAAAAACAATTCTTTTAAAAATAGTTGATCACCGCCGATTTTGGAACGTCGTTGGCAATATTGATATAAACCTTTTCTTTAAATGTTATGACAGTCTATCAAGAAATGTTGGCTTGAGAACGCTTAATGTAAAAAGTAAAATAACAAAAATACCGAACTCCGACGAAAATTCAGAACAGAAAGTCCCTAATCAAATGGCTAAATCAAAAGCTCAAACACAACAAACGAATGAATAACTACTGTCATATTCCTGACTTGGTACAGGCATTTTCTTATGCAATTTTCTATATACTTAATATCTCTTTTGAAGAGAGATTGATCGGCACTGATTTTCGAATAGATAGGTCCATAAAATTACTAATTTGAACCGATGATATGAATTTCATAAAAATATTCCAAAAATTGTACACGTGACAGTGCTTTTTAGACCAGAAGAACGGACGTACAGACAATTGACCGGGCGCCAAGTTTTTTCTATGCCCACGAATTTGTGTCGCGTGGCGGACAATGAATTGGGTTATCAAGTTCGGATTGCAGTCTATGAAATGCATTGATGACAGTTAATGACCTGTTAAGATGACAATTTTTGACAACCATTCTCGTGTGTTTTTGACCTGTATTAATAATTGTCTCAATATTAAGATGAATGTCTTTGACATCGGATGACAGCCTTGACCTATTTGAATGACTTACTGATAACGGTAACTGGTAACCCAGTCTTTCTGGACCAAAGATGTCAACCTTGTTGTGTAAAAACGATATAAGAAACATTAACTACTGTTGTAATAAAACTTTTTGATATTAAGCATTCAAAATGTTTTTTGTAGTGATGTGCGTCCGTGTACATTCACGCCAACCATTTTTCATTTTAAGATGAAAAATAGATTTTGCAAATTGCTCTGCAACTTTTAAAGGTAGTTGGTTTGAAAAATGTAACAAAAATCTATTGAAGTCACTTTCGAAAAACCATTTTCTCTATGAGATTTGAAAATTGTTATTTTCATGAAATTATATTTTTGATTTCACGAAGATATTGAAACAAATATCAATAAGTTTGTGTTAAAAATGATTTTATTTTGTCAAAAGTTTAAATATATTAAAACATTTGTATTTGCTTGTTTTAGAAAACAAAACATATTTCAATCTCATTCTTAAAAGCAAATATTGAAAATGCTGACCTTTAGCATTTTTCAATTTCACTTACAATATTGAAAAATGAAAAATGCTCTAACGTGGAGCATTTTTTCAATTCAACTTACAATATTGAAAATGAAAAATGATCTAGTATGGAGCATTTTTCAATTTGACTTCAAATATTGAAAAATGAAAAATGCTCCAACGTGGAGCATTTTTCAATTTGACGTTTGATATTGAAAAATAGAATTTGCTCCAATTTTTCATTTTTCATTTTGCTGTGCAATATTCAAATTTGAAAAATTTTCATTATTTAAATGTCTAATAATGAGAACGAAATGTAATTTGTTTCAATATAGGCGTTTTAAATGTTTAAATTGTTGACACTTTTTATTAAATGTTTTACTATTTCCGTTTTCTTTTTTCTTGTTTTAAGCGCAATATCTTGAAGATCTTTTTAAGGTGTGTGTGTGTGTGAACTATGTGTGGTATCAACAAATTCCGAACAAGAATGGTACACTGACAAGTACGATAATGACCACAAAAAATCATTCTTTCTTTTTATCTATATATCTAGCTGTCTTTGTAGCTACATGTTTATATCTATCTTTCGATCTATCAATCTGTCATTCATCCTTTCTAACCATCTGTCTATCTATCTGACTTTTGTTTATCTTTGTCTTTTCTTTCTTTGAATTGTCGGGGTTGAAATCTTTAATTTAATTCTCTCGAAGTGAAGAAGTCACCTGTTTACATACATGTACATGTTGTAAGAATGGAAGAACTTTTAGACCATCGATGTTTGATTCAACAAATGATACTTGACGGAAGAACACAACAAGACATTTCTCAATACTTGACTTCTTTAGGAATCAAGCATGTGTCAGCGCGAACAATAAGCCGTTTTTGTTCTGAAAATGGAATTATTAGGCGATGCGGAGTAGACGAAGGAGCATTAAACCATATCGTGGCTGAATGTGTAAAACATGTTAGAAAAGAAGGGAAAATATTAGAATATAAGATATTGTCCATGTCAGTTTCTGTATATGTTCAAGGAGGAGGGTTCGCGGGTGGAGTGGGGTGGGGAGGGATGGGTGTAGATGTTATATTATTCTGATCACTGCGCTAGTATTTGTTTTCAAATTTGTATTTTTCTGCATTGTACAGCATTTCCTAATTTTGAATCTGTTTAATGCAAACTTGTTTTTCCCAAGCTTATAATATTCACAATTCTCTGTCGCAGAATATCAAATAAGCATCATCGTATAAAAGAAATTATGAAAGTAACTTGCATGCATGTATGTGTGGTAAATGTATATTTCGAAGGACGAATGACTTCTTATTCTTGTTTTTACCGAAAAAAAAATGTAGCAAAGAATATATCATAATTATGTGAATAGTATTTCAACAAACATAAAACAGTTCCCATGAAGTTCTGTTTTATGTACATTCTATTACCTTTTTATTCAATATGATTTTACATCTTTAATATGTGAAAGCAAAACGAGTATCATAAGACAAATATGTCGACACAAAAAATGGGTCTCAGTCAGTGACAATCTTCTTTTGAAATAAAAAAAAAAGTAAAAAAAAACCAAAAAAACAGATCGACACAGATCGACACAAACGTATTCCGAACCATATACATCATGTACATGGAACATATACTAGTAGTTACATTTAAAATATGATGTGCGCATAGTGTGTGTTATTTTCAGGTTGGACCCACATACGGTCTGAAAATGATGACAGGCCATTTATCAAGCAAAGGAATCACCATGTCTGAGGCTAGAGTTGGTAAAGCATCGGATCCAGAACTTTTCATAAGGGAGGGGGGGGGGGGGGGCACTGACTGACCTAAGGGAGGCCGCTCCAGTCATGCATGCTTCAGTGATTCCCTATATAATCAACCAAATTTTCCCCACAAAGGGGGTGGCGGCCCCCCTCCCCTAGTCCCCCCCCCTCCCCACCCCACCCCCTGGATCCGCATATGAGCAGGTATAGGAAATAATTCATTTCACAATTATATGCTGGGTTTGACTTTTTTTGAAGTTTTTGATGATTCAAACCTCTTAATTTGTTCCTTCTTCTCTGATGGTTAAGTGATGAAACCCCGGCGTTCATAACACTCTCCAAATCACACAATATTTTTAAGATGTAACATGTAAACCAATACAATACAATACAATACAATACGATACAAAGTTTTTTTATTGCTAATTATGACGCCCAATAATTTGAGCAGTACAATTAAGTTCAATTTCATACAAGTGATTACATATTGATTACATTGATTATTTAAAAATTCAACAAAATCAAGTCTTTTTCACCAGAATAATTTCTACAGGAATAATATACATGATATATATTGTTTAACAATATAATATACTTGTAGATTGACAAACTACCGGTGACTAAACTGTATCTAGAATTAAATTTCTCTCTTTGAATAAAGAACACAATAATAAACTTACTTTTTTAATTATAACATTATCCTCAGATGACATTAACCATATTAATAATGATTTATTTGGGGGCTTTACAAGTTATTTATATATTCAGATCTTTTATTTCCTAAAACTGGACACTGAAGAAGAAAATGAATTTCAACTTCAGTTCTGCATAATTTACATAATCTATCCTCTACTCGAAGCCCCTGATTTCAGATTTATTGATTTGTTTTATTTTACTTCCTCATTTATTCCTTTTAAATTGAAATATGAATGCTACCTTTTATAGTTTTATTAGGACATTCATCTACATGTAGGTCACCAACGGAAATACATAGTGTTTCAACTTCTGCAATGATGACAGCGTATTATGCACATCGCCGACGCTTTCACAAAGCCAAGAAGTAAGGGACGACATCAAAAGTTCAATGTAGGATAAAAAACTTAATTCACATAGTTTTCTCACTGACACCCTCCCCCCTTTCTTAACCTAATTTGGGAAAAAAATGATTGTAAAATATGGATATATGTAAAATCGATTTTGGATAAATAAAACTCGCAGCAATTTTACACCCCTCCCCCTCTCCCACCCCAAACTATTTGATTGAAGTTTTTCATCCTACATTCCTTCTGCTTTTGTGACTGTTACCATGATCGGTCATGGATTTTGCGTTTTATTCGGGACATAAAACATCTCTTTTGAATAGCCTTAATTTTTGTTTGCTAGTCAAAAGGAAGGTAAATAAAAAGTTGATATTTTAAAATAGATAAATCTTTTGTCATTGTACAAGTTTCCTGTGTGTGTGTGTGTGTGTGTGTGTGTGTGTGTGTGTGTGTGTGTGTGTGTGTGTGTGTGTGTGTAAAAATCGTCTTCTAGTGAGTCATGTCGCTTTCTTCTTATATATCATTATCTTGGTATCGTTCTTTACTACTCCCAAATGGCATGACAGGGACTTGAACCCTACAAACATTCTAAAACAGTAACTTTCTTTTTCTGTACCGTTCTACTAGTATCCCAAGCTATTAATTTGTATGAATGTATTACAGTTGTGGTTCTTATTCAATTTGCTGTCAGTCATAACTTACTTTTTCATCGTTTTATTAAAATCTTGACCGTGTTTTTCCCGTTTCTTTTATTGTTTCGATTTTTGGGTTTCCTATAATAATGATGATAACAAACTAAAAGTTATAATTAGTTTATTTCGCTTCCTCTACCTAGTATTTGTTTAGCAACCAACAATCAATCAATCCAGCTCTTAATTATTTGTAACAAACGTATATACACGGCCGTCACTCGGCTAACCGAGAGATTGGTCGGTTAATCTATATTGAGTATGCGGCTATATCGGCGGTTAAAAACCTGGTCTGTTAATGGGTCGGATGTATAAAACCCGGTCTGTTAAGAGTTATGAATGGCAATGAAAATATAATTTGATTGCTTTATGGGGAGTTATCGGATCAAATGGGTAGGCTCGAGACGAGTGGCTAAAATATACGGAAACAACACATGACTCACACATGAACAATGAAACATAAATTTAGACAATGGAAATTGGAAATTGATAAAAAATGGTTTCAAAAAGTGTAACATTAAAGTAATATTAATTTCATTCAAGAATGGTCGCATATATCATGTGAATTCTGTTCCGTTGTAATGAATGACACCAATTTGTCATCTACATTGGTAACCAGTATATACATCATTTTATAGTTCGTTCTTATGTTGTACTGTTATACCACTGTCCCAGGTTAGGGGAGGTTGGGATCCAGCTAACATGTTTAACCCCGCCCCATTATGTATGTATGTGCCTGTCCCAAGTCAGGAGCCTGTAAATCAGTGGTTGTCGTTTGTTTATGTGTTACATATTTGTTTTTCGTTCATTTTTTTATATATAAATAAGTCCGTTAGTTTTCTCGTTTGAATTGATTTACATTGTCATTTCGGGGACTTTTATAGCTGACTATGCGGTATGGGCTTTGCTCATTGTTGAAGGCCGTACGGTGACTTATAGTTGTTAATTTCTGTGTCATTTTGGTCTCTTGTGGAGAGTTGTCTCATTGGCAATCATACCACATCTGCTTTTTTATATCAGATATAAACGTCGTTATGTAACTAAACATCAGTAAGTAAAATATATTGGGATGCTAAAATAAAAAAGAATAGAGAAAGAATAATGAAAAAAATAAATAAAATGTAGAGAAAAGTGACATCACAATTTAAGGATACAGAAATAATCAACACCCCCAATCCGGACCCCCATGGTATACACGAGAATCTGGATGGAGACGCAGAATATAGAATAATAGATAAGGACAGTAGAGAGTGATGCATTGCTAAAAAAGAGAGAAAAATAACAATTGTTTACGAATACAGACATGAAACACCCCTTTTCACTATTTAGACCCTCCAAGATGATTGTTAAAACAATTTTGGCATTTATTCCACATCTCCTTATTCTTAAATTAATAGTACACTACAAACCAGTAAAAGTCTGAAATGGTCTATATCTGTACTCGACTGTACTGATTTTTACTCGACCAGTCTGAATTTGTCTGAAATTTACTTGATAATACTCGACTGTAGTCTGAACCATACTTAACAGTCTGAACTTGTACTGGACCAGTACTTAACCATTTTATACGCGTCTGAACCATGCTCGACCTAGTCTGAACCATGCTCGACCTAGTCTGAACCATACTCGACCTAGTATGAATCATGCTCGACCTAGTCTGAACCATACTCGACCAAGTCTTAACCAACCTAGACCTTTTTTTTGTATCTATCTATTGTATTTCATCCATTTAGGAACTGTTTTTAACAACAGCTATTTCCCCTGGCTAGAAATTTGAACAACAATTTGAAATTAAAAATGTATTCAATATAGCATTGAAACCAAAATTTCACAATAAACATAATATAACTTCAACACCATATTCATCAACACTTATATACATACATATATATATCACCTTTAAAATAAAAATAGAACAAGCTGATCAAATAATCTCAAAACTGAATTGTGACTAATATTTTCAATGTTATTCAAAAATTTTTGAATGTTTCAGATATATTTTATGGTTACTGGACAATTTTCACCATTTACTTAAGCCTAGTAGAGATTTATGGTGTCAGTTGAGTTTAGTTAATAATGCAGTGAACATTTTTTTTATTAGATTATATATAAAATAGCATAAAAAGCAACTTGATAAATTTAAAAAATGACACCTTTGTTTTGTTAAACCAAGAATTTAATATAATCAGGATAATAGAACTTCCATAGTAATCCTGTGATAAACTTTTAAAAAAGGAAATGTGTTCCAAAGTTACAGTAAAAATTTATTTCAATTAAATTTAAATAATTTTTGTCAAAATTAAAGACATGGCATACAAGAAGCACTTTAATAAGGTTTAATTACCTCAGTACATGTATGTTTTACAGGTAAAAAGAAAGCCCTATTTTTCTTAAACTCGTGTATTACTTATCTAGTGAATTCAAAAGGCCTTGTGATTTAAGTTTCACAGGATGTTGCAATTTTGAATGAATGTTATTTAAAATGTAATACTCTCTGACCAGGTGTAATCTTTTTCATGAGTTTGCCCCAAGCAGGAGGTATTACTTTATACTTCACCACTAATCAGAAGAACAATTTTATTAATTTCTTTAATTTTTATCCCTTTTTGATATATATTGTATATAATATATCCCAAATTATAATAATAGATATATTTCAAAAATAAGGTAGAACAATGTCAGTGATTTTGTTGCCTGTTGTTACCTCATTAAAAAGATAATTATATAACTATTGTACATTTTTTGTATGTAACCATGAAACCTATGAAGTTTTTATTTAGGAATTTAGGAAAATTAATTTTTAAAAAACACATGCCAAACAAGAAGCACCTTAATAAGGTTTAATTACCCTCAGTATACAATAGTATAGGTGTGGTTTTTAGGTAAAAGAAAATCTTTTTTTAACAAAACTCTAAAACTTTAAAATTAATATAATAAATTATTACATAAGATAATTTGATTTAACTTTCTCTATTCTAAATCTGAGAATAATGTAAGAATGTAAAAATCTGTTTTTATAATATATCTTTATTTTATTGTGGCTGTTGTCATGTCAGTTAAAAAGAAATTTATTTTAACAGTTAAAATTTAGCAAAAGTAGAGGTTATTTGGTCAAGTATGGTTCAGACTGTTCGAGTATTGTTCAGACCTTTGGTCGAGTATGGTTTAGACTGAAAAAAATAGGTCAAGTACAGGTCGAGAATGGGTTAAGACTGTTTCAGACTGGTTGAGTAATAGTTCAGACTATTTTCAATGGCAAAGATAAGGGTTAAGTACTAATCATTACAGTCGAGTATGGTTAAGACTGGGGTCGAGTAATGTCGAGTAAAATTCAGACCAATTCAGACTGGTCGAGTAAAAATCAGTACAGTCGAGTACAGATATAGGCCATTTCAGACTTTTACTGGTTTGTAGTGGTATAGACAACGATATCTATATAGATGCTTTGCAATTTTTTTACTGTATATCACTTTATGTTGTTTGAGACTGGAGTCCGATAAACATTGGCCTCCTGTCAACCGCTGAATCTGATAGCTCAGTAAATATTGTAAAGTGCAAACAAAACAAAATTTCAGGGGGAGGTGATGGTTGAAACAGTAACGGATTGCGATGTACTCAAATTGGTGACAAATGCTAGAATTTTACAAGCGCACAACTGCAGTTCTCCTCTGCACTTATGTAGAAAGGAACGAAAGGGAATAAAATGAATTAAAACTTAAGATAATCAAATGTAGCTGCATTCGCTTCTTTCCATTTACTTCTTTAGAATGTTTTGTAAACAAAATATGATTAAGTAATAGAACAAAAGAACCAATTGGATGATGCTGACGAATTATGGTCTAACGTCCAGTGGCAAATATCATGTCCATATGAGAACGACAACACGTTATATGTACCCGGTGTTGTATAAGACAGACACTTTCAGTCGGATTTTTGAACGTGCTTCTTTGAACAGACACAAAAATCAAGGCTGATTGAAAACGTTAATAATAAATTCATGCATATTCCAGCGGCCAATCCATATCACGCTATATTGCAGTGACACACCTTTCAATAAAATGCAAAGAAAATCAAAATAAAAATGCTCTTACTACAAGGATACTGTTGCACCGTATTGTCTTTTTTTTTTTACTCAAGTACATCTCATTCTTAACTTTTTTAATGGGAAATTATAAAGGTAGCAAAACTATTGTCGTAGCTAAATAACTCTTAACTGACACAATTTTAATTGTCCAACCCATTAACAGACTTTATTCCCCTAATAGTCACTAAAACGTGGTATTACTCACGTTATATTACAATTATGAAATATTTGCTAATGTCAATTTATTTTTTAGAACCAAAGTACTATTTTGTGTCCTTTAAATGATATCTAAAATTGTTTGTTTCGCCTTTTATTAAAACTATTGCTATGCGTATAAGCAGAAATACCACATACTTGCGCGACGCCTTTTAGTTTTACTGAAGTTTGCGCAGACTATGTAATGTTTTTACAGGTGGAAAATGTTCTATGATAGATATCATTTTGTCAGACACTTTTCTTTTTTTATTTGGTTCTTATAATATGCCAAAAATCTGTATATTTAACAGAGTTGAACATTTAAATTGTGCGTTTTACTCTTAACAGACGTATAACTGACCCGATTAACAGACCATCCGCCCATATAGCCGCATACTCAATATAGATTAACCGACCAATTTCTCGGTTAGCCGAGTGTCGGCCGTGATATAATGGTCCTTTTTTTATAATTATTATTTCTCTGCAGGGAACGATGTTTTGGAATATTGTTTCATATCATTTTGTAATACGCTTACGGAAATATAATTGTGCAAGGTTTAACTTAATGTAAATGGCAGAAAGTTCATATACTTGGTAGCATAGCAGTCATTACTCTCCTTTTTATGTGACAATATTTGAGAGTTATGGAACTTTAACCACTGTAGGGTAAACTCAACTGTTTCATACTATTTACTTTCCCTTGAATTATAAATAAAAATCAAACTTTCCTTTCTGTTGTCAGAATAGGAACGAGAATTGGACAAAGAGACAACAACCCGACCAAAAAGCAAAAACAGCCCAAGGCCACAAAGGGGTCTTCAATACAGCGAGAAAATCCGGAGGTCGTGCTCCAGTTGGACCCTTTACACAAATGTGTACTAGTTCATCGAAAATGGACGTCACATTAAATTCCGAAACATATTGATAAACGTAAATAAAAAAAAATATATACAAAACGAACTAAGGCTACCAGCTTCTTTTTTATTCTATTATAGTACTTAACTTATTTATAAGTAGTTTGTGCAAGCGAATGTACTTCCAGTGTGACTTTCAAAAATAACTTGATAGTTACTTAAGGTATATCATACTTTTCAAACGATTCGGAAGTTGACATAATATATGTATAGAGACACCTGTCTTCTGTTGAATACAATATAAGCGCTTCGCAAGAGACTTTTGGTAATGTGTTTACTTGGGTTGTTATTTCGCTGCCGTGTAAGCGACATCTTTTTCTGTTCATATCAGTATATATCAAATCGTCGTGTTGCGATGTAATAGATAAAAGGTATGAAGAGAATTATAAAGCCATAGTTTTAATAGAGATTCTGCTGAGAATACTAACTTACAGAAAAAATTGCTAAAAAAATTAACTGTCGATATATTTGATACATAATTGATTTATAATCGTAACAGGTGTCAATAATAAAATTACAATATTTTTTTTTGTCAAAATCCATTGCAATTGTACTGACTGATTTTGTAGGCAAAGACACATGATGGTTTATAGGTTGTTATTCGCTTTGAACTAACTATCACAAACTTCGAGCACGCTTGTATCTGTACTATGTGTTTAGCCTTTTTTTATAACTTGTTTATTGGTTTTTATACGCCCGTCTAAGACGGGAAATATTATGGTATACCGTTGTCCGTCCGTCCGTCCGTCGTCCACACTTCGGACAATTAATAAAAAACGCTTCCACCAACTTTTATGAAACTTTGTTGAATTGTTTATATCTATTGACGTAAGCTCCCTTTCGATTTTTATAAATTTCAAATTTTTCGTTTCCATGTTATGAAATTTTATCCTTAAAAAAGGGGGGATTTTCCAGTTTTAGGACAATAATTCAAAAATGCTTCCATCAACTTTAATGAAACTTTGGTGAATTGTTTATATCTATTGACGTATGCTCCCTTTCGATTTTTATAAATTTCAGCTTTTACGTTTCCGTGTCATGAATTTTTATGCTTAAAACAGGGGGGATTTTCCAGTTTTCGGACAATCACTCATAAACACTTTCACAAAATTTTATGAAACTTTGGTGAATTGTTTATATCTGTTGACTTAAGCTACCTTTCAATTTTTATAAATTTCAGATTTTACGTTTTTCAGTTATGAATTTTTATATTAAAAAAAGGGGAATTTTCCCAGTTTTTGGACAATAACTCAAAAACACTTTTACCAACTTTTATGAAACATTTACATTTTTGGAGTTATGCAGTCTTATTCATAAAAAAATGAGGCTTTTTTCAGTTTTTCGGATAATTAATCAAAAATGCTTTCAGCAGTTTATGATGAAACTATGGTGACTTTTTTATATCTATTAAACTAAGTACCGTTTTGTTTTTATATTATTTCTGATTTGATGTTGTACAGTTGTGGGATTTTTTCTTCTTACGCTAATCACGCTTTCATAACAACAATACATGCACGATTTATCCGATTGCAACTCGATCTTAACACGCTTCTTCTGCGATTATAGAACTTTCCACTTTTGTACCGTAATCTAACTACGCTCTCGTCAATAACGTCAACATCATGTTCCATATAAATACTGTTCCATTTAATTCCTTCTAATTGTCATTAATACGAAGAATTCTCGAAAACAACACAGGCATACCACCAAAATATACCAGAACTAGTGGGCATGATGGTAGAAATAGAGGTAGAATCAGAGGAGCCTCTGATACGAATACTGATCCAGTAGACATGTCGGATCAACCAATCTATACTGAGTCACAACGCGTTGGCTGATCCATCGAGATCAAATGACGATATTTTATTGAACAATATACTTTTTGGTGATGATTCCAAATTTTGGTTAAGAGTTATTATTGAGTTTTTTGTTAAAAGGTGGGTTTTCATATGTCACGCTGTATCTCAGAAACTATTTATGATTATTGCACACAAGACGAAGGGCTTATCATGCGCTCATGGCGCAGCTGTTTATTTTTTAATTCGGGACCTCGGGATTTCATGTTTTTAAGCCCGGGATTTCGAGATCAGGACCCATCCGACCCCCTCAACATTATATCAATGATAAGTAAAGAAGGCGAGACATTTCAGCGTGCGCACTCTTGTCGTAATTTGAGAAATTTTAAATAATTTGATTAAAACATTTATCGATTTTGCCTATTTGTTGATACTATTATATTTTTTGTAGCTCGTCCGCTCCCATTTTATATTCGTTATGTAAACAGAAAGTCACAACTGTTTTGTTTTTTTAACAGGGATCACGAAACTTTAATCCTGTTCCATATCAGGCTGATAATTTTGGGCATAAAATTCATCTTGATCAAAATGAATCTTGCAAGTAGCCCTCAAAGTGGGGTATAGAGAGGGGTGATGTTGAGGTTACAAAAAGGGGATGTTGGATATAGGATTATAAAAATTGGGGTAATGAAATCAAGGGGACAACAAAGGTGGGATCTGGAGAAAAAAAAAAGAGAAATTAAGGAAAAGGCGCACACCGAGTCACTCCGACCTCATTCACGTTAATGAAATAAAATTCCATCTGTAATGTCGGAATAAGATTTTAGTGTTGTTTAGACATAATAATTTTGTACCTTCTATTTTTTTAAACAGACAATACCCTTTTCTAAAATTGACAATGGAAATGGGGAATGTGTTAAAGAGACAACAACCCAACCATAGAACAGACAACAGCAGAAGGTCACCAATAGGTCACCAATAGGTCTTCAATGCAGTGAGAAACTCCCGCACCCGGAGGCGTCCTTCAGCTTGCCCCTAAACAAATATATATATACTAGTTCAGTGATAATGGACGTCATACTAAACAAATTAAACACAAAAAAACTAAAATTAAAAATAATACAAGACTAATAAAGGCCAGAGGCTCCTGACTTGGGACAGGCGCAAACATGCGGTGGGGTTAAACATGTTTTTTGAGATCTCAACCCTCCCCCTATACCTCTAGCCAATGTAGAAAAGTAAACGCATAACAATACCCACAGTAAAATTCAGTTCAAGAGAAGCCCGAGTCCGATGTCAGAAGAGGTAACAAAAGAAAATAAACAAAATGGCAATGATACATAAATAACAACAGACTACTAGCAGTTACTGACATGCCAGCTCCAGACCTCAATTAAACTGATTGAAAGATTTTGTCTTCATCATAGGAATATCAGGCAACTCCCGGTAAGGGTTCAGTATTATACAATCATAAACTATTTAAGAGAAGAACATAACCCGTGTCATGCCAACAACTGGTTTTTAAATGAATGTGTTTAATTCCGATGTAAAGACCCTTTAAGTGAATCAATATTAAAGCCAAAATATGCAATCTTTAATGACCTGACAACAGTATCGTAACTATATCCCTTCTTAATAAGTCTGTTTAAAGGTTTTGTTATCTTCTAATGTTCTTTGTTGTCGTTTATTGATGTGGTTCATAAGTGTTTCTCGTTCTGTATATAGATTAGACCGTTGTTTTTCCCGTTTGAATAGTTTTACACTAGTCATTTTGGGGACACTTTATAGCTTACTGTTCGGTGTGAACCAAGACTCTGTGTTGAAGACCGTACTTTGACCTATAATGGTTTTTATTTTAAAAATTGTGACTTAGAAGGCGAGCTGTCTCATTGGCACTCATACCACATCTTCTTATATCTAGAGAAACGTAAACTAGCTTCACATTTGAAGTTCATTTTTAACTGAAATGCCACTTCACATTCATTCCAAATAATAGAAAATCTGTCTCAAAATGAACAAAGTAATCAGCAATATCAGTGTTGACAACATCAAACCTATTATAACTATACATTTACCAAATAAACCATACTATAAAAATAAAAGACCACAGGAACAATTTTACACCTAAATCTTCAAAACTTGTCTCCTAAAGACAGTCGTATCTAATTCCACCAATCACTGACTCAAATGTCTGCTTCATTCCTGATTAGTTTTCCCAAAATAATGTATTTCAGTTAAAAACAGAAAAATTGCTGTAATATTCAACATCCAACTCGCGGGACCAAAATGTAGCATGAGTAATTTTGATTGAGATTCGGCGATGTGGACCACAGCTTGTTCTAGTTGTAAACAGAGACGATGGATGCCAAATGTTAAAGCACTATTGGTATCTAAATAGCTAAGTAAATAAAAACCAAAAACAGTGAAAATTATATCATTTTATCTAGTTAAGAAATGGAGCATTCAATGTCTTCCAAAATAAGCCGTATTTAGATGGAATATGGCATATTCATCAACCTTATACAGGGGGACTGGGAAAAGAACAGCTTTCCTATGTGTTGTTTTTATCTTTACACCTTTTCTAGGTTGTCACCGACGGTATCACCAAACCCATAGCCAGTGCATGAAAGTACGAAATTTTATGTTAATAAAATTTCCTGTTTCAATATTTATTTATTTACTTTACATCCAGGTCAACTCTCTCGGCTTACAGCACACTATTAATGCTTTCAACTATGCATAAATCTTTGGAGAGCCACTATAAATACGTGTTTAAGAGCAGATATAGTTATGCCTTGGTCTACATACAAGCAAATTGCTCAGATCTTATATTCAATGTACATTAACTTTTAAAAGAAGTTTACAAATGTTTTGCAACGATGCAAATACGTAACTTAAGAGTAAAAATAAATATCTTTATCAATGAATTCAACATACCAATATCTATTTGATTTAACAGATATATAGAGAATATTTAGTTAACCTGAATGTAAATAACAAAATAGGGAAATATAAAATTCATGGTTTTAAACAAGGGAAATAACAATTGCATAATAATCCTGCGCCACATCAAATAATTTTGCTGGTGCGTTGTTGTTCTATCTTTTCGGGGTAAGGTAATAAATGTGTATATACGGGTTCACACATACACACATGTGTATTATATTTAAAGCATAAAAACAAAACTTCTAAAGTGTTAACAATGAATGAAAAAATAATTTGATTATCTATTTTTCAATATCTTTGATAAATTTGCAAACGATTACAAAAATTGAAAAAATGCTCCACATAAAAACATTTTCATTTTTGAGAAAATTTTCTAAAGACGAAAATTCAACCAATACGGGACATTTTTCATTTTTCAATATTTAAAGGCAAATTGAAAAATGCTCCACGTTGGAGCATTTTTCATTTTTCAATTTTTAAAGGCAAATTGAAAAATGCTCCACGTTGGAGCATTTTTCATTTTTCAATTTTTAAAGGCAAATTGAAAAATGCTCCAAGTTGGAGCATTTTTCATTTTTCAATTTTTTAAGGCAAATTGAAAAATGCTTAAGGTTAGCAATTTCAATATTTTGTTCTTTAGAAGGAGATTGAAATTTGTTTTTTCTAAAACAATCAAATTCGAATGTTTTAATTTATTCAAACTGTTGATAAGATGAAATCTTTTTAAGACAAACTTATTATTAATTTTTATATTATCCTCGTGAAATCAAATAATGTTATCTCATGAAAATTACAAATTTCAAATCTCATTATGAAAATGATTTTTCAGAAGTGACTTCAACAGATTTTTGTTACATTTATCAAACCAATTAACTTTAAAATTTGTAGCGTATTTTGCAAAATCTATTTTTTCAGCTTAAAATGAAAAATGTTTGGCGTAAATATACACGGTCTGATGTGATCACCAAATTTTGTTTTTATATCGGAACGATTAGCAATTGTCATATAAGTTGGAGGTCCTATCGCAATAAAACCAGATTTAACCCACCATTTTCTTTGGAAAATGCACGTATCGCGGCAGGAAAACGACAGATGTTTCCTTTGTTCCGTTGGTTGATATAGTCGATTGTTTGGTTTCATTTTTTTCAGATTTTATTAACTTCCTTGTTTTGTTATCTATCTTGAAGTTCGGATTTTACAATGTTGACTGCTGTACCGCAATTTTTGACGTGTTTACCTATTATTATGTCTCTTTGTTTTGCTCATACATTGTTGTCAATATAATGGAACTATATGCGACTGGCATACAAGTGAATCTTACTAGCTATAAAACCAGGGTTAATCTACCATTAGCAACATAAGGAAATGCTTGTACCAAGTCAGGAATATTATGACAGTAGTTTTCCATTCGTTAGATGTGTTTGGGCTCTTGATTTTGTCATTTTATAAAACTTTCCGTTTTGAATTTCCCTAAGAGTATTTTTGTTATTTTACTTTTTATGTTCGTTTTTTTTTTGTTTTACCTCAAACAATTGACGACTCATGCATGATTGAAGATAATACATTATTAAGAGCGGATCAACGCAAGATAGGAACGTGATGTACAATTTAAACACGATATACGAATCCATTATTTATCATAATAAGCATAATTGCATAGTTTTCTAGCATGATAAATCATGTTTGATCATTTGCAGAACCGGATAGGGCATACCCCAACCTTAATTTGGTATAGTTCGTCGAACGTATTTATTAATTTATCAATTGGCATTGATTCATCCGGATTATAACATATATTGCCTTGGTATATATAAATATAAGGAGCTATGGTATCATTGCCAATGGACAACTGTCCACCAGAGTTCAAATGAAGAGGATATAAGCAATTTTAGTTACCGATTGTGTTCGTAATCTACGTTTACCTACTGCTGCTTGATTATAAGTTTAAACTTTTTTTTACAATAAAATGATTACAAAATTACCTTTACAAAGTCGTAGTCAGTTTCTACGTCAAAGTAGGTAAACTCTAAGGCGATTTTGTTACCAACTCCAACCTCAATCTTCCAAGTCTCGTTCAGATTGTAATCATAAACATCTGGGAAACCTGGTGAAGATATGTTTTCCAGAAATATTTCTAGAAGTAAATAATAAAAATTAAAAAGATCTTCTATTCATTTTAAAATGACAAAGTTTGTTAAATTGTATGTGTTTTGCTAAAACAAAACTGAATTAATGAGTAATTCCCCATTTCCATTCTCAATTTTATAAGTTATTGTTAGATTTTCGTCAAAGCAATACTGTTAAAGATTTTACCATTTTTAGAGATTATCTTTTGTAATTGCAACATTTAAGTATGACATATGCACTTGAGTAGAGCAATAAGTGAAAAGAAGTTTGCTCTTTCTGGAATTGGTTATAGAGCTTTATGCACCTATCGGTTCCTATAATACAGACAATGCAATTCCCATAGGAACCTATTTTACGGATAAAACTGCGCCACTGTTATTTTAATGAAGTTTCGTAAAACATTATATCCTGGAATGATAAATTCAAATGCATTTGTCCTCAATTTTCTTCTCATACTTGTTAGAATAGCTGACTGGTGACGTTCCAAATAACAAGGTTCCAAAATATGCGTATATACATGTATTAGAAAAAACTATAATCAGTAAGAAAAAAGATATTGGTCTGTTAATAGTTTTAAGATATATTAAGGATTTAAAAATTCTGTGGGAAATTGAAATTTTCTTTTTATTCACGTACTTAAAAAAAAAGTATTTATTCATGTGAAGCAAGAACTACTCTCAGCATTTCATGTGATTCGTGTTACTCATTTATAGGTGGTTCTGTGTAGGTTTGTGGACATGTAGTCGTTTTGTTTTTGGTTTTGTCAATGCCTTGTCAGTTTTTTCTTCGACTAATGATTTGTGAATGTCGTTTAAATCTTTTTTATATTGTGTCATGTCCTTGTAACAAGGAGTTACCAAGATTTTACAAGAATGTAGTTTTAGATGTATTTGATAAAGTTAAGAACAGAGAAATGTGTATACTTGGAAAATGTTCGAACCCTTTTCCATCGAAATTGCAAGAGGGTCAGATTAGTTAAGGCAACCCGACTTACATGACCGCGGAACATTCATAAATGTCATAACGAACAAGGACATACTTGTTAGATTTGGATAATAACTTAGTATTTGTATAGTTCATTCCTCGGTACAAATTGTCCTATTTTGTTTTTAACTTCGTTCCCCGTAATGATCTATTTTGTGCTAAATATCTATTTAAAAAACTTAAACGAAAATAGACTTGGTAAAGGAAATTTAAACTATGGTGTGTATAGTATAATTGATAGATATAACGTAGAAATTTAAAAAAAAAAATGTTAACAAAAGAAACTTACCATTTGAGATATCGTACTTTAAGCAAACATGATCATTTGACTTTAACGGAACACACCTTGTTTTCTCTGGGCAGGGATTACTTGGCCAGCAACAATCAGCCTCCTAGAATAGATTGACTGAGGTGTTTTTATATATTTAAATAGACATTATATTGAAATTCCCAGTTAACAAGATACAAAAAAATGTAAACCTTCTGAATGAGGATCAAAATTAACTAAATTTCGTATTTTACATATATATATATGGGAATGATCATATGATAACATTTTATATCAACTCGGGTTCCTTTGGGACGAGGGATAAAATTTCGAATTTTGCGTAATAACAATAGTTCTTGAGTTTTGTTCCCGCAAGTATGGACAGGGCAGAAATATCCAATGTTGTATTACCAAGGCTCTGTTGTTAAATCCCTACTTGAAATAACAAAATAAAGTCAAAATGTATTATAAAAATATGCAACGCATGTGACAGTAAAAAATAAAATTGGACAGGTCATCTGCTTTCGAAAAAGTTAATGATGAGATTAATTTCTTTGCTAAATTTAAAAAACTAACTGGGCATTCAAAATGTATCAGAAGAATGGAAAAAGATAAAAACATGTCTATAGTTAACTATTTCATCTCTTATCATCAGTAAAATGAGTACATCCATATTTCTAAACAACAGTTTGTTTATTTTCTTAAATTAATCTAAATATTAAAAAACATTCAATAAAGAAAACATGAACGATCTATGCTAACCATTTTACAGTCTGCAATGTCTGAATAGCTATATCCTGGCGTACTAACCAACTGACTTTTTATGTTCGAATCAGAAAGTAACTCGCAATTAAGCGAATCCTTGTGAAAGTTTATACCGTTGCAATTTTTTATCCGTAAACATTCTCGAATGCACATTTTGGGACCAATATTGTCGCGAGTTAAGATAATACGAGAGTCCATTTTCTGGTTTTGTTGGAAATGTCCACCGTTAACAGTATCTTGGAAGCAAATCCCAAATCTGAGACACAGAAGATAAATAACGATGATTCTCATTTTTGCTGAAAACGAAATGCAGATCTGTTTTATGTATTCTAAATCGTTTTAATTATCCTTGTCAGAGTATTTAAATTCGAATTGAATTCGATGAGATTTAATATATCAAAAACGATAATGTCAATTCTTTGTAAACATTAATTATATTCAATTTTTGACGGAATGGATATTATTATTATTCTGTCAAACTAGTTTATCGTATGAAAATTCATATGTTTACATTTAAATGATATAACAATAAGCATGTGGTTTGATGGCCAATGAGATCAATATCAACCAGACACCAAATTAGCAGCTATTGGTTATCGAAAGTCTGTGATGTTTTTCTACTCAATCAGCATATATAGATATTTCACCTTAAATATAAAATTAAAGTTCTTACTTCCACCAAATTTACATCTTCATGTTAAGTTTAATGTTGTAATACAAAACTTCAGGATAGAATACGAATAAATAAGGAAGCGCATGTATATTCATTTGCGGGCTTCCTCTATTTTGTTCTATAGATTTGTAACTGATCCGCCCTATATTATGACCTTATTTTCTGATTAACGCTCATGAAAAAGGTTCATACTTATACCCGATACACTTGTGATCGAGATTTTGTATGCCGGTTGAATGTAACGGGTAAATTGTCTATTGTAAATTGTAAATTGTAAATATATCATGTATCCTCGACTTTTTTTCTCGCCAACAAATTAGATTTTCGTATATTTGTCTATGCATACAAATTAGTAGCAAAATTATCTGCAACAGATGCGCATTTCGTTTGATGTGTTTGTGCTTTTGATTTTGCCATTTGATTAGGGACTTTCCATTTTGAATTTTCCTCGGAGTTCAGTATGTTTGTGATTTAACTTTTTTTTCGACAATAAATGTCTCTTCAGTGATGCTTGAAGGCCAAAAGATTTCAATTTTAAACGTTTCATAAAAAGATGAAGAGTTATAAACCAAAAACGACAAAAAAGTATAGCCAAAGCCGGGTAAGGAATCAGAGCTTTGCTTTTTTAAATTCATTTAAGGTTGCAGTCTTGTAATTGACTGCTGTATAGGCTTACATGCAAAACAGCTGATCTTTGAAAAAATTTTTAAAATAAAATGCTACATAGAAAAATTTTTTCATGTGCATATCATGTATGTAGTAATGTGAAATTGTGATTTAATCGAAAAAAAAGTGGGTCATATTTTTTTTTTCCTTCTCTTTGATCGAACCACATTCAATATTTTACCCCTCCCCCTTTTTTCAATAAAATCTATCCAAATGGGCCTCTTGTTTTAGTCAAATTGAAAAACTAACCCATAAATTTTTCATATTGAAGAATTTGTTGCAATACAACTATTTAAAGACAAGAAAGACTATACCTTTCTCTTTTTTGACAATACATGCCTATTATATGATGGTTTTTGGGCTGTACTTCACACCCCTATGCATATAAAATTTGCAATAAAATCCTAGAATAAACAAAATGAATACTCAAGTTGGTGTTTTTAGTAAAAATATTGATTACTTGTCACACCTAAGCACAAAAATCTTTGTCATCATGGATAGTATTAGAAAAATTCTACTTTTTAAACAAATTTTTAACCCAAATATGGAAATTTCAATGAACGATGCAGTGCCGCAGACCGGAAAAAAAGTCATAGACTCTTGTAAAGTGAACATTTTGTGAAAATCTTTTCACCAAAAGTTCATTTTATATATATTCTACATTTATGTCAACAATTGAGCCCTAATAATAATAACCCTAAAGAAAAAAATTACTTTTGTATCTAGCGGTCTATTCAACTTTACATTGATTTTCAATGAAACTGCTCAACTAGAATTTTCATCACAAGAAGTTTTCATGGAGGAAAAAATCTTTCTATATTCTTTTTAATTGAAAATCATATATGTAATACTACCAGAATCTCAATTTACCTCAAACTGTTGTGCTTTATATCATTTTATACTTGTGTATGGTGTCTTGTATAAAAAAATCATAATTATTACATAATTTCAGTTTTTTCAGTGTAACTTGATACCCCAGGATTTTAATATCTTAAAAAGTACTTAAATAATGATGTTTTGTCATTCTGGGCACACAAAAGTCCACATGAGCTACTTCCTTGCAGTGAACATAGGAAAAAATTCCCCTATGCAGGTTGCAGTCTTGTAATTGACTGCTCCATAGGCTTACATGCAAAACAGCTGATCTTTGAAAAAATTTTAAAATAAAAGGCTACACAGAAAATTTTGTTCATGTGCATATCATGTATGTAGTAATGTGAAATTGTGATTTAATCGAAAAAAAAGTGGGTCATGCCACGAAGAATAAAAAGTTATGTAACCCTGAAGTCAAACCTTTTTTTTTCTACTTTCTGTTTGCTGTTTTTACTAGGCCGCACCACTTCCAGTAAACATGATATCCTTCCACTTTCCTGGTTTGATATCCCCAAAAAGATGCAAGATTTTTTTTAAAATCTAAATATATGATTCAACTCAGCATAAACTTTTGAAAAAAATGGACTGTTTTATGTCACGCCATGTTTTGACATGCATCGGAAACTGGAGTTGTAATGCAAGACTGGTATCTTAATCAATGTAAATCATAGTGTCTGCCTTTATTAGATGAAAAGGTGATGCTTTGGTTTGAATAAGGAGGTTCATAGATAAATACTGTGAATTCATTTATACTCGTTGCTACCAATTTTTGTTGATTGGGGAAACATTTGTATTATTGTGCATATTTGATTTAAATATTCTGCATACAAATATGTAGGAAATAGTACGAGTCTAAGTAACATAGATAGTTTAACTTCTGTCTCAAATCAGATCTTTAATGTATTGTCGAAGCTGACTTTTACACAGACATACTTTCTTAAAGATGTTGCCCTTAGCCAATATATGCCCTTAGCCAATATATGCCCTCTTAAACAATGAATTAACAAACTGATTGCGAAATTTTCAGGAAGCTGATTTACTGATACAAGTCCATCAATTTGTTTCTTTGTGCAATTTTGCTATGCATAATTTTGCAATTTGCTTCTACTTCAAATGAAAATTAACTGCACAAAGTCGTAGTGAATAACAAACTAGATTTACATATTTCATTAATAGTATTCAGTTTTTTTAAATCGATTGGAAGGTTTCCATCTGATACTATTCAAATATTAACAGACATTGTTTTGAAATATTAAACTTGAAAGCTAAAATAAATTTTAAGAGTATTTTGAGAATTATTTACAAAGCTATATGATATATATGACGTGCTTAAATCATAGTTATGTTAAATATTTAGCAGTTACCGGGTTCCATATCCTCTTCGTATCTTCAATTGGATGATTTTGAGGCTATTTGTTTCCCAATAAACAAATATCCTTTTCATAGTTACAGTTGAATAGTACAACGCAAATCCAGAGATGTACCATGATTTGGAGATGTTTTAAAATTACTTAAATTTTTAGGCTTAAGTGTTTAATCTTCTGAAATATGAAATGACAAATAGTTTAACTTACAAAGGTTAAAATTACCGTAAAAAAAGAATAATGTAAAACTGAAAAGAGAAAGAAAGAAGTCTTATGAAAGAACCTAATATTTTATTGATGATTCTTCTTCAAATTATTCTTAAGGGCTGTCAAATTACAAAGATGATGACGGATATGATCCAACTGTCGTAAACACAATCCAGTCTTTTTCTTTTCCTCGAATGTGATCTAATGAATTAGACTTTGCACCGGGTTTTGTGCTTATATGATCAACACAACGGATACTACACGTGGAGCAGGGTCTGTTTATCATCCCGAAGTACTAGAGATCATGCCCTGTTTTTGTTGGGGTTCGTGTTGCTCGGTCATTAGTTTTTATGTTGTATTTTGAAAACTGTTGTTTATTGTTTTTTGCCATATCGTTGTCAGTTTGTTTTCGACTTATGAGTTTGATTGGCCAGTTGGTATCTTTTGCTTTTCTTTAACATGGTTGTAAAATCATAGAAAAATGCCCTTACCAGTACCTAAATTTTATTGCTTTATAACTTAATATGTATGGTGTATATGAATTACCACTTATGGTCCTACATCATATCGTTACTTATATTTTGACATTGCGCAAAGACGTTTTTGTCTTGGACTTCTTACGAAGTCGTTACATTAAATACGTTGGATTCCTACTGATTGATATGTAAGTTTCGGAAGTCATGGTTTATTTGCTATTTAGAATTGGTTTTTGAACTAGCTTTCATTGTCTGCAAGTTCTATTAGATCGGTAATTGGTGTTTAATTTTCTGAAGTTTTTAGTCTCCGTTTGATGAGTCAAATCCTTCCTATTTGATTTTTAAGTTTTGAATGTTGTGATGTTAAACCACTTTCCAGGATTATTGAAGGGTTGGGCGCTCGAAAACACATAACTCCGCCAACATTCTGCATATGCCTGTTCCGAATCAGGTGCCTGTACTCCATTGATTGTTGTTAGTTGCTGTCTGCCAAAATCGTTTTCGTTTATTACTTAAATATGAATTAGGTTTGTATTTTTTTACTTTTGTTTTTGTGTGACCGCTCTGTAGTTGCTTACATAATCTGCTTTTGGTTTTTGGTGGATAATTGTCCCATCAAATTTATTAGCAATGATACGATCCTTATTTTATACATGAAGGGAATATTCGAAACTGGAAGTGCATATCCGTGGTTGATAAGCGTTTCATGTGATAGGTTTTACTCTTGTGATTCTTTTGCTGCATCTCTTACGGCTTCCGACATGTCAAAGGTCATTGTGATATTTACCTTTGAACTCAGCCTGTGATTTGCTTTGCAAGGGGCAAACAGGTGAAGACTGAGAACCGCACTTCTTTTAGTGTCCAAGTACAGATGACTTAAATCATTGTGGATCCTTCTATATGGATTATCTCCATTAAGAAGGGGTTGTAGCTTTCGAAAAAAAAAAATATGAATTTAACAATTATTGTTTCCTTATCCATGTTCATACTCATAAGTTGATGGTAAGACATGGCAAAAACGAACAAGACAACAAAACGGTTAACAAAAACAAAACCTATACAACTAACGTCTGAGCAACGCGAACGCTAATATCAACCGGAGAAGATATCAGATTTGCAGATCCTACTCTACAATTGGAACCCGTTCTGTTGCTTATGTAAGTACAAACTGGGTAATGAGTCTAATTAGGTGATGTCACATTCGAGGCACATAATGCCGAATGAACAAATTAATGTTTACCTTTTTTTTAATTGAAAAGTATATAAAAAAGTAAACTTGCTTATATAGAGATAAAACCTCTCATACTCGGACGCTGTAGAATTGTTACGTCATTGGCGTCATCGTTTCTATGCACACTGCGTATGACAAGAAGAACATATGTAATAAAAAAAATTAATGTAATACACAAAACTGTTAACATAATAAGTACGTGGTTATATGAACAATTTAGATATAAAAGAAGTTATTGTAACTGCAAAACCCAAATGATTTAAATATCAAAATAGTTTTAAAGCTTAAGCACCTAAACTGATTAGCAGTCAATTTCAAGACTACTACTTAAAGTCATCTGAGTATTCTCTATATCACAATGAAACTTTAGTTGACAGTGACTAAATAGATTAACATAATACATCTACATACAAAATTACATTGCAATATATCGAAGTGTCAATAATTGAAGCATGTTTTCAACAGAGGTTCTTTGAACAAAATTTACAACCTTCATGGCAGAATCTATTTCACAATACACAATTATTAATGATGAAAATGTAGAATGTCTTATATATGACCAGTTAGTCATGATTCTATTATTTGCATAATATGTCTTGCAATTTGGCATTTCAATGCAGTTTCTACTACCGGTGGCACTTTTTAGGAAATCAAACTCATAGATGTCACTATCATGTATCACTATGCAAAAGAGAGAGAAGATAACAAAGGATAGTGAAAGTCATAGATCCAAAACGAATAAATAATGTCTCGACAAAAACGAACAAAAGACAACAATAGCCTATGAAACACATCAAAAAAGTACAAACCCGGTATTGTCTTATTCGGTAGGTCACATTCGAGAAAAAGAAGTAGGGATTGTGGTTGCGTCTGTAAAATTTCCAATATGATCACTTGGAACATCATTTTTAATAAACAAGATAATTTAAAAAAAAAAATCAAGAAACATTGGTCAATATGAAAAGGGGGGATTAGATATGATAAACATAAGAAGTTCTTTCATTGCTTTAAAAGCTATATGGGTTAAAATACTAATCAGTGATTGTGAAGGAGAATGGAAAATTTTACCTTAACAATATTTTTGTAGTTTTTGGTCCAAAAAAACAGTGCGAATAGTAATTATGGAAAGCCTTGCAAAAATCCCTGATTTTATAAAATTATCCATAAATGTTGGAAATTAACTGGTTGGGGTATAATGAAAAAGCCGGAAACATTTACAGATATAAGAAAACAAATATTATAGAACAATAGATTAATTACATTTGAAACTAAAGCTATAATTTAAAAAGATTGGATTAAAAGCGATCTAATTTATGTAAATGATATTATAGATGAAAAAGGCTGCGTTTCACAAGATGTGTCTGGAATAAACTACCATCTTAAAGTCGGAAAATTCTATAAACAGCACAGTAATTAAAAAAAGAAACCAAGGCATACTTATAAATTAGAATCATTATCAAACAAAATTTATATAAGTCTCTGATAAGTAAAACATTTCAACCAGCTATTGGACCCCATAGCTATTGTCCGTATTCAGAACATTATCGGAATAAAATATTGGAAGTTCTAAAGAGGAGTAAAATAAATTTTTAGTTAAAATTAAAACATTTAGTTGCTGACGAGGAATATATTGGCTATAATTACTTTTTAACAAAGGTTATTGTTTTTTAATGTACAGAGCGTATAACATATCGGATCAAAAGACAAAAACATGTCATTGTTTTGTTTTTCAATTTTCATTAATGAATTAAATAGCTGCCCTTAGTAGATAGTCGTGTAAGTGGAATGTAACAGAAAACATCAGGGGGAGCTTGGACTCCTGAAGGATATTATAAAAAGCTAGATATTAAAATAAAGATTTAATTCTGTTGATGAAAAGATATTTATATAATAGTTTTTCTGCGTATTTGGTAATATCCTTTTGGATTTGCTCGGTACTTATGCATCCCGCCAATGTGTTGTTGTGCTGTGGTAATTTTTTTGTATTATTGTTTTTCATTTTGCTTATGTCCTTGGTCTATATGCCATGATTTTGTCTTTATAGTGATTTAGATTACAACACAATGTTGACTGCTGTACCCCTATTTTTGACATTTTTACCTATTGTGTCTGTTTGTTTTGTTCACACATTGTTGTCAATATAATGGAATTTTATATGACTGTCATATAAGTGAGAGCATTACCTAGCTATAAAAACAGGTTTAATCCACCATTTTCTACATATGGAAATGCCTGTACCAAGTCAGGAATATGACAGTTGTATTCCATTCGTTTGATGAGTTTGAGCTTACGATTTTGCCATTTGATAAGGGACTTTCCGATTTGAAATTTCCTTGGAGCTCGGTATTTTTATAGACTTGTTGTTTCATGCTTAGTTTTTCTTTTGGCAGTTGAGTTCTCAGCCTTTCTCTGAAAAAATGGCAGAAGATACCAAAGGGACAATCAAAGTTCATAAGTCGGAAAGATAACAACGATTCAAAGTCAAAAATCGAAAAACAACGATAAGACAAAAAGGAGACTTGAAGAAACGATAGAACGTATGACTGAACAATACGAGCCCAGCTCAATGCCCGCGGGAGATCCCAAGTATTCCAGAGTGGCTATGTGTCACCATCGTGTTGCTCATGGTAAGTCTTATTTCGATTAATAATCTCTTTTGCAGATGTTGATTTTTTTTTTTATTGTGTGCTTGGTATCCTGCTCCTTTTTTAACTCGTACATTGATCACACATATCTTCTTTCTTTCAGTTGTTTTCTTGTTGCTTGCTTTGTTATATGCAAGTGTAAACAACTTTGAAATTTTATGAACGGTGATGAAAGTACGGCAATGATACTTAAACATTCGCCCGCCACTTGTTTAACTAAAGAGTTTAGGCGATCAAGATTGAGTTTCACTTCAAGAATGGAAACGGTGATTGTGTCAAAGAGACAACAACCCGACCAAAGAGCAGAAAAGAGCCCAAGGCCACCTATTGTTCTTCAGCACAGCGAGAAATTCCGAACCCGGATGCGGGCTTCAGCTGGCCCCTAAACAAGAATGTATACAAGTTCAGCGAAATTGGACGTCTCACTTAACTCCAAAACATACAAATGAACCAAAATTTTAAAAAAACCATACAAGACTAACAAAGGCCAGAGGTTCCTGATTTGGGACAGGCGCAAAAATGCGGCGGGGAAACATGTTTTGTGAGATCTCAACCCTCCTCCTAGACCTCTAGCCAATTTGGTATAAACAAACACACAATATGCACAGTTAAACTCAGTTTAAAAGAAGTCCGAATCCGATGTCAGAATAGGTAACAAAAGAAACTAAGCAAAATGACAATTATCAACATATATTAACAAAGGACTACTAGCAGTTACTGACATGCCAGGTCCAGACCCCAATTAAACTAATTGAAAGATTATGTTTCCATCATATGAAAATCAAGTCAAGTCCCTCTCGTTAGGGGTTTAGTTTCATACCATCATAAAATATACGAGAAGAACATAACCCGTATCATGCCAACAACTAGTTTTAGAATAAATGTGTTTATTTCCGATGCAAAGATCCTTTGAGTGAATCAATATTTATTCATTTTTTAAAATGCCATTTTTAACAACCCGACAGCAGTATCGTAACTATATATCTTCTGAATAAGTTTGTTCAAAAGTTTGGTTAGCTTTTGAGGTTAGTTTAGTTTAAACATATTTTATTGTTCAAAATGACAAATGGATCAGACACAAGTTTTAAAACTTAGTAACGTCTTCTCTTTTGAGCTTTTGAGGTGAATGACGACATTTTTGTGCTTTACCATAAAAGATAGGATGTGAAATACCAAAACATATAAGATGTCTGCACTTTTTTTTTATATTTACGTTTGTGATTTCCGAAACCCTGGTGTAATTAATTTTTAGTAATACAGAGATTTCTTTCGTTAAAACCAAACACGTTGTAACATACACGAGGGAACCGAACAAGTTGGGGTATATAAACACCATATGATGGTGACATGGGAAAGTCACCATAGTTTGTTTTTAATAGGACATTATGACTATGCCTTAAAATTTATATCATAAGATTTTAAATCAACATTTGCATTTAAATCAACAAAACTGATATTTTTCTGGAACCATTAAAGAGGTATATTAACCGAAGGATGTTTCGCTTTAGTTAAGGAAACATGTGCTTCTAGAATAAACCTAAACCGAATGAATTTAGAAAGCTTTGTGGTATACGTCATTATATGGTAAACTAACAAAACATAAAAAAAAATACATCTTGCGGACAATATGAATTTTTAAAAATGGATAAGTGTCTTTACAATATGTCAAGCATATGACCGCAAGGCCGGGTTCCGGGCTAGCTCTACCTAATATAAAAGCAACACCCGTCATGCGAATCCATAAAAATCAAATTTGTTTACTTTTGTCTTGTATACCGGAATATATATATATATATATATATATATATATATATATATATATATATATATATAAACAATTAAAGATAAATGTGATAGAAAATGTAATAGAAAAACTGTCTAGTTAGTGCATTTATGACTGTAAGAAAGCTTCAGTGCACATGATTGATAAAGTGGTTTTTTGAACAAGTATGAAATTAAAAAAGTCATTGGACCTGCGAACAAAACATAATGGAATTTCATCTTTTATTTCAAAGCTTTCAATACTTAGCAGATCATCAATAAAATAAATGAAGAAATCTGAGGTACTGTGGATATTCGTTATGCCATAATAACTGAAGGCGATCCAATTAACTAGAATACATTAACCAAGTCAAGAATATGTTTGGCACCTGTTTCATTGGTTGTTAATGTTTCATTTTATCAGTTGTTATGGACTTCCTCTTTTAAAATCCACTTATAATTCGGTATTTTTGCTATACTGTTTGCTTTGTTTATGCAGTATATTGTGTTTTTGACAAGAACTATTGAGCAATCAACCATTCGTAGAAAACTACATGTAAAATGTGCAATATATCAACATTTAAATATCATCTTTTTATATGTTGTTTACGTGTTGCAATTCGAATTTGCGATGCGGTCACTATTGCCGGTGGCACTTTCCATAAAAACAAACGCATGGATGCAACCACTATTATTTCACTAGACAATATAGGTATACGAATGTGTATAAGAGAAGGTTTGCGATTCAAATCATGTACTGGTGTAAACTATTGGAATGACGAGCTTCAGTGTACCCTTTTGTCTGTATCATTATGTGACCAGCTTATCGATAGTCCAGGACATGTCTATACAGATCTAGGTGGTTGGACGATGGTAAGTTATTAAGGGAGCAAACATTTAACTTCAAGGGAGGGTTGTGGTTATTTGTCTGAGTCAGAAACATTTTTTCAATTTTATTTAGTTTTTTAACGCTTTCAATCAAATTATTTTTTTCAATATTTAACACTATAAGTTGTGGAAAAAATCTGGATTCAGAATATTTTTTTAGAAAAAAACAATAACCCGCCCTTGAAGTTACATGGTCGTTCCCTACGTTTGTTTATTTTGGACATATATATCTAGAATTGTTAGATAAATCGGCACAGAATATCTGATAATATTATTATTCTTTGTCCAATGCTTTTTGTAAAAGAATTCTGATATTCCGGATATTAAGCGTCAAAGACGCTACAGATAGAGCGGTCACAATTTTCAAGAGAAAAAATGAGGAGACAACAACAGTCTACAAAACTCTACAGATGAACTAAATATTCAGCAATAATTTCGCACCAAGCCAGGGGAAAGACAATTTACACTTCTCTATAATCCTTAATAGTTCAAGACAATACAACAATCGAATATCTATAATTGAAAAGAAGACAAAATAAAAGATACTTTTTCATAAATATAAGTTACATTTAAAAAATGCCTAGTGCGAACAAAGAGGACAAACATGTTAGCTATGTGGCATTTTTTAGACAGAAATCTAAACGGATATAAGTTTTTTAATTTCTTATCGTTATCATAGAGATTCAAAATGTGATCACACTGTTTAGTCATTTACTGCGTAAATAAACGCTTGTCTGTTAGCAACATAACGGGAAATCAAATACCAATAATTTTCTTGAAACTTTTTCTTTTAGTATTTTATTTTGAAAAGGGTCTTTTGGGAATTATATTGAGTGTAGTTGTTTTTTATTCAAACAACTTTTACCAGTTATCTCAATGTTTTCTCAGGTATTTTTAAGAAAAGGCACTTATAATTTCATTTCTTCCTTTCCTTTTCTTTTCTTTTCTTTTTATTATTAGAAATATTAATGACACTCCAAAACCTTTTAATATCAGAAGGTTACCAAAACGAGCAGCAATGCATATATCATGTATATGTCATATATTTTTTCTTCATTTCGGAAAAAAAAAAAACAGTTGAATTTAAAAAAATACAATATTGAGAATGTTTTAATAGAAATTCGGCATTTTCAACCAGGAGTAACGCCCCGGATTGATATTACTTTCAATCAGATATAAGATTACCAACTATATACTGCACACTGTCCCTTATTATCACGATATCACAGTTTATCCAGAAAAGCGCTTCGGACGCATAAAATCATTAAACGTGTTGTTTTCAATACTTTATACATCTCAAAGAAATGTAAATAAAATGTATATGTTGTTAGTCCACAAATCGAGATGAAAAAATCTAGAAGTTTTTGATCTAAAACTATTTGTTTATGCCCTCTACATATTCATTGCTTGTTCCAATTCAGGAATGTTGTCAATGGTTGTATACTTTACAAACAGGATTTTATTTTGTGGTAGGGGATTAGCTAATTGGTCGATCTTTAATTGTTCCTGTTCTAATTATTCACAATTTATATAGAAGCAATCAGAACGAGTTTGACGTAGCGTATAGGAATCGGATCATTGTTCAAAACTGTAAATTGCCTTATTGATAATGTCTTTTGACTTTTGTCGTTCGGTTGCTGTCTCATTGGTTTATACCACACATCTTAATTTATTCCTATTCATAACGAACATATTTAGAATTTAGTACAATTTGATGAGTACAAAATTTCATTTACAGGATTCCGACAGCTGTTGGCCTAATCCATGTCCTAATGATACAAAGTGTGCTCCGTCGAAAAGTAACGGTTACGTCTGCTTATCATATGGTGAGTATACTTGACTTTTCATTTTCATTGTTAAGAAAAGAATAAATTGTTTTAAGGAATACATCATCAGTAAAGAGTAGACGAGACAATTGAAGATGAAGGGAAAAGGCATAGTTTCAATAAACAACACATTTTGAAGACTTACTGATAGTCTGAAAGATATATCATTTGTATTCTTGCACATTTGGCCATACAAACCTTTTATAGGTGTATTTGCAGTATGAGTTTGCTTATTTGTGAAGGTCGAACTGTGACCTTTTGCCTATTCTCAACCGGAGCTTAGATGTTTCAGGAAACAGATTCATCTTTATAAATGTAATCATGCCAACACAGTATGGCGAAATAAGTACATGTTATGAGTATTTTTCATGTTTTGTTACAGTATATCTTAGTTTCAAAGATATGTGCAAATCCGAAAACCAACTTTTGATATAGTGAGGTAGTGCACATATAAATATATGAAAGCTTCTATAGGAAATACACTTGAGAACTTTAAAACATCTGATTTTGTTTTATGTCTTAAAATAGGTGTATTTAATGATTCACGTACGGTGTCACAACATTGAAAATCGTGCTTAATTCATAAATATATATTGATTTCATGCATTTGTCAATATCCTGTTTAGTTCTATAAAAAACTGAATTTTCTAAAAGAGCTTTTCCGTCTGGTGTGGCACTAATGACGTCACTATCGATACAATTGTTGGTAATATTTTGCGTTCCACCAGTAAATTAATACCTTGTTTAGGTCAATAGGCAATGGTCAGTTCAATTTGTTTTCCTATTTATCAAATAATCTTATAAAAGGAATTATTGCGGTATAGTCCATATTATAGAATGGAAGGGAAATACTAGTAGTTAACTAAAACGAGCTGTATGGAGTTAGTTGATACTTGATTCTTCTTTATCTTTTCCAACACACGAACATCATGTCACCTAAAGAAATTCCATGTAAATAAATACTTTTTGGTCGGGTTGTTGTCTCTTTGAAATATTCACCATTTCCATTCTCAATTTTATTAAACAATGCTTCCTTTTAAAAGACACTATTCAAATTGAATCCATTTACAATAGGTGAAAGTATTATCAAAAAAAATTATAAATCCCTAAACATTGAAAATATCAATACGCTATAGAAAGGCTAGTATCGTAGGATTATAATACTGTTATCTCCAGGGCTTCCGTAATGTAATTATATCATCAAATCAACAACTTTTTTTTAGTTTCGATGTTGTAAGTAAAAGTTGCTAATTAGAAATTTCGGATATGTTGTAACTTATGCCAGAATTAAAATAAGTTTACAATTGTTCATGGACGTTTCCAAATATGTAAAATTGAGAATGGAAATGGGGAATGTGTCAAAGAGACAACAACCCGACCACAGAACAGACAACAGCATGTGTATGATTGGCATTCTCTTATACGTATAAATACACCTTCTGTCGGGAATCATTGATGAAAGTCTTTTTAGTCTCCGGACATGAATAAAATGGGTTAGTTTTTGTAGTCTTTGAGTTGCTCAAATGTAATGTGGAGATTGGATCAAATGTCGTCCTTTTCCTCTGTTCATGATTTTGGTGTTTGAAGTCAACTCTGAAGTAAAGCCGCCGATATTAGAGTTTTGCAGTAGTAAACTTATGAGATCTCTATGGGGTTACCTATTCCAGAATTTTCGTATTCCGTTATAACACACGAAGAGCATATCACCCAAAGAAGTGTCATATATCTGAACATTTGTAAACAGTATATCTTTGCACAAGACTAGCATTAAAGTGGTGGTATTTTCAAAACATATAAAATGTCTACGAATATTTCATTTGTATTATCTATACAACTAAACTAACGAGGTCAAAATTGTAAGGCAGCCTGACGTTAAAACGACGAATCAAAGAATTCAACTTTATATTACTAATTAAAAAGAATGATGTTGTTTAAAATTACATCATTTCAGGCCCTTTTATTTTCCGCATAATTGATATTACCAATAATTAACAAGTTCCGGGTCGAATCCGATACCGATACTAATAGTATTGGTCACATGTAGTTTCCGGATTTAGTAAGAAATTCAGGACGGGTTCAAAATAACTCGAATAATTCAGTCCCTTCCCGCTATCGTCTCTCCTACTTGCGGGGGCCTGAATTCCTAACATGATAAAAAAACTCTTCACGAATCTTGGATTGTGTGGTGACCTGTAGAAAAGGTAACCAATCAGCAATCATCTCAATTTTATTGAGATAGGTAAATCCCGAGTTAATTCCGAATGATTGAATGAAGCTTTTTCATTGTCATGCATTCAGGCGTAGATCAGTGGAAGATAACGACTGAATTATTCAGGTTTGGATCAAACAAATTTATTTTGATGGCAGAGAAAACTATGCACTTTATTATGATAAGCATGACTTTATCAGATGACATTTCAATTACTTAAAAATCCAGGCTAAAAATAAGGCGTCGGTACTTTTATTCATTCACGAACCCACGATGACGCGGTTGTGTTCTAGTAATTACGTACAATAAGAATAGTATTGTGTATCTCCGTTATGGTACTACAATGTAATTTTTCTGATCAAATCAATATCTTATTTTTCCGTAAAGATATTCCAACTGATAATTAGAAATTAGAAATTGCGTACATGGTTTAATCAATGCTAGAATTCAAATCAACTTATAATTGGTCAAGCATGACTTCAAACAGGTTTGCAGGGTAAACGTCTCCTGCTATAAATGTATCACCCGTAATGCAAATCTTCAAAATGTCAAAATGTCACAATCATAAAAAAGACACAATCGGCAAAATGACAGATAACATAACCATACAGCTGGTATCTAAACTCGGACTGCGAACACATGTCGCTAGGTAGTCAACTCACCGACGTATTGTATCGGTCAGCCATTTGTAGACGGTTACAGTTATGCTTTTGTTGAGTAAATTTCAGTCGTTATGCTTCATAACTTTGTTGGAGCATAACAAATCTAACATAACACCATTGTTGACGAAGTCCGTTTAATCTGAACATGATTGTTACGTATTATCTGACATATATAAACACCAGTCGACGGAGTGGTAGTTGAATAAAGGGAAGTAGGCAGTAGGAAAGTTATATTCCTCATGTTTGTCATAGATTTTTTAGTTAATCAGTCAGTCAGTCGGTCATTTCACTTGAAGATATAATTAAAAAGTCCGGTCACCTAATAACCCACATTTTAATGAGTGCTTAAATCTCGTGAAAGTCATATTAACGACACTACTGAAAGTAGAATGGTCTGCTGAATATCTTGATTATTTCCTCGATAGACGCACAGATAGACGACTTTAAACTGGAATCAATGACAAAATGATGGTTTCATATTTTGACATATAAACCTATTAGGTCTGTTTGTTTTGTTCACACATCGTTGTCAGTATAATGGAATTGTATGCCACTGTCATACAAATGACAGGTTTAGCTAGCTTAAAAACCAGGTTTAATCCACCATTCTCTACATAAGAAAATGGCTGTACCAAGTCAGGTATATAACACTTGTTACCCGTTCGGTTAATGTGTTTAAGTTTTTGATTTTGCCATTTGCTTAGGGATTTTCCGTTTAGAATTTTCGGTATTTTTGTTATTTTACTTTTTTCACCCTACAAATTGTCCACTTTCTAATTTCAGCAGAAGCATACCCTCTGCATCATCTGCCACATAATTTCTCAGTTTAAATATTACGACTGTGCATAATCACACTTAAAGGGATTTCATGAACATCGATCTGTTTTTGACCTGAAAACGTCAGAGTTGCGGTTGATTAATGCATAGTAGGAGATGTTTTTGTGTCGGTGAATCCGATCTCTCTTATTTTGGAGTTCATTCGATTAACTCAGTTTGTGTTCCTTACTTTGATTTTGTTTTTAATCGATTTACGAGATTAAAAACCCGTTTAACTACTGTCGCTGAATTGGAACATCGGTATACCACCGTCGCCTTATTGGAACATCGGTAAAAACTGTTGCATCTGACTTAATTCATAATTTAAAAGCCTTTTAAACCAAATCTGTATTATATTTCAACAGACTGTCCAAGTTTTACACCCTACAGTTGTGGATTTGAGACTGATGCACCATGTATTTTTAAGAATACATCTCAGGACGATTTTGATTGGATACGTCATTCTGTAAGTTAAAACACTTGTTTGGGTTTCATTCGAATTCGTACGACTTACGACATATTATAAAAAAAATGTAGAAATTGTTCAAAATTACAGAATGATGGTATGTCGATAAGCTTTTTGCCAAACTAAGTTTGGTTTTTATTTGTGACTAATCCTTTTCATTTAAATACTTGTGGGCTGTGTTAACACCAAATGATAAACCTTGAAATTTTCTATCAATTTTATTTTTTTTAAATAAATTCCATAGCTTACGTATTTATTCATGTCCCATGTGTCATTTAAGGATGTACTTAGGTGAATTAAACAAATCTAGAATTTAAAATTGATACTAAAGTCAGAAAAGCATTAGTTAAGGAACAAAATAAACTAAATACAATGATAGGTTATGTAGCTCCCTTTCGAGATGTTTTATGTTTTAAATATGGCGGGAAAGGCTGACTCGGACTTTTACCTTATATTTGCATTGGTATTATTTGGGTCTTAAATCGAAAGAAAAGAAATCTAGAATCTGCTGAAATTTTGGTAAATTAACTTTTAAGAGCTATTCAAGTCTTACGAAAAGAAAATTGGGTGTTATTGGGCAAAATATACTACCATGTATTGTAGGGAAAAAACCCAAGGAGTCCGAACGTTTGACAAATTTCTTTAACCTCACCTAAGTACATCCTTAATTGATATAATCAATGCTACATGCAACAATGTTTTTGATATTGAAATGCTCAGGTTTGAATTATTTGACATATTTTCATGTTAATTTTTGCTTTGCAAACCAAAGGCTCATGGAAGAAATAACTTATGTATAAGAGAAGATAACATTTTGAATGTATGTTACTATTTTTGATGTCACAGAGGATGGAAACATAATCCAATTATTTGATAGTTAATTATGTAGATTAAGTAAACAATAAATAGCATTGTAACATTCATTGAATGATTTTCCTTTTTATATTTAAGATATACAATACATATTGACACAAAAACACTAGTTCCGATCAAAATCGCTTCATACCACATAATAAAAATTAATAAAAAATAAATCCTTTTTTATTTTAATAAACAAATGAAGTATCATGATATAAATGCTATGCACTCCCTATTAACATAGATATAAGAATGAAAAATTATATATGAAAATCAACTCATGTGTTTCTCATTCCTGAGTGTTCTTGCGTTTATTTGAACTGTATCCCTGTCACTTAACGTTGTCATTTTAGCCGTATGTTCAACATTGCCATATATGTGGGAGGTTTGGGTAGCCATAAAAATGTTCAATCCACCATTTTGTTCTTAAAAGCATGTACCACCTCAGGAATATGGCAGTTATGCAGTATCAAATAGGCCGTTTCAATGTAAGTCGGCGTCTGTTTTTGTTGGAAGTTCAATGTTTATGTTGTTCCGTTGTTTTCCACTTATACTTGATGTGTTTCCCTCGGTTTTGGTTTGTGACCCGGATTTGTTTTCGCTTCATCAATTATTGACTATTGAACAGCGGTATACTACTGTTGCCTTAACTACATACATCTGGATAGAAGAACTAAGCAGTAAAGCATTTCATAAAATAAATGAAGGTGATCTTTTATTTTTTTTGGTTTCATCGTCACAATTAAAAATATCATGACATACAGCTACCAAACCTTTAAATGATCGAATATTGAATTTTATTATACATCGTATGTCTCTGAGTTGATTTTCTCAATTTTAAGTAAGGAAGAGCGCCTTAAATGTTTTCAGTTGATGATTTCCAAACCTTAGTATTACCAAACTTGCCGTTTATTTAGATTACACTCATGATTTTTGTAGGGTACTACCCATTCTCAAGGTACTGGACCAACAAAGGCAGCCGATGGAAGTTACTACATATACATAGAAGTGTCAGACAGAGTGACAGGTGACAGAGCTTTACTTACAACAGAAGCTGCTAGGTTAACGGGTATGCTCTTCTAAAAAAATAACTCTTTATAAAGTTTATGTGTCCGTAGCAGTTTTCTATATTTATCTAATCAGAAACGCTCAAAACCAAATATCTGACAACCACGGAGTTAAATGAACCGGAAAATTTTACTATAGAAATACCACAATTTAATAACCCTTTTGTAAGTATGTTGCTATTTTATCAGGAATTAGTGCCTATTTTTATTTGATCTTTTGCCATAGTTTGTATTTTCAAGAAAAAAACAACACGCTGTATTACTGAAAATATAAGACAATACATTTTGATGATTTGTGCGGAAGGATCAACTCATCTCAATTTCAAAGACATTTAGAATATCCTGAGTAGGAAAAATTTAAAGACAAGCTGATTAGAGTACAGAGTGTTTGTTAACAATGATTTGAAAACGCTCCGATCTGGGTTCTTTTGTTTAGACCTCCGGGATTCTCTTGTTTTGTCTGACATTTTATTGACTGATGTAATACTATCGAAACAGAAAGATTTGTCAGATCCTTGTTAGGAAAGCCTGGACAGATAATCTGCACTTTAATCACATTAAATTAAAGACATAAACGCGAAAACTGTAAAAAAAACATAACAACAAACATAGGCTTGATTCCTTAGGAATCGTGAAATATTAACCCCGGTAATAAACCACTTAAGGCGAAGTATACGTGATTGCAATTCTCTATCAGAATTTGGGATAAAAAAACGTGCGTCGTTAGTTACGAAAGTTATGTCACTTATTTTAGAGAAATTACTTAATGCGGTATATCAATAATCTAAGCAACTATGCCTATGCTGTCTAAAACGTCAAAGAAATTATCAGAACGACTCCAATCAGAAATATGATTATCCTATTGTTTATCAAAGCCTCACTCTATTTCTGTTGGACACACAAGAGAGGGAACACAATACGACTCGTGTTTTATTAACACAAAGCAAAAGCAAAACAACGAACGACAATTACCAAATGAACAAATGAACCAGTGACAATTATTCTTCTATTCGTACCAAAATGTTTAAAATCAAACCAGAAATAACCCTACAATTTTGGAGTTTAGTATAACGTTTATTTTGACTGAAATAGTACACATTTTTATTTAGGGGCCAGCTGAGGCTCGCCTTCGGGTGCGGGATTTCTCGCTGCGTTGAAGACCCGTTGGTGGTCATCGGCTGTTTTTTGCTCTTTGGTCGAGTTGTTGTCTCTTTGACATATTCCCCATTTCCATTCTCAATTTTATAATATATTTTGGAAAAAACGTAGTTTTTATTAAAATACATACAGTAGCGTAAAATTGTAGGTTACGAATAATTATATGACATGTGAATATATTTGTTGAACTAGAAAGAAGTTGGCATGTTCGATTGTATGCAATTGAAAATTTTAGGACATGTTTTATTTTTTTATTAAAAGTAAGATGCCAAAGGGGTACTCGACCACTAGTGCAACATTAACAAGTAGTAGAACAAAGGCAACAACAAAAACGGTCAGATTCAGTTCACAAAACATTAAAAAAAAACCTCAGAATTGAACATTCTAAAACTTATCTCATAATAAGTGAAAAAGATGTAATTCAATTCTCAGTTTTCAACTTTATCCACAGGTGTCTTCTATTCCTTCCTCAATCTTTAAAGAAAGTGAAATCTGAATTTAGATCCATGGTTGAAACTGAAACTACACATGTATGATAAAAATAGAATATGGTATTTTTTCTTTTTCATATTACAATTTCGAATGAATAGCGAAATGTGTTTTCTTTTATTGTGCTTGTGTGTATCATTCAGAAGGAGGAATGCAATTTTAAAATAAAATGTTTTCTTATCAAGTCTCAATTCAAAATTACGATTGAATAGAGTATAAGATAATGTGATACATGTAACCGCAATTTAATATTTGGTGGAATGAGACGTGAAATGAGTAAAGAAGTTACATTTTCATTGCATTTTAAAAACTTTTTTCTTTAATTTAAAAAACAATTGTATCCAATTTTGATACACTCTGCAGACATACTACCAAATTCTTCTACATGGGATGTTTAACTCATCTTGATTATTCAAGATGATCTCGCACGGTCAGATCTACTCTATCGCCTAGTTCAAAAAATTTACAAGCATTCGAGAGCCTGTGGTTCATTGGTTGTCGTTGTTTCATGCTTGTATTATTTTTTTTTTTCGTAAATTGTTTTTTTTTTTTATTATATAGATTAGGCCGTTGGTTTCTCGTTTGAATTCATTCCCATTGTTCATGTCGGGGTCTTTGATAGCCTAATATACGGTATAGGTTTTTCTTATTGTTGAAGGCTGTATGGTTGACTACAATAATTTATTACATCCATTTCATTTGAACTGTGGCGAATAATTGTCTCGTTGCAATCATACCAGATCTTCCTACTTTTATATTATATTAATAAAAAAGCAATTCATTTGCATTATATGCAGGCACAATTAGTATGACATCATACTAAGTAAGCCCGTGTAGCATTTTTTTATAGACAGTTTGTTGTATTACACTAGGTACATTATTATAGAAGTACACTAGATACATGTTTTTGCATCTTACTGGATACATTCTCATAACATCGCCCTTTGTACATTTTAGAAGTATTAATGACACCAGTACATTAATCATAGCATTACACTACACAATGTTATAGCATAAAAATATACACAATATTGTAGCATAACAGTGGGATTGATCCTGTAGTTAATGCGCTATAGGTACATCGATCATAAAATATCATATTAGGTAAACATTAACGTCTTTAATATGTATGAAAAATGTTCTACCAAAAACTCAGATCTGTTTTATTTTGTAAACATTTATATGTGCGTTCGTATTTTGACCTTTTTATAGTCAAACACTTTTTTAAGATATTATGCAAATGCAAATGCAGACTTCTAATCTTTTTCAAGCTGTGGATTTGGATGTTTAACAAATAATGGTTAAATAAAATTTTCCTTTATTACTGAAACTCATTCAGGTAGCAAACATTTTATCTTGCTTTGTAATGGAGTTAAACAAAAATGGAAAGCGATCGAATTTTGTAAAGTTGCAGATTTGTGTCACATGCATGTTTGTGAACCAGACACTAAAATGGGATAGATGCAAACTACATTGCGTGCAATACCTCGAATAGCACCGGAGATGGTGACGATGAAAAAATGCAGAAAAGTGGGTTAAAAAAATTCTTGTAAACGCGGTCTCAATATTATAACCGATTAATAAAATATCTATAGAATCATTCTGCCAACTGAAAATTCTAACTCGATATGTGATTGATAACAATCAGGACAATACAAGCATTACAAAAAATGTGGGAAACCTATCTAATTTAGAAAAGATGGAGTTCTTTTTTTTTCCTATTCATTGATTTATTTTTTTTTTTGCGGTAAAAATATAATTGAAAATTTCCTAATCAATTGATTACACTTGAGCATTTGCAATTATTAGGAGAATATGTGATACACGCTTACAATTTTGTTACGACACTGTCTAGTGTTTTATCGTTTTAACGTAGAAGTTGTGGCGACGTTACTGTAGACATGTATAACGTCGCTGAATTATTTTAATGTTTTTCCCTACAAATCAAACTTCCACAGGATATAGCTTGAAAACTAGCACGGTTTCTAAAGACTTTCTATGCACCAATTAACCCATCATTCATTTTTTAATCATATGTCATTTGTTTTTAAATTATGTGGACCAACAAAATAATAAATCTAGATTATGTAAAAATATCTGTCATTTTTTATAATCTTCCCTAAGTATCCTTTGTATTTTTGTATCATGCTGAACATTTGAACAGCTTGTATCTCAAAAACAAAAATGGTGACCCCTTTTTTATTTTATTTTGTGGTGTTTTTTACCTGCAAAATCCATATGTGAAATTTGAAGAAAAAAACATGTGGATACGTTAATTATGTACACTTTGCCTTAACCATGTTAACAGTATTTTAGATGTAAAGGCAAATTATAGACGCAGACAGGTTAATGCTGTTCTACGGTAAATTGGCTATTTCATAAAAAAGTGAGTGACATTCAAAGATGGAGAGTGAACCTTCAACTTCACGAACCCGGCACACCCCAAAAAACTACACTTATGTATCAAAATAAAGTTGAATTTGGTTGATAAGAATGTTATCTTTCCTTTAACAGCTGTTTCTTTCTTAAAATAAGCCTTTTTCCAATACAAAATATCAGAAGTGACATACAATTCAACCATGCCAACACCAAAAACCAACTTCCATGTCAATTTTAAAAGTGTCGTGTTCATTTTAAAAACAAGAAACAGCAATCTCGGTATTCGTAAGCCTTTCAAGAATAAATATGCTAAGTCTTGAAGAGATCAATAGATTTTAACGGGGTGCGCCAATGCCATCTTTATAAATGAAAGATACACAAGTCGTTTCGCGGCGACATGTAAACATTGAAATGATTTAGATTGATTATTCTTCTTTACGGTGTCAACGTGCCGGGAAAGAAATAAACGACATTTTGATATTTTTTTGGGAACTAATTGTGCACCCCTACTGGCCGATTTGTTTTTGTACTCGTATGAAGCAGAATTCATTCAGAACCTTCTAAAAGACAAAAAGAAAAAGCACCTTGCGAAATTCTTTAATTTTACTTTCCGATATATTGATGATGTTCTATCATTGAAAAACCTATATTTCAGCCAATACTTACATCTCATATATCCCAGTGAACTTGAAATTAAGGATACTACTGATACAAGAAGGACTGCTTCATACCTTGATCTTTTCCTCAATATTGACACAGATGAACGACCTCACACGAAAATCTATGATAAACGGGACGATTTCAACTTCCCAATTATCAATTTCCCATTTCTCAGCAGTAACATACCCTCTGCCCTTTCGTATGGTGTTTACATATCTCAATTGATACGTTGTTCTCGTGCTTGTTCACACTATACGGACTTCATATACAGGAGTGTGCTCCTTACACAGAAACTGCTCCAACAAAGTTATGAGGAGGACAGATTAAAAATGACACTCCATAAATTTTACGGACACCATCACGAATTGGTTAGTCCATACGATGTGTCTTTGTCCAAACCAACTAAGGACATTTTTACCACGTGTTAGATTGTGGTTTGTCATTACATCGTCTGATCTTTTAATTACCGAACGTGACTTATTCCCGATTGTGACTGTTTTGCTGAGTGTGCAACCGCATTGCTATAAGACGTGGCACGGTACCTTTCTATCCCAAATTCATGTATTTAATTTTGATGTTATATTTGTTATTCTCAACGGATTTTGTCAACTGTCTTAACGTCTTTTCTGTTATATTCGTGTGTTATGGTAAAGATAATTAATCACCCCCTTCATTTATTAGATTTTAGTTTGGTTCAACGAAATGTATACGATATATTTGGTTTACAGTTTGATTCAGAAGAAACACCGACATAGCTAGATAATACAATTATTCATCGAATTACTACCACAATTTGATATTAATAAGTATTGTAATTTTCATTGTTACAAATCTAATCTTGAATCAATCCTAATCCTATCTTATTTTTGGGAAATATTTTTACAAATTCAAATGTGACGTCACTTTGTCTGTTTTTTTAGAATTTCAAATGTGACGTCACTTTGTGCGTTGATGCTTTGGCTAACTCGGCTGTGTATTTTTATGTGTTGGATTAAGTTGTTTTATGTAATGTATCCGTTTTTATTTTGTAGTTAGTCCCCACTTTTGTTTTATCATGTATATCTATTATATAGTCATTTTATAAAATTTACTGTTTGCAAAATTATAAATTATTCTAAATAATAAGGATGTTCTTGTCCCAGGTAGAAAACCCTGGCCGTGTTAGGCGCAACTTTTTGGAAGTTTTGGTCCTCGGTGCTCTTCGGCTTTGTACTTGTTTTGGCTTTCAAGCTTTTTTCATCTGAGCGTCACTGGATGGTCTTGTGTGGACGAGACGCACGTCTGGCGTATTGAATTTTAAGCCTAGTACCTTTAGTTAGCTATTATTCGTGTGTTTCTTTGTCCTATTTGTTCTCCCATTTATTTGTATTGTGGTCCTGTCATGTATTGTTGTCGTTTTGGTGTTGTGATTGACTTTGCCATTAAAGCGGGAGGTTTGGCATGCCACAAAACCAGGTTCAACCCACCATTTTTTTCTTAAAATGTCCTGTACCAAGTCAGGAAAATGTCATTGTTATATTATAGTTCGTTTCTGTGTGTGTTACATTTTAATTGTTTTTGTTGTGTCGTTGTTCTCCTCTTATATTTGATGCGTTTCCCTCAGTTTTAGTTTGTAACCCGGATTTGTTTTTATCTCTATCGATTTATGAAATTCGAACAGCGGTATACTACTGTTGCCTTTATTTTACTTGAAATGGACACATTACAGATGTAAAAAAATGTTTTTTCTATCATTCTTATACTTGAATGAGTTAACGAAACTTAAAAGAATCACGGTGAATACGAATGTTATAACGGGAAAGGGGAGAGAGGGCACGGTAACGTTAGCCACCAAATAGGCCTACTTTGTAAGAGCTAACCTCATGTTTATTTCTAACTTCATATATTTGACGATAAAAATTTACTTGTTTACTTACTGAATTTCAATTCTCATAGGGTTTTTTACGACTTTAAGATGACGAACAGCAATAAAATCTTTCTAAAACAAAACGTGTTCCTGATACGAAAAGTACGTATGAAGCCCATTCTATTACTCTCTGCATGTTTCGTGAGAAATATTAATCTGATCAGACCTAATAGTCTTTGAAAATGGTTTTTTTTTAAACATTTTTAAATAGTTCACTGAAATTTAATAGTATGGATCAGAAAACTGTTACATGTGTAAATGCATCTTTCTAGACACAATATCTGCTTTTAGTTAGAATTTCTCTATGTTCATTTGGTATTGTAATATAGAAAACAATATATGAAGTGAAACTAATTTTTTTTTTTTAAAGTGGTATGCATGTGAAACAAATCCTTTACTTCTATAATTCATTATAAGTATTTATCAATTATCAAATACATAATGTCTAATTAAAAAGTTACATAAAAACTTAAGATAATTTTTCATTTCTTTTAAAAATAGTTTTCTCACACTTAACATCAAAAGCATTGTATATGTCACACTTAACTGATAATCCTTATCACAATACATACAATACTTTTTTGATGGTTTTCTATGATCCATAATAAATGTAGACAAATATCATCCTATTGATTTTCTTATGTTATTGTTCTACTGAAAAATTCTTTATTCCTTAGAATTTCTTTAAATTCACATGTAACATGCCAAGGAAAATCTTATATACACGTAAGCACATGCAGTTACCAGCCTACCAAAATATAATGAATTATAATTCTCACTCATTTTACTGTTCATGTATAGATTCAAAATTATCTCAATAACTGGCATAAGATGAATAACGATGTGAACACATTTCCTTTTATGTGTTGACATAACAAAAAAGAAGTGCACAGTCCTTTTCTCTAAATTAATACTTTTATTTCTTTGTTTTCAATGTTCCAGAGTCAGTTTGAACATGTAATTATTTATTTATTTATTATAAATTTGTTAGCATTAAAATAACACCAAATGATAGTTTTACAAACTTAGGGGGTAAATTCATATTTTTGAATCCAACTTTTCGAAATAACGATTTATTATTTAATAAATGAGGCAATCAAAACCCTATACAGACCTCATTTATAACTGACCAATGAATATTCTGCACAACAACGTCTTGTTATATATATTTGATGTTTTTAATCTGTCAGTAATCATGAAATAGATTCGTTAAGACCAGATCGTAGAAAACAGTAAGTAAATTCTTCCAACAATTAACTTTTTAAACTTCTTGTTTCAGAACTTCTAATCGAACAGACCTAGATGTATAACGCCCTTCACAATATTCATCCGGTAAATGTTCATTTTGTTTTTTATTCTGTAATTTTCTAACACTACGTTACATGCGAATGCAAAATAATTAGTGTTGTCTGTTCAGTCCAATTAATTAATAGATCTTAGTTTTTTTTCTTTTTTTTAAATAAAAACTATGCATGCAAAATTCAATGAATAAAATCGTATTAAAAAACCTAATTGTAACATATATAGCATCAACTAGGTTTCACTTGTTAGATCAAAACGCGTTGAGTTGAGATATTTTCGCAAGTTCAATGTATTTTTGAAAACAAACTCTTTTATTCTAGTCGTCCGTTATTCCCTTTTCTTGTCTAAATGAAGCAAAAACACCTGAAAAAGCTTTTACATTTCTTAGTTTGATCGTTGCCTGACAAAAAATCATATGCTATAAATCGTATTAAAACATAAGAAAAGAAGCACAGTAACAAGCAGTCAGTAATGTAATACATAGAAAGAAAAAGAAACATACAAATTTAAATGGAAATTGTACATTATAGCATTTTACAAGATCTTGTCTTTGTGTGCTAAATACATAGAACAATTTATGAAGTTGATTGATTTGTGTTTGCTTTACGTCCAGTGGCAAATATTTCATGCATGTTCATCACTATGACAAATATATTTAAATACAATGGGTAGGTCGTGCAATAGGAGGTCAACAGTGAGGTTGGACGTGAAACTTTAAAATACCACTGGAAAATGAGGGTATATTGAATAAGGACAAAAATGTAGACTTGCAACAGCTGGTCACATTCGGACCACTCAAATAATTGGTGCAAGAGTTTTTAATTTGCCGAGAGCGTTGATCCATGAAATCTTCTCTGAAGTCGATCATCGATGTTTACGTGTAGTTTGAAATATCATTTCACGCATCCAATTTAGGTTAGATACTTTTAGCTCGCTTTAGTAACTGTGAGAATTTTGTGAATAGATATAAGAAGATGTGGTATGAGTGTGTAACTGTTTTGTTTATTGTACTTGATTTTTTTTTGGTATGATATTCTGTACTTACACTCTCCTGGTTGGTCTCGTGTGAGGGTGTTCTCCTCGAGAGCGGGAGGTCGTTTGTTCGAATCCCGACCGGGCCAAACAAAGACGTTAAAATTGGTATTTGCTATTTCAACGCTAAACACCTGGCATCATAGAGTAAGAGCACACACTGGTCGGCTCAGAGTCGGAAATGTGTCCGGCTCGGGTGACTTTTCTTACTGCGAACTAATATCTTGTAAAATTACACGTTAAAAAAAAACGACTCAGCGTGTCAGTCTAGTAAAAAGCGGGGTTAATACTCACATCATATTTATATGTTATCGTCCTGAATATTCATTTTATTTGCCGCTGGTCGTCATCCATTATCATCATTCATTTACCGTTATATTATACAGTGAAGTGTTTTTCTTCTACTGGTTTATAGTACAACTTCTTACATTTTCACCGATCAAAATTTAAATTGGGCAGGTGAAATTTTTCAACCAAACACTTCTTGTGATTGTTGGGATACCTTTGACGGTAAATAATATTAAATCAAATGTGCCTTTTGGGATATATAATATTGGACGGTAAAAATTATTGAATCAACTCCGTATAACTATTATTTAGTCATGGGGCGGTTTTGAGCTTTTTATTCTGTATACGCATCTCTCTATAAAAACTGAATGTTGAATCTTAATGTTTTGATTTGTCTGTGTCTTTGGGTTGCTGTCGCATTAATGTATACCTTAATATCCTTTTATTCAAAACAAAATGATTCACTTGGGTTTAGAAATATTGACATGTCTGGACATCTCCCGTCCCACAGTATACCCTTGCCTTGATTGCGTTCGTTTGGGTTATCGGAAATATAAATGCGCAGCTTTGTCTGATCGAAATAGGAATGTATTTCCGATGACTGGTGTAGTGGGAATTTCACGCTATCTATACGTTAAAAACATTAGAGGGAAATACGATCTACGCACGAGTTGAATGATTGAAATGTGCAAACAACAAGAAAGATCGGCTAAATCTTTTCAAATAAGTCGCATGGCTGATTTTAACACATTTTTTGCCACTTTTGCCAGGACAATAGTCAACTTTCGAGTTCGATGCATTTCCGTTAAAAACTTTGGTTTCAGTGAACATCATTCGTGCGTTTAGGGGCATCGTCACTTCCGTTCCCATGTTGAGCGAGTGGTTGGAAAACTATGATGCTATATTGCACGAATTATTCGTCAAATTAAATTCTCATAATGATAATCAGCACTGCTATCATTAGGGAATTGTGATTAAGTACCTACGGAACAAACATTATTTCTATTTTATCCTGCACAATGACGATCACTAAGACGCTTGATGAATGTTAATAGTGCAGGGATACAGGCGATCCCCTCTGTCTGGTTAATGACGTCATAAAGGCGCGCATAATTGACGAGTTTTTTTCCCTGTGAAGGACAAACTCGAAAGTGGTTTATTGTAGATGAAAAAAATTTAACAAAACCGATTAGCAAGACAATAACTTAAAAAAAATAAATGAAATGCTCAAAATAAGTTGAATCCTTATATAAATTAATGTCAACATCTTTTGTATCCATTTTTGCTTTTATGTCAACTATTATACCAGTCTGAGATATAAATAAACTTTAAACTGCAAATGTTGTCACCTAGACTAGACAGTCGTCATTGTACGCTTCAATATAAGAGTTATTGCCACTCAATGAAGATTGTTTTTCTGTTCTAATCCCCTCTCCTATTAGTTTTGCTGAAAAGGATACAATGTAACCCCTGGTGTGTACTACGACAACGTTTTTTGATGTTAAATGTTAATGTCCAGTGGCAAATATGTCATGCATATTCACGACGAGTGGATCAACCTGAAGCAAATGATTACAATTTTAAAGTGGCACTTTTTACAATAAGGCAGAGCGTTCGATTGAGGTAAAACGTATGCCGTAATAGAATACAATTGAACCATGGTCGAAGTCGTAAGTTAAGCTATTAGCCCTCCTCCCCTTTTTTTTTCTTCCACGGTAGACGAATGTCAAAAACAAAACGTCATGAATTTATAATCAATAACGGCCACTATAAGTAAATGAGAAATATGATTTTTTTTGTAAATAAATTCCTATTGCAGCCAACATCTCCCGGTTCGAGATGGGTTAGTATTTCCACTAAAATACCGTTTGATTATTGACCGGAGATATTAAAGCAACCAAAAGCACATTGAATAAAAAAAAATCTAAAATTGTAAATTATGGTAGTTTGCTGGGTGTTTTCCCGATCCTATTTCGGACCCCTTGATTTTAAGAGGGCGTATCTAATTAGTCATGCCCGATTAACTTTTAGTAAATTGAACCTCAACTTAAAGACCTACACCGGGTAAATAAGTTCGAGGTACAATAAGTAGACAATAGAAATCCTTTGTGAAATGAGATCGTCCCAGGTCTCTTAGATAATTATTTTGCGTTGAATAACAATGAAAAATGCACGAGCAGGTTTGTAAAGAATAGATAATAATAATTGATGGGTGAAAAGTGCAGAATAAAGGGCTAAATAATTAAGAATAAAAAAGGACTAATAGGAAAAGAGAATAATGGGGTGTTAAAATATAGAGAATAGAGAATAATTGGGTGTAAAAATATAGAGAATAGTGAATAATTGGGTGATACAATATAGAGAATAGAGAATAACGGGCAAAATAGATAAAGAATAGAGAAAATGGTGGAAAAAGAGAATAAAGAAATGAAGGTCCCCCATCAAGACTCATACATTTTAATATAAATGCTTACCTTGTGTAGACCTCTTGTTTGCTTTTATAAAAACTTCATGTCTTTAGGTATTACAATGTCATTTTTTTTTAACAATGTCATTTTAATGTGTGCATGGTGTAAATCAATCCGCAAAAGAAGTTACAACAATTACTGAAAGGTTTCAAACTAAATTTTATACACCACAGATTGTAAAGAAAGAAATAAGATTTATATAAATTGTTTTAAGTGATGTTTTTCAAAATGTGAACAGATCTATACAAAGAAACATATGTACTAATTTTTATAGTTAATCAATATAATAAAAAAAACATCAATCTAAAGACTAAAAACAGAATAAACGAAAAGAGAAAAAATTAAAATGTACACAAGAAGGGGATGATTAAAAATTAAAGTATGATGACTATCAGATTTAAAAATATTAATGAAAAATTGTTTCTTAATTATGACCATATAAGAAATAATATTTCTAACATATTTTAACAGCTCATGTTCATGATGTTCCTGCCTAAAGCAATTGTATCAAATGCAGGCAAGCCATTAGTATGACCAGAGACATATATCTGATGTCATGTATGCATATATTTTTACCAATTTTCTTTATTAGGTTTTGTAATATATGTTATACATTGGAATAAACATCTAGTAAGGACATAATTTAGCATGAAGATTCATGTTTAAAATATACTTAATAGATCTTAATAGGACAAATGTTTGCCTCCAACATAAAATTAGAATCATGACATGCATATGAGGTGAATTAAAAGGGGGCGGGCCGGCATGCTTCACGGACTTTGAACGAATTCCACTCCTTATAATCTTATGTTTCGTTTCTGATGGCAATCATGGGCCCGTTTATGGCGTTATTTAAACATTTTGGACCCGCATCTGTGCATGGCAGGTCAGTCTGCATAATGTCGACAAAAAATTGCTTAGGCAATGGATTGTTTATAAGCAAATAAAAGTGTTGACTTAATACAATACATAAATTATTCAAAAAGAAGTTTATCTATACATAATGCCCTAGTCATGTTGACAGCGAAACGTGTAACAAATTATCCCCCTTTTAAGTAAACAATGCAGCTTTATCTACATTCATACTCAATCATTTTACTAAAAATATAAAACATATGTTTGTCAAAAATATAGAATGAAGTTGTGCCATTGTATCGCAAGACTGTTTTAATTTTTCCAGATCACAATAGAAGGGACCACAGGTGAGACATTCCGAGGTGACATTGCTATTGATGATCTGATTCTGAAAGTTCCGTATGGTTGTTGTAGTAAGTCTTACTTCATTATTTTAACATCATATCAATGCATGAGACCATTGTCCCTGAATGTTATGTTTTCTTCTGAAAATCCCTTCACAAGATCAGTTATTTTTCACATGATCTTGTGAATAATAGCGTACGATTTTGTCAGTTTTTATGGACTTTCCCTTTTTCAGTTTGGCTTGTAGTTTGGTCTTTTTGTTATTCGTTTTAAGGTTCACAAAAATTGATCTAACTTTATGTTTAAAAATTCTCCTCTCTTTATTTAATCAAATAAAACTTTATATTGACTGTATATTTTTGGTATTGCCTGATCAATGGATTTATCATGATTATCAATTATTAGCCCCGCCATCCCCCTTATGTGCCTGTCCTAAGTCAAGAGCCTGTTGTTCAATGGTTGTTGTTGGCTCATGTCTGTCATATTTGGTTTTCGTTAGGAAAAAATAAGCTGCTAGTTTTTCTAAATTGAATGGTTTCACATTTGTCATGGCGGGGCCTTTTATAACCATTTCTAATTATAATTGATGGTCATATGGTTGTCCATTATTGCTTACATCCACTTGATTTGAACTTTGTGGATAGTGGTCACACTGGCAATCGTACAACATCTCCTTGTTTTTATAATGAATAATTAAGTTTATCAACGGTTGCCACATGAGGATCTGCCCACTCTTCATGTGCACCTTAGATTACACCCCCTTTTTCTCCCTTTAGTTGCTAATGGGGTTTGTGCTACTTTAGTACAGAACAATCGACTTTTAAATGTTAATAAACAAAATGAGTGGTTCCAGGATAAGGGAACTTTTGTAATTACTCATTCTGTTCTAACTCAGAAGCCTGTACCAGACCAAGTGTCGATTTTTGAAATGTAAATAAACAATATGAGTGGTTCTTAAAGTTGAATGTGTTATAACGAAATCTGTTTATAGCCAGGAACCGGTAAAAGCCCATGAGTCGACTTTCAGAGTCTTAATAAATAATATTAGTGGTTCCTGGATAATGTTATTTGTATATTTACTCATTTTGTCCTAATTCTAAAGCCTATACAAAAACAAGAGTCGACTTTCGAAGTGTTGATAACATTAACGAATGGCCAAAATTATATTTCTTAAAACTCATTCTGTTCCATGTCAGAAGCCTGTACCAGGTTATGAGTATATTTTCGAATGGTAAATAAATACAAGGAGCGGTTCTTGGATAAACTTATATGTGCAATAACTATTTCTGCTCCAAGTCAGGACCCTCTACCAGATTAAGTGTCGACTTTCGAAGTGTTAATACACACAACGAATGGTTCAATGACAAAGTTACGTGTGTAATAACTGATTTGGTCCTTAGGCACTTGCCTTTACCAGACTCGGAGTCGACTTTGGAAATGTTGATAAACTAAACAGATGGTTAAAGTTATATTTGTTATACTTCATTCTGTTCCAAGTCAAATGTCTGTTCCAGGTCATGATTTGACTATTGAAGTGTTAATATGCACAATGCGAGTGGTTCCTGGATAAAAGTATATTGGTAATAACTGACTCTTTCGTATGTCAGAAGCATGTACCAGACCATGAATCGACTTTCAAAGTGGGATAAACAAAATTAAGTGTTTCCAAGATACAGTGGAATATGTAATAACTCAATTGTCAATACGTACATACGTCATTTGCCGTTTTTAAATCTAAAGATCTATGGGTACCTCAATAGTTCGTACCCTCAAAATGAATATCACATCAAGCATTGGTTGAATTTCCATTGTTTGGGACGTTTTTAACCAATTTTGGTGTCAACTTTCAAGAATATTAACCAGAGAGCATTAAATTTTGAAACGGGGAATTAATCGAAAACATTTACACCCCTTAAAGTTCGACAGATGGTCTACTTTCGTCTAAACAGCATATCTATTGCATTTTACACTTTTGGACCTTATAGTAAGTTCGAGTCATAAGAACATAATTATTTATCTAATATTGACTCAGGTAGAGTCAATGTATAAACATAACTGTGCATTTTATTCTTTAGAATAAAGTGCATAGTTTAAATTGGTTATTGCAGTAGATCACATTTTTTTATAAAACATACCCTAAATACGTTACTGGTTGAAGGAAAATAGTAACAGCCGAATAATTCAATATGCTAAAATAGTCTCGTCTCATAAGTGACGAACAAAACAGAAGCATTATTACATTAGTTGCAATGAATTATCGTGATTTCCCAGTGAAATATATACCTATATTTACACCCGTTCATTTCACTCCTCTAACGTCATTCAATAATAGGAGTTGTTAAGACGTTGTCGATGACGTCGCATTAAAGCAATTTGTGAATGCGTAGAAAAAGATATAGTTCCTACCATTTTCTATTTCAATTCCGTTAAAAAGCCCATTTAAATATCGAAAAATATTCACTGATACATGTAATTAACTTATAATTAACTCATGCTACTGTGTTGTTCGGTCACTCATTGAATGTTTTTCTATATTTGAAATGAGGAAACCTGAATGGTTTATATTTCATTTGGTTCACTTATACCATGTCTAGAAAAATATTTGAGTGTTGTTATATAAACTCTGTATCAGTGCTATGTTTGAAACTGTAACATATGTTCTTGCTTCATACAAATATGTTAAGAGATTCACAAGTTTCGGAGAACTTGTACAAACATTTTGTAATGATATGTACAACATAACAATCACAATAATTAATGCAAATATTCTCTTTTTTTTAGATTCCAAAAAGTGAAGAAAATTTTAACAGTTTTAATAATCGTGTAACAGTTAGTTTTTCAAATAATTATCATGCGATATTTAGTAACGTGTACATTAGATTGATTATGTGATATTCAGTCATGTGCTAGCAGCTTTTACAAATAACCAATTTTAAAAATAGTTTTTTCTTTGTATACGCTTTTCATGTTACACCTCATAAAGTGGTTGCATTATCATATCTGTCCCTAGCCTACGTCTGTTGGATTCGGGCAATGTATTATGCATTTGTTTGATTAATAACATTAACAGTATCTATTCCGTTTACATTTTCGGAGTTATGAAGTTCAGCTAAATCAGCTATTTTATATCTTTTCCGTAAGTGGGTGTTTTGTTTCATTACGAAATAATGATACAACATTGACTGTTGACAACAAACTCATTCTCCTACAAACGTCTTTTCGACATTTTTTTGTTTTATTACATTCTGTGGTTTTACTGCCTATGGTAATCAAAAGTATAATTGACACTAGGTTTTAGTTTAAATATAAAATTTGGAAAATTTATTTCATTTTGCTTTTTTTGTTGCCAACCAGAAGACCGAAAAGAAATCCAAAATATATTATCAGTTATAAAATATGTTTAATAGTTATGAAGTTCTATTAGGCAAGTAGGCTTCTCGCTGCATTGAAGACCTGTTGGTGACCTTCTGCTGTTGTCTGTTCTATGGTCGGGTTGTTGTCTCTTTGACACATTCCCCATTTCCATTCTCAATTTTATTCCATTACATTCTAGTGATTATCTGAAAAACAAATATTCTGGTATATTGTCTATGTTAACTAAGACAAAAATGGTTTTAAGATTATACCCGCTATTTTCACGATATATAGCAACATTATTGAGAAGATTCTGAAGTCCTGTTCTAGTTTCTGATACTATTAGTAAATCATCAGCAAAATGCAAAAAACTTAGTTCTCTCAAAAAACGGGGGCATAAAACTTATTTTCACACATTTTTTGTTGATTCTTGATTGATTACGCAAACTCTAGATCATTTATGTTACGTCAATAATAAGTTCAATCCCAATGATGTTTTAAAACTTCGTAATACTGCACTGACCTCTCGATTGCTTTGAAAAATATTTATCGGACTTTTTTGCATAATTGTGAACGAATAATATCCATGTTGTAATTAAATTCAGAAGACACCAAGATGTTACCACATTATCACCGACACTATATATTGTAGTATCATCCCAATATCCATATCATTTCCTTATGGTGTATTTGACTTTTGTATTGCGTTTATCAAGTAATCAGCTTGAAAACTTGTACTGAAGTTAGAGTTCATGTTGTATTTAGAAATTCTCAAGTTTCAGTTTTTATTGTTTATATCACATTAGGAAAAGCGGAGAAAAGCAAACAATTTTCATTTAACAGACTTTTGACTCCAGATCATATAATTTTTCGACAGAATACCTACCTTGTGGTATGACATCCAATTTGACGGGAAATTTTGTTACGCTCCCGCGGTTTGACAGTTTATATTAATACTATTGTGATTTTAACTGGTATAAATTACATAGTTGTGTATATATTATCACTGCGGTCTTTGTTTCACATTTGATGTATGCAGATGTCCTGTTGTGTTCTGATCCGTATTTTACAGAAGACATAGCTTACTTTGACCATGCATTATCAATGACTTCCATAAACATTGTTAAATCTACATATAGACTTTAAATATTATTGTAATTGTTCATTTTGTATTTGTTTATATTTAGTTTCATTGTCACGCGCTAAATTTGACGTTTCGGGTTCCTGTTTTTGTCTATAAATAACTAGTCACAAGTAAACAACGTTTTTGTATAAAATGTCGAATTCTCTCCAAGATCCACCATGCAGTTAGCAGTATATCTCTATAATTTGCTGCACCAAGAAAGAGTGCTTGCTGACAATATTAAGAAGACTTGATTATTAACCAAAACTTCATATCAGAATGCTGACGTAATGTTTGCTCGGTTAAATTGTTAACCATGCACCGAGTATGCTCAGTATTTAAATGCAGTGCACCAGGCAAATTTTCTTTTACAAAGTATTCAGAGTATTAGAATGCCGTGTCCCAAGTAGATTGTCTTGAACCGAGCGCTTAAATAATTCTCATATTAAACATTGTGCAAGTAATACCTCTTGCTGTATTATTTGTTATATACTAACGTATTTCATTTCGTGTCATATATTTTATGAACCACTGTATTTGTTGTATTGCTTTTACTGAAGCTGAAAATAATACAATTTATGAACTTCCATTATAATTTTTATTATTACTTCTTTCTCCGGCGGCCCACATAAGTAACGCCGGGAATCCTGAATCGAGAAAATCGGAACGTTACAATATTTCTGTTTTATGTTTTCTAAACACGACAAAATCATCAAAGAGTAGGTAACTTGTCGAAAAACATATAACACTAGCAAAATATTTAAAGTTGAGAACTGCCTAGTGCCTTGAAGAAAGCATCACATAACAATTTCAAAATTGATACAGTTAACGAATAAACAGTTTCAGTACAATACACAACAACAACACACCTGACAAAAAAAACTTTATGATATCGTATTATATTTTACAGAAACAAGATATTGTCTTTCTTTTATAAAGAGAGGCGAAAGATACCAAAGAGACTTCCAAACTAATCAGTCGAAAATAAACTGACAACGCCATGACGAAAAATAATAAACGACTTAAAGGAAAACAACAGTATACAGCACACAACATAGAAAACTTAACGATATATATATATATATATAAATATATATATATAACTATATATACAAGTCTAAATTGAAAACAGCGTTCAAACCTATGATTGCGTTGGATAAAAATCGCAATTTTTATACGTGTGCATGCAAAACAAATTTCTTGGTAGAGGCGTCTAAATACAGCACAAACAACATTTTCCAAAAGACCAAATGAGTATATTTTAACAAAACGCATTTGACTAGCAGGTCAAACAACTGATGTTCTTTAACCCTGCTGACTGCCATTGGCGATTGCCAAATAAACGGATCACAAGCGTAACAAAATAGATCTTATTATTAATTTATTACCAAACAGAAAACAATAAACTTGCGAAAAAGATGGTATACCGCAAACATGAGGTGCAAAAATTTGTACACCATATCCGGATTTCGACAATTAAAGTCTCTTCAGTGATGTTAGGAATCGAAACGGTATTTGGAAGGCCATATAATTTACCTCAATTTAGGATAGACTCTTGAATTTTGAAAGAGTCAAAATACGATGAACGGATCATATAAACCCGAAGGCAAATATAATACAAGCCCAAACGAAAAAATATAAACAAGTCTAAATTGAAAACAAAGTTCAAACCTATGATTTTTATACGTGTGCATGCAAAACAAATTTCTTGGTGGAGTATATATAGTTATAAACAAGTTTTAATAGAAAACAACGTTCAAACCCATATATATATATATCTATATAATTAAAAAATATATATATGTGCCTATATATTTAAATTATATACAAATCCCACCAAAACCCGGGGTGAGCTCAGGTGATCCAGCAGGGTAAGCAAATCCTCCTTCACACGCGGTATCCGTCGTGTTGCTCATATTAGTACAAACCCCGTAAAAGTTTTAAGTATTTTTTTTCGGTAAGTCACATTCAGGGAAAATGGAGGATGTTGTTTTGTTGTAAAGTTTTGTTCTCGACCGACCCTCATTGTCAATTTGTAGATGTGTTTCAAGATATGAGCCAGAAAATTGTATCTGTTGTATCTTTTATTTCAAATTCGATCGGATAGATGCGTTCAAGATAATCCTCAAACTCTGAGATATTTAATAAGAGGATATCGTCTATAAATCAGAAGCCTGAAGGTGATGTTAAAAATCAGATATAGCTACGTTCAAATCTATGAAGAACAAAATCAATGCCAGTACCGATAAAATCGATATTCAAAGATCTTATTTTATTTAAGGAGACTGAAAATGATACCAAGTCGTAAATCAAAATTCACAAGTCGACAAAAAACCAGAAAAAACAATGGTAAAACACGAAAACTGACAAAAAGACAAACGACCGTCTTTAATATGTTTTCCCACCAAAATTAAACACTAAGATTGTCAAATACGGGTTTAAGATAAACAAAATATTATACAAAATCAAGGAGATGTGGTAGTATTGCCTATGAGACAACTATCCACCAAGTTCAAATGAAGTGGGTGTAAGCAAACATATGCAAGCGCACGGCCTTCAACGATGAGAAAATCCAATACCATATAGTTATATAGCTTTGAAAGGCCTAAAATGAAAAAATTGAAATTGAGAGAACTAACGCCTAATTCATTACAAACACAATTTACAAAAAAGAATATGACAGACATAAACCAACAAAAAACAGTGCACTGCATGCTCCTTGGGACAGGCTGATATAGAATTTGGCGGGGTTACACATGTTTTAAGGCGCAAACCATCCCATAACCTGAGACATTGGTCAACAGTTCAATGTAAGAACAAACTATAAAAATCGGTTTAGTAGGGCTTAACTCTTCAGATCTATACAAAGCAGGAAAACATATTACATAAACAAAGATCGGACGTGGCAGAGTATTTATATTCATTCGAGTTCTCGCAGTTACTGACAGCTAGTTCAAAGATAATAACAAATAATACCAAATCATGTATCTAAGACAAAAATATCTATCAGTAGACGCCTGAAAGGTCGTATTTTCTTTTTTTTTCGATACACACACTCCTTTTGAGAACGAGTTTAACCAAATTGGATACTTTTGTATCCAATTGTTGCTGTATGGTCGGCAGTCAAAGGATAATATATTGAAGAGTATGTTTTTCTAATGTTTCCTTTTATATGCCGAGATCTATGAATGTAGATAATAATTGGGTTGAATTATTAAAAGATTCAGATCTATACAAAGCAGAAAAACATATTAGATAAACAAAGATCGGACGTGGCAGAGTATTTATATTCATTCCTTAAAACAAAGAGTTCTCGCAGTTACTGACAGCTAGTTCAAAGATAATAACAAATAATACCAAATCATGTATCTAAGACTAAAATATCTATCAATACACGCCTGAAAGCCTTTGGATTTAGTGTAAAGACGTCATTACGAGTCAGGTAACGAAATGACCTTGTGCAATGCCAAAATATAGGTATCGATGCTCTTTATATGTGCACATGTTTAAAAAGAAAATGTTTTCCTCTGCGAATCATTCAACGTATATTGATCAAGTCATAACACTGCTATAAACATGTCCTGTCCGATTTATTTTGTAAGGAATATATGTTTTTGAATAACTCATTTTTTAAACTGAAAACTTATATCTTGCTTTTCATCCTGCGACGGTTTTTGGCTTTCTGTTTATTCATAAGTCCTTAAGTTATGGTTGTCTGGTCTACATTCAAAACATTCCCAAAATGTACTTTATATCATGTTTTTTTTAAAGATAAAAAAAATAATCAGGATCACCGAACCTTTGCAAGACCATGATTTTGCAAAATCATCGCATTTTATTACCATGTGTGTGAATAGAAAGAAAACTGAACGATATAAATTTAGAATAAAATATGTCAAAATACTTTTTACAATGTCCTTTCAAAAAGAAAAAAACCAATTTGCTCGTTTTCCTTAAACAAAGAAAATGGGACATTTAGTGTACAATTCTTTATACTATCAATTAATCTGAGTATTCTCCCCTGACATTAATAAGTTAAACAAAATATGTTTGAATAATTGCATTCCTGTCTGAAAACATTCAAAGTAATTCAAAGATCTAGACCAATTGTATTTTTGCCTGAAAACTTTCAGTGTACTTCAAAGAGCTGAGTATAGTACAATATACATAATGTCGGTTCAATTTCCGTCTTGATCAAACGTGCACTTCACAGGTCGTATTTTCTTTTTTTTCGCTACACACACTCCTTTTGAGAACGAGTTTAACCAAATTGGATACTTGTGTATCCAATTGTTGCTGTATGGTCGGCAGTCAAAGGATAATATATTGAAGAGTATGTTTTTCTAATGTTTCCTTTAATATGCCGAGATCTATGAATGTAGATAATAATTGGGTTGAATTATTAAAAGATGCATTAGCTGTAGAAAAAAAATTAAAATTGAATAATTCATATATTAACAAATATGGAGAGAAAACATATGATGATATTGAAGGAAAAATGTAACAATCATCTGTCGTAGGAATGCAATATGATGACCGAAAAAAAACGACAAAAAATAACATAATCCATATAACATCAGCAGTCAAGTTAGGATTGAGCAACAGGTAGTCCGCACAATAAATGTGGTGAACCCTCAGGGACCCCGAAAGAATAAGCATCTCATTGTTCACAAAAAGCACTGGTAACAATGAAGTTATACACTAAATGTATGCACCTTGTGTATGATAAAAAATGGAATACTAATGTATAAACTCGTACAATCGATGCAATTATAATCGTGGTGAAGAATGAAGGAGATTTTTTTTTTTTTTCTTTGTAACATGGTTCATTTTGTAACAAACCGGTTAGATCAAACATTTACTCCAAACTCATTGCAATGTTTATACCAACACTAAAAAAACAGTTATAAATACCCCCCCCCCCCCCCCCCCCCCCAAAAAAAAAATTAGATGTCCAGAATAAAAATGACACAATAAGGGTAAAATCACTTTTACTCTTAAACGTTGAACCGCAAACTAATTCATTTTTCCTTGATTTTGAAAATTTCTTCTTGCATAAGGTGCTTTTCGTATTTCTATCTGTATTGAAAGTTAACTGATTCCCAACTCTCGTCGTAAATCCTTTACTATAGTCCACAAGATCATTAAACAGGAATCCTGAGTTTCTTTCTTATTTTTCGATTCTTTTTCACGTTGTTTCGTCATTGTGTCTATTTTCTATCAGCTTTTTACCATTCGTATAAGGTTTTGGATGTTCTAATAATTGACTTTTAGCATTATTTGCGAAATGCGCATCAAATGCAATACATAGATACATGTACTGTTAATGTAATAATTCCACACATAAGAAAATATGTGGACTTCCTTTTTGTTTTCCAGAGCTGTGAAAAGATGTCCATGTATTCCAAATAACTTTGTTTCACATAATGTGGTCATCGATACCGTCGCAGAAACATAATCAAAATTCTGAAATTCAAACTTTTGCAGAATATGCATTGAGACACTAAAACACTAGAACGGTTGATAAGGAATTTCTTTGCATTAATAGAATTGTCGTTCATATCTTACTTTTAATTCTTCAATTCATAAAAAAATGCTCAATAAGTAAAATTATCTGCTGATTTTCATCATTTTAAAAATATCAAACTATCACACTCATTATGTATGAAGGATCTGGTCAATACATAATCATTGTTCTTTGCTTTTGATTGAACATGTAGCTTGCTATCGAACCGTGAGTTCATGTAGCTAGTTATGTAGGTATACACACTTAATAAAATAGATATAACTTTTTTTATTATTACTCAATGTCACTAATGAAAACACATAATAATATAGAAAGAAATATTACGCCGAGAAAACAAATATATAATTATACTGTTGTAAGACACTTAGGGTCGTTACTTGAACATGTTTTTTTTTAGTTACTTACTAGTGTATAGGCAATTCTTAGTTTTTAAGAATCATTAAATTACTCATTAGAGTTATTTTTAAATTAATAGAAGGATGGACAAATAGTAGTTTTTATGAAATTTTACATTTTTTTAAAAATAAAGTTAAGAATTTATTAAATTTGAGAGGAGTATAGAAATAAACTGTTACTCTAAAAATAATGATAAAAATATTTCGCGAACAAGTTATTTTAAACATCTTTGAAAAAATAAGAAATTTCAATTATGTAAAGATCATATGTGATTGTTTTAGATAACAAATTATAAATAGATTCAATTCGTAATTAAATAACAAGTTTCCATCTATCAATATCTGTCTTTCTTTAAGATTTTCAAGGAAAATGTTATTGTAATAGTCCCAAGAGATCAATCTTTGACTCGAAAGCGTTGATATGCAATACAAGGGCGTCAGAAAAGCAATTAGTGTTACAGGAGGATCAGTTGTTGGTTTTCATGGGAAAAATAACCAGATGTCTGTGTAAATTTGATAAAGCTAGAAAAATGTGCATGAACGGACACCTATACAAATGATATTTACAATAGTTACTCATATAAGTAAAAGTTGAAATTAGCTTCGTTTTCAACATAACTTATATAGGTTATTTTGAAAGTTACTTGTTTAAGTAATGCCCCTACATCTCGTATCCCCAAAAACAAACAAATACCCAAACATTTTAAAAATACTTGTAGCTGTTAACATGGTTTAGTTGTAGCACTATTCAAATGTAAAAAAATAAATCATGTGAATTGACACTGGTCTTAACGTTTTTCAATATATATACGTTTTCCATCTTCAATACTGGTACTATTATATGGGATACATATCCGAGTTGGTATATAAATGAGTAATAATTATTTAGCTAACTTTTTAGAAAAAAATACCCATCTGAAATAACTATCAAAATATGATTAGAATTATTAAACTGTAGATGCACTAAATCTGCAAAATTGCAGAAGCAAACTTTTGTTCTTCACTCGCCGGGATTCGAACTCATGAAATTGTGATACATAATTAGTTTTTAAGTTAAAATTTATAAAGTGCTGTATCATTTTGTTTTACAGCGCTGGGTCGATACCGCTGCTGTTGAACTGGCATCCCTCGATGGTATCGACAGCTCAGTAGTCAGTCATTGGTACTTATATGATTTATAACAAACCTTTCCTAAATTGTCCTTATGTAAATTCATATTTTATTAAGACAAAGGTTTCAACTCTCTCTCACGCAAATTTGACCTTAGGAGGTTTTGGCTATTATTATGAGGTCCTCAGTGGTAATATTTGGGATTTGATTTTTATTTACTCGTATTGTCTTTGCATCGGAAATAAACACATTTATAATTCAAAAACCAGTTGTTGGCATGATACGGGTTATGTTCTTCTCATATATTTCATGGCGATATGATACTAAACCCCTAACTAGAGGGATTATGCTTGTTTATTCTACATTGGCTAGAGGTAAAGGGCGATGGTTGAGATCTCACAAAATATGTTTAACCCCGCCGCAATTTTGCGCCTGTCCCAAATCAGGAGCCTCTGGCCTTTGTTAGTCTTGTATGGTTTTGTTTTAAATTTAAGTTCATTTATATGTTTCGGAGTTTAGTGTGACGTCCATTTTTATTGAACTAGCACACTTTTTAGGGGACAGCTGAAGCCCGCCTTCTCGTGCTGGATTTTCTCGCTGTGTTGAAGACACATTGGTGGCCTTGGGCTGTTTTCTGCTATTTGGTTGGGTTGTTGTGTCTTTGGCAAATTTCCCATTTCGATTCTCAATTCTACACCTTTTGGTTTCAATTTTTTGGCTTTTAGCGTTCCCGATGAAGGTTAATCCAGATTCGAATTCGGACGTATGGAATTTGTAAAGTACTATTTTCAATTTTTATTGTGTCTATAAAATTATCTCGTAAACTTCAGCACTGAATCCGGCACTAGTGCCTGAATGATCAGTTGTCATAATGATTACGATGCTATTTCTGGTCGAACGGACTTCCATTGGAACAACTACTCTACTGAATCTACCCAAAAGTGTATCTGCACTGTCACCATCGTAAACCTACAACACATGAAAATAAAGAAACGCATTATTGAAAAGAAATACATCAAATAAGTAATTGTATTTGTTTTTTATGACATCTACTTTCTAATAAAATGTTATATCTTTTATAAAACGTTTTGGTATAATATAGTTTCTGTACTTGACGTCTTTTTTATATTGGTTTTCTTTTCAAATGTGAATATCATATTGATTTAAACAAAGGTTCTTTTGTTATGCCTGACTTTTTATCATTTTGTTGGTTTTTTTTCTCTTAAATCTATTTTCTGACATGATCATAAATCATCATCACCATATTGGATCACCATCATTTTCAATTGTATCATTTGAATTAATTTTGATCTAAAATACTTGTCATGTTGTTGAATTTCTGTAGTGATTGTCTTTCAGAACATATGGTAAAACGATGAAATCTTGTAGCTTGCTAATTCATTAAAATATTTTAGATTGTCTACATGTTCTATAACAAGATGTATCGCTTGCTAAATAAATGCAACAGTAGTATACCGCTGTTAAATAGTCATAAAACGATTAAGCTAAAACAAATTCGGGTTACAAACTAAAACCGAGGGAAACACATCATCTATAAGAGGAAAACAACGAAACAACAGAAACACTTAACTGCAACAAAAACAAAAGCCATCATACATTGAAACGGACTATTTGATAATAACTGACATATTCCTGACTTGGTACAGGACATTTTAAGAAGTTATTTCTCATTCTTTATTTTACTTTTGATATGTTTTATCCAGTCATCAACCATGACCCTCGGACGCGTTTTCTGCTGTTCTATTTATGCTATATTGGCCAATACATTTGACTTATCACCAGGTTAGAACTTACATTAGCACCACGACTGGTTGCCACATGTGGAGCAGGATCTGCTTACCCTTTCGGCCACTTTTTTGTGGGGTTAATGTTGCTCAGTCGTTAGTTTTCTATGTTGTGTTTTGTGTACTGTTTTTAGCATGTTTGTTTGTTGGTCTTTTTCTTTTTTAGTCATGGCGTTCATTTTTGAACTTTGACTTTGAATGTCCCTTTGTTTTTTTTCGCCTCTCTTTTACACAGTGCTATATAAATTCTCTTCGTATCGGTCAACCAATATGTTATGATGATTGTAAAACTTTTGAAGTGTATACAACAAAATAGCGACAAAGCTGTTTTAAATGTATATTGGTATAAACATTAAAATTACGTTCAAGTTTGCTGCCGATCAGTTAAAACTTCTGTTACAATTAATAATTACCTGTACATAATCACAGCATTGTTCTAAATCAAAATATGTGAACCGTAAGGCGACAATGTTACCAGTTCCAACTTTAATCATCCAAGTCACATGCATTCCATTGTAATACGAAATTGGAAACCCTGGTGATGATATGTTTTCCCGAAATGTTTCTGTAAATGAGTCACGCAAATTAAACATGATTTTGAACAAATTAACGAAGGAACTTATTTGTCTTTTAGGATGGTGTCTTACTGATATATATCTATATTTTCTTTAATTCATATTTATTCCTAATATTAGATTTTGATCTTTATGACATATCCCCTACAATACTAAATGCTATTTTAAAATCATAATTGAAAAATTTGGAGTCTTCGATTGAAAAGAATAAAATTTTGATTTTTGTTATGGAAAATATTGTCATTGAAATGTAGACATATTTTTCTTAATCCAATCATAATGCCCTCAATATAGCTGTACAATTATTCAAAACTTAAAGGAAATTCGTAAAAAAATAATACAAAATGATTTTTATGAATAAATATTAAACAAAATGGAGCAGAAAAAACCTAACTTACTGCAATATAATATATATCAATGCATATGCCTTACATCTGATATGTTTTGTTCCGAAATTTTGAACAGGAGTGAACATGTTCTCATTCACATAACACAAGGTCACTTCGATTGAATTGTCCTGTCGGATATACAAATTTAAACTTTAAATAGAAACTATAGTGAAGGTATAGAAGTTTCATATCATTTTCAATATTGCCGAAATACGTTCAGTGGATGTTTTTAAACCAAAATTCAGTATTCAGAGAAAAAATTTGCAATATTTTCTGCTGACTTGGATAAAAATGGCAAACGCAGTCATTAAAGGTGATCCAAACTTTTTTTACGAATTGAAAATTTAAGGACGGTATGTAAAACATGTTTCAGATATGATAAAAAACGCAAAGAAGGTACCAGGCTTTTTCATCATTTTATACGCTAGACAAACGTTTTATCTACAAAAGACTATGCTGTGGCCATGACATACGAGATAATCATTGATTACCAAAACAGACAGCAATTGAAAAAAATAGTAACCTACCGTTCAATAAACCATAGTGTAAGCATACATGACCATTTGACGTTAAAGGCCTACATCTTGTTTTCTCTGGGCAGGGATTAATTGGCCAACAACTATCAGCCTCCTGAAATGTATTGTACTGGGTAATTATATTAAGATTCATGCACATTAAAAATACACAGTTGTCAAACTAGAAATATCAATTTCTTAATTTCTAGAGGATATCTACATTTCTGGTCCTTATATTCCAGAATCACGTTCGGCTCACTTTATTCGCTATCTAAAGTATACGTTGTTAAATTTTCAGTTTTAAATCTTTTAATCATGTTTTGGTTGGGTGAATGTTGCATCAAATAACCTTTGAAATGTACAAAACAAAATCTAGGTTAAGCTATCTAGAAAACCAGGTTCAACCCACCATTTTCTACATAAGGAAATGCCTGTACCAAGTCAGGAATAGGGCAGTTGTTTTCCTGTCGTTTGATGTGTTTGGCCTTTTGATTTTGTCGTTTGTTAAGGGACTTTTCGTTTTGTTCAGTAATTTTGTTAATTTAATTTTTGAAATAATCTTGTTTTATTCTTTGTTACGACCCGTTCATTTATTACTGAATATAATTCAAATCTTTTTTTTACTAAATTTCAATGCACTAGTAAGTTTTTTTTGTCACATACTATTTGATATTAAAAAAGATATTTAAATCTGTTTCATATTTTGACTTACATATAGAAATTTACAATGAGAGTCGATTGAGATCAAAACTTTACGACAAAAGAGATGATTTCAGTTTTGCAATTGTGAACTTTTGTAATTGTTTTTATCGATATAACTATTGATGCTGTTGTCTAAATAGTCTTGCTTTATACATATGTACATTCAAGGTCCTAAATTCAGTCGATCCCTCTTGTTTTGGCATTGCACAACATCATTTTTCTCTGGCTGTTAATGTAGTTTTTTTTATCTAAATCCATTGGATGTTGGATGTTTACTGATTGATATACTGACCGACTTAAGAAACGCAACACTAAATTTTCCTATTTTCAAAATGCAATTTTTGTGAAACAAATGTATGAACATAAATTGCATTCATTACTTCATTGTTTAAAAAAAATTACAGTTGGAAAGTTGAATTGATAACGTCATTTTTTATGTTCTAACCATGTGGTATTCACTAAAACCCTGGATTCAGCCTTATCAATGAATGTGTCACCGTCTATTGCAATAACTGCCTGTAACCAACGCCAAAATGATTGTCAGAAAGGTGAACCAATTCTGTTGGGCATGTTTTGATTTCCGTTTTGTACCTACTGAGTTTGCCTTTGTCCCACCCATTTCAATGTGTTTTGGCAATTATGCAGTTTAAACTTTAAGGCTTTAAACGTTTTTCTCTAGTCAATTCTTTGGCATTTTAGTTAATAGGAAATATTTTTGGCATGAATCTGTCTGTCATGGCATTTGGCGATTTGATTAGCAGTTGACGTTGCGGCCTTAAACATGTCTTGCAAATGACTTTGCGTAATCAAATTCTATTGACGTGGCGTTGTCACTTCATATTGATCTTGTCATTGATGGTCATCAACAAATCCCGTCTACTTGTATCGTTGTTGGAAGAACAGTAAGACGAGATTCTGACGTCAAATTGTCTGGTTACAACACGTTCACGTTTTCTGCCTGCAATATTCTAAGGGCTGATTCAGGTTTTCGTTGGAGATGCAACATTATTTAAGTGTGGGTATCGATTGAAAGAAATTGTTCACGAAGAAAAAAACCTGAAAAAAATCATTTATGGATTTCAAATTTTGCTTTAGGAAATTCGTGCGACTTCAATAATCCGGTATGTTCAATAACCTCAGGGAAGTCAGATACTGAATTTTTCTAAACAGAAAGAAGTATTGTAAGCATGAATAGTAGTTATTTAAGGATCAATCATGATTTGGTTAAGAAAATCAACAAAATGTGTGTTGCGTTTTTAAAGTCCGTCAGTATATTTTAGTCGCTTATATATGATTTTTTTGTATTAGTCATTTCTGGCTTTAAACTAGCTTTCAGTAATTAAGAGTACTCTCATATATACATTTTGAGGAGTTTGTGTTTTGTGTTTTGGTGTTTTTTTTTTTTTTTTTTTTTTGCTTTGAATCAATCTAATGAGTTTAGCCCTTTTTCAATTGATTTTTATAACTTGTACTTATATTGTACTGTTTCAGCACTGTCCTTGATTTTTTAGGGAGATTTGATGGCTATTAACAATATTTTACCCCGCCACGTGCACACTCTGCACCCGAAACAAAATGATGTTAAAGGTCACATTAGGCATGCTTTAAAGGCATCGTCCTCTCAACAAATGTTTTGAGTACACTATATTGAAAATAATTTTTTTTTACATAACGAATATTTTTTGATATTATTACTCTTAATGTTATTTTATCAAACTTCATCAGAACACCTCAGGGCCAAAAAATTATAGACCTAATGACATATTTATATGATTCACTACTAATAGTAGTACTAAATCATATATCTGTATGTCTAGAACCTGTTTGTTTATTTATCAGCTAAACAGATTATTTTAATACAAAATATATTCAAACAAACAACAAATGATGTACGCTTACCATTGTCCAGTCCGCAATGTTTGAGTAGCTATACTCTGGCCTACTGATCAACTGACTTTCTGGGTTCGAAACAGCCGCCAGCTCACAGTTAAGAAAATCCTTATGAAAGTTTATACCGTTGCAATTCTTTATACGTAAACATTCTCGAATGCACATTTTGGGACCGATATTGTCGCGAGTTAAGATAATGAAAGAGACCATTTTTTTGTTTTGTTGGAAATTTCCTCCATTTACAGTATCTTGATAGCCAATCCTAATTTTAGACAAAAAATATAAATAAAAATGAGTCTCATTTATGCTGAAAATGAAATGCAGTTCTGTTTCGTGTATTATATACCATTTATATAACATTATTGTAGGAGTAATTTAATTTTAATTAAAATCGATGACATTTAACATATTGAATACGAGACATACAGAGCTATGTGATATAGTTATGACGTTCAGAAATCATAGATCTGTTGCTTATTCTTCAGCTTCTGTGTTGCATATCCTATTTCTATCTTCAATCAGATCTTATTGCTGGGATTTGTTTCCTAATACACACATATCATGTTCATAATTACAGTTGAATAGTACAATAAAAATCCAGAGATGTATCTTGATTAGGAAATTTTAAATAACTCAAATTTGGAGGCTAAAATGTTTTATCTTCTGAAATATGACACGACAAATAGCCCTGTAGTTGTTAAGTGTTGCATGTGATAGTTATACTTTTTGGGTTCTTTTTATGTATCTCTTATAGCTTTCGACATGTCGAAAGGTCATTGTGATATTTTTTTTTAAACTCTGCCTTGAATTCGCCTTTCAAGGGGTCAAAATATGAAGACCACTGATCTGCACGAATTTAAGTTTCCAAGTAAAGATCTTTACGACATTGTGGAACCTTCAATAGTTATTATCTCCCTTTCAAAGGGGATTGTAGCTTTCTGTAGAAAACAATATGAATTGGAGATGTCATATGTTCTTTAAACATCCATAACAAGGTCTAAATTCAAAATGCTACGATCACCTTCATCCCTTGACCTTTGTTATGATCTGTTCGCAGCAAGTGCTGTACACTTGTTCAATGAAGAGCAACAAGCTATATTAACCCCGCCACATTCATTATATGACTGTCCTAAGTCAAGGGCCTGTAATTCAATGATTGGCGTTTGTTGTTGTTAAATCATGTTTGTTTTCCGTTCATTTTTGTAAATAAACCAGGTCGTTAATTTTCTCGTTTGAATTGTTTTACGTTTGTCCTTTCGGGGATTTTTATAATTGACTATGCGGTATAGTTCTTGTTCATTGCGTAAAGCCCTACAGTGACCTATAGTTGTTAACTTCTATGTCATTTGGCCTGTGGTGGAGAGTTGTTTCATTTGCAATCATCCACATCTTCTTATATTTATTCTCAGGTTGTTTTACGTCTTATATTATTCTAATTTTGACTTTCTACTGTTGAGTTCTAAAATGAACAAATATACATAACTGAAAGGTAAATTCAAAAACTAGAAAGTCACAAAACCTGACAAAATCAAAGGTTGGACTATATCAACCAACGGAACGAATGGAAAACAAGTGGCATTTGCCTTATTATATGGAAGATCACACGAAGTGTCACATGCATACAATAATGAAAGCCAGGCACATAATCGACCAATCAGGATAATCAGTCAAACTCTGAATAGCAAGTTATCGTCATTCCAATGGCTACTCGAATGTTACTCAACAGTCTATAGTAACCTACTTGTATACACGTATGTTAAGTATAAACTATTCAAAAGTTATTTCGCAAGTTTTGCGTCTGTATGCTATATTAAATAGTAAAACACGGCAAGTAACTGATCAAAGAGATATTGCTAAATAGAGATTCGAGAAAGATATTCCAACTCAAAAGTCGATGATAAACTGAAAAGATGTCGCACAAGCGACATAATACAAAACGACAACAAAAAGTAGGCAAAAAAAACCTATAAAACTAAAGACTGCGCAACACGAACATTACTAAAAACCAGAGAAGATATCAGCTGCTTCGGATGTGTAAGCAGATCCTGCTTCTCAATTGGAACCATTCGTGTTACTCTTGTTAGAACAAACTGGGTAATGAGTTTAATTCGGTAATGTCACGTTCTAGGCAAATAATGTCATATGAAAAAAATGATGTGCACTATTCTTTAGATGAGGGTTTATTGAATTTGCTTTCAAAAACTTGCATACTCCAATATTGGACGCTGTACACTTGATACATCATTGGCGTCATCGTTCATGACAAGAAGTACATATTGTACGTAATAAAAATTAAATGTAATAAACAAAACTGTTAAGCTTCAGTCTACATAATAAGTACGTGGTTAATTGAACAACTATGATATAAAAGAAGAAATTATAACTGCAAAACCCAAATATTTAAATATCAAATTAAAGCTTAAGCATCTAACCTGATTAGCAGTCAAGATGATTATTTAGTGTCATCTAGGTGTTCTCTATATCATAATAAACCTTTAGTTGACAGTATGAAATAGATTTACACGATGCATCAATATGCACAATTACAAGTAGTATTTATACAATATATCGAAAAAAGTAACATAACTAAAATACCGAACTCCAAGGCAAACTCAAAACGGAACAGTCTCTTAAGTTGATGAACCAGGGGTATGTCAAAGAACGTCTCGTCCTTTTTCTAAAAAAGTTCGTTGGAAGGTCCTAGATGATAAATATTCCGTATCAACTTCACAAATAACATGAATAATACATGATGCTCTTGAAGTATAGATTCTGCGTACTGACGCTGTTTATCATCTTAATAACGTGTTAAAGTGTTTATATTATTTTTCATTTTTACTTGTGTGCTTTGTCCGTGTGACTTTTTATGTTTCTTTGATACATATGACGTGTCTCTGTACTTTAAACATCCGTCACTGTGTTATTGTTCTATTATAGTTATTGCATACTTTGAACGACAAAATTATTCTATATCTCTACCTGTGGGACGTTTACATTCTGACGTCAAACATGCGATTCTACGCCAGAGTTAATGTTAAAATTACGATTCGGTCCCCGTGCTTAAAATCCTTCGATCCTTTATGAGTTGATTTGGCATACATAAATAATATACAAAAATAAGTAAGCAATGAACGAGGTTATTAAATGTGATATATGCTTTTTTGTGCTTTTTTGTTAAATATTTGATTGGTTTTTGTTGTGATTAAGATTGTGACACGGTGTTGACTGCTGTACCCCTATTTTGACATTTTTACCTATTATTTCTGTTTGTTTTATTCACGCATCGTTGTCAATATAATGGAATTTGATGCGACTGTCATACAAGTGAGAGGTTTAGCGCTATAAAACCAGGTTCAATCCACCATTTTCTACATAAGAAAATGCCTGTACCACGTCAGGAATATGACAGTTGTTGTCCATTCGGTTGATATGTTTGTGCTTTTGATTTTGCCATTTGATTCGGGACTTTCCGTTTTGAACTTTCCTCGGAGAAGAAGAAGAAACTTTCCTGCTGGTGGATAATTCCCCGAGGGCATCATTAACTTGGTAGCTTTATGCATGATGAAAACAAATAATACAAATAACAAATCGGCTGAGACGTCGCACGGGTTACCAAGGTCATTTTTTGCTGCACGGAACACTGTAGCATTTGATTTGTGTGTTCCACGGAATATCCTCCGGGATACCCCTGATTTGACGTATGTTCAGCCAGAAGGTAATTACTATTTTAAAAAATTCAGATACTTTTCATAAATTAAAGCCATGTTGCGTTAATATTTTTGACTGTTTAAAGACACCTGCTACAAGTGAATCAACACCTATCATTTCATCTTGTAAACATAAAAAAAGAAAACGGAGCACGTGTACGACACGTAATATGTTAATCACGACTCCTGATTTTACCAGTAATTTAACAGGTTAAACGTATTATACTAAATCTTTCGAGCCTCTGGACTGTTCATCGGACAATGTCGTGTAAGGAATTGAATGTACTTTGTGTGGGCTACTTTATATTGGTGAAACTCGACAAACTTTGCGTAAAAGGATGAATCAACACCGGTCTGATAATAAAGATCCGCAATTCAGGGTTCTTTATAACCATTTTAATCAACCGGACCATGATGTAAGTACGCATCATCGAGAAAATTTATTACCACACTAATAGCCCTGTACTAAGTACTCCTTTCCGAAAAGATAGAGAAAATTTCTGGATAAGGGAATTAGGTACTGCAATGCCATATGGTTGCAATGATAATGTCAAAGGAGTAGGAAATTTGTCAAGTCCAGCCTGTAGTGATGTTAATGTGATGAGTTTATTTAATACTACCTTACGACAACAACGTAGTCATGGGCTAATTACCATCGGCCTAATGTAAAAAAGTCTTCCAAATCTAGATCGCCCTCTGGGAGCTTTGATGTCCTTCTTTCACATCTTCATTATCCGGTAGGGGTTACATTACATTAGAACTATTTTTTTTCTCTGCCTGTTAATTTTCTTAAATGTTTGAGAGATTATGCTCTTGACAAAGGATGCATCAATACATTTTCTCCTATATACAGATTTGTCAGTATAATTTGTGATGTAACTCTTTCCCGTCTTTTCAAACCAGTAAGATCGGAACCTTTACATGAGGAAAAGAGAAAATTCCTTCCTGTTCACTTTACCAATAGAGGAATTGATGCAATCAACATCTGCAACGTTCTACATCACAAGGAGGTAACATCTAAAATTCCTATTTATTTTCAAAATCAGTCTGTTCCTATTGTATCATACAGTTACACCAAAACCATTGCACCCAAAGTACAAGCATTGCAGGACCTTGATTTAGAACAATACCTAAAAAACCCTCTGATATGTGACTGTTCCCACTCGCCTTATAATAAAGGCAACAGTAGTATACTGCTGTTCGAAACTCATAAATCGATAGAGATAAAAACAAATCCGGGTTACAAACTAAAACTGAGGGAAACGCATCAAATATAAGAGGAGAACAACGACACAACAAAAACACAACATTAAAAATGTAACACACACAGAAACGAACTATAATATAACAATGGCCATTTTCCTGACTTGGTACAGGATATTTTAAGAAATAAAATGGTGGGTTGAACCTGGTTTTGTGGCATGCCAAACCTCCCGCTTTAATGGCAACGTCAAACACAACACCAAAACGACAACATCACATGCCAGGACCACAATACAAATAAATGGGAGAACATATAGGACAAAGAAACACACGAATAATAGCTAACAAAAGGTACTAGGCTTAAAATTCAATACGCCAGACGTGCGTCTCGTCCACACAAGACCATCCAGTGACGCTCAGATGAAAAAAGCTTGAAGGCCAAAACAAGTACAAAGCCGAAGAGCACCGAGGACCAAAACTTCCAAAAAGTTGCGCCTAACACGGCCAGGGTTTTCTGCCTGGGACAAGAACATCCTTATTATTTAGAATAATTTATAATTTTACAAACAGTAAATTTTATAAAATGACTATATAATAGATATACATGATAAAACCGAAGTGAGGACTAACTACAGAATAAAAACGGATACATTACATAAAACAACTTAATCCAACATATAAAAATACACAGCCGAGTTAGCCAAAGCATCAACGCACAAAGTGACGTCACATTTTAAATTCTAAAAAAACACACACAGTGACGTCACATTTGAATTTGTAAAAATATTTCCCAAAAATAAGATAGGATTAGGATTGATTCAAGATTAGATTTGTAATACTGACATTACATTTATTAATAACAATGAAAATTACAATACTTATTAATATCAAATTGTGGTCGTAATTAGATAATTAATTGTATTATCTAGCTATGTCGGTGTTTCTTCTGAATCTAACTGTAAACCAAATATATCGTATAAATTTCGTTGAACCAAACTAAAATCTAATAAATGAAGGGGGTGATTAATTATCTTTACCATAACACACGAATATAACAGAAAAGACGTTAAGGCATTTGACAAAATCCGACGAGAATAACAAAGATGACATAAAAATTAAATACATGAATTAGGGATAGAAAGGTACCGTGACACGTCTTATAGCAATGCGGTTTCACACTCAGCAAAACAGTCTCAATCGGGAATAAGTCACGTTCGGTAATTAAACGATCAGACGACGTAATGACAAACCACAATCTAACACGTGGTAAAAATGTCCTTAGTTAGTTTGGACAAAGACGTATCGTATGGACTAACCAATTCGTGATGGTGTCCGTAAAATTTACGGAGTGTCATTTTAATCTGTCCTCCTCATAACTTTGTTAGAGCAGTTTCTGTGTAAGGAGCACACTCCTGTATATGAAGTCCCTATAGTGTGAACAAGCCCCTCTGGCCATGTTATTACTAGGGATCTAAACATAATTCAACATGAAAATCTCCGAAAGGTGATTTCTCATGGTCCTAAGTTTAGAGAACCCCATCACATCAATTGGAACCATTACTTCCAAATAATTATGGATTCCATTGAAGACTACGCCAGAGAATGGGCTAAACGAGAAGAAGTTGAACTGGACACTTTGTCAGAATGGGTCAAAACAATCAGGTTTCTGATAAAATGTCGCATTCATAAGTTGAAAAACTGTGTGAATGATCGACCAAAGTCCATTTTCAGAGACAAAGAGGCTGTGAAATGTCTATCATCTCTTCATGATAAGTATGTTGTTGTTCCTGCGGACAAAGCTTCAAATAATATTGTCTTTGTATGTAAATCGTATTACTACGAATGTCTTGTAAAAGAATTAAGAATAAATGAGCACTGAGGTAATCCCACATACAAAGACATATCATTTGACCATGATGAGATTTTGGCGAATCATAAGTCCTTCATGGCTTCAATGAACATAACATTGAACAACAAATCAGAGGACTAACCTTGTTTGTATTGGATACCTAAGCTTCACAAAATTCCGTACAAACAACGGTACATTGCCGGCTCATCTGCATGTTCCACCAAAGTATTGTCCATTAGATTGACTAAAATACTGTCAGCAGTGAAAGAGGGTCTTCAGAAATACTGTGAAACTGTTTACTCGCGTAGTGGTATTAATCATATGTGGATTCTTAAAACTTCTAAAGAACTTCTGGATAATTTTAAATCTTGGTCTTTTTCTGAACTTAGTTCTATCAAATCTTTTGATTTTTCAACCCTGTATACCACCATTCCCCATGTAAAATTGAAAAATCGCCTAAAAGAAATAATTCACAATGCCTTTCAACATAAAAATGGTGGCAAACGCTATAAATTTATTACTTTGGGATACCATCAGGCATATTTTGTTAATAGCGAACAAAAGGGTTAAACATGCTACACAGAGGAACAAGTGATCAGTATGCTGGAGTTTCTTATCGACAACATTTTTGTTGAATTTGGAGGTAGACTTTTTCAACAAATTGTCGACATTCCTAAGGGAACGAACTGTGCGGCTCTCCTTGCCGACCTCTTCTTATTTTCATATGAATCGGAGTTCCTTCAGACACTTGTCAAAAACAAGAAGATCAAAGAAGCCAGATTATCTAATTTCACTTTTAGATATATTGATGATGTTCTTTCCATTAACTTTTACTTTTACTGTTTGGTCTGTTTTTGGTGATATACATTTGACGTGGCTCTATACTTATGCATCCCGTCATTGTGTTGTTTGTATTATTTTTCATTTTTACTTGTGTGCTTTGTCCGTGTGACTTTTTATGTTTCTTTGATACATATGACGTGTCTCTGTACTTTAAACATCCCGCCATTGTGTTATTGTTCTCTTATAATTTTTGCATACTTTGAACGACAAAATTATTTTATATCTCTACCTGTGTGACGTTTACATTCTGACGTCAAACACGCGATTCTACGCCAGAGTTAATGTTAAAATTACGCTTCAGTCCCAGTGCTTAAAATCCCTCGATCCTTTATGGGTTGATTTGGCATACATAAATAATATAAAAAAAAATATGTAAGCAATGAACGAGGTTGTTTAATGTGATATATGCTTTTATTGTGCTTCTTTGTTAAATATTTGTTTGGTTTTTGTTGTGATTAAGATTGTCAAACGGTGTTGACTGCTGTACCCCTAGTTTGACATGTTTACCTATTATATCTGTTTGTTTTATTCACGCATCGTTGTCAATATAATGGATTTTGATGCGACTGTCATACAAGTGAGAGGTTTAGCGCTATAAAACCAGATTCAATCCACCATTTTCTACATAAGAAAATGCCTGTACCACGTCAGGAATATGACAGTTGTTGTCCATTCGGTTGATGTGTTTGTGCTTTTGATTTTGCCATTTGATTCGGGACTTTCCGTTTTGAATTTTCCTCGGAGTTCAGTTTTTTTGTGAATTAACGTTTTATCAAATGGCAACATCAAAAGCTCAAACATATCAAACGAATTGAAAACAACTGTCATTTTCCTGATGTAGAAACATGGTGGATTAAACCTGATTTTATAGCTAGCTAAACCTCTAACTTGTTTGACAGTCGCTTAAAATTCGAGGTGTCTATGATGGAAGCATATTTTCAACAGGGGCTGTAGATACAAAATCAACAACCATCATGGTGAGATCTATTTTACAGTAGGCAATTGTTACAGATGAATATTTAGAATGTCAAGTATATCAATAGTAACTTATGATGCTATTATATGGTTAATAAGTCTTGCAATTTGGCGTTGCAATGCAGTCTCTACTACCTGTTGCCCTTTCTTAGACAACAATCGCATGGATACCATAACCATTCATCACTACGCAAAAGAGTAGACAACAAAGGATAGTCAAAGTCATAAGTCGAAAACGAATAGATAATGCCATGACAAAAAAAAACTACAAAAAGACAACAACAGTTTGTAAATATCCATAAACAAAAAATAATACTGAACATGTCGAATCCTGCCAAAAACCAGGGGGATCTAAGTTGCTCTGGAATTTTACGCAGATTTTGCTTCACTTGCTACAACCGGCGTGTTGCTCATGTAAGTACAAACCCGTTGAAAAGTGTAATTCGGTAGGTCACATTCGAGGAAAAGATGTAGGGATTGTGGTCACGACGATTGGAAAAGATATTTCATAAAGGTCAATCAAATTGTGATTGTGTCTGTAAAATTTCCAAAAGGATCACATGGAACATCATCTAAATAGGGGAACATGAAGTTAAAAGATAATGCTAGCCTAATTCTGTTCATTTATTCCCAATAAGCTCCTATATGAAATCTGCTACCAATGAATAGGGCAACACGTTGGCAAGAAGAAGAGCATTGTTGGTTTTGCCGGAAATGTCAGTAGTGTTTTAAAAAACTCAGAGGTCCTCTGAGCGTAACAAATATCAACTAAAATATTAAACATCGTGATAATGTCAGTTTCAGAGCATATTTTGTTTGAATCAGAGTGTTTTCTAATATATATTCTAACATGACGTTCTTCAAACGCTTTGAGTACACACCCATGGTAAAATATGAATATATTGTTTGGGCTGTTCCGATCGTACTCCCGCGTCATATGCTTTTTTATGAATGAGCTACCCGACGTCATAGAACGATGACGTAAGAATATAAGCATTTTACGGGAAAATACACGCTTGTGAAACCGAAAATCATCACAACAAGGAAACGTAAACAAACGATGCTAAAATGTGTTATATAAGCCATTTTCTGTATACATATAAGACATATAAGTACAATTATCATTTAGATTCATCCAAACCTATCTGAATATGTTATTGTAAATAGTTTAAGCATGTCATTTATTCAGTTTGCTCCGGTCTTTAACGTCAATTTAATAGTGCGTTTATTTATGGGAACGGCAAATAATGCCTTTATCTAGAGCGCTTTGATCCAAAACAATTGCCGTATTTGTCCTATTAGAATCGAAATAATTCATGGGGGCTTGAATATATCTTGATTTTACCACGGGTTGTCCCTTTATGCCGATATTTTACCCCTCGCTATCGCTCAGGGTAAAATATTTGTCATAAAGGGCCAACCCGTGGTGAAATCACGATATATTCAAGCCCCCATGAATTATTTCTTAAATTTATCCCTCCCTTCAACAAGATATTTAAATCTACACTGGCCATTCTTTATTACGAAACAAAGTAGAACCTATTATAGCGATTTGTCTTATTTTTTTAAAATGGGAAACACAAATATTTTAACACTATTGCAAGAGGAGTATGATAATTAGTACTAGTATATGAGAAGGTCTGCGATCAAAATCATGTAATGTTGCGATCTAATTAAGATACAGATCCTGTGTCCAAGCTATGCTTATAAGAATTTTAGGTTGAAAATACTACAATATATTCTACCTACAAAGAAACTTTTATTCAGATGGAAAATTGCAAAGAAATAGTTATTGTAACTTTTGAGCACAAGTGGAAGATTATGATTACTTCTTTGTACTATTCCGTATTTAGAAAAACTTTTGAAATAAAGTATTTGACGATGTGTTAAAGAGGAGTAAATTAGTTTTTTAGATGAAACTCGTACATTGATCGCACATATCATCTTTCGTTCAGTTGTTTTCTTGTTGCTGGCTTTATCATATGCAAGTGTAAATAACTATGAAATTGTATGAACGGCGATAAAAGCGCTGCAATGATACTTAAACATTATCGCACACCTTGTTAAACTAAGGAGTTTAGGCGATCAAGTTTGATATTCACTCATGTTAGTTTGTTTTAATGACATTAGAATAATGCCTTAAAGGTTTATATTTTAGATTTTAAATCAACATATTGCATTTAAATCTGCAAAATTGAAATTTATCTGGAACTATTATGCATACACAATGGTAACAAAAAAGCTAAAATCATAAAACAGTAATTGATTTAAAAGAGAGCCGAAGGATACCAAAGGCACATCCAAACTCACAAGTCGAAAACAAACTGACAATGCCATGGCAAAAAAAGAAAAAGACAAACAGACAAACAAAAGCACTCAAAACAACATAGAAAACAAAAGACTGGGGTGATCCCAGGTGCTCCAATGGGTTTAAGCAGATCATGCTTCACATGTGGCACCCGTCGTGTTGCTCATGCAAGTACAAACCCTGTGATATGTTTAATTCGGTAGGTCACATTCGGGGAGGGGAACGAGATTATAATTACGACTCTTGAAACTTATCCGTCGTCATATAAGAAACAGATATTCCATAACGGTCAATCAACTCGTGATGTTGTCCCTAAAATTTACGATGTTTTTTATAAAATAATTCCAAGTAGAATAAGTATACATCCACAACAAATTCCTATACTTGCTGAAAAATGTTTTCCACTATTTAGAATCGCAAAATATGAAGTTATTAATTCATATTGTCTAAACGTGGTATGCATTTTTAGAATTTTTTCTTACTTAACATTATTGAACATTCCAAAATACGTAACAAATTTCTAAATTTTAGAGTGTAAACGAAATTTAGATAAACCCTATGATTTATTCATGAAATCGTAGGCACGTGGATCAGATAAATAGCGTTTTTTATCTCAGCGATATTCTTGCAATATAATAAACTCATCATTGATACATGTACCAGAATTTAAATTTTGTTCACCAGATGCGCGTTTCGTCTATTTAAAAATCACCAGTGACGCTCGAATAAAAAAAAATCAAAATATCTAATAAAATACGAAGTTGAAGAGCATTGAGGACCCAAAAATCCGAAAGGTTTTGTCAAATACAGCTAAGATAATTTATTCCAGGGGTCGAATAGCGTTAGTATTTCGGAAAAAAAATCAGTTTTGTAAACAGCTAATTTATATAATTATGACCATATCAATGATTCTGCATGTCAACACAGAAGTGCTGACTATTAGGCTAGCGATACCCTTGGGAGAAAACAGTTATAAGTTTCCAATTCAAACCTCAATTAGCTAACAAAAAAAAAAGGAGAGGGGAACGAAAAACGGCAGACATTTGAAAGCGTAATATAGTAACTGGTTATAAATAACGGCAAAATAAAGTTATACAAAAATCGATACTAAATCATGTTTAACCCGTATGAAAAAATTAATATTAATAGGTACCAACATATATTTAGGCAAGTTGTTCGCTGATGTTCAAATCTCATACATCGAGTAAGAAGAAATAAATCAAGGTAACACAGATTAACTCGGGTAATCGCATGAACTTCAAAAGGAGCTAGACTGTGATCCTCGATCATAAAACTGTACTCATGTCGGAGTACAAAATATGTGCTCCAAACATCAAATCCAGTACTTTAATTGGTTGATTTCTGATTCTAAGTACGACAATTGTGTTCGAAAGTTTTATGACCGAAAGACCAGGTTTGTCGACATGGTTTGCTCCTTCTGGTAGGCAAGAATCACCCGTCATGCGACTTCATTAAAACACTCAACTCGATATAGAAATCATTTGTTTTTACACTTTTATGTCGGCCGTAGTAGATTAAATACATCATTATCATAGTTCTTTCTGTCCGTCTTGCATGACGGAATTTATATATAATTAGAGATACATGTGATAAAAAAAACGGTCAAGTTAGTGCAATTTTATCGAAAGAAAGCTTCAGTGCATATCACTAATGACACGGTTATTTGAACAATAATGACATTGAAAAAGTCATTATACCTGCGAAGCACAAATAATTGAATTTTATTTTTCATTTCAAAGCTCACCAATCTAAACACATCAGCAATGAATTAAAAGACGAAAATCTGAAGTCCTTCGGGTATTCCTTATATCATAATAAAAACTTAAGTCAAGATCTATGAACTAAAATACATGTTCAAAGTCAGGAATATGACAGTTGTTTTGCACTCGTTCCAAGTTGATTACGTTTCATTTTGTCAGTGTTTATGGACTTTTTAGAATATACCGTGGAAATTGGCATTTTTGTTATACTGTTTTATATGTTTCTGCATTGCATTGTGTTTGTTGATTTTATTTACAACACTTCACATGTTAATAGTGTAAACTATTAAGCAATCAACCATTAGTAGAAAACGAAATGTAAAATGTGCAATATATCAGCATTTAAATATTATCTTTTTATATGTTGTTTACGTTTTGCAATTCGCCGTTGCGATGCGGTCTCCATGACCGGTGGGAATTTCCAGGAAAACAAACGCATGGATGCCATCACTCTTCTTTCACTAGACAATATGGCTATACGAATGTGTATAAGAGCAGGAATGCGAGTAAAATCATGTAAAGGTGTCAACTATTGGAATGAAGGGCTTCAATGTACCCTTTTGTCTGTATCATTAGGTGACCAGCTTATTGATAGTCCAGGACATGTCTATACAGATCTCAATAGCTGGACAATGGTAAGTTATTAAGTTTGTTCATTGTGGACATATATCTTTAGAACTGCTGAAATAATCGGTCAAGAAGATTTGATAATCTTATTATTCTTTGTCCAATGTTGTTCGTATAAGAATTTCTGATATTCCGTAAATTAAGTTTAAAAGAAGCTACAGATAGTGCCGTTACAATTTTCAAGCAAAAATGCACAAGAAAATATATGGCCAAACAAAAAAAAAGAGAGGAGACAACAACACTCCACAAAACACTACAAGGACTACAGATTCAGCCATAATTTCGCACCAAGACAGGGGAAAACCTTAGGTGTCCCCGCAGAATTTGAAAATCACGGAAAGAAGAAGACAAATATAACACTTCTCTATAAACATGATAAATCAGTTTCGGATATCAGAACTGTCAGATATTTATATTCAAAAAGAGGGGAAAGATACTTTTTAATAAATAATAACTACATTTAAAATGATAAAGCAAACAAATAGGACATGTATGTAAGCTATGTAGCATTATTTAGACAGAATTAAGTTTTTTATTTTCTAATTATTATCAGAGAGGTTCAAATTGTGACCACACTGGCTAGAAATTTACTGTGTAATTAAACGCTTGTCTGTAAGCAAATACAGGAGAAATACAAATGTCATTAATTTTCTAATTTTACGTTTTATCATTTTTTTTTTTATTATTATTGTATTTTCAAAAGGGTCGACGTTTGGGAATATATTGAGTGTATTTGGGTTATCTCAATTTTTTTTTACAAATAGAAATTTTTTTATCTTTTCTTTCTTTTTCTATCATTGATTTATTATGAAAATATTTATTGACACTCTGGACCTTCCAATACCAGAAGATTACCAAAACAAATAGCAATGCGTATATGTCATTTATTTGCTTCCCTACACAAAATAGTTGTTTTCATCAATTTTCCAAGAAAAACTCAGCCGCACCTGCAACGCGGAAATACGCCCCGGATATCATAGGTTATACAATTGGGGAAAAAATGATTTAATTATAGTGTATGTGTTGTTAGTCCAACGATCGAGATTAAGACATTTTGAGGTTTTGAATATCACAAAATTAGTTTAAACCCGCCACATATTCATTACCTGACTCAGGTTAGGAGCCTTGTCAATGGTTTTGTGATGTTATATTGAAAACAAAATATTGGATTTTTTTTGGAGTTGGGGGATTTGCAATTTGGTCGATCTTTGATTTTATTCTGTTCAAATTATTCAAAATTCATATAGAAGCGATTTAGAGCTTGACATAGTGTATAGACATTGGACCATTGTTGAAAACTATATGTTGCCTTATTGGTGATGTCTTTTGACTGTTGTCATTGGGTTGCTGTCTCATTGACGTATACCCCACAACTCAATTTATTCATTTTCATAACGAACATATTTCAAATTAAGTACAATTTTATGATTACAAAATTTCATTTACATAATTCCGATAGCTGTTGGCCCAATCAATGTCCTGGTGGTACAAAGTGTGCGCAGTCTAAAAGTAACGGTTATGTCTGCTTATCATATGGTAAGTATGTCTATAGTTGTTTTACTTTTTATTTTCATTATAAAGAAAAACAATATCTTGTTTAAGGCATACAGTATCTTGTTATGGTATCAATTTATTTAATCAAATCAATAATTCTTCTTTTTTAGTTTAGATATTCCAACAGAACGTTGCACATTAGAAATTTCGTACATGGTTTAATATATGCAAGAAATCAAATAAGTTAACAATTATTCATGCACGACTTCAAAGAGGTGTATAATTGACCATTTCATATAAGTACAACTAAATACGCTGCTGTATGAAATCCTTGATGAGAGTATTCCTAGTCTTCTCACACAAATAAAATGCTTTTGTGTTGCACGAATTTATTTTAAAGATTGGATTAAATATCGCCCTACTCCACTCTTCATGATGTGGTATGTGAAATCAACTCTGAAGTAAAGCCGCCGATATCAGAGTTTTGCAATAGTAACCTTATAGGATCTCTATGGGGTTACCTATTCCAGAATTTTCTTATTCTATTATAGCACTCGAAGAAAATATCACTCAAAGAAGTGTCATATATCCAGATATTGTAAACAGTATATCTTTGCACATGACTAGCATTGAATTATAATTCCAAAACCAATAGGTGATGGTATTTTCAGAACATATAAAACGTCTATGAATATTTCATATGTTTAATACGTACACTAACAATACTATTATGTATCTCTGTTATGGTATTCATTTGTTTAATAACATCAATTATGTTTTTTTTTTATTTAGATATTTCAATTGATAGTTACACATAAGATATAGCGAACATGGTTTAATCAATGCGAGAATTCAAATTAGTTAATAATTAGTCATGCACGACTTTAAACAAGATTACAATTTGCCCTGTCATATATGAAAGAAGGCGATAATTAATTTTAAAAACCAATGTTAAAATATCGTGAATTGATTTAGAAGAGAAAAATTAAGGTAACAAACAAAAAATGAGGGAATCGCATCAACTCCAAAAGGAGCGATACCGGGGGGAGTCGACCTTGTAAACGTCTTCTTATAAGCATTCATCACTAAGGCAAAATATCACAATCGTGAACAAAGGACACAATCGGGAGAATTACAGATCACATGTTACTGCTGAGTAATTGGAATTTGACAGTTGAAAAGTTGTAATCATAGATTGTAGTTTGAAGTCGTCCATCTGTGTCTATATCGGGGTATTGATCAAGATATGAAGCAGACCTTCTACTTTCAGTAGTGTCATTAATATGAAGTTCATAAGATGTACGCACTTTTGAAAAGTGGGTTACTAAGTGACAGGCCTTTATCAATTTATCTGAAAGTGAATCTAAAGAATTTTGTTAGATATTTTTTCTTTTTGTATTTTATAAGGTTCTTTTTTATATAAGTTCAAAAAGATATCGGCCAGTAGAGGTGCACAGTTTGTACCCATTGATATACCAAGTGTTACATTATACATGTTATATGTACAATTCTATTGCAAACTTTTTGTATCAATGGTTTTGATTTGATGGCAACAAGCGTAAAATCCTCTATCTACCTGTCTGTAACCGGGAAGCCGACATTTTGAATTCTTGAATATATTGACATGTTAATTCTTCAATAATAAAAACACTCACATTTTTCACCTAAAAATGTTCCTTTTATCTATTTTTTACATACTGAGGCAAACAAGAAGCATGAAAACGCTCGGTGTTTACACATGAAGCCGGAAGCATACATATGACGTCACTCTGTTAAGTTGTTACAGCCAATAACATCATTTCGCAGAACTTTTGTTATATGAAAGTTAACACCAAAAAAATGATTGAAATGAACTGATTTGTTTATTTTGCTTTTTAATAGAGATAACCGTATTGTATTTGAAGCTTTGCCTACGTAAAGATTGGTTTTACTGTTGTAAATATTCGTTTACCAGCTCCGCTATGGGTTGCTAATTAAACTCAATTTGCGACGGTAAAACCCACGTTTTACGAAGGCCAAGCTTCAAATACAATACAGATATCTCTTGATTAAAACATGATACCTCAATCTGTCATTTTTTACTATTAAAATGTTAAATTGCATTACAACAGACTTTCTGCCATTACCGACGTTGTAAATGGCAATTGTATCATAGTGAATTCATTGATTGTCTGTAAACAATGTTTTTATTGGTTATCATTTATATCTGTTATATTGGCACAATTCTCTACATTTCATTCCCTACATTTGTTGTCCTCTCTCACTGTTCATGAAGCTACTTTTTTCTAACATTGATGACAGAATCCCTAGGTTTTCTCAAACGAATCAAATGTTTCTTTATAGTTTCTATATTGCAAACGTTGTTTTTGTTTGATGAGATTGAATCATACCATATCCACCTGCGCTGTTAATGACTTTGGTGTGTGAAATCAACTCCGACTTTGTGATTCTATCATAAATTTTCTGTCAGACCCTTACATGATAATGATCTCTGGTAGCCTGTTCCGGTGCCTTCCATGTTCTAAGTCGTATTATTAACAGAGATACATGTGGCAAGAGGAGAAGGCCAATGCCATCATTAAATTTTCGTATTTGTTCATGTTATTTATACCAAAGTGATAAAAGATTAATTTAGTTTGATTAAGTCGATTATTACCATATATGCATAAAAGTGACATATTTAACATTTTAGCTGCAGACTGCCGTAGAAAATTTTAATATTAATACTTATACTATAATGTATGATTATATATATATATATATATATATATATATATATATATATATATATATCTCAATGCTTGGAGTTCTTTCAGATGAAATACAAAAATACCTCAACAAAACTCTGAAGTACAATTCTGAAGATTGCAATTATAGTTAACTTATGAGATCTCTATAGAGTTAGCTGTTCCATGATGTTCTTGTTCTATTTTTCCACTTGAAGAGCATATTTCTCAAAACAAATCGGATACCTCATTACACTTGACTACCATTAAATTATACTGTTATTTACAATTGGGGATGTTATTTTCAGAACGTATAAATACATCTATAAACTTTTGAAATATAAAATAAATAATAGAAATGTTATTATGGTACAATAAGAATACCATTATGTATCTCAGTTGTATTGAATTGTCTTATCAAATCAATAATCATTCTTTTTACTTTAGATGATCCAACTGATAGTTGGACATGAGAATGTTCTTACTAATGCCCGGTTGAAGTAACCTATACAAAGTCAATTTCACACTATTTAACACTTGGTCAGGCTAGACTTCAAATTTGTGAACAATTGGCAATAAGTAAGGTACCTTGATCTGCTTTTGTCCTTTTTTTTTTTTTTTTTTTTTTTTTACTTTTATTTGTATTTTGGTCTATCGCACAAAACTTACAGTAATAATTACTTTTTTTTTTGTGATTTAAACTGTAAGTTTGGCTATTTTGCTTTGGTCAATCTGCTGACAGATATTAAAGTAGATAGGCTTCAGTGCTAAAACAATCTAACGTTTCCAAGTATCGTGTGTATGTGCTTGTCCACATTTAGGAACCTCGTTTTTCTTAAGTCATATATCTTTTTGAATGTTCTTTTATACAGATTATGTAAAAACGATATAAAAAAGAAAAATCTGATTTGTTTTGACCAACAATATTCATCTGGCGTGAACAAGTTTTGACATGAGGCTTACTCTGATATCAAGAGGTCACTTCAATCGAACTGTAGATACAATTTTAATACAGTGATACTTATAACTTGTCAATAAATATACGAAGGTAATTAACATCAAAAGATCAATTTTGAACACTGTAAAGAAAATATGGACATTGAGAAGATGAATATATAAACTGTTCTATCCCAGAAATAAATCACCTTATCTGTAATTGGCAAAACCTTTTGGAATTGTGGGTTGTCAATGCTCAGCAACTTCGTAATTATTAGTCCTTTTAAATTTTTTATTCGAGTATCACTGGCGAGTCTTTTGTAAACGAAACTCGCATCTGGCTTACAAAATCAAAAGCTTGGTATCTTTGATGGGTTCTTTATATAAAGATTACTTGCTTTGCCTCTTTTTTATGACACCATTTATTCAACAATATTTTTTTACAAGTTTGCATGTGATCTCGTTAAATTTACCGTAAATGATTATACTTTTTTAGAATAGTTGGACGGTTTTTTTAACAAGTGCATAAAGGATGATACTGATTTCTAATGATTTAATAAATATTACAGTATACTATATCTGATAAAGAAAAATCTAAATCTATAAATTACTATTCACTATTCATAAGGTATAAGAATATTGTTGGAAACTTTATTTTACTCTTTAGACGTATTCAGGATATTTTTCTCTGGTTGTTGTCTTATTGACGTATATCATATATATAGATTCTACAACTGCATCGAGTTTGATACGATATTTATTCACTAGAGACAGTTAAATTTAAAATTTATAACACGAAGCTCGCCGAGCGTTTTAGATATTTAAAATTTAACTGTCGAGAGTGGATAAATATTGTATTGCACGAGATTTGGTGGTGGAATCTGTTTCTCTAATAATTTTAAGACGATATGCAGACAATCTTAATCCTTCTTTTCGAATGACCTGCATGCAAAAAAAGATGTGTTCTTTCTACGTGACGTCATCAGGCATGGTCGCCTTATTTTGTGACGTCACAATAGGAATTTCAGAGGAAAGCAAGACAATTTGACGTCATAATCTAATTTTGACTAATTAAGAACTGAGATCAAACGAACCACACGTTGATTAGATAAAAATAATCAACAGGTCAGGAAAGGGATAAATCGAGTAAGAATTAGAGAAATTTATATAAAACCCTCAATGTATTCACACAAGACTTATCAATGAATATTATTTCTATCGTTGGATACTAACTTTTCATGTCAATGTAATAAATAAGTTATCTGTGCAGTGGAATAGATTGACTTAAACTACATCGGGACCTTACCTTAGGCTTACCTTCGGCTTAAAATGGAATTGAGATGCTCAATCTATACTTTTCTGTGAAATTTTGTTAACTACTGATTGTCATTTCCCCCTGACTGTTTGGCAATGGTGTTGTATGTCCTTGTTTGATATGTGATTTTTTGTTGTTTCCTTGGTATTTTAAAAATGTTTAAAATATTTCAGGATATATATCTGAATGTTCAATGAGTGGAGGAACCTGTGACAAGCTTGAGAGATGTGGAGGAGCCCATAGCACTGGCGGTTGCAGTCATAATTCAAATGCTGTCTGTTGCTTTGACGAGGTAACTATAAATGTGTGTGCGGCATAATTTAATGCAAACTTAGTTATATAATCGAAATGATATTAATGGTTCTCATTTAACTGTACCGTGTTTTTACATTTGAACTTTTGACGTGACATCGATTGAAATAGGAGAATATATGTAACGGGAACCTGAAAAAATGAAGGAGATAAAATAGTTATACAGTGCAATGATTTCCTAAACATGGAAAGCAAAATCGAACATTCAATCCGATAAAGTAGCCAAAAACATGCGGAATTCTACTAACCCTAGGGTTACGCCCATAAACGTTTCAGTTTTCGCAAAAATTACAATGTCATACATAATGACTGATCAGCACTGGCTACAAGTACATCCAACATCTTTAATGAATGTTTTAGAGATGTTGGCATCTTTATATGAGGGTTTGCAAAGCATGAATGAAATAAAAACGTTGTTTAAAACAAAAATGACGATTCACAAATCAATCAAGAGGATAATGAAATTAAAATTAAAATATGAAACAGGCAAATTTATATCATTTTTATATTTATTTGCATTATTTTAAATGAATACCTATTTATTTCAAAACTTATTTTCATTGTGAGTGGTTCCATGTGTTAAACATATTATTAGCATTTAAAAGGTGATCAATAGTACTTAAGTATAGCTTTTGGTATATTATAAAATTCACTTCATCAAAACCTCAATGGTATCGTTAAACCTTTATAAATAGCTTATGTAAATGTGTATACGTTTATACATTGAGTCATTACACACTGAGCCATTATTTTCTGTTTTGCAGTCTTATGGCAGAGATGGAGTTTGGCCTGGATACTATGTATATAATGGTGCGCACTATTCTTGGTCAATGTCTTTACAATTTGACGAAAATTCAATAACCGGAGGAGGATCCGATAGTATTGGTACATTTACTATTAATGGATCTTGGAATCCATTATCTAAGGATATTGATTTTTTGAAAACGTATACCTCTCATACTGTATCTTATACTGGTCAAGTTACAGCCGATGTGTGTACAATGTATGGTCAGTATGAAGTAGGGAGTACAACTGGGGCTTTTAACATGACAATTTGTACTTGAACATATTCAAGGGTTTTTAAAAATGTTATATGCTAATATTTAGCTTGTCACATGTGTTTCTGCATTTGATTTTGAAATCTGAATACTTTAAAGTATGTTTAATTTCTTGATGTGTAAATTCCAGTCGGGCATATTGCGTGCATATTCAGGAAAAAGAGATAGGTGAGAGCATAAATGTTTAAAAAAACAAAATGTATGTTAAAAAAAAATAACTGTATTAAATTACTCCCTGAACCTTTCTATGAGTACAGTTGTTTATTACTTTATTTCAAAAGTTTGGAACAATTAAAATTAACTTACAGTACACGAGTAGAGTAACTGTCTCAGTTTTTCAACTTACTAATTAGATTTTGCACGATGTGTGACATAAGTAGACCGGAAACTGCTCCACCTCCATCCCGATTTCCTAGAACCAGTGTTTACCCATGTTTTTTAGCTTGAGTTTTCAGTATAGTTAAGTGTTTCGTCGTCGGAAGTTTGAAAATGAATCTTTTTTTTTTTGAAATTGTGTTACCTTCTTATCTTTGACTTATGATAAGCGATTCATACCGTTACTGATTATTCCAAGTGTTTATGCTGAACAATTAGTATGATAGCTGTAAAATATTATGTTAGTGTCGTAATTAGAACTATAATATTTTTCAAATTCTTACTGGCCTATCAAAAATACTGCCGGTTTTAATAAAATTCAATAATATGACGTCATGAAAGCAGTATTCAAATAACAGGTGTGACAAACTTCTTTTGTATGCTAAATTTTTTAGCCCACTTCAGGCGTACAAAATTTTAAACCTGCTGGTATCTACGATGTGCTTATCTACATGCCGTCATATATTTTCTTCTTCAAGTAGATATTATGTAGGCAGCTGCACTGTACAGATCTCTAATTGTGCAATTTACTTTTACGACATACAGTTTAGAAAGGAAAAGGGGTTGTATTGGTTTTAACTCATAAATTTATGGATGTATAATAGATAAACAAAGAATATGGGGTATCCATCCATGACACAAAATCAGTACATGCACAGCAAAAAAACACACAAAAAGCAAAAGGAACAGCGCTTTTAGTGCTGTTCTCCATCTTAGAACCGCAGTGAGGTCTTCTTTGGTTGGTGGTAGCTGGTTTGGTTTTCGTATCACTAATATTTTTAGTTGTTCCTGTTTTCCTTTTTATATTGTACATCAAACAGCACAACAAACAATGTCTATGACACATCACTTTATGGTAGGTATGTTCTAAAACATAATAGTATAAACAAAATATCATCTTTCAAAAAAATTAATTAATACAAGGCTTATAATAGAATGCACCAGATGATCGTTTTGCCTTCAAATCAAAAGACTCGTCAGTGTCGTCAGAATCAAAACAGTAAGAAGGTCAAAACAATACCAAAGAAGAGCATTAAAACCAAAATTCTGACTCAGGCCGTCTATGTTACGGGATAACAACAACTTACTGTTTTAAATGATTTTAACGTTTTATTAACTTTAAGGAACAGAAAATGACCATTATCGGTGATATTCATATTCAACATAGGACCACTACGTCTTTAAAATCATTAATATGTATATTAACGTACCGTAAACCTTACAGTATTGCTAACCAACACGACGGGTGGCACATATAAAGCAGGACCTGCTTACCCTCTAAGAGCACCTGCGAACACACCCGGTTTTTGGTTGTGATCGTGTTGCTCAGTCTTTAGTTTTTTATGCTGTGTTTGATTTACTGTTGTTTGTCTTTTGGTTTTTGTTCGGTTTTTTTGCCATGGCGTCGTCGGTTTTTTTTTTTTTTTTCGACTTATTAGATGAGTATCTTTCGATTCTCTTTTATTATACTGTCTATATAACTTTAACTATTAATTGTACATAAATTCTTTTCTTTGTGTCTCATATCCTCTCAAATAGGCGACCTAACACTGGATTTAAAGTTACAAATCCAATATATGCATTTGTTAAGCGTTTGCTAATTATGAGCATGATCAATTTTAAGATACAGGTATATAACACATGATTTCTCAAGGGTATATTTCAACCATCGTAGTTAATTAGAAACTGTTTTTATAAGCAGTGATGTGTCCTTTCTCAATGTTTCTATGAATATTAAATCTCATAACTTTTATGTATTAAACAACAACAACGATTCTTTATTCTAAGAGGGTATTGCATCAAACGGCACACCGTGGCAGATTTCACTTCTCTGCTTTGTTAGATTGCCGAGTTGTGCCGAATGGGTTATGCACTTAGTTGATATATAAATATTTTTCCATTAGGCCTCCAATAAATATATTTAGATAGTTTAAAAACAAAATGTTAAATGCCATTTTTCTGTGAGTTCTATACTAGTAGAAAACTTCTTTCACTAACAGTCGAGACCAAAGTGGCAAAAAACAGAGAAAAATGCCTAACCCCTGGGTCCTAAAATAGATAAATGAACCTGTAAATACTATGATTTTATCATTATAAAGGTCTTTTGTATATAAAAAAAAACAATAACTGTGCTCAAAAAATTATGCCAAAAACAGAAGTTAGCAGTCATTTCTATAAAACTTTAAGTGAATTCGCACATCAGACTGGTAACTTCATACATACAACTTTTGCAAATATGGCTTTGTTTAAACACTTCTAATTCATATATTAGCTAAAATTATGTTAGATATATGATTAGAGATGATATTGTTGTGACAAGATTTCTAAACTGACAATTTTAGGCAGAAATTGTAAACTTGTATTGATAAATAGACATACAGTGAGATGTGGACTGGAGACAGACGCAGGATTTAATATTTATATTATCTTGAATGTTGGAATGATTAACTACTTAACTTTACAATTATAGTATTCCGAAAAACAAATATGACAGACATAAACCAGCGACAACCACTGAACTACAGGCACCTGCATTGGGACAGGCACATAAAGAATGTGGCGGGATTAAACATTTTTTTTAGCACTTAACCCTCCCCTAACCTGGAACAGTAGTGTAACAGCACAGCATAAAAACATAATGCCCATTTCTTTTGTATATGTTTCACTCCAGGTGTAAAACTCAGAAATTTGTAGAAAAATAGCTTACAAAGTCTGTTGAAGACTGAATGTTGCCCTCTAGATGTCACTTAGTTTTCTTAGTCGTTTGGGTTTTTTCTCATTGACGTATACTCACATGTCATTTATTAATATGAATATGAATGATATACAACAACGTAGATCGATTGTATTAACTTCTTTCGAGATAAATATTAATATGCACGTTTATGTTATAAGATGTCGGTGGTTGTCTTGTTGTCATATATCTATGTTAGTCCTTTGTTTTGTTTTGGTTGATTCTTTGGGAAGAGATGTAACTGACTTTGTTGTTCCTTCTCATACTCTACTAAGTCATTACGATTCGTAATTTATAAAGACAATTAGTTTCTTAAAACAGCTTTACATTTTTCATTTCGGGGCCTTTTATAGCCGACTTTACGGTATTGGTTTATATCATTGTTAAAGGCCGTATGGTTGCCTATAATTGCTTACATCCACTTCATTTGAACTCTAGTGGATAGTTGTCCCATTGGCAATCATACCACATCTCCTTATTTTTATATAACATGCATAATCTTTTAAATTTTAAAATTGATATCACAACCTGTGTACATCGATAATAGATTTTAGAAAACATTTTTTTTTAAACTTATTTTATTTGTCAGACATAATATGTTTAAAAGTCGTAAGGTCTAAGCTGATATTGGTTCAGTTCAAATTTGTTCTTTGTGTTAATTGGCATCTTCTATTACAAATATCTATACATATTATTTATAACATTTACGCATTTTCCTCTTCGCCAATATCAACTGACAAATATAGCTGTTTCTTTGTTCATGGCGGGGTTTTTCATAAATTGTAAAACTTCCCCGACGCTTGGAGTAAATACATTTTCACAGCCTCCCCCAAAGAACTCCAAGGAATATAATTCAAGCTGCCTTTCATTATAAAAGTATTGTGTAAGTCCCTCGTTCACTTGATGTTTTTGTGAGTACATGAATTCTGAAAAATAAATAATTTGTTTTAAAGTGCATTTAAAATTACGACTTTGTCTAGATCAACCAAAAAGTATAACATGTAGATTTTAAGAAAAACATCACTTTTAGGATAAATTTGTCCTCAGTCTGGATGATCTTATCAGTTGGGTTAAATATTAATTTATTCTTCATAAGAGTGACAAATTTCAATTTGCAATAATATAAGAAATCAAAAATTAATAATTTTCATCACATTATACTCTTGAACGGTACTGTCTTTAAACGGTAACGGTAACAAATTTTAAATATTACGAAATTTGGGTTACGGGTTACTTGTATTGGTAATATCTGTTCCAAACTGACGCTCATAGATACCTCTGTAATAATGACTGGCACTGGCCAATGGGTCGAAATCAACATCTTCCTTAATAATTTGTTTTTTTTTTTAGTTTTATCGAGCGATACTCGAGTACTTTCTTGTGAATATATGTACAACACGGAAACACAAAAAAATACATATTTCACATTCTGTGGTTTGTTGTTCAACGGACGAAAACCCATCTACATAAGTGTCTGGGACAAAGAATTACACAACATCCTTACCTACAAGTACTAATTAAGTAAAAAACAATAATCTAATCAATATAATTTATTGAATACCTTTTTAAAAATTATAAAAAGGAAAAACCATATAAAACAATAGTATTTGGTAATCGTTACGAAAACACATTTAAAGTTTACAAAGGCGTAAGGATTAGAAGTTTAACTATTCACTGAGGGTCACCATAGGATGCAATGAATTTCTTTTATTTGGAAACATTTTCTTGTCAACTATTATTGGGGACAGTCGGTTTTATAAATTGTACATCACAGCCTTGCAGACGAAAATATTTGTTCTGACGGTACCGATGTGACGGAATGGCTAAGACATGTTTAGTTTAAAGTGTAAGCCTAGGTATAGCCCACGTATTTTTGGAAGCTTTTGAAATGACAATTTAGCACAAACATTTGAAACACAATGTATTTTATTTACTAGTATGATTAATCAGTGATGCATTTTTAATTTTCCGAAAGAGGTTCTCGAGAAGATCAATTTTATATAAAAAAGACAGCAATATTCTAACAGGAACCCGATCAGTCGAGATGGTTTAGGTATTCGATACTCGGTACTACCGAGCGATTCTCGAATACTCGAATACCCGTTTTTTCTCAACATTTACTTACATTGTTAGAGTAATTTCGCACAGATTTCCAATTAGTTAGCTCTTATTGAACTATCTCCTATTTTTAACATTTAACGTTACATTTTAATAAAAGTACATGCGTGTTATATTTACTTCAATGAGACAGTCATCCAACAACATTAACAACAAAAACTAGCATTCTTGGTTGGTGAGTTACAGCGCTTTTTAAGTCTTGTGTGAAATACTGATTTGTTATTTTTATACTGTTTGTAACACAATGAAATTTCAAAAATATGTAGTCATCTTACAAAATATGTGTTAATTATTTTTCTGTAAAAAGACCTTTTTGGATTTTTTTTTTTTTTTTTCATTTGTGTGTGTGTGTGGTTTTTTTTAGCGATAACCTAATTAGTATTTTGTCTATTCATTTGTCTTGCAATTTAGCATCTACTTTTACTTTTTCACATACATAAATACAGTTGTTCATATTTCATTGACATCAATACACATTCTTTCGTCAGTGTCTTCTTCTATCGAATTTGACTGTTTTGAGCTCTCGACTACCTTAGGGACATTTTCAGTCTTGTTATTGTCGTTTGTAGCATTAATTTGTCCTTTACTTGATTCGTCTTCATTCGTGTCATAAACACCGAAATAGGTTGTATCTCTAATTGTTAAAGTTGTTCTTGACATATAGTTATAATTGACATTTCTACATTGATCTAAACTGTTTCAAGTTTGTTATTCATTACAGATTGTAACCTACAATAATATCTTATGTTTATCCATAGCTTCTGCGTTTTAAAAGAAAATATTTATAAATTTTTTTATTATTTAAATTTTCAATTTTGTCTTGCCTTATTTTTGCAATTTACTCATTCTGGCAATTATTATAGTTAACACTGTCTTTGCAAATATTTTAACCATTTATTGTAGTGAAGCCCCCCTCCCCCCATTTTTTTTAAATTTACAACTGAAAAAGATTTAAATTTTAGTAGCAAATGTACATTTAAAGTTAACCCGAATAAAGAAGGATCCACCAGCATGAGAGAAGTACAAAAAGGAATTTAAAAGCAAAAAAACTTGTAATAACATTACAGCCACAATAAGGTGTGTCGACAGGGTATGCGTATTATGATAGGATTGTACCAACTGTAACTTAGTTGCTACGCGACCAAGTATCAACGTATGTGTAATGATGACCTCGGGATTTTTTTTTTTTTTGCACTTTTGGCACGCTGGTTTATAGTACTTTACAAGTAAATGTTAAATCTCTCTTTATAAAATGCTTATAACTAGAGGATGATCTTCTGTGGTTTTTTTTATATTAACTAGGACTGGTAAATCCATAAGCTGTTGCATAGAGAAAATTATTTTACAAACAAAAGTTGTATATGATTCTGTAGATACTTCTGTTCTATGATATTCGGAATCTTCATCCTCTACACTGAAATGTGCTGTGGTATAAAATAATCTGTCTTCCTTGGTAAGGATTGTGAATGGAATCTACAAATATTTTAAATTGAAACACTATTAAAAATAAACTATTTGCATGTGTGTAATAATTAAAGTAAAGAGTGAAATTATACGGACTTTTTAAATTTTATCAATATTTTTGTTATGTCTTTAATGAAATTATTGTCTTATGGAGTATTCATTTTGTTCTTACTTTAAGTTTGTTATGCTGATACTCTTAAAATTTTGTCTTTTGGAATTTATAATTTTACTTTAACAACAAAAGATCAAATTTTAGTATTATTTTTTACGGCACCACCTTTAGGGTTGTTTCTTCAACAGGCGTCTGACACAAATAACGTTTAAAACCTTCGTGTAATCACGGATCAAGATTATTCTATATTTGATATTTCACTGTAAAGAACATGAGGAAATTCTGTGAAAAAGGTTTTAAATATTTTCGAAATGCGAAAAATAAATCGTGCTTCACTAAATAAGTCTCGTTTCAAATCAGAGAAATTGAAAGTTATTTTTTAGTAAATTAGTAAAACTCAACATTCACAATAAATGTGCAAATATGGCATTCAATATTCCTTTTTTTTTAGTAAAATAGCGTTAGAATGTATTTCGGCATTATTATAAACCTTAACTCACCTGTTCATCTACTGGAGGGACAAAAGTTGGTCGCTTGAAAAATAACTGGTAAGGAGTTGCTGGCTTTGTGTTTTGTTGACTCTGTTATTGTAGTTATAGTAAAACTATTGAAGTTCAGACGGCCAGTCTTTGTGTAAAGACATCTGGTTTCTAAAAAAAATCTGTTAACGTTCTGTAAAACCTTTCTATCCGGCCCTGGCTTTGGGGATGATAAGGATGCCCATGGATTTATCGTGTTTTAAACACATCAATAACATCTGCTAGGTTGGAGTTTGAAAATTCTTTTCCATTATCAGACTGCAAAATTCTTAGTGATCCTAACAGGTATAGGAACTTTAAAATCAAATCTGTTATTTCTTTAGTAGTCTAGGTTTTTGTTGGTCCTCCAAAAGCAAATCTTGAGTAACAATCAATTATATTGCATACTTATGAAAATCCTCTTACTACTGGCATCTTTTTCAAATCTACTTGCCAGCGACTGTTAAGATATGCTGCTAAAATTGGTCTTTGTGCTGTTGTAGTTTTCGGTAGTTCAATAGCTCTGGCACATTGCTGACACTTAACTTCTGTTCTGAAAAGAATTTTGACTGTTTCTTTTACAACGGGGAAAAACTATAGTTATTAGCGCTTCGTAGATGGTATCAGCTTTTCTGTGGTTTTTCTTGTGGTTTTCTTTTATCATATCCACTAACTCAATTTTACTTACACATCTCCAATGGTAAACATCTAAATCAACAGATTTTCTAAACATTAATTTTGTATCTTGGTCGTAAAAATATTGACTTAGAACGGTATTCACAACTCTCTCAGACAATCCAAGTTTCAATCTGTTATACTCTTTTTAGGTCCCCATTTGCAGTTTTGTTCCTATGCCTTGGTTATTTCCATGAATGGCATGTCGGTCCAGAATGTCTCGGCGTTTGGATCTTTGCTTATTCCTTTTTTCTTTTCTTTTTTCTCCAAATCATATCCTTCATTAGGTACTGTGTCTTGATCCATTGTTGAAGCTATCAACGACGTCATTTAATAAAGTTACGACGTCGTTACAGCAAGTCCATAAAACGGGCGTCGATTAGAGAAGTCAACGATTGGACGTCGATTTAAGAATAATAAAAAAGACGTCAATTAGAGGGGTATAAAATTGGCCGTCGATTTCGAATCTTATTTCATTGTGACGTCAGATTTGGACATCGAATTGAGGAACGGACGTCGATTAGAAACCGGACGTCGATCTGAGTCTCACATATATATACCAAATTTAATTTGTCAAGATATGTGTTATAAATCTTACCTAAAATGAAAATTTTTTGATGATCATTAGAGAAACAGATTCTAACATAGCTTTCTCGTGGATTATCGGATTTATTCAATCTCGATAGTGAAATTATCAATTTTAAAGTCCTCGCAGATCCTCGGACTCTAAAATTCGATCATTTAACTATCTCGATTGGATAAATCCGATAATCTACTGGTACCAATGTAAGAATCTATTTATAAAGGTTTTTTTTCAGAGACAAGTGCCTGTGCCATAACCCCTCTGTCTTATTTGTTTTTAATTTCAATCCTGAAAAAGAACTAAAGATTTCAATTTTATTCATGGCTAAATGAATGTGGTATTTAGAACAACAAAATAAAGTAGTATTCTGTATTGTCGCAATCTGAATAAAATACAAATCCGGTTACAAGGATCTGAAAACGTTCTATTCTACTTTCTGTTTAACAGATCTTTCGGGATCTTCTGGTTTTATTGGATTAAAACACACATTTCAAAATTTGAAAGCGGAAATTTCATTGGCTGATGTAATAATCACCAGAACAGAAAGTTTTAGATTCTGTAAGCATAGCTTGGACACAGGATTTGTATTTTAATCAGGTTGCAACATTATTGGATATTAATACTAATTCTCATACTCATCTTGCAAAAGTATTTAAATATTTGACTGTTCTACTCTTCATACAAGTATTCCCCATCCCAAAGTAAAAGACATATCGCAACTCTCTGAAATTACATCATCAAAATGATTGATTATTTGACAACGTATTTGTTACGTTCGAAAGACTGGTTTTTCAACAGACAATTGGCATTTCCATAGAAACAAACTGTGCTCCTCTGCTTGCCGACAAATTGCTTTATTCATATTTAGCAGACTTCATACAGGAGTTTCTTGGGAAGATATGAACAGAAGCTAGCATTATCCTTTAAATTCAAGTTCCCCTATATAGATGATGTTCCAAGTTATCTTTTTGGAAATTGGACAGACGCAATCACATTTTGTTTGACCGTTATGGAATATCTGTTTCACATATGACGACAAATATGTTCCGATTTCGAATGTAACTTACCGAATTACACTTATCACTGGGCATTTACTTTCATAAGCAACACGATATGTGCCACATGTTGAGCAGAATCTGAGTACCATTCCTGAGCACCTTATATCACCCTAAGTTTTTATGGGGTTCGACTTGTTCAGTGTTAAGTCTTGTTTGTTGTGGTTTATAGACTGTTGTCTTTTGGTCGTTTTTCTTTTTATTCGTTGCATCATCTTTTCGTTTTTCGACTTATGTCTTTGACTATCTTTTGTTATCTTCTGCCTCTCTTTTGCATAGTAATACATGATAATGGCATCCATGCGTTTGTTTTCCAGGAAAGTGCCACCGGTAGAAGAAACTGTATTCCAACGACAAATAGTGATTAAGATTATAACACAATGTTGACTGCTGTACCCCCATTTTGAAATCTTTAACTATTATGTCTGTTTGTTTTGCTCAAACATTGTTGTCAATATAATGGAATTTGTATGCGACTGCTATACAAGTGAAAGGTTTAGCATGCTATAAAACCAGGTTTAATCCAACATTTTCTACATAAATACATGCCTGTACCAAGTCTGGAATATGACAGTTGGTTTCCATTCGTTTGATGTGTTTGAGCTTTGGATTTTGCCATTTGTTAAGGGACTTTCCGTTTTGAATTTTCCTTGGAGGTCGGTATTTTTGTTATTTTACTTTCTTATTATGCATAGAAAAAAAATTCAAAATCTAATTTGATGAATTGAACGGAAAACAAGTCGAAGTTATATGACATGTTAGAAGAAAATATACCCGTTACATTCAACAGGCATACACAATTTCGTTCATCAGTGTATCAGGTACGGTATCGACTTAAGCTTTTTCATATGTGTTAACCTGAAAATAGTGTCAAAGACTTTTGACATATGTCAAACGGATATACATTTGTAAACACCAAATATTGTTAACCTATCTTATACAGTGATTGGTTACAAGCCTAAAATTGAAACCTCACGGGACCTACAGCCCTTTATTAGGGGTATAAATCCAACTTTCTTATTTGACTCACTTACCCTGTTGAAATCCTATGATTAATAGAAATTACCCGTATAAGTCGATATTTTATCCCAACTATGCCTAACTTTCTGACTTAAACATATAACTGATGTGTGTAATCATATTAATCGTAACCAATTTTGCTGCACCAATTATTGAACATTTCGAAATTGATGTCTCTTTAGTGACACTCTAGATATCGAAAAGCAAAGCATAATGATAATATAAACGTTGAAATTTGGTCCGAATAAATCAGATTTGACCTGGAGAAATAGATTATCTCGGAATGTCCGTATTGATACATGCCGAGGCACATTTTTCCGAAATAACCTTTATGAATAACCTTTATGAGTTTTAACTCGAGAACTAAAGTTTGGGAAGAAAAATTCATAAAAATTTGTATAAACATCAAACAGCTAAAAACCAAATAATCAGAGGAAAACAAGAGACTCATTTACAGTTACGTCTTCTACTAGAGGTCATTTTATAAGGATTAGGAACAAATTCATAAAAATAAAATAGATATGGACGAGCGGATAAAACTTTAGAACCCCGCAAATACATTTACATTCACTTCCCTATCTTATCGTATTATATCCTGTATTTTTTGTTACAACTAAATTAATAATCAAGATGTAAGTTAGGAAGGAAGCAAGTACTTTAATCTCATATTGAAAGTAGGAAATCTGTATTTGCTGATTGCTTAAATGATTACGAAAAACAGTCTTGTGGGAACCAATAGTCGCTAATTTGATGTCCGGTTGGTAGTTATCTAATTGGTAATCACATCGCATTTCTTTATTATCATATCACTATAATGTAAACATATCAATTTTTATAACTTATTATATTTGACAGCATAATATGATATCCATACCGTCAACAATTCATTACTGTTAATGTAAACAATTTATATTCTCGTTTTTGATATATTAAATTTCATCGAATTCAATTAAAATTCAATTACTCCGACGGTAATAATTTAAACAGTTTAGAATACATGAAACATAACTGTATTTCGTTTCAACAAACATGATAATCATCTTTATCTACATCATTTATATTAAAATAAGGATGTGTTGTCAAGATACTGTAAATGGTGGAAATTTCCAACAAAACAAGAAAATGGACTCTCATATTATCTTAACTCGCGACAATATTGGTCCCAAAATGTGCATTCGAGAATGTTTACGGATAAAGAATTGCAACGGTATAAACTTTCACAAGGATTTTCTCAACTGCGAGCTGTTGTCTGTTTCGAACTTAGAAAGTCAGTTGATCAGCAGGTCAGGGTATAGTTACTCAAACATAACATACTGGACAATGGTAAGCTTACATCGTTTGTAGTTTTTAAATCTTTATTTTTTTCATATATATATCTAGAAAAATTTTAGAACCAAAATGTCCTTGTGAGATCAATAACCTGTTTTTTTTTTTTTTTTTAATTTTTACCTAGCATGGATTCGAAACAACGGCTATTACATGCATAGCAGGAGACGCTTAATCTGTCGACGCAACCGGTTACGCTCATTTTGGAGTTCGTGCGATTCCCTCAAATTTTGTTCGGGTTTTTTAACCTTGGATTATTTCATGAATTCACTCAAATTTATTAAAACTTTGTTTATATTTTCATTACTACTAAAAGAACAATAAACAAGATAGAATAACTTGACACTGAATATTTCACAATATATACCTTAGATACCGATTCAGTTAGAGTACGACCATTTAACTTCGAAGAGGGGGGAATGGTTTTTTCCTACAAAAATATTCTGATCCCTAATTTGAGGGAAAAAATATTGTGGTCAAGCAGATGACAAAAAAAAATATTCTGAATGCAGATTATCCCCATACCTTATAGTGTTAAATTTTGAAAAAAATAATTTGATTGGTAGCGTCGAAAAACTAAAACAAAAATGGAAATAAATTTTCTGACTCAGACAAAAAACCATAACTCCCCTAGAAGTTAAATGGTTGCTCCCTTAGGGCGAATTTTGTTCTGGAATTAACATCATCAAGTACTCGCGAGACCAGAATTTTGGAAATTATTGAGAAATTAAAAAATTATATTCCTATTTTGTCAACTGTATATTTCTAGTGTCTGTATGTAAATATAATTATCAAGTACTTTATATTTCAGGATGCAGATAGTTGTTGGCCAAGTAATCCCTGCCCAGAGAAAACAAAGTGTAAACCTTTACAGTCAAATGGTCATGTCTGCTTAAAGAACGATTTATTGAACGGTAGGTTAATATTTATTTTCAATTTCTGTCTGCTTTGATTATAAATTATTTTTCTCGTATGTCGTTGCCAGAGTCAAAACTTGGTTTGATAGTTCCGTAACTTTTTATTCATTTGCTAAGATGGTATCATATATCAAAACTCCAAATTACGATTCTATTCAGTTTTCTCAAAACAACAACAACTTGTATAGACGAGATAAAATTAGGGATTACGAGATTCTAGAGTAATATCTTAATTAACTTGAGTAAGTTGCAAACATGATCATTTATATGTTCATTTGGTATTTTTACAATCTGAACTGAGTTAGGAGTATGAAACATTATCATTTTAAATGTAAGTCGCATTGTTTTATTTATTGTGAAGTTATATCATTGTAGTATCAAGTTTACGTTTTGAACCTTTTTTTTTCTGACATTGACATTTATCATCAGAAATTGAGCATTAAATCAGAAAATGTTCACGCCAGACCAAATTATTAATGAAGCGAATCAGATTTTGAGCATCTGAGTTTTTCCATAAAAACAGTAAAAATGTATTTTTTATTTTTGTGGCCTGTTATCTATTTCTTGCATGAAGACACGTTTCTCGTATCATGGTAGTGTGGTATGACAAAAAATACGAAACATGCGTTAATTATATTAGCTTATCCAGCATTATAAAACGATATTGCGACATTTTCATTGGCTATTCGTTTAATAATTGACGACTTTCAAAGATCAAGAAGAGAAAAATCAAGGTAACAAACAAATAAAAAACTGATGGAACCGTAAAAGGAACTATACCGGGGGTGTCGACAGGGTAAACGTCTTCTGATATCTATGCATCACCCGCAATGCGAATCCACACTCAGTCAAAATGTCACAATCAAGAAAAGGACACAAGAGATAAAAATTACAGATCACACGACTATACCGGTATTCTAGAGATCTTAGACACCGTAAACATGACGCTAGTGAGTATCGGCCAACCAATTTTTTAGACGGTGACCGTTATGCTTATGAAGTGTCAATTTCAGTCGTTCTACCTCATTACTCTGTTGGAGCAGTTTTTGTATTAGGATGACATCATTGTTAACGAAGTCCGTATAGCCTGAGCAGGCAAGCTGGTAACGTATTTACTGACATATGTAAAACCCCATACAGTTGGGTGCAGACCAAGCATTACATGTAGACGGGCAGTTTATGCGGCGATGACTCACGTGCACTTCTTGTGAACGCCGCGTTAACTCTGCGTTAACTTCAAAATATCAAGAGACATAAAAAGTAAAGGCGCGCTTACCTCCACGTTAACGCGAAACAGGCGCGTCTTCTAATTTTATAAACAGTAAACGGGCGTTTACTTCAGCGTAAACGTGAAAAAGGCACGTCTTTTATTTTTGTTAAAAGTAAACGCACGTTTACAGTTTGTAGAAAACGCGCGTTAACGCAGATTGTCGTCGTATCCTGGATACACTGACCTATTATATCACATAACTAGCTACGTAAAAATGTTTTACTGCACATTTTCGACAAACAAATAGATTAAAGAGTACAATGCATGATATGACACGTATTAAATAAATTCAAAATTTTAAACTGTACATAAAGCAAAAAGATAAATCACGAATTGAGTGCTCTATAAGTCTACGGCTGCTAATATTTATGTCGATAACAATGAAAGTGACAATATTTGTTTTTTCTCTTAATATTCTTGTACTGGCCTGATAATTGAGTACTTTAAACTCAGAATGGATTGTAAGACATAAAAGTGAAGAAATTTAAGTTTGAAATTGCAAAATTTGTTGCTGCATCAAAAAAAGTGGCTAATATTTTCTATTTTGTAAGCATAATATAGAAGGGCATTTAAATTCTGTTCGTTTTGGTCCTTAAGGATAAAAAGTTTGACACAAATTAAGAACTCTTTATGTCGATAACAGTAAAAAGTGATATAATTTCTTTTTTCTATTGTACTTTATGTTATGCTTGGTCTTCACACAACTATTTATATAAATTTTTAGATGAATAGATAATGTGTTACGGCATGGAACAAAATGTTTGAATGCTAAGTCGTTTGTTTTATTTCTTGAAGCATGACCCAATTAAATCTGACATAATTTTACATGTACATCTAGTTTTGTAGTATTTAATTTTGCCATATTTTTTTTAAAAACATTTTTGGGAATCAATATTTGTAAATTATGAAAAAAAGAAATATAGAAAATCCGCTATTCAAGATTATTGGAACTATATTTTATTGCAATTAATAAATGTAAATATATCGAATTAAAAGTGCTTTTGAATTGTTACGATTTTACATATACGTAAATATTAAGTTAAAAGTCATTTTAACAAAATAAAGAAATGTACAAATGTACACGACGTTTTTTTTTATAATTTACACCATTAGTTAACGCAAAAAGTAAACCCGCGTTTACTTTCAAGTGCATGTAGAAAATACACTTGTGAAATCTGTAGTAAACGCCGGTTTACTTTCAATTGCAGGTAGCAATAAACTTGCGAAATCTTAGTAAACGCCTGTTTCGTACTGACTAAACGGACACAGAATAAACGCGCGTTTACTCGGGGAGACATTTGAAATTTCCAATTTGATCGCGTTAACGTAATTATAGTAAACGCACGTTTACTGGTTAACGCGAAAATTGAAGTTAACTAACGAAATGTGTGCACGCGGCGTTAACGTGCGTTTATTTTATGTTATGCGTGGTCTGTATCCAAATGTAGGACAGAGTAGTGGTTATGTTCCTGCTGAGAAATTGGAATTTGACAATCAGAAAGTTGAAATCATCACGTTTGTCATAGATTCTAGTTTAAAAGTTTAAAAGTCGTCCATCTGTGTCTATATCGGGGTAATGATCAAGATATGATGCATACCATCTACTTTCGGTATTGTCATTAATATGAAGTTCATGACATGTAAGTACTTTTGAAATGTGGGTTATTAAGTGACAGAGCTTTATCAATATATCTGGAAGTGAAACTAAAGAATTTTGTTAGATACTTTTTCTTTTTGTTTTTATAAGGTTCTTCTTTATTTGAGTACAGTTTGTACCCTTTGTAATACCAAGTTTTGATTATATGTACAATTCTAATGCAATTATTATGTATGGTTCTGACTTGATGGCAACAAGCGTAAAATCCTCTATCTTACTGTCTGCAAACAAGGGAAGCAAATATTTTGAATTCTGAAATATATTGACATGTTATTTCTTCAAAAATAATAAAAACTTACTTTTTTCACCTAAAATGTTCTTTTTGTCTAATTTTGTTACATACTTAGGCGAACAAGAAGCGGAAAACGCCTGGTGTTTACATTTGAAGCCGGAAACATACATATGACGTCACTTTGTTAAGTTGCTAAAGACAATAACATCATTTCGCGGAATTTTTGTTATATGAAATTTAACACCGAAATAATAGATATAAAAAGATGTGGTATGAGTGCCAATGAGACAACTCTCAGTCCAAGTCACAACTTGTAAAAGTAAACCATTATAGATCAAAGTACGGCATACGAAATAATGACTGAATGGACTGATTTGTTTATTTTGTATTTCAATAGAGATAACCGTATTGTATGTGAAGCTTGGCCTCCGCTATGCGTCGCTAGTAAAACTCAATTTGCGACCGTAAAATCCACGTTTTACGTAGGCCAAGCTTCAAATACAATACAGTTATCTCTTGATTAGAACATGATATCATAATCTGTCATTTTATACTGCTATATTTCATTACAATTGATCTTCTGCCATTATGAAGTTGGGTGAAGACAAAATGTCAAATCATATCATAGTTAATTCATTTATGATACATGAATTGAATAAAGGAACAGTAGCATGCCGCTGTTTAATAGTCATAATCGATTTAACTGAAACAAATTCGGGTCACAAACAAAAACCGAGGGAAACACATCAACTATAAGAGGAAAACAACGGAACAATATAAACACTGAACTCTTACAAAAACAAACACCAACATACATAGAAACGGACTATTTGATAACAAATGCCATATTCCTGGTTTGGTACAGGACATTTTAAGAAAAAATGGTGGGTTGAACCCGGTTTTATGGCTAGCTAAACCTCCCGCTTATATGACAATGTAAAAAATACCGCTAAAATGACAACATTACGTGACAGGAATACATTACAACTAAATGCAAGAACACTCAGGACATACATAAATACATAATATAATAGTACATTACAACATGTAAACCACAGAATAACAACGGACACCTCCCATTTACACCACAATAGAATTATGAACTCTGCGTCACACGAATGTATCAATGCCACAAAAAGTGACGTCACAGTAACCTTGATTGTCGACTATTTTTTTCATTTATATCTGTTATATTTGCACAATTCTTTTCTTGGCATAGAATTGTGTCTTCCCGCACTGTCCATAACGCTATTTTTAAAACATTGATGACAGTATTCCTATGCTTGCACTGTTCATGAGGTTGGTGTGTGAAATAAACTCTGACTGTAATTCTATCCAAAATGTCCAAATCCTAAACTGAAAATTTTTAGTATTACCTCATTACACTTGACTACCATTAAATTATACTTTTATTTACGAGTGATGATGTTATTTTCAGAAAGTATAATACATCTACAATTATTTAACATATAAAATAAATAATAGAAATGTTATTATGGTACAATAAGAATACCATTAGGGTTTTCTGTTGTGGTATTGAAATGTCTTATCAAATCAATAATCTTTTTTTTTACATTAGATGTTCCAACTGATAATTGAAAATGAGAATGTTCTTACTAATGCGTGGTTGAACTAACCTATACAAAGTCAAATTCACACTAGTTAACACTAGGTCTTGCTAGACTTTAACTTTGTGAACAATTGGCCATAAGTAAGATACCTTGATCTGCTATTTTTCCTTGTACTTTTTTAATTTATTTTCAAAAAATATAGTAATGGTTACTTTTTTATACTGATTTGAACTGTATATTTGGCTATATTGCTTTGGCAAATTTGTTGACAGATATTTAAGAAGGTAGGCTTCAGTGTTAAAAAAAATCTTGCGTTTCCAAGCAACGTGTGTATATGCTTGTCCATAGGAACCTCGTTTTTCTTAAGTCATATCTGAATTTGAATGTTCTTTTATACAAAATATTTAAAAACGATATAAAAAAAATCTGATTTGTTTTGTCCAACACTTTACACAAGTATTCCCCATTCCAAACTAAAAGACAAATTGAAAGAGTTTGTCCTGATTTGTTTATTAAAAAAGAATGGCCAACGTAGATACAAATATCTTGTCTTAGGGAGGGATAATTCCTAATTTGTAAAAAAATCACTCTGATTGGAGCAAAAAATTCTCCAAAACTGACAATATCAAGATGCTTGATTTCTTGATCGACAACATATTTGTTACTTTTGGAGGACGTGTTTTTCAACAAACAATTGGCATTCCCAGTGGAACAAACTGTGTCCCTATTCTTGCCGGCTTGTTCTTTTATTCATATGAGGCTGACCTCATACAGGAACTTCTTAAGAAGAAAGAAAAGAAGTTAGCAGTATCCTTTAACTTTACTTTCCGCTATATAGATGATTCTCTCACTAAATAATTTAAAATTTGGTGACTCTGTTGAATGCATCTATCCCATCGAACTTGAGATAAAGGATACAATCGATACAGTTAAGTCTGCCACATATCTTGACTTACATCTAGAAATTGACAATGAAGGTCGGTTGAAAACAAAACTTTACGACAAAAGAGATGATTTCCCCATTGTGAACTTTCCATTTCTATGTAGCAACATTCCAGCAGCGCCTGCGTACGGAGTATATATCTCCCAATTGATACGATATTCCCAGGCTTGTATTTCCTATCATGATTTCCTCGAAAGAGGGTTGCTGCTCACAAGGAGGTAATTAAACTAAGAGTTCCAAGTGGTGAAGTTGAAATCATCCCTTCGAAAGTTTTACGGACGTCATCACGAGTTGTTTGACCGTTATGGAATATCCGTTTCTTAGATGATAGCGGATATGTTCCTAATGTCGTAACTACAATCCCGTCCCTTTTACTCGAATATGACCTACCGAATTTGACTTATTACCAGGTTTGTACTTACATGAGCAACACGACGGGTGCATCATGTGGATCAGGATCTGCCTACCAGTCCGGATCACCTGCGATCACCCCCGGGTTTTGGTGGGGTTCGTGTTGCTCAGTCTTTAGTTTTCTATGTGTGTCTATGTATAGTTTTGTGTACTACTGTTTGTCGCTCTTTTTCTTTTTTAGCCATGGCGTTGTCAGTTTGTTTTCGACTTATGAGTTTGAATGTCCCTCTGGTATCTTTCGCCTCTCTTTTACTGTAAATGCATATACTTTTAAAATAGTTGGGCTTTTTTTTAAGAAGTACATAAAGGATGATACTGATTTCTAATGATTTAATAAATAGTACCGTTGTATTATAATTAATAGGCAACAGTAGACGATATATGATAAAGGTAGATCTGAATTTATAAATATTTATAATCCAACTATTATAAGAACTAAGAATATTGTTGCAAACTTTATGCTACACTTTAGGATGTTTGTCTCTGGGTGTTGTCTTATTTACGTATACCATTTATTTATATAAAAGAAAACTCAATGTATGCACACACAACTTATCAACAAATAGTATTTCTATTGTTGGATTTTCACTTTTGCTTGCCATTTAACAAATAAAGTATTTGTGCAGTGAAATAGATTGACTAAAACTACCCCGGGACCTCGGCTTACCTTCGGCTCAAAATGGAATTTAGATGCTCATTCTGTACTTTTCTGTGAGATTTTTGGTTAACTACTGATTGTCTTTTCACCTGATTGTTTGGCAATGGTGTTGTATGTCCTTGTTTGAAATGTGATTTTTTATTGTTTCCTTGATATTTTCATATCTGTTTAAAATATTTCAGGATACATATCTGAATGTTCACTAGGTGGAGGAAACTGTGACAAGCTTGAAAGATGTGGTGGAGCCCATAGCACTGGCGGCTGCAGTCATATTTTAAATGCTGTCTGTTGCTTTGACGAGGTAACCATAAACGTATGTGCGGCGTCATTCAATCATATTGCAGACTTAATAATATAATCGAAACATTATTAATGGTACCAATTTTACTGCCCCGGATGAACATTACAATAATGATGCTTGAGGCAAAAATATTCGAAAATCCAAAACGTATTCACAAATTGCTGATACGACCAAAAAGACATTAAGTTAAGTAAAGGTAAAAAATGACAAGGAACCAGTTCTTTATCTGATTAAAGATAAATTTTAGTCAGTTGTGGCTTATTAAGTTTCTACATTTGATCTGTTGATTGAACGACATGAAATAGGAGAATAAATGTAACCGGAACCTGAAAAAAAAATGTAGGCGATAAAATAATTATACAGTGCAATGATTCTCTTATCATGTAAAGCAAAATCAAACATTCAATCCGATAAAGTAGCCAACAACTTGCGGATGTCAACTAACCCTAAGGTTGCGCCCATAAAAGTTTAAGTTTTGGCAAAAATCACAACGTCATACATCAAGACTGATTAGCACTGACTACAAGTATATCCGGCATCTTTAACGAATGTTTTTGTGGTGTCATCTGTATATGATTGTTTGTGAATGGTTTAAGACCCACAGCATGAATTCACTCGTTGTTTAAAACAAAAAAACAAATCAATTGAGGTGATAATAAATTTAAATAAAAATATGAAAGGAGAGGCAAGGATACCAAAGGGACATTTAAACTCATAAGTCGAAAATAAACGGACAACGCCATGGCTAAACAAGAAAAAGACAAACAGTCAAACAACAGTATACAAAACACAACATAGAAAACTAATGACAGCAACACGAACCTTACCAAAAACTGGGGGTGATCTCAGGTGCTCCGGAAGGGTAAGCAGCCCCTACACCTTATGTAGAACAGGTTTTCATTTTCATTTGCATTTTGTTAAATGAAAAACAACTTTTAATTATGAGTGGTTAAAATTTGTTCAATATATTTTTAATCTTATCACACTGAACCATTATCATCTGTTTGCAGTCATACACAGCCAAATTTTGCTCACGTGAATTTCACGTGAATCTCATTTCACGTGAATTTCACATGAATTTCACATGAATTTCACATGAATTTCACGTTAATTTCACGTGAAGTGATTTCACGTGAAATTCACGTTAAATTTTCACGTGAAATTATTTCACGTGAATTTCACGTAAACCATTTCATGTGAATTTCACGTGAAAAAATATAAATGGTGTCTAAGTTAAAAAAAAATAACCGAAAATCAAACATTTTGTCAACCTCTAATATCTTGTATTATATGTATCATATATTCCATGGAAATCTTAATTTAATTTGAAAAATTCTATTTTCACGTGAAATTCATGTGAGTATTTCACGTGAGTATTTCACGTGAAATTCACGTGAATATTTCACGTTAAATTCATGTGAATATTTCATGATATATTCACATGAAAAATTTCACGTTAAATTCACGTGAACAATTTCACATGAAATTAACATGAATCAAAACTCATGTGAAAATGTTATGTTTCATTTTATCTGAATTAAACCATGAATTCATAAGAGAAATTTAACTTTATTGAGTTAAATTTTTGTAACATGAGAAACAAATTCACCTGAATTTTGCTATTATTCATTCCAATTTTCTTTTTGCAAAATTGAATCATTTTAAAAACTGTTATTCTTTGTCTCTCAAGATTTACACATTTGGACATACAATCATTGTAAATGATAAATATTTATCTTTTTGTTAAGCATGAATTATCTCCCTTGATAGTGGGTTAGATGCAACTACAAAAACATGTTGGTTTTGAATTATATTTTCTATCACTGTTTATATTTATCTCTAGTAGAGTCATTAGGATGGAATTTTGTATACATGTGTATCTCTTATTTCAAATTCCTAGATGCCTATATTATATTGATGGACAATTTGATTTACTAGTAATATTTCTATAATTATTAAGTAGTAAATTTAATTACTTTCACACATCTTATGTCTTCTTTACTTTTATACTTTTAAAAAATGTGGGAGGTAACTCCAACTTATGAAATAGATTACTGTTACTGTAATAGATTCTTTACTTCCCATTATTGCAAAGAAAAAAAGGATAATATATATCATATATATATCATTAACTTCCAAACATGAGTTATCTCCCTTTTTTACTGTGCATAAAACTTTTCCTCAAACTTATAAGTCAAGAAAATTTGTGAGCATTGAATCGCACATAAGTTTAACATTAGGACATATATGAATAAAAACTAGTAAGAATACAGAAAAGAATTTTATATGTACTAAATTTTGTCAATAAATGTAAATTTGAATGTTTATCAATTTTTTAAGTATATTGAAAGTGCAGTATAAAATTTTTTGTATTGCTTTTTATAACATGACATCTATACAAGAAGCAAATTTTGTTTATAATCTTTGAAATTGAAAGATTGCATGATCAATTGTTGCACTGGGACACATTTTAAAATTACAAAACAATTTTACGTCCCTGTATTCTTAGATTAATGTTTTTATTCAGAAAAAATGAATGGTTACATCAAGGAATTGTATATTTAAATATACAATTCCTTGGTTACATTTACACTTTATTATTAAAAAAAACTTACATTCTTTAAGCTTTAATAAATGTGTGGTAAATGATTGCCAATTAGACAAGGCTTGCTCATTGAATTAAGGTTAAACATTTTACTTTTGTATAGATATATATATATATTCTTTTACACAATGAAATCACAGTCATAATTGAAATTATATTTATTATATTTTATCTGGGACTATTATACTAAGTTAGTATAATAGTCCCAGATTTTATAAATATATATATTAAATAGTTGTAAGGGTTTAATTAACTAACAGCTCCATGTGGAGGTGCTCCTATGTAAAGGATGCTTATTAACAAAATAATTTGTTATATGTTCCAAGGATTTGTATAGTAGGAATGGGGGAACTAGCAGGTACCTATTTTTCACTTTTCACATGGAGAAATACTTTGAACATCAGATCAGGACAATATCCGTGAATCTCTCGTCCGGAGTCGGGTTTTTTTTAAAACGCTTGAAAGATACAGATTATGACGCATCTTAAAGAGAAGAACGCCGTCAGCCGATTGTCAACAACAGTACTTGTTTCAGTTAATTTAACAAGACAAACAATACCAAGGAGCTATGAATCAATGAATACTCGAGGATGTACTACAGGTAACTCAAACAAATGATTTAATAGTGCAGGAATAAACAGAAATCTGCAATGACTGAATGAGAATGGTTTTCATCTTCAATTTTGGTATCGTTTTCGTTCGCTCCCAAATAATTTTTATACACGTTCGCCCCATAGGACCTAACGCATCTAATTTCAAATTCCAGTTGAATTGTAAGTTATTTTATTATTTGTATACAGTAACGTAGCTTGCATTATGTTATTCACGAAGTCAAGGGGTCTTAAGCTATCGATTTTTTTTAACAATTTGAACAAACTAAAGTTAAACTACCAACTTATTAGTTCATTACCTGCTTATGGCAGATTCCATATAAGAAATTGAAATGTCTGTCAAAATGAATAAATAAATAAAAATAATAGTTACTGTTATTTTAAAGATAATCTGTGAATGTTTTGAGGAATAATGATGTTAGAAGAAATTATAAAAATAATTTTTGGATATGATTGTTTCCGTTTAAAGTAGAAATGATTAAAACAAGTTGACAAAATGCAAAAATTTTGACAGAATTAACTCCCATTTTTTTACACAATGTTTATGTGTTGCTATGCTTTATGTTGACACTTGTATACTGGTATTTACTAGTGTAGTCTGGTTATTCAAACATCCCTGTTCCCAAATTTGTTACTTTTTTTAGTCAAAAACATCTGTGATATATATTTTTTTTCACTTTCAAATATCTTGCTTTATAGCTCAGTGTCTGTCAATAAATCTTATGTCAGGAACATCGCTGTAAAAACTTTCAAAATCATTTTAGGTTCCAATATATGCCAGTTAAAACTGTAAGTCACGCTGTGCATAAGAAAAAACACATGTTGATTCTTTCATTTAACTTTATTCAAGCAATAGATTTAACTTATATGTTTCCTACATAAGATCTGTCAAACTTGTTTTCTTATGTCTGAAAAATTTGAATGTGCTAACAGTTAAAGTTCTTTGACCTGTAGTGAAATCTTGTTAGATGTTAGGCTGCAGTATTTTCCAGGAGTTTTAAAAATGACTTTCAACTAGGATTTGATTTCCAATGTCAGTCAAAAAAAACAAATATATATTGTCTGTCAAAATATCTTATGTATGAAAAATCTTATGTCAGAATAAAGTCTGTCAAAATCTTATGTCAGAAACTCAATTTGTCTGTCAAATCTTATGTCAGAAATAATAAAGTCTGTCAAATCTTATGTCAGAAAAAAAAAAAAGTCTGTCAAATCTTATGTCAGAAATAATAAAGTCTGTCAAATCTTATGTTAGAAAAAATAAAGTCTGTCAAATCTTATGTCAGAAACACTAAAGTCTGTCAAATCTTATGTCAGAAACAATAAAGTCTGTCAAATCTTATGTCAGAAACATAATATTTAAGGCTTCGTTTATTTAAAAAGGATGATGCTCATATTTTTTTTTTGGGTCAAATTGTCTTTATCTTTATTAGTAAAGCATGTATTCAAAAACAGAAGTTCATTGCTTATGATTTTTGCCTAACATGCTTATGGGAGTTGTTTCACTTTCTTATATGGAATCTGCCTTATAATTTTTCAATGTTCATATGGATACTTAAATCTTTTAAGACGCATTCATGAATTAGTTTCTCATATCGAATTCTTTAAGTGTCGCAACTTCCCAGATAATGGCAGATCAAAAAATATTTATGAATAATGGAGATGGATATGTCAAATTCTGACTGAGTCTTATACAGTATAAATTTGTCACTTCTTTTTTTATTTGTGTATGATTCAAATCATACGTATTACTATCTTATCTATGATTAACTCAAAAGTTATATAGATAACAAACACTTGGCTGACTTGCAGTTATCACATACATGACACAAGACAATCACTGACAAGTTTCCGGACTTGCTAGCAGTAACTGAAAGCCAGATCAAATACAATGTACCTAATCTGTTGTACAAAATGTACACTCTAATACTGGTCACGTGGCTGTACCTCACTTTGACATTAGATTTAACGTCATATCAGAAGCAACACAATTGACTTGAATTGTGTCAATTTTTTTTATTCCAGCATATTTAGATTACAGAAAACTACAAATGGTATAAATCAATAATGACAACAAAACGATACAGTATAAAAAAGAAGATGTGGAATGATTGCCAATGAGAATGCTACAGGTCACTGTACAGCATGGCCAACTATTATCCTCAGTGTAAGCCAGTACAAGTTATCGCGCATGATTTTAATTTCTTATCCGTCTGATCAGTCTTTTCTGTGTGTGATATCTTATCAAGACAACATGCTGAGTTTGTAAAGACAATGTTGACACTCGTTAATAATTTGACAACACTAAGTAAACAATATTATAACCATATGACATTGTAGCATGCTAGGTTCCACATGAATACGAGTTGTATAAACTGACTTTATTTCCAAAAGATAAAATTCTATTTTACCGAATATCAAACATACAAAATAAAAAGTCGAAAAAGGACAAATACGAGATTATGATAACCAAACATATATACATGTATATATATCTATCATTAAATCGTTGGCTTGTTATAGTTTATAAAAGCACTTACATAAAATTAAAATTGTTCTTTAACAATTTCAAAAGCAAGAGGGTTGTAATTGTGAGGTTATATTATATTAGATATAATATTCTTGATTTCAGTAACATCATTTTTAGAGAAGTATGCAATGAGTTGACAATCAAAATATGGATAGATGTAATTCATGTAATAACAAAATACATAATCGAAAAATGATTCACTATAGTCATCAATAGAAATGTTCACACGATGTTGTTCGATTTTGATATATCTTAAACCTTTCTTTCGACGTAAATCCGAATATGAGACAACGTAGATTTTTATCTTGTTTTACATAAAGAAAGTCCCACAGAAAAAGTGTATACAATAATGTTCAGAGTATAATATAAAAAAAGGGGGGGGAGTACCCTGCCCAGATAATAATATAACTGATATGTAAAGGAAAGTTTTAACCACAGATTTGAACTTGACAATTTTATCTGAAATTCACACCAGGTGACCAAATACATGTTGAAATTTGTGAACTTCACACGGATATCTTTAGAAAACATGCTAATCGAAACAACAGGGGTCGCAGGCATCTGTTTTCAAGTATAATTCTGAATTTTAACGATTCCAATTATCTTATTCATTTGATAAATTAAAAATTTCAAATTCTGCAAATACATGTACAAAAAATGTACAATATACATTTTTTTTTTTTATAAATTTTGTAAATGTAAGAAGATGTGGTATGAGTGCCAATGAGACAGCTCTCCGTAAACTTTACATTAACAGAAAAATAATTAAAATAAGTTTCCTTTTTAATAAATATTTTACATAAATGTTCAATTGCAAAATTAAAATTTTTTTCATGATAGAATCTTTTGAAAGGACGGAGACAAATTAAAAATAATATTTATTTTGTTCAATGCGATTTATTTTTCTAAAAGTTAAGTGTATAAAAGGAGAATGTGCATCAAACAAGCAATAGACTAGTAAATTCACATGTACATGTATGTATCTAAAATTTTGTTTCTTAAGGTAGATAGGGTGTCTTCCTCCATCTTGAATTTTGAAATACCAGAAAACAATCGGTCTAGATCTTTAATAAAAGGTGCAAATTTTGAGAGTAGTAGGTAATTCATGTGTAAGAATTTTCATTTCAATATAGAAAATGACCTATTTTATCATATTTATGGTTGTATTTTACAAAAAAACAGAATACTTTTGTTTGATTCTATTTTTTCCAACTTTGCCATATAAGGGGAGGCAACTCAAATGTAAGGGCAGATAATTCAGATAAAGTTACTTTTACACTAGAATGTGTTAGGAATTTACCTATTTTATTATGTAGCAAGAAAACGGGTCCCATGACCCCATTTTTTATTTTTCTTATCTGAAAGCATACTAGTAGAGCTATCTTCACATATTTTATCTCAAAATTCTATGGTGTAGTTTTCGTTTTATGGCAGAAAATTGGGTTTTCCATGCATAATCATTACAAAATCTGTCAATTTTGCACAACCTGTAGCGTGAAAATAAGCCCCGTGTCCCATTCTTTTTATTATTTTTTTTTAAAAAGCATGATATAAACTACATTTTGGCAAATTATTAAAAAAATTCTATGGATTATAATTTAGACACCCCATCTTCCTTAAACTGTTAAAATATTTTAGTTCAATTTATTTCAATTTTAAGCGATTGTCGTTTTGTAATCTTTAAATTAGCATTACTACATACAAATATTTTCGTATATAGTCCACACTGGCACATATGCTGCCCTTGTCTTATTCTTTTAAGACTTTGGCAATTGGTTTATCTTGGAGAATATTTTTTTTTTCTCATTTGAAACTTTTGTGCATTGAAATTTACAATTTATAAAGTAAACTTGAAAAGAAAGAGGCTATTAAACATTGTTAAACCGTCAAAGAAAAAAAACACAAACAACTCATGTCTACTGAGAATAACAGAAGTTATCACATTGTCATGTGTTAATTATTTATCCATGAATATTATATTTACCTGGTTTGACTTAGATTATTTCTGGTCAACTTCAAAAAATGATCGCATCTCGATTTTTGAATAAAAAAGGCCCTGATTCAAAAAAAAATTGTAAAATATGAAATTTATATCGTTGGATAGATTTAAAACCAGAGAATAAATATACATGCGAATGAAGCTGTTTCTAATAAAGATTTTATGTCAATTCATTAAAGAAAACCCATGTGCACACATTTTTGGTTTCGTATTGTATGAAGTACAATGTAATAGGTCGTGCACCCGGTGTTCTTTAATTGAAAAAGGCCCTAACTTCTGCAATCCTTATCAAAATACAAATTAGATCTGTAGAAAGCTTATAAATTGAACTTTCAAAATTGATGCCAATGAAAAAGAAATTTAATGATATTTACAGACAGCTAATCAAAATTTAAGATTTCCTTTAACAATCTATAGTAAATTTATCGATATCGATTGTGGTCAAATTTGACGCATGCGCAAAGCGGGTGCTGATAATAGTTGCGTATGGCCTTCAACAATGAGCAAAGCCCATACCACAAACCCAGCTATAAAAGGCCCCAAAATCACAAATGTAAAACATTCAAACAAGAAAACTAATGGCATAATTAATGTATAAAAAATGAACGCTAAAAACAAATATATATGTAACAAAGCAACAAAGGACAACCACTGAATTAATATTACAGGCTCCTGACTTGGGACCGGCACATATATACAGAATGTGGCGGGGTTAAACATGTTAGGGGAATCCAAACCCTCGCCCTTATATATAGAATAGAATAGAATATTTTTATTCACCAAATTAGGGCCCCAGAAGGGCATATAGCAAACAAACAATATTATTATAAACAATAATATTTAGATATGTATACATTATGACAAGTTCACAGATCAAGTTCAATATATATTCTGTTCAGAAAAAATAACTTAAGTTGTTTTAATTTTGCAGAGCTACATTCACGCAAACAATCAGTTTTTCACTTTCATTTTTATACTACCGCAAAAAATTAAAAAATTTTGCGGTCGTATATTGATATGAAGTTGGCGTCGTCGTCTTCGTCCGAAGACACATTGGTTTTCGCACAATAACTTTAGTTCAAGTGAATGGATCTCTATGAAATTTTACCATAAGGTTTGATACCACAAAAGGAAGGTTGGGATTGATTTTGGGGGTTATGGTACCAACAGTTAAGGAATTAGGGGCCAAAAATAAGCATTTTTGTAACTTCCAGACAATAACTTGTGTGTTAGTGTATGGATCTCTCTGACATTGTACCACAAGGTTCCATATCACAAAGGGAATGCTGGGTTTGATTTTGGGGGTAATTGCCTCAAAATTTTAGGCGAGTCCCCTGGGGTCACCCCCAACCCCTTCTTTTTGAAAACTTGTAAAGGGTCAAGATCTCCGAAACCATATATATTCTTGTATGGGACAATAAAACAAATCAAATGAAATCCATGGGGTATAAGGCGAGTCCCTTTGAGTCACCCCCACCCCCCTCCTGTTTAAGAACTTGTAAACGGTCGAGCTTTTCATTATTAATAAGATAATACCACATTGAGGTCCAAAGGGTCCTAAATTAAACTTTTGTTTAATTTCATCAAAAATTGAATTCTTTGGTTCTTTGATATGCTGATTCTAACAATGTTTGAGTGTTAAATCATATCTAATTTTAGAGAACTTATATTAATTAGTCATCACTGGTTGTTGTTATTATATTATTGATTATATATATAATTATAATTTGAAAAAATGCATCATATCTTATTTTAGAGAACTATTTATCCAGTTTGAGTTATTTCCATTTGCACAGAAAATATTATGGATAAAATTAACCAGTGTTTCATTTCAACATAAATTAAATATATATATAGGGTTCTTTCAAATGCTGAATTTAAACTCTATTTAGATATTAGATTTTTAGGCCCAGTTTTCAAGTTGGTCCAAATCAGGGTCCAAAGGGTCCTAGATTAAACTTTTGTCTGATTTCATCAAAAATTGAATTCTTGGGGTTCTTTGATATGCTGATTCTAATATGTACTTAGATTTTGGATATTGGACCATAATAGGTATTTAAATGTCCAATTTCAAATATATCAGTTCTTTGACTACATTCATTTTGTGTCACAAACCTATGATGTGTCAAATATTCAATCACAATCCAAATTCAGAGCTGTTTTAAGTTTAAATGTAGTGTCCATACTTGCTCAACTGTTCAGTGTTAGACCTCTGCAGGAAAATCCGGTTTGCTGTCTCTCTGACAGCCTCTTGTTCAAATTAGTCTACATTAGGGTCCAAAGGGTCCAAAATGAAACTTAGTTTGATTTTAACAAAAATTGAATTCTTGGGGTTCTTTGATATGCTGAATCTTTAAGTTCTTTGACCACATTCATTCTGTGTCAGAACCTATGCTGTGTCAAATATTTAATCACAATCCAAAGCTGTATCAAGCTTGAATGTTGTATCCATACTTGCTCCAACTGTTCAGGGTTCGACCTCTGCGGTCGTATCAAGCTGCGCCCAGCAGAGCATTTTATTGTTATATATGCTTGAAGATATTGATCTGATAATTTTCATGATTATTGTATACATGTAGTTTTACCATGACAAGTTGCATATCAAGTTCAAATTTTGTTTCAGTTCAGATGATTTTTTTTTATAGAAGAAACTGTTTAGGACAAATGTAGGAATTATGGTCCAAAACAAGCATTTTTCATGTTTCATGGTAATAAATTGTGTATAAGTGTAGGATAACTATAAAATTGTACTACTTAATAGGTCATTTGTAGGTTCCATACCTCAAAAGAAGGTTTGGATTAATTTTTGGGGTAACAGACTAAACCATGTAAACCATTTAATAATTTGGGGCCAAAAAAAAAGAAGGATTTTCTGGTTTCAAAACATTTAAGTCTTGAATAATATACATTGTACATCATTTGTATATGTTCATACACCTGAACTAATATATAGATAAAAGAAGATATGGTATAATTTCCCTTCACCCAAGATTAAATGACATACATGTAGAAGTTAACATAAACTACAGGTCACAGTTCATCCTTCAACAATGAGCAAATCCCATACAGTCTAAGGGGAAATTGTAAACAATCAATTTCAAATGGTTACAACTTGAAAACTAATTTAATAATGACAAGGGGTCTTCAGTTACTGTTGTAAGACTACAATGGGATGACCTGCTTTTAGTTTAAACTACTGGACCAAATTTAATAAAATCATTAAAAGGGTATCTAATACTATTAATTATGATTTTCAAAACAACAGTGGATACAGGTGAGTGACACAGGCTCTTGAGAGCCTCTAGTTGATATTTGATAGTACAATTCTAAGTTTAATATAAATACATATAGCAAGAAATACATGTATATTATAAGCTAATTGTTTGCAAAACTCTGAATAGTATTACGTCCACAAATGTACTGTTTTCTCCCTTTCAGCAGTATTACAAGGTATGGGCAGAGGAGTTGACTATTGATAATGACTGATACTGGAATTAATGAAGTAACCTACATGTAGTGTCCAATCTCTATGTGGAGTTTGCCTATCAGACAGTCCATTTTTACATGTACCAAAAAATGTACGTTGACAGCCAATGCTAAGTATTAATCTTAAACATATATTCAATGATTGTATGTGCATCTCTGATACATATATTTCGCTGTTGTGTGGCTTTATTTCTGATCAGAGACTGATAAAAATCAGATTATCCTTTATTTTAAGTTCAAATATTATGTACTAGTAACTACATGTACTCAATGTCTTGCATTCATTTAACTAATAATGATGATGTAGCATCCAACAAAAAGTATATCTTTTTGACCTTCATTTTATGCCTCACTGATTATGTATATGTATGAATTCTGTCAGATTGTGGTACTTAAAAAAAGTTTTGAGTGTTTTGCACATATACTTTGTCATTGGACTTTAAATAAATTTGATTTCTGATAATGGCAGAGTGTTTTGAACATTGCTTCATAGTGATGATCAGATTACCTTTAATCAATATATATACAATGTACATGTACACTGCTACTGTAAAATAAAGTTTCCTAAATATTGCACTAATTTTAAAGTAACAAAATAGTACTGAATATTAAAAGTAGATTTCCAGTACTACATATGTTTGGTACAGAAATAGTACTTATGCAAAAGTAGCTGTGTATATAAATAGAATTTAATTGTTGCAGATTGATAATTTTTAGTAATTTGAAAATAAGGAGATGTGGTAGAATTGCCAATAAGAAAACTATCATGATCAGCCACGGTCAAAATGAAGGGGATGTAAGCAGTTTTAGCCCACTTTAAGACCTTCAACAATGAACAGAACAATACTGTTTACTCAGCTGTTAAAGATCCTGACAAAATGCGCAACAGTTCAATCTAGAAATTTAGTACTAGTCATTTTGCTAGTGATGTTCACTTATTGGTTAAAAGAAAAATTAATTGTTTTCTCTCTTGGTGAATATTTTTATGCCCCTGCCGTAACGGTGGGGGCATTAAGTTTTACCCTTGTCCGTCTGTACGTACGTCCCAAAATTGGTTTCCGTTCTCTAACTTAAGTTTGCCTCAACCAAATGTTATGAAAATTATACACAATTCTTATTACCACAAAACACAGATCAAGTTTGAATTTTGGTGGCGTCACTTTAACCGTTCTAGAGTTATGCCCTTTAGAAATGGAAAAATTGCAAAAGTTTTAGTTTCCGTTCTCTAACTTAAGTTTGCCTCAACCAAATGTTATGAAACTTATACACAACTGTTCTAGAGTTATGCGTGTTTACAAATAGAAAAATTGCTGAATTTTTAGTTTCTGTTTTCTACTTAAGTTAGCCTCAACCGAATGTTATGAGACTTACATACAATGCTTATTACCACAAAACTCAGATCAAGTTCAAATTTGGGTAGCATCACTTTTACCGTTCTTCAGTTATGTCCCTTTATAACTATATGATATGCAAGCAGGGGCATCATCTGTGTCCTCATGTGGACACTATCAACATTTATTTAAAACAATTGCCTGTGTGAATTTGACATATATCTAAATGAATTTTCAGTTGTATTGCCATGTTTTTATTTGGAAAACAGTTCATCAGCATGATCAGGTTCAGGTCTTATATTTATAATAATCACTGGAATTTAAATTTTCAGAATTAGCTCCCCAGATGTAAGTGGAAGTGAAGTTATACATGTTATATGTTTCGATGAAATGAATGACTTGATTAGATATACATGTAGTGGAGACCCTATAGATACAGTACATGTAACTGGTATGTATTTGTTACAGTATTTGCTGTCAAAATTGTATAACAAAAATGCCGAATCCTGTGCAAATTTAAAAAGGAGTCCACGCAAACTGACAAAATAAAAAAACACTATCAATCAACAGATCAAGGGAAAAGTTAATCTGCTATATATACATGTATGGAATAGGCATGTAGTTAGATTTGTTTACCCCTTTTCAGTCCATGTAAATTTATGAAAATAGAATATTATATTCTGGATTTCCTTAGATTTCAATTCTTATTTCATATTAATATTCCCATGTGTATATATGTTATGCTTGTAGTTTGAGGAAAATTATCAAAATAGCTTGACCAAGATTAAACAATAACTGCTATCATGAATTAGGCCATTTTTGTCTTGTCTGCAACTGATTGTATGGTGTACATGTCTGTCTGGGCAGGGTTCATCTTACCATGACCTGATATTCATAGTTCATTAGTCAATAATAAGTTTCATATTTTGGTCTGTTTGCAGAGGCGGATTTAGGGGGGCAGGGGGCCTCCCCCCTTCCCTGTTCTGGGAAAAATTTGGTTGATTATATAGGGAATCACTGAAGCTTGACCAGAGCGGGCCCCTTCTTAGGCAGTCAGTGGGCCCCACTTATGAAAATTTCTGATTTTGCCACTGTGTTTGTTGTATACTATACAAGCTATAATCAATTAACAGATCAGCTATATTTGGGGTAGGCAATGATTGTAAGGTGCACATGTCTGTCTGGCTTGGTTTTTCTGACCTTGGCATTATTTGCTTGACAGTATTTTTTTCATGGATCATTGGTTATGTTAAGTTTATATATCATACTTATAGTAAAATTATATCTTTAGCATGTTTAGAACAATCAACATAAAATATATCATGAATAGCAAAACATGCAAGACATTTCAGCGTGTTTACTCGTCTCTTGTGATATCTATTTTATATAAATTTATACTGAGTGCCAATAAAAACACAATTCTGGTCCCCTTACACATGCTACAGCACATGTAGTTATGCCCAGCAACAGTTGAGGGGGAATAATATCAATTTACCCCTGTCCGTCCGGATGAGGATACTTTGTTTGTCTGGCTATCTCCTCCTACAGTTTTGGAGGTACAACTTGTTAACATGGCAAAGTTCAACCATAATGAACCGCCACACCTCCGTTGCAGAGGTAATTAAAAAATGTACAGTCTGCTAGATTATCAATTTTCAGAGCATTTGGAGTTTTGATTTATACCCCTATGGAAGCTAATCACAAATTTCTTAACTGGAAAAGTATCAGGTAACCAGATGTTTCCAGAATGCATAGAGCCATAAACATACTGTGTTAGTATTGTAATTTAAATGGGGCTAAGACATGTAAGAAGGGGGCTTGAAAATGATGAGTTGTGTTTCTATAGGCACTAAGTATACTTATATATACAGGTAATGTGGTTTGTTTTCATAAGTAATTTATTATAAAATTTGACATGGTATGATTGCCAATGAGACAACTATCCACCAGAGTCCAAATGACTGAATATTGACAACTGTAAATGATCATATGTACAGCTTTCAACAATGAGCAAAACTGATACAGCATAGCGAGCTATAAAATGTCCTGAAACAGGGTTGGCAAAAACCTGGGTTTTATGAGTAGTGCCCAGCCCAGTGGGAATCACTGGGTTTTACTGGGTAAATCACCATCAAATCACCAATGATCATGTCTGAGCTTAAAAAACAAAACAGTTATCTCCTAATTATAAGTTTGGTAATCATTGGAGATTAAATTGGTGTTATTTTTTTTGCTTGACTACAGAAACAAACATGCTGATTTTATTATATTACAGGAACTGTAGGAAGTATTCAAAGAGTCTGATTGCTAAGTATGCATTACAGGATTTTATCATTGGAGCAACATCTTAGGAGGAGAAGTGCAAATGTATGAAGGAATCCTTGGGTACAAATAGCAATTATATGCAGAAGAGGACTCTTAAACATTATTAACAGACATGTAGTCATAGTAGTGGTGTTTTCAAGAAACGTAAACCAACTGGAATTAACAATTGTGTATATTTTTTCAACCACAAGTACTTTCAGAATATAATACAATTCAAATTCAAATTATTGTGTCAACATACAAGTTACAGTAAAAAAATGAAAATGCATGTTTTAAAATGAATTTTATATAAAAAAAATGAAATAACAAGAATTTTTAGCTTATTGTGCAGTCAAACTTTGAGATCTTTTAATGGTATATGCCTGTTGTTTGTCAACATTTTGCCTTAACCTTAAGATCAGTGTTAAAATGAGAAAAAAACTATTTTTGCATATATGAAATAAGAAGTAAATGGTTGTAAATTACAGAGAGCCTTTCAATATGGTACATTTGTATATCAGCTATATTTCACAGAACTTTCTATTTTAGTTTATTAGTACAATGAGACATGAGGTATACATCAATCAGCCAGCAATATAACAACAAAAACACCTGAAAGGCATTAAGGTGCTAACATGCAGTCCTCAACAAAAGACAGGTGTCTAAAAGATATGCCATGATCTATTTAATTGACCAGAGGCTATAAAAAAAATTACAATATGAATCAAGAATAGCCATCAACACCAAATTCTCTGAATATTTTTTTTTTATTAAGACGAGATTTTTGACAACCACTGAAAAGATTTCTGGCTTTAAGCAGGTACATGAATAAGTGGCGAGGTGAACTAGTTTTTTTTCTTCAAAACCTTCTTAAAGAGAATTGGCATCTTTTGCAAGTAAGTCTTTTCCATAATGTGATTGGTTTGTGTCAAAACTGATGACCACACAATATGACTTATACAAACATAATAAAAATCAACTCAAATGAAATATACATCAGTGCAATCAACTTCTATAAATGACCACAGTCCATAAATCATTTACAAAAAAGGATTGAGACTCAACACAACCAAAAAAGTTCTAGGAGTGAACTAAGGTGCCCTGGATATAATTTATATCCTGTGATGCATTTGCTTGCCTTCTTTGTTTAAGACCAAAAAATTTTGGAAACAAAGAAAGTAAAACAGAATGGAAGTATGAACACATGGTCCAGACCAAGAATAATATTTTTCATGTTTATATATATATCAAAACAGAATTTGTATTAGATTAGAATTGACTTACATAAATAAGCTCAAATCCTGTGAAATTAGTGTGATTGAGGCTGAATTCACTTTAATTTCATTAAAAAAAAGAATCTCGATTCATGTTAATTTCACGTGAAAAGTTCACGTGAATTTCACGTAAAGGCTCAATTCACGTGAATTTCACATGAAAAATTTCACGTGAATCAGTATTTCACGTGAAAATCACGTGAGTTTAACGTGAAATTCACGTGAAATATTTCACGTGAATTACGCGTATAAGCTCGATTAACGTGAAATTCACGTGAATTTTTTCACGTGAAATTCACGTTAATTTCACATTAAATTCACGTGAACAAAATTTGCCTGTGTATGACAGAGATAGAGTTTGTTCTGGATACTATATATATGCAGATGAGCAATACTCCTGGTCAATGTCTATACAGTTTGACCGAAATTCCATCACCGGAGGAGGTTCCGATAGTGTTGGCACATATATCATTAATGGATCTTGGAATCCATTATCTAAGGACATTAATTTTTTTAAAACATATCCTACTTACACTGTATCTTATACTGGTCAAGTTACAGCCGACGCGTGTACAATGTATGGTCAGTATGACGTAGGAGGTACAACTGGGGCTTTTAACATGACAATTTGTACTTAAACATTTTTAAGTGTTTTTTAAATGTTATATGCTAACATTTAGCTTGTCACATGTGTTTCTGCATTTGATAATAAAATGTTGAAGTATGTTTAATTAATTGATGTTTAAATTCCAGTTGGGAATATAACATGCATATTCAGGAAAAAGAGAAAGGTCAAAGTGCAAATATTTAAAAAGCAAAATTGTATCTGAAAAATTAATCACTACATCAAATTATCCCTGAATCTTTCTATTAACATGGTTTATGTTAACTTTCTTTCAAAAATTTGAATAATAAAAAATAACTTACACGAGTAAGTGTGTCAGTTATCCAACTTAGTAATTGGATTTTGCACGATTGGTGAAATTTTAAGACCACAAACTGCTCATCCTCCACATCAATTTTGTAGCACCAGTGTATACAGCAACCTTTAGTTGTCAGTATAGTGATTTCGTCGTCAGTAGTTGGTAAATGAATCTTCTTTTTTTTTGCAATTGTGTTACCTTCTTTTCTTCGACTTGATTTTAAGTTCATAAAGTAACTGTTTATTTCAAGTGTTTATACTGTACAATTAGCATGAATGATGTATAATATGATATTTAAGGTGTCGTTCATATACCTTAAATATTTTTTAAATGCTTAATGGCCTCTCGCATGTACTACAGATTTCAAATATTAATAAGACGACATGAAAGCAGTATTCAAGCAACAGGTGTGACAAACCTCCTGTGTAAGGTGTAGGCGAAAATATTTTAACCCACTTCTGACATACAAAATTTTAATCCTGGTATCTTTGATTTGTTTTTTTTATTACGTGTCGTCTTATATTAACTTCTTCGAGAAGATATCATGTAGTTAGCTGCACTGCGTATATCTCTTATTATGCGATTAGATTTTACGACATACAGTCTAGAGAGGAAAAATGTGCTGTATTGGTTTACCCTCGGGTTTACCTCATAAATTTATGGATGTATAATATATAAAGAAAGGCTATGGGGATCCATTCATGACACAAAATCAGTACATGCACAGCAAAAAACACACAAAAAGCAAAATACCGCGTTTTAAGTTCTGATCGCCATCTCAAAGTCACAGTGAGGCATTCTTTTTCAGAGAGATCGGTTTCTTTTGTATTTCAAATAATTTTAGTTGTTCTTGTTTTCCTTTTTTTATGTTACCTCAAAAACCACAACAATGTACACATGTATTTTACACATTCCTCTTTGTTTGGAATGTTGCGTATAAAAAAATTTCTGCTCAAACAAAAATTGATTTATACAAGGCTTATAGTAGAATAACCAAGTTGCTCGTGTTGTCTGCATAAGACTTATCAATGTCGTCAGAATCAAAACAATAACAAAAAGAAAAGCATTGAAAACCTAAAATCAGACTCGGGCCAACTATGTTACGGGCAAAAAATACTTACTTTTTTTTATTGGTTTTAACTGATTATTTACATTTTTAAGTAAACAGAATGACCATTATCCGTGATATTTATATTCAACATAGGACAACTACATTTTAAAATCATATATCAACGCATTTCTAACTTTTTTTTGCGTTACGTGACAGTTTTGTTAACCAACACGACGGGTGCCACATATGCAGCATGATCAACTTACCCTTCCGGGGCATCTGTCAAAGTTGCTTAGTTTTCTCTGTTATGTTCATTAACTGGTCTTCTGTTGTAAGTTTTTTTTCACCTTTTAGTTTAGTATCTTTCACCTCTGTATTTACCTCATCGGAGCACGAAAGGCCCATGTGAGCTTATGCCATCACTTGGCATCCGTCGTTTTCCGTCTTCTGTCTTGGCGTCGTCGTTGTAAACTATTTCAAGAATCTTCTTGTTTGAATCTTCCAGTCAAAAAGTTTTGGTCTATCATCAAACGTGGCCGTAATGGATAAAAATGGAACATTTGGTTCAAATGCAGTTTTCGGTTTACATGTATATCTCAACAAACAAAGCATTTACAGCAAATCTGACATTAGGTAAATATGTCCAATATGTCAAGATCTATCAGTCCTGAAATTTTCAGACCAACCGAACAAGCCATTGTTTCGTTGCTGCCAATTAATTGGTTTTTTAAGGAAATTTTTCAATGTTTGGTTATTAGCTTGAATATTACTATAAAAAGGGATAAACTGTAAACAGCAAAAATGATCAGGAAAGTAAGATCTACAAAAAAAGTTAATTTGACCGAAATTGCCAATCGACCCCTATAGCTATAAGTTATTGCCCTTTACAGACAGTTTTACACAATTTGTTCATCATGTTTGCTAACATTTAAAAATCTTCTTCTCTGAAACTACAGGCCTTATACTTCTAAACTTTAAATGAATGTTCCTTAAGGTATTTTGTTTATAAATTGTATCCGAGGTTTTGACTAATCAATGAACATTGCTGCCATGGCTAAAAATAGAACATAGTGGTCAAATGCAGTTTTTGCCATATATCTCAAAAACTAAAACGTTGGGTAAATTTGTTTAAAAGGTCAGGATCTATCAACCGTGAAATTTTCCGATTAACCGAACACCCAATTGTTGGGTTGTTGCCACTAAATTGGTAATGTTAAGGAAATTTTGCAGTTATTGGTTATCTTGAATGTTATTGAAGATAAAGATTAACTGTCAACAGCAAAGTAAGATCTACAAGTATGTTTATACGAACAAAATTCTCAATTGACCCCTTAAGGAGTTATTGCCCTTTAAGGACAATTTTTCATAATTTGTTCATCTAGTTTGCTTACTTTAAAAAAATCTTCTCCTTTGAAACTGCTGAATCAATTCAGCCAAATTTCGGTTGAATGAGTTTTAGAGTATATAGTATACATTTATATTGTATTTCCTTGCGCGTCAAGAAACATAGCAGCTATGGTTAAAAATGAATTTTTAATTCTATGATCTTTAACTTCGTTCTTTATTTGGCCATTTTAACCTTTTTTTAGCGTCACTGATGAGTTTTTTTGTAGACAAACCGTGAGTCTGGCCCAAATACAAAAATTTCAATCCTGGTATATATGATGAGTTTATATGGATCATAGGAGTAAAATGCATGTGTTTGCTTTTGAAGAAAATATGACAGATACATAGAACATTTAAATGGCATTTTTAAGCTACTCATTAATAAATATTGAAAAGTAAAAATAATCATTGATGAAAGATTTAAGCATAAAATTACAGGTGAGCAATTCAGGCTCTTGCGATCCTCTTGTTTGTCATACTATCTATGCAACTGTATATATTACTTGCATATACATCCTTTTCTTCGTGTCTGATAACCAATCAAACAGTCGAGTTAACATTGGATTAAAAGTTACAAATTCAACAAATACAGTTATTAAGCCTTGGTAATTATAAGCATGGTTAGTTTGAAGAAACAAGTGCATCATTAGGTTTCTGAAATACATTATTCAACTGTCGTGTTTAATTACAAACTGTTTTCATGAGCAGTGATGTGATCTTTCTATGCATGAAAATTAAATTTCATATTTTTTGTATAGTTCATATTATAAAGATAAAACAACCATTCTTATCCTTGGAGTGTTATGATTAAATCGGCACACCTTGGCATATTTCGCTACTCTAAATTGTTAGATCTATCGAGGTGCGCCGAATGGGTTATACAGTTAGTTTTTTATTAGAATTATATTCTTTTAGGACCTCGCAGATATTTTAAGTTATATATATCGCACGCATTTTAAGAATTAACGATTTTAATTGACGAAAAGCGCAAATTTGAAAAATTGTTCGCGCAAACGTAGAAAAAATCGTGCCAATGTAACGCGCTGATATACGCTGTTTAAAGGAGAGGCGGACGATACAAAAGGTTTATCAAAATTCATAAACATGATAAATCTGTCATAAACTGTCAACTCCATGGCGAAGAAAAAAGAACGGAAAGATAAACAAAGTTCTACAAATTATAACATAGACAACTAAACAACAAACAACATCAAATACTGGGGTGATCTCAACCAGTCATGCGTTGTATAAAGTTGCTTAAAACTGAAGGCTTTTAAAGGTTAATTTGAAACTTTATTTTTGCTTGAAAAAGGAATAACCCCTGAATTATAATGAACAAAGCGATCAAATTTATAAACATCTGCAAAGTTATCCTGACAGCGAAAAAAATACTTTCTACAAATATATGCTGCAAATCTACCGGAGACCGCTTAGATTACAATGAGGCCCTACTGATGTTTCAATGTCAATAAAATTTAATGATATTTAGACTATGTAAAACTTGTCAAAATTTCAGACCGAAAGGCACAGGGCAATGTTGAGACCCCTCCGTTCTCTCAATCTTCATGATATTATGCAGATAGTTATTCAATTTAAAGATACAAATGACACCAAAGGGAATTTGGGTAAACTTCTTTTTGTCTATGTTTATGGAGGGATCTAATGCCAGTTTGATATTCGTAATATATAGTGAAATCCTTCCGGACACCGCTTCAATGACAATGAGACCCCTTTGGTCTTTCAAGGTCCATAAAATTGATTAATCATTTAAACTATGTTTATACACGGATCGTATCAAAAGGATTTCCGAAAATTTTACCCAAATTCCTTTTGATGTCACTCATATCTTTATACTTATTAACTTTGTGCATAATTTTATGAAGATTGAGAGATCATGTAGATCTGACCAAAGCACGTTGATCGAAAATAAACTGACAACACAATGTCAAAAAAAGAAAAAGAAAAACAGACAAATAATGGTACACAAGATACAACATAGAAAACTAAAGACTAAGCAACACGAACCCAATCGAAAACTTTGGGTGATCTCAGGTGCTCCGGAAGGGTTAGCAGATCTTGCTCAACATAATTTCGAATAACGAATAACGAACCGGCCATGACTCCAAATATATCAATAAAATATGATAAAAAAGACACAAAAAAGTTACAAAAATAAGCTCCTATGAATGTACGTGTTAGTGTCTTAATGATTAAGATATATTTTACCTATTTGTAACGACCAAAGCGACACAATTGTTCGATTATTAAAAGCAAATACTATCCATTACAAAATAATGAAAATATTATATTTTTCGCTTGGTTTTATGATATATGTTTGACTTTATCATTAATAGACATATTGTTTTCCTTAATCACTTGTCACGGTATGAAATACGAACTTCACCTTTTGGGTAACACAGATATTTCGATGTTAACCATGCTAACTATTGCTTTTTGATACATGCTTTTTTCATTTAAAAGACCTTCCAGACCGTTATATCTATATTTACATAAACGTTAACAAAAGTTGTGCATTGTAAACGCCGTAACGAAAAAACAACAATAGGTTATAACACAATATATAAAAACAACTAGTTATACATATAGATTGTATGGTATTAATTTCAAAATGTTATAACTTAAGAACATGCACTCCGAAAACAAAGCCCTTATCTGTTCTATTACGAAGTTAGTGATTTTATTGTGTGCCACTGAAACAGTAAGTGTGTTTTTCTTTATTTGCATAAAATTTATGGATCTTGATATGTTCTAATTTGAAAACGGTGCCCAAAATTTAGATCTAAATACACGGTTCGCTTCGGCATATTAAGAGACGAAATAATTTAATTTTATTTAAAATCGAACTATGTTTTAAACTTAATTTTGGACCTCAATGTGAACCTATTGAAACAGGCCCTAAAATCAATAATCTTAAACACGGTTACAGTATCAGCATAGTAAAGAACCCTAAGAATTCAAGACTTTGAATATGACCTCTTCGAAATTGATCGAGAAATAATAATGTATACAAAGTATTGGAAAGGTTGTGTCCCCTTTTTGGCCACTAATTACTAAACAATTAGAACGATAACCCCCAAGACTAATACCAACCTTCGTTTGGTTTAATTTCATAGAGATCGATGGCTAATACTCAAGGCATTGTCCAGAAACCAGAAAGTCATTTGTTTCAGCCCTTTGAACATTTGAAAATACATTAACCGTTTAGGTCATAACCCCGAAATTTAATTAAAAACTTCCTTCTGATGTATGGAACCTTATGGGACAAAATCATAGAGATCCAAACACTTATATTCAGGTTAATGTCCGGAAACCAAATGTCTAAAAGATTATCTAAAGATTTTATACATATTTTGTCCTATCTTTCCCGATCTTTGCATTAAACATTTGTATAGTTCAAATAAAGACGTGGTCGATCATGATCCAAATATTTGATAATCGTGTGTCACTCAACACTATACAGCAATGGCGTCACATGTTGCACCCATGATGGAAGAGTTTACAGACTTCTTCCACAAGATGATAATCCTGAGTATGGATTATTAGCTAAAGACTGTTATATGAAGGAGCGGTCGAAGGTAAAATCTGCTTATCATGTTGCCTGGGGGAGTAGTAATAGGAGACGGGATTCAAAATATATTTCAGCCTGTCTTAACTATAATGACGCCTTAAGATTCTCACAGGGAAATCAATTCTACAATGGCCACATTGTAAGCATTGATACAGATCAATTGAATGTTCTACATGTATATGATCCAAAAGTTAGGCAGCAGCTAAATGCAGAACAAAACGAAGAAAATCCGGCAACTATTTTGAAATTCGACTCTTTTGCCCAGAAAAGAAATGAAGTGCTTATAGTTGGTCCTGTTCCAGCCAATTGTGTGACGATTATAACAAGGAAACAAGATCTTCCTAATTGCAATGGAGATGCACCGCGGTACTAATTTTATCGACTTAGTCATTCACAAAACACTGAATGGTGAAAATCAGCTGAAAATGTTCCAACATTATTCTTTTATTTCTTGCTTCAAAAAAATAAATTGACACGGCATTAAAATTGAGTTTATGATACTTATTAAGAGTCACCAAAGTGCTTAGTAATGTTGGCTACTTTCATATTAACATAATAGTTGGTTAAATGGTGCGTTCGTATTCATATTCTAGAAATCTAAATTCTGATTTTTTATTAAATGAGATTTGGAATATAAACGTAAACGAGACACGAATCATTCTTAGCTTTGGACCCCGGTTTGTGTCAGGCTGTAGTTTAATTCTTATAGATATATAAGAAGATGAGGTATGAGTGCCAATGAAACAACTCTCCACCCAAGACACAATTTATAAAAGTACTTCGTAATAGGTCAAAGTACGGCCTCCAACACAGAGCCTTGGCTCACACCGAACAGCAAGCTATAAGAGGCCTCAAAAATGACTAGTGTAAAACCATTCAAACGGGAAATCCAACGGTCTTATCTATAGAAAAAAGGAGAAAGAGAAACATTTATGAATCACGTCAACAAACGACAACTACTGAACATCAGATTCTAATTCTTGTTCATGACTTTGCTGTACTCGTTATCAAAACTTATTAACACGTTATAACAACTTAGTAATTCGTTACAGTGAATAAACATATTCGTTATAACTGGTTACAATGTGTTATTGAGTCGTGATAACAAATAAGCCAAGTCATGATGACGACTTAACTGATTCGTCAGTGATAGTTAGTTAGAAAGTTTAGTTGTTATATCGAGTTATTAAGTCGTATTAAACTTAACCCTTCCATGATAATGATTGATAATTACTACTAATCAAAGATAAAATGTTGAAAAGAAAACAGTTTAACATTTTCTCACATACAATCATTCTCAATAATTTAATTCATTGGTGGAGGATGCCGGAGTGCCCGGAGAAAACCACACACCTTCAATAAGAATACAGACAATTCTAGTCAATTAAGATTGGAGTAGAGTGCATCTGCACAGGCGGAATCGAACATGTCGAACTCACAACCTCAGTGTTGACAGGCTAGTGATTACAGTAGTAAAACTACTTAGACCACTTGGCCGTCGAGGTCCCTAGCAACAAATGACGACCACCGATTTACAGGCTCCTGACTTGAGACAGGCACATACATACAGAATGTGGCGAGGTTATCCATGTTAGTGGGATCCCAACCCTCCCCTAATCTGGGACAGTGGTGCAACAGTAATACATAAGAACGAACTATAAAAATTGGCTGAAAAAGGCTTAATTGGTTATCAAAGGTACCAGGATTATAATCTAACTCATCAGATGGATACATTTCAATAGGGTTATTTTTTTTACTAACGTATTTTATTGTCAAACATTGTTTGCAAGAGAAAAATTCGACGAACACGTTACTGCGATCAACCAAACCTATATAGAGGTACGTCTTATTTGTATAAAGGAATTTAGTGAAGAAATACTTTAAATTCGGACGGACATGAGAGGGGGAATTTAAATCCATTGAATACAAGATACACGTATGGATAAATTACTTGACGACGTCTGTTTTATTATACATATGAAACGAGAGTAGAAATTACTTTTAAAGAAGAAGACATTTTTATAACTTGAAAGGTAATCTTAATTATTTACTTTTTTATGAAAAAAGCATTGTATATATATATATGGGATTTGTAAAAAGGAAGAATACACTTTTGTTTAACATTCAGGCGAATCAAAGAGGCAACTTAGACCAAAAACTGTGTCTATTGCGCATTTTCAAATTGTTGAATGCCAGATATCTGTGTTTTTAAATGGACCTCTCAGACTCCCTCTCTTTTTGAAACTTCTAAATCCGGCAATGGGTAAAGGTATACTGTGTAACACGTATATGAATTTTCTTTTTGGACCTCATTTGGAAATTGAATTAAAAAAAAACATTGTGTATTGTTTTTTGTACATTGAGTTTTGTTTATCTAGTGCGTGCAAGTCAGGAATATGCCAGTTGTTAACCGTTCGTTTGATGTGTTTTAGCTTTTTATTTTGCCATTTGATAACGGAAATATTTTTACTATTTTTTTTATTGAATACAACTATCAAGACAATTTGCCAGTAAGACAACTTTTGTAAGCATTATTATGTTACAAAATTATTTAATTCAATAACAATATTTAAAAAAAAAACAGAAAAACTGTGTTACATAAAACAAGGTTATTTGTAAGATGCATGTATGTATGTGCTAACACTGATATTTTAAATTTAAGTTAGTGTGATAGTCCATGCTGAAACTAACGTTATAATCTAGTTCAATGTGTTTTTAAGTCGTCTTTGTGTAGTAAATTACAAGCTATTAGTACTTTTTCGTTATTTATAGCTAACAAGTTTGAATCTATTTAAAGGTCTATCTAACAAAGAAGTAACTATAACTTCAATATTCATTGGTCACGCACAGGTATCATTGATTAGATAATTTAAATGATCCAGTCAGATGGAATAGACACTAAATATTGATTTTTTTTTTCTGCATGACAACACATCTGCATTACACAATAAGGTACTTTCGGAACATCTCTTTCTGTTGGCGCGGAATGAAAAAAAAATTGTTAATAAAATTTGATTAAAATGATATAAACATCAACGACATAAAACAGTTTGCGCAGTGTAGATTTTTTTTGAAAATCAGCACTAAGAGTGTTATTGTAACTAGTATAAAAAAAATAACAAAATACCGAACTCCGAGGAAAATTCAAAACGGAAAGTTCCTAATCAATTGGCAAAATCAAAATCTCAAACACATCTAATGTAGAAAATGGTGGCTTAAACCTGTTGTATAGCTAGCTAAACCCCTAACTTGAATGACAGTCACATACAATTCAATTATATTGACAACAAAGTGTGAACAAAACAAACAGATAAAAGAAATAAGACATAATAGGTAAACATGTCACAAATAAGGGAAACAACAGCCAGCATTATGTTATAATCTGAATAACTATAAAAACAAACAAATATTTAAGCTAAGAAACACAAAAAGGCATATAGACAAAGCACATTAGCTAAATTAAAAGACAAGAAAAACATTAATTAACCATAGAACAATAACACAATGACGGGCTGTATAAGTACCGAGCCACGCCAAATGGGTATTACTAAAGATAGACAGTAAAAGTAGTATTCAAATAGACGAATAAAAATAAAGTGTCATCAGAAAACGTTTTAAAGATGATATACAACGTCAGTATCCTCATGCATGTTTTTCTTTGTTTATGGTCTGCTAAAAAATCCAATTTCATTCTTGCAACCATATCAATATACCCAATAAAAGCGCAGCTGTTTATTCCAATAGTCGCGATCTTAACTAAGAGATCGGAAACAAAAAATTCAGCATTTTACTTTATTTTTCAAACTTTTCATTCATAATAAGCTAATTCAAAATGATTGAATATATCCAACTCTGCACATACGTGCAATTTGCGTCATTGGAACAGTTCCAGAAGACAAAAATCGACAAACAGCTTGATGTTGACTTCCGGTTTCCAACATTTAACAAGTGTCAATTATAATGTTTATTAATATATGATAGAGACAATGTTATACAAAGGAAATCAAACTGTCAATGTATATCATATGCACACATTATGCACATTACATAGAGGAAATTACATTAAATTGCTCAATGTTATATTGTTTAATTATGAACTATAATGAAAAGTTTTTATAGTCCTTTTAATGTTTTGTTTTCAGCTTTTACAAAACTGGATAAGGCATAAGATATTAAGACATTTGCAGCTGCTTTTTTCAAAAGATTTATCAAAAGCTTTTGATTTTGTGCACGATAACTATTTCTTTACCCAAGTAGAAGCTTACATTTTTCCAGGTAACAAACACATTTCTATTTTGGTTACGTTTTTGCTAAAATTATCCGCAAAGTTACTCGCCGCTGTATCCATGAGTAAATTACAAATACGCTCGGAAAGCATGCTCGCTTAAATGATATTGCGTTGTCAACCACATTTACAAGTTGAGTCAAAACTGCAAATTTTTTTTGTTTCTTATTTTGAATAATGTTGTGTTAGTTTTTATTTCAAGTAGGAAAGTCGTCAAATGCAGAATATGCAACGAAATTATCATGATGTTTCCGAAGTGTTCAACCTCTTGTCGAGTTTATTTTTTTTTTTTTTTTTTTTCGGCTCCTTAGTTATTTTCAATAGTCAAGCTTTTGTATCATAAAAGTTCGTGTGATAAATTCTCCTATACGAACAACTACATTTTCTAGTTTTCGTCTAGTTTTTTCTTTAACATCGATTCATATTACCACGCAAAAGCAGTAATAAGGTATCAATTTGACGACAGAAAAATAGACGCGATTACCATTTCATTCAAATTCACAAATCAATAATTTAAAACATCTTCTGAAAGTGGAACTATATTTGGACATTTTAAAATAATGACATTTTCCCTATTTTACCACAGTTAATTGCTCTTTTTAAAATAAGAGAAAAAATATAATATTTATTTATTTCTTTTAATATGTAAATCAAATATAATCGTCTCATATCGGCCTTCAGGTATGAAAAGCTCACAACTGATATTTACAGTGATATTAACGTTCAACATAAGGCAAATATTTGCTAGAATTTGGGACCTATGAAGTGAAGGAACAGAGCAAAAAAAAACTGTTTAATGGCTTAAAATTGCGAATAAAGTTATATGATATCATATGCTCTGTTATTTACCAAATATTTGATAAACGTGTATTACAAGTTGTTTTGCATATAGTAAAAAGAATAAGTTATTTGGTAATGTGAGATCTTTTAATTGATTTACATGATTACTAAAAATCTTACATGTAATATGTTTTTACAGGTTGCATAATGTTCATCTGAACAATAACACAACTATATTGCAGAAATGACAGCACAAACGTGTACATATAAGTTAACAACAACAACTTGGATGACACCAAATGGGTTGCCAAAAGAAGAAGTAGTCCCTTTAGTTCCGGTAACACCTTGGGACGGAAAAGTTTATAGACTTCTAAGGCATAATGAACATGCTGAAAATGTTACAGCTGCTTTTCATGTTGCCTGGGGTAGTAGTAAATATAAAAAGGATTCAAAATATATATCAACCTGTTTGACATATGATAACGCTTTGTCAATGTCAAAGAAAAATCGCTACTTAAATGGAGACATTGTTAGCATTTATGTTGATCACGCTCCGGTGACTGTTATACATGTACGGGATGAGTATGTGAGACAACAGCTAATACTCCAGGAAAATATTGCTTCTACGGACACTGACACTATCAGTAGATTCTACTCATTTGCAAATGCCAACAATGAAATCCTCGTAGTTTGTCCTGTTCCAAACAATTGTGTAACAATTATAACAAGGAAACAAGATCTTCCTAATCTATTTGGAATAATTGCGTATTACTAATTCATATTATTTGGTGGAGTATTGGTTTTTATCCATTAGATATCACTATAACTCTAGTTACATGTATGCACGTGCTGCCAACCTATTCCATGTAAGAATATTTCGCGGGAAGGACTATCGTGTGCACTTAATAACAACTGCAGGGTCGTTTTTAACAAATCGACAGATACCTTTTTTTTTTTTAATTTTCCTGAATGTTATCATTTTTGTGGCGGGAAATAGATAGTGCAAAACTGGCAGACTATCATATATAGGTTGCAATTCTGTAAATATAGTCAATGCAATTTCTCGTAGGAACTCCCTTTGCAGCTAAAACTGTGCCAATTTTACTATGAAGTTTCGTGAAAACTATATGCACTACTATTTTATTCAAAGGTCAAAATATAGGGCTTTGCGGCAAATTTTCAACATTTATATGCCCTGAACTTACAAGCGTTGAACAAAAACTCATTAAAATTATACTAAAATTATATACTACCCCTACCTATACTTTTGGACCTCCTAAGAATTAAATTTTAGGCGCTAACGTGTTTTTCTATACTAGTTACATTCCCAAATGTCTTTTTTTGATCATATCTGGGAACCAGTACGTTAGCAAATTAACATATCTATGAATATTATATATCTCCCCAAAACAGGCGTGGCTTGTGCAACCTCTAAGATATCTAGTATTCTATTTGAAATACCATTTTTAATTTGAAATTATTAGATATAAAATATACTTATAAACATATCTTATCAACTTTTAAAAGATATCTTTTGATTCAAATAAGATATCTGTTATATAGTTTTGAAGATATCTTATATATCTTTAATGTCTGTTAATTATTAATCCAGTACTTTATGAGATATATTGTCTAGTTTATCAGAGAAATGTAATAGTATATAATATATCTTATTTAAATTATCAGATATCTTATAAGCCATACAAGATATATTTTATGATTTATTTGTCAGATATATAACTTAATATACAAATAATAGCAACAGTAGTATACCGCTGTTCGAAACTCATAAATCGATAGAGATAAAAACAAATCCGGGTTACAAACTAAAACTGAGGGAAACGCATCAAATATAAGAGGAGAACAACGACACAACAAAAACACAACATTAAAATGTAACACACACAGAAACAAACTATAATATAACAATGGCCATTTTCCTGACTTGGTACAGGACATTTTAAGAAAAAAATGGTGGGTTGAACTAAATATCTTATTTAGTAATAAAGATACAACTATTAGTTTTAAGATATCTCTATGATCTATAAGAAAATATTATTTTGTTTACAAGATTTGTAATCTAGTTTATAAATAAAGGCAACAGTAGTATACCACTGTTAAATAGTCAAAAATCAATTAACCGAAAACAATTGTGGGTCATAAACTTAAACCGATGGAAAACATCAACTTTAAGAGAAAAATAACGGAAAATCAGAAACACTGAACTGCTTCAATACAACAAGCCAAAATACATAGAAACAGACTATTTAATAACAACTGCCATATTCCTGGCTTGGTACTGGACATTCTTAGAAAAAAATAGTGGGTTGAACCTGGTTTTATAGCTTTCCAAACCTCCCACTTACATGGCAATGTTTTGGATTTACAAACAGAATTTTAGTGTGAATCAGACGTAACGGAATTCACAATCATTGGGTCACAAATCAGTGTACATAAAGTACGAATTCAGATTGTTCATGTTCACCGTCATTCGTTTGTATTACTTATGGGCGCAAGACAAGTCGGCCCGGAGACAACTCGGACCGTCTATAATAAGAACTCAGACAGTTTACGTAGAAAATTATACTTTTGACGAAATACATGATTTAAGGGGGAAAAGTATCTGTCTGATGAAAGTTTTGAAGCCAATTTTGAGTATATAAATAACTACAACTCGGACCGTCTATGAAGATACGTCCATATAGACATTTGGGTGTTGTTCCAAGTATTTTTATTTCGGTTGTTTAAAAGCTGTACGAGAAAAATAATATTTGTAATGTTTTGAATGAATTTGATAAGAATATGACTTTACAATGTACACTTACAACTTTTAGGAATTTTGGTTCTCAATGCTCTTCAATTTCGTACTTTATTTGGCCTTTTTAACTCTTTTGGATTCGAGCGTCACTGATGAGTCTTTTGTAGACGAAACGCGCGTCTGGCGTAAATACAAAATTTAATCCTGGTATCTTTGATAAGTTTATTAACAGGATTATAATTTAAAAAAGCAAAAGAATCTAGAACATCGATTGTTGAAAGCGATTTATTTTAACTATAATTGCGATGCATTATCACTGGATATCTAATCATTTCTGATTAGGGATTTTTGAAAGTGCGATGAATTTTTATTGTATTTTAATGTGATAATTGGACATGCAAAAAACTGACAATATAGATTTGATATTGAAGAAATATACAATTCAAAATTTAAACTTAACTTAGATGCTTACTTGAACATACATAGGGTTAATGTTCTTAATTCACTATTCATTATGTTAAAACAAACATAAATGTTTATGTGATAAATCTCTCTTGATTTTGTATAGCATACATATCTGAACATATTCAGACATGTACCTTTATACAATAAAGGCACAATAGAAATAATACATAATACGTTCTGTTAGGCCCAATGACCATCTCAAATTTTATTTCTTTCATACAATATAATCTGTTTTAAAAGGCCATCAAGCTAAAATAATAAACAGATAAAGTCCATTATATTATAAATATTTCGGATATATATAATTCGTCTAAACATCAGCCCAACAATGTTAGATCTGTAAAATTTGCTTTCACAAATTTTTTGTTCTTCCCTCGCCGGGATTTTAACTCCTGCTACTAAGATATCGTGACACCAAATCGCCTGCACTGTATCCGACGCGCTAGACCACTCGACCACCTGGGCTTTACAATAATAAAGCTTTTTGTGTCCGGGTGTAACCTTTCCTCGTCAGTTTTAATCTAGCGTCGTAATACAGTACATGATATATAAGGAATGAAGATGGAATTGTCACAGAAATAATTATATTTATAAGTACGTCTGAACCAGTGACAACCCTACAACAGCAGTGATGGTGATACATGGCTGTGTAAATTCTGTATATATAATTCGTCTAAACATCAGCCCAACATTGTTAGACCTGTAAATTTGCTTTCGCAAATTTTGTGTTCTTCCCTCGCCGGGATTCGAACTCATGCTGCTGAGATATCGTGACACCAAATCGCCTGCACTGTATCCGACGCGCTAGACTACTCGACCACCTGGGGTTCACAATAATAAAGCTTTCGGTGGCCGGGTGTTACCTTTCTTCGTCAGTTTTAATCGAGCGTCGTAATACAGTACATGATGTATAAGGCATGAAGATGGAATAGTTACAGATCAGCTGAATTATCTATTGTAAAGGATCCTACAAATTAATGCAAGATACAGTCACAGAAATAATTATATTTATAAGTACAATATAAATATATATAGTACGTATGTGGATACAACTTCAATACACCATAAAACACAATTTTTAATGAAAATTAGACTTTATAACGAAGGAAACGTACGACAATGGTCACTGCCCAAACCTCGATAATTAAATCGTGTGCAAACCTCTCTGTATATACTGACCCACAAAACGAGTTTTCAACTATTGTGAAAATTCATAAGAATTAATTACATGCTTGAAAAATCATACGCGAACCGCACATAAATATATATTGAACTGTCGAACAGCTTATTCCGGACTTTGTGCGTTCTTAAGAGATATACAGCAGTAAGCTGAGAGAAGCCGATATAAACTATTAATCACATACTAATTTATATACATAATTGGTGTACAAATATGTATTATACATGTATGCGCATTTTAAGTCATCAATTTAGATTAGATATTCAAATTATAACTCTAAACTGTACTTGCTGATTGTTACTCCCCTGTGGATTGACAGTATTCATTGATGTTACTACGGTTTAACTTGTGTAAATAAGATAGATGTGTAAATATTATCCGTGTGTTCTCCGTTCCAACCTTGATACTAGCAGATGTTCGTTGTTGCGTTCTGTTTCGACTTTCACAGAAGGAATAGCTTAAATATACATATTATTATTCAGTTACTTTGTTTAACCTACGATATAGTATATGATCATGCACGAAACAGAAATGACAGGTTAAACGAGTCCACACAAACAATGGGATAATTAGTGTGATATTATTGATGGCTTGTGTAATATTAAATTACTAAGATAAGTGTTGATATTATAAAGCGAATACATGTATTAGCGTGAAGTAAGATTTCAAGTGACATTTCCCTACACATTTAAAACATTCGGACACTACTCACAATGGATGTAAAGAAAATGGATGCTGCCATGAGAAAAAAACAATGACACTGAGCAAGAAGTTTTTTTACATGTTCACAACCAAACCCAGATACAACTCCTTCAATATATTACCCTGGTAAACGTTGTAAAAGAGGGGCGAAAGATACAAGAGGGACAGTCAAACTCATAGATTGAAAATAAACTAACAACGCCATGGCTAAAAATGAAAAAGACAAACAGACAAATAATAGTACACATGACACAAGATAGAAAACTAAAGACTAAGCAACACGAACCCCCCACAAAAACTCGGAGTGATCTCAGGTGCTCCGAAAGGGTAAGCAGATCCTGCTCCACATGTGGCACCCGTCGTGTTGCTCATGTTATTACAGACCCGGTAAATAGTCTAATTCGGTAGGTCCCATTCATGAAAAGGGAAGGGGATTGTAGTTACGACGTAAGGAACATATCCGATATCATCTGTGAAGCGGTTGTTCCATAACGGTAAACTAGGTGACCCTAAAAGTCCTGAAATCCTACCAGGTACTCAAAAACAACAAACTAGACAAATCCGTGGACGCAACTTTATCGGCGATATAAGCGAGACATTGAAAAAAAACCTACAAGTCTGTATGTAAGAGTTGCTTACAAAGTTCTCGAAGCTCTGTCCAGTCCCGATGTTCTAGAAGAACCAGTGTCAGACTTTCATAATGTTCCAGTCCCTGTTGATAGTCAAGGCCAAATCCAACTTCATGTTAACACTTATCGTCTGATACTTGATATCTATCAAAATAAAATGAATCAAGACATCAACATCAATCACATTGGAAGGACTCATGTACTAGGAAAGCCACGAAATGGTCAATCCCAAGTTATAAGAGATTTGTTTCGGACAGGAAGAAACATCTGTTTTATCCCAATAATAAGTTACTTAAATATTATGAAAATGGTACATTTATCACGGAAAATTTGATCACATTTAGAACTACGTTTGTAGAAACATTAGCCCTGATGAAATATAGGGGTAACATAAATGCATACTGGACTGCTGATGAAAAAATATTTGCCAAAAGAACCGAAAAAAAGCAGGAAAAGAATTAAAATTAGGGCTCTCCAGCGTCCAATGAGAGACCAAGATGATCTATCTGTGATGCATGCTAGTGAACAGACCCCTGATGAAAGACCATAATTAGTTCATTTTTTTCCCTGACAAATGACGAATTCCTGTGTTTACTGCGACAATTTCTGTTCATAATTGTTTGGAATTCTGTTGTTTCATTCTTGATGAAAGTTAACATATTATGTCAACAGTTGTGTTCAAATTTACCAAAACCAACTTATAGTACATTCTGTTTGTTGTATAACCATCCGGCCTTATACTATGGCATGCGACAGCAACTTAAAACGTTCGAAAAACAGTATCTCTCCTCGAAAGTATTTTTCTTTACATTTCTATATTTATAACAAATTAACCCGTTTGAAAATATTTTCTTTTTGCTGATTCACCAATAAACTTTAGAAAGAATAAAGTTTATAAGTGCCGACGAAAAAAATCATACAATTAAAAGCGAAATCGCATATTTTAAACAAACGTGTGTATATGCATACTCATGCACGAAAATCTAACAACAAAATGTATTTTGTAAGTTATTGACAACACTTACAATGCCTTATCTAAAGTCCAAATTTGTTTTCTATTGTGGGTTGTTTTTTTATTGATAGATTACTGTCTCAATAAAATATATCAAAACGTGTTCCTTTGAATGCGAATATGCACTAAAAGTTATTCTTTTAAACAAGTGGCATCGTAAATCATGTAATTTTGTACTAGTGAAAAAGTTATTTCAGACCAGTTAATAGTATGTTTGGAATTAGCATTCCTGTCTACATATCAATTAGACTGTCATGATATACTTACTATTATTCTAATTATTCACCATTATCTTTCTTTTATAACTCAAGTCTTACATTGACAAAATGTTTGCCTCATTCTCACTCTTTGAAAAATAAAGCAGGTCAATTTATTAAAGTTGTTGATTTCAACAGCGATGTAGGACTTGTTTGTTTGGGTTCACATGTACTCTGCGTTTCATTCAATTCAGTTATTTTGAAGTAAAATTATGTTGCGGTATAAGTATTATTTGAATTTCGATCTTCACCATATTTCGCTTTATTTATATTCTAAAATCTACCACAAGTTCAAAATAAGAAAGTTGTTAAACTATCTTCATCATCCCTAATTATGTAATTTAAATATAAATCCCATATCCTACAAAGGAGGGACGAAAGATACCAAAGGGACAGTCAAACTCATAGATCGAAAATAAACTGACAACGTCATGGCTAAAAAAGAAAAGGACAAACATACAAATAATAGAACACAAGACACAACCTAGAAAACTAAAGACTAAGCAACACGAACCAAAAAAACTAGAGGTGATCTACAAAATTGACTTCCCACATCTGTTTGAATTTTTCTCTTTCAATTCTGTTCATAAATTGTGATATTTTGTATATATCTTTTCATTTTGTTTCTATGATGATGATGATGATGGTGTTGTGTATGTATTCTCATGTATGTATTGGTCGTTTGGCTGCAATTTGATGTAACTTATATGTACTATAACAGTAAAGAAGACTAATGGGTAGCTATAGATTCATTTTATTTGACAAGAAAAGAAGTCTTTCAGATTTCTCGGTCTAGTTCATATTACGAAATATGTATAACTAACTTCCAGTCTACTTGATTAGTCTTTTCACTTTATCTTCTATATTAATTTTATTACGATAGATGAGATCAGGAAAACCTAGCCAACGCCCAGGGACCCTTTATTTTAACTTTTGACGATTTTTATTTGAAAATTGACGCTTTAAGCCCTGCGTTCATATCGAAGATGATATTATTCTGGGAAATGCTTTTGATAGCACATTAAATTAATTAATATCAGGGAAGTCTACAAGATTATCAAGTTTTATGAATATTGAAAGACTAGTGAGGTATCACTTTTTTTTCAGCGTTCTGCGGTAGGTTTTTATTGTACATTATGAATATCAAACTGACACGTTGTGCCCTTCATAAACATAGAAGACGAAAATGTTACCAAAATTCTATTTGATTTATCTCATATCCGTATATTTTGATGTATAATTTTATGAAGATCGAGATATCAGGAAGATTTAGCCAACACCCTGGGTCTTCTTTTCTATACTCAACTTAAATATTTTGTCAATCGAGGATATCCTTTTTCTGGAGGCTGTCCATAGTTTTTTCTAGTTATGTTTTCAAATCGTACTAGAGAGGCCGTTTATTTTTGTTCCTTGAAATATCATCTGTTAAATGTACATCTTTGATTATACGATTGTACTGTGGTTTCATTAATATTCGTAGGATACCAATTTTCGTGGATTTCGTGGGTACAGGGCAACCACGAATTTAAATGTTCAACGAATTACAAATTTTCTAAAGGAATGTATGCAGACTTTGCCAAAACAGCGAAATTAAATATCCACGAAAATATAAGTTTTCCTCAATCCACGAAAATTGGTATCCACGAAAATAAATGAATCCACAGTATGTCATTGATAAAAATCTATATCTTATAAAGAAAATATTCGATTTACATAAAGATTATATTTGAGCGCAACTATAATTTACGATTACTTGAATTGGTCCAAAAAAGATTTTTCTATTTCTCTTCTTTACTTCTTTTAAATATAACTATCATGCTTTTTATGTTACCGAATGTTTAAATTTCTATTATATTCAGCTAAGAATATTTGATTATCGAACCAATTATAATTTTGAATATCGAATAACGAATAACGAACCTATCGCTCACTTCACATATATCAATGAAATATGATAAAAAAATGACACACAAAAAGTTCAGTTTGAAAAAATATGCTTTAATAAATGTACTCGTTATTATCATAAGAACTATGATATATTTAACATATTTGTAACGACCAAAGCGACTCAATTGTTCGATTAGTAAATGCAAATATTATCCATTACACAAAATGACAATATGATATCATTCTCTTGACTTCATACTTGTCTGATTTTATCATTAGTAGACATATTGTTTTTCGTTAATCACTTGTCACAGTACAAAATACGAACGTCACCTTTTGGGTTACATAGATATTTCGATGTTATCCATTATTTTTATTGCTTTTTGGTTTAAGGATGTTCGCTCCTCTTGTTTTTGAATTTTTGCCAGATATTCGGAATCCTCTGGTTTTATCCATGTAGAGCCATTAAAAAATTTGCCCACTAACCCCTACTTTTCTTTCCGTAATTTGATTACATATAGTTTAAAATGCCATCTTTGAAAATCTTATAAAATCCTTGTTATTTTTTCATCGTTTTTGAAAGAAAAAAGGTGTCAATGTTAAATGTATGAAAAATCTAGAGAGAAGTATTTCCCGCCAAATTTTCATTGGCTTATATCTCGGAAACAAGCACACGGACCCTTCATTTTTTTCTGCTTTTTTAGTTTCTTTATTTATATACTATCAATTTATAACAGTCTTTTAAAAAGCTTGTTATTTTGAAACAGAGTAGCGAACATCCTTAAAATACCTTCCAGCCCGTAATATCTATATTGAAATATATTTACATGATATACGTTACCAAAGTCAAGAAGTTGTGGGTCATTAACGCCGTAACAAGAAAACCATAAATTATAACACACAAAATGAAAACAACTGATTCATATAGGTTTTATTGTATTAATTTCAAAATGTTATAATTTAAGAACATGCACTCCGTAAACAAAGCTCTTATCTATCCTATTACGAAGTTCGTGATTTGATTGTGTGCCACTGAAACAGTAAGTGTGTTTTTCTTTATTTGCCAAAAATTAATGGATCTTTAAACATGTTAAATGTTCTAATTTGAAAACGGATCCCAAAATTCAAATCTAAATACACGGTCCGCTTTGGCATATTAAGAACCGAAATAATTCAATTTTATTTAAAATCAAACAATGTTTAAAACTTAATTTTTGGACCTCAATGTAAACCTATTTAAAATCCATAATCTTAAACACAGTTACAGCATCAGCATGATAAATAACCCTAAGAGTCCAAGACTTTGAATTAGACCTCTTTGAAATGGATCGACAAATAAGTAATGTATACAAAGTATTGGCAAAGTTTTGTCCCACTAATTACTAAACAAATTAGAACGATAACCCCAAGACCAATACCAACCTTCGTTTGGTTTAATTTCATAGAGATCGATAGACTAATACTCAAGCCATTGTTCAGAAACCAGAAAGTCATCTTTTTAGCCCTTTTACAATACTTAACCGTTTAGGTCAAAACTCCGAAACTTAATTCAAAACTTCCTTTTGAGTTATGGAACCTTATGGTGTAACACCACTAATTCGGGCCCAGTCAGAAAGCACATACCAGAAAGTAGTACATATTTAACACAACATAGTTCCTACGCATGAGTGTAACTTTCAAAATATGTAGAATATTTAGGTATTTTTGGTATCAAATGAAAGCTGAAGGACTGGTGATAACTGCAATTATAATTTTGAATATTAAAAAAACTGCACCAAATTTTACAAAGAGGGTACATTTTGTCTGTTTGTCAGATCTGAAGAACCTGTTTTTGGTACATCCGAAGTTCCGGGAACCAGTTCTTTCTTATTTGCCATTAAAGGTATGTTGATTTTTTCAGTACAAGAGACCATAGAGTGTTGCTTTGACATGTAATGAGGTACTTTATTTGAACAAAAGAGTTGTGCCTGCTTGATATGGAGGGAATTTAACATAGAAAGCAATGGGGCCATGAATTAATGGTATACGTCCTTATGGGACAATTTCATAGAGATCTAAACACTTATATTCAAGTTAATATCCGGAAACCAAATGTCTAAAAGATTATCTAAAGAATTTTATACATAATGTGTCCATTCTTTCCCGATTTATGCATCAAACATATGTATGGTTCAAATAAAGACGTGGTCGATCATGATCTGAAACCAAAGAAACACCAATCGGATTTTTGCTTTATTAGATTATAATAAAACTTGTTATTACATGAATTATGTTTTCATAGTATTGTTAACTTCAGAATGGTTAATATCTAAATGAGAAAAACATTTGCTTGCAGGAGAAATTTCTAGTAAAGAAATGCAAAAGTGTATATCAAGTTATATTCCAAATATTTGATAGTGCGTGCAGTGTCATTCAACATTATACAGCAATGGCGTCACATTTTGTATTTCATAATGGAAAAGTGTACAGACGTCTTGCACAAGATGATAATCCTGAGTATGGATTATCAGCTAAAGACTATTATCTTAGGGAGCGGTCGACGGTAACAGCTGCTTATCATGTTGCATGGGGTAGCCATTATAAGATGAAAAGGGATTCAAAGTATATTTCCGCGTGTCTGACCTATGAGGACGCCTTAAATTTTTCAAGGAAAAAGTAATATTATAATGGCCATATTGTTAGCATCGATATAATTGGTGTTCCAATGGACGTTCCGCATATATACAATGCAGACGTGAGGCAACAACTAAATAATGAACAGAGCGAAGTGAATCCGGTAACTATTTCGAATTTCGATTCATTTGCAACGGAAAGAAATAAATATTAAAATATTAATATATTTATTTTTTTACACGGCATTAAAATTGAGGTCATGATACTTGCGTTCGTATTCATATTCTAGAAATTAATGTAAATTCGTTTTTTTTTAAATTAAATAAGATTTGGAATATACGTCAACAAGAATCAAATTAATCTTCGTGGGCTACAAGCGATGCTTTGAACCCCGGCTAGTGTCAGGCTGTAGTTAAAACGAATTAACCTACTCGTGACTACTAGTTACGTAGAGATTACAATGAGTTATTAGGTCGTGATAACAAATAAGTCATGAAGACGACTTACCTTAGTTGTCATGGTGGTAACATGTTACTAAGTCGTAAAAAACCCATCCGTCATAATTATTGATAATGACCACAAATCAATAACAAAATGTTAAATAGACATATGTCACAATTTGTCACACACATTCATTCTCACTAATTCAGTTTACTTAATCACAGGACACAATCCAGGGCAACACAAACAACAAACAGATAGTCAGTTTTAAAGTAATTCGCTGTAGTTATTTGCCATCATTGTTTTATCTTTATCTTTTGGTTAATATTTTTCTCATTATTTATCATTCCATATTCTTACTTTTCTGAATAAGGGAGCACAAGTACATTTGTATTCTGCATGAAAAGAGTATTCTTATTTTAATAAAACTACGACATTTAAGTTCAGAAATTACAGACAAAAGAAGTAGAATATATCAAAAGAGAACAAATAACTAAACATCTACCTGATAATTTTGTAACTGCAACAGCTATCCATTTTTAAACCGATTACAAGAACTTGCTTAGTCTACTTAATGGTAGGCATCTTGGACTTTTTGTGCTTTCTCTGTCGTTTGTATGGTTGTTATTTTGTGTGTGTGTGTGTGTGTGTTTTTTTTTTTTTTCCATACCACATTTGTAATGGGAATGCAAGTCCGGTTAAACACTGTCTGCATATTCCGATTGTTTTCTGGCAGAACAGAACCGTTTACTGTTTTTCATTTCTATTTTATATAATTACTACGAATAAAAACCCAACGATTTTTCTTCTTTCAAACCAAGTTTCCATTAACAAGTGTTAATTATCATGAAACCACCTAATATAAAGAAGAAGATGTGGTATGATTGCCAATAAGACAACTATCCACAAGAGACCAAATGACACATAATTAACAACTATAGGTCACCGTACGGCCTTCAACAATGAGCTAAGCCAATACCGCATAGTCAGGTTTAAAAGGCACCGAAACGACAAATGTGAAACAATTCAAACGAGAAAACTAACGGCCTAATTTATGTACAAAAAATGAAGGAAAAACAAATATGTAACACATCAACAAACGACAACCACTGAATTACAGGCTCTTGACTTGGGACAGGCACATACATACATAATGTGGCGGGGTTAAACATGTTAGCGGGATCCCAACCCTCCCCCTAACCTGGGATACAAATAGTAATACCTCTAACAAAAACGCAGAGTGGACGTGGCCGGGTACTTGTATATTCCAACAGTTTGCCCAATGCCCTTTTTATGCTAGATTTAGAATAATAACATAGCAAATGGAATCGAGTTAACTCTTTTTGGTGTGTTTAGCATTATTTGGAATCATGATCATTGTCCATATTTGTTTATATCATATCAAATACATTGAATTATATGGATAAATATTTTATATTGAATCAGACATTACATCTACAAAAAACATTAACAAAATTACAGTACATCTCTGATAACCACTATAATATATGTCTAGCAGTTGTAAGATTTTAGTTAGATATAAGAAGATGTGGTATGAGTGCCAATAAGACAACTCTCCATCCAAGTCACAATTTATAAAAGTAAACCATTATAGGTCAAAGTATGGTCTTTAACACGGAGCCTTGGCTCACTCCAAACAGCAAGCTATAAAGGGCCCCAAAATTTACTTCAAACGGTAAAATCAATGTTTTAATCTATATAAAAAACGAGAAACACTTATGAACCACATCAACAACTGAACATCAGATTTCTGACTAAGGACAGGTGCAAACAATTGCAGCGGGTTTAAACGTTTTATTGGTACCAAACCTTCACCCTTGTAAAGCCACAACATACCTCGATACTCTCAAGAGCCTGTGTCGCTCACCTGACTCTACTTGGGTTTTTTTAATGATATATAAAAAAAAATCATAACAGATACTTAAATAATGATTGAGACCAAATTTGGTTTAATATTGCATTCCATTCATTCAGTGGTTCTCTATAAGAAGACATGTGTATGCATTTTCCATAGGGTCTTATGTTAAACTAAGTCCCCCACTGGCGGTTATCTTGGATGATGGATCGGCTACCAAGTAACAACACTTGGTCAGCACCTCATAAGGAACATTCATGCTATGTTTGGTTTCATTTCATTCAGTGGTTCTCTATGGGTGGACATTTGTTTGCATTTCCTATAGGGTCCTATGTTAAACTAAGTCCCCATCTGGTGGCCATATCGGCTGATGGATCGGCTACAAAGTAACACTAATTGGTCATCATCTCATAAGAAACATTCATGCTATGTTTGGTTACATTCCATTCAGTGGTTCTCTAAAAGAAGACATTTATATGTTTTTCCCATAGGGTCCTATGTTAAACTAAGTCCCCCACTGGCGGCCATCCTTGATGATGGATCGGCTACAAAGTAATAACACTTGGTCAACACCTCATAAGGAACATTCATGATATGTTTGGTTTCATTTCATTCAGGTATAGAACCACTAATTCAGGCCCGGTCGGAAAGAACATACAAGAAAGTAGTACTTATTTTAAACAAAATATCTTCTACGCATAGCTGTATCTTTGTCAATAGTGGGAATATTTAGGTGGTTTTAGTATTAAATGAAAGCTTGGGGAGATGGAATCACTGTAGAACCCTTGTTGAAAGTTTTATTTGAATATTAAAGAAGTATATGAAATTTTAATAGGAGGGCTCATTTTGGCCTGTTGTTCACATCAGAAGTTCCTGTTTTTGTACTATCCAACTTCCGGGAACCAGTACGCTCTAATATGCAATTAAAGGTATGTTGATTTTTTCAGCACAAGTCAGCATAAGGTACAGTTTTGACATGAAATAACTGCCACTTTATTTGAACTTAAGACAAAGTAGCCATTAATGCTTGAAATTGCAGAATTTAACATAGAAAGCTGTGGTTGTATACCTATTACTTACAGGCATGTGAAATTCTATTTTTAGAAATCATACCCTATACAATGAAAATTGGTCACATTTGTAGTCAGAAATCATGTTACATTATTTTTTTATGTAACAATTATGTTAGTGTCTAATTAAAGCCCTCAAATTGCTACAATAAGTCATTTTAGCCTTTTTTTTTTTCATTTAGCATGCACACAGTTAAGATTTTACCTGAAATTTAAATATTTGGATTATCTAACACTGAAACCAATGAAACTTGTATATTATGACTAGTTTATAGTATAAATATTGTTTTTGGTCAAATTATCTAGTATGTGTTCATGTTTTATTGTGTTTCCTTGTGAATTATTTATTTCAAGGAAAATTGGTGTATACTTATATAGGAATTCCAAAATCTCACTTGAAATGCATTTTATAACCATTTTAGCAAGTTGTCTAACTTGGAGATACATTAATTGCTCTTGTTGATCCATGTTTACACATAAAAGTATGTTTTTTTTACCAAATCACTCTCCTTTTCCAACATGTAGAAAAAAGGAGGGACAAAATTATCAATTATATTTTATGTTTGGACCACTGTATTTATATTCAAAGAAGAATTTCTGATAAAAAAAAAGACATATAGGTAAGAACACTGTTATTTGAGTAGATATTAACATATCAGAACTGGTAAAAATTGAAAAAGTGTCATATCTGTCACTATTAGTATCCATATGTAGTTTTCTTTGTTTACCGCATATGTTACTACCAGTCCAATTTGAGCTTGAATTCAGTGATATAGTGTTTTGACAAAAGCTTTATGTGCTATTCTTTGCTAGAAAAGATCATAGAAGGAAATAAAAGTCAAGCAGAAGTCAATATAACAAGTTTGGTGATGTTATAGGTATAGAACCACTAATTCAGGCCCGGTCGGAAAGAACATACAAGAAAGTAGTACATATTTTAAACAAAATAGTTCCTACGCATAGCTGTATCTTTGTCAATAGTGGGAATATTTGGGTAGTTTTAGTATCAAATGAAAGATTGGGGACTTGGAATCACTGTAGAACCCTTGTTGAAAGTTTTATTTGAAAAATAAAGAAGTATATGAAATTTTAATAGGAGGGCTCATTTGGCCTGTTGTTCAGATCAGAAGTTCCTGTTTTTGTACTATCAAACTTCCGGGAACCAGTACGCTCTAATATGCAATTAAAGGTATGTTTATTTTTTCAGCACAAGTCAGCATAAGGTACAGTTTTGACATGAAATAACTGCCACTTTATTTGAACTTAAGACAAAGTAGCCATTTTTGCTTGAAATTGCAGAATTTAACATAGAAAGCAATGGGGCCATGAATTAGTGGTTTTATACCTTCAGTGGTTCTCTATAGACATTTGTATGCATTTCCCATAGAGTCCTATGTTAAACTTAGTCCCCCGCTGGCGGCCATCTTGGATGATAGATCGACTACAAAGTAACAACACTTGGTCAGCACCTCATAAGGAACATCCATGTTATGTTTGGATTTCATTTCATTCAGTGATTCTCAAAACATTAGTGGTTTTATACCTTCAGTGGTTCTCTAAAGACATTTGTATGTATTTCCCATAGAGTCCTATGTTAAACTTAGTCCCCCGCTGGCGGCCATCTTGGATGATAGATCGGCTACAAAGTAACAACACTTGGTCAGCACCTCATGAGGAACATTATTGCCATGTTTGGTTCCATTCCATTCAGTGAAAGAAGTTCAAAATGTAAAAAGTTAACGACGACGGACGACGGACGACGACGGACGACGACCGACGACGGACGACGAACAACGACGGGCGACAACGGACGACGGACAACAAGTGATGAGTATAGCTCACTTGGCCCTTCGGGCAAGGTGAGCTAAAAAGACACACTATAAAATATCAATTGAAATGGCTTAACTCAATCAAACGGAATCGAAAAATTTAGCAATTTTTCCATTTGAAAAAGGGCTAAACGGAATATTTATCTAAATTCGTGGTAAACTTAATACAGTCCTACGTTCACTAGAAAGTAAAATAATAAGAATACCGAACTCCGCGTAATTAAAAAAAAAACTAATATAAAAGGCAAAATTAAAGCTTAAACACATCACCGTGTGGATAACTGTCAAATAATTTTTAAGCATATGCTTGTATTTCATTTTAAATAAGAAAAATAATATTGACATGGTTGAAGCGTTATCATTACATTCTTTACTAAAATGTTGTGTGTCAAAAAAGTCATTTCCAACATATGGAATTTCAACCATACTTTAAAAAAGTCCGTTCGTTTGTTCTTTGAATTTTCCATTTGATTAGGGACTTTCCGTTCTGCATTTTCCACGGAGTTTAGTATTTTTGTGATTTTACTTTTTAATATGTGTTGAAATCCAATGCAAAGAAGGTCATTTTTGTTTTTGAGGTAAAAATTCGGAGGTCAAGGTCATATTAACTAAAACAAAACGGACATTGTGAAAGTGATTTCCGGATTCTTAATAAAATTGATGGTGTTCTTGTATGCATAGTCATATATAATAAGTGGAAGATTCTCTTCTATGTTTAGGATAATATGTTTGATGTCACGCTCAAAATGAGTAAAAGAAACATAAAATGTCTGCAGGCAACTGGTTTAAATGTCTTTTATATGAGATCCCAACATTACTTTGACGTATGGTGACATATGATGACAGAAAGATCCTTATTGCTTTACAATTTACTAGGTCTTAGGTAAAAATTATATTCACAAATATTATTTTTTCTGAACGAAAATAGTAAAATGTTGAAAATCATAATTTATATGCTACGGGCTTACTTATAATTGATAAGGGTTCTTATTTCATTTATAAAATTGTTTTTTGCTGTAGTGTATTAAACACAAAATGATCGTTAATGCTGGGCTTTTTCCAAACGATTTTAATTGCGCCGGTTAGCTGAACAATGACAACCTGGAAATAAGAGACGATATCTTTATATTATACCCCACGCAACGAAGTTGCGGAGGGTATAATGTTTTTTACCCGTCCGTCCGTCAAGCCGTCTGTTCGTCAGTCCGTCAGTCCTGTTCTTGTCATCGCAACTCCTCTGAAACCTTTTTAGATAATAAGGACATACTATGTAGATGTGCATATCGACAGGAAATTATGATTCTGGTTTTTTCTAGGAGTTACGCCCTGTAAAGTTTTTGAGTTATCCTTCTTTGAGTGTTACCTGGATTTAAATCTTAGTGATTTATAAATAGAACAAAAGTAATCAAGTTTGACAAACAGGTAATGTGAAGGTGAGAAACTGGTTAGGCAGGTTAATTTAGAAACACTAGTCTTGAGATAAGGTGTTGTCAGTATAACACCTGGACAGTGTTGAAGTCAGATGTTGAAAACTGACTGGAACTTGGAGTTGGAGTTTGACTATTGTCAGGGCAGATATTATATCAGGAATGATCATTTCAGGAGAATTCATTAATATTTTGTCCATCAGGACAATAAAGAACTCCCAGGTAGGTTTTGTCACACAAACACACCATGCCCCGCCCTTATGTCTTCTGTTTCAAATATTTGCACGAGATATCAAATTTTGTTTGTCATATTGTAATTATGGCGTGCACGGTTGTCAAATAATTATGTTTATTCGGGATTAAATCGGTCCGTTATTTAAAATTGTGTTTTGTTTCTTTCCCAGGGGACTTGTTGAGTTATGGAAGTATTTTAGACCATTAAAAGAAAGGAGTGATAAGTAAAATGAGACAATTTCCTATATATAAAATTGAATCTCAGATGAGGATAAATATATACTGTGAGTATTGTTAACTTTTGATAGTTAAAATGGAACAGATAGTTTTCAAGTAAAAAGTATTACAACAACCTGAATGTCTGTGTGGTTAAATAGTCCGTCAGTGAATTTGTTTCGGGACAATTACAATTTAAAAGATAGCAGAAACTTGGTTGGACAGTTTGTCCCAGAAACTGAAATATTTAACGTTATGTTGTCAAAGTATTGGTTTTTCAATATTTGTCAAGTTGACAGACAGTAAATTTGAACAGTATTATAATTCGGATCAAACGAGAACAACCTTTGAGATTTCTGGATTGATATAGACTTGTGATTTATGGACTGTGATGGACTAATTTATTTATTTACTTTTAATTTTAACTTTTAGTTATGTGTATTTAGTTCCGTGTATTTGTCATTGTCTATGTGAGATAGAAGAGAGGTCGTGGAGAGGTTGTTTCATATGTGTATATTTATGTTTTGTGTTTGTCTTGTGGTTGTGGTATTATTAAATGCAAATTTTTATTTAGTTTTGGTTGACGCCCAATTGACAGATCTTTTTGATTGTCCCCCTTACTAAAAGAACCCTGAAGTGAAAATTTCACTTCTTTACACGCCCCTTTGAACTTATTTGCTTCAATATACTACTGCAACAGTGTGTCATCGCAACTCCTCTGAAACCACACAACAGATTTTCATGAAACTTTGTAGATAATAAAAACATACTATAAATAAACTCATCATAGATACCAGGATTGAAATTTTATATTTACGCCAGACGCGCGTTTCGTCTACAAAAGACTCATCAGTGACGCTCGAATCAAAAAATGTGTAGATGTGCATATCGACAGGAAATTATGATTCAATTTTTTTTCTAGGAGTTACGCCCCTTTAAACTTATTTGCTTCAATATACTACTGCAACAGTTTGTCATCGCAACTTCTCTGAAACCACACAACAGAATTTTATGAAATTTTGTAGATGATAAGGACATTCTACATGTACTATGTAGATGTGCATATCGACAGGAAATTATGATTCAGGTTTTTTATCGAGGAGTTACCCCCTTTGAACATATTTGCTTCAATATACTACTGCAACTGTTTGTCATCGCAACTCCTCTGAAACCACACAACAGAATTTCATGAAACTTTGTTAGATACCAGGATTGAAATTTTAGTTATATAAGTGATCTTTTCATTCAATTAAGGTACATGAAGCAGGGACGTTAAAATGCTACACTACACGTATAAATCATTTAGTTGTCTGTTCAGCATGAAAAAGCAACGAAACGGCAAGGAATTTCTTACGACGTGACTGCAATGTACAGTTAGAAATTAGTTTCAGATGATTGCTCACACTAATAGATACTCTTATTTATTTACTTGAATGAATTATACAGGTTTTAGAGACAATCACTTATCATTTTAAAGAAAATTCGTAGAACAGGTTTTTTTTTAGAAAAATGCTATCATAAGTCAAATTGTTCAATACTTTTTTGATATTTAGATGCATCCTGTACATTTCAATGTTCTTTCTACACACCTTTGAATGTGTATCTTTCTCTAAAAAATTATTGTTACTTTAATATATTTTTCGATATTCCTATGCAGTTTTAAAAGTTCCAGTTGTTTGCATTTTATCATAAATATTACCTTCAGAAATACGCGTGGAGCTGAGCTGTAAAAGGCTATCAAACATTCAAATATCACTTTTTTTCAAATCTGAGCTGAATGTGTTCCTCTTCAGCATTTACAAAATGGTTATTCATTATGCTGACCCCCAGAGAATAAAACTCGCCATCATAAATTTATATCAAATGTTTTCTTCTTTAGATTTTTCAAGCTGTCTCCACGTTTATATTATTGCTCTTATTGTTTTAAATTGATCTATATTTTGTATGCGAAACAGAACCAATTAAAAATAATTAATTTGCAAAGCACATTTCATATACGTCAGTTTTAACTTACGTATTTACTTACAAACCTAATAATTAATGTAAAGAAACACGTTATTTTGCACTTATTTCGCTTTCCTATATGCAACTATATCGTAAAGAGCACTTACAGTAATGAAACATACCCATGTTTTATATTGAACAGTTAAATTATTTGAAAATACCGTATTTCAAATCCAATGAAACACGTGGAACCAAAGCTAAAGTTTAAGCAATTTCTAATAAAAATGGATGTATACACAACAGGGCAGACATCACACTTTTCTGAAGAATTGTCTGTCCTACAAGTTATACCTCAGAGTGGAAACGTTTACAGACTTCTTAGACCAAATGAAAATCCTGAAGATGGTATTAAATCGAAAGATCCTAATTCAAAGGCGAAGGCTTCTGTTCATGTTGCCTGGGGGAGTAGTAATCGAAAATTGGACTCAAAGTATATTTCAACCTGCCTAAACTATAAAGACGTCTTAGCTATTTCGAAAAAGAACATTTTCCTAAATGGGGACATTGATTGTTTGCATTGATATAAACAATGCTCCGGTGACGGAAATTATTCATGTATGGGATGAAAATGTGAGAAGACATTTACAAAAAGTAGAAGATGTTTGTAATCATGATACTAACAATATTCAGGTTACATTCAATACCTGCAAAAAATTTGCAAACGCTAACAATGAAGTCCTCTTAGCTGGAGTTGCTCCAGCAAATTGTGTAGCTGTTGTAACAAAGAAAAAAATTCTACCAAATCGTTATGGCGATGTTGCAAATAACTGATAACAATATCGCCATAATAACTGAACATTCAATGATGGATATCAATTCATGTATTATAAATCAGCTCATTTAACTTAGATTATAATGCGGTAATTGATGGGTGTTGTTGTCTTTGTTATCGTTTTAGATTATATTAGATTTATATATTAAACCGCCATACAAAGAAAGTACAAGGAACTATCAAATATGGTTTGGGTTGACGTTATAAAGAGAATCAATCATAACTAGCAAAAAAATAAAAGAGAAAAATCGGCAAATACAATAAACAAAGGTTAAATTTGCCAACAGAAAAAAATCTTCTCATTCGTTTGTTTCTAGTATCTAATATTTCTTCGTTAATACCCTTTTTCTCTATGCTAACATAGTTTGTTGGTTTTTGTTTTGTATACCTGTTCCAACGCTTTCATCGCCGTCCATATTGCATGTTAATATCACAGTCTCTAGAAATTTTTAATCTTATCTAACAGGTTTCATTCATAGTTCTTTATTCTATTTCTACAAAAAAAAATCGCCCTGGTTGATAGCTATCATTGCCGTGGTTGCATGTTTCAGTGACCCTAAGAACGATGCTATCTGGAGCACCGTATACTGGTAGGGTCATCCATTAATGAACAGGACGAAGAGTAGAGGCCAGACTAAAGGGATGCGGACATCGAATGAGTTTCCCAATGTTCTGAATGATAAAAAAGTTGTGATGTCAAATTGTGAACTTTCCATTTCTATGTAGCAAAATTCCAACAGAGCCTGCTTACGGAGTATATATCTTCAAATTGATAAGATATTCCCGGGCTTGTATTTCCGATCACGATTTCCTTGAGGGTTACTGCCTACAAGAAAGTTATTAAACCAAGAGTTCCAAATGGTGAAGTTGAAATCATACCTTCGTAAATTTTACGGACGCAATGGAATATCCGTTTCACAGATGATATCGGATATGTTCCTAATGTCGTAACTACAATCCCGTTCCCTTTTCACAAATGTGACCTACCGAATAAGACTATAGCTATTTACCGGGTTTGTAATAACATGAGCAACACGCCGGTTGACAAATGTGGAGCAGGATCTGCTTACCCTTCCGGAACACCTGAGGTCACCCACAATTTTTAGTAGGGTTCGTGTTGATTAGTCTTTGGTTTTCTATGTTGTGTTGTGTGTACTATTTTCTGCCTGTTTTTCATTTCCTTTAGTAGCCATGGTGTTGTCCGGGTTTTTTTTTTATAGCTATGAGTTTGAATGTCCCTCTGGTATCTTTCGCCCCTTTTTCTAACAGTTTTCCTAATGTTAAAAAGAAGATGTGGTATGATTGCCAATGAGACAACTCTACACAAGAGACCAAATGACACAGAAATTAAAAACATAGGTCACCGTACGGCCATCAACAATGAGCAAAGCTCATACCTAAGCCAGTTACTCGGATAAACTTTCGACCGATTTACCTGTTAACTGGTAATAAAGTTAGTCCTTAAAGACCTTATCTACAGTACTAGTACTCATACTGATATGACTTCAGATTGAGAAGATGGTTATCTTGTTGAGACTGCCGAAGTGACAAATTATAAAATGGAGGATTATTTAATTTTCTCTGGTGTCTCAGAAAATCAAGTAGAGTGTTTAAATTTGATATGATAAAGCTTGACTCGTACCACCCAGTGTACAAAGATTCTTTTCACATAATTTACATGAGTCTTCATTTTGTTTAAAGTATAACAAAGTGTTGAACGATGGATGTCACATATTTACATGTAGTTCAACGAAATATCAAATTAAAATGAATTATTGATGTAACTCATTAAACTTTACCACCTTACAACTGTCCAAAATACATGAGTGCTAATTATGTTTACTCTGGCTCCAAGCTGATAGACAAGTTGTCTTTGTGATAATTTATTTTGTAAAATTTGACTGATTATGAGATTAACCGTTGACAAAACTAGAATATTGGCACTTCGACCCAATGCCTGGGTTGCATCTTTTGTTGGTGTAGGACAGGATCCTTGTGGGAATGTTTTTGTTAGTTTGGGTCTGTTTTGTTTAGTTAGCTATATAAGAAAATGCCTGTAAAAATATTGCAGTCTCTGTCCATATTATATAAAACAGTTGTCGTTCATTGTTCTTTGTTCTCTTTCTTCTACAAATTATATTAAATAGTTGTATTACAATGGACAATGACTGCGTTATACAATATTTAACAGCTTTATATAAAAATAAGATGTGGTACATATGTATAATAGCCAATGAGACAATTCTACACCAGAGACCAAATGACACAGAAATTATCAACTATAGGTTTCCGTACGGCTTTCAGCAATAAATTAGCTAAACCCATACCGCATACTCAGCTATAAAGTGCCCCGAAATTACATAGATTGTATTTTTACGATATCAAGTATCCTGAAGTATACAATATTTAAGAAAATGTACTGACATTTTTTTGGTGTTTTCATTGTATGTTTTTATAAGGTGTTTGTCTGTTGTAACCGATTACTTTAATAATAGTAAGGCTGGCTATTGTCGAGCAGTGACATCATGCCTTAAAGGAATGGTCACAACACTCGACTGAAATATGACAGGAGTCACTAGATAGACATTATCACGGCTATGACTTTTTTTTTTTGGAAAATTTGGCTCCAGCATCCCTATGTAATTCTCGATACAAGAATTTGCTTTTACACCTGCCAAAATTTTGTTTTTTATTGTATATACTCTATATATTTACTTGTAGAATCAAACAATATTTTGCCAGACTGTATGTGTTGTATAGACTTTGCACAAAATATCTAAGACAGAGGAAAGTTTTTGTTTCAGATGTGACTACAAGTAAGATTTGATATTTGTTTGAAAATTTGGTTTCAAAGGAAATGTATTTTGAAGCCGAGAAATCAAACTACTACTTAAACTTATGTAGATATTTGTATAGGTGTTATAATGTTGCGAGTTTCCCACTTATATATACATACCTTTATGTGGACTGTCTTGTGGACGTTCAAAGTCCGTGACTGACAAAATCCTTTACCACAAACTAAACATTCGAACGGTTTCTCTTTGGCGTGAATGTTTCTATAGAAAATATAAAATTTGTAGATTTTGATTTATTTTATTAAAAAATTCTTGAAATGTGTAAATAAGTTGGGTTTTTTTTTTTTGGGGGGGGGGGGGATTTAGGCAATTTACTGGAATATGGAACGCATCATGATTCACTAATACTGCAGAACACGCACGGTTTATGTTTGATCAAAATTTTATCATGATTTTAATGTAGAACTTGGTGAAATTGTCAAAATTCAAAGCCCTTATAAATCGCTCTTCTTTTCTTTTAGTTTTGTAATTTTTAGGCATTTACGATATCAGGTTGAACTTAAAGTGGATAAACACAGGAACACCTAACCAGAACTAGGATAGCGTTTACAAATCATGATTGAACTGAAACCTGATAAACACAAGAACACTTACATATCATGATTGAACTGAAACTTGATGTACTAGTGTGCCTAATCATTTGCAGGGTATGCTTAAAATTGAGAATGGAAATGGAGAATGTGTCAAAGAGACAATGTATACTAGAAGACGATTTTACTGTAGAATTTGCTGTAATTGTAAATATTACTGTGCAAATGTTTGGTGTTATTTTACTAGAAGGACACCCAAAATATGTGTTGTGTAATTGTTTTACATAGAAACGTTAGAGTGGAATTATATGCACTATTTAGAATTCTTTCCTGTGATCACGAAGATGATCCTGACGCCGGAATCGTTTATTACAAACTGTACATGAACAGGGACGTTCATCTGTGTGGGTACGAATGTGTATCAGTAGATTGTACGACTTTGTGAAATTTCGTCCGCAGTACTCACATACAAACTCTCTTTTTTCTCTATTGCAAGACAAAATGTGTATTGATTTAATTTCTATAAGCCCTGTTGGCACCAAGAGTCACTTAACACTTTGTCTCCTGTTCTAATTTACAGTAAACTGAAGTGCATTTAAAATACATATTTTATTATTAAGACGTTAAAAAAACATGCATCAGCTCATATCCCCGCTCATCTCAAAACTTACCAGCCGTTCTTTTTTCCAGGGTATGCTCTATTTGCATTCCTCGCAACATCTCAAAATCTCTATATTACTAGATTTTAAGCATTAGAGGTCTTCATATATCACTAATCACATGTCATTTAGGATTATTTAGTAGTGCTTGAAATGTAACGAACTATGACTTTGAATTGGTATATATTTATATTTAAGCGTGCTTAAATTTCATTTAAATCATTTAAATGTCTGCTTTCCGGTATTAAGCTGGTATAATGGAGAATTTTAAATCCAGAAATGCGGTTCAGGTGAATTAAAAAAGGGTGATTTTATTTTTTTTAACTCCTTTTTTGTTTGTTTCCGTACATCAGGAAAGTTTACAATCTGTACTTCACATATAGATATAAGATTAGATGTAGCCGGTAATTGCCTACTTGCATTTATAAAAAAAAAATCGAGCTCCACTGTGAACATCGCTTAATTATATTTTTCATTTGTTTATTCATTTGTTTGCTGTTCAATCATAGATGTATAAAACATTTATTGTTCAAGACCTTATTTCAACTTAAAAACAATTTTAAAAGATTAGATGTATGAAGCGGCATAACTCAATATACTTTCCAGAGTAAAGCGTCTGTAATAGTTTACAAATAAAAAAAGGATTTTATAATATTATTAAACGACGACAAATGTTAAAAAATATATTGACAATTAAATAAAAGTGTTAAATCTGAGACTACTTTAACACAACCACTGAATTGCAGGCTCCTGACTTGGGACAACCACACATGTATAATGTGGTGGGATTAAACTGGTTTTTTTATGTATTAATTTCTTCTACATAAATCAAAATTGTCTGAAATGGTTTTAATTTGGTGTATCTTAAAAACATTACCTGGTTTTTACTGAACATATCCTCTTCCGACATGGTTTCGTCTTGTAGTTTATTAATTGTTCTGGTTTGTTTGACAACTGTATCACAGAGTTACGACTGATAAAGTAAATGTAATAATTTAAATTTCACTCTATATATACATGTATAAATACTTCTTTAACACAAAATTATCTTAATTGATGTCACTTTATGTCGTTTATGCCATTTTCCCTACTTTTATACAAGCATCAATCTATATTGTATAGGTGTGTGCAGTCAAATTGCGTAGGTATGTGCATATTGAAAATATGAATGACGTACAGTAGAAGGTTTGGATGAGGCATCCTTTAAATCGTTTTTTAAGCCATTCTCTCTATTCTATATTTTGCCGAGGCGGATTAAAAAGGGGGCTTTTATAGGGGCAAATGGTTGATTGTTTAATGAATCACTGAAGCAAAACTGGAGCGGGACACCTCTTATGGAAGTCAGTGATCCCTCCTCCATCCTTTATGAATATCTAGATCCGATACAGTGTTGCTTGCTCATTAGTCTGTCTTTTTTTATATATTTAACACCCCATTATTCTCGATTCTTTATTTTTCTTTACCTTTATTTTGTACCATTATTTAAATAATAAACTGATGGGGAATGTGTCCATGGGACACAGATGATGCCCCCGCTTGCATATCATATAAAGTTATAAAGGGACATAACTGGAGAACGATAAAAGTGAAGCTATTTTGTACCTGATCTGAGTTTTTTGGATTGTGTATAAGTCTCATAACATTTGGTTGAGGCAAACTTAAGTTAAAGAACGGAAACGAAAAATTTAGCATTTTTTCCAATTGTAAAGGGACATAACTCTAGAACGGTTTGAGTGACGGCACCAAATTTCTAACTTGATCTGTATTTTGTGGTAATTAGCATTGTGTATAAGTGTCATACCATTTGGTGGAGGCAAACTAAAGTTAGAGAACGGAAACGATAAAATAGCAATTTTTCCAACTGTAAAGGGGAATAACTCTTAAACTGTTAGAGTGACGGCACCAAAATTCAAACTTGATCTGTATTTTGTGGTTATACGCATTGTGTATAAGTTTCTTAACATTGGTCAAGGCAATCTAAAGTTTGAGAACGGAAACCAACTTTGGGACGTACGAACGGACGTACAGACGGACAAGGGTAAAACTTAATGCTCCCTCAGCTACGGCGGGGGCATAAAAATTGGCACATAGTTATCTATTCTATAAAACCACATCAAGACAATCATACAGCACAGAACGTACTTATTTTTTACCAAAAGCATTACCATTGCTAAATTTTATCACTTTGCGTTTAAATCTATTTCATTTTTATTTTATTTCTTTGCTATAAGATTGTACCTGTTTTCAGTATTATCCTTTATGGCATGGCTAACTACAATAGCGTCTTTCGTTGGGTCCCCGATGTGACCACGTGTGGCAGATATTGCAAGATTGGTAAAGTCAAATCGAAGTTCAGTGCTTTTTAGTTCTGAAATAAAATATCAAACATAAATTCTAACTAGTTTTCAAAATATCCATCTGGCGCTTTAGAGCACAATACCCTCGGAGACTTGCAGCTCTGCAGCAGCATCGAACCTATTGTAGTTAAATGAAATATTGTTTGCCATGATTCACATATCTGCCATCATTTCAAAATGCCCATGGAGGATTTTACGTGCAAGATGGCTGTCATGGTCCTACAAAATATTTAAAGGGGCCTTGAATTTTATTCTGATATTGTTTATTTGCTGCTTGATGGTTTGACGATCCTTTAGCCATGGTACAGTTGGCAGGTATGGTTTTAGCAGGCACAACACGTATTTCTCAAAAAGACTTTAGCGTTTGTAATTATAATAAATGGGGAATGTGTCCATGGACACAGATGATGCCCCCGCTTACATATATAAAGTTATTCAAAGTGCATGTTAGCACTGAAGGGTAAAATTTGCTTTAATTTATCAGTGGAAGGCAAAATTAAACTATGCATTGTATAAAGCATTGATTGTAGTTGATTCAACTATTATCACAAAGGAAGATAACTCCAATTTTAAAAATTACTTCATTGATATATTTAGAAAAAAAATTAAAAAAATTTAGCAATTTTTCCATTTGTAAAGGGTATAACTCTAGAACAGTAAAAGTGACTTTGCAATTGGTGTATGCTGCTTCTCCGCTAAGCACAATGCATTAATGAGTAAGAGCAAAGACTGTTCGGCTCGGAGTCAGAATAACATGTCCGGGCAAATTGCCATGTCTTCCTGCGTACTGTTACCCTGTAAACTAGCGCGTTAAATATTCGGTCTCAGCGTGTCGGTCTAGCACAAAGGAGGGTTAATACTCATATTATATTTACATACTTTCGTCCTGAATATGCATATGTATTTGCCGCTGGACGTTAAGCAGTCATCCATCACCAGCATTAAAAAAATAATAACCTCGCTTAGTTAATACAGAGTTCTAAATGTTTTCTATTTACCTGTATGGTCAGGTAAGCTAGCATATGTCTTGATTACTGCCAGTTTCCAGATTTGTTTGGTTTGATTTACTGCAGGAAAAATATTTGATGAGTGACTGCAGAGGGAAGTAATTGGTGTCATCTCTGATGCATTCACGTGACTGTAAATGTGTGATTCTGAGGTGATACATGTACATGTGCATCTTCATCGTAGGGCACATGTACGTTGGGTCCGTCATTACTATTTGGTATAATCTGTAAGAAAAGGCAGTTCTTTTAGTTTTCGTTAAACGTTTAATCAATAAATAAACAAATAAGAAATTCCTTCTACTGCGCCAGAATCCTTTTTTAAAAATAGATATATGTAACACTTTTCTTTATTTGGTTGATTGTTCAGAAATATATGTGTACTACATACGCATGTGCTCCTTTCTCAGTGACGATCCAAATTTCCGGTCTTAAGTCCAAGCTGACCCACTCGGTTTCTATTGGATTTATTGCTTATTTGTTATTGTCTGGAATATGTAAAAAAATAAATGCCGCTGGTCTTTAAAGAGATGATAACCAATAATACTCCAATTCAACTGGTTGTATTGCATATCGTGGGAATACTGTGGGGGTAAGGTTTATTCCATTAGTTCACGCCATGAACACCAAAAGGTTTATACATGTGTAAACTAACTTTTTCACTGAACTAGTACACATTTTTATTTAGGGGCCAGCTGAGATCCACCTCCGGGTGCAGGATTTTCTCGCTGCGTTGAAGACCCATTGATGGACTTCGGATGTTATCTGCTCTTTGGTTGGGTTGTTGTCTCTTTGACATATTCCACATTTCCATTCTCAATTTTGATTTAAGCTTTATGAGATCAATAGAGGCTCGAAATATATATCTGTAAGAGTTGACAGTTAATGATTTTTTTTTTTATCTGGACATAATTCTAAAGGGATTTCATTGGAATTGTTTGAAAATAATCAACGTTTATTAAAAGGGAGTTTATTTCTTTGGAATTAATGTTTAATTTCTGAATATAAAAGCCAAGTTTGAAAATTAATTAACTCGTTCAAAATAACTTGTATTAGTGAACATACTTTTACTTATTTTTGAAATTTAATTATTTGAGAGCACAAAACTGACTGATTGTAAATTAATTGTCAATATTTAGATACCCTACTACCGTATCATCGCAAGTGACAATGTACAACCATTAAATTAAATAACATAAATAAGAAAAATAATTTATGACAATTTAGTCAAGTGCAGTGCTCCATCAAATTAGCCACAGATTAGGTGGTAGCTTTCCGATGTACATTTCAAAGCGACATGAAACTGATTAATTTGTCAAAATCAACATTAAGATAACGAATTTATCAAGCAATATAGCACAGAACACACATCAGAGAAATTAAAGGACTTTAAGGTTGAAATAAAACACGAATTCAATTGTTGCTGATGTGTAAATAAAGTGTTTGTAGGAGTCTGGATAGTTTTTAACTTGGGTCATATTTTACCCACACAGAAGATGATACTTCAACCTTAATATCTAGTAACTTACATTTTCATGTTTAAAAAAAACTTCATTCAATTTAGGTATTTTTTTCAAGCGGGTCACTGCATTTACATTAAGTTTGTTTGTGTTATTGGGTTGTTGTCTGGTTAACATGCATCTTTATTTTTATTTTACTTTTTATTTTTCATATTGTATAACATTTTAATTACTTATTCTTTAAATCAAAACTTGACCAATTTGATATCAGACTCATTTCTGCACCTAGCGTGGCTATACTATAGCTATAACTATACTACATAATATATACATCTGTCAATGAAGTGTTTGTAAGCACAGGGACTCGGTTAGCAGATTAAAATTTTGTTAATCAATGTTTTTTTTTTAAATTTTAGTATTTCCTGTCTATTTGCATTACTTTATTAACGTATTTGACGTTGACATCACTATTTCTATGTTTTCTAGCAATGTGCAGTTTACTGTAGGATTTTTCAGTAAAGGATATGTAGGATTTTTCAATATAGGATATGGATAGTAAACTGCACATTGCTAGAAAACAAAGAAATAGTGATGTCAACGTCAAATACGTTAATAAAGTAATACAAATAGACAGGAAATACTAAAAAAAATTTAAAAACATTGATTAACAAAATTTTAATCTGCTAACCGAGTCCCTGTGATTTAACCCACACTGAAGATGATCTTCAACCCAAGTATCTAGTATTTTCTTTTAATGTTTAAAAAAACTTCTTTCAATATGTGTTTTACAAGCGTGCCACTGCATTTCTATTTAGTTTGTTTGTGTCGTGGGTTTCTGTCTGATTAACATGCATCTGTATCCTGTATATTTATATATTCTGCTAATGTAGGCACACCTTCCGTACAAAGTAATAAATTCGATCACCAATAGAAATATAATAAAGTCTTTATTTTCATTTTATCTTTATTTTTCATAGTGTTAAAATTTTAATTACTTATTCTTGTAATTAAAAACTTTACCAATCTAATATCAGACTTATTTCTGCACCTAACGTGGCTATACTAGCTAAGATTATATACTACATAACAATACCTTTTATATATTGAAAAAGATGTTGGATATTATAGGTCACGGCAAATAGCCCGGCAACCCTATAAAACGAAAATAACCTCATCAAAGATAAGATCATTCTAATACTGTTGAAAGCAAGAAGCTCGTTTCGTATACACAAGACGCTCGAATCAAAAAAGTGTAAAAAGTACGAAATTGAACAGACAAATTGTTATATTACGGTCGCATTTTTTGTGTTCATATCATGTCATTAGTCATATGAAAGATTTTATTCTGAAATAACATCCGACAATATTCAATAGGAAAATATACATAATATGAAAATGTTTGCATTCATTTCGTAATTTTTAGAATGGCTTCAATGATGATAGCCTTTTATCTCGTTTGGATTGATTTACAATTGTCTTTTGAAGGCCTTTTAATTTTATAGCTTGCTATGCCGTACGGGTTGTTGAAGGCCATACGGTGACCCATAGTTGCTTTTAATAATCTAAGTCATTTGTCTCACTGGCAATCAAACCAAATCTCCTTAATTTATACTTTAGCCAAGATCAGGACTGATAAAGCATCAACTTAAGATGTTCGAATTGACATTATTCATGAATAGAAAGACATAATAAGTTCAAATTGAATCTTTGAAGTTTTCCCTCTATGGCCATCCATTTGAAAATAGAAAATCCAAAAAAAAATTGAAATTTGTTGAAATAGTTATTCTTTTTTTATTTATAAATACGGCGAACAGATGTGATTCGTTTTCTGGTTACGAGACTTTAAATTATATCTTTTTCACATTTTTTTTTCTATATTTGATATACTTGTTCAGTCCACCAAATTTTCCATCTGCTTTTTTTATTAGATATAAATGGAAGGCTTTTTCTTAAAAAAAAATCATAGATATATAAACCCATAATTAAACTTCCTTCATAAAAATGTTATTTATGATTTGTTATTGTTTTGAAGTGTCTCTATTTCGCCACTTACATTTTTCAATATTTAAAACTTTTTATTTATTTATAATTAAAATACTGAATTAAAACTTTTGTCTTACCTTTTAACAGCAACGGGTAGCAGATGTCATTTGAGGAGCACACCACTTATTCTTTTCTCAAGTCAGGAGGACTTTCATCCAATCAAAAGCCTTAGGCGGAGTCTAGTTCGCTGTCGGTACGGAAGCTGGTTTTCATCCTGTATCAGTAAGCTGAGGATAACATTTCACCTTGGTGAACTATATTTTTGACAGTTGGGTTTTCCTATTGTGCCCTTCATTTGCTGGTGCTAGAACAAGAATTTTAAATATTTGCTCTATCCGTGTGAAAGCACTAAGTAGTCACATTTAAGAGAGAAGAGTGTTTTGCGCAAACAAATTAAAAAGTCAGTATAGATGTATTTAAATATAAAGATTCATTTGGCGTCCTTTTTTTATAAGAAAAATGACAAAAGTGCTGATCGTTCAAACTTTAGAAAACAAAAATTGTTGTATTTAGGAAGGGTGGAATTGTAAGGCCTAATGAGATATGGGTCTATAACGGTCAAACAATGGATATTGTGGAACAATTTTGTTATTTAGGTGTATTACTACCTTATAATTGTAAATTTCTTAATACACAGAAACATTGTGCAGAACAAGGTAGAAAAACTATGTTCAGTATGAGGAGAACTACTTCATCATTATGTTTAAATGTATTTACAATGCTTAGTCTATTTGAAACTTATGTTAGTAGTATATTAATGTCTGGGTGTGAGATATGGGGAGTACACAAATCTCCTATGATAGTAAAGGTCCATTTGGACTACTGCAAAATGTTATTAAGTGTCAAAAGAACGACCTCAAATGTGATGGTCTACTTTGAATTAGGTAGATTTCCACAGCAGTATGAGCGTAATTTTAGATATTTACATTTTGGTTCAAAATTTTAGTAAGTGACAATTGTATATTAAGGTCTTGTTATAAAGAGCTTGTGTTAAATTGTTCAAAATGTATGAATTGGGCAACATATGTAAAAAGATTGTTACATAGTCTTGGTATGAATAATTTGTGGGATAATCAGTGGTTGTTAAATGTAGACAGCTCATATTTACCTTTGATAAGACAGCGTTTGTTTGATCAAGCTAAACAAGAGTTACATTTTTTATTAGAATCTTCTGCAAAGTGTAGATTATATAAGTATGTGGTAACAAATGTAGTTTTGCAATTTTATTTACAGAAATGCATTTCTGTACTTTTTCGTAAATGTATAACAAGGATTCGTTTGTCTTCACATAACCTTTGTATTGAAACTGGACGTTATGTTGGTACTAATAGAAATGAAAGAAATTGTATTTTTTTGTGATTTAGGAGTAATAGAGGATGAATTTCATTTCATCCTTCAATGTAGTAGATATACTGATTTGCGAAAGAAATATATAAAAATATATTACTGGTCTAGGCCATCAACTTTTAAGTTAATAGAACTATTGTCCGGTGAGAACACAAAACAGCTTTGTAACTTAGGAAAGTATATACATTTCTCTTTTAAATTAAGAAACAGTTTATTGTAATAAAAGATATTTTGTATTGATGAAACTTCTGACGTCACCTACTGTTAATTATGCATATTGTAAATATTGTTTGTAATATGCCATATGTATACACTGTACATGTATTTGATTATTCTGATGAGCCGTAAGGCTTAAAGATAATAAAGAATTTGAATTTGAATTTGAAAGTAAAAACTGGTTATAAATGTGTAGGTCGAACGGTGGGTTAGGCTAGGATTCGTTCTTGAATTGAAGTAAATTAAAATAAAATAAGAAAATTTCTTTGAAAACTATTTTGGTATTATTAACAAATCAATCAGATCTATTTTAACTCGCTTTTCTCGTCGAAGGTGTAATTACCATAAAGAAAATACACAAGAACTTGCATTTTCCAACAAAAGAGAGGCATTTTTTTCTAATATTGTCTTATCTGTCTTTCACCGTCTAATCGGCGTTTTGTATTTGCGCCGATCTGCATTTCATTTGCGCCGATTTTTCTTTCACTTGCGCCGATTTTTTCTTTCATTTGCGCCGATTATGTACAGATAGATTACAGTTGAATGTAATTTCTTATTTATCGTTATAAACCTATTCTGTAAGCCAGTTGTACACATGTTATGAATTGTCAATTATAACATGTATATAATTGTTGTCCTCTGCTCACCAGAGGGAGGTGAAATTAGGATTTCAAGCATGTTATTCGTCCTCTTACAATTTTCTGCGCAGAAATAAGGTGGATAACGTGGAGTTGAGCATAATTTTTATATAAGTACTTTAAGTAGTCTAAGTATGCATGCCATTTGTCATCAGAAATAGCGTCAGACATAATGTCAAACGTGAAACAGTCCTCGATTTCATCTGGGGGAAGGAATGGTAGCCCGAAAAATAACGTGGCAATATACCAGTGTCACTTGATTTTTCTTTATACTCTGTACTTAGCCCAACAGACTGAATTTTCCACCATCAGTTCTGAGCCAGATGAAAACGACAAAAATCTAGACTACTTGCAGGGGACTACAGTTATATACATGTTACAATTGGCAATGCATAACATATGTACAACTGGCTAACAGAAGAGGTTTCTATTGATAAATAAAAAATAGCATTAACCTGTAATTTACCTGTGCACAATCGGCGCAAATGAAAGAATCAAATCGGCGCAAATGAAAGATCGAAACTTTTTAAAATCGGCGCAAATGTCATACGCCCGTCTAATGAAGGGCATGCAAACAGCTTTTTTTTCTCTCGCACCACCTTACTTTGGGAAGTTTATCGACATTGTCTTCTACTTCTGAAAATATGTTTTAAAATTGAGACCGAAGCTTTTGAACGGTTTTTTTTTTCTTCTTTATCTTTAAATTAGTTTCTTGTAAAAAGTACAGCATCAATTAACTAGCGAATATATGTACTCCCAATCTATATTTTCTCACCCACTTGTCTGAATATGGTAAAAACAAACACAGAAAAAAGAAAAAATGGGCCAAAATAGATAAGAACAGAGAATAATTAAGCGATTCAAAGAGAATATAAATGGGCAAAACATAAAGAATAGATAAAAAAAGGCCTAAAATTTAGAAATGATAAGAACCCCTACCCCAATTGAAAAATTGAACAGAGAAAAGCAAATGCCATTCCGATTGCTAATGCTCACCGTGTACCAACAAGGGGTAGTGGACCCAAACCAATTATCGTTCGATTTATACACTATGGAGACAAACAACTCATTATGTCCAGTGCCCACAATCTGAAAGGTAGTCAAATTCGGATTCTAGATGATCTACCGGTATCTATGAAAGAGGAAAGATTCCTTTTGTCTCACGTAGCCTACAAAATACGCAAAAAAGAAAAATTGCAAACACGTATTCGAGATGTTGGGGCACATATGACACTTGAAACCCGTAAAAATAGAAGGGACCCATGGAGCGCAAGAGAATGATGAGCGATACATATACATAACAATATACATGTATATATACATACAAAATTGTACTTATACAACAATTAGCCATATTTATATATATATAGGTTGTTGTGACCTATTTGTAAGAAACTACAGAACTTTATATGCAGATGAAGATATCTATTTTATACATATAAGATAATTCTTTAATAACCAACTATAGACTTACCCTAATAAAAAAAAATTAAAGTAAGTTAGCTAAATGTATACTGAACAGAATTGATCAATTTTCTTTTTTCTCTATTTGTTTAAATACATGTATAACCTTTTTCTTTATCATATTTCCACAGATACCATTATTAAGTTGATACCAAATTGTAAGTATAGAACGGGGAATTTTATTCTAGGTTTATTTTCTATTTATGCAAATATTTTATTTTTGTTTTTTTGTTTTATTTTTGTTGGTTTCTTTTTTGCTTTTTATTGCTTTAGTTTGCTTGATCTCTATGCTTTTTTGCCTGATTGTCTGCGATATATTGGCATACACATATAAATGTAATTGCTAATTCTGCTTTATATATATATATTCATTTTCCAATCTGCTGTGTTGAAAGTTTTGCCTTTATAATTTATTTATATGTTTATTTTCTGCTGCTTATATACTTATTTATAATTTTGCTCTTGCTAGTTATTATTTAGTATTATTCTGAACTGCTGTGCTTAATGCTATTGCTATATGTTTTACTTTAACTCATCAGATACAGACTGACACAAATGAGTTGAAGTTAGAATATGTAAAGTATAGACCACTTTTAAAGTGATGTTTATTCCAAATTTCAGAATGAGATGCTTGTTTGAAATTATCTTTTCTTGTTGTGTTTACGGTACATCTACATTAAGACGAAGTGACCATACTATAATAAGTTCTGCACAATCTCTGCTGAAACTAACTATTTAATATATATGCATACACACACTCATGATGTGCAGTCTGTGTTCGATTGGTAGATAGTTTTGTTAGTTTTTATGATATATTGATCATGCATTAATTTGATTTACATTGTGATGCAAAAGTATTGCTTTTTATCAAGAGTGATACTACATTTGAAGTCGGTCAGTGTTCTTAATTTTTTGAAATTGCATGTCTCTCAAGTACGCATTGTTCTTTTAAACAAGAAATATTAACGTTTAGATAAATCTTATATATTTAGGAACCTGTAATTTAACCGAACTTAACAAAACTACCAGATACATCTCTCTTGTGAACCAAAAACGATTCAAACGTCCGATATTTAAGAAGAAAATTTATTGAACTTAAGGCTGTCATCACCAAAATAAAACCAAAATCAGAAATCATCTTCTTAGAAGTACCGCCATACTCCATTCAGTGCTGAAACAGATCACAAGGCCACAAAAACCCGGACATTTTCAGTGAAGACGATCAAACACTTCAAAACCAGTTATATCAACTAAACACCTTCATCCAAGAAATAAACCAATCTGCAGAAAAATCACCAAAATTTGATCTAGACATTCGAAAAACATCTAAAAGAAAAGGCGGTACTGACGAATACTACAATTTTAATCTATACAAAACTGACGGTGTACATCCAAACTCTTTATTAGCAAAGCTCTGGATGAGAAGAATAGCGACCAAAATTCTCCACCAATGTTATAGATAAATATCATCAATACAGTAGAATAGAATACTATATACATATATATATAAACTTTATAACAACCATATTTAATTGCATTCATATATAGAAATATAACAGCTTTTATATAACCCTAGTCCATAGTGTATAACTAACAAATATAGAGATATATATCTACATACTCATTAAACCCTGACATCAGAAGATATAATAGTTAACTGGAAAATTCTTATTTGATCAAGCTTTTAGTGGGGACGCCCCGCTGAATGCACATTAATCTACATTTATATACCTATATGGAGTTATTGTCTTTCAGAACCATAGGTAATTCTTTTTCAGAATCAACCCGGACGATACCATGTTTCAATGAAATATGCTCCAAGGCATAAAATAATGACCTATCTGAGGTCATTATTTTCCTGTTTAAAACTGCAATCTATAATTTACCTCAAAATCATATTCGTCTGATAGTTTTTTTGTTGCCGATTTGGGAATTTATTTTTTAAAGTTCAATCAATGATAGGTGTAAAAAAATCATCATTGCCCACATTTTAATTTTAGAAACATATAACGTGAAGTTTTGTTAATTTGTCGCTACAATACAGAAACATTATCATATATGTGAGATGAATTGTAGTGTAGACTTCCATGAAATAAAGCCAGATTTAACATATTCGTGTGTAAGATTTTGAAATTCTTATTGAGGAACACTGAATAGGTTGATTGATTGTTGGTTGCTTAACGTCCAGTGGCAAATATTTCATGCATTTTCAGTGAACTTATACATCTTCAGATTTTAAATGTTTAGCTTTGAGCGTTCCTGATGAAGGTAAATCCAGAAAAGCGCTTCGGACGCAAGAAATTATTAAATGTGTTGTTTTCAATTTTCAGGACGATACACACTTAATAGGAAATCATACTGTGACCTGCATGTATTTATATTCGTCTTCATGTCAGTTCTTAACTTTTTTAAATTTATGTATACCTTTTACTCTATCTAATGATCAACTAATAAAAGAATAATATTCACGAAACTCACAAAAGGGGCGGATGGGGAGGGTATATAGTTATATACTGATTATCTGTTAAAAAATGTATTGCTATTCAAAAGACAATCTTTCTGAATATTACATTCGATTCATATAAAATTGTTGAAAAAAATAACCACTTTTCCGCGGTAGAAATGTCATAAGAAATGGAAAAAAAAACATAGCCCCCCTTTCCATAAACTAAGTTGGTAGGATAAATTACTTACAATGTGTCTTGTATTTGTCATACACCGTTTTCGAATGGTAACCATTCATTTGTGTCCTTCTTCATGCAGTTACAGTAATATTTTTATTATGTATGGATAATAATTTCAAAGGTTTATATCTAGATTAATTAGTGAGTTTTATTTCACATTCTAAATGAGCCGTAGGGCGTATTTAAAGCTGAACGCATTAGAAAGGAATATCCCACTTGAGTGTGGTCGGTAAAATAGGATGCTAAATTTTGCAAATCTTTATAAAAAATAATATTTTTTTGACGGTATATAAGTCAGATAATGCATATTTTAAGGTTTTTCTTGTCGTAGAACACACCTCGGGGTGTCAGGATTGCACAAAGAAAGACCTCCCTACGGTCGGTCTTTCATTTGACCAATCCTGACACCCCTCGGTGTGTTCTACGACAAGAAAACCTTAAAATATGCATTATCTATAACAGAACTTCCTCGTTAAAAAATAAATAAATATCTAAAGTGAAAAATGAGTATCCAGACTAGAACATCAGCAAGAACCAAGAGCAAACCTCAGCCCTATACACCAGCTAAACATGAAAACTTTAGTATCAATAAAACCAGGGCCTTGGACAAAAAGCTAGAAGCATGTAATAGAACAATGGACATACAAATTGAGCAGAAACATCAAAACTACATCCTAGAGCTATCAGCAGCTGCTTATGAAATTATAAAGGGGGAAATAGACATATACTTTGAACAACACTCTACATACAAGCTCTTGCCAAAACACCAGCATGATAATCAAGGGCTATGCATCAGAACATCACATTCGGTCAGAAATAGAAGTAGTAACAGACAACTCTATCGTATCAATTTATTCCATACTACATCAAAGGTAGAGGTTAATGGCCAAGGTATGGAACACTTCCTGACACACATTGAAGATATAAAAGAAAGAATGAAATCAAGAGGGAACTATAAGATATATAACAAACAGATAGAGGAACAGATAAACATAATCAAGAGAAATGAAGCCGATATAGAAATAAGAGCAAAACAGAATGAGTCACTTGTAAAAACAACAGCTCATCAGCCTAAAACCAACCACAGTAATAGAATACTAGTATCCAAAGGGGCAGAATGTATACAAAATACTGACGAAGAACTTCTAAGTAACTGGAATAGAGCCATTGAATGGTCAGAAGATGAACCAACACCAAGTCCGGACACAAGTGCAGTCAGCATGTCTACTATACATAACTACTGTGCCACATGCAATCAGACAGCACAACCAGAAATATCCATAGACTGTATTGCATGCGGCCAACTGTTTCATTATACATGTGAAAACATTGATCCTGTAAGGATAAGCCAAACTGAAGAAGAACAGTATTCATGTAGGAGCTGCTCTATTATGGACATGGACATGGTTAATATATCAATGAGAAGCAATAACTCAATTATAGATACAAAAGAAACAATACCAAAAGTAAGTCTAGAAGAACAAGGCTCGACAAAGGAATATAGAGAAATGGCCCATATAGTTAAAAACGTGCCAGACAATACATCTAAAGACTGTCCAACTAGAAATGATGTTACGAAGGAAGAAGCAGGAAATGCAAACACAGAAGAATTAGAAATGAACAAAATGGCTACATACAAACAGCCTAACCAAATATTACAGAATGGCAGAAATGAACAAATAGAAAATGTAGATGAGCCAAAAAACATGAAAGCAAAACCGAAAAGGCAATATAAGTGCAAAAATATAAATGAAACTACTCAACAGCTGGAAGATCAATTAGCACAATGCAGAGCAAGACTAGTCATAATGTAAGATACCAATAGAGACTATAGAAATACAATCAGTTTACTTAGGATGCAAACAGAAGAAAGCACCATTGACAAAAGTAATTTAAAATCCTATCAACCAAATTGTAACTGTAGCAAAAACTCGCAGGAGCAGACTATAAACAAAGTAGATATGATGCTGAACAACTTCAGGCTAGAAATGGAAAATAGAGACCTAAGAATTAAACATCAAATGGAAATGAATGAATTAAGAAATAAACTGCAAATAATGGAACTACAGAAAGAACTAAGAATGTGGCAAAGACCAGGAAGTCATGAATATTATCCTTATAACCAGAATATGGATAATACTAGGAACACAAACCAACACCAAATGAGTGATCAGCATACTGGCGTACAGCTAACAAATCAGCAATCCAGGATTCCTAATCAAGCCAATCCACTATTCATGAATCATTTGGCACCTCCACACTATAGCCAGATACCAACAGAGCAGAGCAGAATAAATCATGGCCATATACAAACGCCAATGTACCACAATAGCAGAATACAGGCTATACCTGCAAATGGCCAAAGCAGCCACTATTACACTGGCTATAGAGGTATACCAACTGGCAGTATCAACACTAACATGATACAAAATGCACATCTATACAAACAGCAATATAGGATAGCTCCACAACCTATACCACAAAATATAAATTACCACCAATGATATAGTCAACAACAGACAAACAGAAAGGAACAAAGTCAAAGAAACATCAATAAAAGATTCTATGACCAAAGAACAAACATGCCAGTAATAGCTAAACAAAGTCAGGCAGAAGAAATTGAAAGACAAAATCAACTACAACAACAAACAAATCAGGCTGATAATATCAACCAAGTAGATAAAGAACCAACAGAAGAAGCTAGAATGAACATCAATCTAACAAATTCAGCTGCTTTGACTACCGCGAAAAATGATGAAGATAAAACCCATACAGAAGTAAACCATCAAGCAGAAGTCACTTCCAGAACTGGTCTTATAACAACGGCTTCTAGTGGGGACGCCCCGCTGGAAGCGGACTGCCATCAGAAGTTTCCCTCTCAAAGGGGGGCTAATGTTGGTGGTCCTAAGCATCTAAAGGGACTAGTTCAGGCTGACAATCTAGAAACAAAAGAAGATGGGAATAGAAAGAAACCAAATCATTTTTTAGGCAGCGGCCGATCAAACAAGATAAAAGGGAGGATATCATTATAGGTACACTCAATGTACAAAATGTGAAGTCAAACGCTCTCTATATCAAAAACTTGTTAAGGGATGTACAGGTGTTATGCATTCAAGAACACTGGCTCTTCAATGCGGAAAAGAAAATCATAGCTGAAGTTGCTGAAAATAGCGGATACATAGCTAAAAGCGTTGACGATAATGACGACCCTGATTTCAACGTATCAATGAAAAGAGGATATGGTGGAGTAGCCATAATCTGGAAAAAAGAAATTAATGAAAATATAAAGGAACTGATAGACGGTGGAAATAGAATACAAGCCATACATATTCAACAAGGAGACAAACCAATATGTCTTATAAATGTATATATGCCATCAGATAACAAAAATGCAGATATCGAATACAAAGACACTTTGGCTCAAATTGATGAAATGATAGAGAAATATAAAGATACACACGAAATTATAGTATGTGGAGACATGAACGGGTCACTCCATAGAAGCTCTACACCTCATGATAAAATTCTACAAACTTTCTGCAAGGAAAAATGTATAGGAAATACTGAGAAATGCCCATTAAAAGAAACATTTTATCACCAGAATGGTAAATCGAAAGGACAAATTGATTACTTCCTTTTCAAAAGTAACTCGGAAATAATAAATAAAATCAGACAAATTGATGTCCTTGACACTGACCCAGTGAATACCTCGGACCATGTACCTGTTATTCTGACACTGAATAGCCAACTGAAAAAAGTAAGGGAAAAAGCAACAACTATCATAGCAAAACCTAAATGGACTGACTGTGACCATCAAATTTATAAGGAAATCATCAATAAAGATCTACCAAACCTCATGCAAAAATCAAAAGGAATCACTGAGCAAGATATAAGAAATCTAGAAAAATTGCTACATAAAGCCGGAGAAGCGGCAATCCCAAAGTATAGAAGAAAAATCAAAATCAAATCAAAGGGAAAGGCGATATGGAATGAACAAATAGAAAAGGCATCAAAGCAATCAAAAAATGCATATAAAGTATGGAGGCAACATGGAGCACCTCAAGAAAGAAGTAACGAGCTCAAAATCAAAATGACAGCTGCAAAAAGAATACTTCGAAAAGCACAAAGACAAGCTTGTGCCTCTCAGAGAGAATCAACAGCGGGAAAAATTATGAAAGCTTCAAATGCAGACACAAAACTTTTTTACAAGCTTATTAACATGCAAAGAAAAACACCACTTACTAACACCAAGATACTGAAACTAAATGAAAAGACTGCAGAAGATGGACCAAGCATAATGAACATTTGGCAAGAACATTTCCAACAACTAGCTACGCCAACATTAGAAGAAAATTTTGACACTGAAAAGCTAGAGCTTGTAGAAATACAAAACAATATAATAGAATCCATAGAAAGGGAAAAAGGTCAAGGCATTGATCATGTCAATGTAAAGGAGGTTGATAAAGCTATAGAAAAACTTAAAGCAGGAAAAGCACCAGATGAGGATGGAATTTCGGCAGAACACTACAAATATGGGATGGATGAGTTAACTCCCTTTATAGTACATTTGCTAAATTTAATTTTAACATATCTGGATGTACCAATCTTCCTAAAGACAGGGATTCTTACACCAATCCTAAAGAAAGAAAAAGACAAAACATTACCATCTAGCTATAGAGGAATAACTGTGACTAAAACCTTTGCAAAAATATTACAAAGTATACTGAAGGATAGAGTTGACTCTGTATTTAATAACATACAAAACTCCTTGCAATGAGGCTTTACAGAAGGAGTATCATCACTATGCGCAGCTTTCCTCACATCAGAAGCAATCGAAGAAAGTAAGAAATTAAAGATACTGATGATTTTAATAACTCTTGATGCAGAAAAAGCATTTGACAAACTAAACCATGAAATACTATTCAACAAGTTGTACCATTATGGAATAAAAGGAAAACTCTGGATACTACTGAGAAACATGTATAAAGGCATGAGCATTAAGGTCAAATTGGAAGGTCAATGTACAGAAGATGTAATGGTGTTACAAGGAATTCAACAAGGTGCAAAACTATCTACAACGCTATATAAATGCTACAACAACGTCATACTGGATAGCATTTTAAAAAGTGGACTTGGAGCATGTATTGGTAATATACAAGTCTCTGCACCCACATGTGCCGATGACATTGCTGACCTGGCAAATAGTACTGCAGACGCACAAGGAATATTAGACATAGTACAGCACCATACAAGCAGAGATCTAGTTAAAATCAATCCAACTAAATCTGAAGCAGTTTTATATAATGCAAAAGGCTCAAACATAACAACACTGCAATTCGAAGACGATGACATCAATATAACCAATGAAACCAAACATCTAGGTATCAAAAGAAACGAGCAAAACCGGGCAAATATATCTGAAAGAATAAGAACCGGCAGGGCAACAATATACAGCCTTCTCGGAGCCGGTTTACATGTCAGAAGGGGATTCTCACCCATGGTCGCATACAAGCTATGGAGAACATATGCAGTACCAAGAAGCATCTACGGACTTGAGGTGATGAACTTACTTGCAAAAGAAAAGGATATGCTAGAACTGGCAGAGAGAAAAATCCTCCGACAAATTCAAGGGCTTCCAAATAATACAGCAAATATGGCTGTCTATACCCTGGTAGAAGCAGAACCTATTGCCATCACATAAGATAAAAATCTACTTACCTTCTTCATGAATATTGTTCGAAATTCAGGGACCATAGAATGTGAAATTCTGCGTCGACAAATAGCATTCTCAGACCAAAGAGGAAAAGACTTTATCAACAGAGTGGAAAAAAACTCTATCAAAATACAAATTGAAATCTAGTAGTTACTACATAGAAAAACCACTTAAGAAAATCGAATGGAAAAGACTAGTAGGAATAAAGATCAAGGAATACTGGAAAAATGAATGTCACTATAAAAAAATGGAAAAAACATCACTTAAATACTGTTATGTAATATGGTATAATGGACGTGACATTACTATGTAGACAGTACGGTAGTTAGATATACCGCGTAGCCCGGTTCCCGGAATTATTTATTGTAAACTACCTAACTCAGGATAAGATCTCGGATAGTTACCAGGTAACGAGAGTTGGCGTATTGGCGGGAATAAGGACGCAACGAATAATATATTACCAGAGAGTATCAGAGTATATTTGGTAAGTTAGTACAATTAGAGGCGTTGAATTGTATTAGTAGTATTAGTATTGAGTGGTAATACTCGGAAATCTCATCACTGGCGCTTGGCGAGCAGGGTTTCCTGTGTTAAAAAGACGAATTTATCGAGACAGAGAAGTGAGTACGTCACAACGTGACGTGTAATTGCGAAGTTCATATTGCTATATTTGGTATATTATGAAGTGTTTGAACACGGAAATAATATAAGCATAAAAACTTGCGTTAATTACAGTGTTTACAAATTTATTTTCGAAAACTGTTTTACGTTTTTCTAAAAATAGCCGTTTTGTGTAGAAATTAGACAAATTAGCCGTTATCAGAGCAATTTGGAGAAAATTTGCCATTTTTGGAAAAATTAGCCGTTTTTTTTCTGTGGTTAGCCATAGCACATACACATTAATTTTTTTTTTCTGGTTCAGCAACCAGTGATTTAATTGAACTGTGTTTGTGTTAATATAACATTATGACAACATTAGCTTTTCAGCAGCAATGTGTAAAAATTAACAGCTGTTCTTATGAAGAATTAAGGTTGTTACCTGGTGTGGGAAATGTCATAGCTGACAAGATTATGTCTATGAGAGAGACATTTGGTAATATTCAGCCTGAGCATCTTTCTGAAATACCAAGACTGAGAATTACTGAAGCCATGATGGATTTGATAGATTTTTCACCAGTTACACAGCAACAAGAATACAAATCACGGAATCAGTCAATTTATGATTTACGAGACTATGTTGATTATGGTGAAGTTAAAACATCTGGATTTCATTCGGAATATGCAAGACGAGAAGCAGAAATCAATGACTTTTCAGATTCTGACACACCTTTTGATGAATGCTTGCTTAAGCCTGAGCCTGAGGAAGTCAAACGTGAGTTATCACGTCCCAGTTCAGCGATGAGCAAGCCTTTAAATTACACTTTGCAGTATGGGGACCACCAGTATTCAACAAAATTGTCAAGACCTGATGAAAGAAAACCATTACTACAAACCAAGTATGATGACCAGGATAAAGTTCAAGATTTTTCAATTGATCGACAGTTTAAGCCAGACATAATTCATAGAACAGATGAATTAGGGTACACGAAACCAAGTATCAGATTAAATGTTGAGGAAAACATTGAAAAACGTGATTATTCACGTAACCAAAATACACAGCAGCAGACATCACAATTGGGATGGCAGCAAGGTCCCAATGAGCACATTGAAAAACGTGATTATTCACGTAATCAAAATACACAACATCAGACAAAACAATTGGGATGGCAGCAAGGGCCCAACGAGCACGAACCTAGATTAGAAAGGCCAGTTCCAGTCCCAAGACGTCGTCAACAGGTAGAATCACATATACCTTCACCAGAAATCCGACGCAGAATACCTTCACCTGAAACCCGTCGCAGAATACCTTCACCAGAAATATTTAGGGAACCAGTATATTCCTTGAGAACACCAAATCCAACATACTCTTCTACAATAAACAGAAATGTGTACCCTCCAAGACCATATTTAAGTTATGTGGAGTCGCCGCAATTAATGCCTCCAGCAAAGCCAAAATCAAAGAACCTAGAAATACCTAAAGGACTGAAGTATGATGGTTCCTCAAGTTGGAAAACTTTTTACACCAAGTTTCATAGGTATGCTGATCGTTTATCGTGGACTACCACGGAACGAAAAGACCAGCTGTGTTGGTGTTTACATGGTAAAGCAGGTGATTACTATGCAAATTTACTGGATAGAGACCAAGGTGTGGATTACTTTGAATTAATTCACAAATTAGAGAAAAGGTTCAATTTTCAAGACTTACCAGAGACGTTGCAAGTTCAGTTCATGAGTGCACGACAAAATACAAATGAGAAATTGGAAGATTGGGCAGACCGAGTTCTCTCGTTAGCCTGTAAAGCCTTTAGAAATATTCCCGACAGTTATATGTATACACAAGCTATCTGGAAAATATACCAGGGATGCTCAGATAAAGAAGCTGGTCAACATGGAGCCACCGCCAGACCAACATCTGTTGAAGCAGCAATTGACCAGATAAAATGGTTCCAACATAACCACACAGCTATATTTGGTAAACCAACCGGTAGACGTGACCCAACACCAAATCAGGATGAACCAAGTGATTATGATAGCGACCTAGCTGTTCACGCCATTGGTAAGACAGACAAAAAGTCTGAATTGTCTAAACAAATGGACACACTGCTAGAAAAGATGACTGCTATGGAAGCATTTCATAAGCAGGAAATTGGAGACATTAAACAGCAGCTTCAAAAACAACAGCAGGCAAAACAGTTTCCTGCTCAACATGAAGTCCAGCCAGCAACCCAACCATTCAGCCAACAAAATCAAGGTAATCGCCAACAATGGCGTAACAGGGATAATAGGCAAGATCATCAGCGACAATCACCATTTAAAAGGCGCTGGGGACCTATACCACCTGAAAAATTAGCAAATATGGCTTGCTATTTCTGTCACCAGTTTGGACATATACAACGGGACTGTCCTGACTTGCATTCATCAACAGGAAAAAATTACACAGACCATTTAAACCAGAAAGAGTCGGGCTAAAGGGCGGAACCCTAACTCAGACCACACCTAACCGCCTAACGTTGAACACTATTTCAAACGAAAGAAACAAGACACCTGTTTCGGGGATTTCCCGGTTGAAAACATGTGATATGTCAACATCCACAGATACTCTGTCTAATTCACTATTGCACACAACGGAGCCTGATAATGATTTACAGAAAGTAATTGACCTTCAGTTGCAAGATCCCGTACACTTAGGGGGAACTATTTGCCAGTTAGGCTCAGCATCTATGCTTCGATTCACTTTAAAAGTGCATGGACAGCCTGTAATTTCGGTAGTAGATACCGCAGCAGAAGTTACAATCATTTCTGACAAAGTTTATGAATCTCTTAGCAAAAAAACACCCATGAAAAGAAAAGCAACAATGCATGCAGCAGGGCGTGGTATGCACATGGATGCCTTTGTAGTGGGACCAGTTGAATTACAAATTGGTGAAAGAACATATCGGACAGATATTTATGTTGCGCCTATTGATAATGACATGCTATTAGGACTTGATTTTCTAGTCAAAGCAAAAGTAATTTTAGACTGCAGAAAATTAATTTTTTTCATCAATGGAGAGGCACTACCTATGGTACATGGACATATTGGACTGGTACCGCCTGTGAACGTTATAGCAAGAGTAGCTAAAATTACCGTTCCACATAGAACAGTCATACCTCCTAATTCAGTCGTACAATTAGAGTCAGATTTGTCAGCGGAATTAACTGATTTTATAGTTGAACCTAATAAAGAGATAGATTTGTTAATCCCACGTGGTTATTACAATGCTAGTTCTTTGCCATGTGTCAGTTTACTTAATGTAACGAACAACAAGATAGTTTTGCAAAAGGGAACTCTTTTAGGCGAAGCAATTGAAGCTGACGTTGTTGAAACGGGGCCAGCCCCGTCAGTAGCAACAACTGGAATAGCCAGAGATAACAATACACTACCGGAACAGTTGCAGAACATATTGGATAAATCCAGTACACTTGCTGAAGACCAAAAGTCCAAAGTTGCAAATTTACTTCATGAATTTGCTGATGTTTTTGCACTAGATGATTTTGACTTAAGAACATTTAACCACATTGAACACGAGATTGATACAGGCGATGCGCGCCCTATCAAACAACGAATAAGACGAACACCCATGTGTTTTGCACACGAAGAGGAAAACCATTTAAAGAAAATGTTAGATGCAGGTATAATAGAACCATCTATGTCAGAATGGGCATCTGCCCCAGTACTTGTGCGCAAGCGCGATGGAAACGTGCGCTCGTGCATTGATTACCGGAAGTTGAATTCCGTGACGAAAAAAGATGTCTATCCGCTTCCCTTGATAGACGAATGTTTGGACACTTTCGCGGAAAACGAATGGTTTTCAAAATTGGACGCTAAAAGTGCATATTATCAGATTAAAGTGAAGGACTCAGACAAGGAAAAGACTGCCTTCATCACTAAATATGGATTATTCTACTTTGTCCGTATGAGTTTTGGACTTTGCAATGCCCCTGGAACATATTCACGAGTAATGAATCTCGTTCTCAGAGGTTTAACATGGAATGTTGTACTCGCCTTCCTGGACGATATTCTAGTAATGGGAAAGACATTTGAAGACCATTTACAGAATTTAAGATCAGTTTTTGAACGTTTCAGAGAGTATGGGCTAAAGTTGAAACCCAGGAAATGTGATTTCTTTAAAAAGGAAATAGACTTTTTAGGCAGAACAATCAATAGAGATGGTATGGCAATTGGCAGTGAATATGTTGAAGTTGTTAAGAAATGGAAAGTACCTACGACAACAAGAGAGGTTGAACAATTTCTTGGCTTTGCTAATTATCATAGAACTTTCATTAAGAATTTTGCAGATTTATCCTACCCTTTGTATCAATTGACCGGTAAGAAACCGTACAAATGGGGAGATTCAGAGCAAGAGGCTTTTGACAAACTTGTAGAGGCATTGACAACAACTCCGTTATTGGCATTACCCAACAATAAAGATCCGTTTATTTTGGACACAGATGCTTCCAATTTCGCAATTGGCGCAGAATTAATACAAGTACAAGATGGTGTAGAGCGTCCCGTTGCCTACGGATGTTTTTCATTAACCCATGAGCAAAAACGATACTGCACGACACGGAAAGAATTGCTTGCAGTAGTGAAATTCACCAGACATTATAGACATTACCTTTTAGGAAGAGAGTTTATAGTCCGTACAGACCACAGTAGTTTAACGTGGTTATTGCACTTTAAAGAGCCACAAGGCCAACTAGCTCGATGGTTAGAGGAGCTAAGCCAGTATCACATGACAGTAAAGCACAGGCCAGGTAAAAGACACCAAAATGCGGACGCATTATCACGTCTGCCAGATTTAGCCTGTTCACAGAATAGATTAGCAGCTGGAAACGTGCTAAAACACAATCTACCCTGTGGAGCATGCGATTATTGTACTCGTGCTCACCAAAGTTGGCTTGGTTTTCAAGAAGACGTAGATAACGTTATTTCTTTAGCTTCACATCAAGACTGTAAAACTTATGAGCAACCACACAATACAGGACCACTCACAGTACTACCGAGTTCTTTGATTTCTTAGAACGATTTACTGAAACAGGACAATGCACAACATACAAATGTGATTATAAAGGACAATGCTACACCAGATAGTTCAATATCACAAGACGGGGACCAGAACGTGACAATTCACGTGAATGAGAATTTAGGTACATCTCCTGTCTAGCCACAAGTATTTGACAATACCAATCAAGATCCAGTAAGCCAGAACCAAAATGTTTGTCACAGTTCAGTGGAAATAGTCACTACACCACTTGGTATGTCAGTTTACGCGACATATTTGGACCTTCCAAATGTAAATGCCATTACTGAGACAGGTATAGAAGCTAGTACTTATTCACCAGAGCAATTACGAGATTATCAGTCTAAAGACCCAGACTTGGAGTTAATACTGGTATGGTTCAAGGACAAAACAGAACCATCAGAGGCTACAATATTCAGATGCAGTCCAATCGCTAAGAAATATTGGATAAACAAAGATATGTTCTATTTAGATGATAATGGAATATTGAGAAATTTGGACAAGAAAGACAGAACACCAAGACTTGTGGTACCAAGAGATCTTGTTGAACAAGTGATATCATTATGTCATGATATTCCTGCTGCAGGTCACCAAGGTATGAATAGGACCACATTAAGAATCAAGGCGAAATATCAATGGTATGGTATGACAAAACGAATTAGAGACTTTGTCAAAACATGTAGTACATGCAATTTACACAAGAAGCCAAACAGGAAGGCTAAATGTCCGCTTACCCAGTTTCATGCAGGTGCACCAATGGAGCGTGTCCACTTAGATTTTCTAGGACCACTGCCAGAGACGAAATTTGGGAATGCACATGTACTAGTTATGGTTGATCAGTTTTCCAAATGGATGGAATGTATTCCGTTACCAGCACAAACTGCAGAACATACGGCAAGAGCTGCTGTGAACGAGTTTTTCTCTCGTTTTGGATTTCCATTTCAGGTTTTTACAGTTTTTACAATTTTGAAAGTAAGCTTTTCAAATCCATCTGTGAAATCTTGCAAATGCACAAAGCAAGAACTACTCCGTACAGACCATCCTCAAACGGACAAGCAGAAGGTTGCAACATAACCTTAATGGACGCCGTCCGTTGCTTCGTTTCTAAACAACAGAACAATTGGGATGAACACTTGGCACAGTTGGCAGGAGCTGTTCGATCGTCAGTTAACAGAAGTACTGGTTTTACGCCAAACATGCTGATGCTTGGGAGAGAGGTTAACCAGCCTGTTGATTTATTGTACAGCGTACCTGGTGCTAAAACAGACGAGTCACAAGATGAGTATGTGATAAGACTCCGAGATGCCATAACATCTGCACATGAAATATCGCGCAACACGCTAAAAACTACACAGAATACCATGAAACGTGATTATGATGTCCGTATTCTAGAGAGAGAATACAAAATAGGAGATTTAGTTTATGTTTTAGACACGGCAAAAATTAAAGGTAAGAAATTGGACCCACCTTGGAAAGGTCCAGGACTTGAATGTGCTAAATTATCTTCGTATGTGTACAAGATCAAATTACAAAAAACTATGCTGACAATAAATCATGACCGTTTAAAACCATGTAAAGATAGAGAAATACCACCCTGGTTAAAACAGTGCCAGCACCGGTTACAGGACGGTGAAGATGTAACCAAGGCGACTAATCCAGACTTGTACTGTTTGTGCAGAAAACCAGATGATGGACTGTTTATGATACAGTGTGATTTTTGTCATGAGTGGTACCATGGAGCTTGTGTAGATTTGACACCAGCACTGGCAGACACTATGGTAAAGTTCAGATGTCCACGGTGCCAGGACTCTGATACCGCAAGGTAACTTAAAATATAAGACAGGATACTATGATGTACATATAGAGCAGATTCGTGTGTACATAGAGGATAAAGCAAATCAGTTGTAAATTTTGATTGGACATCAGATGTGAATAGATTTTGTTTATTACATCTATATATATATCAAGGAATGATATGCTAGTTATAAATTAACTCCGCAGAGCGACAACGGAGCAATTGTGGAATTTTGAATTATCTGTATGTTGTTTATATGTCAACATTGGAAAATATATATATATTTGGAGATTTATTTTTTTATCCCCGTGGTGCGACCAGACGGGGTGGACTAAAGAAATATAGTGAATATTCGAATAGGAAGTAAACTCACTCCTTTCAAAGTGGAGAGGAGTGTTGTGTAATATGGTATAATGGACGTGACATTACTATGTAGACAGTACGGTAGTTAGATATACCGCGTAGCCCGGTTCCCGGAATTATTTATTGTAAACTACCTAACTCAGGATAAGATCTCGGATAGTTACCAGGTAACGAGAGTTGGCGTATTGGCGGGAATAAGGACGCAACGAATAATATATTACCAGAGAGTATCAGAGTATATTTGGTAAGTTAGTACAATTAGAGGCGTTGAATTGTATTAGTAGTATTAGTATTGAGTGATAATACTCGGAAATCACATCAATACATAGAGATACAGAACGATCCATTAAATGAAGCACACAATATATGGAAAAGCGTAAAAAACGATAGTAAAGATGTAAAGGCAGGAGAAATAAAAGCAAGAATAAGTACTCAAACGTACATATTACAAGCCAAAAGAGCTAAGTTCGATCCGAAAGTTAACCCGATATGTACAATCTGTGAACAGGAAAATGAAGATCTGGAACATTTTATTCTACGCTGCAAAGAATTGGAGCAAATAAGATCTAAATATTGCTCAAAAATAGAACAGACAATGGATGAAATCGATACCTCAACATACAAGAAGATCATACAAGAAGGGAATTTACTGCAGCTCATAATGGACTGTACTAGCAAGGACATAAACTGTTACTCAACTGTGTATGAAAGCATTGAAACTCTGGCTAGAAATATGTGCTACGAGATGCACATGCTGCGCACAAAAAGGATTAAAAACTTGAACACAAGTACAGTATAAGTAAACTTTTTTAAAATAAAATAGTTCCCTACTTTACCATCTTACTATTTTATGACGTATTAGGACCTAAATTAAATAAAAAAATTTGCAAAGTTTTAAGATATCCAGTTACCTTTAAAGAATAATGATAAGATCCGAAATAAGGTAACTTTAAACTGTGAAGGTAAACTTATGTATATATGATGAATTGTTCTAAACCCCAACCCTTTTACATAAGTCCTATAAAATAACCTTCTCATTATAAATTCTGATGTACGTATAGCACCTTTAACTAACAATTATAAGAAAGTTTAATTTAAGACCACTTAAATTCTAAATTCTTATTTGTAAATATATCCAGTTCTTACTTAACTTATTCTTACACTTCAGCACATTATGAATATTATTTGTAAAATTTTATGATGACAATCCTATGAATTAGTTATAATATTAATTTTTAGTAATTATTATTGCCTAAATTCAGTCATCTGTACATTATTAAATGCTTCCTTATGTTCTAAGGTGTATATAGTTACTACAATTATACCCTATGGGTAGTGCTCCACAATTAATGGAGGAATATACAAGAAACTGAACAACAACAGTACTTGTTTCAGTTAATTTAACAAGACAAACAATACCAAGGAGCTATGAGTCAATGAATACTCGAGGATGTACTACAGGTAACTCAAACAAATGATTTAATAGTGCAGGAATAAACAGAAATCTGCAATGACTGAATGAGAATGGTTTTCATCTTCGATTTTGGTATCGTTTTCGTTCGCTCCCAAATAATTTTTATACACGTTCGCCCCATAGGACCTAACGCATCTAATTTCAAATTCCAGTTGAATTGTAAGTTATTTTATTATTTGTATACAGTAACGTAGCTTGCATTCTGTTATTCACGAAGTCAAGGGGTCTTAAGCTATCGATTTTTTTTAACAATTTGAACAAACTAAAGTTAAACTACCAACTTATTAGTTCATTACCTGCTTATAATTTTTCAATGTTCATATGGATACTTAAATCTTTTAAGACGCATTCATGATTTAGTTTATCATATCGAATTCTTTAAGTGTCGCAACTTCCCAGATAATGGCAGATTAAAAAATATTTATGAATAGTGGAGATGGATATGTCAAATTCTGACTGAGTCTTATACAGTATAAATTTGTCACTTCTTTTTTTATTTGTGTATGATTCAAATCATACGTATTACTATCTTATCTATGATTAACTCAAAAGTTATATAGATAATGCAAACACTTGGCTGACTTGCAGTTATCACATACATGACACAAGACAATCACTGACAAGTTTCCGGACTTGCTAGCACTAGCAGTAACTGAAAGCCAGATCAAATACAATGTACCTAATCTGTTGTACAAAATGTACACTCTAATACTGGTCACGTGGCTGTACCTCACTTTGACATTAGATTTAATTGTGTCATTTTTTTTTATTCCAGCATATTTAGATTACAGAAAACTACAAATGGTATGAATCAATAATGACAACAAAACGATACAGTATAAAAAAGAAGATGTGGAATGATTGCCAATGAGAATGCTACAGGTCACTGTACAGCATGGCCAACTATTATCCTCAGTGTAAGCCAGTACAAGTTATCGCGCATGATTTTAATTTCTTATCCGTCTGATCAGTCTTTTCTGTGTGTGATATCTTATCAAGACAACATGCTGAGTTTGTAAAGACAATGTTGACACTCGATAATAATTTGACAACACTAAGTAAACAATATTAAAACCATATGACATTGTAGCATGCTAGGTTCCGCATGAATACGAGTTGTATAAACTGACTTTATTTCCAAAAGATAAAATTCGATTTTACCGAATATCAAACATACAAAATAAAAAGTCGAAAAAGGACAAATACGAGATTATGATAACCAAACATATATACATGTATATATATCTATCATTAAATCGTTGGCTTGTTATAGTTTATAAAAGCACTTACATAAAATTAAAATTGTTCTTTAACAATTTCAAAAGCAAGAGGGTTGTAATTGTGAGGTTATATTATATTAGATATAATATTCTTGATTTCAGTAACATCATTTTTAGAGAAGTATGCAATGAGTTGACAATCAAAATATGGATAGATGTAATTCATGTAATAACAAAATACATAATCGAAAAATGATTCACTATAGTCATCAATAGAAATGTTCACACGATGTTGTTCGATTTTGATATATCTTAAACCTTTCTTTCGACGTAAACCCGAATATGAGACAACGTAGATTTTTATCTTGTTTTACTTAAAGAAAGTCCCACAGAAAAAGTGTATACAATAATGTTCAGAGTATAATATAAAAAAAAAAGGGGGGGGGGGAGTACCCTGCCCAGATAATAATATAACTGATATGTAAAGGAAAGTTTAACCACAGATTTGAACTTGACAATTTTATCTGAAATTCACACCAGGTGACCAAATACATGTTGAAATTTGTGAACTTCACACGGATATCTTTAGAAAACATGCTAATCGAAACAACAGGGGTCGCAGGCATCTGTTTTCAAGTATAATTCTGAATTTTAACGATTCCAATTATCTTATTCATTTGATAAATTAAAAATTTCAAATTCTGCAAATACATGTACAATATACATTTTTTTTTTTTATAAATTTTGTAAATGTAAGAAGATGTGGTATGAGTGCCAATGAGACAGCTCTCCGTAAACTTTACATTAACAGAAAAATAATTAAAATAAGTTTCCTTTTTAATAAATATTTTACATAAATGTTCAATTGCAAAATTAAAATTTTTTTCATGATAGAATCTTTTGAAAGGACGGAGACAAATTAAAAATAATATTTATTTTGTTCAATGCGATTTATTTTTCTAAAAGTTAAGTGTATAAAAGGAGAATGTGCATCAAACAAGCAATAGACTAGTAAATTCACATGTACATGTATGTATCTAAAATTTTGTTTCTTAAACTGTTAAAATATTTTAGTTCAATTTATTTCAATTTTAAGCGATTGCCGTTTTGTAATCTTTAAATTAGCATTACTATATACAAATATTTTCGTATATAGTCCACACTGGCACATATGCTGCCCTTGTCTTATTCTTTTAAGACTTTGGCAATTGGTTTATCTTGGAGAATATTTTTTTTTTTCTCATTTGAAACTTTTGTGCATTGAAATTTACAATTTATAAAGTAAACTTGAAAAGAAAGAGGCTATTAAACATTGTTAAACCGTCAAAGAAAAAAAAACACAAACAACTCATGTCTACTGAGAATAACAGAAGTTATCACATTGTCATGTGTTAATTATTTATCCATGAATATTATATTTACCTGGTTTGACTTAGATTATTTCTGGTCAACTTCAAAAAATGATCGCATCTCGATTTTTGAATAAAAAAGGCCCTTATTCAAAAAAAATTGTAAAATATGAAATTTATATCGTTGGATAGATTTAAAACCAGAGAATAAATATACATGCGAATGAAGCTGTTTCTAATAAAGATTTTATGTCAATTCATTAAAGAAAACCCATGTGCACACATTTTTGGTTTCGTATTGTATGAAGTACAATGTAATAGGTCGTGCACCCGGTGTTCTTTAATTGAAAAAGGCCCTAACTTCTGCAATCCTTATCAAAATACAAATTAGATCTGTAGAAAGCTTATAAATTGAACTTTCAAAATTGATGCCAATGAAAAAGTAATTTAATGATATTTACAGACAGCTAATCAAAATTTAAGATTTCCTTTAACAATCTATAGTAAATTTATCGATATCGATTGTGGTCAAATTTGACGCATGCGCAAAGCGGGTGCTGATAAAAGTTGCGTATGGCCTTCAACAATGAGCAAAGCCCATACCACAAACCCAGCTATAAAAGGCACCAAAATCACAAATGTAAAACATTCAAACAAGAAAACTAATGGCATAATTGATGTATAAAAAATGAACGCTAAAAACAAATATATATGTAACAAAGCAACAAAGGACAACCACTGAATTAATATTACAGGCTCCTGACTTGGGACCGGCACATATATACAGAATGTGGCGGGGTTAAACATGTTAGGGGAATCCAAACCCTCGCCCTTATATATAGAATAGAATAGAATATTTTTATTCACCAAATTAGGGCCCCAGGAGGGCATATAGCAAACAAACAATATTATTATAAACAATAATATTTAGATATGTATACATTATGACAAGTTCACAGATCAAGTTCAATATATATTCTGTTCAGAAAAAATAACTTAAGTTGTTTTAATTTTGCAGAGCTACATTCACGCAAACAATCAGTTTTTCACTTTCATTTTTATACAACCGCAAAAAATTAAAAAATTTTGCGGTCGTATATTGGTATGAAGTTGGCGTCGTCGTCTTCGTCCGAAGACACATTGGTTTTCGCACAATAACTTTAGTTCAAGTGAATGGATCTCTATGAAATTTTACCATAAGGTTTGATACCACAAAAGGAAGGTTGGGATTGATTTTGGGGGTTATGGTACCAACAGTTAAGGAATTAGGGGCCAAAAATAAGCATTTTTGTAACTTCCAGACAATAACTTGTGTGTTAGTGTATGGATCTCTCTGACATTGTACCACAAGGTTCCATATCACAAAGGGAATGCTAGGATTGATTTTGGGGGTAATTGCCTCAAAATTTTAGGCGAGTCCCCTGGGGTCACCCCCACCCCCTTCTTTTTGAAAACTTGTAAAGGGTCAAGATCTCCACCCCGAAACCATATATATTCTTGTATGGGACAATAAAACAAATCAAATGAAATCCATGGGGGTATAAGGCGAGTCCCTTTGGGTCACCCCCACTCCCCTCCTGTTTAAGAACTTGTAAACGGTCGAGCTTTTCATTATTAATAAGATAATACCACATTGAGGTCCAAAGGGTCCTAAATTAAACTTTTGTTTAATTTCATCAAAAATTGAATTCTTTGGTTCTTTGATATGCTGATTCTAACAATGTTTGAGTGTTAAATCATATCTAATTTTAGAGAACTTATATTAATTAGTCATCACTGGTTGTTGTTATTATATTATTGATTATAATTTGAAAAAATGCATCATATCTTATTTTAGAGAACTATTTATCCAGTTTGAGTTATTTCCATTTGCACAGAAAATATTATGGATAAAATTAACCTGTGTTTCATTTCAACATAAATTAAATATATATATAGGGTTCTTTCAAATGCTGAATTTAAACTCTATTTAGATATTAGATTTTTAGGCCCAGTTTTCAAGTTGGTCCAAATCAGGGTCCAAAGGGTCCACGATTAAACTTTTGTCTGATTTCATCAAAAATTGAATTCTTGGGGTTCTTTGATATGCTGATTCTAATATGTACTTAGATTTTGGATATTGGACCATAATAGGTATTTAAATGTCCAATTTCAAATATATCAGTTCTTTGACTACATTCATTTTGTGTCACAAACCTATTGTGTGTCAAATATTCAATCACAATCCAAATTCAGAGCTGTTTTAAGTTTAAATGTAGTGTCCATACTTGCTCAACTGTTCAGGGTTCGACCTCTGCAGGAAAATCCGGTTTGCTGTCTCTCTGACAGCCTCTTGTTCAAATTAGTCTACATTAGGGTCCAAAGGGTCCAAAATGAAACTTAGTTTGATTTTAACAAAAATTGAATTCTTGGGGTTCTTTGATATGCTGAATCTAACCGTGTATGTATTTAGATTTTAGATATTGGACCATAATAGGTAAATTAAAAAAATTTAAGTTCTTTGACCACATTCATTCTGTGTCAGAAACCTATGCTGTGTCAAATATTTAATCAAAAACCAAAGCTGTATCAAGCTTGAATGTTGTGTCCATACTTGCTCCAACTGTTCAGGGTTCGACCTCTGCGGTCGTATCAAGCTGCTCCCAGCAGAGCATTTTATTGTTATATATGCTTGAAGATATTGATCTGATAATTTTCATGATTATTGTATACATGTAGTTTTACCATGACAAGTTGCATATCAAGTTCAAATTTTGTTTCAGTTCAGATGATTTTTTTTTATAGCAGAAACTGTTTTACAGTTTAGGACAAATGTAGGAATTATGGTCCAAAACAAGCATTGTTCATGTTTCATGGCAATAAATTGTGTATAAGTGTAGGATAACTATAAAATTGTACTACTTAATAGGTCATTTGTAGGTTCCATACCTCAAAAGAAGGTTTGGATTAATTTTTGGGGTAACAGACTAAACCATGTAAACCATTTAATAATTTGGGGCCAAAAAAAAAGAAGGATTTTCTGGTTTCCAAACAATTAAGTCTTGAATAATATACATTGTACATCATTTGTATATGTTCATACACCTGAACTAATATATAGATAAAAGAAGATATGGTATAATTTCCCTTCACCCAAGATTAAATGACATACATGTAGAAGTTAACATAAACTACAGGTCACAGTTCATCCTTCAACAATGAGCAAATCCCATACAGTCTAAGGGGAAATTGTAAACAATCAATTTCAAATGGTTACAACTTGAAAACTAATTTAATAATGACAAGGGGTCTTCAGTTACTGTTGTAAGACTACAATGGGATGACCTACTTTTAGTTTAAACTACTGGACCAAATTTAATAAAATCATTAAAAGGGTATCTAATACTATTAATTATGATTTTCAAAACAACAGTTGATACAGGTGAGTGACACAGGCTCTTGAGAGCCTCTAGTTGATATTTGATAGTACAATTCTAAGTTTAATATAAATACATATAGCAAGAAATACATGTATATTATAAGCTAATTGTTTGCAAAACTCTTTGAATAGTATTGCGTCCACAAATGTACTGTTTCTCCCTTTCAGCAGTATTACAAGGTATGGGCAGAGGAGTTGACTATTGATAATGACTGATACTGGAATTAATGAAGTAACCTACATGTAGTGTCCAATCTCTATGTGGAGTTTGCCTATCAGACAGTCCATTTTTACATGTACCAAAAAATGTACGTTGACAGCCAATGCTAAGTATTAATCTTAAACATATATTCAATGATTGTATGTGCATCTCTGATACATATATTTCGCTGTTGTGTGGCTTTATTTCTGATCAGAGACTGATAAAAATCAGATTATCCTTTATTTTAAGTTCAAATATTATGTACTAGTAACTACATGTACTCAATGTCTTGCATTCATTTAACTAATAATGATGATGCAGCATCCAACAAAAAGTATATCTTTTTGACCTTCATTTTATGCCTCACTGATTGTGTATATGTATGAATTCTGTCAGATTGTGGTACTTAAAACAAGTTTTGAGTGTTTTGCACATATACTTTGTCATTGGACTTTAAATAAATTTGATTTCTGATAATGGCAGAGTGTTTTGAACATTGCTTCATAGTGATGATCAGATTACCTTTAATCAATATATATACAATGTACATGTACACTGCTACTGTAAAATAAAGTTTCCTAAATATTGCACTAATTTTAAAGTAACAAAATAGTACTGAATATTAAAAGTAGATTTCCAGTACTACATATGTTTGGTACAGAAATAGTACCTATGCAAAAGTAGCTGTGTATATAAATAGAATTTAATTGTTGCAGATTGATAATTTTTAGTAATTTGAAAATAAGGAGATGTGGTAGGATTGCCAATAAGAAAACTATCATGATCAGCCACGGTCAAAATGAAGGGGATGTAAGCAGTTTTAGGCCACTTTAAGACCTTCAACAATGAACAGAACAATACTGTTTACTCAGCTGTTAAAGATCCTGACAAAATGCGCAACAGTTCAATCTAGAAATTTAGTACTAGTCATTTTGCTAGTGATGTTCACTTATTGGTTAAAAGAAAAATTAATTGTTTTCTCTCTTGGTGAATATTTTTATGCCCCTGCCGTAGCGGTGGGGGCATTAAGTTTTACCCTTGTCCGTCTGTACGTACGTCCCAAAATTGGTTTCCGTTCTCTAACTTGAGTTTGCCTCAACCAAATGTTTTGAAACTAATACACAATGCTTATTACCAGAAAACACAGATCAAGTTTGAACTAATTTTGGTGGCGTCACTTTAACCGTTCTAGAGTTATGCCCCTTTATAAATGGAAAAATTGCAAAATTTTTAGTTTCCGTTCTCTAACTTAAGTTTGCCTCAACCAAATGTTATGAAAATTATACACAATTCTTATTACCACAAAACACAGATCAAGTTTGAATTTTGGTGGCGTCACTTTAACCGTTCTAGAGTTATGCCCTTTAGAAATGGAAAAATTGCAAAAGTTTTAGTTTCCGTTCTCTAACTTAAGTTTGCCTCAACCAAATGTTATGAAACTTATACACAACCGTTCTATAGTTATGCGTGTTTACAAATAGAAAAATTGCTGAATTTTTAGTTTCTGTTTTCTACTTAAGTTAGCCTCAACCGAATGTTATGAGACTTACATACAATGCTTATTACCACAAAACTCAGATCAAGTTCAAATTTGGGTAGCATCACTTTTACCGTTCTTCAGTTATGTCCCTTTATAACTATATGATATGCAAGCAGGGGCATCATCTGTGTCCTCATGTGGACACTATCAACATTTATTTAAAACAATTGCCTGTGTGAATTTGACATATATCTAAATGAATTTTCAGTGGTATTGCCATTTTTTTATTTGGAAAACAGTTCATCAGCATGATCAGGTTCAGGTCTTATATTTATAATAATCACTGGAATTTAAATTTTCAGAATTAGCTCCCCAGATGTAAGTGGAAGTGAAGTTATACATGTTATATGTTTCGATGAAATGAATGACTTGATTAGATATACATGTAGTGGAGACCCTATAGATACAGTACATGTAACTGGTATGTATTTGTTACAGTATTTTCTGTCAAAATTGTATAACAAAAATGCCGAATCCTGTGCAAATTTAAAAAGGAGTCCACGCAAACTGACAAAATAAAAAAACACTATCAATCAACAGATCAAGGGAAAAGTTAATCTGCTATATATACATGTATGGAATAGGCATGTAGTTAGATTTGTTTACCCCTTTTCAGTCCATGTAAATTTATGAGAATAGAATTTAATATTCTGGATTTCCTTAGATTTCAATTCTTATTTCATATTAATATTCCCATGTGTATATATGTTATGCTTGTAGTTTGAGGAAAATTATCAAAATAGCTTGACCAAGATTAAACAATAACTGCTATCATGAATTAGGCCATTTTTGTCTTGTCTGCAACTGATTGTATGGTGTACATGTCTGTCTGGGCAGGGTTCATCTTACCATGACCTGATATTCATAGTTCATTAGTCAATAATAAGTTTCATATTTTGGTCTGTTTGCAGAGGCGGATTTAGGGGGGCAGGGGGCCTCCCCCCCCTTCCCTGTTCTGGGAAAAATTTGGTTGATTATATAGGGAATCACTGAAGCTTGACCAGAGCGGGCCCCTTCTTAGGCAGTCAGTGGGCCCCCACTTATGAAAATTTCTGGATTTGCCACTGTGTTTGTTGTATACTATACAAGCTATAATCAATTAACAGATCAGCTATATTTGGGGTAGGCAATGATTGTAAGGTGCACATGTCTGTCTGGCTTGATTTTTCTGACCTTGGCATTATTTGCTTGACATTATTTTTTTCATGGATCATTGGTTATGTTAAGTTTATATATCATACTTATAGTAAAATTATATCTTTAGCATGTTTAGAACAATCAACATAAAATATATCATGAATAGTAAAACATGCAAGACATTTCAGCGTGTTTACTCGTCTCTTGTGATATCTATTTTATATAAATTTATACTGAGTGCCAATAAAAACACAATTCTGGTCCCCTTACACATGCTACAGCACATGTAGTTATGCCCAGCAACAGTCGAGGGGGAATAATATCAATTTACCCCTGTCCGTCCGGATGAGGATACTTTGTTTGTCTGGCTATCTCCTCCTACAGTTTTGGAGGTACAACTTGTTAACATGACAAAGTTCAACCATAATGAACCGCCACACCTCCGTTGCAGAGGTAATTAAAAAATGTACAGTCTGTTAGATTATCAATTTTCAGAGCATTTGGAGTTTTGATTTATACCCCTATGGAAGCTAATCACAAATTTCTTAACTGGAAAAGTATCAGGTAACCAGATGTTTCCAGAATGCATAGAGCCATAAACATACTGTGTTAGTATTGTAATTTAAATGGGGCTAAGACATGTAAGAAGGGGGCTTGAAAATGATGAGTTGTGTTTCTATAGGCACTAAGTATACTTATATATACAGGTAATGTGTAGTACACATACATGAATATGGTTTGTTTTCATAAGTAATTTATTATAAAATTTGACATGGTATGATTGCCAATGAGACAACTATCCACCAGAGTCCAAATGACTGAATATTGACAACTATAAATGATCATATGTACAGCTTTCAACAATGAGCAAAACTGATACAGCATAGCGAGCTACAAAATGTCCTGAAACAGGGTTGGCAAAAACCTGGGTTTTATGAGTATTGCCCAGCCCAGTGGGAATTACTGGGTTTTACTGGGTAAATCACCATCAAATCACCAATTGATCATGTCTGAGCTTAAAATACAAAACAGTTATCTCCTAATTATAAGTTTGGTAAATCATTGGAGATTAAATTGGTGTTATCTTTTTTGCTTGACTACAGAAACAAACATGCTGATTTTATTATATTACAGGAACTGTAGGAAGTATTCAAAGAGTCTGATTGCTAAGTATGCATTACAGGATTTTATCATTGGAGCAACATCTTAGGAGGAGAAGTGCAAATGTATGAAGGAATCCTTGGGTACAAATAGCAATTATATGCAGAAGAGGACTCTTAAACATTATTAACAGACATGTAGTCATAGTAGTGGTGTTTTCAAGAAACGTAAACCAACTGGAATTAACAATTGTGTATATTTTTTCAACCACAAGTACTTTCAGAATATTATACAATTCAAATTCAAATTATTGTGTCAACATACAAGTTACAGTAAAAAAATGAAAATGCATGTTTTAAAATGAATTTTATATAAAAAAATGAAATAACAAGAATTTTTAGCTTATTGTGCAGCCAAACTTTGAGATCTTTTAATGGTATATGCCTGTTGTTTGTCAACATTTTGCCTTAACCTTAAGATCAGTGTTAAAATGAGAAAAAAACTATTTTTGCATATATGAAATAAGAAGTAAATGGTTGTAAATTACAGAGAGCCTTTCAATATGGTACATTTGTATATCAGCTATATTTCACAGAACTTTCTATTTTAGTTTATTAGTACAATGAGACATGAGGTATACATCAATCAGCCAGCAATATAACAACAAAAACACCTGAAAGGCATTAAGGTGCTAACATGCAGTCCTCAACAAAAGACAGGTGTCTAAAAGATATGCCATGATCTATTTAATTGACCAGAGGCTATAAAAAAAATTACAATATGAATCAAGAATAGCCATCAACACCAAATTCTCTGAATATTTTTTTTTTATTAAGACGAGATTTTTGACAACCACTAAAAAGATTTCTGGCTTTATGCAGGTACATGAATATGTGGCGAGGTGAACTAGTTTTTTTCTTCAAAACCTTCTTAAAGAGAATTGGCATCTTTTGCAAGTCGGTCTTTTCCATAATGTGATTGGTTTGTGTCAAAACTGATGACCACACAATATGACTTATACAAACATAATAAAAATCAACTCAAATGAAATATACATCAGTGCAATCAACTTCTATAAATGACCACAGTCCATAAATCATTTACAAAAAAGGATTGAGACTCAACACAACCAAAAAAGTTCTAGGAGTGAACTAAGGTGCCCTAGATATAATTTATATCCTGTGATGCATTTGCTTGCCTTCTTTGTTTAAGACCAAAAAATTTTGGAAACCAAAGAAAGTAAAACAAAAAGTATGAACACATGGTCCAGACCAAGAAGAATATTTTTCATGTTTATATATATATCAAAACAGAATTTGTATTAGATTAGAATTGACTTACATAAATAAGCTCAAATCCTGTGAAATTAGTGTGATTGAGGCTGAATTCACTTTAATTTCATTAAAAAAAAGAAGCTCGATTCATGTTAATTTCACGTGAAAAGTTCACGTGAATTTCACGTGAAGGCTCAATTCACGTGAATTTCACTTGAAAAATTCCACGTGAATTTCACGTGAATCAGTATTTCACGTGAGTTTAACGTGAAATTCCGCGTATAAGCTCGATTAACGTGAAATTCACGTGAATTTTTTCACGTGAAATTCACGTTAATTTCACATTAAATTCACGTGAACAAAATTTGCCTGTGTACTTAGTGGTCTGGATACTTAATGGTCAAGTACTTATAATTGTATTTAAATTTAGATAAGATGCAACTCGTTTGTGTTTGTACGAAGATATTCGTCATTGATGTTTACAAATACAATGAAATTAAATTTATATATGTATTATTTATTTTTTTATTTATTTATTTATTTTTGATTGATTGATTGATTGATTGATTGATTGATTGATTGATTGATTGATTGATTGATTTAATTGATTGATTGGTTTATCTATTTATCTTTTTTTTTTTTATTTATTTATTCATTTATTTTTTTTTTTTTATTATTTTTTTTTATTTATAAGGTTTATGCGAGTTTTGTAACTTTTTCAATTAATTATTTGTTTTATATTCCTACTTTAAATATTTTCACGAATGACTTGATAAAGAAGTCCTGTGTCTTTGCTCAACGAAGTCTTCAATCTTTTAGTTTTGTATTGATCCCGACAATAATGTATTAAGAAATAGTGTCTTATCTCTTTCCTTGTTATAGGCTGCCGTGCACCTCCACTTATACCCATAAAACACTCCATTTTAATTGGTAGAGTGACAGTTTACATTGCTTTACAAATTATGCACAAACAGAACAGACTCTCGATATCAAGGGACATATGATGGATTAGTTACGTTAAAGAGGACATATTCGCTTGGGGGTATTATTTTATTCATTTCATTCATCCTTGTAAAGATACTTATTGTATTATCTACGAACTTAAAACCCCAAATTGGACCGTTGTCACTATCAAAGTTTTCTTGTACAAGTTTTCTTGGTCACAACAGAGACATATATATGTGAAGTTAGCAGCCGGTTCGTTATTCGATATTCGATATTCAATATCCAACCGGCTGCTAGCAGTCGGTTGGATATTCAAAATTTAGTTGAACATCATAAAAAAATTAAATACTTGATAACAATAAAAGCACGATTTCATAGTTAAGAGGACAGATAAGATACGTAGGAAATCGTTTAATGACCTCTTCAAGCTGTCGTAAATTCTGGGACTATTATTCGTTGTCATTCGTTGTCCTCGAATATAAACCCTTTTCTAAGTTGCATATTTGTCTTTATGTAATATAAATTTTTATCAATAAAACATCTTCAAATATGTACTTTTATATATGATATTTCTTAAAACAAAAAGAAAAACCTATAACTCTAGAAACATTTAGAAATATAAATAGAAATATTTATGGAAAGCCCAAAAAAGAAATATATAGTGAAAACCTACCTGAGACCGGTTAAATGAGGGTGAGACCCCCCTGGTCTTTCAATGTCCATAAAATTCAACTTAATCAGAGACTCTGTATATGTAAAGGTTGTATTAGAAGGATTTCCCAGAATAATGTCATCTTCGATATCTACGGAGGGCTTAGATTGTCACTTTTCAGCTAAAAATTGTCAAAAATTTAGGACAAAGGGCACAGGGCAATGGTGAGAGCCCCCTGATCTCTTAATCTTTCTAATATTATGCAGACATTTAGTTAATAGGTAGATACAAACGTGACTAAAAGGAATTTGGGTAAACGTTCTGTCTTCTATGTTTACGGAGGGCCCAAAGTGCCAGTTGGATATTCAAAATATATAGCGAAAACCTACCTGAGACCGCTTAAATGACGGTGAGACCCCCCTGTTCTTTCAATGTCCACAAAATTCGACGAATTCATAGACTCTGTATGAATAAAGATTGTATCAAAAGGATTTTTCAGAATAAGGTCATCTTCGATATATTTACAGAGGGCTTAGAATGTCACTTTTCAGCTAAAAATTGTCAAAATTTCAGGACAAAGGGCACAGGGCAATGGTGAGAGCCCCTGATCTCTCAATCTGCCTAATATTAAGCAGACAGTTAGTTATTAGGTACATACAAATGTGACTAAAAGGAATTTGGGTACACTTTTTGTCTTCTATGTTTACGGAGGGCCAAAATTGCCAGTTGGATATTCAAAATATATAGGGAAAACCTACCTTAGACCGCTTAAATGACGGTGAGACCCCCCCCCCCCCCGCGGTGAGACCCCCCCCCCCCCCCCGCGGTGAGACCCCCCTGTTCTTTCAATGTCCATAAAATTCGACGAATTCATAGACTCTGTATAAATAAAGATTGTATCAAAAGGATTTGTCAGAAAAATGTCATCTTCGATATCTACGGAGGGCTTAGATTGTCACTTTTCAGCTAAAAATTCTCAAACCTTCAGGACAAAGGGCACAGGGCAATGGTGAGAGCCCCCTGATCTCTCAATCTTTCTGATATTATGCAGACATTAAATTGATAGGTAGATACAAACGTGACTAAAAGGAATTTGGGTACACTTTCTGTCTTCTATGTTTACGGAGCGCCCAAAGTGCCAGTTGGATATTCAAAATATATATTGAAAACCTACCTGAGACCGCTTAAATGACGGTGAGACCCCCCCCCCCTCCCCCCCCCCCCCCCCCCCCCCCCCCGCGGTGAGACCCCCTTGTTCTTTCATTGTCCATAAAATTCGACGAATTCATAGACTCTGTATAAATAAAGATTGTATCAAAAGGATTTTTCAGAATAAGGTCATCTTCGATATTTACAGAGGGCTTAGAATGTCACTTTTCAGCTAAAAATTGTCAAAATTTCAGGACAAAGGGCACAGGGCAATGGTGAGAGCCCCCTGATCTCTCAATCTGCCTAATATTAAGCAGACAGTTAGTTATAAGGTACATACAAATGTGACTAAAAGGAATTTGGGTACACTTTTTGTCTTCTATGTTTACGGAGGGCCAAAATTGCCAGTTGGATATTCAAAATATATAGCGAAAACCTACCTTAGACCGCTTAAATGACGGTGAGACCCCCCCGCGGTGAGACCCCCCTGTTCTTTCAATGTCCATAAAATTCGACGAATTCATAGACTCTGTATAAATAAAGATTGTATCAAATGGATTTGTCAGAAAAATGTCATCTTCGATATCTACGGAGGGCTTAGATTGTCACTTTTCAGCTAAAAATTCTCAAACCTTCAGGACAAAGGGCACAGGGCAATGGTGAGAGCCCCCCGATCTCTCAATCTTTCTGATATTATGCAGACATTTAATTGATAGGTAGATACAAACGTGACTAAAAGGAATTTGGGTACACTTTCTGTCTTCTATGTTTACGGAGCGCCCAAAGTGCCAGTTGGATATTCAAAATATATATTGAAAACCTACCTGAGACCGCTTAAATGAGGGTGAGACCCCCCTGGTCTTTCAATGTCCATAAAATTCAACTTAATCATAGAATCTGTATATGTTAAAGTTGTATTAGAAGGATTTTACAGAATAATGTCATCTTCGATATCTACGGAGGGCTTAGATTGTCACTTTTCAGCTAAAAATTGTCAAAATTTTAGGACAAAGGGCACAGGGCAATGGTGAGAGCCCCCTGATCTCTCAATCTTTCTGATATTATGCAGACATTTAATTTATAGGTAGATACAAACGTGACTAAAAGGAATTTGGGTACACTTCCTGTCTTCTATGTTTAAAAGGGTCCAAAGTGCCAGTTTGATATTCAAAATATATAGCGAAAACCTACCTGAGACCGCTTAAATGACGGTGAGACCCCCCTGTTTTTTCAATGTGCATAACATTCGACGAATTCCCAGACTCTGTATAAATAAAGATTGTATCAAAAGGATTTCTCAGACAAATGTCATCTTCGATATCTACGGAGGGCTTTGATTGTCACTTTTCAGCTAAAAATTGTCATTTAAGCGGTCTCAGGTAGGTTTTCACTATATATTTTGAATATCCAACTGGCACTTTGGGCGCTCCGTAAACATAGAAGACAGAAAGTGTACCCGAATTCCTTTAAGTCACGTTTGTATCTACCTATTAATTAAATGTCTGCATAATATCAGAAAGATTGAGAGATCAGGGGGCTCTCACCATTGCCCTGTGCCCTTTGTCCTAAAATTTTGACAATTTTTAGCTGAAAAGTGACAATCTAAGCCCTCCGTAGATATCGAAGATGACATTATTCTGGGAAATCCTTCTAATACAACTTTTACATATACAGAGTCTATGATTAAGTTGAATTTTATGGACATTGAAAGACCAGGGGGGTCTCACCCTCATTTAAGCGGTCTCAGGTAGGTTTTCACTATATATTTTGAATATCCAACTGGCACTTTGGGCGCTCCGTAAACATAGAAGACAAAAAGTGTACCCAAATTCCTTTTAGTCACGTTTGTATCTACCTATTAATTAAATGTCTGCATAATATCAGAAAGTTTGAGAGATCAGGGGGCTCTCACCATTGCCCTGTGCCCTTTGTCCTAAAATTTTGACAATTTTTAGCTGAAAAGTGACAATCTAAGCCCTCCGTAGATATCGAAGATGACATTATTCTGTGAAATCCTTCTAATACAACTTTTACATATACAGAGTCTATGATTAAGTTGAATTTTATGGACATTGAAAGACCAGGGGGGTCTCACCCTCATTTAAGCGGTCTCAGGTAGGTTTTCACTATATATTTTGAATATCCAACTGGCACTTTGGGCGCTCCGTAAACATAGAAGACAAAAAGTGTACCCAAATTCCTTTTAGTCACGTTTGTATCTACCTATTAATTAAATGTCTGCATAATATCAGAAAGTTTGAGAGATCAGGGGGCTCTCACCATTGCCCTGTGCCCTTTGTCCTAAAATTTTGACAATTTTTATCTGAAAAGTGACAATCTAAGCCCTCCGTAGAAATCGAAGATGACATTATTCTGTGAAATCCTTCTAATACAACTTTTACATATACAGAGTCTATGATTAAGTTTAATTTTATGGACATTGAAAGACCAGGGGGGTCTCACCTTCATTTAAGCGGTCTCAGGTAGGTTTTCACTATATTATTCTTTTTTGGGCTTTCCATAAATATTTCTATTTATATTTCTAAATTTTGCTAGAGTTATGGGTTTTTCCTTTTGTGTTAAGAAATATCATATATAAAAGTACATATTTGAAGTTGTTTTATTGATTAAAATCTATATTACATAAAGACAAATATGCAACTTAGAAAAGGGTTTATATTCAACAACGAGAATTTACGACAGCTTGAACAGGTCATTACACGATTTCCTAAGTATGTCATCAGTCCTCTTAACTATGAAAATCGTGCTTTTAATGTTATCAAGTATTTAATTTTTTTATGATTTTCAACTAAATTTTGAATATCCAACCGACTGCTAGCAGCCGGTTGGATATTGAATATCGAATATCGAATAACGAACCGGCTGCTAACTTCACATACATATGAATAAGGTCCTACACAATATTCATCCGGTAAATGTTCATTCCTTTTTGATTCTGTAATTTTCCTACACTACGTTACATGCGAATGCAAAATAATTAGTGTTGTCAGTTCAGTCCAATTAATTATTAGATCTTGCTTTGGTTTTTTTTTTTAAATAAAAACTATGCATGCAAACTTCAATGAATAGAATCGTATAAAAAAGCATAAATGTGACATCTATAGCATCAACTAGGTTTCACTGACCCGATCAAAACGTGTTTAGGTGACATATATTCGTAGGTTCGATGTATTATATGAAAACAAACTCTTTTAGTCGTCCGTTATTCCTATTTTATGTCCAACTGAATCAAAACACCTAAAAAAACTTTTACCTTTCTTAGTTTTATCCTTGCCTGACAAAACATTATGTTATAAATCGTATTAAAACAGTAGATAAGAACCATAGTAAAAAAATATTTTAAAACTTTTTTATAAGCAGTCAGTTATGTAATAAATTGAAGGGGAAAAAGACACAGAAAAAACATAAGAATTTAAATGGAAATAGTACATTATAGCAATTTACAAGATCTTGTCTTTGAGTGCTAAGTACATGGAACAATTTATGAAGTTGATTGATTGTTGTTTGCTTTACGTCCAGTGGCAAATATTTCATGCATGTTCATGACTATAACACATAAAGTCTTTAAATACAATACTCAATAGGTAGGTTGTGCAATAGGAGGTCGACAGTGAGGTTGGACGTGAAACTTTAAAATACCACTGGAAAATGAGGGTATATTGAATTAGGACAGAAATTTAGACTTGCAACAGCTGGCCACATTTGGACCACTCAAATAATTTGTGCAAGAGTTGTTAATTTGCCGAGAGCGTTTATCCATGAAATCTACACTAAAGTCGATCATCGATGTTTACGTATAGCTTACAATATCATTTCACGCATTTAATTTAGGTTAGATACTTTTAGCTCGCTTTAGTAACTGCGAGAAGTCTGTGAAACTGTACTGTTTATTGTACTTGAGGTTTTGGTATATTATGTACTACCGCTCTACTGGTTGGTCTCATGTGAAGGTGTTCCCCTCGAGAGCGGGATGCCGTTTGTTCGAATCCCGACCGGGCCAAACAAAGACGCTATTTCAACGCTTAACACGTGACATCATAGAGTAGGAGCACAGACTGGTCGGCTCAGAGTCGGAAATGTGTCCGGGTCGGGTGACTTTTCTTCCTGCGAACTAATATCTTGGGAACTTAAGTGTAAAAACACCAACTCAGCGTGCCAGTCTAGTAAAAAGCGGGGTTAATACTCGTATTGTATTTACATGTTATCGTCCTGAATATTCTTTTTATTTGCCGCTGGTCGTCATCCATTATCATCATTTATTTTACCGTTTTATTATACAGTGGAGTGTTTTTCTCCTACTGGTTTATATTACAACTTCTTAAATTTTCACCGATCAAAATTAAAATAGGGCAGGTGATATTTTTCAACCAGAGACTAGTGAATGTTGGGATATCTTTGACGGTAAATAGTATAAAATCAAATGTGACTCTTGGGATATATAATATTTGACGGTAATTATTATTGAGTTAACTCCGTATAACTATCATTAAATCATTAGGCGGTTTTCACTGATTATTTTTATGTATACGGATCTTTCTATAAAAAATAAGACTGAAAGTTGACTATAAATGTTTCGATATGTCTGTGTATTCGTGTTGCTCTCGCATTAATGTACATTATCACCTTTTATTCAAAATCAAATGATTCACTTGGGTATAGAAATATTCAAATCTCGAGACCTCTCCCGTCCCACAGCATACCCTTGCTAAATGGGTGCGTTCATTTGGTTTATCGGATATATAAATACGCAGTTTTGTCCCATCGAAATAGGAATATATATATAACCAGTCTAAAAGGGTACAACATCACCAAAAAAACACATAGCAGTAACAGTATAGAACATTTTCCTCACCGTTACTTATATATAATTGCTTTTCAATAAATAAAGCCTAAACTAAATATATATTAAGATTAAGAATGTATATATCAATTAACACTTATGGTCCCACAACATATTGATACTTGTCTTGTTGTCTTGGACTTCGTATGACGTCGTTACATTAAATATGATGGAGGTCAACTGAATAAACAGGTATTTTCGGACAACATGGTTTATCTATTCTGTATCGGCAAAAATAAATAAACTATGTCGTCCGAAAATAATTCGAACTGAAATTTGACCTATATTTAAATGTCTGACATTGCTGTTTGATTATTTGAGGTTCTTGATCTCAGTTTGATGAGTCAAATTCTTGGGATAATGAATGTTAGGCACACGATCGACCAACAGTGATAAGTGAAACTCTAAATAGCAAGTAATTGTCATTCAAATGGCTACTCGAATGTTATGCAATGGTTTATATTAACCTACCCATATATACATGCGTTAGTATATACGGAGTATATATCTTCCAATTGATACGATATTCCAGGGCTTGTATTTCCTATCATGATTTCCTTGATAATGGGTTGCTGCTCACAAGGAAGCTTTTAAACAAGGAGTTTTAAGTAGTGAAGTTCAAGTCGTTCCTTCCTTTTACGGACGCCATCACGAGTTGGTTGACCATTATGAAATATCCATTTCACGTATGATAACGAATATGTTTCTAATAACACAACTACAATGTCGTAACGCTTTTCCCGAATTTGATCTACATTGTACCAAATAAGACTTATTACCGAGTTTGTAATAAAATGAGCAACACAATTGGTGCCACAAATGTATTAGGATCGGCTTACCCTTTTTGAAAACTTGAGATCACCCCCAGTTGTTGGTGGGGGTTGTGTTCATTCTTTAGTTTTCTATGTTGGGTGTTGTGTACTAATGTTTGTTTAGTAGTCTTTTTCTTTTTTAGCCATGGCGTTGTATTTTCAACATATGAGATTGAATGTCCCTCTGGCATCTTTCGTCTCTCATTTAAGTATAAACTATTCAAAAGTTTCTTCGCAAGTCGTGTGGCTCTATATGCTACATTAATTAGTAAAACACGATAAGTAACTAATCAATAGAATATTGCTAAATAAATGCAAACGATTCTGGAGTGATGTCCAAACTCATAAGATGATAATAAACTGATACGTAGTAACACAAATCAAAAAAAAAACAAACAAACACAGAAGGCAAAAAAAACCTTTACAAAGAGTAAGCAACGCGGACCCCACTAAAAACCATAGAAGATATAATGTGCTCTGGACTGCTAAGCAAATTGTTGTCCTTATTCGAAACCCTTGGCGTTCCTCATGTAAGTACAAACTGATTAATGAGTTGAATTAGGAAATGTCACATTTGAGGCAAATACTGACGTCTGAACGAATTGATCTGCACCATTCTTTAGATGACGGTTTGTTGAAAATTTTGAAAAAAGTCAAATCACTTGAACAGAGATAAAACCTCTCACACTTCAATATTCGACACTGTACTCTTGGTACATCATTTACGTCATCGTTCCTGTACACATGCTATATGACAAGAAGCACGTATGTAATAAGAAAATATATGCAATAAACAAAACTGTAAAGCTTAATTTTACATGGTAAATATGTGGTTATTTGAACAATTATGGTATAAAAAAAAAATATTGTAACGGCAAAACCCAAATTAGTTAAATATCAAAATAGTTTGAAAGCTAAAACATCTAGGTGGCACGTTAGTATTTCCTGGCCCATAAGGGATAATGATAGCCTTTTTAGGATTTTTACCGCTTTCTAACGCTGCCAAAAAGTCTACATACACAGTTAACTGAAGTACTTTCATTATACTAATCAGAAGTATTTTGATTACGTATCATGACCGTTTACCTTATTTGCTATTTTTAAAAACATTACCCTCTAGTGCTTTTATGTCTTTTATCATGCAGTAAATACAAAAATTTTTAAAAATCTCAAAAATTCATTTTCACCCTGTATGTAAAATTATTTTTTATTTTTCTACACCTGATTAATCCCTCAGATTGGGAAAGTATGTTCAGTTGATACTGTATTTTTTGTCCAATCATAATGTTCAGATACATTGACTTAAGTAGGGTACACAAAAGAGCAACCTAAATTCCGGCAGGCAAATACTACCGTGCTACCTCTAACCTGATAAGCAGTCAATTTCAAGACGATTGTTAATTCATGTAATTGTCACTGTGTTATTCTCTAAAATAAGTGTTACTTGACACTAATGAAATAGATTATCGTAATGTATTTACATGCATAATAACAAGTGTTTTTGATGCAATTTATCAAAGTGTCAGTTATGGTTAGGTTTTTAACAGATGTCTTTTCTACAAAATTTACAGCATTAATGTTAGGATCTATTTCAAAATAGAAAAATGTTTAAAAAAAAATGGTAAAATCTAGAATATATCACAAGTTTATTATGATCCTGGTGTTTGCTTAATGTTTCTTGCAACTTGGCATTTCAATACAGTTTCTATTGGATTGTTATCAATCGAAAACGAATAGAAAATGCCATGACGAAAAGGAAAAAAGACCAAAAGACAACACAACGAACAAAACTTGACACTAAACATGTCGAACTACGACCAAAACCTGATCTGATCTTAGGCGTTCCATATGTGGCACTCATCGTGTTGTTCAAGTGCCAACCCTTTAAAAAGTCTTATTCGGTAGGTTTCATTCGATGATAAGATGTAAGAATTATGGTTACAACAATCGAAACATTTTCACCGTTATATGTAAACAGCTTTTTCATGGTCAATCGTTTTGGTATTGCGCTTGTAAAATTTCTAAAATGCTATTTTTGAACATCATTATTAATGAGGATAATACTAGCTTCTGTTCCTATTTTCACAAGAAGCTCCTGTACAAATTTTGCTTCACATAAATAATGCATCAAACGGAACACAGTTGGTTTCGACGGAAATGCCAATAACTGTTTGTTTTAAAAACTTCCACCGAAAGTTAAACAAGATGCGTAATTCATTTCACATACGCAACAATGGTAGCATTTTTTTCCATTCCTCTGTACAGGAGCTAACTATGTCGACGCCAATGACATTGTGGTCATTAAACTGTCGACGCCAATTATCGTACGCAGAATCTGCAATCAACCTATTAGAATGGTGGATTTGAAGTTCGAGCACATATTTTGTATGCCGACTCTAAGTACAGTTACGCTCCGTTTAAAGTTCATTCGGTTCCCCAAGTTAATCGATTTATGAGATTTGAACATCAATTAACAACTGCTGCCTAGCCCATGTCATACAATTCTATAAAGACACTCACTTATTGTTAGGAAAAAAATGAATTATTTGAAAAACTAAGGATTTTCTTATCCCTGGCATATATTACCTTAGCTGTATTTGGCACCACTTTTTGGAATTTTGGGTCCTCAATGCTTTTCAATTTTTTATTGTTTGGCTTTCAAATTATTTTGATCTGAGCGTGACTGATGAGTCTTATGTAGACGAAACGCGCGTTTGAGGTATCAAATTACAAGCCTGCTACCTTTGATTTCTATCAACTCGATATAGAAATCATTTTACACTTTTATGTCGGCTGTAGAAGATTGATACGTTTAAGTCATGCTTCTTTTGTTTCGAATTGTATATATGACGGAATCTATATATAATTAGAGATGAACATGAAAAAAAAAAACGGCCAAGTTAGTGTAATGTTTACTGAAAGAAAGTTTTATAACTAATAACGTGGTTCATTGAAGAATTATAACATTAAAAAAAAATTATACCTGCGACTATAATCATTATTTATTTAAAAGCTCATGCATCTAAGCACATTAGCAATGAATTAAAAGACGAAAATCTGTAGTCCCTCTGGTATTCTTTTTATCATAATAAAAACTTAAGACGAGATCGATGAACTACAATACGGTCAGGAATATGACAGTTGTTTTGCACTCGTTCCCTTAGTTCATAACGTTTCATTTAGTCAGTTTTATGGAGTCCCCATTTCCTAATTTACCATAGAGTTCGGTATTGATGCAATATTAGTTTACTTTGTTTATACATTGCACCGTTTTGTTGATTTTATAGTCAGGACTTTACATTTTGATAGTGTGAACTATAAAGCAATCAACCAGTAATGGAAACCAAATGTTTAATGTGCAATATATCAACTTTTAGTCTTTTAATATGTTGGTTTCGTGTTGCAATACACCATTGCGAAGCGTTCTCCATTATCGGTGGCACTTTCCATGAAAACAAACGAATGGATTCCATCACTATTCTTTCAATGGACAATATGGGTATACGAATGTGTATAAGAGAAGGGATGCGAGTCAAATCATGTAATGGTGTTAACTATTGGAATGACCGGCTTCAATGTACCCTTTTGTCTGTATCTTTAGGTGACCATCTTATTGAGAGTCCAGGACACGTTTATACAGATCTCAGTAGTTGGACGATGGTAAGTAATTAAGGTTGTTCATTTTGTTCTTATATCTGTAGAACTGTTGGAAGTCAGTCATTTTCAATAGACCACTTTCGACTTTGTTGCAGTTAGTTTTAGTTTTAGTGAACATCATTCGTGCGTTTTGGGTCATGGTCTGCTCTTTTCCATGATGAGCGAGCGGTAGTAAAAATATGGTTCTATATTGCCAAAAAATATTAGGCAAATTAAATTCTTATAATTGATGATTGACATTGCTCAAATTAGAGAAATATGAGTAAGTACCAACAGAACAAACAGTATTTCTAGTTTACCCTGCATAATGACAATCACGAAGACGTTTGATAGTGCAGGGATACATGATTCCCCTCCTTCTGGAAAATGACGTCATAAAGGAGCGTATGATTGACTTTTCCAGTGCAGGACATAATGATGATGAATGTGTTGTTAGTCCACAGATCGAGATACAAAAATTTGGAGAATTTGGATATCACAAAATCAGTTTAAATTCGCCATACATGCATTGCCTGACACAAGTTAGCAGCCTTGTCAATAGATTTATGGTGTTATATTCAAATAGAAATATTTTATTTTTTAGTAGGGAGATTTGCAATTTGGTTGATCTCTTATTTTGTTCTGTTCAAACTATTCAAAATTTATTTTAAAGCATTTTAGAGCTTGACATAGGGTATACACAACGTGAACATGCTGTTGTGTCTTTCTATGTTGTGATGTTACACTTTTGTTTCATGTAAGAATGGAATTAAAACGTTTAAACCCGCTGCATTAGTTTGCACCTGTCTCATAAGTCAGGATTCTGTTCAGTTGTTGTCGCTTCTTGTTTTTTTATATGGATTAGACCATTGGTTTTCATTTTTGAACGGTTTTACACTAGTCCTTTGTGGGGTTTTTTATAGCTTGCTGTTCGGTTTTAGCAAAGCTCCGTGTTGAAAACCGTACTATTACCTATAATGGTTTACTTTTACAAATTGTGACTTTCATTGGCACTCATACCACATCTTCTTATATCTATTTGCAAACTGTATGTTGCCTTACTTGTGATGCCTTTTGACTTTTGCTGTAAAGTTGCTGTCTCATTGACAAATTCACCACATCTCATTTCATTCAAATTCATAACGAAGATGTTTCAAAGTAAGAACAATTTTATGAGTACAAAATTCCATTTACAGGATTCCGATAGCTGTTGGCCCAATCCCTGTCCTGATGGTACAAAGTGTGCTCCATCGAAAAGTAACGGCTATGTCTGCTTATCATATGGTAAGTATATTTATAGTTTTTTTATTTTTTATTATTTTATGGTTGAGAAAAAAATTATCTTGTTTAAGCCATACGGCATCATGTAATGGTTTTCAATTTATCTAATCTAATCAATAAATTTCTTTTTTGAATTAGATAATTCAACTGAATGAGAATTCATATAATTATGATTTGTTCATGCACGACTTCAACTAGGCTATAATTGACAATTACATATAAGTACAGCTATATTATGTATATAAGCTGCAGTATGAAATCCTTGATAAAAGTATGCATAGTCCTTTCACACGAAAACACTTGGGTTCGTTCATATAGTTTTTGTTTTTGGGAAAAATCAATGTGGAGATTGGATCAAATAACGCCCTTTTCATCTGTTTATGGTGTTTTTGTCAACTCTGAAGTACAGCCGCCGATATTCGAGTTTTGCAATAGTAAACCAATGGGATCTCTATAGCGCTACCTATTCAACATGTTTTATGCTATTAAAACACTTGAAGAGCGTATCACTCAAAGAAGTGACACTTCATATATCCTAACAATTTAACAGTACCTCTTTGCACTTGACTAGTATCACATTTTAAGTTCATTTCCAATATGTGATGAAATTTTCAGAACATATAAAAGGTTTATGAATATTTTGTATATATTATACGTACAGTAATAATACAATTTGGTATCTCTGTTATGGTACTGATTTGCCTTATAACATCAATTGTGTTTTTATAATTAACATATATCAACTGAAAGTTACAAATTGGATATTGCATACAAGGTTTAATCTTTGCGAGAATTCAAATTAGCTAATAATATGTGATGCACGACTTTGAATAAGTTTACAATTTTCCCTGTCATATAGATGAGGGAATAGCATAAATTCCAAAATGATCATTCCTGGGGACTCTAATAATCGATAATCGTCTCCTCAAATGCATGCATCAACCGCCATGCGATCCACAATCAGTTAAGAACTCACAATCTTGAAATGTACACAATCGGTAAAAAACACAGATCATATGTATTAAGGTGGTACCAAACACATTGACTGAAATTAATTTGGCTCTTAATTTTTGTAAAATTTTGACAAAATATTTACTTTGACCCTTTGACAAAAATATAACAATTTCAAAAATCTTGAACCAATAACTTTATAGGAAAAATTTCGATGGATATATAGCAGTTTGACAAACAATTATTTTGATCATTGAGGAGCTTCATAATTTCCTGAACAATAGAACGTGATTATAACGTTAAGCTAACTTTACAGAGTTATCTCCCGGTAGTGTTATGTACCACCTTAAGATATAATACAGCAATAACATGTCGCTAAAGTTAAAACACCGACACATCGTATCGGCCAAACAATTTTAGATGGTGCCCGTTATGCTTATGAAGTGTCAATTTCAATTGATCTGACTTATACCTTTGATAACTCTTTACACCACTGGCTCGATGTAACTGCTGGTGGACGTTTCTTCCCCGAGGATATCACCAGCCCAGTAGTCAGCACTTCGGTGTTGATATGAATATCAATTATATGGTAATTTTTATAAATTTCCTGTTACAATACTTTGAATTTTTCGAAAAACTAAGGATTTTCTTATCCCAGGAATAGATTACCTTAGCAGTATTTGGCACTACTTTTTGGAATTTTGGGTCCTCAGTGCTCTTCAACTTTGTACTTGTTTTATAACTATATTGATCTGAGCGTCACTGATGAGTCTTATGTAGACGAAACGCGCGTCTGTCGTATTAAATTATAATCCTGGTACCTTTGATAACTAATTATAACTTTGTTGAAGCAGATTTGTATAAGGATGACACTGCTGTTAACAAATTCAAAGCCTGTACAGTTTGAGCTTGAATCGTCTTAACCAACAAAATATTATCTATGTGTCGCTAGTTAAACTCAATTTCCGACAATTATAAGTGAAATAACAAAAACCTCGATCTCCGAGGAAAATTTTAAAGGGAAAGTTCCTAATTAATTGGCAAAATCAAATGCCAAAACACATCAAACAAATAGAGAACAACTGTTATATTCCTGAGTTATAAAAAGGAAGATGTGGTATGATTGCCAATGAGACAATTCTCCACAAGAGACCAAATGACACAGAAATTAACAACTATAGGTCACCGTACGGCCTTCAACAATGAGCAAAGCCCATACCGCATAATCAGCTATAAAAGGCCCTGAAATTACATATATAAAACAATCCAAGAGAGAAAACTAACGGCCTAATTCATGTACAAAAAATGAACGAAAAATAAATATGTAACACATCAACAAACGACAACCACTGATTTACAGGCTTGGGAAAGGCACATACATACAGAATGTGGCGGGGTTAAACATGTTAGCGGGATCCCAACCCTACCCCTTACCTGGGACAGTGGTGTAACAGTACAACATGAGAACGAACTATAAAAATTAGTTGAGAAAGGCTTAACTCATCAGATGGATAAAATAGAAATACTACACATAATGGACGTGGCCGGGTACTAGTATATCCCAGCAACAAAAAGACACTAAGAACAGACCTGGGAGTACTCGCAGTTACTGACAGATAGTTCAAAGCCATTGACAACTAATAAAACATCATGTATCTAAGACTAAATTATCAATCAGTACACATCCAACATCCAATGGATTTAGTGTAAAAGTTCATAAACAGTCAGAGAAAAACATGACATTGTGCAATGCTAAGATACAGGTATCGACAGATAGTAAATCCATGAATGTGTATATGTATATAACATTAATATTTAGTTTGCTTTTAATTTACTGATACCAGAATCAATATTAATACCAATAAAACAATATTCAATAATCTAATTACAGTGTTGAATTGGTAATCTTTTAGAATAAGTTTATTTAAAGAATCGACCAGTTTACCATGATCGTTTCTAAATTTCCGGGCACGGTAAACAACATCTCCGTAACAATGAGGATGTGCTATCTCGTTGGAAATAAGTTTTCTACAAACTTCAAAACCAAATCTTTATATCTATGGAATAATTTAGTAAAGGTTTTAAGTAAATCATATACCAGTCAGGGGCATTACGTAAACAAGTAACTTTTAAAATTACCTATACAAGTAATGTTGAAAACGAGGCTTTTTAAATATTACTTATATAAGTAACTTTTCTAAATATTATTTTTATAAGTGTCCAATTATACAGATTTTACTAGCTTTAACAAATTTTCACAGTCATCTGGTTATTTTTCCCATGTAATATAAAATCTAATCCTTCTGAAACACTAATTGCCTTTCTGACGTACTTATCTTTCATATCGACGCTTCTGGGTCAAAGATTGGTCTCTAGGGACTATTAAAATATCATTTTCCTTGAAAATCTTGAAGGTAGACAGATATAAATAGATATAAACCTTTAATTTTATTAAGACTAATTTGTAACCCAAAACAATTACATATGTTCCTTAAATAAGTGTTATTACTTATTTTTTCAACGATGTATAAAATAACTTATCAAGTAATATTTTTGTCATTATTTTTAAAGTAACTCTTTATCTCTATACTTCTCTCAAATTTAATAAATTCTTAATTTTATGATATAAAATGATGTAAAAATTCATGAAAACTACATTTAGTCCATGCTTCTATTGAAATTTAAAATAACTCTATTGAGTAATTTTATAATTTTTAAAAACAAAAATTACCTATATAAGTAACTAAAAAAATAACTTGTTTAAGAAACGCCCCTGACTGTATACATGTATCATTTTAATAGATCCTGTGCCAAATTCCTGTGAACCAAACCCATGCAATAACGCTGGAATATGCACTGAATTAACGGCTGGTACATTTAGTTGTGATTGTGATCCGGCTTGGACAGGAGACATATGTGACGGTAGGATTATTACATTAAAGTCATTTGCAATATTGATTACTCTTCATTCGATATTGATTATGTGCGTGTAACTACAAACGGCAAGTTATTTTGACTGGCCCTTAAGAAGTACACAACTAATCCAATATTTTTTTTTCAGGCATTAGAACAGGCTTTTTCTTATGTAGAAAATGATTGACTAAACCTGGTTTAATAACCCAGGTTTCACGTTTGTCAAGCTTCAGATGCAACACAGCTATTTCTTAATTAGAATACCATAATCTATCATTTTAGGCTGTCATATTTCATTATAATGGACCTGTGTGCCGTTCTCGTGTGAAGACAAAATGTGAAATCATATCATACTCAACTCATTGATGATAGAAGCCTTGATTGTCTGTAAACAATGATTTTATTTTTCATTCTTTTTCTAGCTTGCCATAACATGTGTCTTCTCTTCACTGTTTATATCTATTTAGGTTTGCTTTTGTATGATTTTGTTCAAGTCATATTATTCATTTTTCAACCCGAACCGTTGAAACGTTGAAGGCATTAAACGGTAACCTGTAATTTGTTCGCTAACTTGTTCTTTGTTCTTAGCTGCGGAACCGTAGCTCTTATGGCTCACCTGATATTTTACCGTGATAAAGTCAGTATCAAAAACAAAAAGTCCTTTATTCTATATGTATTGTTCAAACTATCATACGAACTAAGAATAGTGTTGAAAAATTTATGCTATACTTTAGTTGTGTCCGATTGTTTTCTTAATGACGTAAACCATATATTTATTTCTCTAATTCTTGCTCGATTTATCCTTTTCCTGGCAATTTGATTGTTTTTATTTAATCAAGGTGTGGTTTGTTTAATCTCAGTTTTTCATTGGTCAAAATTCGATTATGACGTCAAACCCTCTTGCTTTCCTCGGGTAATACCTATTGTGAAGTCACGAAAAAAGGTGACCATGTCTGATGACGTAACGTAAAAGGAAAACATCTTTTTCGGGTCTTTTGAATAGAAGGATTAAGATTGTCTGCATATCGCCGTAAAATCATTAACAGATTCCACCACCACATCTGGTGCAACACGATATTTTTCCACTCTCGATAGTTAAATTTTAGACATTTAAAACGGTCGGCGAGCCTTGCGTTTTAAATTTGAAAATTTAACTGTCTCGAGTGAAACGTCGAGAATGGATAAATATCTTATCACAATCGATGCAGATGTAGAATCTATATACAAAACACTGAATATATTCGCACAAGACATATCAACAAATATCATTGCTATCATTGGATAATCACTATCCCAGGTCCTCGATTTACCCTCTGCATAATATGGAATTGAGATGCTCAATCTGTACTTCTCTCTAAAAAAGTTGATTAACTACTGATTGTCCATTTCCCTGAATGTTTAGCAATGATGGTGTATGTCCTTGTTTGATTTTGTTATTGTTTCATTCTATTTTCATATCTGTCATATTGCAGGATTCATATCTGAATGTTCGGTTGGTGGAGGATCATGTGACAAGCTTGATAGTTGTGGTGGAGCCCATAGTACTAACGGCTGCAGTCATAGTTCAAATGCTGTCTGTTGTTTTGACGAGGTAGCTATAGATGTGTGTTAGGCATTATTCAATCATATTAAAAACTTTATGATATAATCGAAACAATATTAACGGTTCCAATTTTACTGCATCAGTACTGCATGTCGATAATGATGCTTGAGGCAAAAATATTTGAAATTCAAAACGTAAAATTGCTGATAACCATCAAAAGGAACATAAAGTTAGGCAAAAGCAAAGCAGGAAAAGGATTTGAGAAACCTTGCTAAATCATAGTAATAAGTGGCTGATTTTTTTACATTTGAACTACGGGTTGATCGACGTGACATCGATTGAAATACGAAAATATATCTAAGGGAACCTGACAAAAAGTAGGAGATAAAATATTCATACAGTGCAATGATTCACTAATCATGTAACTTGTGTAAATCAAACTCTTTTATCATGTAGAGCAAACTCAAACATTCGATCCGATAAAGTAGCCAAAAACTTGCTGTAGTTAAAAACTTTAAGGTTACACCCATAAATGTTTCAGTTTCGACAAACATTACAGCATACATCATGACTGATCATCACTTGTTACAAGTACATTCGAAATCTTAAATCAATTTGTTAGTGTCATTATATTTATATAATCTTTTGTAAATGGTTTAAGACCCACAGGATGAACCTAATCGTTGTCTAAAACAAAAATGACGATTCAAAAATCAAGAAAGAAGATCATAAAATTCTAATGAAATTTAAAAAAAAAAGAAGTTTATATAATTTTTATATTTATTTCCATTTTTTAAATGAGTACCTATTCATTTCAACACTTATTTTCTTTGTGAGTGGTTAGAAAGTGTCAAATATATTACTAGCATTAAAACATTGATCACTATTACTACGATATAGCTATTGAAACAATTTCCAACATCAAAACCTCGATATTAACGTTTAACCTGTATACTTAGCTAGATATAAATGTGATACGTTTAGATGTTTAATTATCACAAACTAAACCATTTCTATCTGTTTTGCAGTCATATGGCAGAGATGGAGTGTGGCCTGGATACTACGTTTATCATGGTGTGCAGTACCCTTGGTCAATGTCTATACAGTTTGATGCAAATTCAGTAACCGGAGGAGGATCCGATAGTGTTGGCACATTTATCATTAACGGAACTTGGAATCCGTTGTCTAAGGATATCAATTTTGTGAAAGCGTATTCATCTCATACTGTATCTTATAGTGGTCAAGTTACAGCCGATGTGTGTACAATGTATGGTCAGTATGAAGTAGGGAGTACGACTGGAGCATTTAACATGACAATTTGTACTTGAACGTTTTGAAAGTTTTTTTAAATGGTATATGCTAATATGTTAAGCATGTCACTTGTGTTTTTGCATTTGATTTTGAAATCTGAGTACTTTAAGGTATGTTTATTTAATTGATGTTTAAATTCCAGTTGGGCATAATACATGCATATTTAGGAAAAAGAGTTAGGTCAGAGCGTAAATGTTTTAAAAAAATATATATATATTTCTCCCGGAACCGTTCTATCAATACAGTTGTTTATTACTTTTGTTTTTCAAACTTTGGAATAATTAAAATTTACTTTAAAGAGTAAGTGTCACATTTTTTCAACTTACTAAAAGGATTTTGCACGATTGGCGACATTTGTAGACCGAGACTGCTCAACCTATACCAATTTTGTAGCACCAGTGATTACCCTTGTTATTGAGCAACCTTTAGTTTTCAGTATAGTGAATTGTTTCGTCGTCAGTAGTATATGAATTAATTTTTTTATGCCCCACCTTGGGACATTATGTTTCTCGTTCTATGTGTCCGTTCGTCCGTTCGTCCGTTTGTCCGGCTCACCCGCTTCAGGCTAAAGTTGTTGGTAAATGTAGATTTTGATGAAGTTGAAGTCCAATCCAATTCAAACTTAGTTCATATGTTCCCTATGATAGATTCCTTCTAATTTGAATGCCAAATCAGAGTTTTGACTCCAATTTCACGGTACACTGAACATAGAAAATGATAGTGTGATTGGGGGTACCATGGACACATTCTTGTTTGGACACATTCTTTATTGTGTAACTGTCTTTTCTTCGACTTTATTTGAGATTTATATCGTTACTGTTTATTTCAAGTGTTTATACTTTACAACTGGCATTAATAATGTATGATATGATATATAAAGTATATGCAGTGTTGTTCACAGACCTTAAATATTTTAAAATGCTTATTAACCTCTCGCAGATAGTACAGATTTCAAACATTGATATGACAACATGAAAGCAGTATTCAAGCAACAGATGTGACAAATCTCCTGTGTAATGTGTATGCGAAAATATTTTAACCCACTTCTGACATTCAAAAGTTGAATCCTGTTATATTTGATGTGTTTATTTGCGTTCCGTCTTATATTTCCTTCTTTGAGTAGATATCGTGTAGGCAGCTGCACTGTGTAGATATCTAATTATGCGATTCACTTTTAGATTTACGACATACAGTCTAGAGAGGAAAAAGGTGTTGTATTGGTTTTAGCTATAAAGTTATGGATGTTTCATAGAAAAACAAAGGATATTGGGTACCTATCCATGATACAAAATCAGTATATGTACAGCAAAAAAACACAAAAAGCAAAGGAGCAGCACTTGTATTGCTGTTCTTCTTCTTCTATATGTCACATTGAGAGCTACTTTTTCGAAAGAATCGGTTTAGTGTTGTTTTTAAATGTATCACAAATATTCGTAGTTGATCCTGTTTTCCTTTTTATAAAGTACATCAAAAACCACAACAAAAGATTCTTTGACACGTCACTTAATGGGAGGTATGTTACCTATAAAACAAATATCTGCTAAAAATAATCATTATTACAAGGTTTATAATAGAATGCACCTGATGATCGTTTTGTCTACAAAAGACTGGTCAATAGCGTCAGAATCAAGAAGGTCAAAATAATAACAAAGAAAAGCTCTAAAACCAAAATTTTTACTCAGGCCATCGATGTTACGGGATTGGAAAAACTTACGGTTTTAAATGATTTTAATGGTTTATACTCCTGGATTTTGGTGGTGACCATTTTGCTCTGTCTTTAGTTTTCTATGTTTTGTTTAATTTACTGTTGTTTGTTTTTTTTTTGGTTTTTGTCCATAGTGTTGTCAGTTTATTTTCGACTTATGAGTTTGGTACATTTCGCGTCTCTTTTATTATACTGTCTATATAACTTAAACTATTAATTGTACATAAATCCTTTTCTTCATGTCTGATATCCTCTCAAATAGGCGAACTAACACTGGACCTAAAGTTACAAATTCAATATATGCATTTGTTAAGCGTTTGCTAATTATGAGCATGATCAATTTTAAGATACAGGTATATAACACCTGATTCCTGAAGGATATATTTCAACCATCGTAGTTAATTAAAAACTGTTTTCATAAGCCGTGATGTGTCCTTTCTATGAATATTAAATCTCATAACTTTTATATAGTTCAAATTATGTAGAAACAACAACAACGATTCTTTATTCTAAGAGGGTATTGTATCAATCGGCACACCTTGGCACATTTCGCTACTCTGCTTTGTTAGATGTGCCGAGTTGTGCCGAATGGGTTATGTACTTATATATAAATAATTGTCCATTAGGCCTCCAATAAATATATTCAGATAAAATTGAGAATGGAAATGGGGAATGTGTCAAAGAGACAAAAACCCGACCATAGAGCAGACAACAGCCGAAGGCCACCAATGGGTCTTCAATGCAGCGAGAAACTCCCGCACCCGGAGGCGTCCTTCAGCTGGCCCATAAACAAATATGTATACTAGTTAGATAGTTTATCAACAAAATATTAAAATATTAAAGTTTGAACCGTAAAGGGAGTTCCTATGGGAAATTGCATTGTTTATATTTACAGAAGTGCAACCTATAGTGGGTGAAAAAAGAGAACATTTAGAATTTCATCAAATCTGCTTTTTCTTTAGAGATTTTAATGTTGGGGTGTTTTTGTCCAGTCGATAACCCAATGGTAAATCGTAACACCAAATGTGCTTTTTTGTGACAACGGCGTAAAAAAACAAGCTAGAGATACACACATAACTCAATAAAACTAACAATGGTGTGTTCCATCCTATTTATGTACTAAATATTCCATATTCACAGAAAGAGCAGAATTATTTTGCAGATTTGAGGCCCCAGTGATAATAAAAGGGAAAAAGTGCCTAACCCCATAGAATAGATAAATTAACCTGTAAATACTATGATTTTATCATTCTAAAGGTCTGTTGTATGAAAAAACAATAACTGTGCTCATAAGTTGTTTTTGAACAATTGAGGAGAAATGGGAGGTGAATTGCCTTTTCTATGACATCCAAACGAAGGTCAAGATTGTTGAGGACGACATCACCACCCCATAATGACAATTAAAAATCTTCAGGTCTAATTTTGACATTCTTGTCAACATAACCCATTACGATTGGGCTGATGTAAGACTCCAACTTAAACATTGTTGTAGCTAGTATCAAAACATTTTTTTTATTTTCTATGACCTTTGCCCTAGGTTATAACTATCACCATTCCATATTTCTGTAACAAATGATAACAGTGTTTTTCAACTGATTTTTATAGTTCGTTTTTATGTTGTACAGTTACTGTTAGGAGGGAGGTTTGGGATCCCCCTTACATGTTCAACCCCGCCACATTCTGTATGTATGTGCCTGTCCCAAGTCAGGAGCCTGTAATTCAGTGGTTGTCTGATTGTTGATGTGTTACATATTTGTTTTTTCGTTCATTTTTTGTACATAAATTATGCTGTTAGTTTTCTCGTTTGAATTGTTTCACATTTGGCATTTCCGGGCCTTTTGTAGCTGAGTATGCGGAATGGTCTTTGCTCATTGTTGAAGGCCGTACGTTGACCTACAGTTGTTAATTTCTGTGTCATTTGGTCTCTTGTTGAGAGTTGTCTCATTGGCAATCATACCACGTATTCTTTTTCATATTGACAGCTTGTCTTGCTATCAAGCAGCTTTTTTAATGATTTAAGTCAAGCATAATGTGTGTAAGCAAATTTTTCTTTTTATTACAAAATATCTACAACCGAATTTTATTTTTAATTTTCATCAATACCATACACATTTGTCATGGCTTTTTCAAAGCGGTCCAGGATGTTTTTGTTAGTATACAGAAAGCTTTTATAACTCAGTGAAACATGATAAATTTATCAAAACTAGTATGATTATTCAGTGATGCTTTTTAATTTCCGAAAGAGGTTTTCATAAAGATCAATTTTATATATAAAAGACAGCAATATTCTAACAGGAAACCGATCAGTCGAGTATCGTTTTGGTATTCGAGACTCGGTGGTACCGAGCGATACTCGAATACTCGAGTACTTGTTGATATCCCTAGTTTTTTCTCAACATTTACTTACATTGTAAGAGTAATCTCGTACAGATTTCAAATTAGTTAGCTCTTATTGAACTATCTCTTTTTTTTTTTGCATTTAACGTTACATTCTAAAAAAAAGTACATGCGTGGTTTATTTACCTCAATGAGACAGTCATCCAACAACATCAACAACAAAAAGTAGCATGCTTGATTGGTGAGTAACAGCGCTTCTTGTGTGTTGTGTGAAATACTGATCTGTTATTTTTTTACTGTTTGTAATACAATGAACTTTCAAAAATATGTAGTCATCTTACAAAATATGTCTTAGTTATTTTTCTGTAAAACGACTTTTTTGGATTTTATTTTTTTCATTTGTGTGTGTGTTGTTTTTTTTTTTTAGCAATAACCTAATTTGTATTTTGTCTATTTATTTGTCTTGCAATTTAGCGTCTACTTTTACTTGCAATTGTTCACATACATCATGTACATAAATACAGTTGTTAATATTTCATTGACAGCACATTCTTTCGTCAGTGTCGACTTCTATCGAATTTGACTGTTTTGAGCTCTGGTCTACCTTAGGGACATTTTCAGTCTTATTATTGTCGTTCGTAATTTGTCCTTTACTTGTTTGGTCTTCATTTGTGTCATACACAGCGAAATAGGTTGTATCTCTAATTGTTATAGTTGTTCTTGACATATAGTTATAATTGACAGTTCTTCATGGATCTAAACTGTTTCAAGTTTGTTACTGTATTCATTACAGATTGTATTATAACATTTTTATGTTTTATGTTTATCCATAGCTTCTGCGTTTTAAAAGAAAATATTTATTTAAATTTGCAATTCTGTCTTGCCTGATATTTGCAATTTACTCATTCTGGCAATTCCTATAGTTAACACCTTCTTTGCAAATATTTTTACCAATTATTATATCCCCCCCCCCCCCCCCCCCCCCCTTGAAGTAAACCCTTATAAAGAAGGATCCACCAGCATAAGAGAAGTACAATACTTTATAAAGTTCAAAAGGGAATTTAAAAGCAAAAACTTGTAATTGCATCACAGCCACAATAAGGTGCGTCGACAGGGTATGCGTATTATGATAGGATTGTACCAACTGTAACTTAGTTGCTACGCGACCAAGTATTAAAGTATGTGTAATGATGAGCTCAGGAATTTTATTTTTGCACGCTTTTTTTAGTACTTTACAAGTAAATGTTAAATATATCTTTATAAAATGTTTACAACTGTGGGATGATCTTGGTTTTTTATAGTAACTAGGACTGGTAAATCAATAGGCTGTTGCAAAGGGAAAATTATTTTACAATCAAAAGTTTAGTACAATGAAATGCTCTTTATGCTAGAATTTTATATTAAAATTAAAAACCCTTGTTTTTAAGATACCTTCAAATGAAATATTCTTCACTAGTTCAACCAACACCGACCTCGGGCTGATAGGTTTCTATAGATACTTCTGTTCAATGATATTCAGAATCTTCATCCTCTACACTGAAATGTGCTGTGGTTTAAAATAATCTTTCTACCTGGGTGAGGATTGTGAATGGAATCTTCAAATATTTTAAATTGAAACACTATTAAAAATAAACTGTTTGCATGTGTAACAATTAAAGTAAACAGTGAAGTTATACGGAGTTTTAAAAAATAAATAATTTATCTATCAATATTTTTGTTATGTCTTTAATGAAATTATTGTCTTATGGAGTATTCATTTTGTTCTTACTTTAAGTTTGTTATGCTGATACTCTTAAAATTTTGTCTTTTGGAATTTATAATTTTACTTCAACAACAAAAGATCCAAGTTTAGTATTATTTTTTACGGCACTACCTTTAAAGTTGTTTCTTTAACAGGCGTCTGACACAAATAACGTTTAAAACCTTCGTGAAATCACGGATCAAGATTATTCTATATTTGATATTTCAATGTAAAGAACATGAGGAAATTCTGTGAAAAAGGTTTTAAATATTTTCGAAATGCGAAAAATAAATCGTGCTTCACTAAATAAGTCTCGTTTGAAATCAGAGAAATTGAAAGTTATTTTTTAGTTAATTAGTAAAACTCAACATTCACAATAAATGTACAAATATGGCATTCAATATTCCCTTTTTTTTTTTAGTAAAATGGCGTTAGAATGTATTTCGGCATTATTATAAACCTTAACTCACCTGTTCATCTACTGGAGGGGCAAAATTGGTCGCTTGAAAAATAACTGGTAAGCTGTTGTTATCTTTGTTAATTTGTGGACTCTGTTATTGTAGTTATAGTAAAACTTTTGAAGTTCAGACGGCCAGTCTTTGTGTAAAGACATCTGGATTCTAAAAAAATTTGTTAACGTTCTGTAAAACCTTTTTACCCGGCCCTGGCTTTGGGGATGATAAGGACGCCCATGGATTTGTCGTGTTTTAAACACATCAATAACATCTGCTAGGTTGGAGTTTAAAAATTCTTTTCCATTTTCAGACTGCAAAATTCTTAGTGATCCTAACAGGTATAGGAACTTTAAAATCAAATCTGCTATTTCTTTAGTAGTCTAGGTTTTTGTTGGTCCTCCAAAAGCAAATATTGAGTAACAATCAATTATATTGCATACATATGAAAATCCTCTTACTACTGTCATCTTTTTCAAATCTACTTGCCAGCGACTGTTAAGATTTGCTGCTAGAATTGGTCTTTGTGCTGTTGTAGTTTTCGGTAGTTCAATAGCACTGGTACATTGCTGACTATTAACTTCTGTTCTGAAAAGAATTTTTACTGTTTCTTTTACAACGGGGAAAAATTATGGTCCTTAGCGCTTCGTAGAAGGTATCAGCTTTTCTGATGTTTTTCTTGTGGTTTTCTTTTATCATATCCACTAACTCAATTTTATTTACACATCTCCAATGGTGAACATCTAAATCAACAGATTTTCTAAACATTAATTTTGTATCTTGGTCGTAAAAATATTGACTTAGAACGGTCTTCACAACTCTCTCAGACAATCCAAGTTCCAATCTGTTATACTTTTTTTAGGTCCCCATTTGCAGTTTTGTTCCTATGCCTTGGTTATTTCCATAAACGGCATGTCGGTCCAGAATGTCTCGGCGTTTGGATCTTTGCTTATTTCTTTTTTCTTTTTTTTTTCTCCAAATCATATCCTTCATTAGGTACTGTGTCTTGATCCATTGTTGAAGTCATCAACGACGTCATTTAATAAAGTTATGACGTCGTTACAGCAAGTCCATAAAACGGGCGTCGATTAGAGAAGTCAAAGATTGGACGTCGATTTAAGAACAACAAAAAGACGTCAATTAGAGGGGCATAAAATTGGCTGTCGATTTGGAATCTTATTTTATTGTGACGTCAGATTTGGACATCGAATTGAGGAACAGACGTCGATTAGAAATCGGACGTCGATCTGGGTCTCACATACATATATACCAAATTTAATTTATCAAGATATGTGTTATAAATCATCCCCCTCCGACGTCCGTCCGATATACGCACCAAAAGGGTTTGTGTCCCTAATTTACAGGCACTTGTCTTTGAGAAAATCCTTTACATACATTTGCATGTTGATTGACGGTATGCAAGTAAATGTGTTCGAGACAAGTGCGTGTGTTCAATTTGTTTGAATTTTCAGACTGTTGACGTCAAATTTATGGCATATAAATATGACAAAAAAAGCAAAAAAAAGTTAAGTTTTAAAAATATGCTCCCGTACGACGGCGTCAAATATCTTTTTTATATATAGTAATCGTTAGTATGATAATGCTTATGATATATAGTACATATTTTTAACCATCAAAGCGAAACAATTATTCAATTATTAAAAGCAAATACCATTCATTACAAAAAATGAAAATATGATATTATTCGCTCGGTTTCATGATTGAAATGTTTGATTTTATCATTAATAGACATATTGTTTTTCTTTTATCACTTGTCTTAAACCGCTTGTGTTATATGAACGTTTCTCTAATTATATGGCAGTTTAACCCTTTCCGGAACCATTGTATGAAAAAAAAATTAATCAACGTATGGTTGCCGATGATCTCAGAAGATGTTGGGTGAGCCATGGAAGTAATATTGAAAGGAATAACAACAACGCCAGTTCAAAGGTTTCATCTGCGTTACCGCTTATTTTTCGATTACTCGTTAATCAGTTTACGATATGGAATGGTAGTTGATTCTCCGCATGTAATATATCAAATCACTGACACTTTTCGGTCGTTTTCGTGTTTACGGAAAATTACGAACAGACAAGTTGTTGTGGTATATACGTGCGAAGTGACCCGAATAGTCCAATCGTTACATTCCGCTGATGTACGCTGCCGAATAGAGTAATTCGTTCAATGTTGGTTTTAGTCTAATTTTCCTATTTCTGTTTATTTCGATCTTAAAAACTGGAGAACATGGGTGGATCGTTTTTAAATTTTAATATTTACAGACAGTTAAGACGCCATTTCTTAAAAAATTAAGAATATGATTGTACAAAAAATATGTTTGGACCCCCTTTTATTAAATATGAATAATCCAAGTCATGCGTGTATACCAGTCAATTAAAATATTCACAAACGTTTCTATTCTTTAAACTAATTCGTATAAATGAATTTGCGATTAGGCAGATAGGGTCAAGCTCATTTTGTCTGTTTGTTTTTATTTTTGCTGTAGCGTGTTATATTAACTGTATTAAAACACTTTTTTAAAATAGATATTTACGAACTTATTATCCCGATTTTAGTTGTCCAGTTTCAATAATGTAATCAATGACATTTATTACATATACATAAATTTAAAATACTTGAAAGTAAATATCCTTTTTTAAATCTCGATAAACTTTGCACATTTCAACAGTAAAAAAATCTATCTCTTCATTTGTCTTCATTATTTTGTTAAACATCATGTGAAACCTGATCGCTTCGTCGGTATTACCTGTTTTACTCGGGATCCGCTTTCAATCGGAAAATACTTTTAGATCAGTTTAAAACGAACGGTAAAAAGCAAAAATATGCAAAAATAAATACAATTTTCCATGTTTAACTTCTGTAGTGTAAAGATTTCACGTCCGTTTTTCAAGTTTTTTATATCATTCGATTTCTATTTGAAGGTAGAAGTTTTATATGATACAGCGCCACCTTGTTAATTAATAAACTAAGATTTCACACAGGTGCTTTATAATTACCGTACTCGATAAAATCACGTGACTGATTAGAAATTCCAGACGCAATTTTACAACCGCGGTATCACAGATAGTAACCAAAGGGGTCTTTCCGCTGAGACTATAATTGGATAAAATCTTATGACTTTAGTACAGAGCTCTGCATGCCATTAATACATGCTAATTAGTCGTTGTTATTCCTTTCAATATTACTTCCATGGGTGACCTTAAGGGTCATAACCTTTACCACCTCACTGGATGGATAAAATGTACTAACAGGTGTTAATGAAATTGACAACTTTGCGGAATGTGGAAGGCACTCGAAGGGGATTTTCATTTATCAAAAATGAAAATTTTTTGATGATCATTAGACAGATTCTTACATAGCTTCCTCGTGGATTATCGGATTTATTTAATCTCGATAGTGAAATTATCAATTTTAAAGTCCTCGCACATGCTCGGACTTTAAGATTCGATCTTTTAACTATCTCGATTGGATAAATCCGATAACCTACTGGTACCATTGTAAGAATCTATATGTAAAGGGTTTTTTTCAGAGACAAGTGCATGTGCCATAAACCCTATGTCTTATTTGTTTTTAATTTCAATCCTGAAAAAAAACTAAAGATTTCAATTTCATTCATGGCTAAATGAATGTGGTATTTGGAACAACAAAATAATGTAGTATCCTGTATTGTTACAAATCCGGTTACAAGGATCTGAAAACGTTCCATTCTACTTTCTGTTTAACAGATCTTTCGGGATCTTCTGGTTTTGTCGGATTAAAACACACATTTCAAAATTTGAAAGCGGAAATTTCATTGGCTGATGTAATAATCACCAGAACAGAAAGTAAAACGGAGCGTTTCAGATTCTGTAAGCATAGCTTGGACACAGGATTTGTATTTTAATCAGGTTGCAACATTATAGGATATTAATGCTAATTCTCATACTCATCTTGCAAAAGTATTTAAATATTTCACTTTTCTACTCTTCATACAAGTATTCCCCATTCCAAACTAAAAGATATATCGCAACTCTCTGAAATTACATCATCAAGATGATTGATTATTTGATTGATAACGTATTTGTTACGTTCAAAAGACGGGTTTTTCAACAGACAATTGGCATTTCCATAGAAACAAACTGTGCTCCTCTACTTGCCGACAAATTGCTTTATTCATATTTAGCAGACTTCATACAGGAGTTTCTTGGGAAGATATGAACAGAAGCTAGCATTATCCTTTAACTTCAAGTTCCCCTATATAGATGATGTTCCAAGTTATCTTTTTGGAAATTGGACAGACGCAATCACATTTTGTTTGACCGTTATGGAATATCTGTTTCACATATGACGACGAATATGTTCCAATTTCGAATGTAACTTACCGAATTAGACTTATCACTGGGCATTTACTTTCATAAGCAACACGATATGTGCCACATGTTGAGCAGAATCTGAGTACCATTCCTGAGCATCTTAGATCACCCTAAGTTTTTTATGGGGTTCGACTTGTTCAGTGTTAAGTCTTGTTTGTTTTGTTTTATAGACTGTTGTCTTTTGGTCGTTCTTCTTTTTATTCGTTGCGTTGTCTTTTGGTCGTTTTTCTTTTTATTCGTTGCGTTGTCTTTTGGTCGTTTTTCTTTTTATTCGTTACATTATCTTTTCGTTTTTCGACTTATGTCTTTGACTATCCTTTGTTATCTTCTGCTTCTCTTTTGTATAGTAATACATGATAATGGCATCCATGCGTTTGTTTTCCAGGAAAGTGCCACCGGTAGAAGAAACTGTATTCCAACGACAAATAGTGATTAAGATTATAACACAATGTTGACTGCTGTACCCCCATTTTTGAAATTTTTAACTATTATGTCTGTTTGTTTTGCTCACACATTGTTGTCAATATAATGGAATTCTTATGCGACTGCTATACAAGTGAGAGGTTTAGCAAGCTATAAAACCAGGTTTAATCCAACATTTTCTACATAAATAAATGCCTGTACCAAGTCAAGAATATGACAGTTGGTTTCCATTCGTTTGATGTGTTTGAGCTTTTGATTTTGCCATTTGTTAAGGGACTTTCCGTTTTGAATTTTCCTTGGAGGTCGGTATTTTTGTTATTTTACTTTCTTATTATGCATAGAAAAAAAATTCAAAATCTTATTTGATGAATGGAACGGAAAACAAGTCGAGGTTATATGACATGTTAGAAGAAAATATACCCGTTACATTCAACCGGCATACAAAATTTCGTTCACCAGTGTATCAGGTATGGTATCGACATTAAGCTTTTTTATATGTGTAATTCTGCAAATAATGTCAAAGCCTTTTGACATATGTCAAACGGATATACATTTGTAAACACCAAATTTTGTTAACCTATCTTATACAGTGATTGGTTACAAGCCTAAAATTGAAACATCACGGGACCTACAGTCCTTTATTAGGGGTATAAATCCAACTTTCTTATTTGACTCACTTACCTTGTCGAAATCCTATGATTAAAAGATGATATTTTATACCAACTATGCCTAACTTTCTGACTTAAACATATAGCTGATGTGTGTAATCATATTAATCGTTACCAATTTTGCTGCACCAATTATTGAACATTTCGAAATTGATGTCTCTTCAGTGACACTCTAGATATCGAAAAGCAAAGCATAATGATAATATAAATGTTGAAATTTGGTCCGAATAAATCAGATTCGACCTGGAGAAATAGATTATCTCGGAATGTCCATTTTAATACATGCCAAGGCACATTTTTCGTAAATACCCTTTATGAATAACCTTTATGAGTTTTAACTCGAGAACTAAAGTTTGGGAAGAAAAATTCATAAAAATTGGTGTAAACATCAAACAGCTAAAAACCAAAAAATCAAAAGAAAACAAGAGACTCATTTGCAGTTTCGTCTTCTACTAGAGGTCATTTTATGAGGATTAGGAACAAATTTATAAAAGAAAAAATGGATATGGACGAGCGGATACAATTTTAGAACCCCGCAAATACATTTACATTCACTTCCCTATCTTAGGAAGAGAGATAAGAAGTTAGCAATAACCTTTAACTCTACGTTCCGCTATATAGATGATGTTCTCTCACTAAATAATACAAAATTTGGTGACTATGTTGAACGAATCTATCCCATCGAACTAGAGATAAAGGATACTACAGATACAGTTAAGTCTGCCTCATATCTTGACTTACATCTAGAAATTGACAATGAGGGTCGGTTGAAAACAAAACTTTACGACAAAAGAGATGATTTCAGCTTCCCAATTGTGAACTTTCCATTTCTATGTAGCAACATTCCAGCAGCGCCTGCATACGGAGTATATATCTCCCAATTGATACGATATTCCCGGGCTTGTGTTTCCTATCATGATTTCCTTGATAGAGGATTGCTGCTCACAAGGAAGCTATTAAACTAAGAGTTCCAAATGGTGAAGTTGAAGTCATCCCTTCGTAAATTTTACGGACGCCATCACGAGTTGGTTGACCGTTATGGAATAACCGTTTCACAGATGATATCGGATATGTTCCTTATGTCGTAACTACAATACCCTTCCCTTTTCACGAATGTGACTTACCGAATTAGACTATTTACCGGATTTGTAATAACATAAGCAACTCGACGGGTGCCACATGTGGAGCAGGATCTGCTTACCCTTCCGGAGCACCTGAGATCACCCCCAGTTTTTGGTGGGGTTCGTGTTGCTTAGTCTTTAGTTGTCTATGTTGTGTCATCTGTACTAGTATTTGTCTGATTGTCTTTTTATTTTTGGCCATGACGTTGTCAGTTTGTTTTCGATCTATGAGTTTGACTGTCCCTCTGGTATCTTTCGTCCCTCTTTTATCGTATTATATCCTGTATTTTTTGTTACAACTAAATTAATAATCAAGATGTAAGTTAGGAAGGAAGCAAGTACTTTAATCTCATATTTAATGTAGGAAATCTGTATTTGCTGATTGCTCCAATGATTACGAAAATTGACACAGTCTTGTGGGAACCAATAGTCTCTAATTTGATGTCTGGTTGATAGTTATCTAATTGGTAATCACATCGCATTTCTTTATTATCATATCACTATAATGTAAACATATCAATTTTTATAACTTATTATATTTGACAGCATAATATGATATCAACAATTCATTATAGTTAATGTAAATAAACAATTTATATTCTCGTTTTTGATATATTAAATTTCATCGAATTCAATTAAAATTCAATTACTCCGACGGTAATAATTTAAACAGTTTAGAATACATGAAACATAACTGTATTTCGTTTCAGCAAAACATGATAATCATCTTTATCTACATCATTTATATTAGAATAAGGATGTGTTGTCAAGATACTGTAAATGGTGGTAATTTCGAACAAAACAAGAAAATGGACTCTCGTACTATCTTAACTCGCGACAATATTGGTCCCAAAATGTGCATTCGAGAATGTTTACGGATAAAAAATTGCAACGGTATAAACTTTCACAAGGATTTTCTCAACTGCGAGCTGTTGTCTGTTTCGAACTTAGAAAGTCAGTTGATCAGAAGGTCAGGGTATAGTTACTCAAACATGACATACTGGACAATGGTAAGCTTACATCGTTTGTAGTTTTTAAATCATTTTTTTTTTCATATATATATTTAGATGAATTTTAAAACCAAAATGTCTATGTGAGATCAAGAAACTGTTTTATTTTTTATTTTTACCTAGCATGGATTCGAAACGACAGCTATTACATGCATAGCAGGAGATGCTTAATCTGTCGACGCAACCGGTTACGCTCATTTTGGAGTTCATGCGATTCCCTCAAATTTTGTTCGGGTTTTTTAACCTTGGATTATTTCATGAATTCACTCAAATTTATTAAAATTTTGTTTATATTTTCATTACTACTTAAAGAACAATAAACAAAATAGAATAATTTGACACTGAATATTTCACAATATAAACCTTAGATACCGATTCAGTTAGAGTACGACCATTTAACTTCAAAAGGGTTGGGGGGGGGGGGGAGGAGGGGTATGTTTTCTTTCTTAAAAAATATTCTGATCTCCAATTTGATGGAGAAAAAAAATTGTGGTCAAGCAGATGACAAAAATAAATATTTTCCCCATACCTTATAGTATTAAATTTTGAAAAAATAATTTGACTGGTAGCGTCAAAAAACTTTAAAAAAAGGAAATAAATTTTCTGACTCAGACAAAAAACCATAACCCCCCTTGAAGTTAAATCGTTGCTCCTTTAGGGCGAATTTTAACATCATCAAGTACTCTCGAGACCAGAATTTTGGAAATTATTGAGAAATTAAAAAATTATATTCCTATTTTGTCAACTGTATATTTCTAGTGTGTCTGTAGGTAAATATAATTATCAAGTACTATATATTTCAGGATGCGGATAGTTGTTGGCCAAGTAATCCCTGCCCAGAGAAAACAAAGTGTAAGCCTTTACAGTCAAATGGTCATGTCTGCTTAAAGAACGATTTATTGAACGGTAGGTTAATACTTATTTTCAATTTCTGTCTGCTTTGATTATAAATTATTTTTCTCGTATGTCGTGGCCAGAGACAAAACTTGGTTTGATAGTTTCGTAACTTTTTATTCATTTGCCTAGATGATATCATATATCAAAACTCCAAATTATGATTCTAATCAGTTTTCTCAAAACAACAACAACTTGTATAGACGAGATAAAATAAGGGATTACGAAATTCTAGAGTAATATTTTAATAAACTTGAGTAAGTTTCAAACATGATCATTTATATGTTCATTTGGTTTTTTAACAATCTGAACTGAGTTTGGAGTATGCAACATTATCATTTTAAATGTAAATCGCATTGTTTTTTTTTTTGTGAAGTTATATCATTGTAGTGTCAATTTTAAGTTTTGAACCTTTTTTTCTGACAGTGACATTTATCATCAGATATTGAGCATTAAATCAAAAAATGTTCATGCTAGACCACATCATTAATAAAGCGAATCAGATTTTGAGCATCTGAGTTTTTCCATAAAAACATATAAAATGTATTTTTTTATGTTTGTGGCCTGTTATCTATTTCTTGCATGAAGACACGTTTCTCGTATCATGGTAGTGTGGTATGACAAAAAATATGAAACATGCGTTAATTATATTAGCTTATCCAGCATTATAAGACGATATTGCGACTTTGTCATTGGCTATTCGTTTAATAATTGGTGACTTTCAAAGATCAAGAAGAGAAAAATCAAGGTAACAAACAAACAAAAAACTGATGGAACCGTAAAAGGAACTATACCGGGAGTGTCGACAGGGCAAACGTCTTCTGATATCCATGCATCACCCTCAATGCGAATCCACACTCAGTCAAAATGTCACAATCAAGAAAAGGACACAATAGATAAAAATTACAGATCACACGACTAAACCGGTATTCTAAAGATCTTAGACACTGAAAACATGACACTAGTGAGTTGAGACACCGACACATCGAATCGGCCAACCAATTTTTTAGACGGTGACCGTTATGCTTATGAAGTGTCAATTTCAGTCGTTCTACCTCATTACTCTGTTGGAGCAGTTTTTGTATTAGGATGACATCATTGTTAACGAAGTCCGTATAGCCTGAGCAGGCAAGCTGGTAACGTATTAACTGACATATGTAAAACCCCATACAGTTGGGTGCAGACCAAGCATTACATGTAGACATGTTTACTCGCGTGCACTTCTTGTAAACGCCGCGTTAACTCTGGGTTAACTCCAAAATATCAAGAGACATAAAAAGTAAAGAGGCGTTTACTTTCACGTTTACCTCAGCGTTAACGCGAAACAGGCGCGTCTTCTAATTTTATAAAAAGTAAACGGGCACGTCTTTTCTTTTTGAAAAAGTAAACGCACGTTTATTGTTTGTAGTAAACGCGCGTAAACGCAGATTGTCGTCGTAATCTGGATACACTGACCTATCATATCACATAACTAGCTACGTAAAAATGTCTTACTGCACATTTTCGACAAACATATAGATTAACGATTACAATGCATGATATGACACGTATTACATAAATTCAAAATTCCAAACTGTACATTAGTAACAAAAAGATATATCACGAATTGAGTGCTCTATAAGTCTACGGCTGCTAATATTTATTACGATAACAATGAAAGTGACAATATTTCTTTTTTCTATTTATATTCTTGTACTAGCCTGATAATTGAGTAATTTTTATATATACTTAGAATGGATTGTTAGACATTTAAGTTTAAAATTTCAAAATGTGTTGCCGCGTCAAAAATATTTTGTTAGAATATTATGCATGGGCATTAAAAGTTTGTTCTTTTTTATCCCTAAGGGTGAATAGTTTTACACAAATTGGGACGTCTGTAAGTCTATGGTTACTAATATTTATGTCCATAACAATAAAAAGTGACAATATTTCTTGTTTCTATTAATGTTCTTTTACTGGCCTGATAATTGAGTACTTTTTATACCTCAAGATGGATTGTTAGACATAAAAGTGAAGACATTTAAGTTTAAAATTGCAAATTTGTTGTCGCATAAAAAAAGGTGCCTATATTTTCAATTTTGTTAACAGGGGCATTAAAATTCTTTTCTTTTTGGTCCCTTAGGATAAATAGTTTGACACAAATTAAGAGCTCTATATGTCGACAACAGTAAAAAGTGACATATTTTTTTTTCTATTTTACTTTATGTTATGCTTGGTGTTCACCAAACTGTTGATATAATTTTTTAGATGAATAGATAATGTGCTACGGCATTGAAACAAAATATCATATCATAGTAAATTCATTGATGATACATGTAGTAACCTTGATTGTCGATTATTTTTTCATTTATATCTGTTATATTTGCACAATTCTTTTCTTGGCATTGTATTGTGTCTTCTCGCACTGTCCATAATGCGATTTTTTTAAACAATAATGACAGTATTCCTGTGCTTTTTCAAACGAATAAAATATTTTCATAGTTTCTATATTGCAAACGTTTTTTGTAGAGATTGAATCATACCATATCCCCCTGCACTTTGTTATTCTATCCAAAATGTACAAATCCTATACTGAAATTTTTTTAGCATTACCTCATTACACTTAAATTCCATTAAATTATACTTTTACTAACGATTGGTGATGTTATTTTCAGAACGTATAATACATCTATAAATATTTAAAATATAAAATAAATAATAGAAATATTCTTATGGTACAATAAAAATACCATTTTGTTTCTCTGTTGTCAATTGAATTGTCTTATCAAATCAATAATCATTCTTTTTACTTTAGATGTTCCAACTGATAATTTAAAATGAGAATGTTCTTACTAATGATTGGTTGAACTAATCTATACAAAGTCAAATTCACACTAGTTTACACTTGGTCTTGCTAGACTTTAAATTTGTGAACAATTGGCAATAAGTAAGATACTTTGATTTGTTATTTTTCCTTGTACGTTTTTAATTTATTTTCAAAAAAATATCGTTATGATTACTTTTGTATACTGATTTGAACTGTATGCTTTGGCAATGTTGCTGACAGATATTAAAGAAGGTAGGCTTCAGTGCTAAAACAATCTAGCATTTCCAAGCAACGTGTGTATGTGCTTGTCAAGTGTTAGAAACCTCGTTTTTCTTCAGTCATATCTGAATTTGAATGTTCTTTTGTACAGATTATTTAAAAACGATATAAAACAAATCTAAATTTTTTTGTCCAACAATTTTCATCTGGCGTGAACAAGTTTTGACTTTAAGCTTACTCTGATACCAAAATGTCACTTCAATCAAACTGTAGATACACTTTTAAAACTTAAAATTGAAAGTACAGTGATACTCGTAATTTGTCAATAAATATCCGCAGGTAATTAACATCAAAAGGCAAATTTAAAACATTATAAAAAAATGTGAAGAAGATGTATATATAAAATGTTTTATTCCATGAATAGATCACCTTATCTGTATTTAGGCAAAACCTTTTCGATTTTTTGGGTTGTCAATGCTCAGCAACTTCGTACATATTAAGCCTTTTAACTTTTTTATTTAAGCGTCACTGATGAGTCTTTTTTAAACGAAATGTGCGTCTGGCGTACAAAATCAAAAGCCTGGTATCTTTTATGAGTTTTTATATAAAGATTAATTGCTTCGCCACTCTTTTATGTCCCCCTTTATTCAACAATATTTTGTCAATAACCACAAATGTATTCGTGCCTCAAGACAAGCAAATTTGCATGTAACCTGGTTAAATTTACCTATTCTAGAGTTGACTTGAATCAGATGTGGATACTAAGAAATTCCAAAGATCTTTTAGAGTACATACAATCTTAGACTCTTTCATCTTGTAATAGTATTAAAACATTTGACTTTTCTACACTTTACACAAGTACTCCCCATTCCAACCTAAAAGACAAATTGAAAGAGTTGGTCCTGCTTTGTTTTATAAAAAGAAATGGCCAACGTTGATACAAGTACCTTGTCTTAGGGAGGGATAAATCCTACTTTGTAAAAAATCACTTTGATTCCCACAAAAAATTCTCTGAAACTGATATTATCAAGATGCTTGATTTCTTGATTGACAACATATTTGTTACGTTTGGAGGACGTGTTTTTCAACAAACAATCGGCATTCTCATGGGAACAAACTATGCCCCTCTTCTTGCCGACTTCATCCTTTATTCATATGAGGCTGACTTCATACAAGAATTTCTTAGGAAGAAAGAAAATAAGTTAGCAGTATCCTTTAACTTTACTTTACGCTATATAGATGATGTTCTCTCATTAAATAATTCAAAATATGGTGACTATGTTAAACGCATCTATCCCATCGAACTTGAGATAAAGGATACAACAGATACAGTTAAGTCTGCCTCATATCTTGACTTACATCTAGAAATTGACAATGAAGGTCGGTTGAAAACAAAACTTTACGACAAAAGAGATGATTTCAGCTTCCCAATTGTGAACTTTCCATTTCTATGTAGCAACATTCCAGCAGCGCCTGCATATGGAGTATATGTCTCCCAGTTGATAGAGCGTTGCTGCTCACAAGGAAGCTATTAAACCAAGAGTTCCAAGTGTTGAAGTTGAAATCATCCCTTCGTAAGTTTTACAGACGCCATCATGGGTTGGTTACCGTTTTGAAATATCCGTTTCACGGATGATAGCGAATATGTTCTAATGTCGTAACTACAATCCCGTCCCCCTCTCTCCGAATATGACCTACCGAATTTGACTTATTACCGGGTTTGTACTAACATGAGCAACACGACGGATGCCACATGTGGAGCAGGATCTGCTTACCCTTCCGGAGAACCTGATATCACCCCCGGTTTTTGGTGAGGTTCGTGTTGCTCAGTCTTTAGTTTTCTATGTTGTGTTTTGTTTACTTCGGTTTGTCGGTCTTTTTCTTTTTTAGCCATGGCGTTGTCAGTTTATTTTCGACTTCTGAGTTTGAATGTCCCTCTGGTATCTTTCGCCTCTTTTTTACTGTAAATGATTATACTTTTAGAATAGTTGGACGTTTTTTTTAACAAGTACATAGAGGATGATACTGATTTCAAATGATTTAATAAATTGTACAGTTGTATTATAATTAATAGGCAACAGTAGACGATATATGATAATGGAAGATCTGAATTTGTAAATATTTATATTCCAACTATCATACGAACTAAAAAATATTGTTGCAAACTTTATGCTACACTATAGGATGTTTGTCTCTGGTTGTTGTCTTATTGACGTATACCATATATTTATATAAAAAAAAACTCAATCTATTCACATACAACTTATCAACAAGTAGTATTTCTATTGTTGGATATTCAATTTCGCTGGCAACGTAACAAATAAAGTATGTGTGCAGTGGAATAGATTGACTAAAACTACCCCGGGACCTCGGCTTAAAATGGAATTGAGATGCTCATTCTATACTTTTCTGTGAAATTTTTGGTTAACTACTGATTGTCTTTTCCCCTGATTGTTTGTGTTGTATGTCCTTGTTTGAAATGTGATTTTTTATTGTTTCCTTGATATTTTCATATCTGTTTAAAATATTTCAGGATACATATCTGAATGTTCACTAGGTGGAGGAACCTGTGACAAGCTTGAAAGATGTGGTGGAGCCCATAGCACTGGCGGCTGCAGTCATATTTTAAATGCTGTCTGTTGCTTTGACGAGGTAACCATAAACGTATGTGCGGCGTCATTCAATCATATTGCAGACTTAATAATATAATCGAAACATTATCAACGGTACCAATTTTACTGTCCCGGATGCCTATTACGATAATGATGCTTGAGGCAAAAATATTTGAAAATCCAAAACGTATTCACAAATTGCTGATAAGACCAAAAAGACATTTAGTTAAGTAAATGTAAAACATGACAATGAACCAGTTCTTTATCTGATTTAAGATACAGTTTAGTCAGTAGTGGCTTATTCAGTTTCTACATTTGATCTGTTGATTGAACGACATGACATCGATAGAAATAGTAGAACATATGTAACGGGAACCTGAAAAAAATGTAAAAGATAAAATAGTTATACAGTGCAATGATTCTCTTATCATGTAAAGCAAAATCAAACATTCAATCCGATAAAAAGTAGCCATAAACTTGCGGAAGTCAACTAACCCTAAGGTAACGCCCATAAAAGTTTCAGTTTTCGCAAAAATCACAACGTCATATATCAAGATTATCACTGATTAGCACTGGCTACAAGTATATCCGGCATCTTTAAAGAATGTTTAAGTGCTGTCGTCATCTGCATATGATTGTTTGTAAATGGTTTAAGACCCACAGCATAAATACAATCGTTGTTTAAAACAAAATGACGATTCACAAATCATTTAAGATGACATATATGAAAAGAGAGGCGAAGGGTACCAAAGGGACATTCAAACTCATAAGTCGAAAATAAACGGACAACCCCATGGCTAAAAAAGAAAAAGACAAACAGTCAAACAACAGTATACAAAACACAACATAGACAACAAAAGACTGAGCAACACGAACCTCACCAAAAACTGGTGGTGATCTCAGGTGCTCCGGGAGGATAAACAGGCCCTTCTCCTTATGTGGAACAGGCAAATTTATATCATTTTTAAAATTATTTGCATTTTTTCAAATGAAAACCAACTTATCTTTATTATGAGTGATTAAAATTTGTTCAATATATTATTAATCTTATCACACTGAACCATTATCATCTGTTTGCAGTCATATGGCAGAGATGGAGTGTGGCCTAAATACTATGTATATGCAGATGAGCAATACCACTGGTCTATGTTTATACAGTTTGACCGAAATTCCGTCACTGGAGGAGGATCTGATAGTGTTGGCACATTTACCATTAATGGATCATGGAATCCATTATCTAAAGATATTAATTTTTTGAAAACGTATCCTACTTATACTGTATCTTATACTGGTCAAGTTACAGCCGACGTGTGTACTATGTATAGTCTGTATGATGTAGGAGGTACAACTGGGGCTTTTAACATGACAATTTGTACTTGAACATATTCAAGGGTTTTAAAAAATGTTATTTGCTAATATTTAGCTTCTCACATGTGTTTCTGCATTTGATTTTGAAATCTGAAAACGTTAAGGTATGTTTAATTTATTGATGCATAAATTCCAGTAGGGAATATTACATGCATATTCAGGAAAAAAAGATTGTTCAGAGCGGAAATATTTAAAAAGTCAAAATGTATGTAAAATATAAATAACTGTTTTAAATTACCCCCTAAACCTTTCCATGAGTACGGTTTATAATTACTTTCTTTCAAAAATTTTAATAATTAAAATTAACTTATACGAGTAAGTGTCTCAGTATTTCAACTTATTAATTGACTTTTTACCCTATGGGTTGACATTAGCAGACCGGAAACTTTTCAAAAATTTTAATAATTAAAATCAACTTACACGAGTAAGTGTCTCAGTATTTCAACTTACTAATTGACTTTTTACCCTATGGGTTGGCATTAGTAGACCGGAAGCTGCTCAACCTCCATACCCATTTCGTATCACCAGCTTTCATTCTTGGTTTTTAGCTATCTTTATTTTTTCAGTGTAGTGAAGTGTTTCGTAGTCAGTAGTTTGTAAATAAATCTTTTTTTCTTTTTTTTTGCAATTGTGTTATCTTTTTTCTTCAACTTAAGATTTGCGATATACTATGCTCTTTGGTCGGGTTGTTGTCTCTTTGACATATTCCCCATTTCCATTCTCAATTTTACTGTAACTGTCTATTCCAAGTGTTTATACTGTACAATTATCATGATGATATTCATTGTCAACATAGGGCCACTACGTACTTAAAACCATTACTATTTGTATCAATGCATTTCTTAATTACCTTTTAATAGAATGTACAATCGACCATAAGCCTTACAGTATAGCTAACCAATGAAGAGTGACACATATGGAGCAGGATCTCCATATGTGTCACTCGTCATTGCTTAACCTTCAGGAGCACCTGAGATCCTCCCCGGTTTTTGGTGGGGACCGTGTTGCTCAATCTTTAGTTTTCTATGTTATGTCTTATTTACTGTTGTTAGTCTTTTTGTCTTCCTTTTTTATCTTTTTTTTTTGCCATGGCGTTGTCAGTTTATTTTCGACTTATTAGTTTAGTATCTTTCTATTCTCTTTTGTTATACTGTATATACAACTTTAACTATTAATTGTACATACATCCTTTTCTTCTCAAATAGGCGAACTAATACTAGATTAAAAGTTACAAATCCAATATCTGCATTTGTTAAGTCTTTGCTAATTATAAGCATGATCAGTTTTTAGATACAGGTATATGACAAATGATTTCTAAAGTATATATTTCAACAATCGTAGTTAATTAGAAACTGTTTTCATAAGCAGTGATGTGTCCTTTCTATGAATATTAAATCTCATAACTTTTATATAGAAACAACAACAACAATTCTTTATTCTAAGAAGGTTATACATTCATCTGCAAACCTCTGCAGTTTTCGCTACTCTGCATTGTTATATCTGCCGAGGTGTGTCGAATGGGTTACGCAGTTTTTTAATATATGAATTATTTTCCGTTATGCTCTCAATAAATATATCAAAATAGTTGAATAACAACATGTTTCATGCCGTTTTTCTGTGTCTATATACATGTTTCTAAGACAACTTCTAGCAATAACAGTTGATACCAAAGATTGATAAGGGCCAATGTATTAAGCAATTAAGAATAAACAATCGAAAGACAAGTAGTTCATGTGGTTTCAATCTCGCAATATATCTCTAGCGTTGTAGTATCTCTGACGTTTATAAAAACAATATTCTACTGAAAGCAGGTTCTCAGACAAAATATACCCCTGCCTGAGTAGTTTTTGTGAACAGAATATCTCTTTGCCAAGATAGTGTGATATCATTCTCGGACTATAACCCTGAACCAATCTATTTGATAACATTTTAGTAATGTATTTTAATTGTTTGTTTGATCGGAGATTTGTTTGGTTAGCATCTATGTACAACATGCATCATTAATTTCACCGTCTTTTTAAAAATTAGCATATCTGTATTAGTTGTTTGATTTAGTATTCATTTGAAGTTTGTAACACGAGTTTCCCAGACCATGGTAGATAAAGAAAATGGCCTCATAGATGTTAATTTGACTCAGTTTTTTATTTTTTATTTATGTTCAATTTATAAACTTTTCAATTTTGCGGTCGGTGGAAAATCGATTTGTGGCTATATATATATATATCATTCGCTATCTTCAGTCCTGCAGATTTACTCAAAATGTCTTACAAGAATATATTTCATCACACAAACCCAGCCCAGGGCCGTAACTACATTGAGGCAAATGAGGCGAATGCCTCATGTTGAAAATTTCGAAAAAAATGATAAGTTGAAACAAAAGCTTGTCTTCATATCAAATTGTTTTCACGGCGAGTGTCTTGCAAGAAGCAAGTTCTGTTCACCGTCTGACGTCGTCCCCTGATTTTCGGGATCCATGTTCCTCATTTATTTCTAGTTTCCGTGTTGATGGTCTATTGTTTGTCGTTATGTGTCTTATCTGTTACCGGGTTTGTCTTTTTTTCGTTTATTGCCCTTCTTTATGTCACTATTGTCTAGGTGTTGAATTTCATTTGTAAATTTAATTTAGTAACTTGAAAACACCCGCGAAATCGCGGGCATTTAGAGCGTAGTTGAAAGTATATAAACTGATGTAGGTTGAATTTTTGTAAAAGATTTTATGACTGGAGAATTTCAGGAAAGGTATCAAAAGTATTTGGGGACAGGACCATTTTTTTAGCCCTCCGCCTTTTTTTATAATCCATTATTTTTTTTTTTTTTATATTAGTTTCAATTATTTTCGCGTTTTTGTAGGATGAATTATTGTAAAAGATTTTATGACTTGAGAATTTCAGGAAAGGTACCAAAAGTACTTGGGGACAGGACATTTTTTAGCCCTCAACCTTTTTTTTCAAAATCCGTTATTTTCTAGTTTTCTATTTAATTTTAATTATTTTCGCGTTTTTCCGTATACTATGAACAGACATATACTATAATCTCTATATAATATATGACCGCCGTTGATAGTAAACTTGGAATTGATAATAAATAGCAAATACAATGTACACTTTATTTATAGTATATGTATGTTAATAGTATACAGAAAAAGCGAAAATAATTGTCCTGTCCCCCAAGTACCTATGAAAATTATGTGTAATTTTGAACAGTCCTTAAGGGAAAACGGTACTATTACATTTTCCCAGGATTAGGTTGGCCTTTTGTGTACCCAAGGCAGGTGAAGGAAGTCAACTTGGGAGCGCTGTGATTGGATGTAAGGGTACAATATATTTTTTTATTTATCTATGAATAACTGCAGTATGTATATTTACAATATAAATTGTGAAACCTATTGAAATATTTTCTAGAGAATTATTCGAAAAGACTTCCAAAATTTCATAAATTTGGCGTAAAAGGACGGTGGGCATGGATAACATAAACAAGCTCCGTTGGAAGTTGGTCATGATACTATTTGGCTTCAATTTTTAAAACAGAATAAAAAAGTACTAACACCACACATAACTGTTTTATCCAGGTTTTTATTATAAAAAGTGGTAAATTTTGAAAATGTTAGTATTGTCGGCTATGGCAGAATAAATAGTACCGTTTTCCCTTAACGGAAGTCTTGTCTATGACTTAAAAATCCGTCCGATGACGGAAACAATATCCGGACGCCTTTATTTTCGTTTTCCTCCCAAAATAACCCAAACGGAATAATCATAAGCGAGGATGACAAATGCGACTATGCATGGTACCTATAGAAACAAAGGCATGATGATTAATGTATTGTGGAAAGAAGTTTAATAGTATAGATGTTGTTTTAAACTTGAGTTTTATTATATTTAAGGACCTTTTATCTAATTTCAAAAACTATTTTAAATTGTAAAAATATTTGAAATTAGCTCTCGCTTTTTTTTCTGAGGCGGCGTTAAGCGAACACCAACCAATTAATCAATCAATCAATCTTTATGACTAACGCTTCAGTTGTCCAATATTAAGCTGTTGTTGATTCTTCTCGTAACATCTGTATGTTATAAACGTTCATTCTCTGCTTTGAGTAGACTTAAGACTTAGGAAAGATCAACGATGACGGGTGAAAGGTTGTGTGGTTTGGCAATGTTGCATGTCCACCGATGTCCAGATATTGTCACAGTCGAAAAAATTGGTCGTTTTCTTCATGGAAAATTAAACTTTATATTAAAGAATACAAGACTGGATCTCTTTTCTGTAAATAAAACTAAAAAGCTGACATGGGTTAAATTAAAGTGAGACAACCAATCTCCCGGAATCAAATCATTTAAAAAGAAAAATCATGTATTGCCATACGACCTTTTACATTGAAGGGCTAAACTTGCATTAAGCCGTGTCCAGGCCCTTAAATAGAAAATAAAGGGATATGGAGTAAATGTGCATGGAACAAAATCGCACACACTACATAGAAAAGTACAAATTATCAATGAACAGGGTTTTTTATTCCTGTTCTTCATCTTGACAGTCGCTTGAGGGTCTTCAACAATGAAATAATCATTCATACCCTACAACAAGGTCAAGACGGCCCCTAGCGTCGACTTAAGCGGTACTTAAAGTATTGTACTGTGAATAAATTTCAAAGTCACAAAAAATACACCAAAATCTAAACACAATACCCTGAGTGTACCCTTTTATCCCAGTTAGGAACTACATCAAGTTGTAATTGAAATGCGTTATAAAATCTGAATTCACATAGTTAGATAAATGATAATCAGCCCCCGCTTAACTTGATTTGAAAAACACATAATTGACAGGTATAATACGTTTTCTGCAAGCCGAAACTCAATTAAAAAGGAAAAAAAACAGCAGTCACACACTTAATTATGTGAAATACGATTTTTGCTTTATCCTACTTATCGGTCTTTTGATGTTGTCCCTAAAAACTGAGAGTCTTACAATGAATCTATATATTTTGCTTTGAGACCAGAATATTGTCAAAAACATAATTAAAACAAAACTTGCGTTTCAGATTAAGAACGGGTCCGAGAAACGCTCAGAATGCACAATTTTGCGTCATTTTTTTCAGAGCTTCTCGGGGCCTTGAGCGGCCCCCTGACCCTTCGCCGAAATTTTTTTGGCATGAGGATAGTTCCCAGACCCTTGTGAAACCAATAAAGTCACTCGTTTGCTCGGTCTTAGATCGTTAGATACGAGAATATTCGTCTAATCTGTTATTATAACAATTACATACTATACACTATCGTGACATTTTGACAACGTGGATTCACATGGCGGGTGATGCAAACATATCAGTAGACGCTTACCTTGTCGACGTAATCGGTCTCACTAATTTTGGGGTTATTGCGATATCCGCATTTTGTGTGTTGGCTTGATTTGTTTTTTCTTGATTGATTAAAGAGATTTGAATATGGGTCAACAAATGTCATTTTCTCTCCTCATTACACTGTAGTTGCCTGAATGTAAATAAGAGAAAAAATTTTCAGAAGAGCATTGAAAACTTTAGCAACAGTTATAATTGTGGAGCAGGATCTGCTTAGCCTTCCGGGGCATCTGAGATCACCCCTAGTTTTTTATGGGGTTTGTGTTGCTCATTCTTTAGTTTTCTATGTTTCGTTTTGTGTACTGTTGTTTGTCTGTTTTTCTGTTAGTCTTTTTCTTTTTAGCAATGGTGTTGTCAGTTTATTTTTGACTTATGAGTTTGAATGCCTTTTTGGTATTTTTTGCCTCTCTTTTATAATCTGGTGAACAAATCCTGTAAATAAACTTTGGTTAAGTCATCCAGATATTAATAAGACAATACAACGGTATAGATGCAAACGCACATTTACGATGAAAACGAAAACAACACTTTATAAATTTCATGCGTCCGAAGCGCTTTTCTGGATTTACCTTCATCAGGAACGCTCAAAGCAGAATATTTGAAAGCCAAGGATGTATAAGAACCGAAACATTTGAAGAAATTGCCTTAAAAAAAGTCAAATCCATACAAGGTCAACTTTGCCTGAGGGAGTTTAGTTTCTTTCAAATTTCAAATACATGAAAAGGGAATTCGGTGACGGATCTCAACCCTTTATAAAGATGTTAATTGAGAAGTAATTTAAAAATCATTCCGTCATAACCCTAGAACTACTGTAGTAACAATTAACGGTACAAATTTACTAAACCTGATGCAAATTTCGATAAAAATTGTTTCTCCAGTGATGCTTGAGGCGAAAATTTAGAAAATCCAAAAATTAATTCAAACGTTAAAAAGCTCACGAACTCAAAAAGGACTTAAGGTATCGACTTATCTCGTCAAGGCTTCAGAGATACGAATGAGGGAGATATATTCCTTAATTTAAAACTGTTTCAAAAATTTGAGAACTGCAAATTTTAATCAAACGGTATTCGTATTGTTATGACAGTATTGACGTTCTGCTACATGGCTGTAGCAGTCCACCAACAGAGGAATCGACCCAGTGGTAGTAATAACATTAAAAGTGTCAATTTTACTGCAATTAATGTAAATTCAATGAGGTTAGAGGTAAACCAAATTGAATTCAAAAGCCTAGACAAACGTTGAAGAGCTGATGTAAAACGGAAATGACTGTCTTTTAACGTTTTGTCGATATTTTATATGTGTACTTTATACTTTATTTCACTTTAAATTAAAATTGATACGTATTTCTTCACATCATCAGATTTATCCTCAGTCTTTTTTTGTGTCAACAATTTATGTATTTTTAAAGAATAATTTGAATTTCACAATCTACCTTTTCCTGTTTTTATCATGAGTTAGTTCACATGGAAGGACAATGAAAAGGAGTATAAGTAACATCATCTTCTTATCATTATCTTGGTTTTTAATTGATATATTGGAGCATAATAACTAACTGGTTTCCAAACTATAACTCTTAAAATGATCATTTCTAATCGATGGTCAGTTGGAAATAAAATGATAATTTCTAATCGATGGTCCGTTGAAAATAAAATGATAATATCTAATCGATGGTCAGTTGGAAATAAAATGATAATTTCTAATTGATGGCCCGTTGAAAATAAAATGATAAATTCTAATCGATTGTCAGTTGAAAATAAAACGATCATTCTAATCGATTGTTTGTTGAAAATAAAAGGATAATTTCTAATCGATGGCCCGTTGAAAATAAAATAATTAATTTCTAATCGATGGCCGTTGAAAATAAGATAATTAATTTCTAATCGATGGTCAGTTGAAAATAAAATGATAATTTCTAATCGATGGTCCGTTGAAAAAAAAATTATAATTTCTAATCGATGGTCCGTTGAAAATAAAATGATAATATCTAATCGATGGTCAGTTGAAAAATGCTCAAAAACAATCAAAAATAAATGAGAAAAACATTTTTAAGTGCGAAAATGTGAATTTGAATTATTAAGGATCAAGTGGTAAATAGCAGAATCGATATAAAACATGAGACACGGCGCTAAAACATCCACATTATACATAATATCCAAACGGGCGGCTTTAGTTAACTCTTATACAGGTAAATTATGCGCCAACGTAATACGTTATGTCACGCAAACGTGTAGAATTGTTTGCGCAAACGTAGAAATAAATCGTGCAATGTAACGCGCCGATCAAAACATAGAAAAAGATAGGCGCAATATACAAAAGAGATATCTTAACTCATAAGTCGATCATAAACTGACAACTCCATGGCGAAAAAAAAATCGAAAGAACGTAAAGACAAACAAAGGTCTACAAAACACATTATAGACAACTAAAGACTGAGCAACACGAACCACATCAAATACTGGGGGTGGTTTTAGCAAGTCATACGTTGTTATAAAGTCCTTTTTATCTATTTTTGAACAAAATTGTGGATAGCGTTTTCCTAAAAAAAAAACACGAAACAGTCTTAAGACCCAAAGTATTGACATCCAATGTATCCAAATATTTGTCTTTTTTCAGTGTGATATATGCAAAGGGGCGACTTTAAACTTTTTAGACAACGAAGGTTTTTTTAAAAGTAAGGTTTTTAAATACAAACTTGAAAAAGAAATAACCCCTGAAGTTTAATAAACAAAGCGAACCAATTTATATCTGCATAACTACCCTTACTGAAAAAACAGCTACCCGCAAATATATATTGCAAATCTGCTGCAAACTTGCTGCAGACTCCAGCAAACATTTAATGTGTATTTGCAGCAAACTTGCAGCTAACATTGAATGTGCATTTGCAGAAAGCACGGGAAAATTTGTAAATAGAATCTGTATTTACTGCAAACAAATTTACATGCAATTGAGTGTTTGCTGCAGACATATGTATGTGAATATATATATATAGCAATTTAATTACCTAAAATGTGTTACAGATCATCCCTCTTCGGCGTCCGTCCGTTATACGCACCCAAAGGGATTGCGTCCCTAACTTACAGGCACTTGTCTTTGTGAAAATACTTTACATACATTGGTAAGTGATTTGACGATATGTATGTAGATGTGTTCGAGGCAAAAAGTTAAATCACAAAAATACTGAACTCCGAGGAAAATTCAAAACGGAAAGTCCCTTATCAAATGGCAAAATCAATAGCACAAACACATCAAACGAATGGACAACAAGTGGGTGTTCTCAATTTATAAGAATTGTCTGAATTTTGACGTCAAATTTATGGCATTTTAATATGATCAAAATAAGTTTTAAAAATATAATCCCATACGACGGTGTCAAATATCTTTTTTAAATGTAGTACTCGTGAGTATAATAATGCTCAGGATATATATCTCATATGTTTAACAATCAAAGCGAAACAATTATTCAATTATTAAAAGCAAATACCATTCATAACAAACAAAATGAAAATATAATATTATACGCTCGGCTTCATGATTGAAATTTTTAATTTTTTTAAATTAATAGACCTATTGTTTTTCCTTTATCACTTGTAATAAACCGCTTTAAAATACGAACTTAACCTTTTGGGTCACACATATATTTCGATGTTATCAATCCATGCTTTTTGATACATGCTTTTTCATTTAAAATACCTTCCAGACCGCGATATCTATATTGACTTATATGTTAACAAAATTCAAGTAGTTGTGGGTCGAAAAACCTTAACGAAAAAACAATACGTCATAATACATTAAATGAAAACAACTAGTGATACATATAGGTTGTATGATATTAATTTCAAAATCTTATAATTTTAGAACATGCACTCCGAAAACATAGCTCCTTATCTCTCCTATTACGAAGTTCGTGATTTGATTTTATGCCACTAAAAAGTAAGTGTGATTTTTTTATCTGCTTAACAATTATAGGATTGTGTTTGTTTATAGTGAAATTGCTAGTTTTCCGTTTAACCACGAAGCGTGTTCATTACAAAAAAGACGTAGAATCAATTTCACATGTATATGTTTCATTCATAGGATAAAAAAGGATGAATGATACACCGATTTCTAGAATTAGAAACATGTTTTAAGCTCGCAACGCAGTTTGTATTCGTAAGGGTTCTTGTATGCGCCCGAAGCGTTTTTTTTTTTTTTTATTACTTCCATCAGGAACGCTCAAAGCCAACTATTTTAAAGCCAAGGATGTATAAGTACCGAAACACGTGAAGAGTTATATCACCACACGGGACCTAAACATGTAACCCAAATCCATCTGAGATCACTTTTGTGATAAAGCCTATAAAAGTAACGGAATTAATTATTTTTTAGTGTAATACACTCTTTGGAATTCTGATATGAATTGTACTTTTCATGGTCTTTTCGATTCGGTTGACGGTTATGACTTTTCTAGTCTTAACACTACACTTCTACACAATCCAATCAAACAGACGTATTGTTTTTTGCTTGAATGGTCTTTTTACAAATCTGATATATACTTCTTCTTTGATGAAATAAAGGTAAATATGCAAGATAAACTAACTGAAACTATGATGTAATTAAAGCTGTAAATTTTCTCCACATTTATTTTCTTGGGTACCAACTGTGACACTTTATTCGCAAACATATTCCTGTGTTATTATGAATCACAGTTTATATTCATACTGAGTAAAAATCGTTCAAACTGAAAAATTTTATAACACTTACCGTTACTTTGATGATACGTTTGAAAATGCCTGTACCAATTCAGGAATATGACAGTTGTTGTCCATTCGTTTGACGTGTTTTATCATTTGATTTTGCCATTTGATTAGGGACTTTCCGTTTTTAATTTTCCTCGGAGTTCAGTATTTTTGTGATTTTACTTTTTGCTTCAAACAATCAACAAATTCCCTAATTATACCGAGTAAACTTACCCAAAGGAACGCACTTCAAATAAGTCTAACACAGACATCAATAATTGTCTTCTTCTGGATTTGATATTTCTGTTTCACACGGGAAATCTATGCACATATCTACGACAAAAGAGATATTTGTTCGTTCTATATTTATTGTTTTCCTATAATGGCTGTTGGTGTTCATTTGCCCCTTCTATTGATGTGTATATGTCCCAACTTGTTCGCTATGCCCATGCATTGAGTGACGTTTTTAATTTCAATGAACGTCATATATATGTATAACTGGTAAATTATTAAGTCAGGGATTGCGTTACCACAAATTCTTTAAACATTTTTAAAATTATTTCATACGGAAACAAAAGATACAAAGATTTGTTTTGGAGGTTTGGCTGTACTTGTAGAAACCTTATTATAAGTGATTTTGTTGTTTGGTTACCACACTGCCCTATGTTAAGAAAGGGTTACAGACATACTTTAATAACCCAGGAACATAGATATTGATATATAGAGCTTAACCCTGCCACATTCTTTATCCTGATTGAGAGTAGTTTCTCGCAATTTGATTGGCTGATATTGTCCTAATAAATTTCAGCGCAATTTTTTATTAAGTCAATTGGAATTATCTCCCTTATACCATTGACTTAATAAAAAAAAAGATTTGTTTGAGTTGCTTTATAGTCCTAATATTTTTCATTTTTCACAGTTTTAGATTAAATATCTAAATATATTTGGGTGATATTGTCCTAATTATTGAATTTAAATATAATAAGTGGTGATATAACAAAATCAGGATAAATTCGTTACACAGTGTGCAATTGTCCTAATACGGAATTTATCGGGTCAATAAAATTCTCGCATTAGGACAATTGCACACTGTGTAACTAATAGTATATGCCTGTCCAAAGTCATGAGCCTGTAGATCAGTGGTAGTCTTTGTCCAAAGTCATGAGCCTGTAGTTCAGTGGTAGTCTTTATCCAAAGTCAAGAGCCTGTAGTTCAGTGGTAGTCTTTGTCCAAATTCAAGAGCCTGTAGTTCAGTGGTAGTCTTTGTCCAAAGTCAAGAGCCTGTAGTTCAGTGGTAGTCTTTGTCCAAAGTCATGAGCCTTTTGTTCAGTGGTAGTCTTTGTCAAAAGTCATGAGCCTGTAGTTCAGTGGTAGTTTTGTCCAAAGTCATGAGCCTGTAGTTCAGTGGTAGTCTTTGTCCAAAGTCAAGAGCCTGTAGTTCAGTGGTAGTCTTTTGTTAATATCTTACATTTTGAAAAGGGTGTTGGTTATCTCGTTTGAATTGTTTGACATTGTGAAAAGGGCATGGTTATCTCGATGAATAGTTTGACATTTTGAAAAGGGCGTTGGTTATCTCGTTTGAATTGTTTGACATTTTGAAAAGGTCGTTGGTTATCTCGTTTGAATTGTTTGACATATGAAAAGGGCGTTGGTTTTCTCGTTTGAATTGTTTGACATATGAAAAGGGCGTTGGTTATCTCGTTTGAATTGTTTGACATATGAAAAGGGCGTTGGTTATCTCGTTTGAATTGTATACCTCTTTTCATGGTTATTTCATGTATATTGAAGTATTATTTTAGACCTATAAAATATAAATTATCTTCGATAACAGCTCAGGTATTGCATTGGTTACTAGAGAGCATAAACTCGAATATCATAAAAAAAAATCTACGATTTGCAATTCGAACTCGAACACGAACCACAACCAGCATTCTACAGTTTATAATGAATGTCAAACTTTAATTAGAAATTTTACATGACCTTCAATTCGAGTTCGTAAAAATCTGGAAGTTAAACTTGGCATAACTGTTATTGAACTCGAAACATTTTGTATATTTTGACTTGTTTTAAATGTTGATTGCGTATATCAAAGTTTCACTCTTTGTTAACTGAAACCTTCTCGAAATTATATATATCTTTAATTAATTTCAAAAGAAATATGCTAATGTTTAATAGCAATAAGAAGATGTGGTATGAGTGCCAATTAGACAACTCTCCATCCAAGTAACAATGTGTAAAAAGTAAGCTATTATAGGTCAAAGTAAGGCCTTCAACACGGAGCCTTGGCTCACACCGAACAGCAAGCTATAAGGGGCCCCAAAATGACTAGTGTAAAACAATTCAAACAGGAAAACCAACGGTCTAATCTATATAAAAAACGAAAAACGAGAAACACTTAAGAACCACATCAACAAACGACAACCACTGAAACAGGTTCCTGACTTAGGACAAGTGCAAACAAAACGTTTTAACAGGCTTTAAGACGTTTCCATTTTTTTGGTTCAGACTTTCTATTTAAAATATCAAATTGCACAAACTTAAATCGATTTAAAATATTCGATAACTTGACCTCTTTCTTGGTTGAAATCTTAAGGTTACAGGGATCAAGTACATGTATCTTTTTGTAAACTAAACTCAGTAATTGTCTAACTAAAGATTAATATATTTTACATAGATACAGTTTAGTATAAACAAAAAGAACTTTTGTTATTTTAATATTTTTGTATAAAGTAGCCATGATTTGCCGCAGGACATAAATAAATAAAATGCTCAGCAGGGCGCAGTTACGACCTCAGAGGTTTAACCCTGAATAGTTGGGACAAGTATAGACACAACATTCAAGCTAATATGCTCTGAACTTGGATTGTGATTAAATATTCGACACAGCATAGGTTTCACACACAGGATGAATGTGGTCTAAGAACTTACAAATTTGAAATTCGACATTTACCTAATAATGTCCAATATCCAAAATCTGAATACATGGTTAGATTCAGCATATCAAAGAATCCCAAGTATTCAATTTTTGATAAAATCAAACAAAGTTTAATTGGGGACCCTTATATTAGGACCTCAATGTGGACCTCATTTTTGATCAATTTGATAACGGGCCCAAAATTCAAAATCTTTATACACGGTAAGATTCAGTATATAAAAGAACCCCATATATTCATTTTTTGTTGTTGAAATCAAACAAAGTTTAATTTTGGACCTTTAATTTGGACCAACTTGAAAACTGGGCCCAAAATCAAAAATCTAAAAATATGTTTAGATTTAGCACATCTAAGAACCCCTTGAATTCAAGTTTTGTTTAAATAAGACTAAGTTTCATTTTTGCATTTTAAAATTGACCCTTTGGATACTTAAAGTGTTCCATTTTGAAAACGGGGCCCAAAATTAAAAATCAAATTACACGGTTAGATTCGGCATATAAAAGAACCAAAATAATTTAATTTTTGATGAAATCAAATCATGTTTAATTTTTACCCTTTGGACCTCAATGTGGACCAATGTAAAAACGGGCCAAAAATCCAGAATCTAAAAACACGGTTAGATTCAGCATATTAAAGAACCCCAAAAACTCAAGACTTTGATATTAGACCCCATTGAAGTTGATCGAGAATAAGCAATGTATACAAAGTATTAGAAAAGTATTGTTTTGTCCCCCTTTTGGCTACTAATTCCTAAACGGTTAGGACGATAACCCCAAAGATTAATCCCAACCTTCCTTTTGTGATATAAAACCTTTTGGTACAATTTCATAGAGATCCATAGACTTATACTCTATTATTGTTATTGTCCAGAAAACAGCAAATCCTTGTTTTTGGCCCCTAATTCCTAAACGGTTTGGGTCATAACCCCCAAAACCAATCCCAACCTTCCTTTTGAGGTATGGAACCTTGTGGTACAATTTCATAGAGAACCATACACTAATACTCAAGTTATTGTCTGGAAAACAATGTCTAAAAGATTATCCAAAGAATTTTCCTGATGCATATTTTGTCCTAGCTTTCTCGATCTTTGCGTTGAACATTTGTATAGTTCAAATATGGACGTGGTCGATTATGATCCGGAACCCTTAAAACATCGCACAGATTTTGCTTTATTGAATGTTGATTAAACTTGTCTGTAACATGTACCTAAGTTTCTTTATCTTATTGTTAAATTTAGAATGATTACTATCTAAATGAAAAATACATTTGTTTGCAAGAAAAATTTCTAGTAAAGTAAAAGTACATACCAAATATTTGATAATCGTGTGTTTTCTACATTATTCAGCAATGGCGTCTCATGTTGTACCTCAGAATGGAAAAGTATACAGACTTCTTGCACAAGATGATAATCCTGAGAATGGATTAATAACTAATGCCTATTATATGAAGGAACCGTCGACGGTAACAGCTGCTTATCATGTTGCCTGGGGGAGTAGTAATAGGAGACAGGATTCAAAATATATTTCGGCCTGTCTAAACTATAATGACGCCTTGAGATTCTCACAGAAAAATCAATTCTTAAATGGCCACATTGTAAGCATTGATACAGATCAGTTGAATGTTCTACATGTATATGATGCAAATGTGAGGCAGCGGCTAAATGCAGAACAAAACGAAGTAAATCCGGAAACTATTTCTAAGTTCGACTCATTTGCCAAAGAAAGAAATGAAGTGCTAATAGTTGGTCCTGTTCCAGCCAATTTTGTGACGATTATAACAAAGAGACAAGATCTTCCTAATCGCAATGGAAATGTACCGCGCCACTAATTGTATCGCCTTATACATTCACAACACATTGAATGATGAAAACCAGCTGAACTGTTCAACTTATCCTTTCATTAATTGTTTAAAAAATGTATTTGTTTTTTACACGGCATTAAAATTGAGGTCATGATACTTTTAAAGAGTCATCCAAGTTTTCACTTATGTTGGCTACTTTCATTTTAACATGGTAATTGGTTAAATGGTGCGTTCGTATTCATATTCTAGAAATGTAAATTCTGTTTTTGAATTAAATGAGATTTGGGATATACGTCAACGAGAAACGAATTATTCTTCGTGTGCTACAAGGCGATGCTGTGGACCCCGGTTAGTGTCAGGGTGTAGTTCAATTCTAAGTCTTTTTCATGACTTTGCTGTACTCGTTATCACAACTTATTAACTCGTTATAACAACTTATGAATTCGTTATAACAACTTATTAACTCGTTACAACGAATTAACCTACTCGTTATAACTAGTTACTTAGTCGTTACAATGAATTATTTAGTCGTGATAACTAGTTACCTAAGTCATGATGACGACTTAACTGAGTTAACTACAGCTTCCGTGATAATGATTGATAATGACCACAAATCAATAACAAAATGTTGAAAGGAAAAATTTAACATTTTCTCACATACAATCATTCTCAATAATTTAAATTGTAATAGCAAGAAACTTAATCACGGGACACAATCCATGGCAACACAAAAAACAAACAAATAATCGGTTTCAAAACAAGTAATTCGCTGTAGTTGTTTCTTTTGGTTGCCATTTCTCTCATTGGCAATCATACCACATTCTTACTTTTCTATATAAGGTAGCACAACAGTCTAATATATGAAAAGAGTTGTCTTATTTTAAAAAAACTACAACATTTGAGTTCAGAAATATTAAGACAAATGAAGTACCATATACTAAAATAGAACAAATATCATCTCCAAAAGAGTTTAGATCTTTGTCTTAAACATCTACATGATTGTTTTGTAACTGCAACAGCTCTCCATTTTCAAACTGGTTACAAGAACTTGCTAAGTCTACTTCATATTAGGCGTTATGGACGTTTTGTGCTTTCTCTGTCGTTTGTGTGGTTGTTATTTTTTTGTGTGTGTATGTTTTCCCTGCCACATTTCTAATGGGGATGCAAACTTGTTTGTATTAGTAAGTCCTGTCATGTTACATTAGCATTGTTTGCATATTCCGATTGTTTTCTTGCAGAACAGAATCGTTTTACTGTTTTACATTTCTATTTCATTTGATTGCTACGAATAGAGCAGCAAGGATTTTTCTTCTTCGAAACCTTATACAGTCTCCATTAAAAAGGGTCAGTTATCATGAAACCACCTAAATTTGCCCATTGTCCTTTTAATGTAAGATATAGAAAAGAAACATGGTGAATTAAATTGAGATCACTCTAGTAGGTGTGCTGTGAATTATTCGGAACAATGGTGATTGTTCCTTCTTGTTGTTTGCAGTACTGTACGATTGATACAAATATGGCATAAAATATCCATTGGATATATAGAGAGAAATTTGATATTGATTCAGACATAACAATCGCAAAATCGCCATTAACAAAGTAGCATTGCTTCTCTTAAAAACACTGTAATATATGTCAAACATTTATATGACTTAAGTGTACATAATGAAGGTGAATACGGATAACTAATCACATTCCTTTAATTTTGATTGATTGATTGGTGGTTTTGACGCCATTTTCAGATATGCTTACCCTTCTCAGAATCACATCCGGTTTTTAGAGTGGTTCGTGTTGCTCAGTCTTTAATTTTCTACGTTGTGTCTTGTATACTGTTGTTTGTCTTTTGGTCTTTTTCTATTTTCGCCATGGCGTTGTCAGCTTGTTTTCAACTTGTGATAGAATTGAGAATGGAAACGGGAAAAGTGTCAAAGAGACAACAACCCCACCAAAGAGCAGAAAACAACCATAGGCCACCAATGGGTCTTCAACGCAAAGAGAAAATCCCACACTCGGGAGGCGGGCTTCAGCTTGCCCCTAAACAATAATGTTTACTAGTTCAGCGAAATTGACGCCACACTTAACTCCGAAACATATAAATGAACTAAAATTAAAAAAACACACAAAACCATCGAAGGATAGAGGTTCCTGATTTGGGGCAGACGCATAAATGCGGTGAGGTTAAACATGTTTTGTGAGATCTCACCCCTCCCCTAAACCTCTTACCAATGTGAAATGAACAAACACAGCAATACGCACAGTAAAAATCAGTTTAAAAGAAGTCCGAGTCCGATGTTAGAATAGGTAACAGAAGAAACAAAGCAAAATGACAATGATCAACAAAGAACTACTATTAGTACTAGCAGCTACTAAAGGAACATTCAAACTCAAGTCGGCATGTCTTGTCTTGTCTTGTCTTGTGTGAAGATCCTGCCTTTCAAAGGCACACCTCTGGTTACAGAGTAGGATATGGTGTATTTAACACCCACTAAATGTTTATTACACTATTAAAATCTAAAACAAAAGATAATTTAGATTTTAAATATTCACGCCTTTGACTGAGTGGTTGCAAGCAATCCTTTCTTTTTATTCACCGGCAATGTACATAATGAAGGTAAATACGGATAACTTATCACATTCCTTTAATTTTGATTGATTGATTGGTGGTTTTGACGCCATTTTCAGATCTGCTTACCCTTCTTAGAAGCAAATCCGGTTTTTAGAGTCCTGAGAAGGGTAAGCAGATCTGAAAATGGCGTCAAAACCACCACAATGCAACTAGAAATGGGTTAATGGTTTAAGTATTCATGAGTGTTTTCATGATAATAATCAGTCTTAAGTCTCTAGTTGTAAATTCTTTGACCACTACTACCATCTGCCCGTTGCTGAATTAAAATTTCTGTAGACCTGCTCTAACTCTTTGGTCCACATTGAATGAAAATATTACATTATCTGGTCCCTGTCCATATTATACAGCAGTTGTCATTCATTATTCTTTATTCTCTTTCTTCTACAAAATTATATTGAATAGTTTTAAAACATTGACTGATTTTATACAATATATAATAGCTTTATAACTTTCAAGATATTAAATAGCTTTATAACATAGATTGTAATTTCACGATATTAAATAGCTTTATAACATAGATTGTAATTTCACGATATCAAATAGCTTTATAACATAGATCTTTATAACATAGATTGTAATTTCATGATATTTAATAGCTTTATAACATAGATTGTAATTTCATGATATTAAATAGCTTTATAACATAGATTGTAATTTCACGATATTAAATAGCTTTATAACATAGATTGTAATTTCACGATATTAAATAGCTTTATAACATAGATCTTTATAACATAGATTGTAATTTCATGATATTTAATAGCTTTATAACATAGATTGTAATTTCACGATATTAAATAGCTTTATAACATAGATTGTAATTTCACGATATTAAATAGCTTTATAACATAGATTGTAATTTCACGATATTAAATAGCTTTATAACATAGATTGTAATTTCACGATATTAAATAGCTTTATAACATAGATTGTAATTTCACGATATTAAATAGCTTTATAACATAGATCTTTATAACATAGATTGTAATTTCATGATATTTAATAGCTTTATAACATAGATTGTAATTTCATGATATTAAATAGCTTTAAAACATAGATTGTAATTTCATGATATTTAATAGCTTTATAACATAGATTGTAATTTCATGATATTTAATAGCTTTATAACATAGATTGTAATTTCATGATATTTAATAGCTTTATAACATAGATTGTAATTTCATGATATTAAATAGCTTTATAACATAGATTGTAATTTCATGATATTAAATAGCTTTATAACATAGATTGTAATTTCATGATATTAAATAGCTTCATAACATAGATTGTAATTTCATGATATTAAATAGCTTTATAACATAGATTGTAATTTCATGATATTAAACAGCCTTAAATGATTAACTGTATGTATAGAATATCTAGAAAAATGTAGTGACATTTAATTTCATAGTCTTGTCTTTAGTTTTATAAGATGTCCAACTATTTGTAACAAGGATTACTATAATAATCATGTGGCTATTATCGACCATTGTGAACACAAGTTAATGAACTGGTCACAACGCACGACTGGAGTATGAAAAATGACCCATGATTTTTTTGGAAAATTTTGCTTAAGCAGCCCACTGTAATTCCAAAACGTTTGATGAGTTGTACATACTTATCATAATATTCTATTTGATGAGAAATTCTGTGTTTGCTAGTAGAAATCAAACAATGTTCTGGCCAGACTGTTGTATACATGTAGACTGGGGGATTCCCCGATCATTTTTGTATAGATGTGATAATAGACAAGAACTATGTTTTGAATGTTGCGAGTTTCCTACTTATAGATACATACCTTTATGTGGACTGTCTTGTGAACGTTCAGAGTCCGTGACTGACAAAATCCTTTACCACAAACTAAACATTTGAACGGTTTCTCTTTGGCGTGAATGTATCTAAAGAAAATATATAACTTGTAGATTTTAATTTACGGATCATGATTGAACTAATATATCATAAACGCTGGAACACTCGCGGATCATGATTGAACTAATATATAATATTATAAACACAGAAACACTCACGCATCATGCTTGAACTAATATATGATAAACGCTGAAACACTCACAGATCATGATTGAACTCTTACTTGATAAATGCTGAAACACTCACAGACCATGCTTGAACTCTTACTTGATAAACGCTGAAACACTCACAGACCATGCTTGAACTCTTACTTGATAAACGCTGAAACACTCACAGACCATGCTTGAACTCTTACTTGATAAACGCTGAAACACTCACAGACCATGCTTGAACTCTTACTTGATAAATGTTGAAACACTCACAGACCATGCTTGAACTCTTACTTGATAAACGCTGAAACATTCACAGACCATGCTTGAACTCTTACTTGATAAATGCTGAAACACTCACAGACCATGCTTTAAATCTTACTTGATAAATGCTGAAACACTCACAGACCATGCTTGAACTCTTACTTGATAAATGCTGAAACACTCACAGACCATGCTTGAACTCTTACTTGATAAATGCTGAAACACTCACAGACCATGCTTGAACTCTTACTTGATAAACGCTGAAACACTCACAGACCATGCTTGAACTCTTACTTGATAAATGCTGAAACACTCACAGATCATGCATGAACTCTTACTTGATAAATGCTGAAACACTTACAGACCTTGCTTAAATTAATACTTGATGATAATTCTACAGTATATTAAGTTGATTAAATTATCCTGCAACTTTTAAATCGTTCTTTTTTTTTTGTGTATAGATTAAAGCAATTTGCTGGAACACTCGCGATTATTGATTAAACAATATCTTGATAAGCAGGAACACTCGGTGATCATTATTAAATAAATACTAGATTAAGAAGTTGATGAAATTATTAATTCGGACTACAAAACCAATATTAAGAATTTGCTCGATTTCCTCCTCTATGTAAAATAAATCTATTTCTTTCATACATTCAAACGACGGGTCTAGTTAACCACAACCACACGAATTGAGCATTGCATAAAATTCCAGGAAGGGGTCTATAAAATTAAAGTTTTTGTGGTGATGATTATCAATTCATGTTACGTATTACGGAATGTTAGTTTAAAGGTCAAATGAAGTTATTTGTCTAATAGGACACCAAAAACATGTGTTGTGTAATGTGGTTTTCACGAAAATATTGGCATGGTGTTATATGCCTGTTACAATTCTTACCTATGATCACGAAGATGATCTTGCCGCCGGAACCGTTTATTACATACTGTACATGAAAAGGGACGTTCATCTGTGTGGGTACGAATGTGTATCAGTAGATTGTACGACTTTGTGAAATTGCGTCCACAGTACTCACATACAAACTCTCTTTTTTCTCTACTGCAAGAAAAGATGTGTATCTATTCAATTTATGAAATTTCTATAAACCGGGTTGGCCCCAAGAATGATTTTACAATTGTTATCCTGTTCTAATTTACAGTAAACTGAAATGCATTCAAAATATTTTTTTTCAATTTTAAAAGACGCTAAAAAAAACTTGCATCAGCTCATATTGATCGCCCATACCAAAATTTACAAACCGGCTTTCTTCCGGGATATTTTCTATTTGTTTACCTCGCAACATCTCAAAATCTCCATGTTGGATTTTAAGCATTAGTGGGCCTCGTATATCACTAATCATATATCGTTTATAAGTGTTTTAAATCTAACGAACTATATATGCCTTTGAATGGGTATATATACATGTGCTTAAATGTCATTTAATAATTCGAATGTCTGCTTTTATGTATTTAGCTTATAAAATGGAGAATGTCAAATCCAGAAATGCGCTTCGGACGTATCAAATTTAAAAAGTGTCATTTTGATTTTTAACACTTTTTTTAAAGTTTCCGTACATCGGGAAAATTGACAAGTCTGTATTTCATAGTTTTGTTCACTTTTCCACCTTAACACGTTCATGGCTGATTCTAGTATTTGTGCTCTTTATCCGCAACATGATAGTTTGGCGGAACGGGATATTATATTATATATAGCCGGTAATCGCCTACTTACATATATATAAAAAAATCGAGATCCCCTGTGAACATCGCTTAATTACACAACCATGTACTTATTCATTCATATTCTGATCGATCAAGACCTTATAGCAACGTAAACAAAAATTTAAATAATTAGATGTATATAAAGCGGCATAACTCAAAATACTTTCCAGAGCAAGGCGTCTGTAATAGTTTGCAAATAAATAAATAGGATTTTAAAAAATCAAAAAAAAGAAGACAACTGTAGAAAATATTTTTTTTTGCTGTTTTTCATCGTTTTTTGGTTGTTTTGTGGGCTGTCATTAATAATATTTTAAGTACTTGAAATAGTATAACATATTAATACGACAACTCCAGGGTGATATTTAATAACATAAGCCGAACGTTGTATTTTTATTTATATAAAATTACTTCTTACTGTACTAAACTGCTTTAATACTTTATCGTTCTGTTACGGGACTTGCTCAGGATTTGTTAAAAAAAAATACTAAGTATCCATTTAACGAACAAAACTTTGAAAACTGACTATAATGTTTTATTTTTATTTTTTTCTGCTACATAAATCAATATTTTTTATATTGATGTAGTTAAGCATTACCTGGTTTTTACTGAACATATCCTCTTCCGACATGGCTTCGTTTTGTAGTTTATTAATTCTTCTGCTTTGTCTGACAACTGTATCACAGAGTTAAGACTAAGAAAATAAATGTAATAATTTCAATTTCACTTTATATACTTCTTCACAAAATCTTACTATGTCATAAAGGTGTCACTTTATGTCGTGTATGCCATTTCCCCGACTTTTATACAAGCATCAATCCATATTGTACAAGTCTGTGCAGTCAAATTGTGTAGGTATAAATGTGCATATTTACAATCTTAGTAACATACAATAGGGTTTAAATGAGGGGTCCTTTAATTCTGGGTTTTTACAGCCATATTCTCTATTCTTTATACATTTTGCCTATTATTCTCTCTTTTTTATATTTTTAACACCCCATTTTTCTCTATTCTTTAATTTGTTTACCTATTTTTCTGTAGCAGCAATCAAATTACAACTGGCCCATTATTCTCTATTCTGTAAACAACATTCAGACCATGATACAGCACAGAACGTACACTTCTATGTTTGCCTTGAATTCGTTTGTTCAATAGTATATAACCAGTGTTAAGTTATATATCATTCATATATTATTTACTACTAATTGTCGTTTTGTGTTTATCTATTTTTATTTTTATTTTATCATTTTGCTACAAGTTTGTACCTGTTTTCAGTGTTATTCATTGTGGCATGGCTAACTACAATGGCGTCTTTCGTTGGGTCCCCGATGTGACCACGTGTGGCAGATATGGCAAGATTCGAAAAGTCAAATCGAAGTTCTCTGCTTTTTATTTCTGGAATAAAATATCAAATATAATTCTAACTGGTTTTCAAAATAGCCTTCTGTAAGGTTTTTTTTTTAAATCACGGCAATACCGAAACATTCGATACTCTCGAAGACTGGCAGCCCTCCAGCAGCATCGAACCTATTGTAGTTAAAAAAAAATTTGATTTATAGATTTAGCGGACACGACACGTATTTCTCGAAAAGACTATAGCGTTTGGATATTTTGTCTGTTATGTATGTATATATATATATATATAAGTCTAGAGATTTGCACAACGATACTAATATAAGATGGTATTATACGAAGATGTTGTTAATAAATCGTGTTGACAAATATTTCGGCTTAACAAATAGCCTTCTTCGGTGTCAATTATTTTAACAATACTGATAATATGTATAAAAATAGCTCAATAATACAGGTAAGTTTTGGTCTATTGATTTAATCCAAAATCCTGAACATCATAATATAAAACAAAACTCAATACTCAAATATACGTGACTGTGTATATTTACAACCCAAAATGAGTGAAAAATAAAACTTAGTATTTTTTATTGATGCCGTTTGGATGATGCACATTTAGTTCCTTTATCCAAAAGCTTTCCCGAACCTGTCGCTGGGCATCACTCCAGTGAATGTTCTGTTCAATCACTAGGATCTTCATGCGGTTAAAGTCATCAAGTGTGTGACCAGACTGTCTGAAATGCTGAGAAACTGGGAGAAGTGGCTTCTTAGAGATATCACTCCTATGGCCATTGAGGCGTTTGTGGAAAGGCTGCTTTGACTCACCAACATATTGGAGGCCACAAACCGAACATTCTAGAATGTAAATAACATTCATACTTTTGCAGTTAACATTGCAAAATATCTTATAGTTATTTTCGGTTGCCTTACTGTGAAAAGTTGATGAGTGATGCATCTGTAGGCAGCATTTGCAGCGTTTTTCATCACACGAACGACATTCTCCAGAAGTACTTCTATTATCAGACACTTCAGCCCGCACCAGCAGGTTACGCAGACTATTGGGTTGCCTAAAAGCTATCATGGGAGGCTCGGGAAAAATCTTGGATAGTTTGGAATTCTTTTCAACTGTTTTCCAATGCTCACGAATGACACCGAAGCTGTTTTTGAGAGATGGGTGGTAAGTAAGAACACATGGAGTCCTTTTATTTTTCTTTTTATATTTGTATTCTAACAGTTTACTCCTTGGGATAGTTTCCGCTTTCTGAAAGCCTTTTTGGATAGTTTTGTGTTTGTAGCCCCTTCTCTTCAAGCGGGTTTCGAGTTGACGTAGTTGTTTTTTAGTTGTTTCTGAGTTGGAACATATTCGCTTGACTCCGAGTGCCTGACTGTACGGGATGCTCTTAGTACAATGAGCAGGATGGCAACTTTTAGGGGACAGATATTGGTGAGTGTCAGTAGGCTTAGAATATAGATCAGTGGATATGATGCCATCTGTGAGCGAGCTGGAGGTATCGAGGAAGGTGATTTTGGATTTAGATTTCTCATGAGTAAATTTGATACTTGGATGTATGTTGTTGGCATGAGTGATGAATGTATCTAAATCCTCGTCACTTTTATTCCATTTCATATCCACATCATCTATAAATCTAAACCAGGAAAGCGGTTTTTCGATGGAAGATTCAAGGAGTTGTTTTTCTAATTTGCCCATAAATATGTTGGCATATGATGGAGCCATTTTGGTGCCCATAGCAGTTCCATTAACTTGCAGATAATGGTCTCCATCAAAAGTGAAGTTGTTGTTTTTGAGTACCAGCGTGAGCATTTTGACCAGGCATTCAGTAGGTGGATATTTCACTGGTCGGGAATTCCAAACTTCTTTACATGCATCAATGCCATCTGCATGTGGAATATTCGTGTAGAGGGAGGTGACGTCCATAGAGACAAGTGTCGTGTCGGAGGGGAGTGGATTTAAGGCCTGCAATTTTCTAAGATAATCGGTAGTATCTTTGATGTGAGATGGTAAGTCCTCAACATGTTGACGAAGATGGAAGTCAACGAATTCCGATATTTTTTCCGTCGGATGACCGTTCGCTGAAACTATAGGTCTTCCTGGGTTATTGGCCTTATGAATTTTAGGTAAAAGATAAAATCTGCCCGGTTTTGGATTTTCTGGTTTCAAATATTCTAGAGTCTTTTCATCGATGAAACCATCGTTGTGCATTTCTACCAAACTATCAGTTATTTCTCTGCTAAAAGATGTTGTAGGATCAGAGTCTAGTTTTTGGTAGAACCTTGCATCGCCAAGTTGTCGTTCAGCCTCTTGAATATAGGCAGATTTATCCATGACAACCACTGCACTGCCTTTGTCTGCAGGTTTAATGACGATATTGTCGTTAGATCGTAAGTTTTTCAGGTCAGTTCGTTCTTCATTGGTAAGATTGTCAAAAGGTTTATTGTTATTTCTTGTATTTCTAATAATGTCCGACTTAGAATTGTCAATAAATGATTCCAAGGTGGCATTTTTGCTCGGTTTAGGGATCCAAGTACTCTTTTTTATAAATTTGTAGTTGTTTTCGTCTTCTGAAATTTCTGAGTCGCTTTCCGAGCATCTGTTGTTGTTCTCCTTCGACGCGAAATATTCCTTAATGCGTAGACTTCTGGCAAAATTGTCAAGGTCTTCCGACAATTTAGTTTCATTGACAGGGGCAGGTAAAGGACAGAAATTTAAGCCTCTCGAGAGAAGAGATGTTTCAGCTTCCGTTAACTGGTGTTTGGAAAGATTGACCACAATGTTGGAGGGCGAATCAGTCTCTAGTGACCTACGTTTAAAGCGCCTTACTCGTTTTCTCTTTTTTTCAGATGGTAAAGAAGGATTGATATGTTCGATGCCATCCTTACGGAATTTTCTTTTCTGCCTTTCACTCAAATTTTGAGATTGTATGGTTGTTATGTCTTTAAGGCGAGCACTGATAGCATCACAATTGTCAGATGTGAGATCTTTTTTGCAGCTATTTGAAAGGGTGTTAAATTCGCCAGTAAGAGTTTTCAGATATTCTTCGCAGTGTTGTTTGAGGAGGACCATTAACCGCTTGGAACAATGGTAGAGGGTTTGATCCCATTTGCGAAGTAATGTGTTGGATAAATTGCCAGGTGTTTGTGGCATAAGCTTGATTTGTAGTCCGTTAGGAATACTTTCATTATACACATAATGGGTTAAATTAGATAAGTGGTGTTCAGTTCTAATTTGTTTTTGTTTAATAGCTCTAAGTTGTTTAAAATAATCATTGATGTTCATGATATAAGAGCTGAAAACTTAAATTCACTGGGATTATGTGAATAACATAATACAGGTCATTCAGAGGAAAATAATATAGAAGTCTATAAAAAGGACCAACCAGCAAATTTACTATGTACCGGATCGTCTAGAAAATGCACAGTATCGTCTATTCTAGACGATCCGGTACATAGTAAATTTGCTGGTTGGTCCTTTTTATAGACTTCTATATATATATATATATATATATATATATATGATCGTGACTGAAAATATTTAAGAAAATAATGTATCTTACGTTTAGGAGCAAAAACATCAGCACGAACTAACCGTAACACTCAAGACACGTTATAAAACAAGGTGTCTGACGGACTATGGTGTACTGTTACAACACTGCCCCAGGTTAGGGGAAGAGTTGGCGCGCCTTCAAACTAGTTTAACCTCGCCAAATTCTGTATGTGCCTGCCCCAAGTCAGGAGCCTGTAATTCAGTGGTTATCGTTTGTTGTTGTAAATCATATTTGTTTTTCGTTCAATATTTTGTACATAAATCAGGCCGTTAGTTTTCTTGTTTGAATTGCTTTACATTTGTCATTTCGGGGCCTTTTATAGCTGACTATGCGGTATGGGTTTAACTCATTGTTGAAGGCTGTACAGTGACCAATAGTCGTTATTTTCTGTGTCATTTGGTCTCTGGTGGAGAGTTGCCTCATTGGCAATTATACCAGATCTTCTTATTTATATATATATCATTTAGTACAAGTATTTCTAAATAGTTGAATTTTTGCCAGTAAACTGTATCATTTAAACCATGTCAGTACAGAAATTATGATTAATATTGATTACTAAAAAAAATCGGAAACTATTCGACGGAAAACCAACAACATATATAGAGTCAAGTGTTCAAAAAACATGTTTAACCCCGCCATATTCTTTATGCGCCTGTTTAAAGTCCGGAGCCCGTAGTTCAGTGGTTGTCGTTGGTTCATGTCTGTCATATTTTTTTTTCGTAAATTGTTTTGTTATAAATTAGGCCGTTAGTTTTCTCAGTTGAATTGTTTCATATTTTTCATGTCGGGGCCTCTTATACGGTATGGGTTTTTTCATTGTTGAAGGCCGTACGGTTGCATATAATTAATTACATCCACTTCATTAGAACTTTGGTGAATAGTTGTCTCATTGGCAATCATACCACATCTCCTATTATAAAGTACTCAGATAATAATCATTAAAAAAAAGAAATCTCGCTTAGTTAATACAGTTACTTTCTAAATGTTTTCTATTTACCTGTATGGTCAGGTAAACATATGTCTAGATTACTGCCAGATTCCAGATTTGTCTGGTTTGATTTACTGCATGAGAAATATTTGATGAGTGACTGCAAAGGGAAGTAATTGCTGTCATCTCTGATGCATTCACGTGACTGTAAATGTGTGACTCTTAGGTGATACATGTACATGTGCATCTTCATCGTAGGGCACATGTACGTTGGGTCCGTCATTATTTTTTGCTATAATCTGTAAGAAAAAGCAGTTCTTTAGTTTGATCCGTTATATGTTTAATCTATAAGAAAATCCTTCCGCTGTGCCAAAATGCATTTTTTTTTAAATATATATATTTATTCAACGTGATTTCCAACGAAATAACAACATTGCAATTAAATGTAACACTTTTCATTATTTGGTTGACTGTTAAGAAATATCTGTGTCCTAAATGTCCATGCATATATTCCATTTGTCGTAAAACCATACTAACGTCCGACTTCACCGAATTCGGTTTCTCATCAAATGTTTTTTATCATTTAGCAACATGACGGTGCCACTATTGGCGGGAATCTTGACGGGCTTTAACATGTTGCTGAAGCTCTTGTCTTCTATGTGTTTGTGGACAGTTGGTTTTCTCCACTTTTGGCTTTTTTTCTCTTGCCATGATTTTGCCCGTCAGTTCTTTTGATTTATGATGTATGATTACAATCTGTGTATCTTCTTTTTTTATACATGGCAATACTAAAGAAATATATAAGTAATCGCGCAAAGCGCTCTAAATGATTTTTTTACAAATCAAGCGCTGCATGCGGGATTTTCTAAATATAATCTGCCTGATTCACTGACATCGTGTAGGGACAGAACTACGCTCTGTATGTTAAAGGACCCTTGCAACAACCCTTAAGGGATCCATAAGTGGTATGTTAACTTACAAAACAGAATGTTTGCCCCTATCGGACATACATGCGCATGCGCTCTTTTCTCAGTAACGATCCAAATTTCCCGTTCTTAAGTCCAAGCTGATCAACTTTTCCCATCCAGGTTTCTATGGGATTTATTGTTTATTTGTTATTGTCTTGAATATGCAAGAAATAAATGCCACTGGACGTTGAACAAATGATGATTAAAATAACACTAAAAATGAACTGGTTGCATTGTATATCGTGTGAATACTGTCGGATTATGGTTATTTCAATGGTTCGCGCTATGACAACCAAAAGGTTTATACATGTATAATCCAGTTTTATGAAATTATGCTTATGAATTCCTAAAGGTGCAAAATAGTTCTGTTAGAGTTAATGAACATTTAATTTTTATCTGGACATATTTTTATTTTTTTTTTAATTGTAAGAAATAACGTTTTTTGACACAGTTTATTGATTATGAACTTATGTTAAATATGTCAGTGAAAATCCGATCGAGTTTGCACATCAATAAACTCTTTCAAATTAACTTGTATTTTGCTATAGAAAATTCCTTTATTGCATGAAAGCTCAAAACGGACGGATTGTAAATTAATTGTCAATGTTTATATACCCTACTACCGTATCATCGCAATTGACAATGTACAACCATTAAATTAAAATAACATAAATAAGAAAATAATTTATGACAATTTAGTCAAGTGCATTGCTCCATAAAATTAGCCACAGATTAGGTGGTAGCTTTCCGATGTACATTTCAAAGCGATATGAAACTGATTAATTTGTCAAAATCAACATAAAGATAACGAATTTATCAAGCAATATAGCACAGAACACACATCAGAGACATTAAAGGTTGAAATAAAACCCGAATTTAATTGTTGCTGATGTGTAAATTAAGTGTTTGTAGGAGTCTGGATAATTTTTAACTTGGGTCACATTTAACCCACACAGCAGAAGATACTTCAACCCAAATATCAAGTAACTTACATTTTCATGTTTAAAAAAACATCATTCAATGGGTTTTTTTACAAGCGGGCCACTGCATTTCTTTTGAGTTTGTTTGTGTCGTTGGGTTCCTGTCTCATTAACATGCATCTTTAAAAAATTTATTGTGTATAGTGTATAAAATTTTGAGTAGTAATTCTTTAAAGTAAAACTTGTCCAATCTGATATCAAACTCGTGTGGTGCACCTAGCGTGGCTATACTAGCTAAGGTTACATACTACATAGTATATACATTTAAAAAATAAAAAAAATATGTTGGATATTATAGGTCAATTATAGGCAAAGAACCAGGCAACCTTATAAAATGAAACTAACCTCATCAAAGATACTATACTAATAATGTACGACAGAAGCTCGTTTCGTCTAAACAAAACTCATCAGTGACGTTCGAATAAAAAAAATTAAAAAGACCAAATAAATAATGGGAGTATTTTTTTGTATTATTAATATGGGTCAAGCAAACACAAATACAAACATATATAATACAGATAGTGAAGAATTACAAATATAAACATAAAAAAAACATAGTTATAAATGGTAATGTAACCTTTGATGGACATGGACCTCATTTTCGCAATTCTAAAGATTGCTTTATAAAGTCACCAACTTCTGTCAAAAGCTCAGATTCAGGATTTAAAGGTTGTTTTAGCTTTAAAAGTGGTTGATGATTTGTATAATCAGGTTTTATATTATTAATCTTTAAAAATAAGCAATCTCTTAAAGATGAGTTCAGTTTGCAATTTGGAAAAAAATGGTATTCATCATTAAGTTTATTACAAAGTTTACATAACCTTAGATCTCTGGGTACATTTTTATATCTTCCCATTTCAACTTCTAGGAATTAATTGTCTGGTTTTAAAATTTGATTCTTTTAATAAATAATTAAAACGAATTTGAAGAAATCAATATATTACGGTCGCATTTTTTTTTTCATATACATATCATTAGTCATATGTTTGGACATGAAATATTTTTTCTGAAATAACATCAGACAATATTCAATAGGAAATTATACATTATACTAAAATGTTTGCATTCTTTTTGTAATTTCTAGAATGGCTTCAATGATATATAGTCTTTTATTTCGTTTGAATTGTTTTACAATTGTCTTTTCGGGGCCTTTAAGTTTTATAGCTTGTTATGCGGTATGGGTTTTGCCCATTGTTGAAGGCCGTACGGTGACCCATAGTTGCTTAAATCTAAGTCATTCGGACTTTGGTTGATAGTTGTCTCACTGGCAATCGTACCACATCTCCTTGTTATATAAAGTGCTTGCTTTCTTCTTTAGGCAAGATCAAAACTGATTAAGCATCAACTTTAGAGGTTTAAATTGACCTTATTTGTGAATACAAAAGACATGATAAGTACAACTGTCTCACCTGAGTGAATCTTTGGAATTTTCCATAATCCCATTGAAAATAGAAAATCCCGAAAAATTTGAAATTTGTTGAAATAATTAATTTTTCATAATTTTTTTATTTATATGAAATTTTAATTTTTAAAACTATTATTTGCTATTGTTTTGAAGTGTCTCCATTTTGCACCCACTTACATTTTTTAATATTTAATATAACTCGATTTTGTTTACAGTAATTAAAATATAGAATCAAAATAATTGTCTTACCTTTTCACAGCAACAGGTAGCAGATGTCATTTGAGGAGCGCACTACTTATTCTGTTCTTAAGTTAAGAGGATTTTCATCCAATCAAAAGCCTTAGGCGGAGTCTAGTTCGCTGTCGGTACGGAAGCTGGTTTTCATCCCGTATCAGTAAGTTGAGGATAACAGTTCACCTTTGTGAACTATATTTTTGACAGTTGGGTTTTCCTATTGTGCCCTTCAGTTGATGGTGCTAGAACAAGAATTTAAAATATTTGCTCTATCCGTGTGAAAGTACTTAGTAGTCACATTGAAGAGAGAAGGTTGTACGCAAATTTGTAAAGCAGTATATAGATGTATTTTAATTATAGCGTACTTTGTTTAAGAAAAATACTGATCTTTAAAACTCAAGTAAAACTGGTATGATTTTTTAGGTCGAACCTAGGGTAAGACTTCAGGCTTGGACGGATAACCTATATCGCAAACATTTATGCTTCTGTTCTTATAAAAGTAAATTTAGATTATGAAAATGTTTTGTAAACCATTGGTATCTTGACATGCATTCTTTCATGACTCGCTTTACTGGTCGAAGCTAAGTGTTATAAGTTTAGTTTATAGAAATCACAGATCTTATAATTATATTGTTATAAATAAATAAAAATTGTCAATTTTTAAATATTGTCCCATCTTTCTCTCATTTTAAAGCCCAATAAAGGTCATGCATACAGTCATTTTTTTAAAATTCTACACTACTTCTGGAATATATATTTTAAGGCAATGTCAATTATTAAGTCAGACGCTTTCGATACTTTTTACTTAGTAAAAGCTAGCTTCTTGTAAAAAGTACTGCGTCAGTTAACCAGTGTACTTATTAATTTCCAATCTGTATTTGCTTATCCACATAGATATCTAGACAAGAAAGGTTTACAGTGTAGAGATAAATGATGGGCCAAACATAATATATATGAGAATATAGAAAATAGCTTAAAAATTAATGAAGACCAACCCCCCACCCCCAAATCTAGACCCTTAAATAAACGTCACGACAAAGAGCATGATCAGTCCTGATAGACGAATAACAAGAATGCCTAAAAATAGCTCAGTGGACGGACATACATTCCGAATTGCTGTCTTTGTTGTTGCAGTTTTGTTTTTAACCTTTAACGTGTAAAATTCTTTTATTTTTAAAACGACGTTCAACAGTAAAAATAAATAATTCATTTTCATGTTTACATTATAAAATTATAAAATAGCGTTGATTATATTTCAAAGTTCTGCAATGTATGTATTTTTTTTCTTATTTTTTTTTAGGGGGGGGGGGGGTTGTATTTGTTCGTGTTTTATGTATATAATATACAAATCAGTTCCATTGCTTGAAATTTCGTCTTATTACATACACATTCTTTTTTTTTTATCCCAGTCAGAATCTTACTCGAGTCTGAAGTGAGAATCCTATCTGTCGGAAGTTTTCCGTGATGTTAAATTTCTACTGAATATACATGAACAGCTACTTTATTGACCTAACACATATATATATATATATGTATATGTATGTATATATAAATATATATTGTCATTAATTGTGCCAAGTGACAACTTCCTAAATAACTACTGGATACTTAATGGTCAAGTACTTATTATTATATACAAATATAGATAAGATGCAACACTTTTGTGACTAAACGAAGAAATTCGTACAAAGTCTTGAAATGAAAACAAAATCGTAAAGGGTTCCGCGGAATCCTGTGTCTCGCCTGAGATTGTGTTGTCAAGGTAAAGAGGTAATGTTTATTGTAACAAACGAATCCATAGGTCAAATACAGAATAAAAAAAATACATTTTTTTTCTTAAGAAGCTATTTTATACCTTGCAGATAAGCTTCTGTCCACATACATGATGGTTTACACATTTATCATGTAAACAAAAATTGATCCAAGATTGTCTGTTTATGTTCATTGCTAAAAGAAAAGTCCATCCATAAGTGAAATATTAAAAAATGGAAAAAATATTTTCAAAAGTTTGCCTCAAACATTATCTCTTAATTAAAAAAATAGCTTCTGTCCAAATTTCATAAAATTCCATAAGGTTCGACAAAGTTATTGGTGTCTAAAAGAAATTAACCACTATTTATTTATTTATTTATTTATTTCATAATTATGCGCGTTTTGTAACGTATTCAGTTAAATATTTGTTTTATCTGCCTACTTTAAATATTTTCACGAATGACTTGATAAAGAAGGTCCTGTGTCTTTGCTCAACGAAGTCTTCAATCTTTTATTTTTGTATTGATCCAGACAATAATTTATTAAAAGATAGTGTCTTATCGCTGTCCTCGTTATAGGCTGCCGTGCACCTCGACTAATACCCATAAAACACTCCATTTTAATTGCTAGAGTGACAGTTTACAATGCGTTACAAATTATGCACAAACAGAACAGACTCTCGATATCTACGAACATATGATGGATTAGTTCCTATTGAAGATGAAATTTTCGCTTGGGGGTTTTATTTCATTTATCTCTTGTAAAGATACATACTGTATTATCTACGAATTTAAACCACCAAAAAGGCCGTTTTCTTGGTCAAAGTTTTTGATGGATTTTTTTTTATAGTGACAATCGTCAAAGGAAACTTTGATCAAAAACTTTGACGGACTTGGATGGAATAAAATCTCAACCTATTTTCCATGAATCTTGGATGGACTTGGAGGGGAATTATCCAATCACAGTGCAGTTTTTATCTTTGACCAAGTTTTCGATGAAAAGCTTGGATAGTGACAACTGATGACTTGGACCAAGTTTACCTCGTAAAAGTTTTCTTTGACCAGGTTTTAATGAAAAACTTTGATAGTGACAATACGTGACATGGACCAAGTTTACCTGGTCAAACTTTGATATTAAAAAATCTTATTTATTGCATTAGGGACATTAAACTGTAGTGGTATAGTCCATGTTTTTAATTATATAGCAAGTACAAAAAAATGACAATGTCCAAAACCTGGCATTTTGAGAATATCTGAAAAAAAATGAAAATCCTGTGGACATGCAGACTTCCATTATTTGTAGACAAAACTGCATGTAAGATGAGATAGCCGGAAAACCATGATCCCTTTATGCAGCTAGTACCAAAAAATGACTAAGTCCAAATACCTGGTATTTTGAGAATATTTGCAAAAAATCAAACTCCTGTAGACATGCACACTTCTATTATGTGTAGAAACATCCTACAAAATATTAAAGCTGTAGCTCAAAAACTGCAGAAGGAGATAGCCGGACAAACCATGTATCTATATACGGACGGACGGACGGACAGGGATAAATCAATATGCACCTCGACATTTTGTCGCGTGGGCATAAAAAAAGGTTAATCCACAAGATTTAAATAAGAATAGCTTTCCATTAAGAAGAGGTTTATTTCGTTAGCTTTTTTTCCTTGACAAAAGTTGAATAAAACTACCCTTTTGTATTTTATCTAGATGACTAAATCTTTCATTAGCCTGTGACATGTTGTTTACACACCCAGTAGCTCTGATATAAACAAAGCAATGATAACCTTTATATTTACCCTATTGTTTGATTTCATAATCTACAATTAACTTTCATATACAATTTGACAATGGAATGCAAAATATTTCAGTAAACAGTTTGTCTTTCCCATATCGATGTAGAACAAAAACAGAATTACATCAATATATATACTTGTGTTAGTATTCTTTTCTTATCGTTTCTCGTGTTCACTTTTTGGACATCTACCAATTTATTTTCATAGGACTTGGGGCATGGACCTTCTCTCCCATCCCTACGGTTTTTTTTTTTATTTTGTGTGTATGTGTGTTTAACTTTGCAAATTAATGTTCTTTAATATTTCAACATACCGGTATTTTCACTCATCAAAAGTGTTAATTCTTGCTCTTATCCATACGAACGGTAGTTTATATATGCTGCACCTTTTTTTTTCCCCATGATTTTTTAATGTGTTCGTTGTAGGCCATACATCTTTTCAAAACTTAAAGGAATGGCTATGCTTTAAACCTACATGCTTAATTCTTTTTAATACCAGACACAGAAATCAAAAGATAAAAACGTGTTAGGTTTTTGATATCAAATCAGTCAAAATTTCTAAAACCTACCAGCCAGTCTCAGCCTAACAGAAACCTACCAACAAGAGACAAAAATCAAAGAAAAACACAAAAGAAACTTGTTTGGCAAATATCAAGACAAATGTATAAATATGAATAAAATGAGAGATGACAGATGTCAGCCACACCACGTAAATAACCAGAAATACCCAGTTGTGGGAGTAAAATATATCTTAACAATATGGTAGATGATCAGCATTTGAATTTCATCATTACCCTTTTGAAGTGACAATAGTACACTCCTATGTTTATGATTACAAATACTTTTAATTTAGGTTGTTGCTGAATTTCGGCAAACTTTGCACCAAAATGTCTTCTACAAAATGAATTAATCAATGGCTGTGGTTACAGCAGACGATAGAAGAATTGACATGACAGCTTTTACAACAATTTTATTTCTAATTTTGATAAATTTGACAAAAGGTTAACAAGCATCTAGACCTTGGAAAAACCACGGTAATTAGGTGCAACACCAATATTTAGGTTATCAAATGCAAAATAAATTTATATAAATGAAAAGTCACATACATTATCATAATTATCCAGGAAATGTGTCCAAAGTCCACCGTCCGCAGTTCTAATTACTATTTAATGTATGACACCAAATAATTTACTTGTGATGGTGTTGCTGGATTAATAAGAATAAGAATAAGAATAAGAATATTTATTATTCCAATCAAGGGCCCTTGATGGGCAGCATAACATGTACACATAAAACAATACATCATGATTTGCAACAGAAAAACATTTTTATATATAAAAATGAAACATTAAAAAGTTCAGACAGATGTTATTTTCTTCATTCTATAAAAAAAAAAAAATCACATACATTTAATTCCAGGCAGGATCAGAACTATAAAATCATTACAATTATCATTGTTATTACATACATTAATTAACATTTCGTCTAACATCTAGACATGTAATAATATAGCTCCCTAAATATTTAAGTATAGATAAATTTTCATTAGTAAATAACCAAACAAATTTTGCCTCATTAATCACCCCCAGTTTTTGGTGGGGTTCGTGTTGCCAAGTCTTTAGTTTTCTATGTTGTGTCATCTGTACTATTATTTGTCTGTTTGTCTTTTTATTTTTGGCCATGGCGTTGTCAGTTTGTTTTCGATCTATGAGTTTGACTGTCGGAACAAAATGTTTCTACACAAATCACGATAAAAGTTGTTTCTCGTGTAGACCTCTGTTTAATTCACAATCTAATAATGGAAAATGTTAAAAATATTGGCTCCTTTATAAAACAGTCATACGAACGGCATGTACTAAAACGTTGAGTGGAGTGGAGTGGAGTTTTGGAGTGGAGTGTTGGAGTGGAGTGTTGGAGTGCTGAGTGTTGGAGTGGAGTCATGGAGTGAAATTATGGAGTTAGGAAATGGAGTGTAGTTGGGTTGTTGGATCAATTGTTTTTAAATTAAACCAATTTATAAGATATGTTTTTTTTATAGCTTTAAAAATCATAGAATGAATCTGGATGTTTGGTCTCAACACCGTTCAACTCCAACTGCATTCATGTACATTGTACCAATATAATTCACCTTGTACAAATGTATGTGTCATAGGTATGATTTAATGTGATATCTCCAAACATGCAGTCTAGGTCGTACACACATTTAAAGATGTCCTGAAATGTGTTAAATTCACCATGAGGGCGTTAGCCCGAGTAGGTGTATCTAATTTACACCCAAAAATATTATGATTAATGTTAAATGATAGATTTCTATAATTTAGGAGGGGGTCTTTCATCAATTTTACCTTAGTTAACAACATTCTGGTGTAAATAATTTTACTTGCAAAGCAAAGTTAAAGCTATAAACTATAAGTATATACAAAAACAACAGCATAAACAATACAGTCTTTTGCAAGAAAAACAACACTTGGATTCTGTATGTTTCATTTGAAAAAGATATGAATTTGCTTATTTGGTAAAAGATCTATGTATCTATGGAGATCAATATATTATTAATTTAAATTATTTTTAAATCAAGAATCAAAACTTTGTCTGTTTGACATAAATTATATAGTTTTATTCGATGATCAATTAATGATATTTTATACATTTCAATATTTAAGAATCTTGTCATTCACATGAAATGTAGCACATCAGATTCATGGGATAATCTTTTAAACTTTTAGGTCACGTCCGAAAATTAGAATTATACTGACAATTTGTTGACAGACAATTGGTTTATGAATATATGTGAAAAAGGTCATAAAATTGCATTTCATCAGTAAACTTTTTATCACAATCAATGCCAGCAAACTATTAAAACATTTTGAAACAAGGCAGAGTCTATTGGTGTCACAATAAATCTTAACAAGAATGTGTCCATAGTACACGGATGCCCCACTCGCACCATCATTTTCAATGTTCAGTGGACCGTAAAATTGGGGTCAAAACTCTAATTTGGCATTAAAATTAGAAAGATCATAGCATAGGGAACATGTGTACTAAGTTTCAAGTTGAATGGACTTAACTTCATCAAAAACTACCTTGACCAAAAACTTTAACCTGAAGTGGGACAGACGGACGAACGAACGAACGAACGGACGCACAGACCGAAAAACATAATGCCCCTAGGTGGGGCATAAAAATGTTATCAACTGAGAATGTGAACCTATGGAAAGGCTTGCTGGACCATAAGCCATTGCTAGATTCTGATTCAGAACAGCAACATGTTCAAGAAATTCTTTTTGAAGAAAAGTTATTCAGAGGCTGTCAGTGGAATATCGGAAGAAAAAAAAGAAAGGCAAGTTTATTTTTTATATGGTTCTATTATGGTATTGGTCTGTCATTGTCGTCCACATAGACAAAATGTTTTTGTGCAATACACTTTCCATAAATGGAGGTTGAGATTGTGGTCCCACTTGTATCAAAACAAGAGGCACAAAGGAGCAAATGCCTTCAATTGGTTTAATGTAGGAGGGAGGATGTATGGTCGCTTATGCATAATTACTAGATAGACAACATTATCACACCTCAAACTGAGCTGTCATAAAATGCTACCCAAAACATTGTCCAACTTTGATGAATAATCAAAATATGACAAATGAAATAATATAAAATCATCTTGTTCTGCAATTTAAAAAAAAAGAAGAAAAAAAAAACAATTATAAATGATTTTCATTTTGAGGAGTGTGATTGATTTGTGGATTCGTTCGATTTTTTTACCAAAATCCTTTACTCCACTCCACTCCATGTTTTTAATCCATGACTCCACTCCAACACTCCAACACTCCACCACTCCATGACTCCACTCCACTCCAACACTCCACTCCACTCCACTCAACGTTTTAGTACATGCCCATACGAACTGAGGGCAGAAATCTTATATTTTTTTCCATGTGTTTATGTGCTTATAGAAGTGTTATTTCTTTGCTATATCACCTCTCTTCGCCATGATATTTTCCTTAATTTGTGATAAATGCGTATTGAGACCGAGAAAAGGCGTTTAATATCAATATGAAAAGTATAGCTTCAATTATGATAATTCATGAAAACGTTTAAAGAAGAAAATAAAAAAGGAGATAGAAAGTAAAAAAAAGCCCAAGAATGAAATAGTTGATTATGAATTAAGTCCTCAATTGAAAATATAAACTCTATCGATCTGGTGTTGTTGGGTTTCTGTCCCAAGGAGCATGCCAAACTTTTTTTTTATTATTTACCTTTCTATCTATAGCTGCAAAGAAGGTTAGGATTCACGTTTGATAGAAATTGATACTTATTTTTTTCTGGATTTGATACGACTAAAAGAGAATTAGAAAGAACAATTTTTAAATTTTAAATTTCTACTGGTTGTCAACATCATGAGGTTGGTCCTAAAATGCAGAAAATAGTTCCATCATGTTGGGAATAAAAGACGACCTAAATAGTACTTTTTTTCATTTAAATGTGTTTTCTATTCATAAACAACTAAATTTCATGTCAAACAATTCCCCCCTTTTTTTCCACAAAAATGAAAAAGAAACAGCGAAAAAGGTTTAATTAAGAAAGAAAAAACACCCACAGCATGTTAGAACTTGTACTGACATCCATTAAACGCTATGCTATTGGCCTTCACAGAAATCAACAGACAATAGAGAACCCTATTTATTTATTTGTTTGACAGACAATATTTTTTCTTCGTTTCAATCTTGGTTTTGGATTCTTTTTATATTAAATCTGATTGATTATAGATAATGTTGCAATAGTTTACAAAAATTTCCGTCCAATTACCATTCATTGAAAATATGTACCCCCCTTTTTCTATGGATTATTTAAGGGGGGTTCAGTTGAAAACGGTGGAGAATATTTTTTGCCCAAGTCCAATGGTTAACATTGTGATGTGATTTTTGTGTTTCTGTCTTTTTTTAATCGTCCGTGTGTCAGCTGCTTCACCCAGTACCGGGTCTGGTCTTAGCTTGTCTAGCCTATATAGGTTAAATGCATATTTATGGCCAGAGTCTTCATCGTGACACACATCCCCCCTGTTTTTTAAATACATGAACCTTTGTAATTATTAATTTAGATGCAAATGATGTGGACAACTTTTTTTTTTTGTATTGAAACTTTGAGGTGGCCAGTTCGAGCACGGACCATCGTTTATGATAATAAATTTAAATACATATATTTTTTTGAAAATAATGATATATTCAATAAAACATATTCTAGTTTTAGAGAACGAAGTGCACACATTTTACATGCAAATGGAAAAAAAAAGCGGAGACGCATCATATACATTACAGTTTTTAAGTGCCTCAGATTTACTGAAAATAAAGTCGCTCTCTGAAAAGTTCCCAAAGCTAGATTAAATAAAACGATATTTCAAAGACATATTCTAGATATGGGTTTTGTTCATTCGAATCTCGAATTTCGCTCAGGTAGGATAAAAACGTTTTTCGAAATTTTAGGAAAAATCTGCAACCAAACAATGGCGCGTGAACATTTTGTGTATTTCCCTCCATGTGAAAACAAACTATCACGACGAGTAACATACGTCCGGTAAATAAAAACGGAAAAAAACCTGCAGAGAAATGATATTTCTTCCACTGCACAATTTTACGACGATAGAATATTTTTGTAATGAGAAAAACTCGTAAATTTTCTGTCAACATACCTGCGAAGAAAAATCAGTCGGTTCTACTTTAACTATTAATATCTTTCTACTGTGTTCATTGAAAAATATACAGTTTATCTAACCTGCAAGATTAATGACTGTTGAGCAATTTGATATGCTATATGTGAATGTTTTAGATAGAATTATCATAAAAATTATCATAAAAGTCTTCGAAGAAGCACATAATCATATGGGATATACAGTTATGTATCTATATAATGTTTATAAATGTGGTCAGATTTTGTTTGTATGTTTATATATAGTCAATGTTTATTGTCTTGGTAACAATCCTATAATTTTGGATTTTGAACCAATAAAATTATCTTATCATAATAATTTTACCGAGATCGCGTAATGGATTTTACAAGTTATTTTTAAGTGTGTCTTCGTCGAGGTCCGCGTTCGTCTGTAATAAATAAACGAGGCCTAGAATGACCGTGCAAGGGCTGTATAGGCAGTCAAGGTCGTTAAAAACTTTCATATGATGACGTTAGTTTCAAATCGTTATTCGTAGTATAAACTTCGTAAAGGATAATATTTTGATTCGTTCAAAATGGCAGATGTAGCAGCGGCACCAGCTAAATCACCAAAGAAAAAGGCAGCAGCCAAGCCAAAGAAGACTTCAGCACATCCTAAATACAGCGAGATGATTGGGAAAGCCATCGCCGCTTTGAAAGAACGTAGAGGTTCCTCATGAAGGCATGCAATTTTGAAGTACATCATGGCCAACTTCAACGTCGGAAAAGATACCAAGTTAGTAAAAGCTCATTTAAAACTTGCACTCAGAGCCGGAGTTAAGAAGAACAATTTGAAGCAGTCCAAGGGAACTGGAGCATCCGGATCTTTCAGAATTGGAGAGACAAAGCAAGCTAAAAAGAAGCCGTCAAAGAAAGCTGCTAAACCTAAGGCCGCCAAGCATAAGAAGACAAAGAGCACACCTAAGAAAAAGAAGGCAGCAAAGAAACCAGCTGGAGAGATAAAGGCAACCAAGCCTAAAGCTAAGAAACCAGCAGCAAAGAAACCAGCCAAGCCAAAGAAGACAGCCAAGTCACCAGCTAAAAAGAAGGCAGCCAAACCAAACGCCAAAAAGACACCAAAGAAGAAGTAAACCCCTCCAGACTTCAGTCTGCAGAGGCTATTCAGCCACCAAAAACCCTTTTTATTAAGGGCTACCCAATTTGTTCAAAAAGAATCTACAATTATTGTAATCATTTATCAAACTAAATATAGCTGAGCCCTACCCAACCCTTTTCTTTTCACTTCACTTTGCACTGTTCTTTGTACAATCTTTTTCAGTCAAATTATTTCCATTTTTATGCCCCCGCCGTAGCGGAGGGGGCATTAAGTTTTACCCTTGTCCGTCTGTACGTACGTACGTACGTCCCAAAATTGGTTTCCGTTCTCTAACTTTAGTTTGCCTCAACCAAATGTTATGAAACTTATACACAATGCTTATTACCACAAAACACAGATCAAGTTTGAATTTTGGTGGCGTCACTTTTACCGTTCTAGAGTTATGCCCCTTTACGAATGATAAAATTGCTGAATTTTTCGTTTTCGTTCTCTAATTTTAGTTTGCCTCAACCAAATGTTATGAAACTTATACACAAAATGCTTATTACCACAAAACACAGATCAAGTTTGAATTTTGGTGGCGTCACTTTAACCGTTTTAGAGTTATGCCCCTTTAGAAATGGAAAAATTGCAAAATTTTTATAAATATCAAGTAATTTTTAAAATTGGAGTTATCTTCCTTTGTCCATGATTATAGTTGAATCAACTACAATCAATGCTTTATACAATGCAATGTTTTGTTTTGACTTCCACTGATAAAACACAGATCAAGTTGAATTTGGGTAGTGTCACTTTAACCATTATTGAGTTATGCCCCTTTATAAATCAAAAGATTGCAAAATTTTTAATTTCCATTCTGTAACTTAAGTTTGCCCCAACCAAACATTATGAAACCTATACACAATATTCATTACCACAAAACTAAGATCAAGTACATTTTTTTTGTTTCCGTTTTCTAACTTTAGTTTGCCTCAACCAAATATTATGAAACTTATACACAATGCTTATTTCTACATAATACAAATTAAGTACGAAATTTGGTGGCAACACTTTTACCATTCTTGAGTTATGTCCCTTTATAAACATAAAAATTGCTGAATTTTTCGTTTCCGTTCTCTAACTTTAGTTTGTCTCAACCAAAGGTTATAAAACTTATACACAACTATTCTAGAGTAATGCGTGTTTACAAATAGAAAAATTGCTGAATTTTTAGTTTCTGTTCTCTACCTAAGTTAGCCTCAACCAAATGTTATGAGACTTACACACAATGCTTATTACCACAAAACTCAAATAAAGTTCAAATTTGGGTAGCGTCACTTTACCGTTCTTAAGTTATGTCCCTTTATAACTATATGATATGCAAGCGGGGGCATCATCTGTGTCCACATGTGGACACTATCCACATTTATTTGCTTTATTTCACTCCTTAAGAGTCCACTATTTCTAACCTTCATGCAGTTGCCTTTTGGGGAAATTATTTTTAGTAAGGCAACATTAAAGATAAATTATATTACTTTCATGCACTTATTTGAACGAACTGATTAAATTTCTTTCAAAAGAATTATCCATTCAAATACAACCTAAGATAAAGGGAAGAGATAGGTTGTTATTTTCTTATCTTTTTTTCGAGGGGTGTGTCAAAATCACACATTTAAACTTCTACCGAATAAATTATTTTACTCGTGATTTTTTCCATTTCTACCTCATTCATGTTCAACTTGACTGAAATTTTTTGGCGGACTTTTTCTACTCGTATGCAATGTCAAAGGTTGGCTGTCTAGTTCATAGCAAATAGTCAATGGGGAGGTAACTCTAAATTAAACTTAGTTACTTTTTTGTCGGCGTACTAATATTCTGTAAAAATGTGCACAATACAAAAGATGTATAAATGTATTGTCAACATACAAGTGAACAAATAGAAAATGAATTCAGTGACGTTTGTCTGTTATTTTTTGTTGTTATTGGCAAAATGACTATAACTGAGTATTAAAGGTTAGCAGGAAACTCTAAAGTATGGAGGTTTTTATTAAACATTTAACAGTTCTGCAATTATTTTTCATTCTATTATAATTACATTACATGTATGTTTCATTATAATACGTTATTTTGATTTTTTTAACATTCATGATGACACAAGCTTCCACAATAAAGTGCACAGATAAATAAAAGAAAAACTTGATAGAAATCATGTTTTCGTGATCTTAGCAAAAAAATGTAATTATAAGTATTGAATGCTTCTTTAAGTAAATTTATAGGGTTGTAAAAGCGTTGACCGTGCCAACATTTTTAGAATGGAAACAAAATGTACTTCGGTCAACGCTTTTACACCCCAATAAATTTACAAAAAGAAGCATTCAATTCTTAAATACATGCAGATATATATAGTGTGAATGTACTTACATTTATATTTCATCAGTCCTCTATGTTTGAACTCGCTTTTCATCGTAGTTCTACCGTCGGAGTAGTGTGTTTGGGGGTGGGGGAGAGTAAAAGGGGCGTTCATGTTGTTGACGATAGCTGATTATGTAACCATATTTATACTTTTCTTCACCTCTCGAATTCTTCTTTGTGTTTTACTCGTGTATGAAATAAATGCACCTACTTGCTTTTATGTTTCTTTCAAATGGGTTGTCCTGTTTGTTTTTCTCTTCTTTTTTTTAGTGTTTTGACGACTTGTCTGTGTCTTTGTAATGTCATTTTAACGAAACAATACAGTGACGTCACATACGTAGCATATCTACTGTTATGAACTAAAACAAGGATGGACGGACAGTTGTACAAAAGGTAAGAAAATGTTTATGTATTTGATAACAGGTATCGTGCATTATCTCCAATAATGAGTCGACTGAAAATTTCTGTCATTATGGCTTATTTGTGGATCTTGTCTTGCTGATCATTTGTGCTTTTTAAAGTTTTTATCTATCTATTACAGTTTACAAGATAATATGCAAAACTGGGGAAAATTGTCATTAAAGGGCAATAACTTCAATAAGGATTCGACTAACAATTTCGTCACTTATTTGTAGATCTTGTCTTGCTGATCATTTTTTCTATTTAAATTTCCTATCTATCTAATATAGTTTTTAAGATATAAGGCAAAAACGCAAAAATATAAATATGTAAAAATCGTCATTTTAAGGCAATCACTCTAATAAGAAGTCGACTGAAGATTTCGGCCATGTTGACTTATTTGTAGCTCTTGTCTTGTTGATCATTTTTGCTATTCAAAGTTTCTACCTCTCTATTATAATTTTCGAGATAAAAGGCAAAAATTTAAAAAAATGGTAAAATTCATCATCTAAGGGCAATAACGCACACAAGAAGTCGTCTGACATGCAGTTTTGACATAAATGAACAATAGGAAAAGCTTAACATTCTGAAAATGTTTGCCTTGTCAGATTTTTTTCTTTTCAAAGCGGTTTTCAAAATAATACGCAAAATTGCATTTTACCCCTATGTTCTATTTTTAACGATGTCGGACATCTTGGTTGTCAGGCGGGGGTCATCGGACACAATTTTTAAACAAGATACCCCAATGATGAGTGTGGCCAGGTTTGGTTAAATTTGGCTCAGTAGTTTCAGAGAAGATTTTTGTACAAGTTAACGACGACGACGACGGACGCCAAATGATTAGTAAAGCTCGCTTGCAGGTGAGCTGAAAAGGAGATACAAAATTAAAAAGATACCAAGAGGCCAGATTCTAAACCATATGTCAAAGAAAAGACGGACAATACCATAACCAGAAGAAAAATATACGGAAAGATATAAAAACATTTCACAGAAAACTAGATTGAGCAAATGAACCTACCAAAAAGACGGGATATGAATTTTGGTGCTCAGGAGGGTCTACAGTTCCTGCTCCAATAGATACACACCGACTAGTTCTTGCTCAGAAGGAGTCGACAGTTCCTGCTCCAATAAGTACACACCGACTAGTTCTTGCTAAGGAGTCGACAGTTCCTGTCCAGATAGGTGCACACCGACTAGTTCCTGCTCAGAAGGAGTCGACAGTTCCTGCTCCAATAGTTACACACCGACTAGTTCTTGCTCAGAAGGAGTTGACAGTTCCTGTTCCAATAGGTACACACCGACTAGTTCTTGCTCAGGAGTCGACAGTTCCTGCTCCAATAGGTACACACCGACTAGTTCTTGCTCAGGAGGGTCGACAGTTCCTCCTCTAATAGGTACTCACCGACTAGTTCTTTGCTCAGGAGGGTTGACAGTTACTGCTCCAATAGTTACACACCGACTAGTTCTTCCTCAGGAGGGTTGACAGTTCCTGCTCCAATAGTTACACACCGACTAGTTCTTCCTCAGGAGGATTGACAGTTCCTGGTCCAATAGTTACACACCGAGTAGTTCTTGCTCAGGAGGGTTGACACTGAGTTCCTACTCCAATAGGTACACACCGACTAGTCATTGCTCAGGAGGGTCGACAGTTCCTGCTCCAATAGGTACACACCGACTAGTTCTTGGTCAGGAGTCGACAGTTCCTGCTCCAATAGGTAAACACCAACTAGTTCTTGCTCAGAAGGAGATGACAGTTCCTGCTCCAATAGTTACACACCGACTAGTTCTTGCTCAGGAGGGTTGACAGTTCCTGCTCCAATAAGTACACACCGACTAGTTCTTGCTCAGAAGGAGTTGACTGTTCCTGCTCCAATAGGTACACACCGACTAGTTCTTGCTCAGGAGGGTTGACAGTTCCTGCTCCAATAAGTACACACCGACTAGTTCTTGCTCAGAAGGAGTTGACTGTTCCTGCTCCAATAGGTACACACCGACTAGTTCTTGCTCAGGAGGGTTGACAGTTCCTGCTCCAATAAGTACACACCGACTAGTTCTTGCTCAGGAGGGTCGACAGTTCCTGCTCCAATAGTTACACACCGACTAGTTCTTGCTCAGGAGGGTTGACAGTTCCTGCTCCAATAGTTACACACCGACTAATTCTTGCTCAGGAGGGTCGACAGTTCCTGTCCCAATAGGTACACACCGACTAGTTCTTGCTCAGGAGGGTCGACAGTTCCTGCTCCAATAGTTACACACCAACTAGTTCTTGCTCAGGAGGGTCGACAGTTCCTGCTCCAATAGTTACACACCGACTAATTTTTGCTCAGGAGGGTCGACAGTTCCTGTCCCAATAGGTACACACCGACTAGTTCTTGCTCAGGAGGGTCGACAGTTCCTGCTCCAAAAGTTACACACCGACTAGTTCTTGCTCAGGAAAGTCGACAGTTCCTGCTCCAATAGGTGCACACCGACTAGTTCTTGCTCAGAAGGAGTCGACAGTTCCTGTTCCAATAGTTACACACCGACTAGTTCTTCCTCAGGAGGATTGACAGTTCCTGTTCCAATAGTTACACACCGAGTAGTTCTTGCTCAGGAGGGTTGACACTGAGTTCCTGTTCCAATAGGTACACACCGACTAGTTCTTGCTCAGGAGGGTCGACAGTTCCTGCTCCAATAGGTACACACCGACTAGTTCTTGCTCAGAAGGAGTCGACAGTTCCTGCTCCAATAGTTACACACCAACTAGTTCTTGCTCAGAAGGAGATGACAGTTCCTGCTCCAATGGTTACACACCGACTAGTTCTTGCTCAGGAGGGTTGACAGTTCCTGCTCCAATAGTTACACACCGATTAGTTCTTGCTCAGGAGGGTCGACAGTTCCTGCTCCAATAGGTGCACACCGACTAGTTCTTGCTCAGAAGGAGTCGACAGTTCCTGTTCCAATAGTTACACACCAACTAGTTCTTGCTCAGAAGGAGATGACAGTTCCTGCTCCAATGGTTACACACCGACTAGTTCTTGCTCAGGAGGGTTGACAGTTCCTGCTCCAATAAGTACACACCGACTAGTTCTTGCTCAGAAGGAGTTGACAGTTCCTGCTCCAATAGGTACACACTGACTAATTCTTGCTCAGGAGGGTCGACAGTTCCTGTCCCAATAGGTACACACCGACTAGTTCTTGCTCAGGAGGGTCGACAGTTCCTGCTCCAATAGTTACACACCAACTAGTTCTTGGTCAGGAGGGTCGACAGTTCCTGCTCCAATAGTTACACACCAACTAGTTCTCCCAAATGCGCCGATTCTTTCTGTTACTCCTTTTTGTGTGTTTAACGCCACTTTCAGCACTATTGGCTATTTCGTGTCGGTCAGTTTTTATTGGTTGAGGAAGCGGCAATCCTGATCAATTAGGATTGGAGTCGAACGCACCTGTTACGTGCGGGGCTCGAACTCACAGCATCATCGTTGGCAGTATAGTGTAACAGTAGTTCGACTACTTAGACCACTCGGTCACCGAGGCCCGTGACTCCGGTGATAAGAAATCATACAATAGAGGATTGGAATCGTCTCTCGCATTATCAAATTTGTAAACTATTCATCATTTAAAATATGTCACTTGAATCAAAAGTTTATTAAAAATACTTCACCTGAAATCTATTTTTCAGTGTAGTATAGTGTTTTAGTTGTCAACAATTAGTTGCACATACGACGTAGTTCTTGAAGAACCCAGTGGCGGATCCAGGGGGGTTCCGGGGGTTGGAACCCCCCTTTTTTGACGATCAATGCATTTGAATGGGGACATATATTTGGAACCCCCCTTTCTCCTGGGTTGGAACCCCTCCCCTTTTAAAAATGGCTAGATCCGCCCCTGGAAGCAACATGAAACCAGTATACTAGTAGCAAAATTTCATTAAACCTTTGTAATTTCATTTAGAAAGGTTACCCAATATTAATATTATGTGTTAACCGGCAGTAAAATCTATGTCAAAGAGAGGTTTCTGTTTGGCTGTGCAGTTGTATAAATATGCAGTAATGTCTGGTCAGAATGGGGACATTAAATATGATGCCATGTAGAGGAAAAATGCACATTATTGAGGCCCTGCAACAGCTTTTCTCTTCCCAAATATGAATGAAATATTTGCCACTGGACGTCCAGAAATAACAGTCAATTAATCAATACAAGGGGGCATTGGAGCAGCAGGATACAACCATAAATCTACAAATTCCTTAGGGGAAAGACCTTGACCTGTGGAAAATTTTACCCCATCCGTTTGCTCTTAGTGTTTTAGAGATTAGCCAAAACTGCATTATACCCCTATCTTCTATTTTTAACAACAGCAGCCAAGTTTGTTGATGGGTCAAGTCCAAGGATACAGTTTTTTAAAAGATGACAAGATGCCCTAAGGGTCATTCAGGTAGAGTTTGGTAACATTTGGCCCAGTAGTTTCAGAGAAGAAAATTTAAAAATAGATTAAAATGACGACAGACAGGGTTAACAGACGCCAAGTGATGGCAAAAGCAAACATGGCCAGGTGAGTTTAAAACACTGTATCAAACCGAACTATATATCTATATATAACAATATTTTACAAATGTTTTAAACATGTTTTTATTCTCATTTTCATATCATTTAACAAAATGTAACAAACTGATTTTCATCATATTTTGATTACTGGGACATTATAAAACATCAAACCACTAAAAGACCTTATGACTACAATCTTGATTAATATAATACTTAATAATATAACAAGGGGAGTATTCATATCTAGTTGGCCCTATAGTCAGTGAAAAATGAAATTTCATTTTGAAGTTATATTTTCAAACTTTTTATAACAAATCTGAATAAAACATAATCTTGAATACAAGTTTTTGATCAGCCCTAAATTGTTTTATCAATTTGGAAACAATGAGCAGAAGCCAGTACCAAAAAGTTACTTTACTTTAATGAGGGTCTGGATTTGGGGGGTTTGTCTTTTTCTTTTGTTTCTATTTTTAGGACATTTTCTCTATTCTTTATAAATTTTGTGTTTTTCTCCATTCTTTATATTTAAGTTCACATTATTTTTTCTAAACTGTATTTTTTGGCCTATTTTTCTCTATTCTTTATTTTTTCCCCATTTTTCTGTCATATTTGCTCATTATTCTTTAGTCTGTGAACCCCATCCAGACCCTTTTTAATAACCATCTATATTGATGAAAACCCTATTGGGAACATTGGGATGATTTATTATTGTTTCCTTAGAAATGAATCCCAAAAATAGGAGGGTTTTATTATTACGTTTTTCTTATCCTTGATATTGTTCTTCCTTAAAGATTATAAAGTTAAGGGAAGGGATGTTTTCAAATTAGCAAAAATAAACCTTTTGGAAAATAATTCCACCTTATAGAAAATGAAAGGATTTGGAGTAAATGTACATGGGACAAAATCGCACACAATACACAGAAAACATAGAAAATTATCAATGAACAGGGCTTTTATCTTGACAGTATTCTTAATATGGCTGAATTTCAAAAGAGATTATCTCAGTGCTGATGCAATTTTTTCCCTAGTGTTTAAAATATCTTTTAAAATAATTTGACATGCTTAAATTTATAGACCAAAGAAGACCCCTGCCAAATGTACAGTTTATTTTTTCCTGAGAGTCCTCCTCTTCTGCAAATCATGACAACTGATCTCTAAAAACAGGTCTACCTATATAGGTATTGAAAACTATGAAACAGTTGTTCATAAGACGGAGGTCTCTAAAGACCGATTCACTGTTCAGCATAATGACATTGTTGTTAGTAAAAGAATATTATGTACTTTAATATACATCTTGGTTAGATAAAACAATACAATTTTAAAATACTATGGTTAACAAAATACTATCTAATGCTTTGGTTAAAACACTATATTTCAATACTGTTGTTAACAAAATAAGTTATGAGACCATTTTTAAATCATTACTTTTATTGTTATTTTTTGTCTCCATAATACTGTAAATTCAGAAACTATTGTGAGGTTTTGATTAATGCGAAAAATGCAACCTGGTGAGTATTGCAATAATAAAAACTCGCATTCTGATATCTGATAAATATATCTGGATGAAACTATTCTGAAATCGCAAAAGTAAATCTCACATTTTAGTTCAGACTTCAAAAATTGCAATAATAAATGCACGCAATAATTTCTGAATATACAGTAAGCAATTTGTAGCCATTAAAACTATTAACACTGAAAAAAACAACTATTGTAAACTTAAAACTTCTGTATTTTGTTAAAATCTAGTTTAATTGATTTCTTTTCACACAAAAGCCAACCGTGTGAGACACTCATGGGTAGTCAAGGTCATTAAACACCCCCCTAGTACACAAAAATCGTACATTGATGACCCTAATTTTCGTTTCACACAGGAATTATACAACAATGGCCCCATTATCTTTTCACACAGGAAGAATACAGTACATGCCATTATTTCTGTAGAAATTCAGAATTGTCAACCTAAGGTCTGATTGTTTGATTAGGAGTTTATCATTTACCCTGCAAAACTTACACCCAAAGGTTGACAATTCTTCAAGTCAATATTTTTTATATCTTTCCTTTTTTTCATTTAGTTTTTTTTTCTTTCTTTTTTCTTATAAAACAAAAGACATCTTGCTCTTGATTATATATATATAATTCTTCTCTCTGTTAAATTTCTTATAAAACAAAAACATATTATATAAATTGCTTCTCTCCTCATTAAACATTTAAACTATGTCTTGTCTTTTTGTCAGATATTCAGAATCCTTTAGTTTTAACCATGCAGTGCCAATAAAAATTTTGCCCGCTAACCCCTACTTTTCTTTTCATATTTTTATTACAAATAGTTTAAAAAGCCATTTTTAAAAATCATATAAAATCCTTGTTATTTTTTCATAGTTTTTGAATGAAAAAAGTGCCAATGCTAAATGTATGAAAAATCTAGAGAATCATTTCCCGCCAAATTTTAATTTGATTACGTCTCAAAAGCAAGGACACAGACCTTTAATTTTTTTTTCTGCTTTTTTAGATCCGTTATTTATTTACTATCAATTTACAACAGTCGTTTAAAAAGCTTGTTATTTTGAAACAGAGGAGCGAACATCTGTAAAGACCCCTTAAACAATTGTTGACCCTGTCAAAGCAGCAAATGCTAGAAACAGCACAAACAAGTCTCACAGCTGCCACAAAATGTCATACAGAGGAAATCAATTCTAGGATGATGTGAATATTTTGAGAGAATTGGTAAAAGTGAACTTGTTCACAATGTAGAAGAATAAAATATGAGGGTAGGTGGATTGGTATACTCACTGATGAAAGGACAATTTATACATGTATTACTAAATGTTTGCCATTTACAACTATATATTAATCTCAATACACGTAGGAATTCTGTCTAACATTTGATCACATGATCTCTTAAAAGACCAGGATGAAAGTTGAATATTTTGTGTTAAGATTTGGTAAACATTATAAGATTTCTTCTCTAAAATTCTTAGCTTAAAATCCAGTTGCAAATATTACACCAGAATATAAATATGATAACAAATTAAACAATAAATCAACTTTAGATGTTGTTACCAATTTGTGCTCTACACAAAAATTAAACAGGATTTATATCCTAAATTAAGGAGAAAATGGGATTTTAATCTTGTAATAATTTTCTGTCATAATTGAGCATATCCTCATTATAATAAACCAAGAATATAACTTAAAACCCATAATACACATAAAAATCAAAGTTCAACCAATGATACACATAAAAATCAAAGTTTCAACCAATGATACACATAAAAATCAAAGTTTCAACCAATGATTTCAAATGCATCTTTAAATTACAAAAGAGCAGAAATTGATAACAAATTTTGCCACTTAAAAACATAACAAATCAATTATGACATAAAACAATATAAAACCATGTACTGTGGATTCATGATTATTCATGGGATACATACTTTTTTGTGGATTTCGTGGGTACATGTGAACCAAAAATTTAAATCTTCAAAGAAGTACAAATTTTGTATAGGCCTGTATGCTAATGTTTGTTAAACCACAAAATCAAATATTCCCGAAAATGCAAGTTTTCCTCAATCCATGAAAAATTGGTACCCAAGAAAATAAATGAATCCACAGTAGTCTAACTCTGTTATCTTAATATCAAAATACAGGTCCCTCAAATCTGTTCTACAGAGAAACAGGATACAACCTAAATCCAATTAATCACTCAAAAGGTCATAGTTCACAATACATTGGTTCAAGTTCAACAAACTAAAACTGTGGGTGTTACCGTGTAATTTTCAATACACTTAAAAGTCCATATAATGGCACCAAAACATCTATCAGGATGCACCAGATCAATTTTACAGGTTCCCTGCTTTCTTTAGAGTACCAGATCAATTTTACAGGTTCCCAGTTTTCTTCAGAAGCCACCTGGTGTCCTCTTCTTCAATTTTGTCTGTAATTATATCATGCCTATTACAAATTGATTGGAATTAGATAAAAATGTGCTTTTCTTTTGATCTCTTTATTATACTGAAAGATTCCTTATATATGCTACATAAAAACATGAAATGAGCAAGTGCAACGTATCTTAAAAAATTAACTCCAATAGCAAATTAGAAATAACTAAAGAGGAAGTTGAATGCACACATCTCCCAAGACCTGTTTCTTTCATAAATACTTACTCAATTTATATTCTTTGTAAACATAAGTTTAAGGTATAAATTTTTTACCACAATTTATTATTAAATATTTTTTCTTCTCAATATTATCAATACAGGATGGGAATACCGCTAAAAACTTGTGTTTTTTTTTCTTCATTAAACCTGCCAGGATAACTATGCTGTAGTAGGTACAAAATTGAAATGAGGAAACATGACTTAACTTTCAACTTGGGATGATTTGAGACCTAAAATAATGTTAATAGTTATATCAATATTAAATATGGAGATGTGGTATGTTTGTCATTGGGATAACTATCCACCAGAGACCAAATGACAGGGATGTAAGCAGACTATAGGTCACAGTATGGCTTTCAACAATGAGCAAAACCCATAATGCATTGATTTGACTTTACTTTTCATGGTCCACATGTACATGTACTTAATTTGATTACTTAATTAACAGTACCTGCAAAGCCATCTTTAACCAGCTTTTCCAGATGATGAATAACATTATTTGCTGCTGCCATCTTTAACATTGGATTCAAATCCTATTATAAAATAAAGGAAATATATCACGAAAAAAGTAAATAACAAAAATACTGAACTCCATAGAAAATTCAAAACGGAAAGTCCCATATTAAATTGCAAAATCAAAACATCAAACAAATGGAATACAATGAAGAGCACACTGTTATTTTTACTAGAAACCTTATACCGAGAGTAACCTGAATAATTCAGTCGTTAGATTCTGCTGCTCTACTATGCCTATAGGCCAAGTCAATGAAAAATCGTCAAATAATCATTCAGAATAAGCTCAGGTTTTACCTATCTCGATAACATTAAGCTTTCAGCCAATTGGCACTCTCTCCCAGAGAACACAATCAAAATCCTAGATTTGTGACAAGTTTTTATTGTATTAAAAGAGTTCAGGCCATCGCGAGTCGGAGAGTCAATCATGGGGAGGGACTGAATTAATTTATTTAATATTAAATGGAAATGAAAAGTGACAGCATCATTTTTAGTAGGTAAACAGTCAACAGATTATTTTATAGTTAAAATAAGGTTATTTTTACCAAAATTCACAAGGTTGGCAAGTCTGACATTTACAAACTATAGTAAAAATCAAACTGACCTCATATATTTTCTCTACTAACTCCTCAGCCGTCATTGGTTGATTTAGTTCTTTCAGACAATGTAAAATCTGTTGTTCTCTGTTCATTCTGTGAGCTATGTATTCTTTTAATTTGTCTGTGGGATCGTTTATCACAGAACCGTGAGAAGGGTAGATAACTGCTGGATTCAGATCAAGTATTTTCTGGAGAGATCCCATGTATGTCTGTAGATCTTCAAATACCTATAAATATATATTTATTTAATTTAGTTTCTTGTCTGATTAGGCAATAACTAAGATCCAAAAGTTGGAAAATATTATTTTTATTCAGATCTCAGACATGTCAGACAAGGTATAAAATGTGACATTCCCGGCTTAGGGTGTTTCACTTTAGCAAATTCAGTTCCATGTATTTTCGACCATAAAATCTAACATTGATGTCCACAAAGTTTTAAGATACATTAGTTATTCCTCTTGTTCCTTATCAAATACAATTGCTAAATTGGCATTTTAAATGTTTACCTGGTACCCACATCTACTTTAATTTCTAATTATGTATACCCCTTACATTATCTTATCAGCATCTTTATATAATACTGTGGATTCATTTATTTTCGTGGGTACCAATTTTCGTGGATAAGGGAAAACTTACATGTTCGTGGATAATTAATTTCGTGGTTTTGATGAAGTCTACATACAAGTCTATAGAAAATTTGTCATTCGTTGAACATTTAATTTCGTGGTTCACCTGTAACCACGAAATCTACGAAAATTTGTATCCAACGAATACTAATGAATCCACAGTATATGATAGCAGCAATGAAACATAAAATTGTTTTACTTTTTCAATTTGATTTCATTTCCATGAGGCTAACAAAGAAATGCAATCAATTTCACATCAATATATTGATATTTCTTTTAATTTTCTTCTATAGATAAATTACAACAAACTATTTGTCTATAATGGCATATAATTGCAGCAGGCAAAAATGAAATAGACTTTATGTTTTTGCAGGTGATACCTGCTTAATAAATAACTAGTAGAGGCAATTGCATTTATTGGAGGGATATTACTCACAAAAAGACAATTTTTTCTAGGGAAACCTTATAAGAGATAATTAAATGAAAACATCTTTTCATCTGATTTTAAAAATATTGAGTTTTACCGCCAGCAAATAAAACCAATGTATCGATAATTTTTCTACAGTGAAAAATCAAATTAACAAGATCCAATTCTTCTGTTATTATACATACTGCAGTTGTCTCCCCTAGTACTGTATCACCAGAAAACACAGCATTCTCTTCCTCGAGGTATAGTGCCATGTGTTCTTCTGTGTGTCCTGGTGTATGTATAGCTCTGAAATTTATAAAAAAAAATATAGTTTTAAATAAATCATTCTAATATAACAATCTTCTTTCGTTTTGAAAAAAAAAGCCTTGTGCTCAATACATAAAAATATAAGGAATGCATGCCTAATGTCACAATCAAAATTACAATGTCAGTTGATGTACTTTGAAGCATCCCATCGACATAAATAAGACGTTATACAGTAAAGTTATCTATAAAGGTCTACCTGAGAAAATTTACCTAAAAAGAAAAGCGACCTTTAAAATAAAGTTCAGAAAGCATAGGTATTACTGCAGGGAGACAAGAGGGTGGCTTGACAAGAGGTCGGCTTGACAAGACAGGTTTTTCGCTTAACAGAGGTTACCTTTATAGCAGGTTTGACTGTATTGCCATTTAATTGAAAGTTGATAACAAATAGAGGATACCATACAAAATCTGTTGAATGGACATTAAAAAAACACATAAATCCGATGCATTATTAATAAATTCTAAGAGTCCTGTACATTTTTTTTAATTCCACAAAAACTGCATTATTTTTTCCATTTTAAGTTAAAGGTCAAAATGGCCATTCCATAAGCAACATTGTTCAATATCTTGGACTTGGCCCATTTAAGGTCCATTAACCTTTAAGAAATTACGTTTTGTTGGCAGATAATAGTAGTCACTACCAAATTGAGTTCCATTTTTTATTTACTCAGGGGATTTAGATCTCTACATGTATGTATAGTACAGACACTTGTCTATTCAATGTTGTTGGTTGATTTTTTGGTGTTATATGCCATTTTCAGCACTCTTGGCTATATCATGGAGCCAGTTTTTATTTGTGGAGGAAGCGGTAGTGCCCATGGAGAACCACCAACCTTCAGCAGGTAGGCAATCATAGTCAATTTAGGATGGAGTCTAACACACTTGCAACTAGCGTGATTCAATATTGTTGAAGACAGCATGTTAAAATCGAGATGTCTTTGTTGGTTTACTTGTGACATTTGGCTGCAGCAACATTAAACCCACATCTCCTTCACCTTGTATTGCAATTGACCAACATTCCTCAACAATGGATCAACAGACCTAAACAGTGGACCAACATTCATCAACAATGGACCAACATACCTCAACGATGGACCAACATTTCTCAACGATGGACCAACATTTCTCAACAATGGACCAACATTCCCCAACAATGGACCAACATAACACAACTATGGACCAACATAACACAACAATGGACCAACATACCACAACAATGGACCAACATACCTGAACAATGAGCCAACATACCACAACAACACCAACATACCACAACAATGCGCCTACATACCTCAAAGTAGCACCCTCTGTTTTAAAAACTGTGTTGTTTTCCACAAATGTGTACTTTGCTGGAGAGATGTCTAGGTCCTGTTGAGATATTCTTTTGAATTTTGATACAATGGTCTCTTGAGCTGTGAATTAAAACAACAGACAAATAGTACTCAGAAAGAAGTTCCAATATGAGATGGATGAATGGAGTGGTGTTAAACATCCTGCGGCAAATATCACATGCATTTCAGGACAAGATCATGGTGAGGTAATGCAAAGTAACAGTTTACAGGAAGGCATCTTTTGATACATTATTGTAGACTCCAAGACTACTAATCTTTCTTTTTACTCTTAAATGCTGCATGCTTACCGGAGAAATTGCAAATATTTATTTTCAAGCTTTTTTATTTTACCTGGTTAGGGTCAAATAAACTTTGATAAAAGGAGATTTGGGTATATATACATTTATAAGAAAGTAGCACATCTACAAAATAAGTCATTTTGAGGTATATTTTTGAAGGGGTTTAAAAATTAAGCATTGCTTTTGGTCATGTAATATTGAAAAGGACTGCCTGGATAAACATCTGACATCCACAGACTATTGCACAGTCAATCAGGGGTAATACCTAGTTTAGTTTAAACATATTTTACTGTTCAAAAAGGACATACCAATTAGAAACAAGTTTTTCACCTTAGTAACATCTTCTCCAACATACCTATAAAAGTTATTTTTATTTACTTGAAGATGTAATATTTACTTGCATTAGTAAATTTGTAAGATTTTTATTTTATTTTCAAGAATTGAATAATCTCCCCTTAATTTTCACCAAAAATTTACTTAATTTTTTTTCAACCCCTCCAATTTAACCTTTATTGTCAAAAACTAAGCGAAGAAATATATTGCACACAGGTGGTAACTGTGCAAGGCCTTCAACAATTGCTCAATAGAGGCTTGTAAATAAGCAGATAACAGACAAAGGAGATATTAATGACAGACATTAAAACACTCTATCAGAGCAATGTAGTCAAGAGAAATTCAAGAAAAAAAGAAAATAAGACTGTCTTACTTATCATGCTTACATGTACACAAAATGATGTATATAAGTAAAAAAAATCTGAATGTCTAAGGGATAAAACTCTTCCTCCAAAATAATTTACTTCAAATTGTTTAATTTTGTTTTGAACACTTACCCACAATACATGTATTTCCTTTTTTTATTTACTTAATAAATATCATAATTACATTTTGTGACTTGGTTACATACATCAGGAACACTTCCACAATGGTCAGCATGCCAGTGAGAGATAATTATTTCCTGTATGCCACATTTGTGTTGTGATAAGGCATTCTGTAAATTCTTGATATAATCAGGTGTGCCTGGATCTGTGGTATCCAAAAGTATTCTCCTTAAATTATATGACATCAAATGTATGTGAGGGATATATGTAAATGAGACAACACAAATATACCACAAAAGATATAATATAAAGACCAACATAAGGTATTCAACAATAAACACGGTTTAAATCACCAGAAGGAAAGTAAATTGTATGTAAATATTTTGATTAACAAGCGTGACTGAAGAATAGAAATATGGTAACTTTGGTCTTCATCCAACCGCCAGTAACACTCACGCCAAAGTGGGGTGTCCGTTTGGCTGTGCGGGATGTATCAAGTACTCAGCCACGTCCGGTCAGAATGGGGACGATAAATCTGATGCCTGGTGTAGAGCATGTAGAGAGAGTGCCATGCTCTCTGCACATTAAGAACCCGTACAACAACTCTTTGAGGAGTCTGTAGGTGGCTTGTTGCAAGGCAAAATTTCTGTCCCTATCCAATAATCCTCCTTTTCCAGTGGCAGTCGAATTTTCCCAAAATTTCATCACAGACGGCCTCTGTTACAAGACCTACCTAATGTATTTATTGTTAATTTTTTCTCGTCCTGAACATGCATGAAATATTTGCCACTGGATGTTAAGCAATCAACAATCAATCAATCTAATAAACATAAATAGACACTAATGAAGGACCCATGATGTCAATATGCAAAGAAGGACACAATACAGTATCACTGTTATAAAATGGTTCTTGTGGACAGGAATATTTTTTGTTCAGTTCTAATTTCTCTACAACTTAAACATTAGAACAACAAATTTCAAACATAATGTTAACTAAAATTTGATCTTTTTTTCTCTATTGTTTCTTACACGATTTAACATTGCTGCCTTAAAGTATTTAATCCTGTTTGGTACCATTTGATAACACAATCAGATAAATACAGGTATACAATGGTATACAGATCCTGAGTCCATGCTTTGCTTAGAATGATCTGTTTTAACAACCTTTCAGGATCCTCTGGTTCTGTCGTAACCTTAAAACATTGTTGGCATAAAATTCATTGGTTGATATAAAATTTATCAAAACAGAAAGTAGGATGGAGTGTTGTCAGATCATTGTAAGCCAAGTGTCAACAATCTGTATTTTAATCAGATTTTTGATTATCAAAATGTCATATCTTAGAAAGTTGATAAACATGATTTTTTTTCTACAATTATCTACACATTGTCAAGAATTTGATGAAGCTACATGTATGATGAGTTATGTGAGTTAAGTAGGTAAGTTAGCAAAACTTTATTTTGATTTGGCATATTGACAAACAAATTTAACGTAAGCTCTAATGAGCTTTTCATCGAATATAAAAACATATACAATAACAAATAAAACAAGGCATGCAGCATGCAAATAAATAGTAATAAAATAGCACCACATTAACTCTAGCATATATGTATCTTGCTAACACTAAAAGCAATATATGAAGCACTAAGACATACTATAAAAAAAAAAATAATCTATAAAAATTATATTAAAATCAAATTTTAGTTAATCACTTGAAAAATTTCTTAGTTTGCTCAGCCTGGGGTAAATATAAATTCATGTGTTAGTCCCAGACTCAGCTTCAACATGTTATTCAAACTTATACTCAGATGTAGAAACGGTCAGGAATAACCATTAATTGGTGGATTATACATGTTATACCTCAATTCAGGTATAATCCACCATTTGACATATAGTGGGATAGACCAAATGAGGTATAATACAGTTTTTATCACAGAAATTTTTAAAGACATATTCGAGCATCTTTTTGCATATACCATCTTAAGCCATGATGAGTTCTCATTGGTGACATGTAATTGCTTCTGAATTCCTGTGCTGTATTTTATGAAAATGTTGATTATATCTCAATTGAGGTATAATCCACTAATTGATGGATATTGACAACTAGATTCATTAAGTCTGTATCAGTCACAATTTAAAGATTTGTTAGTCGAAATGGACTGGAAGAGACTAAAGAACAAAAAATAAGATTTAATAGATGAAAACTATTTCATAAGTAGGAAAAGGAGGTTCTTATTAGTTTTTTGGTTTCTCTAACAAAATGCAGCACAAAGTGACAGAATCAATTACATGTCATCACTAAGTGGTCATCAAAGCGTGTTATGGTAAAATGCAAAAACCGAAAAAGATGCTCCAACATCTTTACATTTTTTTGGGATAAAATCTGCATTATACCTCAATTGGTGTATCTCAGTATAGCCTTAGCGTCATTATATGTCAATTGAAGTAGAATCCACAAAATAATGGTTATTCCTGACCTGTCCTATCTATAGTATAGGTAATATTTTGATCAGTGCAATATTTTAATGAAATTTCACCTGTCACCTTTACCAATCAAGTAAGAATTTGTGCCTTGTAATGTCATTGGTCTTGCATTACATCCTAATACCCTGATTACACGTTCTGAAAGCTTTTCTATTTGAGGAAGTGGAGCTAATTTCACTGAGGATGCCATTCTTCAATTTTTTTGGTTAGATCACATGACAGTCATGTGACCCAACAATTTCGTTTAACGATGTGTGCTTCGTTGAATTGTTTTGATAGTTAAATTAAAATAAAAATAAACTATTTATTGAGGAAATATATAAATAATCGGACAAGGTTGGAAAATTGTCTGAAACTTATAAAAATCATTTAAACGTTTGAAAGATTCACCATTGTGGGCAGAGACGAAGCTTCAAATTGATCGTGAACGACTTTCCTGATTTACTTCCGGACAAGACGAAAACATCAGAACTTTCATTGTATTAACTTTAAACTCTTTTCCATGAATCCAGACGGATAGTAGACCATTTATTCTTCAAAATGAGTAATCAAAGGTGAGGATCATCTAGAATTTTACTTCATCAGCTCTATGATTTCTGAAGAGGAAAAACACACCTACTAAAAATGATGCTGTCACAAAAAAAAATTCACATTTTATGACCAAACCACATCAAACACACAAATCCTGTTGCATAATTTTCAGAATTGGATATCTTTTCAAGTAAGCATGATGTCTCAGTCCAATTTCACAGTCTTCATGGTTACTGTATCACAAGAAAGGGGACTAAGTGACTGACAAAAATAGTGGTATTATAAACCGAAATGAATCAACCCTTTTATCATTTAGCATGTTTCCTTCAGGTGCATACTAAGGGACATTGAAAAACTACAGTCAATCAGTGGAGTTGAAGAAGACTGAAACTGTGGGGGTGTGCAAACTTCTGAAAGTGACAAGCAAATAAAAAAGCCTTTTCTATAGTCTAGAAGTTTGCAGTGTCAGGTCCGTTCGCGCCCAATACACTTTTGCACCCTACACGTTCGCCCCCTAGGTCCGTTTGCACCCTACACGTTCGCCCCCTAGGTCCGTTTGCACCCTACACGTTCGCACCCAATTTTTATTCAAATTCAAGTTGAATTATTAGATATTTTTTTATATGTTTATACCAAAAAAATTATATTTTCCTGAATAAAGATTGGGGAATTATTACATGAATGTTTTTTTTTTTTTTTTCATCTATTTGATGATTAATTATGAAATGTTAATTTTGTACAAATGTATGATTACTGCTAATTGGTATTTATACACAGCTAAATTTGGTATAATGGTTGTGTGTTTGAAAATCATGATCATGGTGATTGTTGTTTTATTACTTACATGTACTTTGATGTAAATACTGCATGTATTTAGCTTGGTATGAGTAAAACATTGAAGATTTTAAAAGAAAAACACGAAAGATAATTGATTTTAACAGCTTGGCCCCTTTGATCTCACTTTATTTTGAAACAATGAAAAAAAAATTTATATCACAACACTACCAAAACATAATTTAAGATTTATTCAGCACAAAAAAAACCCCGTAAAATCACACACTATTTTATAACTATGAAAACATAAATTTATAGCAATACACTAACCAAAAGATGATTAAGATTTACTCAACACAAAAAACAAACGTTGTCAGAATCTCACTTTATTTAGAAAAAATGATTTTTTTTTTTATAGCAATACACTAACCAAAACATTATTTAGATTTATTCAACACAAAAAAATGTTGTCAAAATCCTATCTTGCCGAAGTGCAAGAAATTTAGCCCCACTTGTGTAAAAAACGGCAAATGAATCCGCTATGTGACCCATTGAATTAAAGATAGAACAACACTAGTTTATTAAAAACAATATTTCCGTAAATAACTACGTATGTTTTGAAAGTTTTTCCATCAAATGTTTTAAATATTTCATGAGACGCGTCTTTTTCTCGGGCCAGTTGCAGTGATGTGTATTCTTTGATATAATCAATCAACCGCGACTAATCTAAAAATAACTGATTGTTGTGACCAATCAAAAAATAATGCATCAATGTAAATATACATGGATATAGCTGATGAAAAAACTGCGAAACTTTATTTGAAAAAAAGTATACCAAATTTTTAAATTTACTTTTTAAAGATCGCAGTAAAATAACGATGTCAAACACTGGTCTGTTTTTTGGTGAAATTTATACTGGAAAAGGTTAAACTTTTTATATAGCACAGAAAGATATGCATTGGAGATTAATCTGACTATTTATCAGCTAACTGGCAACTTCTATTATGTAACCGAAGTCTCAATGTACAAATGTATAACCAACTAATCAAGAAGGTTGTAAAATCCTGGCACGCGCGACGTGATGCATCCAATTATCAGTCGGATGAGTTTAAAACACCTGTGGAGTGTTGTTACTTGTCACTTCACTTTCAAAATATAGATAATAAATATTTTACACAGTTATAATTTTCACACATAGTGGGATGCATTGCGGCAATGATGACAGCATGGCGGTCGAAATTTTTGGGTAGCGGTACCGCAATGCTTGAATAGCCTAGGGAAAACACTGTTATAGAAATACTTAAATACTGTTGCAATTTAGATCATTGAAGTTTTATAATATTTAACTACATTGTATGTCTGAAATTTAGTTAATGATTATTTAAAAACAGCTAAGTTTCCTTCACATCACAGCCATTTGACAGCCATCAGAAACTCGTGATGTAAACAAATATTGTCTCAAACTTATCAAAGATACTAGTATGAAAGTGAAACTCCCTTTGTTTTTACTCAATTTATACTATACATAACGGACCTTAAAAAGGTTCTCATATTAATAATTATTAACACACCATGCACAAGTCAATTTATATTTTCATCCCTAAGTTACAAAATTCTGATTGTTCACATTGTTTAAATATATATACCTATAGCTGATTGATTGACCATGATAGACATGATAGATACATGTACATGTGTGTATTTAAATCGGAGCATATCTTTTAACTTCACTTGAATATGCTGAATCCTATATTTAAATTGTAATTTATTAAGTCCATCAGTTTGGAATTATCTAATTGTCGGCACCCATGACAAAATATGTGTTGCCACAATGCGTATCGATTTTTCCCACGGTTTTAGTATTTACAGATTGTAACAAACTTTTGGAGCACGTGTTTTATTGCAGAATTTCATGAACATATGAATGAAATATTTCATTGCCACAATTTATTGTGTACTTTCCCTAACATGAATGAGCAAAAAGAAAAAGTTTATATTATTGATATATAAAACGTAAAAAAGACAATGTACATGTATATGCATATTTCTCTGGGTGATAATGAAAATAATGTATTGATCCTTATTTTTATACAACCAACAACAAATTTTTGCGTCATATAATGCTATGATGTCGTCGGCTGCTTCGTTGTCGTCCGATGACACATTTAGTTTCCAGACAATAACTTTAGTTTAAGTAAATGGATCTCTAAGAATTTTTACCAGAAGGTTCAATACAACAAAAGGAAGGTTGGGATTGATTTTGGGGGTGATGGTACCAACAGTTTAGGAATTAGGGGCCAAAAACAAGCATTTTTGTAGTTTCTGGACAATAATTTGTGTGTAAGTGTATGGATCTCTCTGAAATTGTACCACAAGGTTCAATATCACAAATGGAAGGCTGGGATTGAGTTTGGGGTTAATTGCCCCAAACGTTCAGGAATTAGGGGCAAAAAAGGGGCCTAAAACAAGCATTTTTCTAGTTTCCAGACAATTACTTGTGTTTTAGTGTATGGATCTCTCTAAAATTGTACTACAAGGTCCATACCATAAAGGGAAGGCTGGGATTGAGTTTGGGGGTAATAACTCCAAAAGGGGGGTGGGGGTTCAAAAAGTTGGGGGGATTTTTTTTTTCCAAATTTTTTGGGGGGGTTCATTTTTTTTCTTCAAAATTTTTGAAATTTCAATTTTTTGAAATCTTCAATTGCAAAGTATTGCGCAATAGCAAGAAATCTTCAATTGCACAGTATTGTGCAATAACACAGTATTGTGCAATAGCACAGTATTGCGCAATAGCAAGAAATCTTCAATTGCACAGTATTGCGCAATAGCACAGTATTGTGCAATAGCACAGTATTGAGCAACAGCATGAAATCTTCAATTGCACAGTATTGCGCAATAGCAAGAAATCTTCAACTGCACAGTATTGCACAATAGCAAGAAATCTTCAACTGCACAGTATTGCGCAATAGCAAAAAATCTGCAATTGCACAGTATTGCGCAATAGCAAGACATTTTCAATTGCACAGTATTGGGCAATAACACAGTAAACATGACGAAGAAACTAAAATTTATTGTAATAAAGTTACATCTTATGATCTATATCATTTTTCGTCAATGGCATCCGAAAAGAGAATGATCATGTATAAAACCATTTACTGGTCAACACAGGTAGATAAAATGAGTTGAACCGTAACAGACTGATAAATGTGTGCTGTCTTTCAGTGGCGGTTAAGGATGAAAGGGTTCATGTAGGTAGCTGTACCTGTCAATCATTTAATTTATGACTGTTGGACATATGTCCGAGATGAGATGACGGACAGGTTAGATGTCCGACTATTGTCGTAGCAAGACTCAAAAGGTACTGTACATGTACATGTATTTTATACTTTTATAATATTGATGTTGTTGTATATTGTAGTGAGCTGACCAAACTAAGTGATGAAAGTCTGGCCAAACCTCCTGATGAAGTATTTGATATTATTTGTAAAATAGGAAGAGGGTATGAAACTCAATTTTATTTACAGTCTACAATTATAACTAACCTTAAACTCTCACTATAGCTTAAACTAGTTAAATGTGTCAATAAACTGAATATGCTAAAGCACTGATTGATTGATTGTAATTGTTGGCTCAACATCCAGTGGTACATTTTGTGTAAATATTTCATTCCTATTCAGTGCGAGAACAAATTTAACAATTATATACAATAGGTATCTTCTGCAAAGTTGGTTTGGATAAAATGCAGTAAATTCAACTTTCACTTGAGAAAAGGGTACTTTTTTTTTGTATGTTAAATAGGCACAGATAGAAAATTTTAGATATATATATCTTACAGATTCATTTATTGCAAGGGTCTTTTAACATGTTGAATTAAAAGATAATTTTAACTTCAAATTTCAAAATACATTATGTAGTTTTACATGTATTATGAATTTGATATTGTTTTGATGTACATTATGTGACTGTTTCAGGTGAGGGGATAAGTGATATGTTGTAATTTGTGTGCATTTTCGAATCTGTCCGACACCTTTTTCCTGTTCTTTTGGATACTCTAAATCACCTGTGGGGGTATGCTTAGCATGACAACTCATTCATCAGTTTTAATTTTGATCTTATATTAAAAAAAAACTAAAAAATATAAGTTTCAAAGCTTTCATTGATGTCATTAGGCATTATAATGTTCAAATTAGGAATAACATTTTGTGTGTATACTTTCTTTTGTAACAGGTCCTATGGAAGTGTGTATAAAGCCCTCCATAAAGAATCAGGTCAGGTTCTGGCCATCAAACAGGTTCCAGTGGATACTGATCTACAGGAAATCATTAAAGAAATATCCATCATGCAACAGTGTGATAGTCCATACATAGTTAAATATTATGGAAGTTACTTCAAAAACACAGACTTATGGGTAAGTTATTCTCAAAGTTTGTTAATCACATTACAATCGTCAACGTTTTAAAATAAAGCTGACCAAAAGACTTAACCCTGCACTTTGCTTAAAGACTCAGATAAAAACAGAGTATTAAGATTAAGAAAGAAATTTTCTGAAATTGAGAAGATGATGAGGCCTCAGACTTTCTAGACTACAGTTACCATGGCTACCTCTACATGTCTATTATCTGGTTGTTTGGTTAGTAATGGATTTTTTTGCATATCAGATATTACTGATGTTGTTACTTCACTACTGACAATGTCGAGTAGCTCCTGAACTATCTCCCAGCTTGAGTAGGATGCACACTTTGCAAGTCGGAGTTTGTCTAAGTTGGTTGCACCAAGCTCTATATAAAGGTCTATGAATGATGAAAACATGTCTAGTGGCAAGTTGTGGGAGATCAAAAAGTACAACACCTTGAGTGCATCTCAGATAGACTTCTGTGCAGTTGTTGCTATCTTTGCTGTCATGTCAGAGATGGTGTGGTTGACCTCTAGTTTAAGTGCATCTTTATGTTGGTTCCTATCTTGGTGTTCCTTAATTTTAAGTAAGCAGCGGTATCCAATGTCTACCCAAGTCTTGCTACCATTGTACCCATAAGTGTGGTGTTCCTTAATTTTGTCTCTACGTAAGCAGCGGTATCCAATGTCTACCCAAGTCTTGCTACCATTGTACCCATAAGTGTGGTGTTCCTTAATTTTGTCTCTATGTAAGCAGCGGTATCCAATGTCTACCCAAGTCTTGCTACCATTGTACCCATAAGTGCGTTGCTTCACGCAAAGTTTGCAGTAAATGACATCGGTGTTGTTGCCACTGGAGTCTGGTTCTTTAACAACTAGCAACGAAGTAAATGAAGTAAGCCAAGCTGCATCAAAGCCAGTCTTGTGTTTACTTTTCTTTGGTTTTGAAGGTGTAATTGGTTTGGTGACTACATCCTGATTTGAAGTAATACTACTTGGAGTTTCGGCACTAGTAGTCTCCTCAGTACTAAAAATAAACATGATAAAGGGAGAAATTTATCAAAAAAAAATAATAATGTCAGTTTTTATAGAAACATACGTGGGAACAAAAATAGTTTACAACTTAAACTTCCATTCTTATTTCTTTAACCAAAAACATACTTTCATAATTGACAATTAATAGCTTAAAAATTCTTTTTTTATTTTATTCAGAACGAATAGTTCATTTAAACACCATATATTATTAAAATAAGATTGAGAATGGAAATGGGGAATATGTCAAAGAGACAACAACCCAACCAAAGAGCAGACAACTTTTATTTTTCGCTCAAAACCTGATAAATTGGTAACACTGTACATTATTTTTTTTTTTTACTATTTTCCACTCACAACCCAAAATTTTTTTTTTTACATTTTGGACAGAAGGTGGCATTTCGAACATTAGAAGGGCAGAAGGGTGGCAGTAAGGGTACCAAGGGCTGGCCCCCTTCTATTTAGGGCAGGCGGGAACACTGGTTACCAATATCATGCGTCCAAACATTTATCAACTTAGTTGGTACTATTCGTTTTCATATAATTTTAATATCACATTTCATCATGTATTTTGATTTCACAGACATTTTAATTCATCCTGATATTGAATTTTATTTTTTTTTAAATTTTATGTTGAACATCGCATACCGGACATTTGCATAATAAGTATGGGAGAAAATGTTGTACATCACATAGGGTCAGGGAATAATATTTTATTTAAAATATGTACTGAGTAGAATCTTTATTGAAGTACGAAGTAATGGAACAATTCTGTTTGGCAACTTTCTGATTTCCATGCTGCTGTTGTGCTAATCGTCTTTTCTGCGAAGGCATCTTTTAAACGTAATTTTAAGAATATGATCAGAAACACACAATCTGTGACACTAATCCTGAGTATGAGTAGTCGGCACAATTTCTTTGAAGAAAATGCTAATCATGACAAGCGTGACCCAAGCTGACCTTTTAATCAGGTGGAAATTAAATCAATGATTTACAATCAACTGTCCTTTGTCCGATAATGATTGCCTGTAATCAGTTACATCAGTTCATCGACTGTTATAAAATTGCTGACTGCTACATGCCAGGGAAATTGTAAATTGATTATTTGGTTAAAATGAGATAAAAAATTTCGAACGGAAATGCCGATATCGTAAAAATATGCAATTTTATTTTTTTTTTTTATTTTTTTTTTTTACATTTTGGGCAGAATGGAACATTTCGGACATCAGAAGGGCGGCAGTAAGCACGGTAAGGGCACCAAGGACGGCCGCCCTTCTATTTAGGGCAGGCGGGAACACTGGTTACCATTGTTGTTTTACCCTTACTCTCCTTTTCATTCATTTTTTGCACTATATTTTTGTTTAAATAAGAATTTTTACAAGACATGCAATGTGTGGCTCGTATGCAAAATGCAGATTTAATTGGAGTAGCCTTTACTTTTTGTTTATATTTTCAGATCGTAATGGAATATTGTGGGGCAGGTTCTGTATCAGATATAATGAGATTACGCAATAAAACTGTAAGTATATTGGGGGATAAAGATTGCACAATCAAAATCTTAATGTTACTGGCTTGATATCTATAGTATACCTCCCAGGATCATATCCATGCCAATGCCCAGCAATGGATAATTATATTGTCAGATTTTCAAGTTACTAAATGATGTGTTTAACCATACTTGTCAAGAAAACTATTTTATCAAAAACTGCATAAGTTGGGCATGGCCTATGAATCTATCTGTTCCTTAGAACTATTTCCCTAATGCTTGTAGTTTAAAGGTTTGGTTGGCTTGCTTGCATTGTTTGTATAAATGTTTGCTCAATCATTGTAATACAGATTGACATCTGCAATCAATAGATAGGTGGGGCTTCAGCTTGTATACATTATACTCTGCATTATACTTAACATCCAATAACATTGGAATGCTTGAGATAACATTTATACAAACAAAGCAAGCAAGCCAACCAAACCTTTAAACTACAAGCATTAGGAAAAGATCTAAAAAAAGGTTCAAGTTCAACTACAATTATAGACAGAGGAAGATAACTCCAATTCAAAATATTTCTTAAATATGTTCAATTGCAATTAAATGTTTAATTTTTAGTTCACAATTGCAAAATGAAAGTGATCTTTACTCTTCTGACAGTGCTCACAAGCACTTTGATTATTTCAAGTATGTATGTATGTATGTATGAAACTTTCACCTTCTTTACCATTTTTTAAAACAATCTTAAATAAATATTTAATACCATCGGTTGAAACTTTTAGTGAAATGGGATGAAATTTTCCAGAATTTGTATTTAAGTGCTTTTGTGTTTTAAGAAAAAATGTGCAGTTGTATACTTTTGATTAAAATAAAATTGTGATGTTTAAAGCAAATAAATTGATTGAAATAGCATAATCTGTAAGATAAAAACACTTACATGTAAACTACAAAAAAAAAGCTGTAAATTCAGTTGTCAGATCTAAAATAATGTTTATTTATTTATTTTATACTGAATATACACAAATATTATATTTGTCCTTTGGTCTCAGGTGGATGCATGGTTGTCTCAATTGCAATCATACCACATCTAATGATATTTCATTCCTACTTGTCAATGTAAATCAAAGATTTTACATCAAAATGCCTTGAGTGTGTAGTTAAAGGTAAAATCTTTGGTAAGCTTGCTTGCTAGCTGAACCTTGAAGTCATTATTAAGTTAGGTACACTACCCTGTTTTAAGAGTAGACTAGTCCGACAGATAACCAATCTATCTGTCTGTAGGACTAGACTCTCCAAAAGAAGGGTAGTATAGTTAACCTTATAATGATTTCACTGCTTGATAGCTGAACAGTGAAATCAGTATAGTTAACCTTATAATGATTTCACTGTTCAGCTAACAAGCAAGCTAGCCAAAGATATTACCTTTACCTACACACTCAATCTATTTTGCTGTAATTGTGCTTTATATGTATTTATTTTGTTATGAATGATAAATATGCTGAGCAATGGGCGATGTACTGATAATTGGCTCAATAAAATATCTTGTCACATCCAAAAAAGGAATTTAAAAAAAAATAGAGTTATCTACCTTCTTTTGATCAGGTTTAAGAAACATAATTTTTATCAAAATTGTATTATAAATTTTATTTAATAAATATAAATGTAAATTTTAATAGTAATCTAAATATAACTTATTCAGAATATGTAAAAAAAAGATTGACTCTGATTGAAAATATGTAAAGTGTAGATCAGTTACATACTTCTGTTATAGAAATTTAACAGTTGTGACAAATGTTTCATTTGACTGTTTATGAGGTAGCAGGATATGCTTACCCGAATTTCGGAGCACCTAATCTTTAGTTTTTTATGTTTATATTTGAAACCTAAATCCTGGATGAACCCAGGAGATGAAAGATATGTTATAAATGGAAGTTATCTCAGGTTGTCCTGCTGAAAATTTCATATTGCTCATGCTGTGCTGACAATTATTCATCTTGTTAAAAACAATTTACAATCTCATTTATTTAATGTGACCCATCATAATACTATTATTCATGATGCAGAGCTAAGATAAGAGCTGAACAAAATGATAATACCTTTGATTAAATTTTATTTATTGATATCATGAAACTCCATTCAAAAAGGTTCACTGTCACCAGAAAAACCGCTTCAAATATAGCAGCCCCAGCAGAACTAGGAAGACTGCCCCCTTAAACATTTAATTTTTACGAAGTCTCTATCTTACCTAGCAAGACTGAATACTGACTTAAGGTGGTTCATAACAATACAGGGAGATAACTCTGTAAAATTCAGCTGAATGTTTTAATCACGTTCTATTGTTAAGGAAATATTAAGCTTCTCAATGATCAAAATTAGTGTTTGTCAAACTGCTATATATCCAATGAAATTTTTTCGATAAAGTGTGTGGTTCAAGTTTTTTGAAATTTTTATATTTTGGTCAAAGGGTCAAAGTAAATATTTTGTCAAAATTTTATGAAAATTAAACGAGCCAAATTAATTTTAGTCAAGGTGTTTGGTACCATCTTAAAGAAGTATTTATATTGTTAAAACTGCTGGTCTCTCATGGTACATATTCAGAATATTCTTGGTATACATATTTCAAGAATATTTTACGAAACCCAGACCTTTTAGATAAAGTTAGAAATTGTAGGGACTTGAATGAAATAGACTCTTTAAAGCCTTTGATTAAACATGAATTTAAAGAAAAATGTAAAAATATTTTTGAAAATAGAATAAATAGGTATGATACATATAGAAAACTGTTACTTTATATATAAATTATAAAAAATTAAAACTTAGCTTGGATAGGGAATTTTATTTAGCTTTTTTAATAAGAAAATGCTTCAATAAGTTGAGAATTATTGACCATAATTTAGAAATAGAAAAGGGTCACTATTATAAAATTCCTAGAAAGGATAATTCTATATGATAACTGTGCCACTTACTCCTTGACTGTAAAATTAACAAAAAACTTAGGGATAACCTATTTGAAAATTGTTTACCTTCTCAAATTTTATGTCTCTTACCCAAGAACAAAAAGTAAAAGAAATGCTCAATCCCTCTATCATGGAACATGTTAAAAATATTGGCTCCTTTATAAAAGGAGTGAGGGCAGAAGTCTTATAATTTAATTCCTTGTGTTCATGTCTTATAGAATTGTTGTTTCTTTGCTATGTTATGTTTGTTTTTGCTTTTTGTCACAAACTAATTATGTGTATATGACAAAAAGATATTATTATTTGTAAAATAAAAAAAGGAAGATATAATATTGTAAATATGAACAAGTCAGTGGTGAAAGAAACTTACTGTCACCTTGAAATATATTGATCATCACATTAACCTAGAATTAATTTGCATTTCAGATTCACTTGCTCCTAAAATATCTTGATTGGGGGGGGGGGGGGGGGGTCCCAGCACATCTGTTTTTTTTATTCTAAATTTTTCAAATTAAAAAAGTAAATGCTGATGCTTACAGAAAATTCTATTTAAATAAATAATTATTTAAATGGAATTTTCCTCAGCATATTTAAGGTTGTTCATTAATATATTAATAATATGTATTGTTTTTTAAAAAAACATATAAAGAACAGCTTGTGACAACCAGAATACAAATTACATGATACATAAAACATATATAAAACATTTTTGTTAACAATCTGTCCCTTGTCCTCAAAGACAGTAGAATGAATAAGTCACATAATTGTAACATTTATCTGAATATATTTTTATGCTTCATTATTTATGTGATTTCAATAGTTTAAAACTGCCTCGGTGGTCTTGTGGTAGCGTGCTCATCATGAGTGCAGGGAGGTGGTGGTTCGATTCCCAGGCTGGTCAAACCAAAGACTTTAAAATGATATTTGCTGCTTTTCTGCTGAGCATTCAGCATTCAGTAGTAAGTATAAAGACTGGTTGGCTGGGAGTCAGAATAATGTGTCCAGGCAGGGTAACAAATCTTCCTGAAGAATGTTAGATTGTGAACCTGTCAGTTAAAAAAAAAATCCAATTGAGGTTGTCAGTATTATGCAAAGAAGGGTTCATATTCATTTCTCATTAACATCTTCTTGTCCTGAATGTGCATTTAATTTGCCACTGGATGTTAAACAGCCATCCATCTGTCCATCTAGCTTGATAATTTTGATAATTGTATACCTGTTGATGTAAAGACTTTTGGTCTCTTGTGGAGAGTTGTCACATTGGCAGTCATACCAGGTCTTCTTATTTTTATATTAAGATCAAATTCTAGTTATCTCTCTTTACACAACTGACAGGTGACTCTCTTCCCAATGTTTATAAATATAAATGTGTATTATTGTCTCATTATGCATTGCAATGTTGAACCAGTTCTCTGTGAGAGATATGAAAGTGTTTGTGAATCAGTTTTTTGTTTCTTTCCTTTTGATTATAATGCTTGTAATAAGCCCTTTGATTAATTTTACAGTATATATTGGTCCTGGGCATTAAAACAGCAAATTGAAGCACTTATTTTTTTGTTAACTTCAACACATTTTGTTTTACTGGTAAACAGTTAAGTATATTTTAAACTGCAAATAATCAAGAGATTTAAATTTGAGTATTGGCTATGTAAACACAACACTTCAGTGACTTCCCTTTTCAGTTTTTGACTTTTGCAAAGGTAGCATAGCCATGTAATGGAACAGTAAAAAAAGTTCTGGAGAAAATCCAATTTTAATAAAAAAAAGTAACTTGTTCTAGAGCATAACATTTACAGCTTAAATTGATTATCATTTATTTGAATTATTGACTAAACATTGTTGGGTGATCAACAATGATCAAAATTTAAGTCAATGACCGTATTTTATGAAATAGAGTTATCTCCCATGATATAGTGATATTTGTAAATTCTTAAATAATTTTCAAAATCGTATTATGAATTATATTTGAAACTGCATTTAGTCGGAGAGTGCATTCTTTTACTTAGATTTTTAAAGAAAATGTTAGAATTATTCGCTGTTTAACAAATAAATGCTAGTTATATTTTTTTAGTAAACCATTACTAAGACGTTTAAGAGATATGATACTCACATTATTTTCTACCTTCTCCTTAGCAGGAACTGCTTACCCGAATTCCGGAGCACCTAATCTTTAGTTTTTAGTGTTTATATTTGGACCCGAAATCCTGGATGACACCAGGAGATTATTAAAATTTTAAAACAAAAGAGAACTTGAGATGTTTAGAAGTGAATAGCAGAAGTGTTAGTCCTGCTTTTATTGACTTAAAGCTGGGTTTATCAACAAGGATTGGTTGTAAATAGTGTATATATAGTAATTGTGGTGGAAGTGATATTTTATTCATTTTGTGAATCCTAAACTACAGAAGAGGTGTTCCTACATTGGCAAAAATTATTTTACAGAATACCTCATGTTCATAAAAAAATAAAAATAGATAGAAAAAATTAAATGCATCCTATTATACTGTACAATTAAACAACCAAAGAAACCAGTAAACTACAGGACCTGTCTTAGTTAGCAATCATAAAAATGGAGAGAAAGTTGTCCTGGTTAAAATTGGTGTAATAATATTGTAAATTCAGAAATTATTGCAAGGTTTTTATTATTTCTAATAATGTGACTGGGTGAGTCTTGCATTAATAAGAACTCGCATTATGAGATCTGACCCATATATTTTATGCAGCTTTTCTTGTAATCACAATAATTGTTCTCACATTTTGGTCTGTAATTTCGAAATTGCAATAATAAATGCACGCAATAAATTCTGAATTTACAGTATTTGTAAGTTTTATTGAATCTTAAAAGACTTGGGAGTCATATAAATCTATTGACCAAACCGAATGCCAGAATGATATAATAATATTATTAGTGTTTTGTTTAGAAGCCAGGTAGGTGACTAAATATATAGCTTTCTACTTTATCATTTTGGCTGTCATCTATTTGATCAATCAACATTTAGCTGATGATATAATCAGCATGGCTTGACCTCTCCTTGCAGCTTGCCACTTGAAAATTTAGGAAAATGCTGGGTTCATATATGTAAAAAATATTGGCTGAGTGATCTTAGTAGTTTATCTACAATGATCATGAGTCTGTCAACACTGAGGGATGTGTTTGAAACCAGCATGTGGCAAGGTGCACTTGTCTGAGTCTGTCAACACTGAGGGATGTGTTTGAATCCAACTTGTGGCAAGGTGCACTTGTCGGAGTCTGTCAACACTGAGGGATGTGTTTGAATCCAGCATGTGGCAAGGTGCACTTGTCTGAGTCTGTCAACACTGAGGGATGTGTTTGAATCCAGCTTGTGTCATGGTACACTTGTCTAAGTCTGTCAACACTGTGGGATGTGTTTGAATCCAGCTTGTGGCAAGGTACACTTGTCTGAGTCTGTCAACACTGAGGGATGTGTTTGAATCCAGCTTGTGGCAAGGTACACTTGTCTGAGTCTGTCAACACTGAGGGCTGTGTTTGAATCCAGCTTGTGGCAAGGTGCACTTGTCTGAGTCTGTCAACACTGAGGGATGTGTTTGAATCCAGCATGTGGCAAGGTACACTTGTCTGAGTCTGTCAACACTGAGGGATGTGTTTGAATCCAGCTTGTGGCAAGGTACACTTGTCTGAGTCTGTCAACACTGAGGGATGTGTTTGAATCCAGCTTGAGGCAAGGTACACTTGTCTCCAGTCTTTATTGACTATAATACTATTAGTAGGTTTTCTTTCTGTGGCCACTGGTTCCTTCCAGGTTTTTTTGGTTTTCCTTAACCATTAAAAACTGGCGACCATGAAATAGTCGAGATGGTTAAAAGTGGCGGTAAACACCAACAATCAATCAATGTAAACAATGTACTGTAAATTCAGAAATTATTGCGTGCATTTATTATTGCAATTTTTGAAGAATGGACATAAATGCCAGATTAATTATTGCAATTTCAGGAAAAGCTGCATACAGATATATGCATCAGATATCAGAATGCGAGTTCTTATTATTGCGATACTCACACAGTCGCATTATTCGCATTTAAAAACCTCACAATAATTTCTGAATTTACAGTATTGTTAACTTGTTTTCACAATCGATTTATTTTTTTGACCTTCAGGAAGTAGAAAATTAACACAAATAAATTCCTCACAAAGTTGTAAAACTTGGACCTTCCCTTTTATAAATAAGGGGCCTCAGTGGCCGAGTGGTCTAAGAAGTCGAACTACTGTTTCACTAGCAAGTCAACACTGAGGTTGTGAGTTCGATTCCCGCACAGGGCAGGTGCTCTGGACTCCAATCTTAATTGACTAGGATTGTCAATTTTTCCTACCGAAGGTAGGTGGTTCTCTCCAGGCACTCTGGCTTCCTCCACCAATAAAAAGTGACTGGCACGAAATAACACTATAGTGTTGAAAGTGGTGTTAAACACAAATCAATCCATCAATTTTAATAAATACATCACTAAAAATAAAAAAAATGGCTTAAAATATATATCCACGAAATTTCATTGGTTTCCGTATCTTTTCAGTATATTTTGAATGTGATTATATTTACAGTTAACAGAAGATGAGATAGCTACGCTGATGTTGGACACATTACATGGTTTAAACTATCTGCATTCCAGACGAAAAATTCACCGGGATATAAAAGCGGGAAATATATTGCTCAATACTGTGGGGCATGCCAAGTTGGCGGACTTTGGTGTGGCAGGTCAATTAACAGTAAGTTATACTTTACTATTTATATGTATGGTTTGTTTCCGACTTATAAATTGTAGACTAATCTTGCTGAGACCAAACTGAGACTAAACTGAGATCAAACTTTTTTTTATCACAGAAATTTAAAGGGGAATAACCTCTCAGTATTTAATTCAGTTTGATAAGAAGTTCCATTTTTGATGAACTTTTTATCAATTGTGTTGTTCCTGCAAAAGAGCCAAGAGCTGTACTCTGTTAAAACTGCTATCGCTTGTGGTAAAATATTTGGCATGCATAAAGGGCCAATCTGTGGTAAAATCAATATAAATTCAAGCTCCCATGAATTGTTTCTTGAATATTAGTGCATTAGTTCCATAATAGATTGGTTCATATTTATTTCAGGATACAATGGCCAAAAGAAATACTGTGATAGGCACTCCATATTGGATGGCCCCAGAGGTTATACAGGAGATAGGATATGACTGTGTAGCAGATATATGGAGTTTAGGTAAGAAGCCCTCTACAATTTCTGTATTTAAGGACATTTTCAGATGTAAATTTCAGCAACTTGTCCATAGTAGTTTAGATAGTCCAATTTAACTGTTGGTATAAGTTGCAGTACACCTTATCGCTATTTGTCCGCCATTACTGGACATCAAAAGTTCCCGTAAAATTTGGAAGCCATAATAGAAAATATCTGACGCCACAATGGAAAAGTGATTGTTGTATGACGTCAAAAGTTCAAGCAGGAATAGCGATAAGGTGTATTGAAAGCTGTGAATCTCGAACAGATATTACCTCTGACCTTTTCATGAGTAATTGACAATCTCTCTAGTAAAATTTTTACAACAATTTACATTTTTGCCAATGACTGCAACAAGAATAAAACAATCACAATAATGATGATAGGCTATAATGATCTGCCAGGCAAATGACTCTAAGTCCTGTTGCCAAAATTCTTTATGGAGAAAACTAATAGTAGCCTTGAGCAAGATTGCAAAATAAAAAGATTTTCGTAAGTCAAAGTAAAACTGACAAAACCATGGCAAAATAAGACATAAAGGCAACAACAGTCTACAAAACTAAAGACAGCAACACCAACAACGGGGCAATAAATGTATTCTGACGTCCAGTGCTGACTGAAGATCAAATTTAATTCCCTGATTGCACACACGCTGTACATGTTATTGTTCTATTTGACAGGTATAACAGCATTAGAAATGGCAGAAGGGAAACCCCCATATGGAGATATACATCCTATGAGAGTAAGTAATGACATTTTAAGAAAAACATTTTAGTCTCCGGTTTTTTAAAGTACTTTATTTTTATTGTGCCTATGAGAAGACATGTAATTGATTCAATGACAACATTATCGATAGTATCAATTGCTTTAAAACCATAAAAGATTTTGTGATATCATGGATCTTATACTGTATGTTTTTAGTTTTATGTTTCCAAACTTTGAAATAGACAAAAATGGAAATTTTAAAATAAAACTTCCAATTTCTGTGAAAAATAAGACCAAATAATGCCTTTATATGAATAAAATGAAAATTTGGTCAAAGCCAAATTTTCTTCACATATTGTTTCAGAAGGGAGGGTGATATAAAAGTATTCTTCTTTGGAAATGAATTCATACCATATACCATTACACAGCTTAGAATAGCTAATAAAAAATATATTTTTATCAAAATACATGAACCGCCTCGGTGGTCTCGTTGTAAAATGTAGCCTGTTCGCTTCGAGTGCGGGAGGTTGTGGGTTCGAACCCTATCCGTGTCAAACCAAAAACTTTAAAATTGATATTTGCTGCTGCTTCGCTAAGCATGCAGAATTAAGGAGTAAGAGCAAAGACTGGTCAGCTCAGAGTTTGAATAATGTGTCCAGGTAATGACTTCCTGCGGACTGTTACCTTGTGATTTAGCACGGTAAAAATCCAGCCCAGCTTGTCGTTCTAGTACAAAGCAGGGCTAAATTTCAAATTAAATTAACATGTTCTCGTCCTGAATATGCATATTAATTTGCCACAGGACGTTAAGCAGCCATCCATCATCATCAAAATACATAAAGTCAAGTTAGATTATAATTTTTTTTTAAGAAAAAGTAAAACAACTGAGATTATTATCATTTGTTTGGAGATAGATGTGAGAGATACATGTTTAATCTTCAAATTTATTTTTGTAAATATTGAATTGTTAGTCTTAACTGAATATACATCTGATTTTCCAGGCTATATTTATGATACCCACCAAGCCACCACCATCTTTCAGGAACCCAGATAAATGGTCAACAGAATTTATAGATTTTGTATCTAAATGTCTTGTAAAGAAACCAGAACTCAGAACTACAGCAGAGGAACTCATGGAGGTATGATATTTTATAAGAAATTAAAAGTCAAGAGTTCCTATTTATCATATGAGCAGCGTTGGATAGAAATCGACCTTATGCAAGTGGACGTATACATGTACATGTATAAGACTTTGCTTGATTTTGGAACATTCAAAAACGAAATAAAAGATAAATTTTGGTCTGTTTTGTTTGGTTTTCATATCAACTCAATTTTTAAACAGTTACAGACTTTGCATAGAGATTTTTTCAACCTGAAATAAGTTAACAAGTGTATTAATATTGATTTGCATAAATATTGATTTGCATAAGGTCGATTTCTATCCGATGCAGCTCATATATTAGTATACATCAAGAACAAAAATTTTAATTTGAAAAAATGGATTTTTAAGAATATTTTTCTGCAAATATATAAAAGTCAAATGGACTATTCCAGATTTCTACATTCTACAAGTTTTTGTCAGAACTAGACAGTTCTATCGCCACACTTGCCATTGTCTTACAATAGCTATTCAGCTAGTTGGACATCAGAAGTTCAGAGAAGTGTTGTTTCTCCACTATTTTTCACATCTTTTTGGTAAAAAAACAATTGTTATAAAGATTATCCTAGTAATACTATGCTTACATTTTTGCATGATTTGAACAAAATATATGAGTAATTTTCAGCAAATCAAGCATTGCAGAGTTGGGGATATTACACAATCTAAAAACCCATTGGTTATCTCCAATAGAAATATAGGAAATAATTTCTAAAAAAAAACAATTTTTCGTATTGCAGTGTTTTATTATTTCAAGGTGCTTGTTTATGTAAAAAAAACAACTATTAAACATAGAGTTGCTCTTCAAGTTCATAACTTTATTTTACATAACTTTCTATAGCTTATTTAAATATTTATGATATTGCGCTTTTAAACTTCATGTTCAAATTCCCAATTTCTCCACCAATAAAAACTGACCGTCACAAAAAGCCACAATCAATCAATCAATTTCCCAACATTTAGATATATTCCAAACATAAAATGGATTTCTATATCAGTGTGTCATTTGGAAATGAGAAAACATAGAAATTGAAATGATTGTAAAACATTTATTTTTTCTTGAAAATGCTCAGTAACAAAGTTGAAAATTTTGCTGATGTAGATTAAGCCCTGTATGTAAATTGAATTCAATACTTCTGGATTCTGCTTACATTATTTCTAGGAATTAATTCCTATTGGCTTCGTAGGCAGAGTGGTCTAAGTAGTATATCTTCGTTGATCACTAGCCTCATAACACTGAGCTTGTGATATCTAACCCTCTTGTAGGTGTGACCTAAGGGCACATATTCTTGATTTTCAATGTTTATATATGTTTGATATATAAGCCTGAAGAAGAGAACTTATGTATCCTATTTATTTGCAGCATGAGTTTGTAAAGTCAGCAAATCCCAGAACAACGTTGCAAAAGATGATACAAGAGGCTAGAGAAATACTAGAAATGCAGGCAGGCATAACGACAAATGGAGATGATTCAGTAAGGGGTTTTTTTTCGCATAGTTTCGGAGCACTGTTCTGCTTTTAAGAGTATTGTGTGGATTACAAATGAATAAATGATGATATCAATAAAAGAATATTTTAGAGCATTGTCAATTAGATAGGCACTCACAGCTAAAAACCAAAAGATACTTTCAGATGTTAAAGGGGCTGATGTCTTATTGTTTGATAAGGCCACAAATTTAAACATTTATTCTGCAACTAGTTGTGTTTATTTCCTAAATAAAATAACACAGCTAAATTTTGTGCAATTTCAATTTCATCATGGATCACTTTTTCCACAATCAGTGGTTCATTAAGGGATGAAAATAAGTTTGAAATTTGTGTTACAATTTAAATAGCTATCAATGTATTAATTTAAGTTGCAGTATAAAAACAATATTAGGTCAATGTCAGAAAAATATAAAGTTTTTTGTATTCGGCACAAAACTGGGGAAGGGCTCGGTACAACCTTGCCCTTCCCCAGTTTCTCAGCCCCATACAAAAAAGTTTATATTTTTCTGACATAGACCTAATATTGTATATTTGTCAGACCACAAAAATTTGGTAAAAATGGAATGGATCTTCAAGTAAAATATACAGGTACACCACATTTTAAATCACCCTTGAAAGGGTAAAGATCAAAACTCTTCAAACAAATTTATATATGATATAGACTAAAATCATTCCAAATAACCTAGAAGAAGTTTGTATGCAAATATTCCTCCGATTTGATTTGTTGGGATCAATTTTTCTGTTTTTCTTTTACTCTTTCTATGCAATAACAGAAAATTTAAATATTAAATTTCATTTTAGAAAATGTTAATTTTATAATAAAAAAAATATTATGTGCTGAAATTTTTGAACTAAATGTCTGTTTTACCAGGAGGGAGAAGATGAATTAGAGGGTGGTGGTACAATGGTCAGAGGTGACAACAATACAATGAAGTCTCAAGGTAACTTACAATTCATGTCATAAATTATAATTTACGTAGTCACCTTTACTATTAAACTGTAAATACAGAAATATATTGCGAGGTATTTATTAATGCGAGTAATTTGACTGGGTGAGTATCGCAATAATAAGAACAGGCATTCCGATGTCAAAGTACATATATCTGTATGCAGATTTCCTGAAACTTGCAATACTTAAATCTAGCTTTTATTCAAATTCTTCAAAAATCGCAATAAGAAATGCATGCAATAATTTCTGAATTTACTTGATTTACAAAATACAGGTGATAAATTTTATAAGTCACAGATCCTTGAGGTACAAAATAAGGAATGTTTATGCAAATTATGATAATATTTGTTAAATTTCTTTTAATTAGGCAAATACTTCTACTCAAACTGGTGCTAGAGGCTGTCTTGTCAGTGATTTTAATTTTATTTAAAACTCATAGTTGAATAATCATTTCGGTCAAATAGGTTAATTTTGAGATTTTTATGATGTCGCAGTGAAATGGTAAATGACACGTTTGCGCTAGAGTAACATTACAATGTCACCCCTTTCTTTTATTTGAACATTAAATAATTTGGGAAATTTACTTTGTTTGCAATTTCAGGGGACAAATAATAATATCTCTTCATTTTCTATATATTTTACAGGTTCCAGTACTAATGGCACAGTAGGGACCCTGGTTGAGTCAGAACTGGGTACCATGGTGATAAATGAAGACAGCGAAGATGATGGAACAATGAAACGTAAGATGTTTTACATTTTTGTCTGAAAAAGCATGGTTACATATCTCATGCCTTTCTTCATACATCATTTCACATACTGCTGTGGATTAATCGTTATTCCTGGATTATCAATTTTCATGAATTTCTTGGGTAAAGGTCACATATGAATATAATGTTCAACGAAGTATAAATTTTCTATAGACTAAAACGCAGATTTGGCAAATCCACAATTTCAAAAATCTGTGATGAATATACAATATTTTCAAAATCCACAAAAATAGACACCCACGAAAAATAATTGAATCCTCAGTACTGTAATTCAGAAATTATTGTGAGATTTTTATTAATGCGAATAATGCTACTGGGTTAGTATCACAATAATAAGAACTCGCATTCTGATATTTGATACAGATATCTGTATGCAGCTTTTTCCAGAAATCGTAATAATTAATCTCGCATTTTTGTTCATTCTTTAAAAATCGCAATAATAAATGCATGCAATAATTTCTGAATTTACAGTACTCAATATTCATTGATACTTTTGTCTACTGGTATGCATAATTGATCATAAATGAATGTTGTTTGCTGCTGTCTCTCTCTCCATTTCACATTGACACATAACAGGGTTTGATAATAATACTTATATCGTAGTGTTTGTTGCTAAATTGTAGCAAGCTGAATATCCCATTTATTATCAAACAATAACTAGTGTTGTAATGATTGTCTTCAATGATTTATTATCTTCTTTTGAAGAAATGATAATCGATTATGTTTTCAATAATGGAAATAACAAAAATTAATGTATTGTGCCAAAGTTTTGAAATTATATTTTTGATGTTTTTGTTTTGTTTTAATCTTTTAATGATTACATCATGTTAGCAATACAAATATTAATAAAAATGGATAGGAACCGCAATTTTTTCCCCATATAGTTGTTGTTTTTGAAAATATATGATGCATTAAAATAAAATACAATCCATTACACACATCTGATTATGGTTTTTTTCTGTTTTGTCTGGTTGCCAATAATAATGCTCTCACACATTGTGTAATGCATATTTTTATGTAAATAATCACATGTAGTCACTGGTTTTATTATATTAGTTCATCATTTAGTCAACATAATATTTGACATCTCAAGCCAATACTATCGGTCTGTACCTGACAAATCTCCAATGAAATAATATAGAAATCGGAAAAAATATTTACTACAAATTTTCAGGTCATGGGACAGCCACTGCTGGTAAGGACGAATACCGTCCATCATACCTTGACCATTTTGAGAAGAACGATAAAGAAAAACCTGCAGCTAAACCAACACAACAACCTCAGCAAGTAGCACCACCATCAATGTCACCGAAAACAGCCACACCCCCTCATCACTTCCAAAGGTCTTTCATTGATGGCGATTTTGAATTTGTGAGTATTCAGAAATTCTATATATCTTATTCTTTAATTTCAGAACAGCCATCTCATTATACCCCCACTCCAAAGGAGGGAGGAGGTATATTGTTTTTCCTCCCTCTGTCGGTCCCATGAAATTCCTTAACATTTTTCTCAGTCTTCCTGTGAACATGTGAATACAGTGAGATGCAGTTTCAGATTCATCGATCCTCTTATATATTTATATATATTTTAACACATAATGGCTATGGTTGAAATTTTCATTGCATTTTTTATGGGAAAAGAAATCAGAGCTTCCTGCAAATTTGGCAGGGTTCATGTGATACAGCTTGATATGTTATCAGATTCATCACTCATAAACATCCTGTTTTCAAAGTTTTTACAGTGGTGAATTCAGTGTTCTCCCTTCAAATTTCATATAGTATCCTGGTAAACAGCAAATTATGAAACACCATCTTGATTCTATAAATTAAAGCATTACATCCATAAAACAATCTATAACATGATAATATCAGATAGCATCAGATTCATAAAACAATCTATAACATGATAATATCAGATAGTATCACATCCATAAAACAATCTATAACATGATAATATCAGATAGTATCACATCCATAAAACAATCTATAACATGATAATATCAGATAGTATCACATCCATAAAACAATCTATAACATGATAATATCAGATAGTATCACATCCATAAAACAATCTATAACATGATAATATCAGATAGTATCACATTCATAAAACAATCTATAACATGATAATATCAGATAGTATCACATCCATAAAACAATCTATAACATGATAATATCAGATAGTATCACATTCATAAAACAATCTATAACATGATAATATCAGATAGTATCACATTCATAAAACAATCTATAACATGATAATATCAGATAGTATCACATCCATAAAACAATCTATAGCATGATAATATCAGATAGTATCACATCCATAAAACAATCTATAACATGACAATATCAGATAGTATCACATTCATAAAACAATCTATAACATGATAATATCAGATAGTATCACATTCAAGCAATATAGCATCACATTACCATGATGCTAAAAGGCCATGGGGAGGACACTGTGTGTATCAATAGTGAGCAGTAGCTCACAGCTTAATTGTTGTTCCTAAATATTTCTGTGAAAATGGCAGCAAAAGGGAAAAAACTGAGGAATTCTATGAGATGTGTTTTTTGGGTTACTTCAAATTCTTGTGATAGTAAATTGAGACTTGGTTTATTTTGCGTCAAAGGATTTCTGAAAAATCCTACATTTCCTTTTATTTATATCTCAAACCACAGCAATAAGTATTTTCAATGTAAACCAAACCTCAGTGCATTAATGCTTAGGTGACAAAAAAGGGTGGTTGAAAAAAGTAGATGATTATAATTTGTCCAAGTTGTGATCTAAGGGACATAACTCTTTTTCCTATCTGAGCATGCTATTAATATGCATATTGTAAGTCTTTTCTTTTTATACTTTATCTTTACTACTTGCTGTATCTGTGAATGTATGCTTTTCACTTTGTTTGATTTTATTAGTAAATACATTTGTAATGGAATATGCAATGTTTTTTTCTGCTGGTAGTCTACATAAATTTAACTAAGAGCTCTTAAACTGTCAAATCCTGTTTTACTTTATGATATTTAATATCCATTTTGTGTTTGCAGTTAAGAAACTTACAGTATGAAGAATTAGAGGCCAGGTTAGCTGACCTTGACCCTGAAATGGAGAGAGAGATTGACGAACTCCGAGCCAGATATCAAGCCAAGCGACAACCAATTTTAGAGGCTATAGACGCTAAGAAAAATAGGCAAAAATTCATATAAATTAAACTTTTGACAGTTTGATTCTGTACATATTATACATGTGATAAAAGATGAAAGAGTATTTGATTTTGAAATGTAGTAAAAATCAGCACAGTGCAATTTTATAGAAAAAATAATTCTATACCAATTGAATTTATTACATACAAGGTAATAGATGTTCTAATAAAAGTAGAATGAAAAGGCCAGATTAATAAAAGTAGAATGAAAAGGCCAGATAAATAAAAGAAAAATATATTTATACGTTTTACCTAAGGACAACAGCTCTTGCACAAACGGGAGACAATTTCACAAATGGTTTAGTTCTGTATGTCATATTTTTGAAAATTGTGTTTACAAATAAATGAAAATAGCATATGCCAGGGACAATCACAAAAGTTCAAAGGTTATCTATAAATATGCAATCCATCAGTCTTCCTTATGAATAAATCTTTGATGTGTCGATCTCTTACAGTTATAAAGTATAGATGTGAAACATGTGAATTTGCTGTTTTTAGTTTTTTGTCATTTTGTCAAATTGCGCTTGCTTTTTCTATAGATACAAGTTACCTTAAGTATCTTACATATTCTTCTGGTTTATATTATCACAGGATTCACAGCTAAGGTCATTAGAAAGTTGAAAATATGGGCATGCATATCTTATAAATACACCAATATCATGCTCCAGGATTTTACTTCAACTCGCTTCTTTTTTGTGCAGGTAAACTTTAAAGACGTTTGAAAAAAATTTCACTTTTAGTCTGTGATGTCAAATATTTTTTGTTCTGAGGCTTGAAAATAGGGAAAATATTTTACATCTCAACAACAGACAAAATTGAGATTGGTTTATACATCTAAACTTCTTGCAAAACTAGAAGATCTGTGCATTGCATTGGCATACAATTTCCAGCACAGACTTTAAAGATATACAGACTGAGGATGATGCAGTGTAATTTTGTTAATTTTATGGTGTCAGTAAGCAAGTTTAGTCAGCATTTGCATAAACAGCCTATCACCTACGTGTGAATTTTAGGCTTAACTGTTTGGCCAACAAGGCAATCATCTATTCAGTGTATAAGCATATGTCAGTAGCTCATCAAAAATTAGTTTACCATGGGTATTCTAGTTTCTTTTACCAATAAAAATGACTGCCATGAAAATAACCCCATAAAATTTATGAACAATGTGAGTTAGGTGTCTTTTATTAAACATACTTTGTCTCATTGGCACTCATACCACATCTTCTTATATCTATTGATGAAAATAAAATGAAAAAATACGGATCATAGTCCTAAAAAGATATGAATACATCGGTTTCATGGTTTATGATATGTATTTCTGCTGTGTCAACAAAATCCTCTAGGCAAATGGCAATAATCTTAAATATTTTGCAAATAAGTATTTTGAATATCAAATTATAGCAATACATTGTAAAATAATTTAACCAATGTTAAAATCTTTTCTATTTGGATGAAGTGTTAACATGAGTTTTCCACTACATTTTGATTTGTATGTTTTTTCTATGTACATTTTCTATATATTATTTTTACTTTTTCTAAAATCTGTTTGAAAAAATTCTGAGTTTCCCTTGCTGTTTTGCAGTGACATTTTGAAGTCGAAAAAATAAGCGTATAAAAGTTTGTCTAGTCAAATTATTGTCATGACGACTTCATCTGTTGTTAGATCATCATGTTTAAAAGTTGTTATTTGAAAAAATTTGCATTTATTGTTATTTTTTACTTGTAAAATGCTGAGCATTTAAGATTTGAAATTGTGGGTTTAAATAAATATATGTTCTGTTATGTTTCCCTATGTAAACAGGATGTGATTTGTGTGGTTTTCAGACCCTTTTTAGTTTAATTAGAAAATATATATCTTGTGTCTAGTCAAAGCATAATATTTAAGTAAACTTACCGGAGATCTGAAATGATTACATTGTTAGATTGTGTAAAAAATATGAGCAGGATTTTAATTTCCTTTTACAATAAAAGTTATGATATGTAGGTTTTTTCAGACTTTTGAAATTTTTTAACTGTTTACATGGATTCTTATTTTGCATACTAGACAGTCCTTTCCTGATTGATACACTGGAAGAAAGAATGATATCAGGTCAAGTGGACAATTGCGGTATTAAAGTAAAAGTCCATTAGGTGATTTGCTGTTTCAGAATCTGAAAGGACTATGAGTAATTTCATTATTTGAACCCAAATGAAAATGACATCAGTCATTGGTTGAATTTCCATTGTTTTGTATGTTTTTAACCAATCACAACATTTTTGTGTCTGCATTTGAAAATATTACCCGGAATGCATTAGATTCTGAAATGACCAATTGGCAACTGTGTAATACTAAATTGGAAAATGAGGAGGGGTTCTTAATAAGAAATGTATTAATGAAAACTGGAAATACAAAGCCATATTTTTTTTTTAAATAAACATTTGTACATTCAATAAAGATTTGGTGTATAAATATTATTTTATCTATTATTTTATTATGTAAATACCAATGTATATCTGTGTCATTTTACTTCTTGGTATCATTTGTCATATGACTGTTGGAAAAAACACTTGAATGATTGTGATTTTAAATATGTAAATTAGAAACCAAGAAAATATTTTTTAGTTCTAACATTTATTATTTTGGGATTGTTTATTAATGTTTTGTTTTTATTGTGTCATAGATAATGATTAAATCATTTATTGTCTTAGCCATTTCTGAGAAATACATAAACAAAATCAGGAATTAGTAGATTTTTTTCTTACAAAAATCACATGATTACTTCTTGTTGTCAGTTCCAGGGATGGATTCTGGTGGGGGAGAGTAAATGATATTGGCTCAGCTAAAATTCCCAAAAATACCATTGTTTTGACATTTTTTAATGTAATGTCACTTATTCCCCTTTCAGCACAAATAAAGAAAGCAAATTTATTTTTTAAAGATGAAACTGTGAAAAAAGTACCCTGTGCAATAAGATTGATCTTCAAGGGAGGTCTGATTTAAACACAAAAAATGAGGTAAAAAATAAAGCCTTGCTAGATTTTGAAAAAAAAATGACTGTAATGTTATGAAAAAAAGGGTATATTTATGTTGTTTATGGTTAATTGTGTCTTCAATTAAGAGACCATTTTACTCTTAAGTCTATGTCAAGATCTCTTTTTAGACAAAAAGTAAGAAAATTGTTGCATTCTCCGTGTATAGTTTTTGATTTGAGTATAATTTTCAGGATTACGCTGAATATTTCTGACTATTATTGTTGATAACAGATTGTATCTATGTAGAGTACATGTATTTATCACTCATGAAGTTTTCATGACCATATCATTTTTTAAATAAAATTGATGCAATATTTTCCCAAATGAAGTGCACTAAATTTGACCATATGATACCAAGATGGGCTTTACCTACTTTAAAAAACAAATATATTGCATTGACTGCTAATAATTATGGGAGTGTATTGCTTACGATACAATGCATCTAAAAATACCACTGAAATTGTTTATCTAATTAAGGTTGTACATAACACCTACAGGGAGATAACTCTGTAAAAATCAGCTGAACGTTTTAATCACGTTCTATTGTTAGGAAAATATAAAGCTTCTCAATGATCAAAATTAGTGTTTGTCAAACTGCTATATATCCAATGAAATTTTTCCGATAAAGTGTGGTTCAAGATTTTTGAAATTTTTATATTTTTGACAAGGGTCAAAGTAAATATTTTGTCAAAATTTAATCAAAATTAAACGAGCCAAAATTAATTTTAGTCAAGGTGTTTTGTACCACCTTAAAGATCAATATGACCAGATTTTACAAATTTTTACCCGTAGCCAGTCATATTCATTTAAGAAGGGTTTCCTTGGCTGAACGGTCTAAGTAGTTCATTTACTATGATTACTAGCCTGTCAACACTGATTTCATGAGTTTGAACCTGTTATTATTGGCTTTTACATGTTGTATTCTTAGTCTGTCTAATCTGTTAAAGAAAGGGGCTTCAGTGGCAGTATGGTCCAAATGAGAGTCCAAAGATAACAAAGGGATATTCAAACTCATAAATTGAACTGACAACTCCATGGCAAAAAAATAATTGACCAAAGTCAAACAAAGTATGAAGAACACAACATAGAAAACTAAAGACTGAGCATCACGAACCCCACTTAAAAAGTTCATCTAAACCGATCACTAGCCTTTCAACACTGAGTGTGATTTTAAACTCTGATCATGACAAGGTGTGTTCGGGCTCGGATCTTAATTGACTGAGATTACCAGTTTTCCTGATAATTGTCTATGGTACTCTCCAGTTACTACGGCTTCCTACACCAATAAACACTGGCAATTATGAGATAGCAAAGTATGCTCTGAAACTGGCATTAAACACCAAAAATCAATCAATCATATCCAATTAAGAAAGATTGAACGATGTTGACCTAGATACAGTAATAGGAATACAGCAAATCAATTCAAGACACAAAATCTTGCAATCACTTGACAAAAATCCAAAATCAAAGAAACAGCACTTTAAAGTCACTAAAAACAACCGTTTACCTCAATTCCAGTTCAAGGTGGCTCCTACTAGCACCGTTTTGAGAGTAATTGTTTTTTACTTGACAGATTTTGAAAAACAAATATAAAATTTTACAAATACTACCATAATGGTTTTTGTTGAAGTCGATGAAATCTTCAGTGATGATTTCAGGATTTTCAAAAAACCAATATGAAATCTACTCTGAAGTATAGCCACTGATATTAGAGAGTAGGGTGGCATAATTTTGTATCAGCAGGTTAAGTACTTTTGTTATTTCCTGTGAATTTATTTGTATGTCCTTTTATGTCCCTCGAAGAACTTGTATTGCTGTTCTTCATTGTCATAACACAGTGAGGCAGTAACTGGAAAACAGATACACAGTGAGGCAGTAACTGGAAAACAGTTGCACAGTGAGGCAGTAACTGGAAAACAGTTACACAGTGAGGCAGTAACTGGAAAACAGTTACACAGTGAGGCAATAACTGGAAAACAGTTACACAGTGAGGCAGTAACTGGAAAACAGTTACACAGTGAGGCTGTAACTGGAAAACAGTTACACAGTGAGGCCATAACTGGAAAACAGTTACACAGTGAGGCTGTAACTGGAAAACAAGTTCACACTTTACAGCAAGATCATAATGTTATGTTTTTGTTATTTGGAAAATTTGATTTAAAAGTAGATACTTGATAGTCTCTGTTAAATTTGTTGATAACTTTTTTTACTCGGGGCAATGAAGTTTGTGTCCTTTGATAATCTCTGTTAAATTTGTTGACATTTTATTTTACTCAGGGCAATGAAGTTTGTGTCCTTTGATAATCTCTGTTAAATTTGTTGACATTTTATTTTACTCGGGGCAATGTAGTTTGTGTCCTTTGATAATCTCTGTTAAATTTGTTGACATTTTATTTTACTCGGGGCAATGAAGTTTGTGTCCTTTGATAGCCTCTGTTAAATTTGTTGACAACTTTTTGGACTCGAGGCAATGCATAGCTTGACAAATTGTATACATTTTTCTAACATTGAAGACTATATGTTGGCGTTTAGCTGGGATTTGGTTATGTGTGTCGTTTGGTTGCTGTCTCATTGACTTGTCACCCATATGTCCTTTTATTTACAGACGATAAAGAGCTTTGTTTTGATCCTTGTCCCCCATATGTCCTTTTATTTACAGACGATCAAGAGCTTTGTTTTGATCCTTGTCCCCCATATGTCCTTTTATTTACAGACGATCAAGAGCTTTGTTTTGATCCTTGTCCCCCATATGTCCTTTTATTTACAGACGATCAAGAGCTTTGTTTTGATCCTTGTCCCCCATATGTCCTTTTATTTACAGACGATCAAGCGCTTTGTTTTGATCCTTGTCCCCCATATGTCCTTTTATTTACAGACGATCAAGAGCTTTGTTTTGATCCTTGTCCCCCATATGTCCTTTTATTTACAGACGATCAAGAGCTTTGTTTTGATCCTTGTCCCCCATATGTCCTTTTATTTACAGACGACCAAGAGCTTTGTTTTGATCTTTGTCCCCCATATGTCCATTTATTTACAGACGACCAAGAGCTTTGTTTTGATCTTTGTCCCCCATATGTCCTTTTATTTACAGACGACCAAGAGCTTTGTTTTGATCCTTGTCCCCCATATGTCCTTTTATTTACAGACGATAAAGAGCTTTGTTTTGATCCTTGTCCCCCAAATTTCCTTTATTTACAGACGATCAAGAGCTTTGTTTTGATCTTTGTCCCCCATATGTCCTTTTATTTACAGACGATTAAGAGTTTTGTTTTGATCCTTGTCCCCCCATATGTTCTTTTATTTACAGACGATTAAGAGCTTTGTTTTGATCCTTGTCCCCCATATGTCCTTTTATTTTCAGACAATAAAGAGCTTTGTTTTGATCCTTGGCGTATAGGGACCTCTCCTAGCCCATTTTCCGAGTGCATATGTTCTGGGTTTTTACGTCATATCCCCTTTTATGTATAAATATGATGGCGATTTTCCCCAGTTAATATACTGTCTATTTTTTATATATTTATATAGATATACTTGTACAAATTAAAATTTCAATGATTTTCTTATCCATAAAATTATATGTCATAAATCACTCGTTTAACCACATGAAATATTCACACATGATTCGGTTTGAAAATTGAACAGCATGTTAATTTAACTTTTTATTTTTAAAATTTATACATGATGATAAATCCATAAATCTGATGCATATAAAAGTAGAAAAAGATTTCAATTCCAGCCAATAAATGAGGATCAGGATGGGGTCCTTCATTTCTGTATTCTTCCATTTTTTATTTATTTTTTCTCTTATTCTTTATATTTTCTACCAATTATTTCCTTATTCTTAATATTTTCTTATCCTATTATCCTCTATTCTTTATTTTTTCAGTCTGTTTTTCCGAGTCTATTCTTTATGTTTTTATATCTTTATTCTACACTTTTTGTCTATTATGCTCTATTCTGTAAGCCCCATCCAAACCCTCATAAATTGGTTTGATATCATACTTTTTTAATTGTAGTTATCACGATTTCGGCAGGTAACGAATTATTTAAAAGTACTGGTCAATTCTATTTAATTATTCTATATATCCTGGGAGATGATATATTATTATCTTCTCCCTAGAGTATTGGAAAACTGGATGAAATGATCGGCGAATTTCATATATTTTACACGAAATCTTGCAAAATGACTCCTACTAGTGTTTCATCCTAGAAACCCTACACGCACAAATTACACACTACATCCCATAGATTACAAGTTGGCTGATATCTGTTCGGTAAGTATAGTTTATGAATTGGTTCCAATTCATTATCTTATAGACACACGGACGTGCGCGCATCACGAATACTACATATATATATACTGATCTGAAACTGATCGGATCGGAAATCCATTAAAAATTCAAAATAAAAACAAATGTACTGGTGTACAGAATTGATTAAATTTTTGATCATTTGATACATATTTAATTTAGGACGGGTATCTTTTTCCTTGCTGGCTGTTCAGTTTTAAACATTTGACCTTGGCGTAAAACAAAATTAAAAAAAAAAAACCAGACACGGCCTAAAATGACGCCTTTACAAAACCTTTATTACCGTATCTCTTTTGAAACATTTTGTGCAATTGTTAGAACTTAAGAGTAATAGTCAATAATCATATCAAAGCGCAAAACTTTAATAATTGTTTGATATCGAATTTTGATCTTTTAATAAATTCATAAAATTGTATAACTGTAGTTTATTCAATATTCATTTGAATTAAACTGTTTAAAATAACTGATTTGAAACGAATGTTTAAAGTGGTTACAATTTAGATTTTTTTTCCCTTCAAACTGTGCTTTCCATCAATCGTCTACTGGAAATTAATTACAGAGCGGTTTTTTATTGGGGCTCCTTTTAGGATTAATGGTTCCTATACACATTTACTTTTTTCTTTGGTATTCGCATTGGGATAAAAAGATAAGATTAGTTTTAAATAATTAATATAAAATGTGACAAATAAAAGTTCCGAAACAATTTATTTTAATCATTAAGTATTTTAAATTGTAATAACCTAATTTTGAATTATCAGGCGTTTAAAATTACATTATCTAAAAACCCTTTGCAAGCGCCTTTTTACTTAAAGTTGGTCTCGATATATAGAACTATACCATATGAAGGCGTTAAATTAGTTTTCTAGCTTTGGTCTTTCCAGTGGTCTTTCAAAATAGTTTGAAATAAACCTTGGTGACCTATAGGTGAGCACTTACTTCTAAGTCATTTGGTGATGAGTTGTCTCATTGGCAATCATAAGGGTCTGGATGGGTGTTTACAGAATAGAGAATAATGGGCGAAAATAATAAAGAATAGAGAAAAATGGACCAAAAAATTAAAGAACAGAGAATAATGGAGTGCTAAAATATAAAGAATAGAGACTAATGGGCAAAAGTTATAAAGATTCGAGAAAAATGGCCTAAACTAGAGGCTCTAAAGAGCCTGTGTCGCTCACCTTGGTCTATGTGCATATCAAACAAAGGACACTCTCCAACATTGTAAACGAGAATAGACTTCATGACAAAAATCTCTATTTTGTTGATCTTGCATTTCTGATCTTTTAGTCTGTTTAGTTTCTCTCTATCTTCTTTAGTTTTTGCTCAAAACACAAAAGAAGGTAAAAAAAATCCTCATTTAAGGGCAATCACTCCTATGAAGAGTGACAGTCTACTAACTATATCGGCAAAATTTGACTTTTTAATAGATCTTTACTTTTGTGATTTAAAGTGTTTATTTATCTATTATAATTTTTGCTCCTTTCAGATTTTCTCTATTTATAACGGTTCAAAAAATAATAGACAAAACTTGCATTTTACTCCTATGTTCTATTTTTAGCCATGTCGACCATGTTGGTTGGTAGGCGGTGTCATCGGACACACTTTTTAATCTAGATACCCTAATGATGATTGTGGCCAAGTTTGGTTAAATTTGTCTCAGTAGTTTCAGAGGAGAAGATTTTTGTAAAAGATTACAAAAAAATTACAAAAAAATCTTAAAAATTGACTATAAAGGGCAATAACTCCTTAAGGGGTCAATTGACAATTTTGGTCATGTTGACTTATTTGTAGATCTTACTTTGCTGAACATTATTGCTTTTACAGTTTATCTCCATCTATAATAATATTGAAGATAATAACCAAAAACTGCAAAGTTTTCTTAAAATTACCAATTCAAGGGCAGCAACCCAACAATGGGTTGTCTCATTTGTATGAAAATTTCAGGGCAGATAGATCCTGACCTGATGAACAATTTTAAATTTTTGTCAAATTTGCTCTAAATGCTTTGGTTTCAGAGATATAAGCCAAAATCTGCATTTTACCCCTATGTTCTATTTTTAGCCATGACGGCCATCTTGGTTGGCGGGCCGGGTCATCGGACATATTTTTTAAACTAGATACCCAAATGATGATTGTGGACAATTTTGGTAAAAGTTAACGACGACGGACGACAGACGCCAAGTGATGAGAAAAGCTCTAGGCCAGGTGAGCTAAAAATAAAGAATACAGAAATGAAGGACCCCAGCATACAGACCCTCAATCATACCACATCTTCTTATTTTTATACTTAAATCTTTGCTCGTTTCAACTGAATTGTTTTTGCTTTATTTTGTTTACTCCAATAACCTCCAATCATTTTCATCTAAATCCAGCACTAATTATACAGAAAGCGAAACATTTATGCATGCTACACTAATGTAAAGTTGCAAATTTAAGACATTTAAAACGTGCGGAACAAGAACTGCTCACCCTTCCGGAACCGGAACTGATCACCCTTCTGGAGCACTCGAGTTCACCATCTTCGTATTTGATTTTTAGCCTTCCAAATGTTTTAGTTCGGGCACCACTAATGAGATTTATGTAGTCCGGCATATCAAATTAAAAGCCAGGGTTCTTTGATGAGTTTTTGTTGGACTTATGATTTTTAATTGCCCCTTTGGTGGCCCCTCTCTCTTTTTTGTTTATTTGTAAAAAAGTAAAAATAATGTTATTTGAATTTTAGAAGCGTACATACAAAATTGTTAGTAGGATGGCGCCACTGAACCTTTTTTTTTGGACATATTTCTAATCGATACAGACACGGATATAAATACGACCGAGTTTTTTTAAGTTACGTATCCTGCATAATCCCGTATTCTTCTCTTTCTTCTTTTCTGGTACCTGTCCTTTTCGGACTGTACCATATGTGATGCATGAAATTAGCAATTCTTTTGTCACTATTTTTCTGGTATTTTCACGGGTTGCTGTTTGTTTGGGAAAAAACAACTTTACATTGAAATAAAAACATATTGGCATTGAAAAACAAATCTTTACATTGAAAAACCAATACTTTACATTAAAGAAACCCATATACTTTGTATTGAAATAAAAACATATTGATATTGAAAAACAAATTTTCACGTTGAAAAAAGACTTTACATTTCCTGGAAAAAGTTTTACAGATCATAACATGTGGATTCTTGTGGATCAAAATTTATTGAATGGAATGGCAGACACCTAACAATTACAAGAAAACAGATTATGTCAGTCCCGCAGTACAATTGAAGACGAGAAACATTTCATTTTGTTTTGCATAAAAATATCTTAACAATAAGCAAGCTTTTATACACTGAAAACTATTCGTAAAAAATTCTATAGAAGATTTAATAACTTGCGGGATAATTGAAAAATAAAGTATATCACGTGTCCAACTCCTTAAAAAATACCGATTAAAACCAAAGTTGTATTTTTTATTTTTTATTTAAACAAAAGGAATCGGGTCCGTTATTAAATTACTACCTTATGATTAGTTTGTTTAATCATACACATGCGCGGACCAGCCATTTTTAACGGGGTTCCAACACATGCAAGTCATATAAACAGGGGGATTCCAACAATATGTCCCCATACAAAAGCATAAGTTGTCAAATAAAAAGGGGGTTCAAACCCCCGGAACCCCCCCCCCCCCCCCACCCCCCTCCCCTGGATCCGCCACTGATACATGCTTTATTCTTTTCATTAATCCACTATAAAGTGTGTTTTGGTTTTCTATTTCTATTTTGTTTTTTATTTGTCACAAAAATATCAGTTGATTTATATAAAAAAGATGTGGTATGATTGCGAATGAGACAAATAAAAATGAGAATGTGTCAAAGAGACAACAACCCGACCAAAGAGGAGAAAACAGCCCATGGCCACCAACTCTCCACTTAAGTCAAAATGACCTGAACGTAAGCAGATTCAAGATTCAAGATTCAATATTTTATTAGAGTCTCACCACATACAAACATAAAATAAGATTCACAGAATAACACATAAAACAGTTACAACATTTGCAATGCATGCACCAATCTTAAAAAGATTTATGAAAGACTTTTAAGACACAATATATATATATACATATTAACATTTTTGCACATTTACATTTGAAATTTACAATGAAGTTTATCAATACTACATGTATGTAAACAATTTTGTTTCTTTTAATATTAGTGAAATAAAATACTATTTCTCCTCAATAAAATGTTGTTGCAACATTCTCATTATTTAATAAAAAAAAATGTTCACTATCTGATGGTAGGTTAAAGCGTTCTTTAAATTTATAGCTTCATGTTTTATTATTTGTCCTAAATCTACATATAATGAGCATTTTAAAATGACATGAAGTTCATCTTCAATAATAGAGTTACAGTTAAACCATGTCCTCTCATAAACTTCTTTTCTTTCATACCTGGGGGCCTCAGTGGCCGAGTGGTCTAAGTAGTCGAACTACTGTATCACTAGCCAGTCAACACTGAGGTTGTGAGTTCGAATCCTGCACGGGGCAGGTTCACTCGACTCCAATCTAAATTGACTAGGATCGTCAGTTTTCCTACCGAAGGTCGGTGGTTCTTTCCGGGCACTCTGGCTTCCTCCACCAATAAAAAGTGACCGCCACGAAATAGCACAAAAGTGTTGAAAGTGGCGTTAAACACCAATCAATCAATCAATCTTTTATACCTTCCAGTTTCTATTTTAAGGGGAACTACCGCACATCTAAAGCGTGCAATAGCACTTCTGTGTTTAATTGACAGATTTTTTTTCAAATAAATGTCAGTATATTTTGTATTTTTAAACAATTTGTAGGTCCTCAATTAACTTCCATCTGCACAAACAGCAACTCTTGTACACCAGACTGACTTGAACTTATTACATACAGCTTCCTCAATTTGTTTAATGTTATATTTTTGTTCAATACATTTAATACGCAACTATAACCCATCGTATTACTTTCAACAGTGAGGAAACACCAGATCGTAAAGTCAGCTAGAACAAGCCCCAAATTACAAAAACCAACGAACTGATTTATGAATAAATAATTAGACAAATACGACAGACAGCAACCAACGACAGCTATTAAAATACAGGCTCCTGACTTGAGACCTTGAGACAGACACAAAAAGAATGTGAGAGCTCAACCACCATTATATTACATATACACCTTGTTTATTTAATAATACAGCAGAATTGTCTGATTTTTTACTAAAACATGCACAAGTCAGTCTTTGTTTAATACCATAAATTTTAAAATTAACGTACTTCAATTTAAAACCTATTATTCATTTTACATGTCAAATTTAAACAGTTTGTTTACCTAATTAAATCAATTTATCCTGTCATCAATATATTACATACAGTACATTGTTCAACTCAACACGCAACTGTCTGGAACCAACTGCAATACTGAAGTATATCTTGAAACCATAAAATTATAGTTCATTCTTCTTAAAGCTTTCAGATTAATGAATAAAAGATTTGGAGTTAAGCACCTGTCTTTCATCTCTTGGGGGAGGGGGTATTTTTGTTTTTAATAAATAGTTTGTTTTTAAATTCCTTGAAAAGGGAACTGAAAAGTAGTTTGTTTCCATTGAAAATCAGGGGGGAAATTAATACGACATTGGGTGATTAAAAAGTTCGTGTACCTATGTATAACTGAAACTGAAAATTATTCTAGAATAAAGCCGAGGGAAAAAACATTCCCCTTCAAGAAAAGATGAATGATTCGCGCCTAAACGTAGATACAGTAACACAGAATAAGTATTTAAACTTACAATTCTTGTTTGAAAAAGATTTATGTATTCGTGAATGTGCAAGATAACCAGGCATGGGGCGAATTACATTGCGATGTAATGCATTATATTACAATTACTTTGAAAAAACATGCATTAAATTACAATTACAATTACATGCATTTATCAAAGTAATGCATTATATCACAATTACTTTTGTAAAAAAAATTATCAAGTGAAAGGAAAAATCAAACTTTTTGAAAAACAACATTTAGTCACAAAAGATGCTAGCATTTGTATTAAATTAAAGTAGACATGTAAAAGCTCTATTCAATGTGAATATAACATTTTTAAATGATAAGGATTTCAAAAGGTTTCATCCTTCATGCACATTCTGTCAGGCCTGAAAACTTTCAAATAATATTTCTGAGTACCCTACTGTTTCACAAAACATATCTAAGTTGATTGCTCTTCAATCTTTGGTTTTAAGGTATTCGTCTCGGTGTTTTCTCTAAAAAGAAATATCAGAGATGAAGTTTAATGCTTATTTTACCTTAATGTTAACTTAACTATTATAAATATACATTTTTGTTTATTTCAATCAAAATATTTACTAAGAATTTCTTTACTAATTAAATTACAAAAATTATATAATAAAAACATAGAGCTTAATCTGTGCAAACCAAGTGTCAAAGTGGTGAAAAGATTAATTGTAAAACAAACTAATTAGTGTTTTATGTCAATGTTCAATTATCTTTTATTTAATCAAGAAAAGGTATTCATTGATCTTTTAACAACATTGGAACACTTTTACAGTGATGATTTCTATTATATTTTTTTTATGCTGGAAAATGTATGAATTAAAATGAAATACAAAAATACTTAATCTGATATACAGTATTGTGTTATTCCAGCTAGTGATTTATGTAAAGTGTGAAAAATAAATAGAAAATCAATATTCATATGATAATGTTTTTCAATAGTTAATCAAGAAATCTTAAATACAGTTTGAGTTAGATATCCAACAATCTGTTAAAGAGTATGTGAAAAAGTAATGCCATGTAATGCTATGTAATGCATGAAATTACATAACTTTTTGTTAAAGTAATGCATTAAATTACAATTACATGTAATGCAAAAATTGCTGCATTACACATTTCATGCAATTACTTAGAAAAATGTAATGCATTACCCTGCATTACAATTACAAATTTGCATTACCCCATGCCTGAAGATAACCAGTATGTATTTTTATTTGATGAGTTTCCTATATTCTATCTATATAAAAAAATAGGGTGGAATCGCAACCCTAGCGACATGTTTCAGGGTAAGCTTTGATAAGACAGTAAACCTTCAGTTTAAACGACATTTAGATCAACATCTAATCTCCCACCACTGACAAATGTCTCTACCATATGTCTGACATCTAGGTCACATCCAGTCTTCTATCACTGACAAATGTCTCTACCATATGTCTGACATCTAGGTCACATACATGTCTTCTACCACTGACAAATGACTGTTCTATATGTCAGACATCTAGGTCACATCCAGTCTTCTACCACTGACAAATGACTGTACTATATGTCTGACATCTAGGTCACATACATGTCTTCTACCACTGACAAATGACTGTTCTATATGTCAGACATCTAGGTCACATCCAGTCTTCTACCACTGACAAATGACTGTACCATATGTCCGACATCTAGGTTACATCCATGTCTTCTACCATTGATAAATGAGTGTACCACATCTCCGATATCTAGATCAAACCCTTCATCGATCGATCTAAAAGACAAGCAGTTTATTCAATATTATCCATGGCTTAGTATATTTCTCGGATTTTCATTGGCTTATGCACGTCGTTAAAAAAACCCATAGCCCCAGGTGTTGCTAACCCATATATTACCCGGGTGTTGCTACACATAACCCCGAGTAACTCCAAGCGTGTTTTCCTGTGTTCCACTAGCGATTTTATCTTTTTATGCCGATTATTGGCATTCATTTTAGTAAATGCATCACTTATATTATTTAGTTACCACATCGTCAATGAACGGGACTACTGACCTAGTTATGCAAATGACCCACGTTTACGTCCCGCCGTCTATGACGTAATGCTCGCGATATTAAGCGCAAAATTTGATTAACTCTAGTTTCTCTGTCTCTGAATTAAAAACGTCTTATACATGTATTTGTATTTGAATACATGTAGGGTTCTACCATAGAGTACCCTACACCCCGTAAAAATATGTCAAATTTCCAAGTTTCAATAAAACTTTTTTAAATAATAAAAAATACGTTGCTTTCACGTTACACTTTGTGTCCGAATTTCCCCCAAAATCGCTCGATTCGGACTAAGACCGTGGATAAATTCGTTATCTACGTCCATATCCGTAGATATCGGTATTTTAACACCCTTCAGTACCCTGTGCGCCCTTCGGCTTCGCCTCAGGATAAACTGGGGTACTTCAGAGTGTTGAAATACCCATATCTACGGATATGAACGTATATAGTACTATTGAAGATCTATACATTCCACAATGAAGATCTAAAATTATTATCAACAGGCGCTTGAGTAATGGACCCCCTTTTTATCAACTTTTTTTAATGTGTTTTTATTTTGTTCAAGATTATTTCTTTAATATTTTAGATTTATTTGGTGTGTTCTTGCTCTTGTCCATACGATATGACAATAACAGTAGTTTATATATGATGCCCTCTATCTTTATTTCCCACTGTCCATGCATTCATTCCCCAAGCGCCTGTGTTATTATCTACACTGAAGATCTTAACCACCCACACCAGATTCCATATATTATGGACATTGATTTGTCAATTATCTGCGATTCATTTCACTGTCTACTTAGTATGTTTGCCAGAAAGCTCAGGGGCGGATCCAGCCATTTATAAAAGGGGGGGTTCCTAACCCAGGATAAAGGGGGGGGGGGTCAACTATATGTCCCGATTCAAATGCATTGATCGTAAAAAAAAGGGGGGGTCCAACCCCCGGAACCCCCCCCCCCCCCCTTTTGGATCCGCCACTCGAGCTCTTCTACAGTTTAACCCCCATACTGTTTGTCTTTTGGAAGACGTGATTGACAAAATTGAGTCTACATCCGGGGTCTACATATTTGCTATTTGTTGTTACATAACATTAATTACACAACGAAATCTTTAATATTTTCTTAAACTGTTATTTCATATTGACAAATAGCTTTGCCATTCCAGAAACTAAAACGAATGTTTATTATAGCATAACATCGACTATTTGAATAAGCGGTCAATTTTCAGTATTACTATACTTGTTATTGGACTGGAGCCTGGGTACATGAGGGTCCGGATGGGGGTCCTTCATTTATGTATTCTTTTAGTCATTTTCTCTTTTCTTTATATTTTTTTTGCCCATTAGTCTCTATTCTTTTTATCATTAGCACCCAATTATTCTCCATTCATGCTTTTTTTTTTACCCTCTTTTTCTCTTTTCTCTTTTTTTTGTCATTTTTTCTGTATATTTGGCCCATTATTCTGTATTCTGTAAACCCCATCCAGATCATCTAACATGGTAACTAAACTACAACTTATAATAATCATCTGCCAGTTTAAAAATAGTAGCAACAAAATAAGTCAGAGCTATTACATGGGAATGTATTTTTTTAAAGGGGTTTGAACGTTAGTTTATAAAACATTTACACCAAAGAGACTTTTTATACCGTAACGGGTCTACACCGGAGTTAAATCCGTACATCCTGCCAAGATTTAAAAAAAAATACAACACTATGTTTGTAGATAAAAGAGTGGATAAAAGCTTTTTAGACTTTTGAAGTTCACAAAGAATAGACTATGTACATTTAGGGGAAGTATCGTATTAATTTTTAATTATAATACTTTAAATTTCGTCCTTTTGCAAATATTAGAGCAATATACACACAATTTAAATATTTTCTTATTCAAAATAATATTTGACATCTTATTTACTTTAAACATCTGTCCAATATACCTTAAAGTGTCGTATGTAGCAACAGTACTTTATATAAGTAAAAGTGCGTGTTTATAAATATTTGTTTAAAAGATTGTAATTTTCTTATACACGTACCAAACGGTATCCTTCACTTAATGTTTGGCCAGTATAACTGCTTACATTTTACGCCAAATAATTTAGATAGCGGGTTTTTAAGTTACTTATTTATAGTGTTCAATTTTTCCCACAAAAGTTTATGATATTAGTCAAAACACAATAGTTTGACACTTTAATCATGTTAATGCCAATTTTTTATTTGTTGATTTACTTTTCACATAAACTAGCTCATTGTCAATAACTCCTTTTTAATCTTTTCAGTATTGTAATCTGTATTTTAATAAATCGTACAGACAGCGGATAAATCAGTTTATAAAGCCCATCGAAAAATACATATTGTTAAACATGTTGAATGGAGAAAATTTCATGTCAGTTTGACTCGTGTCTTGTCCAATTTGTGTTTATGCAAATAGAATATGTTTGATTTAAACTACACATATACAATATACTAGTAAATTACTTAGCAGCCTTTTTCTGCTTTGTTGTCGGTTTGCTGTCTCGTATACGTAAGGTTGGTTCACTTATGCCTTCGGAATATTCAAATAAAACCTGTCGAAGTGGCTGGATACCAGTCTACATATACGTATTATGTTAAAAGTTGAAGTTCAAATATTTGCGTGACTGTCTATAAATGCACAAATCAATATTTCACAAACCACAAGTCTCTTAGTTTCTTAAGGGGGTCATCACGAATTTTCGGAAAAATAAACGCTGAATCCTGAATTTCCGATAAGGTAGCAATACACATAAATTTTTTTAAATACTACTCATAATTTTAAACCACCCTCTTTCCCTTGCTTTCTAACAAATAAGGCTTACTGTTTGTGTTGTGTATGTGCATACGTATGGAAATAATATCTTCCATAGATTTGATTTCTAATAGTTAAAATGGTGAAAAATAATCTCTTCTTGGTGTATCCATGACTACAATCTGCATTTTTTTTATACAAAATATTGCAAAAAAGGGGGGTGAAAATGTCACAATCTAGTCCCAATCCCGATGCCCCGAAAAAAAGGTCTTTCCGCTCCATTCTATGGAAGAAAATCACTAATTCATACCTCCAACACTTTCTATGTTAAATTCTGCAATTTAATGTCTGAAGTTGAAATAAAGTGACAGTCATATCGTGTCAAAACTATACCTTATCTTGACTCGTGCTGAAAAATTCAACATACTATTAATTGCATATCCCCGGAATTTTGAAAATATACAAACAGGTACTTCTGGTATGGGCAACAGGGCAAATATGCCCGCTTTTTTAATTTAATACATTTGTTTTATTATTTAAGAGGTTCTTTCAACAAGGAGTCTCTAGTGATCCCAAGTCCTAAAGCTTTCATTTGGTACTAAAATAACTCAAATGTTTTATACTTTTTGACAAAGTTACAGCAATGCATAGGAACTATTTTCTTTAAAATATGTATTACTTTCTTGTGACCCGAACCGAATTAATGGTTCTATATCTTATAAGTTAACTAGATATAAGAAGCTATGGTTTGAGTGCCAATGAGACAACTCTCAATCCAAGTCACAATTTGTAAAAGTAAACCATTATAGGCCAAAGTACGGTCTTCAACACGTAGCCTTGGCTCACACCGTACAGCAAGCTATAAAGGGCCCCAAAATTACAAGTGTAAAACCATTTAAACGGGGGAACCAGCGGTCTAATCTATATAAAAAACGAGAAACGAGAAACACTTATGAACCACATCAACAAACGACAACTACTGAACATCAGATGAATATATATGAAAAAAGATTTAATATGTACTAATTTTTGCGATCTTTATTTTTTGTAAGACTTTCTACAAACTGTCATGTAAAATAGGTATGTCTATGTTCCAGTTAACTTCTCTATGTACTCCAAAGAATAACAAATTATTCATTCAATTAACATAAGTCTAGTCTGTAATTGTTTCCCATACGTAAAAAAAGATAGTTGCATATCCTATCTTGTTTCGTCACAAAAATATCTGGACATGAGGGACTGGATGGGGTTTACAGAAAATAGAATAATTGACAAAAGTTACAGAATAAAGGGGAAAAATACAGAATAGAGAAAAATAGGCCAAAAATATAAAATAGAGAATAATGGGGTGTTTAAGTATAAAGAATAGAGAAAAATATGGGGGGAAAATAAAGAATAGAGAAAATTGGTCTAAAAATTTAATGATAAAGAAATGAAGGACCCCCCATCCAGACCCGGGACATGGTTCCACATACTAGATATTTAACGTTATTGTTAACAACTTGATTATATAAAGTAGTCTCCAGGTCTACGTGTTTTATTGACGTTTAATTATGATTCGAGAATGATATAATTTTGATATCATTATGTTGTAAATTATTGGACGTTAATCCCTCGTAATCCTTCGAAATCTTTCAAAATTGGATTAAACTATAATGAAATGTAATAATGCGACACAAAAAGAATTATGTTAATCCGTAACTGTCTCCAACTCGTTCGCTACTGCACTTTTAATATACTTTATTTATATGCAGTGCAAATTTATTTGTGCTTTCACAACATATGAGAAGGTTCATAGAAAAATCTAGGCTTTTCGTATTTTTTGAACATTTGAACATTTCTGTTTACTGAGTTTAACTTTAAGTTATAATTGACAACAATGTTGAAAAGGGCGGGACAACGTGTAATGGCAGGTCGGAAGACAGTACGCATTATGTAAGTCAATAAATCATATAATTCTATTGTATTTTTGTAGAGATTAGAAAAAATTACATATCTTATATTTTTCCGGTCTGTAATAGGCACTGGTGGATCTAGAGGACTGTTGTGGCTAGTTAGCTAGTAAATAAGTTAGTAAGTAAATATTTTATTTTAATGAAACATCGCGTTCCTCGGAAAGGAAAAGGTACTGCGAGACTCAAAATGATACTTAATTCTGGCTAAAATTTCAACACTTAAAAATGAAAATAACACTTTATTAATGTCATGCGTCAGAAGCGCTTTTCAGGATTTACCTTTATCACAACCGAATATTTGAAGGTCAAGGATGTATAAGAACCGAAGCAGTTGTTGACATGTATGCCATAAAAGGTCCTAAAACTAATAGCCAAATCCCTCTGAAAAATTAAATTCCACTTTATGAATTTCATGCTTCCGAAGCGCTTTTTCTGGATTTACCTTCATCAAAAACGCTCAAAGCCGAATATTCGAAAGTAAATTAGGATTTCAATGATCTTAATCTCAATCAATTGATAAAATAATGACCACTTAGGAAAAGGGTCCATTTGAAAATTTGTGCGTAACAGCGCTCTTTTTATGACGTCAAAATAAGCGTAAATTTCAAGGATGTATAAGAACCGAAGCAGTTGTCGACATATATAACTTAAAAGAACCAAAAACCAATTTTATATCTAGATCCAAAAAACATACCAATTCTATTTTTAGACCAAAGAAAGATCTTCTATAATTATGTTTGTTGTAACTAGTACGTACTATTATAGACTTAATTATTTATTTTGCGGAACATTGCATCTAAGTTGTAAGTGGCCTAGCTAGGTCTAAATGTGATGGAAACTCTTACCAAATGTCTATGTTTTGCGCACTTGGGTTGTATATTGAAATCAACATTGTTTAAAGCGCTGTACTGCGAATTGTGCGAGTTTTGATTTCTGTAGGTACAATCATTCTTTCATGATGATGACTATATATGTGTTTCCTGTATTTGTCCCCCCAAAAGTTAAACAAATACATTTTTATGTTCTTTTGTTTGTTTTGCGGCCGCACTTTTAGATTGTCATATTTTAGCATGTGAAAAAAACTCTGTCAACAACTTTTAAATGGGGTTTCCAGTGTCATTTTTGAAGTCTTATCATGAACAAATGCGATTACGTCCCCTTTGTATCTTCCGCCTCTTTTTATAAGAGATAGGTTGCAACTCAACTCCAGTAAATTATGTATTCATTATATAAACATACAGTCATTTAATTTTGAATGAAACACGACTTCTGATTGCATGGCTGAAAGTTTTTTGTCTATCAGATTATGTGACCGTGACGTCATCAACCTTTTTTTTTCATGATTTACTCCTTAAAAACGAAATTTAGAATTAAATTATAAGGAATGACTGTAATATTGTTTCTGTCCTTTCGAAATAACGCGGGTTATTCAGTGTGCACCACGTTTTTGATGTTATTTCTTCATAGACAGAAAAATATTACAGTCTTTTATATCTTAACTGTCGTGAATTTTGTTGTTAATACCACAGGCTCTTCATGAATGGACATCTCACAACTCTATTATTTTCGAGCAGCGACATTATCATTAAAATATCCTTATAATTTGATTCTTTCTTGCTCATACCAAAGCAATTTTGCAATTTAAACAGTTTATATACGATGCCCTTGTCATATTTTCCCAAATTATTCATGATTTAAAAAAAAGTTAGGACAGAACTCACCGTATAATTCAGAGACTGCGTTATAACGGGTGTATTCTTTGCACTGATCGTGTCAATAATAGTTCTAGATCAGAGTGCTTGGGTTCGGCCCCGACTTCGCTTGTTGAACCTCAGTAATTCCCCCACATCACACGTAAGGCTCATGATCATAAGTCTCCATTACAGTAAATATACTTCCTGTCTATTGATAGATTTGTACCACCCATGAAACAGAACTTCTCATAAAAGACCAGACTTTTGTGTTATATAACGCAACGTTGTTCAAGTACGTGTTACTGTATTCATTCTGATGATTAATTTTCTTCCGAAAAACAATTAAAAAAGATCAAAATTCTGATATTTTACACTCCTTTTAAAGGTTATGGTGGTGTAATGTTTAATTTAGCTTTGTTTAATGAACTGAATTCTATGTTAGGTAAAATATATAAACAAATACGATAATTGTTTATTTAATTGAGTAAAAATTCTTGGTCTTTAAAAGATGTTCCGTTGGTCACGTGATTTAGATTCGATATTTAAAATAAGTTGATGCAAATTCTTATCACATTGATTCAGAAGTTTGTTTTAAATCTAGCAGAGTATTTGAGAGGACATTTTTAATTCACCACTAGATAGATAGTAAGTTTGTACATATATACATTATGTTTAAATCTTTACTGACAAATTTTAGCTAAATCGTTTTATTGATTAAAATATGAAGAAGTTAGACAACTGGCAAAATTCACAAAATAATGCATTTTCTTCTTATCTCATTTTCTTGTATTTTTTTTCAATTTCACTTAGTTTTTCAGATTTTGTAAACTATGTATTGTTTTTGTTGATATTAGGAGTGTAATCAATTTATTCAATGTCAAATGGGACACATAAATGCAATAGTTTAAAATAAATATCAAAAGTAATGCAGCTGAAGTGAGGTGAATTAGAGTATATGTATTGGATTGGAACTTCGTTACATTATATGCTATATTGTTTTATTTTCGTGGTACGCTCTCAAATTTTAATCCGTTATGTCCAAAATAAAGGTCCGACGATTTCTTAAGTTATTTCATACCTAATTTTACTCTATTGTATATGTTTAAGTTCTTGTGATATATGCAAAACGAATGTTTTAAGTTCGGGAGCTGGCAAAAAAAAACCCAAAAAAACGATGATGTTAAGAGTTATGAATTTGAAAATTGAATTTAAACGAAGAGCACAAATATGTAGATCATTAAACGTGAGTTGATAAACGTGTTTTTAATTCGTTATTTTATTATACCAAAAATATATACATTTGCAAAGGGACCGTGGCGAAAATACTTTAAATGGAAAATTTAAATATTTCAAATAAGTCAATTTAAAGACGTCACTGATATGATTTGAGTCTGCGAATCACTAACTTTCTCAAACGTGAAAGTATCACAGACACCTTTGATTTAAAACATTGGACTAAGTTCAAAAATGTGTTAAATAAATGAATTGCACTTCAACACAAATGATAATCTATATGCATATCTAATGGTTTTAAACAGATACATAACAATTTCATTATCTCCGCTGACATTTTACTTCTAGCAATTAACGATCAATGAATATTAAAGCAGATTTGATACGAATGAAAAAATATCATACATGTCATATACACCGGTCTCAAAAATGCCATTGAAACTTCGTCATTTGATTAACTGTAATGTAAAAACAAAAGATTTTACTCTCGATCGATCGTGACCGTTGAAAGAGTCATCTAGTTGTTTTTGTACGCCAGTAATTCATAAGTGCATGACAATCTCCGTACTGCGCTCGTTTCCGTTCTGTATACTCAGTACACTACACTACAAATACAATGTCATATCCAGTGTAGTGATACGAAGTAAGTACGGAACGGATGTGAGCTCTGCGCCGGAGATTGATTGCATGACTGATCGGAGAAAATTAGTAAAATGGACGACTTTCAATGGTAATTTTGAACGCGATGTATGTAAATTTTAAAATCCAACATAGACAGATACCAAACTATGATAGATTTTAATCTTAAATCGATCTTTATGGATATATATCTCAGCCTAGTTTACGTCTTATATTTACAAAAGTATTTAAATATAGTTCGATAAATATTAAGTTGTTTTCTTTTAATACTTTTCAAAGCTGATTTCTTTATCCCTGAATTATTGATGTTTGCTTCTCAGAACCGGATTCTTTTAAAACTATTTGTATCTGTTTGGGACTTAAAAACTCATTATAGTTAATAATGGAAATGGAAAAATATTACCAGGAAACAATTTTTCTACAGCACATTATTTAAAAAAAATCAATCTATTCTTGAACGGAAAATGCACAGCTATAGTTCATATAACTTGAACATGGAATATAATTTATACATATAGATAACGGCATAGATTTGTACCACTGAAGATACTTTTTATAAAGATTTGCCACAGCGGACTAATATATTAGTAAGAAAAAAAGCGATTTTACAGGTGAATAAATAAAAAAAATCATATATATAAAAATAAGAAGATGTGGTATGATTGTTAATGACAACTCTCCACAAGAGACCAAATGACACAGAATTTAACAACTATAGGTCACTGTACGACCTTCAACAATGAGTAAAACCCATACAAGCATGTAAACACATACTAGTACTGAAAACCTTTGAACGCAAATAGACTATAAAAAATCTACAAAAACAATAGACGAGAAATAGAACTGAAAGTCTACACTAATCTTAGACTGAAATCAAACAATCAGCTGATTAAATGTCGAAACGGGAGAGCGAATCCATTTATATTCCGATAAAGAGGCGTTTTCCTAAAATATAATTCCCCATATTTGATTTCAATTCGTATAAAGTTCCGCAACCCTCAGTGTATAGGAACATTTAAATGAACTTATTTTAGGACTGAGAAACGAGACAGTGATTAATAACCGTTTGTTGTGTTAGTGAATTACTACATTGTAGACAAGAGGCAATATTTTATGTTATTGGCTTTAGTGACCGTTAAACAAAATGGATACGTGTCTTTCTAGGAAGTTACAGAAACCGGAGAAAAAGATGGAAAGTTGGGAAAAAGAGGAAGACGATGCATCTTTACCGTTCTTTAACAGACAGGAAGGTAACAATTATTTCATTTACGTAGAAGATATCACTGCGAAGGCAGAGGCGGATTAGGGGGCGGGGCAGGGGCCCAGGCACCCCTTATGGATCTACATTTATGGTCAATGTATACATAGACTTTTTCACATGTCCCAATCCAAACGTTGACTGGTTTTGGGGCTCCGGGCCCCTTTTTCATTTTCCAGGATCCGCAGCTGGAAGGTTTTTTTATTTTTTATTTTTGTGACGTTGGGTCAATGTCTCATTGTAGTATACCCTACATCTACTTTTTTCTTAAACACGGTCTTCACTCAGAGGCAATGGCGTTTTATGTGAAGTGTATGTCATTGTCTTGTCTGCCATTTGATTTACGACATAGCATTTCCAGTCTAATAGTTAATATAGTACAGCAAAAAGTAAAATAACAAAAATACCGAACTTCAAGGAAAATTCAAAACGGAAAGTCCCTTATCAAATGGCAAAATCAAAAGATCAAACGAATGGAAAACAACTGTCATATTCTTGACTTGGTATAGGCAACACAAAGAGATTTATTTTATAAGCACAGCCTTCACTTTTGGGGTTGTTGACGTTGTTGTTTTTGTGGTGTTTTTTTTTAGTAGTCTTGTCTGCCCTTTGGCATAGTTCAGTGGTGGATTCAGATAGCGGCGAAGAGGGCATACTCTCCCGCCAGCTCTGGATTTGCAAAAATTTAGTTTTCGACATAAAATCGTCAAAACAAAATTGCCCTAGCTATTCTAGCCTCTATTTCTTACCATTACACACTATTCCCCAAAAATGAAATTTCTGGGATAAAGAAACAAATATCTTAGATAAAGCCAAGGAGTACAAATTACCGTAACTATTTTTTGCATGGTATAGTTTAGATGACGTCTTCTGTTACCCTGCCCACGTTAGGTCAAGGCCTATTTTGTCTACAGTTTCTGTTTCCAGAACAACCACATCTTTACATGTTTGGATAACAACCTTGTCAAACACAAATGACAGACAGTTAAACTGTTTTACAATAAGACACGAATCATATAAAAAAAACCATACAGACAGGAATTTATAATTAATTTATTTTTCACATCCCCACATTGAAGATCTTAATACATACATGTACAATAAAACACAATTTATATTTTAACATACTTTGACTTTTGATCAAGATCACTTTTTAAATGCTTGTTTAAAATATTGAAAATTGTTTGATATATATATCTTATCATTTGCTATATGCGCAGTGATTTGCGTGCTTCCATGCAATTTGAATCATAAAGATTGGCTTTAACAATAGTATTTGTGACCAGAGGAAAATTTGTCAAGATTGATATATTTTTTTTTTCTCAATGATGACGTGTCTATTAGAATGCACGTCCAACAGCTACTATTTTGGTCCAGATTTCTTCTTTCTTTTTTCGTCTTTATTACTATTACAGACTAAAACGACCACATCTTACTAGCATTTAGATTTTGATACACTTTGATAATGTTTCCCTCATTCTCAAGAGATTTAGTTTTAGATAAAATCTTTGGATAACAAGTCCAGATACGTAGCAACCAAAGTGTTAGTGAAAAATAATATCATTTTTTCTTTCTAAATTCCATAAATTAAACTAGTGAATCTGTAGCTGGTTCTCAATTATTTCAGTTGTTTTATAAATTCTCTTATCAATTTAGTGATTATACAAAATTCCTGAAATTTCAGGGATTTTACAAAATCCATAATTTTACAAATTCACTGTAACATATATGCCGGGAATTTGTCTTTAATACAATTCATTGTTTTTATATTTTTATTTTTTCTGTTTAGTGTTAAGCTTTCATTGATGCTATTTTTCATAGCTTGGTATTTTGCACTGGTTAACTTGACAAGTGTATTTAGTGTCTCATGTTTTTGACAAGACTAAGTGCACGATCCAAACCTGTTTTTAAGTCTTTAAACCAATATTTTCTATTTAACATTATGAAAAAGTTTAAGTAAAAAGTATTCTTCAATTTTAGTAATTGAAGTATTTTAACCCTTACGCTTCATTTGTTTTCAAAATTTGTTAAAACTTTTTATAAATTTAATAGTCTTGTTTTGGTGTAATAGGCCATTTAAAGTCAATAAAGATTCTATACATAAAATCAAAGTGTTTATTCATTCCGGTAACGGTTGGATATGACAGGCTTTTCATTACTATAATGTAATTTAAAGGATTTTAGTATATGTCTACCGTGACATGTAATTACAAATTGGATACATCTTGAACATGCAACTTAAAGTATTTATATTCAAAGTGCAATTGTTATAAAGGTGCATGCATGTCGAAGTGAGATTAAATTTCCATGTTTAATATAAGTATTGAAGCTTACAAACTTCAAAAACTTTACAACCCAACAATTATGGGTCAATTGGGGCTATATACGAGGGTGAGGATGGGGGTTTACAGAATAGAGAATAATGGGCAAAAAATATAATGAATAGAGAAAAATGTACCAAAAAATAAAGAATAGAGAATAATGAGGTGCTAAAATATAAAGAATAGAGACTAATTAGGTGCTTAGTTATAAAGAATAGAGAATAATGGGGTGCTAAAATATAAAGAATAGATAATAATGAGCAAAAAGTATAAAGAATAGAGAAAGATGTCTAAAAAATTAAAGAATATAGAAATGAAGGACCCCTATCCAGAGACTTATATATAATACGTCATTATATGAATGGAATGAATTCATTCCAGTACATTTCAACAAAAGTGTTTTCTTCTGATGATAGTTTTAACCAAAATTATCTAAAGCATACTAAATGAAAATGTAATGCTTCCCGGCGAAGCGATTGCTTAAGTACTTCCTGAATAAAAAGAAATAATTTCATTTAAATATTTCAACCGAAAAATTAGAAAGGACTAAGTATAGCCGTCAGTAGGTGGACTTTGCAAGACACAATTACTGCCCCTATCCAGCATATCCTTATTTCCAGTGGCAGTCCAATTTCCCCCCTCTTTCGTCCTGGTTGTCCGGATACCTTGCAGAACATACTAATTGCTCTATATTGATTATTTGTGCTCGTCCTGAATGAGGGTATGGGAGGGGTCCTCCATTTTCTTTATTCGTTATACTTGTTGCCCATTATTGTCTATATTCTTTATATTTTAGCACCTCGTTATTCTCTATTCTTTAATTTTTTTGGTCCATTTTTCTCTATTCTGTAAACCCCCATCCACACCCTCCTGAATATACTTGAAATATTTGCCACTGAACGTTAAACAAGTAACAACCAATCAATCAACCGATGTATGTATAGCCTTGTGACTATAATCCTTCGTTGTCGCCTACATTTAAAACCCATGGGTAGGGTGTGTCTGTTTCTTATTCTTCAATCTTAACTAATTACAAAACCTATAATAACAGGTTATCTATAGGTTAATTGCTAACTTTTAAAAACGTTAAATAAGAATTACTTTTAAAAGGAAAACAAGTTTGCACAAGATGTGGCAATACAAAAGTCAATTTGTAATTTACAGAGTACAATGCGATATATCAAAATATAAACATAATTAAGAATTGTATTGGGGTATTTCAAACCGATACAATCGCCAAGTTTAAAGATCTGACTGAGATCTTTCAGCAAATAAATTGTCAGTCATTTTTAAATTTCAAATTATTTTAATGTTCTAAGATGTGTCATCTTGTTACCCGATATTTGATGTATATACTATTTATTTTGTGGCAAAATGAATAATATATTATCCTGGTTGATAGAATTTTAAAGTGACACATTCTATTTCTAATCGACCTAAAAATTTACAAAAAATATTGACTTTCTTCACTTTTTACATTTGTTTAGTGATTTTTTGTTTCATCAAAGAAGAATATTGTTGTTAATATTTTCAATTTTATTGTTGAAAAAAAAACTTTTTTTAATATTATATCTTAACAAGAAATATCTTTAAAACTTTTCATTTTCACAACCAAATAACAAATATATATATAGAAGGCATGATTACTTTAGAATTAACACGCTGACAAATCACTATCCTGGCGATGAAGATCTCAGTTTGTCGAACCACCACCGTCACCACCCTACTATATGGGCATATTTCAATTAGTTTATACTGCTTTTGATAATCTCAATTTTGAAATGTGGGTAGCCCTTTTTTTTATATCTGTTATATTTGTTTGTCGTAAATTGTTTTATTATAAATTAGGCTGTTAATTTTTTAAATTCAATTGTTTCATATTTTTCATTTCGGGGCCTTTATAGCCGACTATATGGAATGGGTTTTTCTCATTGTTGAAGGCCGTACGGTTTCATGCCTATAATTGCTTACATCCTCTTCATTTGAACTTTAGTAGATAGTTGTCTCATGGGCAATCATGCCGTGGCACATCTCCTTATTTTTTTATTTTTCCAATCAGTGATTAGACGAAAACTAAATGATATAGACAAACCCTATGGCTTTGACCATAGACAATATTTATTATTTTGCTCTGAGTTCGATGGCAATCCAGATCTAGGATTTGATATCAATTGAAAGTCGACTTTGACATCACCTTTCTATAGATGTAAAGTTTGAGCCAATTTAGGATTATTTCTTTCCTCTTACGACAAAGCAACTAGTACCATTAAGAGTCTTAAACATGTTTTTTTTTCAGGTGAAGTTGGAATATACATGACCATTTACGATGCCAAAGCAGAAAATCCGAAGTCTTATGGATCTGAAAGATTTTATTACATGGATTTGACAGATAGGTTATTCGACCACCTATCGTCGGCCGACGTCGTCAAGCTTAGAGAAGACTTGGAAAAGAAGGGCGCTCTTCATGGAGCTTATATTGAACGTTTTTCTAGGGGTAATTATTCATTTTATAAACTAAGAAGTTTTTTTAAATTAGTACAAGGCATCTTGAACATCACAGGTGCGGATCCAGGATTTTGAAAAAAAGGAGGAGGGCCGTAGTTAGCCAACGTTTGGACTGATGCTTGTAAAAAGTATATGCATTTATCATATATTTAGCTCCATAAGGGGGGCCCGGGCCCCCTGCCCCCTCCCCCTAAATCCGCTTCTACATCATTGTCATATATCATTAAAGATCGGAATTACAATAAGCAGATAGTCTTTTTGTTATCTATAGCTCTTTACGTACGTACGTAAGTTTTTTATGCATACTTGGCTTACAATCGTTTTGGGGTTGGAGCGTTCCTCATGAAGATAAATCCGCAAATCGCTACGAACTCAAGAAAATTATAAAGACACGATATAATCATTTTCCGAGGTAGTCCTAAAATCAGCTTGCTTTTAATTTCACTAAAAGACAAATAGTTCCAAGAGAGTTAAAGAAGTTGAAACAGTTGATTTCAGCATAAATTTCAACTATTCGCATACACAGGATGCCAATTATTTAATAGGAGTAATAGAAAACTAAGTCAATCCGCTGTCATTTGATACCAGGTTTTCTACAATATCTTTCAAAGTTTAAAATTTTATGACGGTATAATACTAAACCCCTAACACAGGAGGGATTGTGCCTGATATTCATATGATGAAGACATAATCTTTCAATCAGTTTAATTGAGGTCTGGGGCTGGCATGTCAGTAACTGCTAGTAGTCTGTTGTTATTTATGTATTATTGTCATTTTGTTTATTTTCTTTTGTTTCCTTTTCTGACATCGGACTCGGACTTCTCTTATACTGAGTTTTACTGTGCGTACTGTTGTGCGTTTGTTTTTTCTACATTGGCTATAGGTATAGGGGGAGGGTTGAGATCTCAAAAAACATGTTTAACCCCGCCGCATTTTTGCGCCTGTCCCAAGTCAGGAGCCTCTGGCCTTTGTTAGTCTTGTATCATTTTTAATTTTAGTTTCCTGTATATAATTTGGAGTTTAGTATGACGTCCATTATCACTGAACTAGTATACTTATTTGTTTAGGGGCCAGCTGAAGGACGCCTCCGGGTACGGGAGTTTCTCGCTGCATTGAAGATCCATTGGTGGCCTTCGGCTGTTGTCTGCTCTATGGTCGGGTTGTTGTCTCTTTGACACATTCCCCATTTCCATTCTCAATTTTATTAAAATATTTACCAAAAGGAAAGTAATACTTTATATCAAAAGATACTTTATAGTGGGTTTACCTCAATGCGATAAAAGCACTTTATCCAATAATATCGGCATTATAGCACGAACAAAAAAGACACACAAATATACTTTTTTCCTCTTATGAATAAACAATTGTCATAATTTTTTTTATATACAACAGTGAAAAAAATTCTACTCGTTGAACTGTTTTGTAGTTGTTAAAAGCTATAATTTGCAATTGCAATTGTAAATGCAACCTGCAATTAATTGAACAGTACTCTATAACCGTAGACAATATATAATCGATTTAACTTTTAATGAAGTCTTTTGTCATGAACAAACAAATATCTCTGAAACCATCAGAAATGAAATCAGATTTCGTGTGAACCATATTTGTCAATGTTATCTAGAATGTCAAAAATACGAGTGAAATCGACATGATTAGCGCCGTTATCAAATGGAATTCAAATATAACCGATTTTATCAGATACTAAAGTGATCCATCAAAACACACTATAACGGCAACACACGGATTCTGGAGAAACTGAGGGTAGAAAAGGGACTGTTTGACATGCCTTTATATATTTTATCATCATGGTGGGTTTTTAACCCGAATAATTCAGTCGTTATATTTCGCTTCTCATAGATTACGGGGAGGTACTGAATTATTCGGGTTAGTTGGATTTAAGGATTTGAAATTGTAACCTTTTCCACCAATGATGAAAATGAAAACATTGCCGTTAAACGAATGTAGGGAAGTAACAACTAGGAATTTGGCACTCCACGTGACTTATTATGCAAATAAACTCATCAAAGATTCCAGGATTATAATTTAGTATGCCAGACGCGCGTTTTGTATACAAAAGACTCATCAATGACACTCGAATTATAAAAGTAGAAAAGGCCAAATAAACTACGAAGTTGAAGAGCATCCATCTTATTAATTTTTACATTATGCATATACCGGTATTTGAAGGTTTGTGATAGAATGGCACTGAGAAAATAATTGAGAGATGAATGTGTGGTCATTGCTTCTAAGATAACAAGAGAGACAGCATTCTAATATTTTATTTCTACTATAAGATCGTAAACCAGAATCAGACATACATAACTATAGCTGCTCGCATCCGTTTGCGTTGGCGGAACCCCCTTTTTTCGATTTTTTTTTAATTATGTGAACGTTTCATGGTGTTCCGGGGGTTAGAACCCCCTTTTCAAAATGGCTGGACCCGCGCCTGATTGAGAACTATAAAGTCTGTGCGAATTGAGTTGAATCTTGGAAAAAAAGCCTTTAGAATTATGAGCAATCCCATTTAATTTAATGATGCATGGTCAATATTTGTTCTGCTAATTAAAGTCACTTCAAAGAAACTCAATACAGACACATTCGTTAGCAAAACAACCATCAATTGAAGACATTAAATGGGAAAATAATTTAATTTCTTCATTTTATAACCCTTTCAAAGGCCCTCCCTCGATTCCTGGTGACAATTAATACTAAATAATTATCAATATTTGAATCAAATCACTTCATTAGTGCCATAACACCCAGATAAACAGAGCTAAATTGTCGATTTTACCGCCATTAAACAGTATCAAATCTATATATTCCATCAGAGATTGAAAACAAAAGAATAGATTTGATTGAAATTATAGAATACTAGATTAATTCTTATTTAGAAATAATTGTAAAACAACCTTCAGAATACTTCCTGTTTTTGTTTTGATTTCTTGTACCAGTTAACGGGCGAAACCGTCGGTCTTGAATCATTTAAACGAAAATTAAAAAAAAATACGTAGGATATATAATGCAGCAGTGGAACTTGTTATCATTTTAAATCTTTTTTTTTTTAATTCACGCAGATTTTTATGGGGGTGTTGAAAATCTTGCAAAAATCCACTCACACCAACTAAAGAAAAAACATATACTATTAAACATACACTGCTTTCGCCAAATGTGAAAAATGAGTGGTAGGCACGTAGCTCTTATCAGAGTGAGACAAACTTCATATATCTGTCATATTTTTTTCGTAAATTGTTTTGTTAAAAATTAGGTATTAGGTCGTTAGTTTTCTCAATTGAATTGTTTTATGATAATTGTTTTTCATGTCGGGGTCTTTTATAGCCGACTATAAGGTATGGATTTTTCTCATTGTTGAAGGCAGTAAGGTTGCCTATAGTTGCTTACGTCCACTTCATTTTTAACTTTGGTGGATAGTTGTCTCATTGGCAATCATACCACACCTTTAAAGTGCCTTATAAGTTTGAAAGAGTTTTCCTTCGATCTCTTGCGTAATTGATAGACAGGCGATCTAGCGACGGCTATGTGTAACGTGGTTTGCTAGAAAATCCGTCGATCAAAGACGAATAAAACAAATCACCCATGTTAAAAATGAGTGGAAATGAGTAAAATGTAGTCACGTGGATTTTTATGAGACAAACTTTCAATGGTATTTTTAAACGCGTTGTGAAATCTACGACCAGTTTTATTATCAATTTCTTACAATTTCAGGAATAGTTTTAGCTGTAGGATTTGATGATATAGGAGCATTAGACTCACTCTGGGGTCTACATCAGAGAGGGAAACTGAGTATGACCTTCCAGGACGTTATCATCAATAGCACTGTATTAAAGAAGCTAAAAACGTCCAAGATTGTACTCAGATCTAAAATCTTGGAATCTGAATACAACAATTGTACAAACGAACTGTTAAGTAGAAAAATGAAAAGACTGGAAATTAAAACTAGAGGTAAATATCTTAATTTGACCAATTTCCGTGGTAGCGACATGGAATACCACGTTTAAAGATTCCGTTGAATAATATATTAATACAGATTACAAATAATTCTTGAATTTCCCATGCCAAGAGTTATGGCTATGGCAAAAGATTATGATTGCATTGTATTAATATAATAACTTTAATCGCATTGTATGTCCGAAACATATTGCCTATGAAGAGCCCTCCATTGGAGCATCAAACATTTTTTTTATTTATTTATTTGAAACGCAGTGTGCCGGATTCGTGTCCACAATGTAGATTTATTGCGATTTTGACCAAAGTAAGTACAATAAACCACAATTAACTGTAATGTCAAACAAATGAAGGGTCAAAGTGAATGAGTATTTCATTGTAAAAAGATATCCTATACGACACGTCCGTTATATTTGAGGTGTACGTTAGATATATACTTTTCATCTGAATAATTCAAATTCTTTTATTTTTTTTTTGTCAGAAAAGACTTTGTGTACATGTTTGAATGGTATTTTAAACATGCATATAAATCTGTACTATAATATTTCCAGAAGTAGACAAGAAAATGGTTCTAAGATTGACAGAACAACAAAAAAGTTTCACCGATAATGTGCAATCCTTGAAGGATACTGAAGAAGACATAGAATTATCGTTAGGAGAATTTGCTCTTACAATGAAACAGATTCTACCACAAGGTGTACTCGAATTAAAAACTATACGAGAGTTCGAAACAAATTACAAAATGGCCAAAGGAACATCACGTGTCAAAAACACCAAAATTATTGACCAGTTCATAGACATGTTAGGGAAGTTACGAACCACGTTCACAGAAGCGTTTACACAATTATATGTACCATTGCTTCAAGTTCATTCCATTTGTGAAAGCGAAAAACAAAAACAAATAAAAAGAGACATACGCAAGAAAATTAATAATGGACAAGAATTAATGAAACCGGAAGCTCCGCTCAAAATTGTGATTCATCCCGTCTGGGCAAGAAAGATACTTCCTCGAGAGCAGTCATTATTCCGTGGACTTGTGTGCGTACTCCCGCTTGCCGTTGAAGCTCTCAAAGACATCGACTTCATGATTGATGAATATATTAACGATTTTGTATTGTAATATGTATTTATTTCATATCATTAGTCCATCCATATAACATTAAATAATAAAATATACCAGCCAAAATTAATTCAAACCCCTGCCCTTGACAATGTTCAAAGAGACCATATAAATCTCTCGAGCATCTGCATGGCATAGTTCTTTCTCTTTCTTCTAATCTTGGTTCATCTCTCAACAAGTTCGTCAAATATACACATACAGTGTACAACATTTCATAAATAACATAAATTATGGCTGATATAGTGATAGAGCAATCGTTACCCCGAGAATAACATTTTCAACCCTGGCTTCGTCTCGTCAATATGTCTTTTGCCAGTTTTTATGCCCCACCTACGATAGTAGAGGGGCATTATGTTTCCTGGTCTGTGGGTCCGTTCGTTCGTCCGTCCGTTCGTCTGTCCCGCTTCAGGTTAAAGTTTTTGGTCAAGGTAGTTTTTGATGAAGTTGAAGTCCGAACAACTTGAAACTTAGACTAGTACACATGTTCCCTATGATAGGATCTTTCTAATTTTAATGCCAAATGAGAGTTTTTATCCCAATTTCACGGTCCACTGAACACAGAAATGATAGTGCGAGTGGGGCATCCGTGTACTAAGGACACATTCTTTTTATTGTTTGATATAATAGGGTAACACTAGGAAGAAATCAAACCACTAAGCTACATGTATGTGTGAAAGTATATATAGATAGCTGAATGTTACTATCTCCAATAAAAACCTTGCTTTGAAAATAAAGTATTCGGTATTCTTTTCTATTCCTATTTGATTTTTGGGACTTTACTAAGTTATAGCTACTAAAGTGTGAAACTTTGTTATTTCTGGATAGCTGAGTGATTGCTCATAAAACCACCAACACTACCGAAAAAGTAAATCTGTGTTTAGTTGATGCTTGTATCATTTAATGGAAATATGGTAGTTAAAATATGTCGGAGGCGAGCAGATATACGATATTAAGATTTCCGATCTTTCCTTGCCACGTGGAAAATGATAATAGAGGGGCATCATATAAAATCTACTGTTCTTGTAAAATCGTATGGAAAACAACATAGTCAAATTTAAAAAGTGAAAAATTTTAAAACATAAGAATATTCACCAAAAAATCAAATCGCTAAAAAAAATTATAGAAAAAGAGGTCTATTCACCAAGCGCCTGTGTTTGAAGTTATATTTAGAAACTAACTAATTAACATCATTTAATATCTTCTTATGACTCTATACTACAGAAAAGGTTTGTCTGATTTATTGTCAGGGCGAATATTTTTTTTTTATAAAACACACAAACAATTCTATACACATATTACTCGGAAGGGCAGAAAACGGGGAACTCACAAAAAAGTCGCAATGGATTTCCCCAAAAATGTAAGTGAAACAACTATATTCAAAGAGGGACAACTCAATTTGTTAAAATATAAATCTGCACCCAGAACCCATTGTATACGCTGTCATTAATTATACAATATCTATACATAATATATTTACGTAATTTTCAACAAATAAGAATAGTATTTATGACTGTAAACAAATGGACTAATCAGAAATAATGTATAAACGACCAATTCACAAATTGATGACCCAGATTTTATTGGATAAATCTTAATTTTTCAACATTGTATTTAATTTTAAAAATTCAATTTTTGATATTCAAATAATTTACATAGACAAAGTCAAATTAAACTTGAAATATGTGTCAATAACATTTACAATGACTATTTGATTGTCTGTTGAAACATTTTCTTCATATCCACGTTAACTTGCTTTTAAATTTATATTTTTGAACTTCGACTAATCAAAATAGTGATTTTATTTTACCAATGAGTTAATCAAAAATAATTATCCATGTCTTATGTAAATTAAGGATATAGAAGCTCTAGGATGTGGTTTAAAGAGGAGGTGTGTGGTATGCGTCACTGTAAGAGAAGCACTTTCTTAAGCCTAGACAAACCCCTTCACCTGCATATTTTGACTGTCTGCTCTACAACATGATAGAGAGATGTATGTTACGCTGCTTGGCGTCTAATTATTCATATACATACATCGTACACTATTTCAAAGAAACTGAAACAACTTTTAAAGCGTTGTTTACTCTCAGCCACGTCTAGTTTTAGAACAATAAAATTTGTTTTCATTTATATTATTACACATTGAAGTTTGATGATACTCATTTTAGCGACAAGTTTTGTTGTTGCGATGTCCTAATCGTTTTTCTGTAAACAAAACTATTTTTTTTTGTAATAGAAGACAACATAATCAGGTACATTTTAATATGATCCCTAAACAGCTATTTATAGAAGAAGTAAAACCTTGAAAGAATTTCCATTATCTGTAATAATTGTAAGAAAGTGATTTAACCTCCTAAGTGCATCACACATTTATGGTAAAACAGGGTTTGAAAAATATGTGGGTATAGAAGAAAACTTTACATCTGACAAAAAAAAACAATTTCCATAAATACAGAAACACAATCTATTTCAATTTGTAGGTGTCTCCTTTTACCAAATGTTAGTAGATCTTGATTTTTTTTAACATTATGGATGTCCATTTGATATTCTGTGGGGTAGGGGAGGTGTGGAAATATTTTGGAAATGATTATTCTGGCCTAGTAACTTCGTCCAAGAAAGGATGAAAATGAATCTGTCCAAAAAAATTGCTGGACAATGCAGGAAATATTTGTACTAACGAATGAACATAAACTTTCGCGCGAAATAAACAACCCATAACAGTAAAAATTGAAAAATGAAAATTCCATCCGGGAAAAACTAAAATAATGGTCCTTCTCTTAGAATATTACTTGCATTTTACCGTTATAAAAATAAGAAGATGTGGTATAATTGCCAATGAGACAACTCTCCACCAGAGACCAAATGACAGAGAAGTTAACAGCTATAGGTCACCGTACGGTCGTCAACAATGAGCAAAACCCATACCGCATTGTCAGCTATAAAAGGCCTCGAAATGACAAATGTAAAACAATTTAAACGAGAAAACTAACGGCCTGATTTATGTACAAAATAATGAAAGAATAACAAATATAATATACAGCAAAATTCGACAACCACTGAATTACAGGCTCTTGAGGGACAGGCACATATAGAATGTGGCGGGGTTAAACTAGTTTAAAAGCGCCAACCCTCCAACCTTGGAAGTAGTGTAACAGTACAACATAAGAACAAACTATAAAAAATGTTCTATTTAAATCATGGCGGCCATATTGGTTGATTGGCAGAACTAAACAACACAAATTGTGTTCTCGAATACCGAAAAATCATTCAGCCCAAGTTTGCATGGTTTGGTAGAAACTGTTTTAGAGGGCAAGATTTTTGAAAATATTCCACTGACGACGACGGACGCGAAGTGCTAGCAATTTCTAATGAGGTGAGCTAAAAAGCATTTTATACAAGTAATCACTGTATCCTAAGCGACTTCAAAATATCCGTAAATGTTCCGTTTGGTTTACAGAGAACATGTCAATTAATACGGATAAATTCAACAAGCTTCGTTTTTTTTCTGTTTATATAAAAAATGTAGTTTCTATATGAATATTTTTCATTGCTTTATTATTGGTGGAGAAAGTCGGAGCACCCGGAGAGAGAATCACCGACCAATTAAGATAGGAAGCGAATGCACCTGCCAAGAGCGGGGTCCCAACTCTCAACCTCTGTGTTGACAGGCTAGTGTTTGCTGATGAAGTACATCTATACCACCATGACCACTTGGCTACAGAATATCCTTTTATAAGTATATATGCATATGCATGTAGTGTGGCACGGACGTTATCGACCATCTCTGATTTACTTTAAATTCAGGAATTATTGCGAGTTTTTTTTTTTTTATTATTTGAGAATTATACGACCGACCGTCGATCCGCGCAATAATTAAACCTCGCATTCTTACTTTCTTTTTTCCTGGTCAGTTTGTGATTGATTTATCTCCCCTTGTTTACAGATTTCCATTTAATTACTATATTTGTTGTTTCGTTGTCTTCCAGTGATAATTTTATCTTAATTGAAATTGCCTAAGTGTGCAATATTTAACTATTGTTAACTGTGTGTCTATAAGATCTCATCATATTTTACGGTCCATTTCCCCAGTTTATATTTATAGACATGTAAAGCTGTAAACCCAACTACATTGTGTATAGTTATAAATATAGACATTGTAATTTTAATCCACTTTCTGAAAGTGGTCACATGTATCTTTTAATATAAAACTGCACCTCAATTTCAATACTTCGTGGATTTTGTACAATGTAGGACATTTAAGTGTTTATATTTACCGATAAAGACCGTATTAGTTTTAGTGTATTCATTATGCAGGTAAGATAATTGTAAATGATATTGCAGAAATGATCAAATTAGCTAACATAATTAGAGTGTAAATGATTTATGATAAAATAAAAGAAGTTTGAGCGTATACACAGTTTGGCACTACACATCGATAACAACTATAAACATAAGAAGACACGCACACCTAATATTGGAAAAATGGCAAAAAATGAGACCTTCGTATATATGTTGTGATGTATGTCTCATTGTGTGTAATAATCGGTAAATCAATTCTGCGTCTTGCTTTTTTGCTTGACCCCGCCTCAAGATGAAAATAGATATTACCCCATTTGGAAAACCTTAAACTATTAGAGAACAGCTAGGTATCCATTGTCTTTGAGGTTTTAACAATATCACAGCTCTATGTGTTGTCTTTGAGGTTTTAACAATTTAATGGCTTCTTTCTAATAAAATGACCAAATTATGAACGCCTTAAGGTACTCCAATACCTCTATTTTGACAGATTTTGAGTACTTACAATTCTTCCACCAAAAGAAAAAGAATGTTATAAGAATACAGATGAATTCATTTTGAAGAAAGATTTCCTTCGATGAAAAATTTTACAAAACAACATCTAACATTTGCAGTTATGCATGATGCCTTCAACAGCAATTTGCATCGTTTGACAATTTTTCAATATCATGGTATGATGTTAAATTGTTGTAAAAGGTTTAATTATATGATGTGAACTCTTATTATATAATATATATATTTTTCAGTTAACAGATGAACAGTTTCGATATAATTTTAATGAATAATGATGTATAAGATATTTTATTTCCAATTATGGGCCCCAAAGGGCATAAACATTACAACATCAATAATTTTTCATAATACAATACAAACAATGAGATAAAAAAAAAAAAGTTAAACGAGAACTATTTAAGTTCTTAAAGAATACGTAGATAAAGAATCTATAGTATGTTGTTTTTTTTTTTAATACTAATGCATTTTATTGCAAGTGTGGTTGATATAGATAACAAACAAGCAGCCCAAAAAGAAAAAAAGAAAAATAGATATCCACATATGTATAGTACACAAAAAGTTGGATCAATTAAATATATAATAATTAGCCAAAAAGAAAGTAGAAATTAAACATGTCCATGACTCATCCTGTGTCAGCAGCAAATAGGAAAGCATTATGGTTTCCTAAAGGCAGCTGACACCAGGGGGCGATACCTTATGGGCCATAGGCATGTAAAATGTGTGTAAATGTCTCTTTCCTACCTGTATCAAAAGCAAACAAGGAAGCATCATAGGTAACTTGAATGCAGTTGATACCAGGGGACGATGCCTCAAGGATATAAGAGAACATTTGAATAAATAATATATCTTAACAATTATTTTTTTTTTCAATCGGCTAGTATGTTTGTGATATTCAGATGAATATAATTTTCTATGTCCAATCAAATGTATATACACACATAGATTTCCTTTAACTAATCTTCACTAAGGAAGATGTTTGTATATAAAATTACATATTATTTTAAGTAACTCAACATTTTCTACACTAAATAACCAGATAAGTTTGCTTTGACTGCTCATATGATTAAAATAAGAATTATATTGTGCAATACTAGCTAACATACAATTTCTATCATCCTCAAATTTGTTACAATCAAATAGAAAATGAGCCTCATCTTCGACAGTATTGGAAGAACATTTATTACATATTCTGTTAATTCGGGGAATACCCTGATATCTACCTAATTCTATTTGTAATCTATGAGAAGATACACGTAATTTAGTAAAACTTCTTCTAAGTTCAAAATTCTTGATCAATGTTAGATATTTTTCAAAACCAAAATTTGTTTTATATAAAAGGTAGGTTTTCAGTTTACTGTCTGAAAATTTATCTATTTGTATATAAACTGAGTTATTAATTCATTTATATAGTGACCTTTAAATTGACTTAAGTTAATATAGTTGAGTTATGAAATTTACAGGTCAGTATAAAAATAAGGAGATAAGGTATGATTGTCAATGAGACAACTATCCACCAAATTTCAAATAAAGTGGATGTAAGCAATTATAAGCAACCGTACGGCATTCAACAATGAGAAAAACCCATACCGTAGAGTCGGCTATGAAGGCCCCGACATGAAAAATATGAAACAATTCAATTAAGAAAACTAACGGCCTAATTTATAACAAAACAATTAATGAAAAACAAATATGGCAGACATGAACCAATGTATTATTATATCACCTGGGATATTGTTCTGCATCTTGACTTTTCAATTGACATTACATTGCGATTAATAATAGCATTGATAAATATTTTATCTGATTAAAGATAATTATAACTGAACTTGTCATCTCGACCGCTCGCGATCATAGTGTTACTGGACGAGTTGCCTTAGTCCATAATTATAGTTGTTATATATAAATAAGAAGATGTGGTGTGAGTGCCAATGCGACAACTCTCCATCGAGTCACAATGTATAAAAAGTTAATAATTATAGGTCAAAGTACGACCTTCAACACGGAGCCTTGGCTCACACCTAACAGCAAGCTATAAAGGGCCCCAAAATGACTAGTGTAAAACAATTCAAACAGGAAAACCAACGGTCTAATCTATATAAAAAACGAGAAACGAGAAACACCTATGAACCACACCAACAAACGACAACGACTGAACAACAGGCTCCTCCTGACTTAGGACAGGTGCATAAAAATAAGCATGTTCTAGTAAGCTACTTATGTAATCTAGCTCGTTACCTAAGCAGCTATTAATTAAAAGTTTATCTTCAATTACAGACCCTCTGTTTCTAAATTTAGCAAAAGCAAACAACTCCTAAGTAGGACAAAGGGTATTCATGGCCTCTACAAAGCAAGTGTTATATTTGTTGGATCTGAGAACATTGAGGATATTTAACACTTGACAACTTCCAAAGTAAGGAAGTCGGCTTTCCGAACAGGCATCTCCATTGGTTGCCGAGTATGCGAACTTTGAACCTTGCTTTCATGTTTTAAATGTTGCCTTTTAGAATATGTTGGTTTCTTGATATTAAAGTATAGACTGTTAATAATTGTAGATGCCATAGAGGCACTAATCAGTATAATTAACTATTCAACAATGGCAGATCTTGAAAACGATTATATAGGTGCACAAGTACAAATATCCACTCCTATGAGTATAAAGCAGTTGAAACCTGTCTTAAAGACAAACTTAGCCGTACCTATACCTTTGGATGGTTGTGTTAAAATAACTGGCTGTCAAGTACTCTCCGATGAGCAGTTTTTACTACTTGACCAAATAAACCGACGTCTACTGAACTTCAACGCAGATGGAGTCCATACTAGAGATGTTATAACGTTTAATGGAATTCCATTTGACATTTGTTTGTTTGGAGATCAAACGGTCGTTGTTTCTATTTTGGATAAGAATCAAATACTGGTGGTAGATATTGAAAATAGTATCATTCTTAAGTCATTTCCAGTAGAAGGTTCATGTTATGGGTTGGACAGCGATGGCGAAACATTGATTGTTCGGTTACAAGATAAAGACATAGTGATCATTACAGATATTGATGGAAGTATTCAAATAAAGGTTAAGATACCAGGATACTATCTTATTCGAGTGGCTTTATTCAAGGACAAAATATACAGTACAAATGTGAATGAAAACACAGTATCCTGTTACACAAGAGAAGGTCAACATATTTGGACAATCAGAAACAATGACATCAATAGACCATTTGGTCTTTCCGTTGATATAAATGGAATGGTATATGTGGCATGCAATCCGACAAACACAGTTGTAGCTATTTCCCCTGATGGTATCTCAAGTAGGGTTATTTTATCCGCCAAGGACGGATTGGACAAGCCTTATGCTGTTCACGTTGATAAGAAATCATCAACTTTATTAATTTGCAATGAAGACAATGCCAGAGCTTTAGTTTATAGCATAAGGAAATGAAACTTCGTTCAATATAGTACCGTTTCTGAAAGGCATTATTTAACTTGTGGTAACATATATTGTTTAAAGTCCCTGCATGACTTGTGTATTTGGAGTTGGCACCACTTTTTTTATCAAAGGTCTAGACAAAGAGTAGAAAAAGCAATTATCTTACCTCCTATACGCTTCTAGAAATATCATTGGTTGAAAACGAACACGTGGAGAACTTGTATATTTAATATTCTGTCAGTGAGCGTGTTTTATTTTAATACACGGTTAGTAGTGGTGTTACGTTTCGTTATAAAAACAACTTAAAGAAAAATCTGAAACGTTTCGCCCAAACAACAAATAAAGAAACAGATAATTACCAATTGAAAATAAATGCAGAAAACACACCAAAAGCTAAAATATTGTTAACGTCGGCATTTTTTTTTGTATAGACTGAATGTATGTTCTTAATATTGCACACTTGATCATTTTAATAGGGGACATATTTAAACATCGTGTCCAGGGCTCATAAAGGGTATATACTATATTGTATTATATAAAGTATACTATAATGTTGGTATGGAGTTCTAAACTAGATGATATGAAGCGTCAATGTTTTTTTTTTTATATATAATCTAGAACAGCATGGATTTAAAGTAGCTTTGGTGTCAGTGAAAGATCATCCTCCGGCCTCCGGCCATCGGGTTGATCTTACACTGACACACCGCGTCACCATGAGATAACTATAACATTAAATGTATATCTTGATGAATAATTGTTATTACATCAAAACCAAGCTGTTTTAGAAGTGGTCATCTACAAATGATCACATTTTTTCTCTGTGTGCTTTATTTGAGCATTTGTGGATTAAGAGAAGGCGCTTGTCCATATATCTATACCCCAGTCAACATGGTCAACCCTTGAGGTGTTTTTAGCAATGACACAGCATTATGTGCAATAATGTTTACTTCGCATCTGTAAACATTACAATGGTTTTTATACGACCGCAAAAAAATTTTGTGGTCGTATATTGGTATGACGTTGGCGTCGTCGTCGTCGTCGTCGTCGTCGTCGTCGTCGTCCGGCGTCGTCGTCCGAATACACAATGGTTTTCGCACTCTAACTTTAGTTTAAGTGAATGGATCTCTATGAAATTTTACCATAAGGTTCAATACCACAATAGGAAGGTGGGGATTGATTTTGGGGGTTATGGTACCAACAGTTAAATAATTAGGGGCCAAAAAGGGGCCGAAAATAAGCATTTTTGTAACTTCCAGACATAACTTGTGTGTTATTGTATGGATCTCTTTGACATTGTACTACAAGATTCCATATCACAAAGGGTCGATGATGGGATTGATGTTGGGGTTAATTTCTTCAAAATTTTAGGAATAAGGGGCCAAAAGGGGGCAAAAAACAAGCATTTTTCTAGTTTCATGACAATAACTTGTGTGTAAGTGTATGGATCTTTCTGAAATTTTACTACAAGGTTCCATTTCGCAAAGGGAAAGCTGGAATTGAGTTTTGTGGTAATTGCCCAAAACGTTTAGTAATCAGGGGCCTAAAAAGGGGTGAAAAATAAGCATTTTTTAGTTTCTAGACAATAACTTGTGTTCAAGTGTATGGATCTCTCTAAAATTGTATTACAAGGTACCATACCACAAAGGCAAGGCTGTTATTGAGCTTGGTTTGGGGGGGAAGGGGGGGTGATGAATCATAGAGGGGGGGGGGGGGGGTCAAAAAAGGGGTAATTATTTTTTTTCGTTTAAGGAATAAGGGGAAAAAAGGTTAAAAAACTAGGGTTTCCATTTTAATAGACAAATAATTGAGTAAAGAACATTATTTAAAAGCAGTGTAAGGTTGGTAATTCAAACTCATTTAAATATCTCACCTGCACTATGTTTGAATTATGTAAATTGGAAATTTGCCAATTATTTTAGTATAATAAACTTCATTGGAAATTTGCCAATATAAAATTTTGCTGATGAAGGTTTTTTGTTTACCTTTAGTCTGACTATGATGTCATTTTCTATTTTAATAGCCTTATGATGTAGTTAAATTTTTTTTAATACTTTTATGATGTATTTTAATGCGCTTTTATGGTTGCAAATTTATTGTTTTAATATAATAAACTCCATTGGAAATTTACCAATAGTTTGTTTATTTTTAGCTATGACTATGATGTCATTTTCTATTTAATTTTAAGGTTACAAATTAATTTCAGTTTTAAATATTATTGTAAAATGTTTGCCCAAAACATTTATTAATAAGTGGCCAAAAAAGGGGGCAAAAATAAGCATTTTTTTAGTTTCCAGACATTAACTTGTGTTCAAGTGTATGGATTTCTCTGAAATTGTACTTAAAGGTACCATACCACAAAGGGAAGTGGGTCAAAAAATTTGGGGGGGGGGGGGGGATTTTTTTTCCTTTTTTTTTTCTTTAAAATTTTCCATTTTTAGTTGGTTAATTCTGATCACAAAGAGAAAGTTGGAATTGAGTTTGGGGGATAATTGCTCAAATGTTTAGGAATAAGGGGCTAAAAAAGGGGTTAAAAATAGGCATTTTTTTTTAGTTTCCAACAATTAATTGTGTTTAAGTAATTGGATCTCTGTGAAATTGTACTGCAATGTACCATACCACAAACTGAAGGCTGGGATTGAGTTTGGGGGGGCGTGATGTGTGAAAATTTTCCACTTAAAGTTGGTTAATTATTTCTGATTTAGATATAAAAGCAAATAATAATGATGTGGTTTGATTTTATCAAAAACTTAAATTGAAGTTATGTATATTGTAAATTTAGGTTACATTGGAATTTAAGAATTGGCTTTGGGGTAGGGTTATGGCTCAAACCTTTAAATAATAAGGGAAAAAAAGGTGAAAAAACAAGGGTTTCCAGGTTAATAGATAAATAAGTACAAAACATTATTTAAAAACAGTGTAAGGTTGGTAATTCAAACTCATTTAAATATCTCACTTACACTGCTTTTAAATTATGTAAATTGGAAATTTGCCAATAACTTTATTGTTAATAAATGCATTGGAAATTTGCCAACAATTTTAGTATAATAAACTTCATTGGAAATTTGCCAATATAAAATTTTGCTGATGAAGGTTTTTTGTTTACCTTTAGCCTTGACTATGAAGTCATTTTCTATTTTTATAGCCTTATGATGTAGTTGAATTATTTAATACTTTTATGATGTGTTTAAATGGGGTTTTATGGTTGCAAATTTATTGTTTTAGTTTAATAAACTCCATTTAAAATTTGGTAATAAAAAAAATTTTAGTTTATTTTTAGCTATGATTATGATGTCATTTTCTATTTTACTTTTATGGTTGCAAAGAAATTTTTATTTTTAGATATTACTGTTAAATGATGCTGATTAAGGTTTTTGCTATGTTTAGCCATGACTATGATGTCATTTTCTATTTTAATATCTGTCATGATGTATTTAAATGGGCTTTTATGGTTACAAAGGAATTTTATTTTTAGATATTACTGTAAAATGTTGCTGATTAAGGATTTTGTTTATTTTTAGCCATGACTATGATGTCATTTTCTATTTTAATACCTTTATTATGTAATTTCCATTTTTAGATATTACTGTTAAATGATGCTGATTGAGGGTTTGAATGCTGGGATTGATTTTGGGGGTAATTGCCTCCAAATTTTAGGAATTAGGGGGCAAAAAACAAGCATTTTTCTAGTTTCATGACAATAACTTGTGTGTAAGTGTATGGATATTTATGAAATTGTACTACAAGGTTCCATATCACAAAGGGAAAGCTGGAATTGAGTTTGGGGGTACTTGCCCAAACGTTTAGGAATAAGGGGCCAAAAATAAGCATTTTCTAGTTTCCAGACAATAACTTGTGTTCAAGTGTATGGATCTCTCTGAAATTGTACTGCAAGGTACCATACCACAAAGGGAAGGCTGGGATTGTTTTTGGGGGTAATTGTCTCAAAATGTTAGGAATTAGGGGCCATAAAGGGGAAAAAAACAAGCATTTTTCTAGTTTCATGACAATAACTTGTGTGTAAGTGTATGGATCTTTATGACATTGTACTGCAAGGTTCCATATCACAAAGGGAAAGCTTGGTTTGAGTTTGGGGGTAATTGCCTTAAACTTTAAGGAATTTGGGGCCAAAAAGGTGCAAAAAACCCAAGCATTTTTCTAGTTTCCAGACAATAATTTGTGTTCAAGTGTATGGATCTCTCTGAAATTGTACTGCAAGGTACCATACCACAAAGGGAAGGCTGGGATTGAGTTTGGGGGTGATGAATCATAAGGGGGTTTCAAAAAATTTGGGGGGGGGGATTTTTTTTTCCTTTTTTTTCTTTAAAATTTTCCATTTTAAATTGGTTATTTCTGATTTATATATAAAAGCAAATAATAATGATATGGTTTGAATAGGTAAATTAAAATTTTTTAAGTTCTTAGACTACTTTCATTCTGTGTGAGAAACCTATGCTGTGTCAAATATTTAATTACAATCCAAATTCAGTGCTGTATCAAGCTTGAATGTTGTGTCCATACTTGCCCCAACTGTTCAGGGTTCGACCTCTGCGGTCGTATCAAGCTGCACCCCAGCGGAGCATTTTATTTAAAGTTATAATAATAATTTCTAATTCTTGAACTAGTAGTTTAGTTGTTATTTTATTTAGAAAACCTGGCTAAGGTATTTCGAAAAGCTATTGAATAGAATAAATATCTAGAGACTAAAAGTATTGTAAGAAAGATTGAGAACAATCTTTACAACTAGAAAAAAAAAATGACAAAATTAATGGTCATGACACTTTTGGAATAATTTATAAAAACAACATCATCGTAGGTGTCATAATTTTATGAATATACCTGACATTACATCAAAAATATTACTTTGAATGGTGGGGAAAAAATCAGCACAAGAAAATAAATTTCTTGTTGCCTAATTTATGCGTGCATTGTTTTTTAACCGGATTTTCGAAGTAAAAATAGGTTATTGATTTGGGGATGTATGGCGGGCGGGCGGCTGCCAAACAGTGTCTGTTCATTTACATGAATAAGCTTTGAAGAAATTTATTCAAATTTAGATAGGTTGTTTTTTCATGATTTTAGCTTTTCTTGTTGTTCAGTTATAGCCCTTTCCCAAGAATTCAATTTTTGATGAATTAATCCATTTCTGTACAAAGGGAACTAACTCATTTTTTAAAAGATTTTTAAAAGACATTGTATTAATGATAAATGATAAATGACATTTTGGATTTTTTTTCTTTTCTTTGGTAAATTGTTTGAAGAATTTTGTGGTAGGTTTGTTTGTAATTCTGTATAAACTAATTTTCTGAATGCTATATATATAAATTTTTTTTTATGAAGTGAACTCCTTTAATTAGATAATAATCTATTTTTATTAAAGGACATATTACATTACATTGTGTAGGTGAAGTTGATAGATAAGTTGCAGATCTATATTAGTTTGTGACAAATGAATGAAAAAATATTTTGAACTATTAATTATATTTGATTATAATTTGAAAATAGATATATATTGTGTTACATCATATCTAATTTTAGAGAACTATTTTTAGTGAAATCATATCTAATGTTAGAGTACTATGTTAAACCATATTTCTGTTCAAAGAGAAATAACTCAAACTTATTCCATGAACCAGTAATAATAACATCCAAATTTCTTTGAATATTTGCATAACTTACATGTTAAAGTATTGCTATTTTAATTTCAACATTTGCATTATCAAAATTACAAAAAGGCGAGATAACAGTTTATTTCATTATCTTTTTCATGTGGAATATATGATTTTAAACAAATGATTGTTTCAACTTTTTTGTTTTGCATATATGCAGCTTTCAGACTAATATATCGGACCATGTGAACTTTAGCTATAACTTTGCATCCATTGTCCGTACATGTATGTCTGTTTACAGTAATTTTTTCTTTTTGAAATTTTCACCTCTAAAAATGCTCAATGGATTGATATTTATTTATAGCAGGTCTTGGCTATTGTGTCAAATACTATAGGAGCTATGTTAAAATTGACCTGAAAAGTTTCAGAAAAACCTGAAGACCCTATATGGTTTTTACCAATTTTCAGAATTTTTGTTATCTATTAAACTATATATATATATATATATATATATATATATACATAGGAGCTAACAATAGTTTAAACCTTGAAATTGAAGAAATGATCAGCACAACAAAATGTATCAACCCTGAAAATCGAAAAAAATTCCATCAGCCATTTTTGGGGTTATTGCCCCTGAAATATCCATTTTTATACGACCGCAAAAATTAAAAATTTTTTGGTCGTATATTGGTATGACGTTGGCGTCGTCGTCGTCGTCGTCGTCGTCGTCTGGCGTCGTCCGGCGTCGTCCGAAGACACATTGGTTTTGCACTCTAACTTTAGTTTAAGTGAATGGATCTCCGTGAAATTTTACCATAAGGTTCAATACCACAAAAGGAAGGTTATGATTGATTTTGGGGGTTATGGTACCAACAGTTAAGGAATTAGGGGCCAAAAAGGGGCCAAAAATAAGCATTTTTGTAACTTCCAGACATAACTTGTGTGTTAGTGTATGGATCTCTCTGACATTGTACCACAAGTTTCCATATCACAAAGGAAATGCTGTGATTGGTTTTGGGGGTAATTGCCTCAAAATTTTAGGAATTAGGGGCCAAAAAAGGGGCAAAAAACAAGCATTTTTCTAGTTTCATGATAATAACTTGTGTGTAAGTGTATGGATCTTTCTGAAATTGAACTACAAAGTTCCATATCACAAAGGGAAAGCTGGAATTGAGTTTGGGGGTAATTGCCCAAAACATTTAGGAATAAGGGGCCAAAATGGGGGAAAAAATAGCATTTTTATAGTTTCCAGACAATTACTTGTGTTCAAGTGTATGGATCTCTCTGAAATTGTACTGCAAGGTACCATACCACAAAGGGAAGGCTGGGATTGATTTTGGGGGTAATTCCCTCAAAATTTTAGGAATAAGGGGCCAAAAAGGGAAAAAAACAAGCATTTTTCTAGTTTCAGGACAATAACTTGTGTTCAAGTGTATGGATCTCTCTGAAATTGTACTGCAAGGTACCATACCACAAAGGGAAGGCTGGGATTGAGTTTGGGGGTGATGAATCATAAGGGGTTTCAAAAAATTGGGGGGGGGTTTCCTTTTTTTTCTTTTTTTCCTTTTTTTTTCTTTTAAAATTTTCCATTTTAAGTTGGTTATTTCTGATTTATATTTAAAAGCAAATAATAATGATATGGTAGGAGATACACACCAAACAGGATGTGTAAATTATTATATAATAAGTATTGTGCTATAGCAAGAAATTTTCAATTGCACAGTATTGCACAATAGCAAGAAATCTTTCATTGCACAGTATTGCGCAATAGCAAGAAATCTTCAATTGCACAGTATTGCGCAATAGCAAGAAATATCCAATAGCACAATATTGCGCAATAGCAAGAAATTGTCAATTGTACAGTATTGCGCAATAGCAAGAAATATTCAATTGCACAGTATTAATTGCTTATATCTTGACCAATTTCAATGGGGTTTTATTCTTGAATTCTTGGGGTTCTTTAATATGCTGAATCTAACCGTGTATTAAGTTTTTGGATTTTGGGCCCCGATTTTAAATTGGTCCACATTGAGGTCCAAAGGGTCCAAAATTAAACTTTGTTTGATTTCATCAAAAATTGAATTATTGGGGTTCTTTGATATGCCGAATCTAACCGTGTATTTAGATTCTTAATTTTTGGTTCCGTTTTCAAATTGGTCTACATTAAGGTCCAAAGGGTTCAAAATTAAACTTAGTTTGATTTTAACAAAAATTGAATTCTTAGGGTTCTTTGATATGCTGAATCTAAACATGTATTTAGATTTTTGATTATGGGCCCAGTTTTCAAGTTGGTCCAAATCGGGGTCCAAAATTAAACTTTGTTTGATTCAACAAAAATTGAATATATGGGGTTCTTTGATATGCTGAATCTAACCATGTATTTAGATTTTTGATTTTTGGGCCCCGTTATCAACTTTGTCCACATTGAGGTCAAAAGGGTCCTAAATTAAACTTTGTTTGATTTCATCAAAAATTGAATTCTTGGAGTTCTTTGATATGCCGAATCTAACCGTGTAGTTAGATTCTTAATTTTTGGTTCCGTTTTCAAATTGGTCTACATTAAGGTCCAAAGGGTTCAAAATTAAACTTAGTTTGATTTTAACAAAAATTGAATTCTTAGGGTTCTTTGATATGCTGAATCTAAACATGTATTTAGATTTTTGATTATGGGCTCAGTTTTCAAGTTGGTCCAAATCGGGGTCCAAAATTAAACTTTGTTTGATTTCAACAAAAATTGAATATATGAGGTTCTTTGATATGCTGAATCTAACCATGTATTTAGATTTTTGATTTTTGGGCCCCGTTATCAACTTTGTCCACATTGAGGTCAAAAGGGTCCTAAATTAAACTTTGTTTGATTTCATAAAAACTTGAATTCTTGGGGTTCTTTGATATGCTTAATCTAACCATGTATTTAGATTTTGGATATTGGACCATAATAGGTGAATGTCCAATTTAATAAAAAAAAATTAAGTTCTTAGACCACATTCATTCTGTGTCAGTAACCTATGCTGTGTCAAATATTTAATCACAATCCAAATTCAGAGCTGTATCAAGCTTGAATGTTGTGTCCATACTTGCCCCAACTGTTCAGGGTTTGACCTCTGCGGTCGTATCAAGCTGCGCCCTGCGGAGCATTTTATTTTTTTATATAATCTAGAACAGCATGGATTTAAAGTAGTTATCCCATTCGGACTTGGTGTCAGTGAAAGATCATCCTCCGGCCTCCGGCCATCGGGTTGATCTTACACGGACACACCGCGTCACCATGGGATAACTATAACATTAACAGTTTATCTTGATGAATACTTGTTATTACCAAGCTGTTTTAGAAGTGGTAATCTACAAATGATCACATTTTTTCTCTGTGTGCTTTATTTGAGCTATTGCCTTTTAAAAAGAAAAAAACTTCATTGTGCATTTGTGGATTAAGAGAAGGCGCTTGACTTTATAAAAATTCGTTAGTTTGTAAACTTTTACAAAATAATATAAATGGTAGATTTTTACTCATTATACAAAATATGTATGAAGGGATTAAATCATATATCAGACATAATGATGAATGTTCAGGTTTTTTTTTATATAAATGTGAACTAGGAGTTAGACAAGGAGAAAATCTATCTCCTGTTCTATTTTAATTGTATCTTAATGATCTTCAATCATATTTAGAAGAAAATGATATATAAGGTGTAGAATCTATCAGTTGCGATATAGGAAATGAGTTAATGGTTTCTCTTAAAATTCTATTGGTTTGTATGCAGACGTAGAGGTAGATAAATTCTATTTTGTAATAAAAAAAGATTGAAATTGTTACAAGTATCTTAGTGCATTTTTTGCTAGAAGCAGATCTTTTTGCCCCCCGCGCAATGCGATGCGGGAGTACATAGATATACCAGGCATCCGTTCGTCCGTCTGGTCTTGTTAGCGCTCTCACGTATACAATTCTTGTCGGATTTTTATGAAATTATATCATAGGTTTATAGAAGTAATGTCTTGGACGAGTTCGAAAATCAGTGCCGATTAATTATTTTCAAAAGAGGTATGCCCCTTGGAAACATTACTTATAAAGAAAATTGTATCATTAGCGCTCTTTTTTGTACAATTCTTGTCAGATTTTTATGAAACTTATATCATAGGTTTATATTAGCAATGTCTTAGGCGAGTTCGAAAATCAGTGCCGGTCAATTATTTTCAAAAGAGTTATGCCCCTTGGAAACATTACTTATAAGGAAAATTGCATCATTAGCGCTCTTAATTGTACAATTCTTGTCAGACTTTTATGAAACTTATATCATAGGTTAGGCTTACATCAGCAATGTCTTTAACGAGTTCGAAAATCAATGCCGATCAATTACTTTTAAAAGAGTTATGCCCCTTGGAAACATTGATTTTATGAAAAATTGCATTGTAAGTATTCTCGCATGTACAAATTTTGTCAGATTATGTTATCAAATTCATATCAAAGGTACATAACAGCAATGTCTTAGATAATTTCAAAAATAAGTCTTGATCAAATATGTTTAATGAGTTTCCCTTGGTAATATTAAATATATCGGAAATTGCTCTCTAGTAAGATCATTTTAAAAAGTTTAAAAAATCATTTTTTTTAGTTATTGTCCTTGGACAGAACATATAAAATATGTGCAACGCGGGGCGGGGGACATTGGAACTTTTATTAACAGCTAAAAATATTATTAGATCAGGGAACAGAAGCAAAGTATTGTCGAAAACATAATTTATCAATTGAATGTCAATAAGTTATGTTTGATGAAGCCATTTTACCAGTTTTACTCTAGGTCAGAGGTCTGGAGTTTTGAAAATCTAGATATATTACCAAATTACATTTGCGATTTTGCAAGATCATATTAAACTTAAAGCAGACAACACCAAATAGCATTATTTATTAAGAACTCGGACGATTTCGGATTTCACTCACAGTTGAAATACGAATAATAAAATTCTGATGCAGATTAATAAATGGTGAAGGGGGAAAGTTCTCTTTAATTTTTCATAAATTTCTGTTGTATATATTGATAATCGGCATGGCTTTGAAAGCAAATAGTTGAAATTTTTTAAAAGTATTTTTGATAATTGTGGTCTATCAAATGTATGGAGATCCCAGTGTCATTTTTTCTCGGATTGGGTAGAAAATTATGTAGAAGTTAGACTTAAATACCAATAGATGATTAATTATCAAAAGGTCAAATGTGGACTGAAAAACCAAAGAACATCGTTTAAGTTCAGAATAAAGCAAGCCAAGTCAAATATGTATATATGGGTCTAAAATATTTCTTTTATTGCTTAGGATTTTTCAAGCAACTCTTGGATTCAATTTAAAACGAATACTAATACACCTAAAGAAGAATATTTTTTCATAATATTTATTTTTGGCCAATGCTGCTACAGATTATTTATGTTTCTTCCCTTTGGAATCCGAATATTTTTTCTTTCAAAAATACATATGTTGGTAGGGGCGGATCGAGCCATTTTTAGAAGGGGGGTTCCAACCCAGGAGAAAGGGAGGGGGTTACAAATATATGTCCCCATTCAAATGCATTGATCGTCCAACAAAGGGGGGTTCCAACCAACGGATCTCCCCCTGGATCCGCCACTGGTTGGGCAGAATTTAAGTCATGCAACAGGTCACATACGGACCCCTTAAGAAGTTGCTTCAAGGGTTATTCAATGTGCAGAGATCCATTTTGCTTTCTCTACACGAGGCATCGAATTGAACATCCCAATTCCGTCCGGATGTGGCTGTGTAATTATACATACGGTCGCTTCACTTCAGCAAGGGTTCAAGTTTCTACCGGAACAGGCGAAGTCCACGTGTCCATATATCTATACCCCAGTCAACATGGAGGGGCCTGGTGGGTTATTTTCGTTCTTCGTGATCGGCGCATTTTCGCTATCGTGATCCGTTTTTCTACAGATTTATTTTCTGTGAATCGTGATGAGACCCCCCCCCCCCCCCCCCATCAGGCCCCTCAACATGGTCAACCCTTGAGGTGTTTTTAGCAATGACACAGCATTATGTGCAATAATGTTTACTTCGCATACACTATGAGTGGTGGTTATAACACAAGAGATTTTATTGCAGAAAGTGTTGAATATATACATAATTAAAGCAGACCCCTTTTTTTTTGAAATTCATGGCTACAGGATTTAATAAACTATGTATCCATAATCTCTACTTTTATAAGTAAGTAAGTAAATCATTTATTATAGTGACGTGTAAAAATGTAAAAATTATAAAGATATAATATACGAGAGATATTGATATATGCTTTTTAATCATGCCCTCGATCTCTGAATTGGGTCAATAAACACATATTCATATTAAATACCCGTATGTAAAAATGACGTGGTGACAATCGGCTATATCTCTGTGATTTTATATGAAACGAAAGTGGAAATTCCTCTTAACCAAGCGGACAACTTTTTTTTTAAATTTAAAAGGTAATTTTAATTTATTTCTGTTATATTCCTTATTCAGACAGCAATTTAAGTACCGTTTAATCTATATTTATGTGTTACATTAGTAATTTATGATCTTTATGATAAAAATATAATATTGTAGATTCGTAAACATGGGCGTATCAGCCGGGAAGCACCTTGTGGCCGAAAATTGTATTTTAGTGCATTTTCAGTTTCTCACCTGCTGGTCCCCTGGTTTTTATAATGTGGTACATTAATAATATATGATATGTATGAGAAGAATATAATATTGTAGGTTCGTAAACATGGGTCTCAGGGAAACACCTTATGGCCGAAAATTGTGTTTTAGTGCATTTTCTGCTTTTGACTGCCGGGTTCCCTGGTTTTTATAATGTGCCCCTCTTGGACCACTCCCTTTTCCAAAGTCCTTGATCCACCTTTACGGTGAAAGTATCATATGTTACACGTTTATGCCCTCTTTGAGGGCCTCATTCAAAAATTATTCAGTAAACATGCTGCATTGTATAAAGTATTTGTAACAAGCATTCTCCTCTTTTTGATGATCTTTTGGGCGTAAAAGGTTTTTTTTTTTAGTTTTTGAGTACATTTTTTTTCAGATTAATGACAGCCGGATCCCCTGGGTTTTTTAATGTGCTCCTCTGGCCAACCCCCTTTTCAAAAGTCCTAGACCCGTCCCTAGTGAAAGGTATCGTAGGTTTAACATTTCCCCCTGTCCTATGTATGGGGACCTAATACGGAAATTATATAAAAAATATTGTATTGTATATGGTATTTGCAACAAGTAATTAAGCATACTCTTTTGGCCAACTGTCTTTTAATAGTTGAACATTGCTACATGTACCTGGTTGTTAGGGCCTACGTCCTTGTCACCATATCTCTCTCCTTGGTATACAAAAAAAAATCCTATTTATTATCGAAGACAACTGCCAAGACTAATTGGCCAGTAGGACAACTTATCAAGTAAGTATTTTTCAAAATGATTTAATTCAACACATTGTAAACAAAATAAAAAAAACTGAACTTTATAATACAAGCTTATTTGTGAGATGCACTTATTAGTTATTTGCTTAAAATATATAACCGGTTTATAAACTAGTCCCAACAGGTTTTGAAGTCGTCTTTGGTTACCGTCCCGTTAAATGATTTGTTTGGCCAAAAATAGCTATAAAGTAGCTAACATAGGTACATATCTTTAAAGGTCCATCTAACAAAGAAGTAAACATATCTTCCTTATTCATTTTACATGCACAAGCATCATTGATTATAATATTTAAATGATCCAGTCAAGTCGCATAGACAGAAATTATAAACTTTTTTTGCATGACAAAACACCTGCATTACGCAACAAGTAAAACTGATCAAAACTTTGGACACAAATCATTCGTCTCTTTCTGAGAGTAAGGAATGAAAAAAAAAAGTTTGTTAAATAAAAATGATTAAAATAAGGTAAACAACACAGAAACAACATAGTAAGCTTAGTAAATATGTTTAGAAAATCAGCAACCTGAGTGTTGTATGTCATTAATCTTATCATATGTATTTGGGGACAGAACATTTTTTGCCCCCCTCCTCCCCCCCCCCCCCTTCCAAAATTCGTTATTTCTTGTGTTTTTTTTAGTTTCGATTATTTTCGAAAGCTTCTATTTTTTATTTACATTAATATACTACATCATTTGTTTACACATTGTTATCAATTGCTAGTTTATCATGTTTATTATCCACAGCAGTTACTGATAAAAAGTAGTAGTAGAGACTATCCCGGTTTATCTGCAATTATTAATATTCCGAAAAATATCCTGCATCATCAACAAATTTCCAAATTAATGAAAGATAGTAATATAATCCGGGATCAAACAGAGAACAATCATATTTTAAGTCAGACAAACTAGGATTAATAATAAAAGTGGTTATGACGTGCATGTCTATGACATCTTTATATTATATTGTTGTCTGCCTTCATATGGTACCTTATGCTACCAGTCTTGTATTACAATTGCAGTTTGCGGTCCATGGAGTGAAATGAAATACTCCATTTGTTCAGATTTTTTCCTGGACTTGATATGTTCAGCTTGATAAAATTTTTTGGTGAATTGAAACATATCTAGTTGAATGTAAAACAGAGCTCCAGATAAGAATTCACGGATCCGCCTATGCATTGCAGTCTTTAATGTAACAATAACGCAATGTAACCGTAGACCCAAATATTATTGTTACATTCGTAATTAATCGGTTCCTTACCCAACCCTGCATTCCGGTAATTAGTCTCCAATGTAACAATAATTTTTACATTCTTTTATTTGTTTTTGAAGATTAGCTGTTAGCGGAGCTAACTAACTCATCTAAACCGTTGCCCTGCATCCGCCACTGTGACCACAACCTTTACTCATCATAAAAAAACCCGGAAACAAGTCCTGAAACGAGTTGAATATTATATGCATTAGTTTCCCGCCCTTTCAAATTATGTTTCCTGTAACAAATGGCAAAAACAGACGTGTTTTGGTGAAACACACTCAAAAATATATCCAAGATGTTGTGACTACACAAACAAAGTAAGGCGTGCATTTTGAAAATATCATGATTTACCAGTATATGACCAGAGATACTAAGATAGGCACAACATGTGCGAGAAGTTTTCATATCAAGACTACATTTATATGAGTTGTCTCCCCATAAGGGTGTTAGGGTGATCATGACTGATGAAGTTTTTTACTGGTCCAAGACAGGGACTTAGTATAGAAAGTCCCTGCCCAACACAGTTATTTCATAGTGCATTTCTTTTAGTCCGAGATTACTCTGACGTCCAACGGCTGTTTTGCCAGACAAGCTAGGGCCATGGGACGTCAGAGCTCGTCCCATATCAAAAAGTGGATATTTGCCCGTCCAAAATCGATGCGCTGCTTCGTCGCTTCTAGTGCCAAAGTACGGCCTTGGAATTATATGAATCGGGTATCAATTTGTTCATTTTTCATTTATCTCTTCATTTATGTAAGTTTTACCTACCTGCCACCCTTTATTTTCTCATATTTAGACAGTTTTCACAGTGACCCACCAATTCTGGCATTTTGATACCCGATTTATATAATTCCAAGGCCGTCCTACGGCACCAGAAGCGACGAAGCAGCGCATCTATTTTGGACGGGCAAATATCCACTTTTTGATATGGGACGAGCTCTGACGTCCCACGGCCCCAGCTTGTCTGGCAAAACAGCCGTTGGACGTCAGAGTAATCTCGGACTAATTTCTTTAAGACGATAATCGCGCCAGCACTTGCTCTATATTTACTATAATATTTTTACAGTATGGTCAGATATGTTTTCGTACGTCATATGAACTCGTACTATGCATGCTTTTTCAATGGAAATTGTGACGTCAAGATGCATTCTTAATAGCACAAAAACCTATTAAGAGTCCTCGTCTCGTGGGTTTTTGTGCTATTAAGAATCCTCGTCTTACGGGTTTTCATGATGACCCAAGCCCCCTCCCCTAACACCCTAATTTGCACCAATGACCATAACTCAAAAGACCTAAACAGACGGATCATGAGTACTCCCCAGGCCGATATGACGCTGTGGTCCGGTAGTGCCAATAAAAGAGAAGAATGGTCTATTTAAACACGACTAATGAACATGACAAATACACGTGATAAATTTGAATACACGTTACTAAAGAAAGTTATGATGAAATTTATGAATGAGCGTATTTGTACGTCAAAAAAGTAAAAAAAACTTTTATTAAAGATATTAACAAGGAGTGATTTATTTTATTAGAAAGTGAAAAATTGTTGCTTGTAAGTAAAATTCGTCTGTCAACTGTCACGTTTTAGAAATAAAATAATTTTTTTAACATCAATCGTTAATTTGTCCATCGGCATCAGGAAATACATGTATATGTACGGAATCGCTGCAGCATTCGCATTTGTATAATGTCACTAGTAAAGGAATTTCACTGGTTTTAACTTTGACGAATTTGTCAAGTTTCGTTTATACCTAACATTACCTGACAAAAGAAACGTTTTGACAATTATACACTCGTAAGCGTAATGTCAAACTACGGAAAGTGGTCAGCTGGTGCATTACAATTTTTTTGTTTTAAAAAGTTGTATTCCAAACATCTTAAACATAATCAATTTTAATGCTGAATAAGTCAAAATGTTCTTTGCAAAGAAAAAATGGGTTAAGCGAAAGGCAGGTGATGTTTTCAAACCTAAAGAGTATAAAGACTGAGGAACAGGCTGTCCAACAAAATTACAAACTGTCTTGTTACTATATCTCTAGAAGGAACATAGAGTAAAGAAATAAATATTTCTGAAGCTGTCCAGAAATGGAATGCCCAGAAGAACATGAGGATTTTTCTTGAACTATATATACATTTTGACTTATTTAATTGACTGTGATATAAATGCTTTTTGTGTTTAAAATGAATTTATTTCATATATATATTCTTATTCTTTATCATGTTTATTAATACTGTGCATTATTGCATGTAATGATTTATGACCGATTGCTTCAGGTCACAATAGTTCACTCTGAAATAGAGTTACGCGCCCTTGAAATTTTGCGCCTTAAAAAATTTCTGGGGAGAACACTGAGTAGGTACATGTATTCAGGAACATATATATTGACGGGACTTGACACTACCTGATTGTAGTCGATTTTATCGTCGTGCCATAGTTAATAAAGATACAATACAGAAACGGATATGTGTTAAAAACGGACTTGCTATTATCCTAATAATTTCTGATATTATCAATAAAATGTCATTCAAATTAGTTTTAAAGTGATGCTAGTGTATCAAACTTGTATTCTTTCACTTCAAATTTGTTAAAATCGCAAGCATTTTATCACAGAATTGGGCAGAATGCAAACCAGGTAATAAAAAAATGGCGGCCATTGCCGTGATGATTTACAAATTCCCAAACTATTATAAAACACTTCACATCAAATAAATCAAACTTATTTTGGTAATTTTATATGACAAAATATATCTACTAAATGATAAAACTTGTATTTATTTACAATTAGAGTTATGTGGTTTATTTGTTGAGCAGTTCTGGTAGTTTTTCAGTCAGACGCTACCAAAATCCGTAAATCTCGGGAAGTCTCGGGGAGTCCGAGATTTTATCAATTTATACTGAAAAGCGTATCAGATTCATTTCCCGTTAGATATACTGTTCCCAGATGTATTTCAATACTAGGAAACATTATAATTGAGTTATCTTTCTTGTATTCGATGTGCTCCAACTCTTCCGAGGAATATACACAGTAGAAGCACATACAGTTAAAATGGCCGCCTGTTTTGTTATTCTATATAGATATTCAAAGTGAGGGCAGGCAAAGACGAAATACGTCTGAATTTAACATTTTTAAAGGAATTCAAGAAAAACAATGTGTTTGAATAGCCTTTAGGTTCATTATGGTTTTCGTCTGTCTGTCTGTCAATAACGTTTTCTTTATGAAACTACGGTAAAAGTGTGTCATGAACAATTTCATACAGAATCGAAATGACAACTGACCAATTCTATGATATTTCAGGGGTGTGCTGAAATTTATTTTTATCTTAGTGATCTACTTCATGGTTCATTAATAGTACAGCGTGTCAGATAACAATTTTTATGGATGCTTTTTGTCGAGGTCCGCGTTCGTCATATTAACGCATGTGGTTGTCAACGTTGCTAAACCAAAAGTTTGTTTCGCTTTAGCGACACATCTTCTAAGAGAAAAATGGAAGAGGCAGATGAAATTCTGACTACTTCGGGTGTAGCTAAACAAAAGAAGTCCAACAACGAAGCCATGAAAGTTTAAACTAACATGACTAAAGCACTAAGAGCAAATGACAAGCGGTAAACATATTCATCAGGTTAAGATCAATCTGTCCTGAAATTTTCAGACGAATCAGACAACCCGTTGTTGGGTTGCTGCCCCTTGAATTGGTAATTTTAAGGAAATTTTGCAGTTTTTGGTACATGTACATGTAATTATCTTGAATATTATCATAGATATCAGAGAAATGCTCTCTTTTAGACTGACACCAAATTTATTTTGCTTTCTCGGCTATGGTTTGTAGTGCCCATAAAATGAAGCATATGCATTGGTATGCAACACAAGTATTATGAGTACAGAGTGAAATGAAAACTCAACCTGTGTTGAAAATACTAGGGTTTATATGCTTTTAAGATTCTTATGCAAGGTGCAAATATAATTACAATGTGGAACATGAACTTAACCAAAAAGAAGAAGTTGTTTATTGACTCTATTGGGGGCTGGGGACAGAGGGTGTTTGCTGTTTGTCGACAAAAAAAAAAACGACAGCCTAGGGGTAATTCTAAGGGCTTGCTACAATAAATTTTGTACGTTGACCAACTTTTTGTACTCAATATACGGTCATACATCGCACAAGTTCGTGCTTGTGTCAATTTCTTTTTTCCAGTAATGTTTTTTGTACTAATGTGTTCCACAATTCTTGCGCTTTGGATATCATTCACAGTCCAAATTTCCTGACACAAAGTCACTGTATAATTAAAAAAATCCACCGGTTTTTCTAATCACAGAAATTTGTGACATATCGCGATTTGCGTTCTTGGACACCGCCTATTACTCGTAAACCGAATATTTCATGCCCTTCTCGTATTCAATCTCTATTCTCGGAAGATAATGTTGCCATCATAGAGCAGCAGAATATGTTGTCTTAATCATTTTGGTTAAATTACTCGAAGAAATACGAAACCCGAAATTTTCCGAAATTATCAGCGGTTACCGGTAACGGAAATGAACAAAATCCGGAAATCGTAAATTTTTTAAAATAAAAAAAATCTGGGCGGAACGAATTCAGAGGGGCGGGTGGGGATGAAAATCTTATCAATTAATTTTAATTGGTAAGTGAAAAAGTCATCCTATCTTCTTTTCTTGAATTCTTAGGACTTCTTTGCTCTAATAGAATTTTAAATTGTCTGTCCTTTGCAGATGTCTTAACTTATAATTTAAGTGTAATTTCATGGACAATGAAAATCTCATTTGTCTGTTATCTTCAGAATACTGCTCATTTACAAGCCCCCAAAGAGCAATTTTTGAAGGCCTTGCGCAAATACTTAAGATCTTTGCACAATCAGTTTCTTTGTTGAATTAATGAGATGAAACATTGAACTCTAATCAAAAATTATGAGCTTACCTGGGAAAAATCATTAAAGGCATGTTTTTACATCTCAAAACTTGAGAATTTTTGTGGGATTGTAAAAGAAATTTACTTATACAAGTGAATTTTTGAGAAAATTAAGGGGAGATTATTCAATCATTATAATTAACTTATATAAGTATATTTTTTTTACTTCTTCAAGTGAATAAAGATTACTTGTACAAGTAGTACCCCTGACTGATCAATGGACTATCAACATAAAATCAATTATTGTAAGTTACGCAGGCAAGACATTTAAGCGTGTGCACTCTTCATTTAAATCAATAATTTAGTGACAAGAAAACAAATTTAGCTTCAAGAAATCTAAATTATTTCAAATAAATTATTTTAAAGAAACTTGCATTAAAGCCACAAATAATTGTTTAATATGATTGTCCTGCTTGTTTGTGGACAGTTTAAATTTTCAGAGGCTGAAAAATTTATGAATTTAATATTGTGCATATGTTTGTCTTAATACTTGTACATAAAACTTATAATTTTTAGGTCTGCGGAAGTGCAATTGATGTTTTGGTGTTTAATGGAAAAAGATCACACCCTGTTTGTAGAATACTTCATTTAGGTGTGTAATCAGACAAATATACAAGGTTTTGAGTTTATTTTTTAGCTCACCTGGCCTAAAAAGCCATGTGAGCTTTTGTCATCCCTTTGCGTCCATGGTCTGTCCGTCTTCCAGTTAAAACTTTTTGAGAGATCTACTCCTCTGAAAATACTGGACCAATTTCAACCAAACTTGGACTGAATGATCCTTAGGGTCTCTAGTATAAAGTTTGTGTTTTTTTTTCTATCAAGTAACATCACCACCATGACAAAAAATAGAAAATGATGGAAAGGGGGGGGGGGGGGGTGCAGTTTTTTGTGTATACTAGTATCTGAAAAAATAAAGCAGTTCAAGCAAAACTGACATGGATCAAAGTGATAATATAAAGATAAGAAGATGTGGTATGATTGCCAATGAGACAACTCTCCACAAGAGACCAAATGACACAGAAATTAACAACTATAGGTCATGTATGGCCTTCAACAATGAGCAAAGCCCATACTGCATAGTCAGCCATAAAAGGCCCCGAAATGACAAATGTAAAACTATTCAAAAGAGAAAACTAACGGCCTGATTTATGTACAAAATAATGAACGAAAAACAAATATGATCTACAGCAACAAACGACAACCACTGGATTACAGGCTCCTGACTTGGGACAGGCACATACAGAATGTTACGGGGTTAAACATGTTAGCGGGCACCCAACCCTCCCCTAACCTGGGGCAGTGGGGTAAAAGTACAACATTTGAACAAACTATAAAAATCAGTTAAAAAGGGCTTAACTCATCAGATAGATACAAAGCAAAAACAAGTAACAAAAACACAGAGTGGATGTGGCAGGGTACTTATACATCCTCACAACAAAAAGACACTAAGTTCAGATCTGAGAGTACTCGCAGTTGCTGACAGCTAGTTCTAAGCCAATAACAACTAATAAAAAAATCATGCATCTAAGACTAAAATAAGGATGTAATTATTAATCTGCCATGAAATTTTAAGACCAATTGTACATGTTGTACAACCCTATAGCTATTTGGAGTTGTTAGCCCTGAAAAAATGAACTTTTCTGTTTTTGGTTATAATCTTGAAAAGCAAGTCAAGTTCTGCATATAAGTTTACTGACCAAAATTGTAAATTGATCCCTTAAATGAGTTGTTTCCCTTAAAAGACACTTTTTGATAAATTTTCAAGTTTTTTGTAGAAACTGTGATAGATAGATAGAAACTTTAAGTGGCAAAAATGTTCCACAGAGTAAGATATATACGAAAATGTTACCATGATCAAAATGGCGATTGATCCTTTATAGCAGGTATTTCCCTTGAAAGATTAATTTTACCAAATTTGTTTTTGTTTTTTGTAGACACTATGATAGATACCAATAAACTTTAAATGGCAAAGGTTAGACCTACAAATAAGTCAACGTGGTTGAAATTGTCAATCGACCTCTTAAGAGTTTGAATATCCCTGTGATATCTTTTGCTTCTTTTGTAGGAGTTATTTCCCTTGTTTGGCATTTCCTTGCCATTGTTTTAATATTATAGAAACTGGGTTAATGGGTGCTATAAACAGTTTCATATAAAAAACTAGGGGTTATTCCCCCGACTAAAAATAACGATTTTTATTTACATAATTGGTGAAACAGTATCATGCTTTTTGTATTTGATGGTAAAAATTTGTTGATTAGCTTTCAATTTTTCAATTAAAACAGGTTGAATGATTAAAATAATTTCATAAATAAAATTAGATTGAATACACATGTTTTAAGGGGAGACAACACAATAAATTTCCTGTTTTTTTGGTTGTGAAATTTGAAAACTTTTTTGTAATTACTGTACATGTAGCTCTATTAAGCAGGAGAACTTACCCTGAAGCGAGATTTGTTTTAAGACCAAGTAAAAATCTATGAAATTCATATGTACAGTTTTGATTATCTGAAATGGGTGCGAGACAAGTCGGCCCGAGACAACTTGGACTGTCTATGAAGACAACTCTGACCGTCAATAAGTCAACTCACACCATCTATAAATCAACTCAGACCGTCTATAATTACATCTCAGACTAAATATAAAATTAAAGTTTTGACCAAATACATGATTCAATGAAATAGACTGTCTGAAGAGAAGTCTCTGATAAAGTTTTGGTGTGATTTTGAGGCCTTTATGATTAATTTCTCAACAACCTGTAATCATGGTAATCAGCTTGTGTAATTTGATTATCACTTTCTTGGTCATTTAATTAGAATAATTAAGTTTACATTATTGATTGTTGATAAAATTTAATTTAATCATTATGACCAAAGAAAGAATTTAATCAACAGATTAATTTTAAAAGTTTGTTTAATGAATTATGAAGATTTTATTCAAAATGTAGAATCACCATGAGGTAGTAGAAATGATAATCTACACTAAAGGGATACTTTGATGTAAAATATAACATGTTATCATAGAAATAGCACACACTATGTTTATATTTTATTGGCACTATAGACGGCCCGAGTTGACTTTAAAATAATAAAATAAAGAATTCAACAAATTAATAAAACGAATTTAACCTATCATTATAATAAGACGTGGTATAATTGTCAATGAAACAACTCTACACCTAGGCTTTTTTTGCCCCAATTAAGTTTTAAAATAAATTATAAAGATAAGTAAAAATTTGAATTCACATTAAACAACATTTTTTTTTATTATGTTTTGCAAATTCAGCAACATACAAATGATATTGTCACGTAAAACATAACATTTAATAATTTATAATCATTTATATAGTTCAAATCCTCTTTTGTTTGAGTTGTCTTTATAGACGGTCCACGTTTACTTATTGACGGTCCGGGCCAAGTTGTCCTGCTTTCTCTGAAATGTGCCTGTACCATGCCTACATGGGTATGCACATGACCTGATTTCAGGTTTTTAAAGGCAGTGCCTTTAGTGGTATCGGGCAATAACCATTTTGTTTCTACGTGGGGGTAAATACGTCATCACAAATTACCCGAAAAGTGGAATTCTTTCTTCTTCTATTCTGTGTTTTTTAGCTCACCTGGCCCAAAGGGCCAAGTGAGCTTTTCTCATCACTTGGCGTCTGTCGTCCGTCGTCGTTAACTTTTACAAAAATCTTCTCCTCTGAAACTACTTTTTACCAAATTAAACCAAACTTGGCCACAATCATCATTTGGGTATCTAGTTTAAAAAATGTGTCCGGTGAACCAGCCAACCAACCAAGATGGCCGCCATGGCTAAAAATAGAACATAGGGGTAAAATGTAGATTTTGGCTTATATCTCTGAAACCAAAGCATTTAGAGCAAATCTGACTTGGGGTAAAATTGTTAATCAGGTCAAGATCTATCTGCCCTGAAATTTTCAGATGAAACTGACAACCCGTTGTTGGGTTGCTGCCCCTGAATTGGTTATTTTAAGGAAATTTTGCCGTTTTTAGCTCACCTGACCTGAAAGGTCAAGTGAGCTTTTCTCATCACTTTGCGTCCGTCATCCGTAAACTTTTACAAAAATCTTCTCCTCTGAAACTACTGGGCCAAATGCACCCAAACTTAAACACAATCATCATTCAAGTATCTAGTTTAAAAAAAGTGTCCGGTGACCCGGCCAACCAACCAAGATGGCCGCCATGGCTAAAAATAGAACATAGGGGTAAAATGTAGATTTTGGCTTATATCTCTGAAACCAAAGCATTTAGAGCAAATCTGACATGGGGGTAAAATTGTTTATCAGGTCAAGATCTATCTGCCCTGCAATTTTCAGATGAATCGGACAACCCGTTGTTGGGTTGCTGCCCCTGAATTGGTAATTTTAAGGAAATTTTGCCGTTTTTGGTTATTATCTTGAATATTATTATAGATAGAGATAAACTGTAAACAGCAATAATGTTCAGCAAAGTAAGATCTACAAATAAGTCAACTTGACCAAAAAGGTCAGTTGACCCCTTAAGGAGTTATTGCCCTTTATAGTCAATTTTTAACCATTTTTCGTAAATTTTTGTAATCTTTTACAAAAATCTTCTCCTCTGAAACTACTAAGACAAATTTAACCAAACTTGTCCACAATCATCATTAGGGTATCTAGTTTAAAAAATGTGTCCGATGACCCCGCCCGCAAACCAAGATGGCCGACATGGCTAAAAAATAGTACATAGGGTAAAAAGCAGTTTTTGGCTAATATCTCTGAAACCAAAGCATTGAGAGCAAATCTGACAAGGATAAAATTGTTCATTAGGTCAAGATCTATCTGCCCTGAAATTTTCAGACCAATCAGGCAACACGTTGTTGGGTTGCTGCCCTTGAATTGGTAATTTTAAGAAAATTTTGCAGCTTTTGGTTATTATCTTGAATATTATTATAGATAGAGATAAACTGTGAACAACAATAATGTACAGCAAAGTAAGATCTACAAATAAGTCGACATGACCAAAATTGTCAATTGACCCCTTAAGGAGTTATTGCCCTTTATAGTCAATTTTTTACAATTTTCATAAATTTTGTAAATTTTTGTAAATTTTTGCAAAATATTTTCCACTGTAACTACTGGGCCAAGTTCATTATAGATAGAGATAATAGTAAGGAGCAAGAATGTTCAGTAAAGTAAGATCTACAAACACATCACCAAAACACAATTTTGTCATGAATCCATCTGTGTCCTTTGTTTAATATGCACATAGACCAAGGTGAGCGACACAGGCTCTTTAGAGCCTCTAGTTGGTTATTATCTTGAATATTATTATAGATAGAGATAAACTGTAAACAGCAATAATGTTCAGCAAAGTAAGATCAACAAATAGGTCAACATGACCAAAATGGTCAGTTGACCCCTTAAGGAGTTATTGCCCTTTATAGTCAATTTTTAACCATTTTTTGTAAATTTTTGTAATCTTTTACAAAAATCTTCTCCTCTGAAACTACTTAGACAAGTTTAACCAAACTTGTCCACAATCATCATTAGGGTATCTAGTTTAAATAATGTGTCCGGTGACCCGGCCAACCAACCAAGATGGCCGCCATGGCTAAAAATAGAACATAGGGGTAAAATGTAGATTTTGGCTTATATCTCTGAAACCAAAGCATTTAGAGCAAATCTGACATGGGGGTAAAACTGTTAATCAGGTCAAGATCTATCTGCCCTGAAATTTTCAGATGAATTGGACAACCTGTTGTTGGGTTGCTGCCCCTGAATTGGTTATTTTAAGGAAATTTTGCCATTTTTGGTTATTATCTTGAATATTATTATAGATAGAGATAAACTGTAAACAGCAATAATGTTCAGCAAAGTAAGATCTACAAATAAGTCAACATGACCAAAATGGTCAGTTGACCCCTTAAGGAGATATTGCCCTTTATAGTCAATTTTTAACCATTTTTCGTAAATTTTTGTAATCTTTTACAAAAATCTTCTCCTCTGAAACTAATAAGACAAATTTAACCAAACTTGTCCACAATCATCATTAGGGTATCTAGTTTAAAAAATGTGTCCGATGACCCCGCCCGCAAACCAAGATGGCCGACCTGGCTAAAAAATAGTACATAGGGTAAAATGCAGTTTTTGGCTCATATCTCTGAAACCAAAGTGTTTAGAGCAAATCTGACATGGGGGATAAAATTGTTCATTAGGTCAAGATCTATCTGCCCTGAAAATTTCAGACCAATCAGGCAACACGTAGTTGGGTTGCTGCCCCTGAATTGGTAATTTTAAGAAAATTTTGTACAGCAAAGTAAGATCTACAAATAAGTCAACATGACCAAAATTGTCAATTGACCCCTTAAGGAGTTATTGCCCTTTATAGTCAATTTTTTACAATTTTCATAAATTTTGTAAATTTTTGTAAATTTTTACAAAATATTTTCCACTGTAACTACTGGGCCTCGTTCATTATAGATAGAGATAATTGTAAGCAGCAAGAATGTTCAGTAAAGTAAGATCGACAAACACATCACCATCACCAAAACACAATTTTGTCATGAATCCATCTGTGTCCTTTGCTTAATATGAACATAGACCAAGGTGAGCGACACAGGCTCTAGCCTCTAGTTATTGTAATTCAGTGACATTTGGAAGTAAGAAATCAAACGGTGTTGTCTGTCTTGCGGGTATCTGACCTTGACCTCATTTACATGGTTCATTGGTCAATGATAAGTTTTTGTGTTTTGTCTGTATTTGATGCCCCACCTAGGGGCATTATGTTTTTCGGTCTGTGCGTCCGTTCGTATGTTTGTCTGTCCGTTCGTCCATCTGTCCGCTTTAGGTTAAAGTTTTTGGTCGAGGTAGTTTTTGTAGGAGCTAGGTTAATCGTGTAAATTGCAAAAATTTTCAGCAACACAAAGACTTACTGTAGTATGTGCATATATATTTATATATAAACCATAAATAGCAAACTGGTGATATTTTTACCAGGTGAGCGATACAGGCATAGATGTGCCTCTCGTATAATTTCAAACAGCACAATAGTGCAGAAAAGTTAAGATTTAAGTCTTTTTAAATGCTAGTACTACCGGTACATGTATTTGAATTAGATTAATATCTGAAAATTTTAGGTCAGTAATTTACAAGTCCATAAGAATCATGTAATTTAAATTGGCAGTAACAAAAATAACTTAATGATAACTCAACCGTATATATTTGAAAAAGCTTTTTTTTTCTATTTATAGGATATATTAGTAATGGAAAATTGGAATAAGGTAAGATTAACTTTTAAGTCCAGTTGTCATGTGACCTTTTGTTTTCCATTTTTGTCGAGCCTGCCACTTCTGTCGCAGAAAGCTTGACATAGGGATAGTGACCTGGCGGCCGTGGCGTTAACTAACTTCTTAAAAGCTAAATATTTTAGAAGATAGAAGACCTGGATCCTTCATACTTTGTATATAGATGCCTTATGTTATGAAGTTTCTATCTGTCATATGTCCATTGTCCTTGACCTCATTTTCATTGTTCATTGACTACTTGAAAAAAAAAGTTCAGATTTTTAGTATTCTTAATTTCTCTCTTATTATGAGTAATAGGATAACTAAATTTGGTATGTGCGTACCTTGCAATGTCCTCATGCCCATCAGACAGTTTTCAATTGACTTCAATCTCATTTCATGGATCAGTGAACAAGGTTAAGTTTTCGTGGTCAAGTCCATATCTCAGATACTATAAGCAATAGGTCTAGTATATTTGGTGTATGTAATGATTGTAAGGTGTACATGTCCAACCTACAGGTGTCATCTGACCTTGACCTCATTTTCATGGTTCAGTGGTTAAAGTTAAGTTTTTGTGTTTTGGTCTGTTTTTCTTATACTGTATGCAATAGGTCAACTATATTTGGTGTATGTAAATATTTTATCATGTATATTTAAGTCTGGTATGTTTTATTTGACCTTGACCTCATTTTTACCGTTCATTGCTCAATGTTAAGTTTTTGTTTTTTGGTCTGTCTGTCTGGCAATTATCAATTGACCATGACCACATTTTCATGGTTCATTGGTCAATCTTAAGTTTTCCTGGTTAAGTTTGTTTCTTTAATAGATACTATATGCAAAAGGTCAACTATATTTAAAGCATGTAATGATTGTACGGTGTACATGTCTGTCTGGCAGGGTTCATCTGACCTTGACCTCATTTTCATGGTTCTTTGATCATTGTTAAGTTTTCCTAATTAAGTTTGTTTCTTAGATGTGCAATAGTTCAACTATATTTAAAGCATATTTAGTGTATGGAATGATTGTAAGGTGCACATGTACTTTCAGTTTGGTTATCAGACCTTTGACCTCATTTTTCTTGGATCATGTTAAGTTTATGTGATAGTTGTTGTAAAGCTTTATATTTAGAACTATCAACATAATATCATTGGTTAGTAAAGAAGGCGAGACATTTCAGCGTGTTCACTCTTGTCTTACAGAAAATACAAGTAAGTGATAAAAACTCGTAGAATTCTACGTGAACTCCAAAAATAGATATTCCAAGAACACACATCAAACAAATATTATACAAGACTTGGACAAAGAAAGGTCTGCTACAAAGTCTTACGTGTTAAGGGACTTTCCATTTTGAATTTTCCTTGGAGTTCAGTATTTTTGTTGTTTTACTTTCTACTACAAACATTTGTCAAACTAAGATGTTGCTAATAACAAATCATAGCGAAGATAGGCATGAACTACATGAAATTTATTACCTGTTTATGTTTTGTTGTTTATAAATCATTAGCAACTTGCCAGAAATCCTCTTGAGTTCATGGTGTCAGTGAACTTGGAGCTGATTTTCATACATAATTTAGCGGCAGTTTAGTTACCCAAAAAGCAATTGAATCAGTATTTAGTAACTAATGACAAGCAAAAATGCAATTTAGGTTTTTTCAGTTTCAGAAATTTATCAAATGCTTTTCAAATATAAGTGTTTAATTGGTACCGGTACATATCCTCTCTTCATGAATGATATTTGAGGGGTGGATACTACTTATTTATATAGTCATTTCCAATACAAGAGAATATATATACTTATTGCCAGACTTAATAGTTATTTCATTTATTTTTCATTACAATCTATTAAATGTAAAAAAAAATTTTTTACTTACAGAAACTTATTACAGCTGCTCGGTATGGAAATGTAAAAGATCTGAAAATATGCCTAGAGAATAAAGCAGAAATTGATTATCAAGATGTAAGTAAAATAGTCTCATTCGAAACAGTAGTAACATCCAAACCATTAGTTCTAGAGCAAAATACTTATGTACAGAAAAAAAACATACTATAGATAACTTCAGAACATAGTAGATCTTACTTAAGGAATATAAATAAAATAACTACAAGTTACTTCAAAGTACTGCTAATTGTAACAGAATAAAACACAACTACATGTAACTGACCGTTGAACATAAACAATATAAAACACACACTTTAAATAACATCAAAGTAGATTGTTACAGTATAAAATCATAACTACAAGTTACTTCAAGTTGCAGTTGTACATATAAAGTATAAAACACACAACTACAAGGTTGTACATATAAAGTATAAAACACACAACTACAAGGTTGTACATATAAAGTATAAAACACACAACTACAAGGTTGTACATATAAAGTATAAAACACACAACTACATGGTTGTACATATAAAGTATAAAACACACAACTACAAGGTTGTACATATAAAGTATAAAACACACAACTACAAGGTTGTACATATAAAGTATAAAACACACAACTACAAGGTTGTACATATAAAGTATAAAACACACAACTACAAGGTTGTACATATAAAGTATAAAACACACAACTACATGGTTGTACATATAAAGTATAAAACACACAACTACAAGGTTGTACATATAAAGTATAAAACACACAACTACAAGGTTGTACATATAAAGTATAAAACACACAACTACAAGGTTGTACAAATAAAGTATAAAACACACAACTACAAGGTTGTACATATAAAGTATAAAACACACAACTACAAGGTTGTACATATAAAGTATAAAACACACAACTACAAGGTTGTACAAATAAAGTATAAAACACACAACTACATGGTTGTACATATAAAGTATAAAACACACAACTACAAGGTTGTACATATAAAGAATAAAACACACAACTACAAGGTTGTACATATAAAGTATAAAACACACAACTACATGGTTGTACATATAAAGTATAAAACACACAACTACAAGGTTGTACATATAAAACACATAACTACAAGGTTGTAAATATAAAGTATAAAACACACAACTACAAGGTTGTACAAATAAAGTATAAAACACACAACTACAAGGTTGTACATATAAAGTATAAAACACACAACTACAAGGTTGTACAAATAAAGTATAAAACACACAACTACATGGTTGTACATATAAAGTATAAAACACACAACTACAAGGTTGTACATATAAAGAATAAAACACACAACTACAAGATTGTACATATAATGTATAAAACACACAACTACATGGTTGTAGATATAAAGTATAAAACACACAACTACAAGGTTGTACATATAAAGTATAAAACACACAACTACAAGTTTGTACATATAAAGTATAAAACACACAACTACAAGGTTGTACAAATAAAGTATAAAACACACAACTACAAGGTTGTACATATAAAGAATAAAACACAACTACAAGGTTGTACATATAAAGTATAAAACACACAACTACAAGGTTGTACATATAAAGTATAAAACACACAACTACATGGTTGTACATATAAAGTATAAAACACACAACTACATGGTTGTACATATAAAGTATAAAACACACAACTACATGGTTGTACATATAAAGTGTAAAACACACAACTACAGGGTTGTACAAATAAAGTATAAAACACACAACTACAAGGTTGTACATATAAAGTATAAAACACACAACTACAAGGTTGTACAAAAAATGTATAAAACACACAACTACATGGTTGTACATATAAAGTATAAAACACACAACTACATGGTTGTACATATAAAGTATAAAACACACAACTACATGGTTGTACATATAAAGTATAAAACACACAACTACAAGGTTGTACATATAAAGTATAAAACACACAACTACAAGTTTGTACATATAAAGTAAAAAACACACAACTAAGTTTGTACATATAAAGTATAAAACACACAACTACAAGGTTGTAAAAATAAAGTGTAAAACACACAACTACAAGGTTGTACATATAAAGTATAAAACACACAACTACATGGTTGTACATATAAAGTATAAAACACACAACTACATGGTTGTACATATAAAGTATAAAACACACAACTACAAGGTTGTACATATAAAGTATAAAACACACAACTACAAGTTTGTACATATAAAGTATAAAACACAAAACTACAAGTTTGTACATATAAAGTATAAAACACACAACTACAAGGTTGTACATATAAAGTATAAAACACACAACTACAAGGTTGTACATATAAGTATAAAACACACAACTACATGGTTGTACATATAAAGTATAAAACCTGTAATCAAAGCACATCACTAAATGTGAAACACTGTAATCGAAGTACAACACTGAATATGAAACACTGTAATCAAAGCACATCACTGAATGGGAAACACTGATATTAAAGTTAAACACTGAATGTGAAACACTTATATCAAAGTAAAACACTGAATGTGAAACATATCTGATATCAAAGCACATCACTGAATGTGAAACACTGTAATCAAAGTACAACACTGAATGTGAAACATACCTGTTTTCAAAGCACATCACTGAATGTGCAACATACCTGTTTTCAAAGCACATCATTAAATGTGAAACACTGTAATCAAAGTACAACACTGAATGTGAAACATACATGTTATAAAAAACATCACTGAATGTGAAACATACATGTTATCAAAGCACATCACTGAATGTGAAACATACATGTTATCAAAGCACATCTCTGAATGGGAAACATTGTAATCAAAGTAAAACACTGAATGTGAAACATACCTGTTATCAAAGCACATCACTGAATGTGAAACATACATGTTATAAAAGCACATCACTAAATGTGAAACATACCTGTAATCAAAGTACAACACTGAATGTGAAATATACCTGTAATCAAAGCACATCACTGAATGTGAAACATACCTGTTATCAAAGCACATCACTAAATGTTAAACACTGTAATCAAAGCACATCACTAAATGTTAAACACTGTAATCAAAGTACAACACTGGATCTGAAACGTACCTGTAATCTAAGCACATCACTGAGTGTGAAACATACATGTTATCAAAGCACAACACTGAATGTGAAACACTGTTATCAAAGTACAACACTGAATGTGAAACATGCATGTTATTAAAAAACATCACTGAATGTGAAACATACCCGTAATCAAATCACATCACTGAATGTGAAACATACATGTTATCAAAGCACATCTGAATGGGAAACATTGTAATCAAAGTAAAACACTGAATGTGAAACATACCTGTTATCAAAGCACATCACTGAATGTGAAACATACATATTTTAAAAGCACATCACTAAATGTGAAACACTGTAATCAAAGTACAACACTGAATGTGAAACATACCTGTAATCAAAGCACATCACTGAATGTGAAACATACCTGTTATCAAAGCACATCACTAAATGTGAAACACTGATATCAAAGTACAACACTGGATCTGAAACGTACCTGTAATCTAAGCACATCACTGAGTGTGAAACATACATGTTATCAAAGCACAACACTGAATGTGAAACACTGTTATCAAAGTACAACACTGAATGTGAAACATACATGTTATTAAAAACATCACTGAATGTGAAACATACCTGTAATCAAAGCACATCACTGAATGGGAAACACTGATATTAAAGTATAAAACACACAACTACATGGTTGTACATATAAAGTATAAAACACACAACTACATGGTTGTACATATAAAGTGTAAAACACACAACTACAGGGTTATACAAATAAAGTATAAAACACACAACTACAAGGTTGTACATATAAAGTATAAAACACACAACTACAAGGTTGTACATATAAAGTATAAAACACATAACTACATGGTTGTACATATAAAGTATAAAACACACTACTACAAGGTTGTACAAAAAACGTATAAAACACACAACTACATGGTTGTACATATAAAGTATAAAACACACAACTACATGGTTGTAGATATAAAGTATAAAACACACAACTACAAGGTTGTACATATAAAGTATAAAACACAACTACAAGGTTGTACAAAAAACGTATAAAACACACAACTACATGGTTGTACATATAAAGTATAAAACACACAACAACATGGTTGTAGATATAAAGTATAAAACACACAACTACAAGGTTGTACATATAAAGTATAAAACACACAAATACAAGGTTGTACAAATAAAGTATAAAACACATAACTACAAGGTTTTACATATAGAGTATAAAACACACAACTATAAGGTTGTACAAAAAACGTATAAAACACACAACTACATGGTTGTACATATAAAGTATAAAACACACTACTACAAGGTTGTACAAAAAACGTATAAAACACACAACTACATGGTTGTACATATAAAGTATAAAACACACAACCACATGGTTGTAGATATAAAGTATAAAACACACAACTACAAGGTTGTACATATAAAGTATAAAACACAACTACAAGGTTGTACAAAAAACGTATAAAACACACAACTACATGGTTGTACATATAAAGTATAAAACACACAACAACATGGTTGTAGATATAAAGTATAAAACACACAACTACAAGGTTGTACATATAAAGTATAAAACACACAAATACAAGGTTGTACAAATAAAGTATAAAACACATAACTACAAGGTTATACATATAGAGTATAAAACACACAACTATAAGGTTGTACAAAAAACGTATAAAACACACAACTACATGGTTGTACATATAAAGTATAAAACACACAACTACAAGATTGTAGATATAAAGTATAAAACACACAACTACAATGTTGTACATATAAAGTATAAAACACACAACTACAAGGTTGTACACATAAAGTATAAAACACACAACTACATGGTTGTACATATAAAATATAAAACACGCAACTACAAGCTTGTACAAAAAAAGTATAAAACACACAACTACATGGTTGTACATATAAAGTATAAAACATATACCTACATGGTTGTACTAATAAAGTATAAAACACACAACTACATGGTTGTACATATAAAATATAAAACACGCAACTACAAGCTTGTACAAAAAAAGTATAAAACACACAACTACATGGTTGTACATATAAAGTATAAAACATATAACTACATGGTTTTACTTATAAAGTATTAAACACACAACTACAAGGTTGTACATATAAAGTAAAAAACACACAACTACAAGTTTGTACATATAAAGTAAAAAACACACAACTACAAGTTTGTACATATAAAGTATAAAACACACAACTACAAGGTTGTAAAAATAAAGTGTAAAACACACAACTACAAGGTTGTACATATAAAGTATAAAACACACAGCTATATGGTTGTACATATAAAGTCTAAAACACACAACTACAAGCTTGTACATATAAAGTATAAAACACACAACTACAAGGTTGTACATATAAAGTATAAAACACACAACTACATGGTTGTACATATAAAGTCTAAAACACACAACTACAAGTTTGTACATATAAAGTATAAAACACACAACTACAAGTTTGTACGTATAAAGTAAAAAACACACAACTACAAGTTTGTACATATAAAGTATAAAACACACAACTACAAGGTTGTACATATAAAGTCTAAAACACACAACTACAAGTTTGTACATATAAAGTATAAAACACACAACTACAAGTTTGTACGTATAAAGTAAAAAACACACAACTACAAGTTTGTACATATAAAGTATAAAACACACAACTACAAGGTTGTAAAAATAAATTGTAAAACACACAACTACAAGGTTGTACATATAAAGTATAAAACACACAACTACATGGTTGTACATATAAAGTATAAAACACACAACTACATGGTTGTACATATAAAGTATAAAACACACAACTACAAGTTTGTACATATAAAGTATAAAACACACAACTACAAGTTTGTACATATAAAGTATAAAACACAAAACTACAAGTTTGTACATATAAAGTATAAAACACACAACTACAAGGTTGTACATATAAAGTATAAAACACACAACTACAAGGTTGTACATATAAAGTATAAAACACACAACTACAAGGTTGTACATATAAAGTATAAAACACACAACTACAAGGTTGTACATATAAAGTATAAAACACACAACTACATGGTCGTACATATAAAGTATAAAACCTGTAATCAAAGCACATCACTAAATGTGAAACACTGTAATCTAAGTACAACACTGAATATGAAACACTGTAATCAAAGCACATCACTGAATGGTAAACACTGATATTAAAGTTAAACACTGAATGTGAAACACTTATATCAAAGTAAAACACTAAATGTGAAACATATCTGATATCAAAGCACATCACTGAATGTGAAACATATCTGATATCAAAGCACATCACTGAATGTGAAACACTGTAATCAAAGTACAACACTGAATGTGAAACATACCTGTAATCAAAGCACATCACTGAATGTGAAACATACCTGTTTTCAAAGCACATCATTAAATGTGAAACACTGTAATCAAAGTACAACACTGAATGTGAAACATACATGTTATAAAAAACATCACTGAATGTGAAACATACATGTTATCAAAGCACATCACTGAATGTGAAACATACATGTTATCAAAGCACATCTCTGAATGGGAAACATTGTAATCAAAGTAAAACACTGAATGTGAAACATACCTGTTATCAAAGCACATCACTGAATGTGAAACATACATGTTATAAAAGCACATCACTAAATGTGAAACATACCTGTAATCAAAGTACAACACTGAATGTGAAATATACCTGTAATCAAAGCACATCACTGAATGTGAAACATACCTGTTATCAAAGAACATCACTAAATGTTAAACACTGTAATCAAAGCACATCACTAAATGTTAAACACTGTAATCAAAGTACAACACTGGATCTGAAACGTACCTGTAATCTAAGCACATCACTGAGTGTGAAACATACATGTTATCAAAGCACAACACTGAATGTGAAACACTGTTATCAAAGCACAACACTGAATGTGAAACACTGTTATCAAAGTACAACACTGAATGTGAAACATACATGTTATTAAAAAACATCACTGAATGTGAAACATACCCGTAATCAAATCACATCACTGAATGTGAAACATACATGTTATCAAAGCACATCTGAATGGGAAACATTGTAATCAAAGTAAAACACTGAATGTGAAACATACCTGTTATCAAAGCACATCACTGAATGTGAAACATACATATTATAAAAGCACATCACTAAATGTGAAACACTGTAATCAAAGTACAACACTGAATGTGAAACATACCTGTAATCAAAGCACATCACTGAATGTGAAACATACCTGTTATCAAAGCACATCACTAAATGTGAAACACTGATTTCAAAGTACAACACTGGATCTGAAACGTACCTGTAATCTAAACAAATCACTGAGTGTGAAACATACATGTTATCAAAGCACAACACTGAATGTGAAACACTGTTATCAAAGTACAACACTGAATGTGAAAGATACATGTTATTAAAAAACATCACTGAATGTGAAACATACCTGTAATCAAAGCACATCACTGAATGGGAAACACTGATATTAAAGTATAAAACACACAACTACATGGTTGTACATATAAAGTATAAAACACACAACTACATGGTTGTACATATAAAGTGTAAAACACACAACTACAGGGTTGTACAAATAAAGTATAAAACACACAACTACAAGGTTGTACATATAAAGTATAAAACACACAACTACAAGGTTGTACATATAAAGTATAAAACACACAACTACATGGTTGTACATATAAAGTATAAAACACACAACTACAAGGTTGTACATATAAAGTATAAAACACATAACTACAAGGTTGTACAAAAAACGTATAAAACACACAACTACATGGTTGTACAAATAAAGTATAAAACACACTACTACAAGTTTGTACATATAAAGTATAAAACACACAACTACAAGGTTGTACATATAAAGTATAAAACACATAACTACATGGTTGTACATATAAAGTATAAAACACACAACTACAAGGTTGTACATATAAAGTATAAAACACATAACTACAAGGTTGTACAAAAAACGTATAAAACACACAACTACAAGGTTGTACATATAAAGTATAAAACACACAACTACATGGTTGTACATATAAAGTATAAAACACACAACTACAAGTTTGTACATATAAAGTATAAAACACACAACTACAAGTTTGTACATATAAAGTAAAAAACACACAACTACAAGTTTGTACATATAAAGTAAAAAACACACAACTACAAGTTTGTACATATAAAGTATAAAACACACAACTACAAGGTTGTAAAAATAAATTGTAAAACACACAACTACAAGGTTGTACATATAAAGTATAAAACACACAACTACAAGGTTGTACATATAAAGTATAAAACACACAACTACATGGTTGTACATATAAAGTATCAAACACACAACTACAAGTTTGTACATATAAAGTAAAAAACACACAACTACAAGTTTGTACATATAAAGTGTAAAACACACAACTACAAGGTTGTAAAAGTAAAGTGTAAAACACACAACTACAAGGTTGTACATATAAAGTGTAAAACACACAACTACAAGGTTGTACATATAAAGTATAAAACACACAACAACAAGGTTGTACATATAAAGTATAAAACACACAACTACAAGGTTGTACATATAAAGTATAAAACACACAACTACATGGTTGTACATATAAAGTATAAAACACACAACTACAAGGTTGTACATATAAAGTATAAAACACACAACTACAAGGTTGTACATATAAAGTATAAAACACACAACTACATGGTTGTACATATAAAGTATAAAACACACAACTACATGGTTGTACATATAAAGTATAAAACACACAACTAGAAGGTTGTACATATAAAGTATAAAACACATAACTACATGGTTGTACATATAAAGTATAAAACACACTACTACAAGGTTGTACAAAAAACTTATAAAACACACAACTACATGGTTGTACATATAAAGTATAAAACACACAACTACATGGTTGTACATATAAAGTATAAAACACACAACTACATGGTTGTACATATAAAGTATAAAACACACAACTACATGGTTGTACATATAAAGTATAAAACACACAACTACATGGTTGTAGATATAAAGTATAAAACACACAACTATAAGGTTGTACAAAAAACGTATAAAACACACAACTACATGGTTGTACATATAAAGTATAAAACACACAACTACAAGATTGTAGATATAAAGTATAAAACACACAACTACAATGTTGTACATATAAAGTATAAAACACACAACTACAAGGTTGTACACATAAAGTATAAAACACACAACTACATGGTTGTACATATAAAATATAAAACACGCAACTACAAGCTTGTACAAAAAAAGTATAAAACACACAACTACATGGTTGTACATATAAAGTATAAAACATATACCTACATGGTTGTACTTATAAAGTATAAAACACACAACTACATGGTTGTACATATAAAATATAAAACACGCAACTACAAGCTTGTACAAAAAAAGTATAAAACACACAACTACATGGTTGTACATATAAAGTATAAAACATATAACTACATGGTTGTACTTATAAAGTATTAAACACACAACTACAAGGTTGTACATATAAAGTAAAAAACACACAACTACAAGTTTGTACATATAAAGTAAAAAACACACAACTACAAGTTTGTACATATAAAGTATAAAACACACAACTACAAGGTTGTAAAAATAAAGTCTAAAACACACAACTACAAGGTTGTACATATAAAGTATAAAACACACAACTACATGGTTGTACATATAAAGTATAAAACATATAACTACATGGTTGTACATATAAAGTATAAAACACACAACTACAAGGTTGTACATATAAAGTATAAAACACATAACTACAAGGTTGTACATATAAAGTCTAAAACACACAACTACAAGTTTGTACATATAAAGTATAAAACACACAACTACAAGTTTGTACGTATAAAGTAAAAAACACACAACTACAAGTTTGTACATATAAAGTAAAAAACACACAACTACAAGTTTGTACATATAAAGTATAAAACACACAACTACAAGGTTGTAAAAATAAATTGTAAAACACACAACTACAAGGTTGTACATATAAAGTATAAAACACACAACTACAAGGTTGTACATATAAAGTATAAAACACACAACTACAAGTTTGTACATATAAAGTATAAAACACAAAACTACAAGTTTGTACATATAAAGTATAAAACACACAACTACAAGGTTGTACATATAAAGTATAAAACACACAACTACAAGGTTGTACATATAAAGTATCAAACACACAACTACAAGGTTGTACATATAAAGTATAAAACACATAACTACAAGGTTGTACATATAAAGTATAAAACACACAACTACAAGGTTGTACATATAAAGTATAAAACACACAGCTACAAGGTTGTACATATAAAGTATAAAACACACAACTACAAGGTTGTACATATAAAGTATAAAACACACAACTACATGGTCGTACATATAAAGTATAAAACATCTAATCAAAGCACATCACTAAATGTGAAACACTGTAATCTAAGTACAACACTGAATATGAAACACTGTAATCAAAGCACACCACTGAATGGTAAACACTGATATTAAAGTTAAACACTGAATGTGAAACACTTATATCAAAGTAAAACACTGAATGTGAAACATATCTGATATCAAAGCACATCACTGAATGTGAAACATATCTGATATCAAAGCACATCACTGAATGTGAAACACTGTAATCAAAGTACAACACTGAATGTGAAACATACCTGTAATCAAAGCACATCACTGAATGTGAAACATACCTGTTTCAAAGCACATCATTAAATGTGAAACACTGTAATCAAAGTACAACACTGAGTGTGAAACATACATGTTATAAAAAACATCACTGAATGTGAAACATACATGTTATCAAAGCACATCTCTGAATGGGAAACATTGTAATCAAAGTAAAACACTGAATGTGAAACATACCTGTTATCAAAGCACATCACTGAATGTGAAACATACATGTTATAAAAGCACATCACTAAATGTGAAACATACCTGTAATCAAAGTACAACACTGAATGTGAAATATACCTGTAATCAAAGCACATCACTGAATGTGAAACATACCTGTTATCAAAGCACATCACTAAATGTTAAACACTGTAATCAAAGCACATCACTAAATGTTAAACACTGTAATCAAAGTACAACACTGGATCTGAAACGTACCTGTAATCTAAGCACATCACTGAGTGTGAAACATACATGTTATCAAAGCACAACACTGAATGTGAAACACTGTTATCAAAGCACAACACTGAATGTGAAACACTGTTATCAAAGTACAACACTGAATGTGAAACATACATGTTATTAAAAAACATCACTGAATGTGAAACATACCCGTAATCAAATCACATCACTGAATGTGAAACATACATGTTATCAAAGCACATCTGAATGGGAAACATTGTAATCAAAGTAAAACACTGAATGTGAAACATACCTGTTATCAAAGCACATCACTGAATGTGAAACATACATATTATAAAAGCACATCACTAAATGTGAAACACTGTAATCAAAGTACAACACTGAATGTGAAACATACCTGTAATCAAAGCACATCACTGAATGTGAAACATACCTGTTTTCAAAGCACATCACTAAATGTGAAACACTGATTTCAAAGTACAACACTGGATCTGAAACGTACCTGTAATCTAAGCACATCACTGAGTGTGAAACATGCATGTTATCAAAGCACAACACTGAATGTGAAACACTGTTATCAAAGTACAACACTGAATGTGAAGGATACATGTTATTAAAAATCATCACTGAATGTGAAACATACCTGTAATCAAAGCACATCACTGAATGGGAAACACTGATATTAAAGTATAAAACACACAACTACATGGTTGTACATATAAAGTATAAAACACACAACTACATGGTTGTACATATAAAGTGTAAAACACACAACTACAGGGTTGTACAAATAAAGTATAAAACACACAACTACAAGGTTGTACATATAAAGTATAAAACACACAACTACAAGGTTGTACATATAAAGTATAAAACACATAACTACATGGTTGTACATATAAAGTATAAAACACACAACTACAAGGTTGTACATATAAAGTATAAAACACATAACAACAAGGTTGTACAAAAAACGTATAAAACACACAACTACATGGTTGTACAAATAAAGTATAAAACACACTACTACAAGTTTGTACATATAAAGTATAAAACACACAACTACAAGGTTGTACATATAAAGTATAAAACACATAACTACATGGTTGTACATATAAAGTATAAAACACACAACTACAAGGTTGTACATATAAAGTATAAAACACATAACTACAAGGTTGTACAAAAAACGTATAAAACACACAACTACAAGGTTGTACATATAAAGTATAAAACACACAACTACATGGTTGTACATATAAAGTATAAAACACACAACTACAAGTTTGTACATATAAAGTATAAAACACACAACTACAAGTTTGTACATATAAAGTAAAAAACACACAACTACAAGTTTGTACATATAAAGTAAAAAACACACAACTACAAGTTTGTACATATAAAGTATAAAACACACAACTACAAGGTTGTAAAAATAAATTGTAAAACACACAACTACAAGGTTGTACATATAAAGTATAAAACACACAACTACAAGGTTGTACATATAAAGTATAAAACACACAACTACATGGTTGTACATATAAAGTATCAAACACACAACTACAAGTTTGTACATATAAAGTGTAAAACACACAACTACAAGGTTGTAAAAGTAAAGTGTAAAACACACAACTACAAGGTTGTACATATAAAGTGTAAAACACACAACTACAAGGTTGTACATATAAAGTATAAAACACACAACAACAAGGTTGTACATATAAAGTATAAAACACACAACTACAAGGTTGTACATATAAAGTATAAAACACACAACTACATGGTTGTACATATAAAGTATAAAACACACAACTACAAGGTTGTACATATAAAGTATAAAACACACAACTACAAGGTTGTACATATAAAGTATAAAACACACAACTACATGGTTGTACATATAAAGTATAAAACACACAACTACATGGTTGTACATATAAAGTATAAAACACACAACTAGAAGGTTGTACATATAAAGTATAAAACACATAACTACATGGTTGTACATATAAAGTATAAAACACACTACTACAAGGTTGTACAAAAAACTTATAAAACACACAACTACATGGTTGTACATATAAAGTATAAAACACACAACTACATGGTTGTACATATAAAGTATAAAACACACAACTACATGGTTGTACATATAAAGTATAAAACACACAACTACATGGTTGTACATATAAAGTATAAAACACACAACTACATGGTTGTAGATATAAAGTATAAAACACACAACTACATGGTTGTACATATAAAGTATAAAACACACAACTACATGGTTGTAGATATAAAGTATAAAACACACAACTATAAGGTTGTACAAAAAACGTATAAAACACACAACTACATGGTTGTACATATAAAGTATAAAACACACAACTACAAGATTGTAGATATAAAGTATAAAACACACAACTACAATGTTGTACATATAAAGTATAAAACACACAACTACAAGGTTGTACACATAAAGTATAAAACACACAACTACATGGTTGTACATATAAAATATAAAACACGCAACTACAAGCTTGTACAAAAAAAGTATAAAACACACAACTACATGGTTGTACATATAAAGTATAAAACATATACCTACATGGTTGTACTTATAAAGTATAAAACACACAACTACATGGTTGTACATATAAAATATAAAACACGCAACTACAAGCTTGTACAAAAAAAGTATAAAACACACAACTACATGGTTGTACATATAAAGTATAAAACATATAACTACATGGTTGTACTTATAAAGTATTAAACACACAACTACAAGGTTGTACATATAAAGTAAAAAACACACAACTACAAGTTTGTACATATAAAGTAAAAAACACACAACTACAAGTTTGTACATATAAAGTATAAAACACACAACTACAAGGTTGTAAAAATAAAGTCTAAAACACACAACTACAAGGTTGTACATATAAAGTATAAAACACACAACTACATGGTTGTACATATAAAGTATAAAACATATAACTACATGGTTGTACATATAAAGTATAAAACACACAACTACAAGGTTGTACATATAAAGTATAAAACACATAACTACAAGGTTGTACATATAAAGTCTAAAACACACAACTACAAGTTTGTACATATAAAGTATAAAACACACAACTACAAGTTTGTACGTATAAAGTAAAAAACACACAACTACAAGTTTGTACATATAAAGTAAAAAACACACAACTACAAGTTTGTACATATAAAGTATAAAACACACAACTACAAGGTTGTAAAAATAAATTGTAAAACACACAACTACAAGGTTGTACATATAAAGTATAAAACACACAACTACAAGGTTGTACATATAAAGTATAAAACACACAACTACAAGTTTGTACATATAAAGTATAAAACACAAAACTACAAGTTTGTACATATAAAGTATAAAACACACAACTACAAGGTTGTACATATAAAGTATAAAACACACAACTACAAGGTTGTACATATAAAGTATCAAACACACAACTACAAGGTTGTACATATAAAGTATAAAACACATAACTACAAGGTTGTACATATAAAGTATAAAACACACAACTACAAGGTTGTACATATAAAGTATAAAACACACAGCTACAAGGTTGTACATATAAAGTATAAAACACACAACTACAAGGTTGTACATATAAAGTATAAAACACACAACTACATGGTCGTACATATAAAGTATAAAACATCTAATCAAAGCACATCACTAAATGTGAAACACTGTAATCTAAGTACAACACTGAATATGAAACACTGTAATCAAAGCACACCACTGAATGGTAAACACTGATATTAAAGTTAAACACTGAATGTGAAACACTTATATCAAAGTAAAACACTGAATGTGAAACATATCTGATATCAAAGCACATCACTGAATGTGAAACATATCTGATATCAAAGCACATCACTGAATGTGAAACACTGTAATCAAAGTACAACACTGAATGTGAAACATACCTGTAATCAAAGCACATCACTGAATGTGAAACATACCTGTTTCAAAGCACATCATTAAATGTGAAACACTGTAATCAAAGTACAACACTGAGTGTGAAACATACATGTTATAAAAAACATCACTGAATGTGAAACATACATGTTATCAAAGCACATCTCTGAATGGGAAACATTGTAATCAAAGTAAAACACTGAATGTGAAACATACCTGTTATCAAAGCACATCACTGAATGTGAAACATACATGTTATAAAAGCACATCACTAAATGTGAAACATACCTGTAATCAAAGTACAACACTGAATGTGAAATATACCTGTAATCAAAGCACATCACTGAATGTGAAACATACCTGTTATCAAAGCACATCACTAAATGTTAAACACTGTAATCAAAGCACATCACTAAATGTTAAACACTGTAATCAAAGTACAACACTGGATCTGAAACGTACCTGTAATCTAAGCACATCACTGAGTGTGAAACATACATGTTATCAAAGCACAACACTGAATGTGAAACACTGTTATCAAAGCACAACACTGAATGTGAAACACTGTTATCAAAGTACAACACTGAATGTGAAACATACATGTTATTAAAAAACATCACTGAATGTGAAACATACCCGTAATCAAATCACATCACTGAATGTGAAACATACATGTTATCAAAGCACATCTGAATGGGAAACATTGTAATCAAAGTAAAACACTGAATGTGAAACATACCTGTTATCAAAGCACATCACTGAATGTGAAACATACATATTATAAAAGCACATCACTAAATGTGAAACACTGTAATCAAAGTACAACACTGAATGTGAAACATACCTGTAATCAAAGCACATCACTGAATGTGAAACATACCTGTTTTCAAAGCACATCACTAAATGTGAAACACTGATTTCAAAGTACAACACTGGATCTGAAACGTACCTGTAATCTAAGCACATCACTGAGTGTGAAACATGCATGTTATCAAAGCACAACACTGAATGTGAAACACTGTTATCAAAGTACAACACTGAATGTGAAGGATACATGTTATTAAAAATCATCACTGAATGTGAAACATACCTGTAATCAAAGCACATCACTGAATGGGAAACACTGATATTAAAGTATAAAACACACAACTACATGGTTGTACATATAAAGTATAAAACACACAACTACATGGTTGTACATATAAAGTGTAAAACACACAACTACAGGGTTGTACAAATAAAGTATAAAACACACAACTACAAGGTTGTACATATAAAGTATAAAACACACAACTACAAGGTTGTACATATAAAGTATAAAACACATAACTACATGGTTGTACATATAAAGTATAAAACACACAACTACAAGGTTGTACATATAAAGTATAAAACACATAACAACAAGGTTGTACAAAAAACGTATAAAACACACAACTACATGGTTGTACAAATAAAGTATAAAACACACTACTACAAGTTTGTACATATAAAGTATAAAACACACAACTACAAGGTTGTACATATAAAGTATAAAACACACAACTACATGGTTGTACATATAAAATATAAAACACGCAACTACAAGCTTGTACAAAAAAAGTATAAAACACACAACTACATGGTTGTACATATAAAGTATAAAACATATACCTACATGGTTGTACTTATAAAGTATAAAACACACAACTACATGGTTGTACATATAAAATATAAAACACGCAACTACAAGCTTGTACAAAAAAAGTATAAAACACACAACTACATGGTTGTACATATAAAGTATAAAACATATAACTACATGGTTGTACTTATAAAGTATTAAACACACAACTACAAGGTTGTACATATAAAGTAAAAAACACACAACTACAAGTTTGTACATATAAAGTAAAAAACACACAACTACAAGTTTGTACATATAAAGTATAAAACACACAACTACAAGGTTGTAAAAATAAAGTCTAAAACACACAACTACAAGGTTGTACATATAAAGTATAAAACACACAACTACATGGTTGTACATATAAAGTCTAAAACACACAACTACAAGTTTGTACATATAAAGTATAAAACACACAACTACAAGTTTGTACGTATAAAGTAAAAAACACACAACTACAAGTTTGTACATATAAAGTAAAAAACACACAACTACAAGTTTGTACATATAAAGTATAAAACACACAACTACAAGGTTGTAAAAATAAATTGTAAAACACACAACTACAAGGTTGTACATATAAAGTATAAAACACACAACTACAAGGTTGTACATATAAAGTATAAAACACACAACTACAAGTTTGTACATATAAAGTATAAAACACACAACTACAAGTTTGTACATATAAAGTATAAAACACAAAACTACAAGTTTGTACATATAAAGTATAAAACACACAACTACAAGGTTGTACATATAAAGTATAAAACACACAACTACAAGGTTGTACATATAAAGTATCAAACACACAACTACAAGGTTGTACATATAAAGTATAAAACACATAACTACAAGGTTGTACATATAAAGTATAAAACACACAACTACAAGGTTGTACATATAAAGTATAAAACACACAACTACATGGTTGTACATATAAAGTATAAAACACACAACTACAAGGTTGTACATATAAAGTATAAAACACACAACTACATGGTTGAACATATAAAGTATAAAACACACAACTACATGGTCGTACATATAAAGTATAAAACCTGTAATCAAAGCACATCACTAAATGTGAAACACTGTAATCTAAGTACAACACTGAATATGAAACACTGTAATCAAAGCACACCACTGAATGGTAAACACTGATATTAAAGTTAAACACTGAATGTGAAACACTTATATCAAAGTAAAACACTGAATGTGAAACATATCTGATATCAAAGCACATCACTGAATGTGAAACATATCTGATATCAAAGCACATCACTGAATGTGAAACACTGTAATCAAAGTACAACACTGAATGTGAAACATACCTGTAATCAAAGCACATCATTAAATGTGAAACACTGTAATCAAAGTACAACACTGAGTGTGAAACATACATGTTATAAAAAACATCACTGAATGTGAAACATACATGTTATCAAAGCACATCTCTGAATGGGAAACATTGTAATCAAAGTAAAACACTGAATGTGAAACATACCTGTTATCAAAGCACATCACTGAATGTGAAACATACCTGTTATAAAAGCACATCACTAAATGTGAAACATACCTGTAATCAAAGTACAACACTGAATGTGAAATATACCTGTAATCAAAGCACATCACTGAATGTGAAACATACCTGTTATCAAAGCACATCACTAAATGTTAAACACTGTAATCAAAGCACATCACTAAATGTTAAACACTGTAATCAAAGTACAACACTGGATCTGAAACGTACCTGTAATCTAAGCACATCACTGAGTGTGAAACATACATGTTATCAAAGCACAACACTGAATGTGAAACACTGTTATCAAAGCACAACACTGAATGTGAAACACTGTTATCAAAGTACAACACTGAATGTGAAACATACATGTTATTAAAAAACATCACTGAATGTGAAACATACCCGTAATCAAATCACATCACTGAATGTGAAACATACATGTTATCAAAGCACATCTGAATGGGAAACATTGTAATCAAAGTAAAACACTGAATGTGAAACATACCTGTTATCAAAGCACATCACTGAATGTGAAACATACATATTATAAAAGCACATCACTAAATGTGAAACACTGTAATCAAAGTACAACACTGAATGTGAAACATACCTGTAATCAAAGCACATCACTGAATGTGAAACATACCTGTTTTCAAAGCACATCACTAAATGTGAAACACTGATTTCAAAGTACAACACTGGATCTGAAACGTACCTGTAATCTAAGCACATCACTGAGTGTGAAACATACATGTTATCAAAGCACAACACTGAATGTGAAACACTGTTATCAAAGTACAACACTGAATGTGAAAGATACATGTTATTAAAAAACATCACTGAATGTGAAACATACCTGTAATCAAAGCACATCACTGAATGGGAAACACTGATATTAAAGTATAAAACACACAACTACATGGTTGTACATATAAAGTATAAAACACACAACTACATGGTTGTACATATAAAGTATAAAACACACAACTACATGGTTGTACATATAAAGTGTAAAACACACAACTACAGGGTTGTACAAATAAAGTATAAAACACACAACTACAAGGTTGTACATATAAAGTATAAAACACACAACTACAAGGTTGTACATATAAAGTATAAAACACATAACTACATGGTTGTACATATAAAGTATAAAACACACAACTACAAGGTTGTACATATAAAGTATAAAACACATAACAACAAGGTTGTACAAAAAACGTATAAAACACACAACTACATGGTTGTACAAATAAAGTATAAAACACACTACTACAAGTTTGTACATATAAAGTATAAAACACACAACTACAAGGTTGTACATATAAAGTATAAAACACATAACTACATGGTTGTACATATAAAGTATAAAACACACAACTACAAGGTTGTACATATAAAGTATAAAACACATAACTACAAGGTTGTACAAAAAACGTATAAAACACACAACTACATGGTTGTACAAATAAAGTATAAAACACACTACTACAAGGTTGTACATATAAAGTATATAACACACAACTACAAGGTTGTAAAAATAAATTGTAAAACACACAACTACATGGTTGTACAAATAAAGTATAAAACACACAACTATAAGGTTGTACATATAAAGTATAAAACACACAACTACAAGGTTGTACATATAAAGTATAAAACCCACAAATACAAGGTTGTACAAATAAAGTATAAAACACATAACTACAAGGTTGTACATATAGAGTATAAAACACACAACTATAAGGTTGTACATATAAAGTATAAAACACACAACTACATGGTTGTTCATATATAGTATAAAACACACAACTACAAGGTTGTACACATAAAGTATAAAACACACAACTACATGGTTGTACATATAAAATATAAAACACGCAACTACAAGCTTGTACAAAAAAAGTATAAAACACACAACTACATGGTTGTACATATAAAGTATAAAACACACAACTACAAGGTTGTACATATAAAATATAAAACACACAACTACAAGGTTGTACACATAAAGTATAAAACACACAACTACAAGGTTGTACATATAAAGTATAAAACACATAACTACAAGGTTGTACATATAAAGTATAAAACACACAACTACAAGGTTGTACATATAAAGTATAAAACATATAACTACATGGTTGTACATATAAAGTATAAAACACACAACTACAAGGTTGTACATATAAAGTATAAAACCTGTAATCAAAGCACATCACTAAATGTGAAACACTGTAATCGAAGTACAACACTGAATATGAAAGACTGTAATCAAAGCACATCACTGAATGGGAAACACTGATATTAAAGTTAAACACTGAATGTGAAACACTTGTATCAAAGTAAAACACTGAATGTGAAACATACCTGATATCAAAGCACATATAAAGTATAAAACACACAACTACAAGTTTGTACATATAAAGTAAAAAACACACAACTACAAGTTTGTACATATAAAGTATAAAACACACAACTACAAGTTTGTACATATAAAGTATAAAACACACAACTACAAGTTTGTACATATAAAGTATAAAACACACAACTACAATGTTGTACATATAAAGTATAAAACACAAAACTACAAGTTTGTACATATAAAGTATAAAACACACAACTACAAGGTTGTATATATAAGTATAAAACACACAACTACAAGGTTGTACATATAAAGTATAAAACACATAACTACAAGGTTGTACATATAAAGTATAAAACCTGTAATCAAAGCACATCACTAAATGTGAAACACTGTAATCGAAGTACAACACTGAATATGAAACACTGTAATCAAAGCACATCACTGAATGGGAAACACTGATATTAAAGTTAAACACTGAATGTGAAACACTTGTATCAAAGTAAAACACTGAATGTGAAACATACCTGATATCAAAGCACATCACTGAATGTGAAACACTGTAATCAAAGTACAACACTGAATGTGAAACATACCTGTAATCAAAGCACATCACTGAATATGAAACATACCTGTTTTAAAAGCACATCATTAAATGTGAAACACTGTAATCAAAGTACAACACTGAATGTGAGACACTGTTATCAAAAAACAACACTGAATGTGAAACATACATGTTATTAAAAACATCACTGAATGTGAAACATACATGTTATCAAAGCACATCACTGAATGTGAAACATACATGTTATCAAAGCACATCTCTGAATGGGAAACATTGTAATCAAAGTAAAACACTGAATGTGAAACATACCTGTTATCAAAGCACATCACTGAATGTGAAACATACCTGTTATCAAAGCACATCACTAAATGTTAAACACTGTAATCAAAGCACATCACTAAATGTTAAACACTGTAATCAAAGTACAACACTGGATCTGAAACGTACCTGTAATCTAAGCACATCACTGAGTGTGAAACATACATGTTATCAAAGCACAACACTGAATGTGAAACACTGTTATCAAAGTACAACACTGAATGTGAAACATACATGTTATTAAAAAACATCACTGAATGTGAAACATACCCGTAATCAAATCACATCACTGAATGTGAAACATACATGTTATCAAAGCACATCTGAATGGGAAACATTGTAATCAAAGTAAAACACTGAATGTGAAACATACCTGTTATCAAAGCACATCACTGAATGTGAAACATACATATTATCAAAGCACATCACTAAATGTGAAACACTGTAATCAAAGTACAACACTGAATGTGAAACATACCTGTAATCAAAGCACATCACTGAATGTGAAACATACCTGTTATCAAAGCACATCACTAAATGTGAAACACTGTAATCAAAGTACAACACTGGATCTGAAACGTACCTGTAATCTAAGCACATCACTGAGTTAGAAACATACATGTTATCAAAGCACAACACTGAATGTGAAACACTGTTATCAAAGTACAACACTGAATGTGAAACATACATGTTATTAAAAAACATCACTGAATGTGAAACATACCTGTTATCAAAGCATATCACTGAATGTGAAACACTGAAATCAAAGCACATCACTGAATGGGAAACACTGATATCAAAGTAGAACACTGAATGTGAAACATACCTGTTATCAAAGCATATCACTGAATGTGAAACACTGAAATCAAAGCACATCACTGAATGGGAAACACTGATATCAAAGTAGAACACTGAATGTGAAACATACATGTTATCAAAGGACAACACTGAATGTGAAACACTGTTATCAAAGTACAACACTGAATGTGAAAAATACATGTTATAAAAAATCATCATTGAATGTGAAACACTGTAATCAAAGTACAACACTGAATGTGAAACATACCTGTAATCAAAGCACATCACTGAATGTGAAACACTGTAATCAAAGTACAACACTGAATGTGAAACATACCTGTAATCAAAGCACATCACTGAATGTGAAACACTGTAATCAAAGTACAACACTGAATGTGAAACATACCTTTAATCAAAGCACATCACTGAATGTGAAACATACCTGTAATCAAAGCACATCACTGAATGTGAAACATACCTGTAATCAAAGCACATCACTAAATGTGAAACACTGTAATCAAAGCACAACACTGAATGTAAAACATACCTGTAATCAAAGCTGTACTCAAATCACATCACTGAATGTGAAATATTCCTGTAATCACAAAGCATCACTGAATGTGAAACCTACCTGTAATCAAAGTACAACACTAAATGTGAAACATACATGTTATCAAAGTACATCACTGAATGTGAAACACTGATATCAAAGTACAACACTGCATGTGAAACCTACATGTTATCACAGTACAACACTGAATGTGAAACATACCTGTGATCAAATGACAACAGCGTAATCTACTTCCTATAATCCAACATTATTAAAAATAACACTCAAAATGAGTTTGATTTTCTTGAAAACGTTATAATTTTGATAATTCATAAATATGTATTAACAGGAATTGCCTAAAATATAGGATACAGGCCTCTACAATAACTTTTTTTTCAACTTGTCCAGTAGGACAAGTACAACCCAAAACTTACTTGTCCGAATGAAATTGTAACTTGTCCAAAATAAATCTTAATAATAACCTTTTTTGCCTTATAAGTTGATTCAAGGAACAAAATGAATTAAAACAATAGAACAGAATTTGATTTATATCTTTTGAAATACTTTTCAAAAATATGAGTCGAGAACAACTGAATCTAGTCATGTCACAGGGTTTAGGTTCTAGTTTTCATCAATGCCAAAGTCTCATCAGACTCTGCACATGAGGCACCGTCTGATAGGCCTGTCAATGTACACTCATTGGATTTGCATCCTGGTTGTTTAAGTTGAAAAAAGATTATTCAAATGCAATCAATAAAAAAAAGAAGATGATGTATGATTGCCAATGAGACAACTCTCTGCAAGAGACCAAATGACACAGAAATTAACAACTATAGGTCACCGTATTGCAAGTATTGTTTCTTTCTACATATGATCAAATATGATTTTGTGAATTTCATGGTAAATAATTTCTTCATTTTTATTTAAAAAATATTTTTGTTAAAAAAATTACCGGTATGGTATTTATTATAAAGCAACAGAATAAGGTGGGAAACCAGGTACTGATTTGTCTTGGTCCCGAATGTCTCCTGCGTTGCCAAACTGTCTATTAATCATATCTATTAAATATGTCTCCTACGGTGCCAAACTGTCTATTAAACTTAGGAGCCGAATCGTTTCCGAGCTGGTGAAGAACTGTCTTGTAAAGTTACCTTTTTTTACAAAGCGCATCGCTGATTCGGATCAGTAAAACTGGTTTCCGAGAATAGTATGCCTTTTACCTATTAAAAAGTACCTGACAAAGAACCAGTTTAATATTATCGGTTTGCAAGTAAACATGTCAAATTAATACTTGTTTTTATCTTGTTTTCTTGTTTTTTGTTTATAATTACTTTGTTAATCAAAGTTGGATTAAATTTATTTTCATGCAGAATAATTTTACTTGTCCCGTCGGACAAGCTTAATATAGCTTTTACTTGTCCGACAATTTTTTCCTCTGGTACCGGACAATCGGACAAGCGTTATTGTTGAGGCCTGGGATACAACAGATCACAACAACCACAAACACCTTACTACTACTCAGAGTAAATAGACAAACAAGTAACTAACAATTCATGGCCTGGGTTGTCTTATCTGGTACCAGCACTTAATGGGGAGGGGTTAAACCATATTTGCTATGCACAATCCACCTATCTAGACTATTGGTAATAAGAGTAAAAATCTAAACAAAAGCCTGCAAAGTTCAACTACCATAGGTCTGTATAGAAACTGATAATTATATCATTATACTGAATCAACATTAAATCAAAATTCTGTTTTTAATCAGACAGTTTTATTGGGAAAATATGCATGAAGGGATTCTCTTTAAAATATTTATCTTTTTGTTCTGAATAATAGATGGTAAAGTTCTTATTTGGCTTCTTAACAAGAAACAATTTTTTACACTAAGGTTTTACTTGGATTTGTTAACTACTTTAGTCAGATAGTTATATTTATAAAGATCTAATATAGAAACATCTTATAAAAATTATAAATAGTCAGTAGTATTTGTAATAACTATATCAAGTGGGGTCTCATTTTACTCATATTATTGTTCTGAATCAGAAAATATTACTTTTTTTCATGTTTCTTTAAAAAAATTATTTTATTACAATGAATGATTATACTGAATCTACACTTAATCCTGATGTTAATCAGACAGGTTTAATGAACAAATATTTGTCAGAATCATATAAAGTGGGGTCTCATTTTACTTGTTTTGTTCTACTGAATCCATTGATATAATTATTTTACACATTTCTTGAAATTTTTTTTTTTTTTAAGATATCAGGTTTAATGGAAGTTTTGACATTTCACAACAAAACATGTTTATTTATTGTTTATATAGAATATAAATACAAGTGTGACTGGTCATTGTATTCAGTTTTGACCACTGATTCATGTGATATATATTTTGTTTATATTTATTACACAACATTGTCCAGTTTATCAGACAAGTTTTGATGTCAGTTGTATTATTCCAGGTTAATGGAGTGACAGCATTAATGTTTGCTGCCCAGGAAGGACACCTGGAGGTCTGTAGACTTCTCATTGATACAGGATGTAAGATCGACAACACAGATGTATGTTATCTACTTAGTCTGATCACATTACTATTAATCAACACTAAATCATGTTGTTAATCAGACAGGTTTAATGAACAAATATTTGTAATAATTATATCAAGTGGGGTCTCATTTTACTCGTATTAATGTTCTGAATCAGAAAATATTACTCCTTTTCATGTTTCTTTAAAAAAATTATTTTATTAAAATGAATGATTATACTGAATCTACACTAAATCATGTTGTTAATAAGACAGTTTTAATGAACAAATATGTGTAAGAATCATATAAAGTGGGGTCTCATTTTGCTTGTTTTGTTCTACTGAATCCATTGATATAATTATTTTACACATTTCTTGAAAAAAAATTTTTTTTTAAGATATCAGGTTTAATGGAAGTTTTGACATTTCACAACAAAATATGTTTATTTATTGTTTATATAGAATATAAATACAAGTGTGACTGGTCATTTTATTCAGTTTTGACCACTGATTCATGTGATATATATTTTGTTTATATTTATTACACAACATTGTCCAGTTTATCAGACAAGTTTTGATGTCAGTTGTATTATTCCAGGAGTATGGAGAGACAGCATTAATGTATGCTGCCGAGAGAGGACACCTGGAGGTCTGTAGACTTCTCATTGATACAGGATGTAAGATCGACAACACAGATGTATGTTATCTACTTAGTCTGATCACATTACTATTAATCAACACTAAATCATGTTGTTAATCAGACAGGTTTAATGAACAAATATTTGTAATAATTATATCAAGTGGGGTCTCATTTTACTCGTATTAATGTTCTGAATCAGAAAATATTACTCCTTTTCATGTTTCTTTAAAAAAATTATTTTATTAAAATGAATGATTATACTGAATCTACACTAAATCATGTTGTTAATAAGACAGTTTTAATGAACAAATATGTGTAAGAATCATATAAAGTGGGGTCTCATTTTGCTTGTTTTGTTCTACTGAATCCATTGATATAATTATTTTACACATTTCTTGAAAAAAAATTTTTTTTTAAGATATCAGGTTTAATGAAAGTTTTGACATTTCACAACAAAATATGTTTATTTATTGTTTATATAGAATATAAATACAAGTGTGACTGGTCATTTTATTCAGTTTTGACCACTGATTCATGTGATATATATTTTGTTTATATTTATTACACAACATTGTCCAGTTTATCAGACAAGTTTTGATGTCAGTTGTATTATTCCAGGAGGATGGATGGACAGCATTAATGTTTGCTGCCAGTAGAGGACACCTGGAGGTCTGTAGACTTCTCATTGATACAGGATGTAAGATCGACACCACAGCAGTATGTTATCTACTTAGTCTGATCACATTACTATTAATCAACACAAAATCATGTTGTTAATCAGACAGGTTTAATGAAGAAATATTTGTAATAATTATATCAAGTGGGGTCTCATTTTACTCATATTATTGTTCTGAATCAGAAAATATAGCTTCTTTTATGTTTCTTTAAAAAAAATATTTTATTCAAATGAATGATTATACTGAATCTACACTAAATCCTGTTGATAATTAGACAGTTTTAATGAACAAATATTTGTAAGAATCATATAAAGTGGGGTCTCATTTTGCTTGTTTTGTTCTACTGAATCCTTTGATATAATTATTTTACACATTTCTTGAAAAAAATTTTTTTTTAAGATATCAGGTTTAATGGAAGTTTTGACATTTCACAACAAAACATGTTTATTTATTGTTTATATTGAACATAAATACAAGTGTGACTGGTCATTTTATTCAGTTTTGGCCACTGATTCATGTGATATATATTTTGTTTATATTTATTACACAACATTGTCCAGTTTATCAGTTTTAATGTCAGTTGTAGGATATGTTGTATATTATTGATATTGATAACAAAGTATTGTCCATAATATTTACATGTTATTTGGTTATATTATAGAGAGACGGAGAAACAGCTTTACACCTGGCTGCTCAGTCTGGACATCTTCAGGTCACAAGATATCTTGTAGAACAAGGAGGTATCAGTCCCTTGGTTACAACACCTGAGGTAATATTTTATAGTATATGCCCAGTGTTCAATTAATTTATGGATCACTTAGATGATGTGTAAAATCTGTTTGGTACAAGGTTTTTATTGTTATAAATGTTAACCAAGATACAACACTTAAGTGATATTTCTGGCAAATTTGAGTTAAGATATTATGGACCTGTCTAGATACATTGCTTTAAATTCAGAAATTATTGCGTGCATTTATTATTGCGATTTTTCAGGAATGGACAAAAATGCGAGTTGAATTATTGTGATTTCCAAAAAATTTGCATACAGGTCTATGTTTCAGTTATCAGAATACGAGTTCATATTAATGCGATACTCACCCGGTCGCATTATTTGCATTAATAAAAACTCGCAATAATTTCTGAATTTACAGTATAACATTGCTGTTTGTATAGAATTCAGTTACTGGTGAACTCAGGTGTGTAAATAAATGTCCTTCTGCCAATTCTACATCATTTAGGGAAAAAAGCTTAGACTCTTTGGCTCAGAGTCAGAATAATATATCAGAGTATGATGACATTTATTCTTGTAAACTGGGGCTATTTGAGCTAGCTCGCTTGAGTTAACATGTCAGTCGAATACAAAGTCCAGAATAATGGTGGTACTGTAACATTTACAATCCTTAATATGCATTTAATATTTGCCGCTGGACGATACACAGCAATCAACACAGAGACACTAATTTACATGAATATAAAATGTTTATCACTTTTTTTTTCTCAGCAACTGCAATTTTTTGCTTGTTGAAATATGTAACTAAGTTCAAGAAGTAATAATCAGATCTGAGGGGTCACAAAATAAAATAAAATTCCACATGGCTGTTACTGGTATGAAGTGATGATTAGAGCTGAGGGGTCACAAAATAAAATAAAAATTCCACCCAGCTGTTACTGGTATGAAGTGATGATCAGATCTGAGGGGTCACAAAATAAAATTAAATTAAACCCAGCTGTTACTGGTGTGAAGTGATGATTAGAGCTGAGGGGGTCACAAAATAAAATAAAATTTCACTCAGCTGTTATTGGTATGAAGTGATAATCAGAGCTGAGGGGTCACAAAATAAAATAAAATTAAACCCAGCTGTTACTGGTGTGAAGTGATGATTAGAACTGAGGGGGTCACAAAATAAAATAAAATTTCACTCAGCTGTTATTGGTATGAAGTGATGACCAGAGCTGAGGGGTCACGAAATGAAATAAAATTCCACCCAGCTGTTACTGGTATGAAGTGATGATAAAAGTTGAGGGGGTCACAAAATGAAATAAAATACCACCCAGCTTTTACTGGTATGCAGCGATGACCAGAGCTGAGGGGTCACAAAATGAAATAAAATACCACCCAGCTTTTACTGGTATGAAGTGATGATCAGAGCTGAGGGGTCACAAAATGAAATAAAATACCACCCAGCTTTTACTCGTATGCAGCAATGACCAGAGCTGAGGGGTCACAAAATGAAATAAAATACCACCCAGCTTTTACTGGGATGAAGTGATGATCAGAGCTGAGGGGTCACAAAATGAAAAAAATACCACCGTGCTTTTACTGGTATGAAGTGATGATCAGAGCTGAGGGGTCACAACATGAAATAAAATACCACTCAGCTGTTTAATGGCAAATAGATGTTGCAAAATAGATCTGTTTGATAAATATAAATATATATTAATATTTTTCACTGATTTCAGGGTGAAACTCCATATGATCTTGCAGCATCAAACCTGAAGGAATATCCAGATATGTATAAAAGTAACAAAAAAGTAATGGAATACTTGCAGGTACGTATATTACCGTACAAGTTCTTACTTTTAAACAGAATAACCTGAAATCAATATTTATTGATGCACCATACATAAAATAAGAAGATGTGGTATGATTGCCAATGAGACAACTCTCCACAAGAGACCAAATGACACAGAAATTAACAACTATAGGTCACCATACAACCTTCAACAATGAGCAAACCCATGCCACATAGTCAGGATATGGACATTTAAAACAACAATATCACTTTGTGCATTCACAATAAAATTTTCAAAATATCAAAGTGTAAAGAGTTATAACACCAAATAAAGCCAAAAGGAGGACACTGAAAGCAATTGTTTTTCATTATTTAGTCCTGTTTATTTCTCAAATTAAAAGTAAACTCAGACAGTTGAGTAGGATTTGCTGCAAGGTTCAAGGTATTCATGGGGACTCGTACCCAACTGAAAGTGTCCAGTCAAACTGAAGAAGTAAACAAAATAACGGCATACTGATATCAAACCGGTCTTTAATATTTTCTTCTTGGCTTTCGTGAAAAACACTAAACACTGTCTACTGGATAAATAGGTTTTCTTACGTGCCGTGGTACAAAACACTGTCTACTGGATACATGGGTTTTCTTACGGGCAGTGGTACTAAACACAGTTTACTGGATAAATGATTTTTTTTACGGGCAGTTGTAAAAAATACTGTCTACTGGATACATGGGTTTTCTTACGAGCCTTGATACTAAACACTGTCTACTGTCTACTTGGGTTTTCTTACGGGCAGTGGCACTAAACACTGTCTACTGGATACATGGGTTTTCTTACAGGCAGTGGTTCTAAACACTATCTACTGGATACATGGGTTTTCTTACGGGCAGTGGTTCTAAACACTGTCTACTGGATACATGGGTTTTCTTACGGGCAGTGGTTCTAAACACTGTCTACTGGATACATGGGTTTGCCTACGGGTAGTGGTACTAAACACTGTCTACTGGATACATGGGTTTGCCTAAGGGCAGTGGTACTAAACACTGTCTACTGGATAAATGGGTTTGCCTAAGGGCAGTGGTACTAAACACTGTCTACTGGATACATGGGTTTGCCTAAGAGCAGTGGTACTAAACATTGTCTACTGGATACATGGGTTTGCCTAAGGGCAGTGGTACTAAACACTGTCTACTGGATAAATGGGTTCGCTTACGGGCAGTGGTACTAAACACTGTCTACTGGATTAATGGGTTTTCTTAAGGGCAGTGGTACTAAACACTTTCTACTGGATACATGGGTTTGCCTAAGGGCAGTGGTACTAAACACTGTCTATTGGATAAATGGGTTTGCCTAAGGGCAGTGGTTCTAAACACTGTCTACTGGATAAATGGGTTTGCCTAAGGGCAATGGTACTAAACACTGTCTACTGGATAAATGGGTTTTCTTAAGGGCAATGGCACTAAACACTGTCTACTGGATAAATGGGTTTCCTATGGGCAGTGGTATAAAACACTTGTCTACTAGATACATGGGTTTCCTATGGGCAGTGGTGCTAAACACTGGATACTGGATACATGGGTTTTCTTATGAGCCATGTACTAAACACTGTCTACTGGATACATTGGTTTTCCTACGGGCTGTGTTACTAAACACTGTCTACTGGATAAATGGATTTTCTTATGGGCAGTGGTACTAAACACTGTCTACTGGATACATTGGTTTTCTTAAGGATGTTTGCTACTCTGTTTCAAAATAACAAGCTTTGTAAAAGACTGTTATAAATTAATAGTATATAAATAAAGGAACTAAAAAAGCAGAAAAAAATTAAGGGTCCGTGTGCTTGTTTTCGAGATATAAGCCATTGAAAATTTGGCAGGAAATAATTCTCTCTAGACTTTTCATACATTTAACATTGGCACCCTTTTTCTTTAAAAAATTATGAAAAAATAACAAGGATTTTATAGCATTTTCAAATATGGCTATTTAAACTATATGTAATAAGATTATGAAAAGAAAATTAGGGGTTAGCGGGCAACATTTTTATTGGTACTAACATGGATAAAACTAGAGGATTCCGAATATCTGACAAAAAGTCAAAAACAAGAGTAGCGAACATCCTTAAGGGCCGTGGTACTCAACACTGTCTACTGGATAAATGGGTTTGCCTACGGGCAATGGTACTCAACACTGTCTACTTGATAAATGGGTTTTCTTACGTACGGGCAGTGCTACTAAACACTGTCTACTGGATACATGGGTTTTCTTACGGGCAGTGGTACTAAACACTATCTACTGGATAAATGGGTTTTCTTACGGGCAGTGGTTCTTAACACTGTCTTCTGGATACATGGCTTTTCTTACGGGCAGTGGTTCTAAACACTGTTCTTACGGGCAGTGGTTCTAAACACTATCTACTGGATAAATGGGTTTTGCTACGGGCAGTGGTTCTAAACACTGTCTACTGGATAAATGGGTTTTCTTACTAGCAGTGGTACTAAACACTGTCTACTGTATACATTGTAAATGAGTTTGCTTACGGGCAGTGGAACTATACACTAGCTAATGAGTAGATGGTACTCTTGGGTACCTTAACCACAATGGGAATAAACACATTAAAGTACCCTAACAAGAAGTAGTACTGATACTTGTCCACTGGTCAGAGTTGTACCCTTTACAGCAGTGGTACTAAACACTGTCTACTGTGTAGGTGGTAGACTTGGATACCTTTATAGCAGTGCTACTAACACTGTTTACTGAGTAGGTGGTAGATTGGGATACCCTTACAGGTAGTGGTACTTAACACTGTCTACTGGGTAGATGGTACACTTGGATACCCCTACCAGCAGTGGTACTAAACACTGTCTACTGTGTAGGTGGTAGACTTGGATACCCTTTACAGCAGTGCTACTAACACTGTTTACTGGGTAGGTGGTAGACTGGGATACCCTTACAGGTAGTGGTACTAAACACTGTCTACTGGGTAGTTGGTAGACTTGGATACCCTTACCAGCAGTGGTACTAAACACTGTCTACTGGGTAGGTGGTAAACTTGGATACCCTTACAGGTAGTTGTAATAAACACTGTCTACTGGGTATGTGGTAGACTTGGATACCCTTACAGGTAGTGGTACTAAACACTGTCTACTGGGTAGATGGTAGACTTGGATACCCCTACCAGCAGTGGTACTAAACACTGTCTACTGGGTAGGTGGTAGACTTGGATACCCCTACCAGCAGTGCTACTAACACCATACTGGGTAGATGATACACTTTTAACCAGTAGTGGTACTAAATAGCGGTTACATTTGGTTAGGATTACCGGCAGTGGTTCTAAACAATTATCTTTTAAGTTGGAATAACCAGCCTGTACTGGGTAGAGTGTAAACTTGGATAACCATACTGGCAGTGGTACTAAACAGCATCTACTGGGTAGACAGGTTCCCTTTCTTGCAGTGGTACTAAACACTGTCTACTTGGTAGATGGTACATTGGGGTATCCTTACCAGCAGTGGTGCTAAACACTGTCTACTGGGAGTAAGGGTACCCTTACCAGCAGTGGTACTGAAAACTGTCTACTAGGTAAATGGATAATCTTAACAGCAGTGGTGCTTAACACTCTCTAGTTGATAAATTGAACATTTAGGTACCCATATCAGCATTGGTACTAAACACTGTCTTCTGAGTACATGGGTACCCTTACCAGCAGTGATGCTTAACAATGTCTACTTGGCATATTGGACTTTTGGATACCCTTAGTAGCACTTGTCAGCAGTGATACTAAACACTGTCTGCTTGGTTGATGTTACAATTGGATACCCTTATCAGTGCTTATCACTGTCTTCTGAGTACATGGGTACTCTTACCTGCAGTGGTGCTTTACATTGTCTACTTGGAAGATGGTACATCTGGGTACCCTCACCAGCCGTCTACTTGATAGATAATACACTTCAATACCCTTACCATCTACCAAGTAGACAGTGTTAAGCACCACTGCTCGTAAGGATACCCAATTATATCACATATCCTGGACTGTGCTCAGCAACACTGCTGGGGTAGATATCCAAGTATATCATATACCTAAGAGACAGTTTTAAGCACTACTGCTGGTAAAGTTATCTACATGTAGTGTCTTGGGGGTACACAGTGTTTACCACTGCTGGTAAGGACAAGGTCAAAAATCGGGAAATACTGGCAAATACTGGTCAATACTGGTAAATACTGGTGGTACTTACACTGTCTCCTTGGTAGATGATAAATGTGTAGACCTTTACCAGTGGTGGTACTTAAACTGTCTCCTTGGTAGATGATACAGTTGTATACCTTTACCAGTGGTGGTACTTACACTGTCTGCTTGGTAGATGATACAGTTGTATACCTTTACCAGTGATGGAACTTACACTGTCTCCTTGGTAGATGATACAGTTGTATACCTTTACCAGTGGTGGTACTTACACTGTCTGCTTGGTAGATGATACAGTTGTATACCTTTACCAGTGGTGGTACTTACACTGTCTCCTTGGTAGATGATACAGTTGTATACCTTTACCAGCAGTGGTACTTTAACTGTCTCCTTGGTAGATGATACAGAACTTTAAATACCTTTACTAGCAGTGGTACTTAAACTGTCTCCTTGGTAGATGATACAGTTGTATACCTTTACTAGCAGTGGTACTCAAACTGTCTTCTTGGTAGATGATACAGGTGTAGACCTTTACCAGTGGTGGTACTTAAACTGTCTCCTTGGTAGATTATACAGATGTGTACCTTTACCAGCGATGGTACTTAAACTGTCTCCTTGGTAGATGATACAGTTATATACCTTTACCAGTGGTGGTACTTAAACTGTCTCCTTGGTAGATGATACAGTTGTATACCTTTACCAGCTGTGGTACTTACACTGTCTCCTTGGTAGATGATACACTTGTATACCTTAAATTTACCAGCTGTGGTACTTACACTGTCTCCTTGGTAGATGATGCAGGTGTATACCTTTACCTGTGGTGGTACTTTAACTTTCTCCTTGGTAGATGATACAGTTGTAAACCTTTACCAGTAGTGGTAGTGAAACTGTCTCCTTGGTAGATGATACAGTTGTATACCTTTACCAGTGGTGGTACTTACACTGTCTCCTTGGTAGATGATACTGTTGTATACCTTTACCAGTGGTGGTACTTACTCTGTCTCCTTGGTAGATGATACTGTTGTATACCTTTACCAGTGGTGGTACATAAACTGTCTCCTTGGTAGATGATACTGTTGTATACCTTTACCAGTGATGGTACATAAACTGTCTCCTTGGTAGTTGATACAGTTGTATACCTTTACCAGTGATGGTACATAAACTGTCTCCTTGGTAGTTGATACAGTTGTATACCTTTACCAGCAGTGGTACTTACACTATCTCCTTGGTAGATGATACAGTTGTATACCTTTACCAGCATTGATACTTAAACTGTCTCCTTGGTAGTTGATACAGTTGTATACCTTTACCAGTGGTGGTACACAAGCTGTCTCCTTGGTAGATGATACAGTTGTATACCTTTACCAGCAGTGATACTTAAACTGTGTCCTTGGTAGATGATACAGTTGTATACCTTTACCAGCAGTGATACTTAAACTGTCTCCTTGGTAGATGATACTGTTGTATACCTTTACCAGTGGTGGTACTTACTCTGTCTCCTTGGTAGATGATACTGTTGTATACCTTTACCAGTGGTGGTACATAAACTGTCTCCTTGGTAGTTGATACAGTTGTATACCTTTACCAGCAGTGGTACTTACACTATCTCCTTGGTAGATGATACAGTTGTATACCTTTACCAGCAGTGATACTTAAACTGTCTCCTTGGTAGATGATACAGTTGTATACCTTTACCAGCAGTGATACTTAAACTGTGTCCTTGGTAGATGATACAGTTGTATACCTTTACCAGCAGTGGTACTTACACTATCTCCTTGGTAGATGATACAGTTGTATACCTTTACCAGCAGTGATACTTAAACTGTCTCCTTGGTAGATGATACAGTTGTATTCCTTTACCAGCAGTGATACATAAACTGTCTCCTTGGTAGATGATACAGTTGTATACCTTTACCTGCAGTGGTACTTAAACTGTCTCCTTGGTAGATGATACAGTTGTATACCTTCACCAATGGTGGTACTTAAACTGTCTCCTTGGTAGATGGTACAGTTATATACCTTTACTAGCGGTGGTACTTAAACTGTCTCCTTGGTAGATGATACAGTTGTATACCTTTACCAGTGGTGGTACTTAAACTGTCTCCTTGGTAGATGATACTGTTGTATACCTTTACCAATGGTGGTACTTACACTGTCTCCTTGATAGATAATACAGTTGTATACCTTTACCAGTGGTGGTACTCAAACTGTCTCCTTGGTAGTTGATACAGTTGTATACCTTTACCAGCAGTGGTACTTACACTGTCTCCTTGGTAGATGATACAGTTATATACCTTTACCAGTGGTGGTACTTAAACTGTCTGCTTGGTAGATGATACAGTTGTATACCTTTACCAGCAGTAGTACTTAAACTGTCTCCTTGGTAGATGATATTGTTGTATACCTTTACCAGTGACGGTACTAACACTGTCTCCTTAGTAGATGATACAGTTGTATACCTTAACCAGCAGTGGTACTTAAACTGTCTCCTTGGTAGATGATATAGGTGTATACCTTTACCAGTGGTGGTACTTACACTGTCTCCTTGGTAGATGATACAGTTGTATACCTTTACCAGCAGTGGTACTTAAACTGTCTCCTTGGTAGATGATACAGTTGTATACCTTTACCAGTGGTGGTACATAAACTGTCTCCTTGGTAGTTGATACAGTTGTAAACCTTTACCAGCAGTGGTACATAAACTGTCTCCTTGGTAGATGGTACAGTTGTATACCTTTACCAGCAGTGATACTTAAACTGTCTCCTTGGTAGATGATACAGTTGTATACCTTTACCAGTGGTGGTACATTAACTGTCTCATTGGTAGATGATACAGTTGTATACCTTTACCAGCAGTGATACTTAAACTGTCTCCTTGGTAGATGATACAGTTGTATACCTTTACCAGTGGTGGTACATTAACTGTCTCATTGGTAGATGATACAGTTGTATACCTTTACCAGCAGTGATACTTAAACTGTCTACTTGGTAGATGATACAGTTGTATACCTTTACCAGTGGTGGTACATAAACTGTCTCCTTGGTTGATGATACAGTTGTATACCTTTACCAGTGATGGTACATAAACTGTCTCCTTGGTAGATGATACAGTTGTATACCTTTACCAGTGGTGGAACTTACACTGTCTCCTTGGTAGATGATACAGGTGTAGACCTTTACCAGCAGTGATACTTAAACTGTCTCCTTGGTAGATGATACAGTTGTAAACCTTTACCAGTGGTGGTACTTAAACTGTCTCCTTGGTAGATGATACATTTGTGTACCTTTACCAGTGGTGGTACTTAAACTGTCTCCTTGGTAGATGATACAGTTGTATACCTTTACCAGTGGTGGTACTTACACTGTCTCCTTGGTAGATGATACAGTTGTATACCTTTACTAGCAGTGGTACTTAAACTGTCTCCTTGGTAGATGATACAGTTGTATACCTTTACCAGTGGTGGTACTTAAACTGTCTCCTTGGTAGATTATACAGATGTATACCTTTACCAGCGATGGTACTTAAACTGTCTCCTTGGTAGATGATACAGTTGTATACCTTTACCAGCAGTGGTACTTTAACTGTCTCCTTGGTAGATGATACAGAACTTTAAATACCTTTACTAGCAGTGGTACTTAAACTGTCTCCTTGGTAGATGATACAGTTGTATACCTTTACTAGCAGTGGTACTCAAACTGTCTTCTTGGTAGATGATACAGGTGTAGACCTTTACCAGTGGTGGTACTTAAACTGTCTCCTTGGTAGATTATACAGATGTATACCTTTTCCAGCGATGGTACTTAAACTGTCTCCTTGGTAGATGATACACTTGTTTACCTTTAATTTACCAGCTGTGGTACTTACACTGTCTCCTTGGTAGATGATGCAGGTGTATACCTTTACCAGTGGTGGTACTTAAACTGTCTCCTTGGTAGATGATACAGTTGTATACCTTTACCAGTAGTGGTACTTAAACTGTCTCCTTGGTAGATGATACAGTTGTATACCTTTACCAGTGGTGGTACTTACACTGTCTGCTTGGTAGATGATACAGTTGTATACCTTTACCAGTGGTGGTACTTACACTGTCTCCTTGGTAGATGATACAGTTGTATACCTTTACCAGTAGTGGTACTTAAACTGTCTCCTTGGTAGATGATACAGTTGTATACCTTTACCAGTGGTGGTACTTACACTGTCTGCTTGGTAGATAATGCTGTTGTAGACCTTTACCAGTGGTGGTACTTAAACTGTCTCCTTGGTAGATGATACAGTTGTATACCTTTACCAGTGGTGGTACTTAAACTGTCTCCTTGGTAGATTATACAGATGTATACTTTTACCAGCGATGGTACTTAAACTGTCTCCTTGGTAGATGATACAGTTGTATACCTTTACCAGTGGTGGTACTTACACTGTCTCCTTGGTAGATGATACTGTTGTATACCTTTACCAGCAGTGGTACTTTAACTGTCTCCTTGGTAGATGATACAGAACTTTAAATACCTTTACTAGCAGTGGTACTTAAACTGTCTCCTTGGTAGATGATACAGTTGTATACCTTTACTAGCAGTGGTACTCAAACTGTCTTCTTGGTCGATGATACAGGTGTAGACCTTTACCAGTGGTGGTACTTAAACTGTCTCCTTGGTAGATTATACAGATGTATACCTTTTCCAGCGATGGTACTTAAACTGTCTCCTTGGTAGATGATACACTTGTTTACCTTTAATTTACCAGCTGTGGTACTTACACTGTCTCCTTGGTAAATGATGCAGGTGTATACCTTTACCTGTGGTGGTACTTAAACTGTCTCCTAGGTAGATGCTACTGTTGTATACCTTTACCAGTGGTGGTACTTTAACTTTCTCCTTGGTAGATGATACAGTTGTAAACCTTTACCAGTAGTGGTACTGAAACTGTCTCCTTGGTAGATGATACAGTTGTATACCTTTACCAGTGGTGGTACTTACACTGTCTCCTTGGTAGATTATACTGTTGTATACCTTTACCAGTGGTGGTACTTGCACTGTCTCCTTGGTAGATGATACTGTAGTATACCTTTACCAGTGGTGGTACATAAACTGTCTCCTTGGTAGATGATACAGTTGTATACCTTTATCAGTGGTGGTACTTAAACTGTCTCCTTGGTAGATTATACAGATGTATACCTTTACCAGTGGTGGTACATAAACTGTCTCCTTGGTAGATTATACAGATTTATACCTTTACCAGCGATGGTACATAAACTGTCTCCTTGGTAGATGATACAGTTGTATACCTTTACCAGTGGTGGTACTTACACTGTCTCCTTGGTAGATGATACTGTTGTATACCTCTACCAGCAGTGGTACTTTAACTGTCTCCTTGGTAGATGATACAGAACTTTAAATACCTTTACTAGCAGTGGTACTTAAACTGTCTCCTTGGTAGATGATACAGTTGTATACCTTTACTAGCAGTGGTACTCAAACTGTCTTCTTGGTAGATGATACAGGTGTAGACCTTTACCAGTGGTGGTACTTAAACTGTCTCCTTGGTAGATTATACAGATGTGTACCTTTACCAGCGATGGTACTTAAACTGTCTCCTTGGTAGATGATACACTTGTATACCTTTACTAGCAGTGGTACTTTAACTGTCTCCTTGGTAGATGATACAGAACTTTAAATACCTTTACTAGCAGTGGTACTTAAACTGTCTCCTTGGTAGATGATACAGTTGTATACCTTTACTAGCAGTGGTACTCAAACTGTCTTCTTGGTAGATGATACAGTTTTATACCTTTACCAGTGGTGGTACTTAAACTGTCTCCTTGGTAGATGATACAGTTGTATACCTTTACCAGCTGTGGTACTTACACTGTCTCCTTGGTAGATGATACACTTGTATACCTTAAATTTACCAGCTGTGGTACTTACACTGTCTCCTTGGTAGATGATGCAGGTGTATACCTTTACCTGTGGTGGTACTTTAACTTTTTCCTTGGTAGATGATACAGTTGTAAACCTTTACCAGTAGTGGTAGTGAAACTGTCTCCTTGGTAGATGATACAGTTTTATACCTTTACCAGTGGTGGTACTTACACTGTCTCCTTGGTAGATGATACTGTTGTATACCTTTACCAGTGGTGGTACTTACTCTGTCTCCTTGGTAGATGATACTGTTGTATACCTTTACCAGTGGTGGTACATAAACTGTCTCCTTGGTAGATGATACATTTGTGTACCTTTACCAGTAGTGGTACTTAAACTGTCTCCTTGGTAGATTATACAGATGTATACCTTTACCAGCGATGGTACTTAAACTGTCTCCTTGGTAGATGATACAGTTGTATACCTTTACAAGTGGTGGTACTTAAACTGTCTCCTTGGTAGATGATACAGTTGTATACCTTTACCAGCAGTGGTACTTACTCTGTCTCCTTGGTAGATGATATTGTTGTATACCTTTACCAGTGGTGGTACTTACACTGTCGCCTTGGTAAATGATACAGTTGTATACCTTTACCAGCTGTGGTACTTACATCGTCTCCTTGGTAGATGATACTGTTGTATACCTTTACCAGTGCTGGTACTTAAACTGTCTCCTATGTAGATGATACAGTTGTATACCTTTACCAGCAGTGGTTCTTAAACTTTCTCCTTGGTAGATGATACAGGTGTAGACCTTTACCAGTGGTGGTACTTACACTGTCTCCTTGGTAGATGATACAGTTGTATACCTTTACCAGCAGTGGTACTTACACTGTCTCCTTGGTAGATGATACAGTTGTATACCTTTACTAGCAGTGGTACTTACACTGTCGCCTTGGTAGATGATACTGTTGTATACCTTTACCAGTGGTGGTACATAAACTGTCTCCTTGGTAGTTGATACAGTTGTATACCTTTACCAGCAGTGGTACTTACACTGTCTCCTTGGTAGATGATACAGTTGTATACCTTTACCAGCAGTGATACTTAAACTGTCTCCTTGGTAGATGATACAGTTGTATACCTTCACCAGTGGTGGTACACAAGCTGTCTCCTTGGTAGATGATACAGTTGTATACCTTTACCAGCAGTGGTACTTACACTGTCTCCTTGGTAGATGATACAGTTATATACCTTTACCAGTGGTGGTACTTAAACTGTCTGCTTGGTAGATGATACAGTTGTATACCTTTACCAGCAGTAGTACTTAAACTGTCTCCTTGGTAAATGATATTGTTGTATACCTTTACCAGTGACGGTACTAACACTGTCTCCTTGGTAGATGATACAGTTGTATACCTTAACCAGCAGTGGTACTTAAACTGTCTCCTTGGTAGATGATATAGGTGTATACCTTTACCAGTGGTGGTACTTACACTGTCTCCTTGGTAGATGATACAGTTGTATACCTTTACCAGCAGTGGTACTTAAACTGTCTCCTTGGTAGATGATACAGTTGTATACCTTTACCAGTGGTGGTACATAAACTGTCTCCTTGGTAGTTGATACAGTTGTAAACCTTTACCAGCAGTGGTACATAAACTGTCTCCTTGGTAGATGGTACAGTTGTATACCTTTACCAGTGATGGTACATAAACTGTCTCCTTGGTAGTTGATACAGTTGTATACCTTTACCAGCAGTGGTACTTACACTGTCTCCTTGGTAGATGATACAGTTGTATACCTTTACCAGCAGTGATACTTAAACTGTCTCCTTGGTAGATGATACAGTTGTAAACCTTTACCAGTGGTGGTACTTAAACTGTCTCCTTGGTAGATGATACATTTGTGTACCTTTACCAGTGGTGGTACTTAAACTGTCTCCTTGGTAGATGATACAGTTGTATACCTTTACCAGTGGTGGTACTTAAACTGTCTCCTTGGTAGATGATACATTTGTGTACCTTTACCAGCGGTGGTACTTAAACTGTCTCCTTGGTAGATGATACAGTTGTATACCTTTACCAGGGGTTGTACTTACACTGTCTCCTTAGTAAATGGTGAGGGTAGTGAAGTGTATGATTTATACACTAGACATTCTTAGTAGCACTGCTTGTAAGGGTAATTCAGTGTATCATCTACCCAATAGACAGAGGTCATCTTGGTAGATAATTCACTTAGATACACTTAATAGCAGTGGTACTCTTGAATACTCTTACCAGCACTGGTTTAAAACACTATCTACTGGGTATATGATACATTTGTATACCCTTACCAGCAGTCACTATTATTTTTATGCTCCTGCCTCTAAGTGCAGAAGCCATTAAGTGTTACCCTTTTCTTTCTGTCCTTTAATTTGTCCTTTCCTCCATCCCATTTTTGTTTCTGCACTGTTACTGAAGTTTTGCTCATCTTAATTTCATGAAACTCAACCCCAATGCTAAGAATCAAAACTCTCAGACAGAGTTTAAATTTTGGCAGTGAGTCATTTATCGTTCTGGAGTTATGTCCATTTATAACTTGGAAAATTCCAATATTTTTCATTTCCCCATTCTAACTTTAGTTTTCCTCATCCATATTTTATGAAACTCATTCACAATGTTAAAACCAAAACTCCCAGACAGAGTTTGATTTTGGGCAGTGAGTTACTTACCGTTTTAGAGTTATGCCCCTTTATAACTTGCAAAATTGCAAAAAAATTTCGTTTAATCCACACAATAACTTAAGTTTTCCTTATCAAAATTTTATGAAACTCATACACATTGTTAAGAACCAAAACTTGCAGACAGAGTTCGAATTAGGGCAGTGAGTCACTTACCATTCTAGAGTTATGCCCCTTTATAGCTTAGAAAGTTGCAAATTTTATGAAACTCATACATAATGATAAAGAACCAGTGTCCTCGGACACATTCTTCCCATATTTTTGTTTACAGCTTCTATCTATCTGTTATAGTTTATGAGATAATGGGCAAGCACTTCAAAAATTAATTAAATATCATCATTTCAGTGAAATAAATACTATAAGATGCCATCCAAAATGTTTGGTTATTTTGGCAATTTTGAAGATCTAGCATATTTGGTCTTTTCTGCTGTATACATTTTTTACTTTTCTATTGTTGTTTTTTTTTAGATAATATGCAAAAAACACTAAAATTTTTCAATAATTACCATGCAAGGTAAACAAAAACTCACAGTGCATATTCCTTCTTTATTTAGATAGTCATGTCAGAGAAATCCTCAAGTACTGCTGGACCAAGGATGGAAGGTATTATCTTATACATTATTTCATTATTAGAATTAACACATGTAAATATAATGAGAGGGAGATCCCTATTTATTTTTAGGTCACAAAGTCAAATGACAAGGTCAAAGTTATTTTGAATAGGCTGAAATCAGTTCAGAAACGGGTTGTCCAGATGCTAGGGTTCAAATTTTAATTAGGCAATGGAAGGGTCAGGACCTTTGACCAAAAAATACTAAAAGGTCCCTCCTTCATTCTTAGAAAGTATAATATTAATTGAAAACTCGAGCTAGAAAAACAGAATATGCTTACCCTTCCAAAGCACTCATCATATGTAAACCTCATTTGTTTCTGAATTTTAAAAAAAATGCCAACGCTAAATGCTGTGTTAAATAACACTGCGTACCTTTTTAGCTCACCAGGGCCCAAAGGACCCCATGTGAGCTTATGCCATCACTTGGCGTCCGTCTAAGTCCGTCGTCTGTCATCTTAAACTATTTCAAAAATCTTCTCCTCTGAAACTACTGGGCCAAATACCTTCAAACTTTAACTAAATGTTCCTTAATGGTATCTAGTTTATAAATTGTATCCGAAGTTTTGATCCATCGACAAACATGGCCGCCATGGCTAAAAATAGAACATAGGGGTCAAATGCAGTTTTTGGCTTATATCTCAAAAACTAAAGCTTTTAGAGCAAATCTGACATGGGGTAAAATTGGTCAATTGGTCAAGATCTATCAGCTCTGAAATTTTCAGACGAATCGAACAACCCATTGTTGGGTTGCTGCTCCCGAATTGGTAGTTTTAACAAAATTTTGCAGTTTTTTGTTATTATTTTGAATATAATTATAGATATATATAAACTGTAAGCAGCAATAATGTTCAGCAAAGTAAGATCTACAAAAAAGTTAATTTGACCATAATTCTCAATTGACCCCTTAAGGAGTTATTGCCCTTTAAAGACAATTTTACACAATTTGTTCATCAAGTTTGCTAACATTTAAAATTCTTCTCCTCTGAAACTACTGGGCCAATTACCTTCAAACTTTAACTAAATGTTCCTTAGGGTGTCTTGTTTATAAATTGTATCCGAAGTTTGTATCCATTGACAAACATGGCCGCCATGGCTAAAAATAGAACGTAAGGGTCAAATGCAGTTTTTGGCTTATATCTCAAAAACTAAATCTTTTAGAGCAAATGTGACATGGGGAAAAATTGTTTAATTGGTCAAGATCTATCGGCCCTGTCCTGAAATTTTCAGACGAATCGAACAACCCATTGTTGGGTTGCTGCTCCCGAATTGGTAGTTTTAACAAAATTTTGCAGTTTTTTGTTATTATTTTGAATATTATTATAGATATATATAAACTGTAAGCAGCAATAATGTTCAGCAAAGTAAGATCTACAAAACAGTTAATATGACCAAAATTGTCAATTGACCCCTTAAGGAGTTATTGCCCTTTAAAGACAATTTTACACAATTTGTTCATCAAGGTTTGCTAACATTTAAAAATCTTCTCCTCTGAAATACAGGTGAGCCTTTTAGGCTCTTGAGAGCCTCTTGTTAATTGTTCTGATTTCAATTGCTGCTTAAGAACACACTTGCCTAACTTGTCAGATAACAGCTCAACTTTGTTTTTAAGTTTCTTTTAACCACTGATTTTGGCAAGATAGATGCTGAGAGGTAGTTTCATGATTTTTTATGGGGTCAAGTTTTAAGTTTAGTGTCCAACAAACCAGAGCATTTTCTCTTTCAGTGTGTGAGGAATAAATCAGTTGAATCATCGAAATTCACCCAAGGATGATTCACCTTCCGTTGGGGCAAAAATTTACGTTTTTGCTTTTCCCTGTCATATCTTTTATCTTTAGCTGTCAGAACCTGTCTTTTAGGCTGCATTTCATCAATCAGCCCAGCTGTATCACCTGTTTCTTAAGATTTTCTTTATGTTTGTATACCCCGGTTATATATTCTCGAGTTTCCCGGTATCTTGTACGACTATCGGTCACATGACTGCACAGTGATATTGTTTGCCTCAAATTACATCCAAAATTCGGCTTTTTCCCCAAGAGAAAATTCCCAATTACTAAAAAAAAATGGCTTAAAATTCTTCCCAATAAGTTTTACATTTTTCCAAAAAGTGATGGCATTGGTATAAAATGAATGTAAATTTCGTATTCATGTTATTATTTTGATATTATGAAAGCGCTTTTGAGATCCAGGTTTCTGATCAGAATCATCATGGTGTGTGTAACACGTGGTTTTCAATGCATTAAGTACCATCATCATTGTTTCCATCTCTTTCCCCTCCCCAAAAAGTACCTTTCAGGTTTAAAATGTCTGACAATCAAAATATGTGATAAAACTGCAAAACAGACAGTAAAGTTTAGCAAAAAATCGGAGATGTGTTTAAAAAAAAAATAAACCAACTTCCCAATTTCAATAAAAATTATGCATTTTCCCAAAAAAAAAACGGTACAGGTAGTTTTGAAAAAAGACAACAATATCACTGCTGCACTTAAAATCAATTGTGAAGTATTTAAGCAAAAATATGTTTCCTTTTTATAGCAAGGTTACATATTGATTTTTTAATACTAGGTTTTTTATGACCGCAAAAAATTTTGTGGTCATATATTGGTATCACGTCTTCGTCAGCGTCATCCGATTACATTTGGTTTCCGGACAATAACTTTAGTAAATGTAAATAGAAATCTATGAATTTATGGATCTGTCTGAAATTATACCACAAGTTTCCATACCACAAACATGACAAAGGGATGGTTAGGATTGGCTTTAGGGGTTATGGCTCAAACCGTTTAGGAATTAGGCCTTAGGGGCAAAAAGGGGGGAAAACAAGGGTTTCCTTGTTAATGGACAATTAAAAAAAGTACAATGTTATGTTTTGATTACCTCCCTTACACTGCTTTTAAATTATGTATAAAGAAATGTTGTATTGTCTTGAGGTGATTAACTGTCAATTTATTTTTAGAAGTTACTATTTAAAAATGCTGATTAAGGAATATTAATTTTAGCCATGATTATGTATGTCATTTTCTATTTTAAGACTTTTATGATGTATTTAAATGGGTAATTATGGTTGCAAACTCCATTGGAAATTTGAATTGAAATTATGACCATATCTTGAGGGAAAAAATTTTTTTTGGAAAAAGGGGGGGGGGGGGGGGGTGGAGGTGAAAAAGAAATTGTGAGGGGGGGGGGACAGTTTTTTTCTCATTTCAGATTTCAGAAATTAAAAAGAAAATTTCCTCAAATATTTTTTTTTTGCAAAAAAAAGGGGGGGAGGGGGTACAACTTTTTTTTTTTTTGGGGGGGGGGGGGGGGGGTCAATTCGCAACAGCATATTGTATTGCACAAAAGCAAAAAATTGAATATAAATTCAAATCATATAACCAATTGTAAGTTCTTTGACTACAGTTATTCTGTGTCAGAAACCTATTATATGTCAAATATTTAATTACAATCCAAATTCAGACGTGTATCAAGCTCGAATATTGTGTCCATTTTTGACCCAACTGTTCAGGGTTGGACCTCTGCGGTTGTATCCAGCTGAGCTTGGCGAAGCAATTTATTATTTATTGTGTTTGAAATGCTTTTGTAATTTTTTCAACCTGCAACAATATGAAAGTTCAGGTATAACTAACTACAGAGGGGAAGATCAAACCTGTAAATGGAAGTCGTCTGTCGTCGTTAACTTTTACAAAAATCTTCTGCTCTGAAACTACTGGGCCAAATTTAACCAAACTTGGCCATAATCATCATTAAGGTATCTAGTTTAAAAAATGTGTCCGATGACACAACCTGCCAACCAACATGGCCGACATGGCTAAAAATAGAACATAGTGGTAAAATGCAGTTTTTGGCTTATATCTCTGAAAATAAAGCATTTAGAGCAAATCTGGGTAAAAATGTTCATCAGGTTAAGATCTATCTGCCCTGAAATTTTCAGACGAATCAGACAACCCGTTGTTGGGTTGCTACCCCTGAATTGGTAATTTTAAGGAAATTTTGCAGTTTTTGGTTATTATCTTAAATATTATTATAGATAAAGATAAACTGTAAACAGCAATAATGTTCAGCAAAGTAAGATTTACAAATAAGTCAACATGACCATAATTGTCAATTAACCCCTTAAGGAGTTATTGCCCTATATAGTCAATTTTTAACAATTTTTCATAAATTTTTGTAATCTTTTACAAAAATTTTCTCCTTTGAAACTACTGGGCCAAATTTAACCAAACTTGGCCACAATCATCATTAGGGTATCTAGTTTAAAAAATGTGTCCAATGACCCTGTCTGCCAACCAACATGGCTGACTTGACTAAAATTAGAACATAGGATGAAAATGCAGTTTTTGGCTTATATCTCTGAAACTAAAGCATTTAGAGCAAATCTGACATGGGGGTAGAAATGTTCATCAGGTTAAGATCTATCTGCCTTGAAATTTTTAGATGAATCAGACAACCTGTTGTTGGGTTGCTGCTCCTGAATTGGTAATTTTAAGAAAATTTTGCAGTTTTTGGTTATTACCCGGTATCTTAAATATTACTAGAACACACCTGCGAAATCGCGGGCATTTAGAGTGTGGTTGAAAGTATGTAAACTGTAGTAGGATGAATTTTTGTAAAAGATTTTCAGGAAAGGTATCAAAAGCCATAGGCACTGCGACAATATTTTCTAGCCCGCTCCCTTTTTTCCAAAACCTGTTATTTTTTTGTTTTTTGTTAATTTCAATTTTTTTCGCGTTTTCTGTATACTATGAACATACATAACTGTTTATCATAAATAAAGTGTATTTGCTATTTACTATCAATTCCAACTTTATCATCCACGGCGGTCACTGATATATTATATAGAGAGTCTCTATATTTCATAGTAGTATGATCATAGTATACATGCAGATAAACGCGAAAATAATTGTCCTGTCCCCGAGTACTTGTGAAAATTATGTGTAATTTTAAAACAGTCCTAAACGGAAGTCTTGTCTATGATTTAAAAGTCCGTCCGATGACGGAAACAATATCCGGACGACTTTATTTTCGTTTTTCTCCCAAAATAACCCAAACTGAATAATCATTAGAATAGATGACAAATGCGACTATGCATGGTACCTATAGGACACAGAGGCATGATGATTAATTTATTGTGGAAGGAAGAGAAGTGACACACAAAATGAGGTCTTTTCATTTAATACATGTAGTATAGATTATAGATTGAGATAAACTGTAAACAGCAATAATGTTTAACAAAGTATGATCTACAAATAAGTCGATATGACCAAAATTTTCAATTGACCCCCTTAAGAAGTTATTGCCCTTTATAGTCAATTTTTTCGTAAATTTTACAAAAATCTTCTCCACTTAATCTACTGGGCCAAATAGAAAAAAACTTAGCCACAATTTTCAATAGGGTATCTTGATTCAAAAATATATCCGATGACCCTGCCAACCAACCAACATGGCAGCAATGACTAAAAATAGAACATAGGGATTTACTATGGAAGTCTAAAGGAAAATTGTAAAACAACAAATTCAAAAGGTCACAACTTGAAAACTAATTTAAATATTGATAAGGGGTCTTCAGTAACTATTGTAAGTCTAGTTACTAGTGGGATGACCTGCTTTTAATTTAACTACTGTGCCAAATTTAACCAAACATGGCCTCAATCATTATTAGGGTATCTAATTCTATTTATTATGATTTAAACCTTATTTTACATGATTTCCAAAACCACAGTAGATACAGGTGAGCGACACAGGCTCTTGAGAGCCTCTAGTTTAAATTAAACCAATAAATTGCATAATTAAATGATTCTTTATTAGTCACCTGGTCTGAAAGGCTACGCGAGAAAAAACAATGTCTAAATATTCTTCCCTAGTACTAGTACTTTATGTTTGCTAGATAAATAGAATTGCATTAGCATAGATTAAGTACCTGGACTAGAAATCAGAAATCTCAACAATATAATTGACAAATCAATTCGTCATGACTGGGAAGAGGCAAGTTCAAATGACTGAAATGTGATTTTCTGTACCTACAATGTATATAAGAGGAAGTTTATTTTTTTAATCGAAGAATGTGTATCATATAAAAAAAGTCTTATGAGTTGGCTGTTTCTGTATCATCCCTTTTTGTCTCGCCTTGACGGAGTCAAAAAGCGAGTCATAGGTATGCTGTTTCCGGCAGCGTCAACAATGTATTAGTTTGTGCTTAGGTCTAGTTTATGGTGAACTACTAGTGGTAGGTCAATGATATTTGGTATGCAGTTGTATTAGCATTGGCACATCTCATTACCATGGAGATTATTTGGCCCTGCCCCCTCAGTCAGGGTCTATTGACTTCTAAACTTTGCTTCGTTTACATGTATTAGTTTGTGATTAGGTCAGTTTATGGGGAACCACTAGTGGTAGGTCAATTGTATTTGGTATGCAGTTGTATAAGCATTGGCATATCTCATTACCATGGACATTATTTGGCCCTGCCCCTTCAGTTATGGTCTATTGACTTCTAAATTTTGCTTAGTTTACAGGCATGTATTAGTTTGTGATTAGGTCAGTTTATTGGGAACCCCTAGTGGTAGGTCAAAGATATTTGGTATGCAGTTGTATAAGCATTGGCATATCTCATTACTATGGACATTATTTGGCCCTGCCCCTTCAGTTATGGTCTATTGACTTCTAAACTTTGCTTAGTTTACATGCATGTATTAGTTTGTGATTAGGTCAGTTTATTGGGAACCCCTAGTGGTAGGTCAATGATATTTGGTATGCAGTTGTATAAGCATTGGCATATCTCATTTCTATGGAGATTATTTGGCCCTGCCCCCTCAGTCATGGTCTATTGACTTTGAAACTTTTGCTTAGTTTACATATGTATTAGTTTGTGATTAGGTCCGTTTAAGATGAACCACTAATGTTAAGTCAATGATATTTTGTATGCAAATGTATTGGCATTTGCAAGTTTCATTTCCTTGGAGGTTATATAACCCCAACCCCTCATTATGGTTCATTGACTTTGAAACTTTTACATAGTTTACAAGTTAATGTTTGTGTTTAGGTTTGTTTAAAGGGAACGACTTATGAAAAGTCAATGGTATTTGGTTTGCAGTTGTATTAGCATTGGCACATCTCATTTCCATGGAGATTCTTTAGCCCTGTACCTTCAGTCATGGTTCATTGACTTTGAATATTTGCATAACTTACGTGTTAAAGTATTGCTATTTTAATTTCAACATTTGCAATAATTAACAAATAGGCGAGACATATCTCTGTGTTAACAGTTTATATATATTCATGATCATATGTATTGGCCCTCAATCCTTCGAGCAGTCAGGGGTACTACTTTTTAACTTGAAGAAGTAAATATTTATATACTTATGTAAGTAAATTTGTAGGATACTTATACAAGTGTATTTTATTTACTTGTATAGGTAAATTATTTTTTGGCTTAGTTATGTCCCTTAGACATTCAGATTTTTTTACTTATACAAGTAAAGTATAAGTAAAAAAAGTCATCCTATCTTCTTTTCTTGAATTTCTTAGGACTTCTTTACTCAAATAGAATTTTTAATTGTTTATACCTATTACTGTCAAACGGTAGATGTCTCCTTATAACACTGACAAGTCTCATATACCATACCACATAGAAACAGTAGAAGTCTCCTAATAAAACCTAACAAGTCTCATATACCATACCACAAAGAACAGTAGATGTGTCCTTATAGACAATAACTAGTCTCATATACCATACCACATTGAACAGTAGATGTCTCATTTTAGACAATAACTAGTCTCATGTATCATACCACGTTTATCTATACTGAGAGTAGAAAAGGAAATGTTGAATGGAACCCTTATCCTGCCATACTAGATACTTGATATCATACGCAAAACTTTATAATAACTATTCTAATTTTATTAACAAACTAATATACTAAGACACCATTGTATACACAGTATACTAGTATCATATTCACAATCAATTCTAAATCTATTATACTGAATACATATGAAAATAATAATAAATGTATCATTTGGCTTTCTAGGGGGCTACTCATTAAAACTTACAATAATACTAATTAAAATAACCAAATCAAAAACACTACCTACTCAACACAATTTAAAATTAATTAAAAAATAAATTGCCTAAATTATGCAATTTTAAGAACCTGCAGTAGAGCCCTGACAGGTGAAAAATTTATTTTAATACCTGACTGGTAGAACCCAGACAGGTATAAATTTGAAAAATGAGAATACCTGCGGTAGATCCCAACAGATACTTTTAGAACCTGAGTGGTAGAGCCCAGACAAGTATGAATTTTGAAAACTGAGAATTCCTGTGGTAGATCCCAACAGGTACTTTTAGAACCTGAGTGGTAGAGCCCAGACAAGTATGAATTTTGAAAACTGAGAATTCCTGTGGTAGATCCCAACAGGTACTTTTAGAACCTGAGTGGTAGAGCCCAGACAAGTATGAATTTTGAAAACTGAGAATTCCTGCGGTAGATCCCAACAGGTACTTTTAGAACCTGAGTGGTAGAGCCCAGACAAGTATGAATTTTGAAAACTGAGAATTCCTGCGGTAGATCCCAACAGGTACTATTAGAACCTGACTGGTAGAGCCCAGACGGGTATAAATTTGAAAAAAGAGAATTCCTGCGGTAGATCCCAACAGGTACAAAAACTAACTTAATTATCACCCTGAAATAAAACAAAGCCTTAATAATTTATAAGATGTATTAATGAATATAACCCCACCCCCTCATTATGGTTCATTGACTTTGAAACTTTTACATAGTTTACAAGTTAATGTTTGTGTTTAGGTTTGTTTAAAGGGAACGACTTATGAAAAGTCAATGGTATTTGGTTTGCAGTTGTATTAGCATTGGCACATCTCATTTCCATGGAGATTCTTTAGCCCTGTACCTTCAGTCATGGTTCATTGACTTTGAATATTTGCATAACTTACGTGTTAAAGTATTGCTATTTTAATTTCAACATTTGCAATAATTAACAAATAGGCGAGACATATCTCTGTGTTAACAGTTTATATATATTCATGATCATATGTATTGGCCCTCAATCCTTCGAGCAGTCAGGGGTACTACTTTTTAACTTGAAGAAGTAAATATTTATATACTTATGTAAGTAAATTTGTAGGATACTTATACAAGTGTATTTTATTTACTTGTATAGGTAAATTATTTTTTGGCTTAGTTATGTCCCTTAGACATTCAGATTTTTTTACTTATACAAGTAAAGTATAAGTAAAAAAAGTTTCTTGAATTTCTTAGGACTTCTTTACTCAAATAGAATTTTTAATTGTCTGTCCTTTGCAGATGTCTTTACTAATCATTTAAGTGTAACTTCATGGACAATGAAAATCTCATTTGTCTGTTATCTTCAGAACACTGCACATTTACAAGCTCTCAAGGGGCAATTTTTGAAGGCCTTGCGCAAATACTTAAGATCTTTGCACAATTAGTTTCTTTGTTGAATTAATGAGATGAAACATTGAACTCTAATCAAAAATTATGAGCTAACCTGAGAAAAATTGTTAAAGGTATGTTTTTACATCTCAAAACTTGAGAATTTTTCGGGATTGTAAAAAAAATTACTTATACAAGTACATTTTTGAGAAAATTAAGGGGAGCTTATTCAAACATTATAATTTACTTATATAAGTATATTATTATTTACTTCTTCAAGTAAATAAAGATTACTTGTACAAGTACCGTAGATACTCGCCTAATAGTCGATCCTACTATAAGTTGGGGTCCCTTTTCAGCTCCAAATTCTAAGGATTTAGTCTTGACCCTCGTATAAGTCGGACAAAATTTGGGCATTTTTTTTTCAGCTGACAGTAACTGAACGCCCGTAAAACCAATGCAAATCCAGGAATAATATTCATTTCTGCATTAATGTTTGTTTGGTTTGAATTTAGTTGATGCTCATCATGATAATTTATATTGCTGTTAATAATAAAGATGTATTCATTTCTCTTGTTTTGTTCACTGTTCAAATGTTAGATTAGCCATGTGTTGTTTACGTAATGCATCAATGATTTTGTAGGGTATGACTAACAACCTATTGTTTGAGAAAAGCGAATATAAACCAATATGAACCTGAAAAATTTAAAGTCAATCAACACTTGATGAAAATATTTTTCACAGCATACATAACTCGGTGTTAAATGAGCATGTACACTTCATAATTCTTATTATATTGTGATGATTAAAGGATTAAAAAAATTAAGTGAAGCTAATCAATATATTAAAATAACTAACTCCAACTCATTAGTGTCATCTGTTTACCTATCACTGATAGTTTTCACACCTTTAGTGAATACAACTCTTTGTCTCTTAATTGGGGTTATCAATGGATTATATTGGCTTGTCAATCAATGTTGTAATTTTTGTTTACCTGAGACACTATAATGAATAATATTTTGATTTTGGGAATGAATCTTAAAATTATTTTTTGATTATTATATGATTTATAAGCATTGAATTGATATCATGATATCACAATAATGACACAATAACTCCGCTGAAAACATCCTTTCACATATTTGGTACATTGTTATCTCCTTTTCATTTTTGGTTCTTGGCTCTTCTTTTGGGTTTATAGGAAAACCATGTGACCATGAAAATCAATACACAAACCGGAAACAGTAGAATTTCAACACGAATTTGCAGAAAATGTTTACCAAAGAACAAATAAAACACAAAGACAGTATTGAAGTCATTTATTTTCAACAAAAACTTTTTATTTATTGATTTATGTAGGTTTGGCAATCAAAAACGTAGTTTTGGCCAGGAAATTCACTCCTGACCACTTTTCTCAAGCTTGGATTTTTCCTCTGGTCGCTAGATCTCGTCTATTAGTCGGCCCTCCTCTCTGGATTATGAATTTTACTCCCAATTTTCCGACTAATAAGCGAGTAGGAACGGTAGTACCCCTGACTGTCGAGTCTCAGGGCCCATAAGCTAATATAACCTTGACAGTGATGTTCCTTTGGCACCATCATACGGTGTATATATATCACAACTCGTTCGCTATGCCTGTGTCTTTTGTGACGTTTTGGATTTCAATGAATGTAATCTATGAATTACTGGTATATTATTAAGTCAGGGATTTCATTACCTTAAATTTCTTAAAGTCTTTACTCAATTCTTCCATAGATATAAAGATTTGGTTTTGAAGTTTGGTTATACCTGTAGAAAACTTATTTCAAACTGGATAGCACATCCTAATTTTTACAGAGATGTTGTTTACCAAGCCCCGAAATTTAGAAACAATCTGGGTAAACTTATCGATCCTTTAGATAAACTAATTCTTAAAGGTTACCAAATCAACACTGTAATTAGATCTTTGAATATTGTTTCTATTGATGTTGATATTGTTTTTTTAATATCAGTGATGTCTTTAAACTAAATCCATAGGAAGTTGGATGTGTACTGATTGATATTTTAGTCTTAGATGCGTAATTTTTTTTATTAGTTGTTATTGGCTTTAAACTAGCTGTCAGTAACTGTGAGTACTCTCAGATCTGTACTTAATGTCTTTTTGTTGTGGGGATGTATAAGTAACCTCTGTGTTTTTGTTACTTGTTTTTGTGCTTTGTATCTATCTGATGAGTTAAGCCCTTTTAAACTGATTTTTATAGTTTGTTCATATCCTGTACTGTTCCACCACTGTCCCAAGTTAGGGGGAAGGTTGGGCGCCCGCTAACATGTTTAACCCCGCCACATTCTGTATGTGCCTGTTCCAGAGGAGCCTGTAATTCAGTGGTTGTCGTTTGTTGCTGTATATCAAATTTGTTTTTCGTTCATTATTTTATACATAAGTCAGGCCGTTAGTTTTCTCGTTTGAATTGTTTTACATTTGTCATATTGGAGCCTTTTATTGCTGACTATGGGCTTTGCCTATTGTTGAAGGCTGTACGGTGACCTATAGTTGTTAATTTCTGTGTCATTTGGTCTCTTGTGGAGAGTTGTCTCATGGGCAACTATACCAAATCTTCTTATTTTTATACTGAATCTATAACGGGGTCAATACAGAAACAGACAGTATTAAAGTATTGAGAAATTTGTCGGGAGTCCAGAGGGGTGTTGAAATATTCATGGTTTTTGGAAGAGGGTCTTGAATTTATTTTCCTTCAAGGTCCCCCCTATGAAATAAAATGATCAGTCTCTTAGATCATAAGTATATTATTCAATATTCATTATACCTTGATCTTTTTGTCTCACATGTGCAATCTTCCTGCTCAACCACAGGCCCACCAGCCCAGGCTTGTAAAACTTATGTCGGGCCTGTAAAAATCATCTCCACAGGCCAATATAATTTTAACTAAAATTTTCTTAAAATTCAGCTTTTAGATTCAAAAGTCTATTGTGAAGATTGCATTCGAAAGTCACAGAATGCAAGACATAGGGATTACAATCCAGCGGCAGCAACAGCATACACTATTTGTATATAAAGCACTGCATGAAAAGGTTGATTTGCATTTCTTTACTCGTGTATATAAAGGCAAGGCAAAGATAGGCACTTTGTTGCACCACATATCTCAATAACCATTATTTGGCGAATAAATACATGATAAGTTTGCATTCGTACATTATATATGCAAAGAAATTGCAAAAAATATTCTAATCTTTCCTTAACTTTCAAACAACGTTAAATGTAAGTAAAGTTAACGGTCTTATTTACTTACATTTATAAAGTATTGAAACGTATTTAAATGTTAACCTTAATTGGTTGTTTTGTCGTCCTATCTAAATATATGAAAGGCCGCCTTTTACATTAAATTTACAAACATCATAAACATAAGCAAAGTAGATACTTGTATTTGCGTTTTATTCGCATTGTGTGTTAGATATATGCAAAGCTTTTCCATGTCTTTGCAAATGTTCATATAGCTTCCGAAATATATTTAAATATTAATCTAAATTTGTTGTTTTGTCGTCCTATTTAAAGATATGAAAGGCTGCCTTTTACATTAAATTTACAAACATCGTAAAACATATGCAAAGTAGACACTTGTTTTTGCGTTTTATTCTCAAAGTGTGTTAGATATATGCAAAGCTTTCCCATGTCTTTGCAAATGTTCATATAGCTTTCGAAATATATTTAAATATTAATCTAAATTAGTTGTTTTGTCGTCCTATTTAAAGATATGAAAGGCTGCCTTTTACATTAAATTTACAAACATCGTAAAACATAAGCAAAGTAGACACTTGTATTTGCGTTTTATTCGCAAAGTGTGTTAGATATATGCAAAGCTTTCCCATGTCTTTGAAAGTGTTCATATAGCTTCCGAAATATATTTAAATATTAATCTAAATTAGTTGTTTTGTCGTCCTATTTTAAAGATATGAAAGGCCGTCTTTTTATAATAAAATTACAAACATCGTAAAACATATGCAAAGTAGACACTTGTATTTGCTTTCTATTCGCATAGTGTGTTAGATATATACAAAGCTTTCCCATATCTTTGCAAATGTTCAGAATAATGGACAAAATGTGCAGAATAAAGGGCAAAAAAAAATAAAGAAAAGAGAAAAAATGGCAAAAAAAAAAAAGAATAGAGAATAATGAGGTGCTAGAATATAAAGAATAGAGAATAACAGGCAAAATTTATAAAGAATAGAGAAAACTGGCATAAAATGTTTTACAGAAATGAAAAACCCCCAATCCAGACCCTCAAAATGTGTTTTACATTCTTGAATAAACATGCATAACCAAATCGTATGCAAGTTTTTAATACGTACATATTGATATTAAAGCCAAATACATGTAAAGTTTTTCAATTTGTTTGCATGTTTTAAGTACTAACTGATATTCACTCAGGCCAATTGACGTTTAGCGCGACGAACTTCACTTTTTTCAAATGAATGTGCTGTTTTATGCAAAATCCAGTTCATATAGAAAAACGTACTACAATAATACCAATTTAGAATAATCTATTATCAATTTTCATTTCTATATTTTATGCTCTTTTGGTCGATTATTCACTATTATGTTCTCATACATGACTTTTTATTACATGTAAAACTTTTGGTGTTTTTTCTATTTTCATGGTTTCCAAATATTGTCGTGCATTTCAACATGGAAGTATTATATTGACTTTCATTTTACTTCCATGATTTGAATAAATGGTATTTACTCCCAAAAATACACATTGCAGAGAAAACATTTTGACAATATTATAATTAGATAAAAATAGGGTTAACTATTAAGACAAAACTTCACTATAATTTTGAAATAAATCCACTTGTTTTGAGTTTTATTTACATGATATACAGAACCTAAAGGTATCAAGATTTCGTAAAAAGAAAGAAAATACAAGATATTCTTTAATTGATAAATCCGGGAACCAACTCACAACTTGGTCATCTAATTTCAAATGTTCATACGTTTTAAGCAGTTTTTGTATTGTTTATTCAATAATAGCAAGTCAAGAATAATTTTGCATGTAGGACAAATGTAAAATCACGATAAATATAGAGAAAAAGGAAGATATATATTTATAATGGAGACTTTAAAATCTTGTATTTCGTTCGTTGTGTCCATAAAACCATTTCTATTTTTCTGATATGGGCAATGTCATTACGTAACCAGACGACATGATTTTACTGACTGTTTCACACGGGTGTTAATTGTTAAGCATCTCTGCATGTTCTGATGAAAATTCAGTTTTAAGTTTTTGATGTTAGTATATAACAGTGGGATATCACTTTGTTGTTTTATGAAATTCACACCTCTGTGTACACAATCTTGTACGATTTAGAAGTTAACAAAAGATATTAACATAATTATGCGAAAAATCTTAATTGAGCCATGGAACTATTATAGTCAAAGTATAATGCTTCAATAATTGAACTTACTTGTCCTGCTGTGTAGAAAATATGGGCGAAAGAATAAGAGAATACAAAAATTGGAAATAAAAATGAAATAAGATGTTGTAATCTCCCTGTAATGTATTTGCATACATTTTTTTCTAAAAACTATATTGAAAAAGAAACTGAAGTAAAAGTAACCAATGCCGTGCTTTTGAGAACCCTGGTTTATATATGTGAGATATGAAACTGATCAGAGTGAATGTTACCATAAAATAAAAATTCAGAATAAATTGGCATTTCACATGATATGCATATAGATTCATACAGCTTAACTTTTATATAGAATAAATACTGGATAAGTGTTTAATGTCCAGTGCTAAAAATCACAGGCAGGGTTCCCTTCACACACACACCACATTATTATATAATAAGTATTTTATAACACTCGTTTTATTGTGTAAATCAACATAATATTTTCTAAAGAAGTAGGGCCAAATTCCCCTGATTTTATTTACACAATTGCCATTCTGAAAGTCTTTCAATCTTCACTTAAATACATAGAATCAAAGCCCAATGTATGAACTTTAAGGTTCTTATACTGTTATGGCTTATTCCTGAACAGGCTTCAAAACGCTGAAGACAAATTTTTAGCATTTTTTCCCAAAAATGTATATGTTAACCACTATAAAAATATGTTGGAAGTAAAGGTATCTATTGACTTTTGGATACACATATATTTGTTATGGATAGCGATGTCTTTCGATCGGCGCTTTGCATTTACGTCAATCGGCATTTCATTTGCGCCAAAAATCTTTAGGTGAAATAAAAAAAATCTAGAATTGATACTATAAGTCGGAAGAGCATTATTATGTAAGGAACAAAATAGGCTAAAAATATTGATAGGTTATGGAGCTCCTTTTCGAGATATTCTTTTTTAAATGGCAGGAAAAGGCTGACTTGGACTTTTACCTAATATTTACAATTTGGTATTATTTGGGTCTCAAATCGAAAAAAAAAAAAAAAGAAATCTAGAATCTGCTTAAATTTTGGTAAATGACCTTTTATGAGCTATTGAAGTCTTATATGAAAAGAAAAATGGGTGTTATGGGGCAAAATATTTACCCTGTATCGTAGAAAAAAAACAAGGAGTCCGAACATCTGACAAAAATTCCCAAACCTGACCTAAGTACATCCTTCAAACAGTATCTACAGATTTTTTTTGCATCATAAAACTATGTGCATCTTAATCTGTTGTCGCAAAAATTCTTTTTGGCATCTATGGTATACAAATAAGGAGATGTGGTATGATTGCCAACGAGACAACTATCCACCAAAGTTCAAATGAATTTGATGTAAGCAATTAAAGGCAACCATACGACCTTCAACAATGAGATAAACCCTTACTGAATAGTCGGCTTTAAAAGCATATGCATAGACTGTTTAATATTCAATTACCAGCAGAACTTGACAACTTATAGATTTTGACCTTGTGAATGAAACGCACTAAACAGCTATTTTTCAAATCTTGTTAACTATGCATAGGAAAAACCAACAGCATCCCGCACTCACGGCGAAATCGCTTCCAAGGGACTACCAAGTCGGTATAAACATGGAAGTATTATATTGACAATATAATACTTCCATGGTATAAACAACTCTCAGGAGAATAAAAGAAAAAGTAGACTGCTAGCAAACCAGAAACTGATTTTCTTAGAATATATTCCCAAATAGTTTCAATTGTATTGTATTTGCAATACAATCGACCAGAATAATTCTATAACTTATTTATAATCGACTGACCTTTCATGTATTGAATCATAGATTTTCTATAGTGATATAATGTTAATTAAGATTAGATTACTTTTTCTTATACCAATACTCTTTTTTATGATTAACGGGGATTTAGTGTTATCTGGCCTGTGTGTTCGTCCGTCCCGTAGCAGGTTACATTTTTTTTTGTGCATTTTTTTTTAACATGAAGGTATATTATCACATGTGTGTGTGGTGCTGGTGGGGGGTTGGGGGCATGGGGTTTTAAACAAATTATTTGGTTATACATGTCTTGAAGAAAATAATTTGTTTCAGGAGGGAGGAGAAAACAATAGAAAAACACAATATTGAGTGTCCCAAAAAAAATATTCTTGTTCCTGTATGTCATTGAAAAAAATAGTTTCATTTTGATTTTAGTTGAAAAGAATTGTTTGTCCCGAGAAAAAAACCAAGCCCCCCCCCCCCCCCCCCCCCGGATTTTGCCCGATTTTACGGTATACTAAACATGGACGTAAGAGAGTACCAGTTGGCCATGATGTTATATGGACAGATATATTTAATGTACATTTTAATGTACATGTAGTTTTATTTTAGTGTGAAAAGGTTTATTCCATCAAAGTATATTTTTATGAAGCAAGGAAGAGCTTTTACTTAAAATGTGCTTAGACTATTTTAAATTTGTGAACAGTAATCCAATTACTTAGTTTTTTTAGTTGAATCATGAAAATTGGATCAAATGGACACATGACAGACGGAAAGGTCGTAAAATAGGGCATCGATATACAAGGTATGAAGCATCCATGCCTTCAACCTTCTGACATATAAAGCTTTATACAAATAGTTTACGTTGCCTCCGCCGCAAGATAAGCATCCCTATGTCTCGCACTCTGTAACTTTCGTCGAAGGGGAGACAAAACGGCTAACTGAGTAAAATACTGTCGTATTTAAATAGTCTAAGATCTTGACCAAGACAATTGTAAAATATTGACCACACTTTAAGCTGTCTTTCTGCTCATGAAAAAACGGAAACAAGGGCTTTAAAACATTATAATATTTTGTGCATATGATATATACAGAACTAGATTAATTTGACTCCGAAGCAGTGCACAATTTATATATTACTACTCTAAGGGGCCTTTGATTGTGCCGGGTTATTTTGTTGAATAGGATGAATCTGAAAGTATGGAACGGAAAACAAATATGGCAGACATGAACCAACTATTATAGTTTTAAAGCTGGTTGTATATGACACAGTACAAATGTATCTTTGTCACTGCTCTGTTGCCTTTTCAGTAACAACTACATCTTAGAAAGAAAAATGGGACTGAGTGCACACACATGTTTAACCCTGCCAAATTATTAATGTCCGAAATCAGGAGTCCTTAATTCAGTGGTTTTCGCTGTTTGCTGTCTGTCATATATGTTTTTCGTTTATTTTTCTGTTTATAAATCAGGTCGTTGGTTTTCCCGTACATTTCAATTGTTAACATTTTGTCTTGTCGGGTCCTTTTAAAGCTTAATATTTTGAGTATATAAAATAACAAAGGAGAAAGAAAAACAAAATAATAAAAGTCAGATCAGTTGATATATTAATATCTCTACACTAGACCTAGAAAAAAGCTTACTTTAACATTATGTTTTATTAATTAATAGTGTATAGTTACTTAAAAGCGCATTTAAAGTAATGACCAGCTAATGTCCTACTCTTTAATATACTAATATAGGCTGCTTAACATTCTTCTGAGTTTATTTCATATGAGTACGCCAACAAAAAAGATCTTGCTCAAAGATTAAGTTATCTCTTGCCATCACGAATATAGCATAAGTAAACCATACACGTGATTTCAGTAGGTATTCTGTGATGGCCCTTTTAAATTTATTCATATGTGTATTAAGTGTTAGGTCTAATCAATGTGGTTCTAATCCTAATACAAACTTATTGGTCTCATTATTTACAAATATGGGTGTGACATAAAAAGATATAATTGGACAGACTTGCTGCTATTTTGACATCCATGTAGTCGTCTCTCTGTACATTTGCTTTTATTGGTATTTAGTGAACAAAGTACTGTATAATATTAAGTGTGCGACCCTACCCCATATGAGTCTAAAACTTAGATATTTAAGGAATGACTGTAATATTTTTTCTGTTTATGAAGAAATAACATCAAAAATGTGGTGCACACTGAATAACCTGCATAGCGGGTTATTTTAAAGTGTGCACCACATTTTTTATGTTATTTCGAATAGACAGAAAAAATATTACAGTCATTTCTTATAATTTAATTCTAAATTCCATTTTAAACCGGAGTAAACCATGAAAAAACGCTGATGACGCCACAGTCACATGTCAAAGTAATGTCTATGAGCTGATAAACAAAACAACGTCAGCCAATCAGAAGCTGCATTACATCCAAAATTAAATTATTCACAGATAAATTTTTTTTTTATGTTATTGGGTTGGTGGTTCTTTGGCACACTCACTCAAACACATATAATACATGAATGTTAAATAGCTATTTAGTATAGTTTGTCAAATCGAACAATTTTATCTAACCGCTAACTAGGACAATCTTTCGACCGATTAACCGGTTAACCGATATTAAAGTTGATGTTCATAGACTATGTCTACAGTATACTAGTATACTTTAAGAATCTATTTAGATTTATCGTGACATCCTTTACTAGATCATTCTGTATTGTCTGCATGTAAATGGTACGATTGATCGATTGATTATTTGGTTTTACGTCAAGTGGCAAATATTTCATATGAAAATAAGAAGATTTGGTATAATTGCCAATGAGACAACTCTCCACCAGAGACCAAATGACATAGAAGTTAACAGCTATAGGTCACCGTATGATCTTCAACAATGAGCAAAACCCATAGCTCATAGTCAGCTATGAAAGGCCCCGAAATAAAATGTAAAAGAATCTAAACTAGAAAACTAACGGACAGTGTTGTAATGACACAGACCAAGAGCAAACTATGCAAACCAATGAACGAAAAACAAATGAGAAACAGCAAAAAAGGACAACCACTCAATTACAGGCAATATAGAATGGACTAAACTAGTCTGAAGGCGCCCCCCCGCCCCTTAACCTGGGACAGTGGTGTAACAGTGCAACATAAGTACACACTATAAAAATCCGTTGAACAGGGATTAACTCATCAGATCAATACAAAGCAGAAATACATCTAACAAAAACACAGACCAAACGTGGCAGGGTACTTATCATATCATCCCCACAACAAAAAAGACACTATAAGTACAGATCTGAAAGTACTGGCAGTTACTGACAGCTAGTTCAAAGCCATTTACAACTAATAAAAACATCTTGCATGTTCAGGACGAAAACAAATTTTAAACAATGAATTCAATAAGGTGTTATTATCTTATTAGATAACCCTTTAATTATTGCTGATCATTCTTTAAAAATCTTCCGGCGACAACATATCAATATTAAAAAAAAATCTATGTTGCATTAGTAGTTTTGAGGATATGAGAAAATTCTAAAAGTGGGAGGCGGGAGGTGGGAGGGGGAGAAGGGAACCCCCCTGTCCACCGCCTCTTATAAGCAGCGTTACAGAAAAATTCAGATTGCATTAAGGGATTGATTTTTGTTTGCAAGACGTCGTTTGTCAAATTTTAGTGAATATTCAAAACAGAAATATAATGCATTTAAGGAACAACCCTTCATTTAAAAGGGGGGGGGGGGGGGGGGTTTGTATAGTATTTTGAAGAAAAAAAAAACGAATTCTTTAGGGAAGAAAAATAAATAAGCTGTCGCAGCATTGACCACACTATTCTGTTTTACAAAAAGAAATAATATTTTGTTTCAACTTGGGTTGAAGTTAAATCTTCTATTTAGCTAAAAATAAAACTGGTATTCAGTATATTCAAACCAGTAACCCCAAATGACCAATCTGACTTGCAATTTGTTAGCAAATATATCACAAACACAACCACTCAATAATGTTGATAACATATTTGACTCAATGAACCATAACAAGTTTTTACAAATTGATTTGCTCGCGTAATGTAATGTGAGTTATGCATTTTCTTACACAATTTAATGTTCTCACAAATATTCTTTCATGTACCATCGATACGTTCGAAAACGCTTTAAACGCTATAAAACCCCTTAGCAACATCTAGGACTAATATATTTAGTCAAAATGTCCCAGGTTAAACAACCAAAGACAAAGTAATAAAAAAATAATGGTTAAACTTGTTTCAGTTTCATGCAATTCATATAACTTCAAACTTAAAATTATCATATAAGACAAACCACAAAAAAAATTGCAAAAATTGTCATTATAGGGCAATAACTCCAATAAGGTGTCATCAGACGATTTCCTCCATATTGTCTTAATTGTAGATTTGTCTTGCTGGTCATTTTTGCTTATTAAAGTTTCTATCACAATTTTTAAGATATAAGGCAAAAACGCCAAAAAAGTGGTAAAATTGTCATCAAAGGATAATAACTCTAATAAGGAGTCGACTGACGATATTGACCATTAGACTTATTTTTAGAACTTGTCTTGCTGATTATTTTTGCAATTTAAAGTTTCTTTCTTTTTTTATTTTCAAAATAATAGCTAGGCAAAAATGAAAAAATGTTAAAATTTGTCGGCCATAACTCCTATAAGAAATCGTCTGACAGTTTTGATTTATACAAACAGCTGAACATTCTGAACATTTTTGCTCCTGTCAGATTTTTCTCTATTTATAACGGTTTTCAAAGTAATAGACAAAACTTTCATTTTATCCCTTTGCTCAATTTTTATACGCCCGTTTATGGGACGTATTATGGTATACCGTTGTCCGTCCATCCGTCGTCAACATGTCGGATATTAATTGTTTTGGTTTTTTATAAATTTTAGATTTTACGTTTCGGAGTTATGGGGTTTTATTCATTAAGAAAGGGGGATTTTCCAGTTGTCAGACAATAACTTAAAAATACTTTCACCGATTTGCAAGAAACTTTGGTGAATTGTTAATATCTATTGACATTAGCTTCCTTTCAATTTTTATAAATTTTACATTTTACGTTTCTGAGTTATGGAGTTTTATTCATTACAAAAAGGGGGATTTTCCAGTTTCGGACAATAACTCGAAAATGCTTTGAGCAGTTTTCATGAAACTTTGGTGAATTGTTTATATCTATTGACGTAAGCTCCCTTTAGATTTTTATAAATTTTAGATTTTACATTTCAGAGTTATGGGATTTTATTCATAAAAAGGGGTGATTTTCCAGTTTTCGGACAATATCCTTAAAGTGCTTTGAGCAGTGTTCATTAATAGTTATCAAAGGTACCAAGATTATAATTTAATACGCCAGACGCACGTTTTGTCTACATAAGACTCATCAGAGACGCTCAGATCAAAATAGTTATAAAGCCAAACAAGTACAAAGTACAAAGAGCATTGAGGACCCAAAATTCCAAAAAGTTGTGCCAAATACAGCTAAGGTAATCTATTCCTGGGATAAGAAAATCCTTAGTTTTCCGAAAAATTTAAAGTTTTGTAACAGGAAATTTATAAAAATAACCATATAATTGATATTCATGTCAACACCGAAGTGCTGACTACTGGGCTGGTGATACCCTCGGGGAAAAAACGTCATTAAACTTTGGTGACTGATTTATATCTATTAAGATAACCTCCCTTTAGTCTTTCATAAATTTCTGATATGACATTGAGAAGTTATTGAACTTTATTCTTTGAAAACGCGACGGTCGTATCATCATTTAATTTGGCCCAGTAGTTTCATGTAAAATTGTTGAGGACGGACAACGGTGGACGCCAAGTGATGAGAAAGCTCACTTGGCCCTTCAGGCCAGGTGAGCTAAAATGGGGCATTTTATCTACCATGGAAACATATTGACAATATATTGTACATTCATATATATTTTACTGAATATTAATTATTTTAGTTGAAAATTATGTCTGATTATGCTGATTCTTATAAATAAAAAAGATGTTTTGTAAAAGAAAATTAGTATAAAAATTTTGACATTTTTATTGCAATTCAAAAATTACTACCTCAACGTTCTATGATTCATTTAATACAATCATTGTATGCATAGAAGTGTCAGCAATACCTTGATACTAACAATAAAGATAAGCAATCGTATTGGATTGTAAGTATGCTTTAAATCTGACAGTCAGAAAGCTAAAATTTACAGTTTATCAAAATTGTCACATAATTTGAGTTATTTCCCTTTAGCTAGCAACAGTTTAACTAAAATGTAGGATAAAGATAAGAATATCCATGAATGCTGAGGAATGATACTATTTAGTCACTATTTATAAGGTGTAAGCACAGATTTCTTGAGACATCATCAGCAATACATCAATAATTGACCATTTGGAAAAAATTATTTCCAGATTCTGTCAGATCTGCCATGTTAAACAAATTGCTTGGCAGTGGAAGCTATGAATCATTTGACATGCGCTGCATGGTTACCGGGCAATTCGCAGTTGGGAAATCAAGTCTGGTCAAGCTTTTAGTAGGGGATAATGTTCCAGAAGGGAGACGTCCCACTGATGGCATTTCCCTCGTAGAAGGTCGCTGTGGACTTGATATTGAGACCAGAAATTGGATCATGATTGATCCAGGTAAGAATGCACAAATACACACATAGATTTATATCCGAGGAAGGTTCAGTGTTTGCCAAATGGCAATGTGGGGGAATGGGGTTTGTGGATGTGCTCACGAAGGTTCTGTCATTTTACATATTTATTGTCAGTCTTAAGTTTGAATCAATTCACATTATGAAATTTCTTTTTTTCATACATTGTGGTTGGTAAGTATTTAGAAACTAAATTTACACCTGGCAGATAATGAAAATAGACATTAACAAACTAAATATCAAATCATGACATACTTTAGTTCTTCTTATTTTCATGGATTTTTGTTTAGCATTTTGATGCCTTACTAATGCGCTTTGCAGGGATTTATTTTTTGTCTAGATTTGTTTAATTATTCACTTGAGATAACGAGGTTGCCTCTTTAGGAGCTAAATTTATTATAAAATTATTTGACAATTAAAATTGATTATGTTTTTATGCCCCCGCCATAGCGGTGGGGGCATTAAGTTTTACCCTTGTCCGTCTGTACGTACGACGTACGTCCGTACGTCCCAAAATTGGTTCCATTCTCTAACTTGAGTTTGCCTCAACCAAATGTTATGAAACTTATACACAATGCTTATTACCACAAAACACAGATCAAGTATGAATTTTTGAGGCGTCACTTTAACCGTTCTAGAGTTATGCCCCTTTATAAATGGAAAAATTGCAAAATTTTTAGTTTCCGTTCTCTAACTTGAATTTACCTCAACCAAATGATATGAAACTTATACACAATGCTTATTACCACAAAACACAGATCAAGTTTGAATTTTGGTGGCATCACTTTAACCGTTCTAGAGTTATGCTCCTTTATTAAGTTGAAAAATTGCAAAATTTCTAGTTTCTGTTCTGTAACTTTAATTTGCCTCAACCAAATGATATGAAACTTATACACAATGCTTATTACCACAAAACACAGATCATGTTTGAATTTTGGTGGTGTCACTTTAACCGTTCTAAAGTTATGCCCCTTTATAAATGGAAAAATTGCAAAATTTTTATTTTCTTCTAAATATCAAGTAATTTTTAAAATTGGAGTTATCTTCCTTTGTCCAGGATTACAGTTGAATCAACTACAATCAATGCTTTATACAATGCAGCGATTAATTATTTTGACTTCCAAAAACACAGATCAAGTTCAATTTGGGTAGTGTCACTTTAACCATTATTGAGTTATGCCCCTTTATAAATCGAAAGATTGCAAAATTTTTAGTTTCCCTTCTGTAACTTAAGTTTGCCCCAACCAAATATTATGAAACCTATACACAATATTCATTACCACAAAACTAAGATCAAGTACAAATTTTTTGTTTCCGTTTTCTAACTTTAGTTTGCCTCAACCAAATGTTATGAAACTTATACACAATGCTTATTACTACATAATACAGATTAAGTATGAAATTTGGTGAGAACACTTTTACCATTCTTGAGTTATGTCCCTTTATAAACATAAAAATTGCTGAATTTTTTTTCGTTTCTGTTCTCTCACTTTAGTTTGTCTCAACCAATGTTATAAAACTTATACACAACTGTTCTAGAGTTATGCGTGTTTACAAATAGAAAAATTGCTGAATTTTTAGTTTCTGTTCTCTACTTAAGTTAGCCTCAACCAAATGTTATGAGACTTACACACAATGCTTATTACCACAAAACTCAGATCAAGTTCAAATTTGGGTAGCGTCACTTTTACTGTTCTTCAGTAATGTCCCTTTATAACTATATGCTATGCAAGCGGGGGCATCATCTGTGTCCACATGTGGACACCATCCACATTTGTTTTTTTTTCATTTTGGACAAACCCTAGAAGGTGACTAGTGCTAAGGGGCTTTATTTAATAAGTAGGTAATTTAGTGTCAGTCTTTGGGTCATGTTAGTCGTTATTGCTATTTCTCGCTCAATTCTGACAAAAGAAGATGTAAAAAGAAACTGAAAGCAGTTTTTGTCGAGCCTGCGACTTTTGTCGCAGAAAGCTCGACATAGGGATAGTGATCCGGCGGCGGCGTTAGCTAACTTTTTAAAAGCTTTATATTTTAGAAGCTAGAAGACCTGGATGCTTCATACTTTGTATATAGATGCCTCATGTTACGAAGTTTCCGTCAGTCACATGTCCAATGTCCTTGACCTCATTTTCATGGTTCAGTGACTACTTGAAAAAAAAGTTCAGATTTTTTGTTACGTTTAATTCTCTCTTATTATAAGTAATAGGATAACTATATTTGGTATGTGCGTACCTTACAAGGTCCTCATCCCCATCAGACAGTTTTCACTTGACCTCGACCTCATTTCATGGATCAGTGAACAAGGTTAAGTTTTGGTGGTCAAGTCCATATCTCAGATACTATAAGCAATAGGTCTTGTATATTCGGTGTATGGAAGGACTATAAGGTGTACATGTCCAACTGGCAGGTGTCATCTGACCTTGACCCCATTTTCATGGTTCAGTGGTTATAGTTAAGTTTTTGTGTTTTGGTCTGTTTTTCTTATACTGTATGCAATAGGTCTACTATATTTGGTGTATGGAATGATAGTAAGGTGTACATGTCTAGCTGGCAGGTTTCATCTGACCTTGACCTCATTTTCATGGTTCAGTGGTCAAAGTTAAGTTTTTGAGTTTTGGTCTTTTTTTCTAATACTATATGCAATAAGTCAACTATATTTGGTATATGGAAATATTTTATGATCTATATGTCGGTCGCACAGGTTTTATTTGACCTTGACCTCATTTTCACGGTTCATTGCTCAGTGTTAAGTTTTTTTGTGTTGTGGTCTGTTTTTCTTAAACTATAAGCAATAGGTCAACTATATTTGTTGTATGGAAGAATTGTTAGCTGTACATGTCTGCCTGGCATGGTTCATCTGACCTTGACCTCATTTTCATGGTTCATTGGTCAATGTTTAGTTTTTTGGTTAATGTTAAGTTTATGTGACAGTTGTAATAAAGCTTTATATTTAGGACTATCAACATAATATCAATGATTAATAAAGAAGGCGAGACATTTCAGCGTGTGCACTCTTGTCCCAATGTGAACAAATAATATTGACATATTGTGACCAAAAGTCATCCCTGTATTGATTCTACATGTCATTAAAGTTACCGCTAATTTCAAAGTTTTATCTATTATGCATATATATATATTACCAATTAGAAATGTGTCCAGTTTTGCGATTTGATAACAACAAAGAGATGTCAGTATATATTCAGGAAACTTCTAGGGCATAATATATGATGTTTTTATCCCCAATTGGAACCTCATGAATGTTATTGTAACACATGTTACTATGTGGCGTAGTCTAAAGTTACAAAGAACACTACAAGAATGTCAGAGGCTCACAGAGGGAAAATAATAATGTGCATCCGTCAATAAAACATGTTTAATTTAAAATCACACTCGAAATACTTAAAATTAATGTTTTAAAGTGTTATTATAAATTATTACATACACGATAAAATAACAAAATCCTTCCATGTATGCGGAAAATATCAGGTTGGGTTTTTTCACTCTATTTGTTATGAAAAATTGTCAAACAAACATACAAACAGTAAACAAGAAATCTTAAAACTTATTTGAAAATATATTTGTATAAAAAAAGTGCATTTATAAGAATTACCCAAAACAATAAGAAGAAAAAAACCACGGTAATGAAGTTATATATATACTGCATTGTGAATGTTTAACAAATACCTTGTACTGAAAAAAAAACCAACATAAGGCAGGGGTAATCAGTAATATAATAGTAATTCAGGTCTCAGACAGGGTATATAATGTGACATTCCCGGCTTAGGGTTAATATCACCTTTGCCTACTGCTCAGGGAATATGAACTCTAAGCCGGGAATGTCACATTATATACCCTGTCTGAGACCTGAATAACATATACAAGTAATATATAGAAAAGATTATATCAGTTATTTGTTTTTTTATACAGCAACTTACAATGCCTTGGATGTTGTATACAATAAAGTGTTAATGACCTCCGTAGAAGAAGATGAAAGTAAACAAACAAAAACACCAGGAAAACATGAATCTGATGCCAAACCTGTTGATAGTCAAAATAAAGAAGATAATCGTTCTCAGAAGTCAGAAGTTACCAAGTCAACAGCTTCCCCTGTGAACCTCTCGGGTGAACCCTCTACACAGCCACAAGCAGCCCAATCTTTCTCACCACAGATGTCCTCTGGTGAGTCTAAAAAACAGCAAATGAAGAAGAAAATGACAACCAAAATGACCAAAAATGAAATACGAAAGAGAATGGAAAAAGTCCTCAAAAGTGGGAAATATAAGATGAAAGTTGGCAGACTCATCTTCTGGGACTTTGGTGGACAGTATGTCTATTATACAACGCACCAGACATTTATGACTTTCAGGGCTTTGTTTCTAGTAGTTTTTGACGGAAGTAAAGGATTGAATGAAGTAGTCCCTGATGTACTGTGTTTTCCTGGGCAGCACATGACACCAACCCCAGCAGGTAATTTATGTTAATCAAAATTGTAACATCTCTATTACTGAACTTTGTCATGTTTATATGAAAATGCTTTAAAATATATTACTTGAAGGCAGACTACAGTATTTTTAATGTTTTCACTTTTAACGGAGATTGTTAGCAGTTAAAAAAATACAAATCCGTATGTACTTCACATCTTTGTTCATTTACATGAGACATATCAATGTAATAAGAAAAAGGATTGGTGCCAATATCGGGACATGCTTACCATCCACACAGGAGAACACTAGTCCACACCCTGTTTTAGTGGTAATCGTGTTGATCAATCTATAATTTTCTGTGAAGTGCTTGTTGACTGCTGGTTTGTCTTGTTGTCATTTTTATTTTGGAACATGGTGTTTGTATTCTATTATTGAACTTCTAGTTTTTGATTGCTTCTGTTTTTAGCTCACCTGGCCCAAAGGGCCAAGTGAGCTTTTCTCATCACTTGGCGTCCGTCGTCCGGCGTCGTCCGTCGTCGGCGTTAACTTTTTACATTTTGAACTTCTTCTAGAGAACCACTGAATGGAATGAAACCAAACATGGCATGAATGTTCCTTATGAGGTGCTGACCAAGTGTTGTTACTTTGTAGCCGATCCATCATCCAAGATGGCCGCCAGCGGGGGACTTAGTTTAACATAGGACCCTATGGGAAATGCATACAAATGACTTCTTTTAGAGAACCACTGAATGGAATAAAACCAAACATGGCATGAATGTTCCTTATGAGGTGCTGACCAAGTGTTGTTACTTTGTAGCCGATCCATCATCCAAGATGGCCGCCAGCGGGGGACTTAGTTTAACATAGGACCCTATGGGAAATGCATACAAATGACTTCTTTTAGAGAACCACTGAATGGATTGAAACCAAACATGGCATGAATGTTCCTTATGAGGTGCTGACCAAGTGTTGTTACTTTGTAGCCGATCCATCATCCAAGATGGCCGCCATCGGGGGACTTAGTTTAACATAGGACCCTATGGGAAATGCATACAACTGACTTCTTTTAGAGAACCACTGAATGAAATAAAACCAAACATGGCATGAATGTTCCTTATGAGGTGCTCACCAAGTGTTGTTACTTTGTAGCCGATCCATCATCCAAGATGGCCGCCAGCGGGGGACTTAGTTTAACATAGGACCCTATGGGAAATGCATACAAATGACTTCTTTTAGAGAACCACTGAATGGAATAAAACCAAACATGTCTTGAATGTTCCTTATGAGGTGTTGACCATGTGTTGTTACTTTGTAGCCGATCCATCATCCAAGATGGCCGCCATCGGGGAACTTAGTTTAACATAGGACCCTATGGGAAATACATACAAATGTCTTCTTTTAGAGAACCACTGAATGGAATGAAACCAAACATGGCATGAATGTTCCTTATGAGGTGCTGACCAAGTGTTGTTACTTTGTAGCCGATCCATCATCCAAGATGGCCGCCAGCGGGGGACTTAGTTTAACATAGGACCCTATGGGAAATGCATACAAATGACTTCTTTTAGAGAACCACTGAATGGAATAAAACCAAACATGGCATGAATGTTCCTTATGAGGTGCTCACCAAGTGTTGTTACTTTGTAGCCGATCCATCATCCAAGATGGCCGCCAGCGGGGGACTTAGTTTAACATAGGACCCTATGGGAAATGCATACAAATGACTTCTTTTAGAGAACCACTGAATGGAATAAAACCAAACATGTCTTGAATGTTCCTTATGAGGTGTTGACCATGTGTTGTTACTTTGTAGCCGATCCATCATCCAAGATGGCCGCCATCGGGGAACTTAGTTTAACATAGGACCCTATGGGAAATACATACAAATGTCTTCTTTTAGAGAACCACTGAATGGAATGAAACCAAACATGGCATGAATGTTCCTTATGAGGTGCTGACTAAGTGTTGTTACTTTGTAGCCGATCCATCATCCAAGATGGCCTCCAGCGGGGGACTTAGTTTAACATAGGACCCTATGGGAAATACATAAAAATGTCTTCTTTTAGAGAACCACTGAATGGAATGGAACCAAACATGGCATGAATGTTCCTTATGAGATGCTGACCAAGTGTTGTTACTTTGCAGTCGGTCCATCATCCAAGATGGCCGCCAGCGGGGGACTTAGTTTAACATAGGACCCTATGGGAAATACATACAAATGTCTTCTTTTAGAGAACCACTGAATGGAATAAAACCAAACATGGCATGAATGTTCCTTATGAGGTTCTGACCAAGTGTTGTTACTTTGTAGCCAATCCATCATCCAAGATGGCCGCCAGCGGGGGACTTAGTTGAACATAGGACCCTATGGGAAATACATACAAATGTCTTCTTTTAGTGAACCACTGAATGGAATGAAACCAAACATGGCATGAATCTTCCTTATGAGATGCTGACCAAGTGTTGTTACTTTGTAGCCGATCCATCATCCAAGATGGCCCCCAGCGGGGGACTTAGTTTTACATAGGACCCTTTGGGAAATACATAAAAATGTCTTCTTTTAGAGAACCAATAAATGGAATGGAACCAAACATGGCATGAATGTTCCTTATGAGATGTTGACCAAGTGTTGTTACTTTGCAGCCGATCCATCATCCAAGATGGCCGACAGCGGGGGACTTAGTTTAACATAGGACCCTATGGGAAATACATACAATTGTCTTCTTTTAGAGAACCACTGAATGGAATTGAACCAAACATGGCATGAATGTTCCTTATGAGTTGCTGACCAAGTGTTGTTACTTTGCAGTCGATCCATCATCCAAGATGGCCGCTAGGGGGGGGGAGCTTAGTTTAACATAGGACCCTATGGGAAATACATACAAATGTCTTCTTTTAGAGTACCACTGAATGGAATGAATCCAAACATGGCATGAATGTTCCTTATGAAGTGCTGACCAAGTGTTGCTACTTTGTTGCCGATTTACTGTTCAAGATGGCCACCAGGATATTTTATTAAATAACGGGACCAATATTAATCAAAATTTGGCCTCAATCATTATTTGGGTATCTGTTATGATTTTTATCTATCTTTACATGATTTCTAAAACCAAAGTAGAGTCAGGTGAGCGACACAGGCTCTTGAGAGCCTCTAGTTTCAAAACTAATCAAATCTTACAAATAAAACCATTTACGTTATTAGGTAACAGGAATTAAAATATGATTGAGATGCATTACAACTCATATCACATATTATATTTTAGTTTTATTCTACTTTCAGTCTTCTTACTGCACTGGGTAAACTCAATCCTAACCTATTGTAAAGTGGTGTATGCTGGCATCCCTAAGATCTTGTTTGTTGCCACCCATAAGGACAAGGTACCAGTGGTAAGTGAAAAAGATATAGATAGGTCTTTTAGACAGGCATCCCTAAGATCTTGTTTGTTGCCACCCATAAGGACAAGGTACCAGTGGTAAGTGTAAAATATCTAGATAGGTCTTTTATACAGGCATTCCTAAGATCTTGTTTGTTACCACCCATAAGGACAAGGTACCAGTGGTAAGTAAAAATAAAATAAATAAATTGGACTTTTATACAGGCATTCCTAAGATCTTGTTTGTTACCACACATAAGTACAAAATACAAGTGGTAAGTAAAAAAGATATAAATAGGTCGATTATACAGGGCATTCCTTAGGAGATCTAGATATTTATCAATAGTATATTAAGTAATTTGTATATTAAAATGGTGTGGTAGACTTCTTTACATCTATCCATGTTTCCATTTGTTCCATGAAATTTTGATTTGGTATTAAGCTTCATGGTAATGATCTCCTTTGATTTTTTACGCATTTTTTATGTTGGGGGGGGGGGGGGGGGGGTTATTTCAGCATATACTCTATGGGTTTTTCTTACAGTTGTATGCCATACTTACATCTCCTTATTTTAATATAAGGCAATTTTTTTGAACAGATAACTCCCATCAACCTTACCATTATTTCGCTCCATGACATTATGTATCTTATGAATTTATTGCTTTTGAAATTATTTTTAAAAAAATGTATCCCTATATTTTGAGTAGACAAAATCTTACAATCAGAGACTATCGCCACAAGAAATACACGATAACTATATACAATAATTGTCCCGACATGTTGTGGGGGACATGGAAATTGCGGCGTCTGTTAGTCTTGTTAGTGCTCTGACATGTACACGTCTTGCCCATACCTGTCAACTGACCTGGATCCTGCGGGTGTGACCCGAGATTTTCACAATTCTGATGGGTCACCCGGGACATCCGCCGGGTGGCCAAATAACCCGGAAATTCAGAAAATGACCAGCTTTCACCCAGATTCCTAATCCTTCAGACTGATTTCATAAGTGATTTTCATTTGAAATACCGGCAAATTCGTAATTCTCCCTGGACATGAAGTTCAACTGGCTGTGTAAACTCAAATTAAGTGACCCATTTCAGTGCATGGGTTCACTTGACAGCTTTGGTGTCAAACACACTGTTAATTAAAACCAATTACCATAGCTTTAGGTCGTAAATAATTTGTGTATTCCAAAGTTGGTTTAAAAACAATTTGAGTTACTTCCCCTTTTTGTCACTGTTCACAATATACTCCTTAAACTTTTTGTAAAAAGATTAAATTTAAAATGAATTGAATGCAAAAACATATCAGAATAACATTTTTACTAATTTTTATACGACCGCAAAAATATTTTTGTGGTCGTATATTGGTATGACGTTGGCGTCGTCGTCGTCGTCCGAAGACACATTAGTTTTCGCACTCTAACTTTAGTTTAATTGAATGGATCTCAATGAAATTTTACCATAAGGTTCAATACCACAAAAGGAAGGTGGGAATTGATTTTGGGGGTTATGGTACCCACAGTTAAGGAATTAGGGGCCAAAAAAAAGCATTTTTGTAACTTCCAGACATAACTTGTGTGTAAGTGTATGGATCTCTCTGACATTGTACCACAAGGTTCCATATCACAAAGGGAATGCTGGGATTGATTTTGGGGGTAATTGTCTCCAAATTTTAGGAAAAAGGGGCAAAAAACAAGCATTTTTCTAGTTTCATGACAATAACTTGTGTGTTAGTGTATGGATCTCTCTGACATTGTATCACAAGTTTCCATATCACAAAGGGAATGCTAGGATTAATTTTGGGGGTAATTGCCTCCAAATTTTAGGAATTAGGGGCCAAAAAGGGGCAAAAAACAAGCATTTTTCTAGTTTCATGACAATAACTTGTGTGTAAGTGTATGGATCTTTATGAAATTGTACTACAAGGTTCCATATCACAAAGGGAAAGCTGGAATTGAGTTTGGGGGTAATTGCCCAAAATGTTTAGGAATAAGGGGCCTAAAAGGGGCCAAAAATAAGCATTTTTCTAGTTTCCAGACAATAACTTGTGTTCAAATGTATGGATCTCTCTGAAATTGTACTGCAAGGTACCATACCACAAAGGGAAGGCTGGGATTGATTTTGGGGGTAATTCCCTCAAAATTTTAGTAATAAGGGACCATAAAAAGGCAAAAAAAACAAGCATTTTTCTAGTTTCAGGACAATAACTTGTGTGCAAGTGTATGGATCTTTATGAAATTGTACTGCAAGGTTCCATATCACAAAGGGAAAGCTGGGTTTGAGTTTGGGGGTAATTGCCCTAAACATTTAGGAATTTGGGGCCAAAAAGGGGCAAAATAACAAGCAGTGGTGCGGTGGGTGGGAATAAAAAATTAGTTTCTGCATGAAACTTTGCTGCGTTCAACCACGCTAAATTTTCTAATTGAAGTGAGCGCACTACAATCACAAACCAATCAGCTAATTAGTCATGTGACTGGTCATCACTGGAAGCCCCCTTCCCATTGGTAATGCCAGTCTCTTGACCAAATAAGGACTGTCGTCCGAGGGCAGACGAGCACAGCGGCAATCCAACACCAGTCTGGCATGTAAAGATAATTATTGATCAATACTCCCCTATGATGCAACGGCAGAGTTAATTTTATTTTGATTAATAATATATTTAAAATAAATACCCCATTAATCTAATCATAACTCTTAACCCCCCACCCCCCTCCCCTTAACCCCACCCTTTTTTGCCCCCTGGTAAGATTTGCTGTGCTGCTACCATCTCTCAGACAAAATCCTACATGTATATTTAATGGCTATCTCTGCTTGTATTTTCCTAGTGTAAAAGTGTGAGTATACAACTTCTGTATGAGGAGTCTCAACCAGGTCCTGAACCAATTCAAATAACTAGTTCAGAGTCTAGTGAAGAAACCATTACATTTACTTGAGGCTGAATAAAAACTAAATACAGGTTTGGGCCAAGTAAATCCACAGTTTAATTATAATTCCAATTAGATGCAAACATAATTGGCAAATATAGCCAAAGACAAAATTACATAGATCTGCAAAACTGTGGTACTCCAAAAATTTGCCCAAACCTGTATAGTAGTGAGTAGAAATTATTTTAAGGAAGATGAGGTAAAGGCTGTAGCAAAAGCATGCATCACCTGATGACGGTAAGACAAGGATGGGTCCAAATAGGATTTGTAGGCATCGCTACACCAGTCTCCATGCGCTTGGATGACCTCACCTGGCAGGCCACACTCCAAGGCAAAGGAGGCCCCATCTCTGCGAAAACTATGACCTGAATATTGGCTGCTGTCAATACCTAAAAGGAGTAAAGCGTGTTTCAAACGAGCCAAAAAGGCTGGATATGTGAGTGGGGTAACTGAATGTTTGTGTAAATAAATGAATGCAGGACATGGTGTTGTATTATTTGGAACCATATTATGTAACAACAACAACGCCCCTGCTGGACAAAAAGGGGAATCAGGAATTCTGGGTAGAGGAATCTCAAGCACTCTTTGTGCATATTGAATGGTCTTGGTTTTGCGGATTCTCAAAACAACCCCTTTGGGTTGAAAAATAATATCCTGCCTGCTTAAGTGCACCTTTGGGTCAAACTGGGATGGAGACGGGATCAAAAGATTTGACTTCCTAAGAAATGAGAAAAATGCAACTAAACAGGCTGCCCAGAAAGCCAAGTCCCCGGTACATGACAGATTGATGGTGGTAAAAATTCGTCTCAGAATAGATGGGGTGATGGGTAACTTCCTATTGCTAACAGTTCCAAGTACTCTTTTTGCCCCCTGCAAAACAGAATGTACAAAATGACCAGCTAATGGATCTGGTAATCCTGTTTCAACATGAATTAATTTAATAATAATCAAATAATTTGAAATAGAGTTATATTGCAGCCTGCGAGATAAAAATGCAATGTAACGTGCGGCATTCTCATTTGATAAAGGAAATAGAGGTATTTCAAACATTTTACAAAACTGTACATAGGATTTTAAATAAGTCATGTATGTCTTTTTTGTTGATTCAGCAAATGTATTACCCCGAAAATGGAGGACCAGATCATCAAGTTCCTTTAGATCCCTGGTGCCCTGTATGCCTAAACAAAAGAAAAGAAAGGGCAGCATTAGACATATGTTCGTACAATTGGGAAATAAACAGGGGCTGGGGTAAACAATATCTCATAAAAAACTCAAATGAACTCGATTCATGGAGCCTTGAAATGTGGTCTGCTAACACATTGCTAGAGCCTGGGACATGAACAGCCTTAATGTGAAAATTGAATGAGGCTGACAACCAAAAAAGTTCCCTTAAAAAACCCTTTAAGATCTTGTTACGAGATGTACATTTATTAATGCAGGCAACTGTGGCCATATTATCACACAGAACAATAACTCTTTTATTTTCCCAACTACTAGACCAGCGTTTAGCAGCTAAAATAACTGAAAAAGCCTCAAGTTCATTGATATGGAAACTAGAACAACGAGGGAAATCTTGTTCCCAATTGACATAGAACCAGTCTAAATCATGGAAGCCGCCCCCTCCGCTTTTACAAGCATCTGTTATAACAGACGTAATTGGTATCTTATCTAAAATAAGGGATTTCCCATTGAAGGAAGCAATAAAATCCTGCCACCAAGTGATATCTGCTAGAAGTTCACCCTGGACGCGTATTTTGTGCCAGTCTTGCTTAAGACATGTAAAGCTATTAATGATCCAGCGAAGAAATACTCTTCCGCCATGAACCACTGCGGATGCCCAATTTAATTTGCCTGCTAAAGATTGGAGCTGCTTTTTTGATGCGCGCTGGCGCTGCTTAAACTCTGCTAAATCATTCTTCAAGGCAGAGAGTTTTTCATCAGGAAGGCGCAATTCCATAAGCGTGGAATCTATTTCAATCCCCAAAAAGGTTATTTTTTGACAAGGGCCTACAACTTTGGACCAGCTGATCAAAAAACCTAGAGAACACAATAGGCGAACTAGTGTGTTTAGCACTTCTAAACATCTTGCTTGTGTTGGTTCGCATATCAAGAAATCATCTAAATATGCGACAATAGTAAAGCCTCTACGTGACATCATACGTTTGACAGACTGAGACAATCTATGAAAAATATTAGGTGCTAATTTTGCACCAAAAGGTAATTTGCAATCATATAAAGTATGCTCAATGCCATTAGGAAAAACCCATTTAAATCCAGTAACTTGTTGACTTTGCTTACTAATTCGAACAGATCTATAGGCAGATTTTAAATCCACTTTTGCCAAAAAATAATTTGGAGCCACCAATTTAGCAGCATCATCAATAGTGTCAAAACCATTTTCAATACCGTTTAGTAAAAAGGATTTATCAAAGTCATTTTCCAGTTCCAGCTGCCAAACTTTTAGATTAAGATCACGTAGAGACTTTACCCTGAGTTTTTTGGAGGGCCACCAAATGAGTGTGATTGTGCTGAGTGATCCCGGTTACAACCTGGTACTGAACAGATGTGTTCAAATTTACAGAAGGTTGACTGACAACCCCTTCTCCCATTAAACCGTCTGCATATCTCCTTTCCTGCATGAGAATGGGATGCATACCCTGCAGGTTTTGAAGTGCCTTTCCCCCAAGACTTTGAATTATTTGACATATTTACATTGTTAGGTTGCTGGAATCTAGGGCGTAAGAACACTGTTTGAAGATGGGGAACATCATTGCACCAGCGAAATTTATGTTGATGTTGTAAACACCTGTACTCTCTGTCATAAAAGAAGACAGAGACCATGTCATAACAAGTAATTAATTGGTATATGCGCTTTGAATACGACATATAATCTAGATAATTTTGAGGGGTAAGAGCCCCAGTTTCCAGCAACTTGTACATAATAGAAATATTGGCCATTGACCACTGACAAAGTGTTATTGACTCCAATTTGGGTTTTACAGGGCCTGACTTGAACACCAATTTCCCCCCGTTAGCCTGAGAAATTAAACTTTCATTGTTATCAGATTGAAAAACATTGGAACAAACAAAGTCAATAATATCTAAATGTTTAGAGTCCACTATTGGCACCGATTTTAGGCATAATTGCGGGTCCTGCCACGAAAAAATGTCACTGACTCCAGGAACTGTACCTTTCTGTGTGTTGCTCTGGGAAGTTTCTGGTAATCCTGTCACACTCAGTTTATTGGTCTTTAGTTGATCCATCGATGCCCGGATATAAGGGTCCTCTCCGTCTCGTTGATGGGGATGCATTTCTAATCCACTTCTGGTTATTGAACTTCCGGCTCTGATATCGGATTGAGGCTCCGCGTCATTTGCCGCCATGTTTGTCGCTCCGTTAACTTGCGTTTCCTTCACAAATGTCTTCTCCACCGCACGCATTAACATCTTTTCTTGTCCTAGCGGAATATGGAAAGTTTTGAAGTCCTCTAATGTCAACAAGGACAACGATTCAATGCTGTTGAATCCATTCTTCAGCAATTCGTCAACGGTACTTTCGTCTAGTTTTTTGGCGGTTGCCCACGCTTGCACCTTTTCGATATCTTCCATTGCTGATTGCTAATGACAAAAATGCGTCTTTGTCGATTTTGTTCGAAATTTGATCAATTGAATAGTCTGAATCGTAAATGTCAGTTTACAGCGATAATCAATTCTAATCTGTGCGTGTACTTTTGCATGGTACACAAACGGGCACAACGGCAGAAAAGTTACAAAAAATACACCCACTGCAACATGCGGCACAATCCAATTTTAATGACCACAAAGCCCGATTGACATCGTTCTCGGTTTCAGACAAGTAAGAGTTCAAAGTAGAAATTTCTTCGTCCGACAGTTGGAACCACTCGGGAAATCCCAGTATAGCTTTAAATTGTTCAAAAACTGATGCCATAATAAGCAAGAAACGTGACTTACATATGTATGTTGATAAAGCACTCAATAAATAATCCAAGCGTTTATATAATAAAAAATTAGTTTCTGCATGAAACATTGCTGCGTTCAACCACGCTAAATTTTCTAATTGAAGTGAGCGCACTACAATCACAAACCAATCAGCTAATTAGTCATGTGACTGGTCATCACTGGAAGCCCCCTTCCCATTGGTAATGCCAGTCTCTTGACCAAATAAGGACTGTCGTCCGAGGGCAGACGAGCACAGCGGCAATCCAACACCAGTCTGGCATGTAAAGATAATTATTGATCAATACTCCCCTATGATGCAACGGCAGAGTTAATTTTATTTTGATTAATAATATATTTAAAATAAATACCCCAACATTTAGGAATTTGGGGCCAAAAAGGGGCCAAAAAACAAGCATTTTTCTAGTTTCCAGACAATAACTTGTGTTCAAGTGTATGGATCTCTCTGAAATTGTACTGCAAGGTACCATACCACAAAGGGAAAACTGGGATTGAGTTTGGGGGTGATGAATCATAAGGGGGTTCAAAAAATTGGGGGGGGATTTTTTTTTCCTTTTTTTTTCTTTAAAATTTTCCATTTTAAATTGGTTATTTCTGATTTATATATAAAAGCAAATAATAATGATATGGTTTGAATAGGTAAATTAAAATTTTTTAAGTTCTTAGACCACTTTCATTCTGTGTGAGAAACCTATGCTGTGTCAAATATTAAATTACAATCCAAATTCAGTGCTGTATCAAGCTTGAATGTTGTGTCCATACTTGCCCCAACTGTTCAGGGTTCGACCTCTGCGGTCGTATCAAGCTGCGCCCCAGCGGAGCATTTTATTCTACTTTAAAACAATTGAAAAATAAAAATTTTGAAAATTTATTTTTTCATCTATAAGTATTGACTGGGAGGTTTGAGATCTCAAAAAAACATGTTTGACCCCGCCGCATTTTTGCGCCTGTCCCAAGTCAGGAGCCTCTGGCCTTTGTTAGTCTTGTATCATTTTTAAAGGCAGTGCTTTAATGCCTTTCTAGTTGCCGTGTTAATCTTTCTTTCCGCGATATCCAACTCATCTACGTGGGGGGTCATTAGGCTCCAAGTAGATCCGGAAAATGTTGATTCTCTCCTCTTCTTATTGTGATATAAAATGTTTTTTGTTTCATTTCATTTACATTGGGAAATAGAGAAACGATCATCGTGTTTTGTTAGTTTTAAAAACTTTTGATATATTTGTATTTTACATTATAAGCAGTCAACCGATTGACAAACTAGAATTATTTGAATTCCGTGTGGAAAGAGGTCGGGTTAATTTCGAGTGTTATCTGCAATCTAGATGTTTATAAATCATTTCAGTCGTTGATATAATAATTAAAGGTCGACTGAACATGAATTATATTATACAATTTAAAGCGCATTTCTGTTTATGCACGCGAACCCGTCTAACGTTATTGTTATTTCGCAGTTATATAAAGTAGCAAATTATCGTTCCTGAATAGGTGGCGCCGTGGTAGCCTATCCTGTTCTTCAACTTCCGGTTTCTGCACTGTGCAACTATTACAGTTGCATTTTTAATTAACGATGCCAAGTACTTGTTGTTGTGTACCTGGATGTCATTTAAGAGGAGGACATGCATTTCCAAATGACTCAAAAAGAAGGAAAAGTTGGATCAACGCCATGGCCCATACGCAGATTGGACGAGAACACGATGAAATCGTTGAGTCCATCTCAATCAGCTGTTGTTTGCAAGGCACATTTTACTGAAAAAGACTACGTGCAGGAAACTATTCATGGTAAAACTCTATTTTCTTTTTAAGATATATAGTTATATATGTAATCGCCATGCGAATAAACCAAAGTCTGTTTACAACCGCAATTATCGTTTTAGAATAAAAGGGGGTGGTTAATTCAAGACGTCATAATTTTTTGGATTACGATTCAATGTGATCTGTTTGAGATTTTTTGGTGCTTGCTACAATTATAATGATTTCTTACAAGAGGTATATCATACTGAGAATTATTTTAGCAGTAATTATGCTAATGTAGGGATGACAGGAATGCATAAGCTATGCCTCATAGACTTTCTTGAAAAATATCAATGACAATGTTAACAGGAACAAAACAATGACATGCTCTCATCTATATTATAGCTATTTAGGTACAAACAATGTATGTTTGTTGCATATGTCTCTCATTGTTTGTCCTTTGGATTTACATAACATACATTTTGATGTACATTGAATCAGGCTAACATAGTTTTATCCAGATTGTTATGAATAAATCTAGTTAATATTTTGCCAGGTAGTACAAAGTATGCATTGCTAATGGAAGTTCATTTAATTATCAAAAAACTAATGTTTTATAACCTTTTTCAGGGCGCAAACCCACCATACAGAGACTTAAGTCTACTGCCATTCCTAGCCTATTTTCCTGGACCAAGCAAGAGACTGAATCGTTCGCAAAAAGAAAAATCAGGGCAGTTTCCTGTGAAAACAAAAGAACTAAACTTGATGAATAATGTAGTAGAAATCTAGAGGAAAGTTTTGATTGTAAAGTTGGTTTTCCTGAAGAAGTCATTCATACTGCAGACAGGATTTATGACTGTCCACCACCAACTGCCGAGCTAATGTTGAGCTTCACAGATGGAATTACGCAAACACCATCAATGCCTATATTTTCAGCAGAGAATTTTGAAATGAAGACACGTGACACAGCCATGCATTTTTATACCGGTTTAGAGTTGTATACTAAATTTTTATTTGTTTTGACCACACTTGGTCCAGCAGCACATTGTTTGAGATACATATATTTTCAAATTGATAGGGTGTCATTTGAAAATCAGTTTTTTATGACTTTGATGAAATTGAGGCATTATACAACCAACTTTGAACTGTCTAGATTCTAGATTGAAACTAGTGTTAAGAATATTGTGTAAACACGGATTGTTTTTATGTCTAAACAGTGGCGTGAGGCTAACACTTGGCCATTTAGTGGTTTAGTCATGTATTTTTCGCCATCCAACTTCAAATTAAAGTTTCCTACAACTTGGATTATTATCGACAGCACAGAATATCCCATGATAAAACCTAAAGCTCCTAGAGCTCAGGCAACCTTTTCATCATATAAAAACAGAAACACTGAAAATACTTGTATGTTCGACACCTGGTGGTTTAGTCAACTATGTCTCTAATGCATATGTTGGTTGTACCAGTGACTGTGAAATAGTTGAAAGATGTAGAATAGTTCAGTTATGTGATCCAGGTGACAGTGTGATGGCAGACAAAGGTTTAAATGTGCAAGATTTGTTTGCTCACTTTTTTCAAAAAAAGAAACAGAATTAGTTCCAAAACTCTTATACGGGATAAAAAAGTCTCCAATTAACACATGCACATAGAGCTAATTATTGGACTCGGCAAAACATACAAAATTCTAATAAATCCTATGAATGGAACTGAAACAAAACTTTCATCTGATATAACATTTAGTTGTTTTATGTTGTGTAATTTTAGAACTTGTATTGTGCCAAAGGATGCATAAATAAAAGTGACACAATGAAGTTTGTTCTAATATATATGTATAAATATTATTTACAATTACATGCACATGTAAATTGTAATGCATATAAAAATAAAGAGATGTGGTATGATATTCAGTGAGTTTATCTAACCAAAGTGCATAAGAAATGGGTTAAGCAGTTACAGGTGTTACTGTCACCGTACAATCTCCAACAATTAGAAAAACTTGTACCGTGTAAAAAATTTCAGAGATCTTACAACTAAGTTTTGTTGTCTCACCTTGACTTTGGTGAATTGTTTATATCTGTTGATGTAAATATAAAAAAGATGTGGTATGATTGCCAATGAGACAACTCTCCACAAGAGACCAAATGACACAGAAATTAACAGCTATAGGTCACAGTACGGCCTTCAACAATGAGCAAAGCACATACCGCACAATGAGCTATAAAGGCCCCGTAATGACAATGTAAAACAATTCAAACAAGAAAACTAACGGCCTAATTTATGTACAATAAATGAACGAATAACAAATATGCAACACATAAACAAACGACAACTACTGAATTACAGGCTCCTGACTTGGGACAGGCACATACATGTACATACAGAATGTGGCAGGTTAACCATGTTAGCGGGATCCCAACCCACCCCCTAACCTGGGACAGTGGTGTAACAGTATAATATAAGAATGAACTATAAAAATCAGTTGAAAGAGGCTTAACTCATCAGATGGATAAATACAAATACAAGTGGACGTGGCCGGGTAGTTGTACATCCAAACAACAAAAAGACACTAAGTACAGATCTGAGAGTACTCGCATTTACTGACAGCTAGTTCAAAGCCACTAACAACTGATAAAAAAATCTTGCATCTAAGACTAAATTATCAATCCGTAAGCTACCTTTAGAATTTTATAAATTTTAGATTTTACATTTCTGAGTTATGGGGTTTTATTCATTAAAAAAGGGGGGATTTTCCAGTTTTTGGACAACAACTCAAAAATGCTTTAAGCAGTTCGCATGAAACTTTGGTGAATTATTTATAGCTATTGATGTAATCTCCCTATTGATTTTCATAAATTTTAGATATGACATTGAGAAGAAATTGAACTTTATTTGTTTATAGTCTGGCAACAGATTTATTAAGTATTGCGCAACAGCACAGTGTATTGCACAACAGCAAGAAACCTTTAATTGAATATAAATTCAATTCATATAACCGATTTCAAGTTCTTTGACTACATTTATTCAGAAACTATAATATGTCAAATATTTAATTACAATCCAAATTCAGACCTGTATCAAGCTTGAATATTGTGTCCATTTTTGCCCCAACTGTTCAGGGTTGGACCTCTGCGGGTGTATCCAGCTGCGCTCAGCGAATCAGTTTATTTCTTAATTAAGAACTCCTTTTTGTCGAGCCTGCGACTTTTGTCGCAGAAAGCTCGACATAGGGATAGAGATCCGGCGCAACGTTAGGTAACTTCTTAAAAGCTTTATATTTTAGAAGGTGGAAGGTCTGGATGCTTCATACTTTGTATATGGATGCCTCATGTTACGAAGTTTCCGTCAGTCACATGTCCAATGTCCTTGACCTCATTTTCATGGTTCAGTGACTACTTGAAAAAAGATTTTTTGTAATGTTAAATTCTCTCTTATTATAAGTAATAGGATAACTATATTTGGTATGTGCGTACCTTGCAAGGTCCTCATGCCTGTCAGACAGTTTTCACTTGACCTCGACCTCATTTCATGGATCAGTGAAGAAGTTTAAGTTTTGGTGGTCAAGTCCATATCTCAGATACTATAAGCAATAGGTCTGGTCTAGTATATTCGATGTATGGAAGGACTGTCCAACTGGCAGGTGTTATCTGACCTTGACCTCATTTTCATGGTTCAGTGGTTATAGTTAAGTTTTTGTGTTTTGGTCTGTTTTTCTTATACTGTATGCAATAGGTCTACTATATTTGGTGTATGGAATGATTGTAAGGTGTACATGTCTAGCTGGCAGGTGTCATCTGACCTTGACCTCATTTTCATGGTTCAGTGGTCAAAGTTAAGTTTTTGAGTTTTGGTCTTTTTTTCTAATACTATATGCAATAGTTCAACTATATTTGGTGTATGGAAATATTTTATGATCTATTTGTTAGTCACACAGGTTTTTTTTTACCTTGACCTCATTTTCAAGGTTCATTGCTCAGTTTAAAGTTTTTGTGTTTTGGTCTGTTTTTCTTAAACTATAAGCAATAGGTCAACTATATTTGTTGTATGGAAGAATTGTTAGCTGTACATGCCTGCCTAGCATGGTTCATTTGACCTTGACCTAATTTTCTTGGTTCATTGGTCAATGTTTAGTTTACTTGGTTAATGTTAAGTTTATGTGACAGTTGTAATAAAGCTTTATATTTAGAACTATCAACATAATATCAATGATTAGTAAAGAAGGCGAGACATTTCAGCGTGTGCACTCTTGTTTTATTCATAAATTACTTTATACTTGGAAATATAATTTTGCTTGTAGTTATAATTTCTAAAAAAAAGTATTGTCATTGAAAGAGTTGACATGTTGCAATGTACATTTATTCTACATAGTTCTATGGTACCAAATCAAAAGTTTATATAAAAGAAGAAGTCAAAGGTTTCCCATCATAGTTTAGTTACATACATTTTTTTTGTACCTGAGGTCGTTGAATATAGATCATTATATAAATAAGGAGATGTGTTATGATTGCCAATGAAACAACTATCATCCATACATTGTACTAACCAGTAACAAACCACATTTGCAAAGTTGAATAAAATACAGTTGATAACATTTACTTATTACTAAAAAGAAAATGCCAAACTATTTTAAACAGTATTTGACTATAAACATAGATAAAAAAAGGTACAAACTGGACATAATGCACTAGTTCATAAACAAGTGAGAACAATCGCCTTCATATAGTGCTCAGAATATGACATTCATAAAACTTGTTCAATATCATTAGAGAACTCTAAATCTTAAATACTGAAAGCCACCTCTGGTAAGTACAATGTACTATGCAAGATAATGATATAACTGGACTAATAATACACACAACCTGTAATTAACTGCCTTTACAGCGCTTTCGCGCTTTGATTAATTTTAGTTTCCTGTGTATAATTTGGAGTTTAGTATGATGTCCATTATCACTGAACTAGTATACATATTTGTTTAGGGGCCAGCTGAAGGAGGCCTCAGGGTGCTGGAGTTTCTCGTTGCATTGAAGACCTATTGGTGGCCTTCAGCTGTTGTCTGCTCTATGGTCAGGTTGTTGTCTCTTTGACACATTCCCCATTTCCATTCTCAATTTTATCTCCTTTAAATGTTTAACTTTATTTTATTATAATCTAATTTCAATATCATATAATTTTTAATGGTTAAAAGTTGCACAATTGTATGAAAAGAACAAACAAATTAAATTGGCACATTGTATGTCATTGAATGAATATGAATAGGAATTAAGCCAGTGTAACACAAATCTATCAATGACCATGAAGTATGGTATGGTCTTGCCACAATTTTGTCGTGCCTGCGAAATTTAGAGAGACATAGCGATCCTAGATTCTGTTGGCGGCGGTGTCAACATTTAGGTTCAGTCTGTGGTTGAATGTTTTTTTTAGAAAAAAATTGCAGGTTATACACTGTCCACACTCTATAGACAACGAAAACCAAAGGACGATAACTGTTTTATATTGTTTTATATTTTTTTTATTTTGGGCTTTTATAGCCAACTATAAAGTAGGGGGTTTTCCCATTTTCAAAAAGCGGTTTGTCTGCTTATTATTACTTACATCCATGCCATATGAACTTTGGTGGATATTTGTCTCATTGGCAATCATACCTCATCATTAAGAAGATGTCCTGACTATACAAGGTATCAAAGGTCTTATATTAACACTTACAATACAGGCCTCTACATTATCATTTTTTCTAACTTGTCCCTTCGGACAAGTTGCAAGAAAATCAACTTGTCCGAACTTCTAACTCACTTGTCCGAATTCATAAATGAAAATCTTACATATTGATGATTTGCAATAATAACACTTGCGCTTTGATTGTACCTAATAAAGGGAGCATTTTGTTCATTTTATTATTTCAGACTGAAAGATTATTTGCAAGACTGAGTTGTCTGACTCACTGTCACTATCATGTGTCGATCATTAAATCATCATTTCTTCCCAAACCACTAGGTTGTCCTATGGACCTATTTATTCTGTAGTAGTGGTATGGGTTAAACCAAGGATTTAAATACACCTGGCCACCTTGTTAATAATTAAACCTTTTTAATTTATTGATGGTGTCAAAACAAGCTTTTACAATTTATTTTGATTTTTATATACATTGATATATGATCATGAAGCTAGTACATAAAATATTTCACTAAAAAATCTGCCTTTTTAGATTTTATTTAATTTTTACATCTTAAGCATTATTTTAATATATATAGATCTTATCAAATAAAACCTCTTTTAATGTATTGTTATGCATAAAAGCAAAATCAAATGAAACATACTTTAATTTAAAATTTTAAAGTTAAGGTAAAACTCCATATGGAGGTGCTCCTAATTCAAGGAGGCTTATACTAAGAAGAAGCATTAACATTGGTTTCTTTCCCCCTTACTTATATTCCCATGGTCAATGGCTGCCAGCATGTTCAAATACGTTCAATCAGAGACATATAATACAAGTATTATATGTCTCTGGTTCAATCAATGAATATTTATTTCATTTTGTATCAACAATAAAACAATCATTCATATTTTTGGGAATGTATAAGTCTTGAATTTGATCTATTTTACATATGACCTCGGTTGTTCGCTTGTCCCATCGGACAAGTAGTATGGTGAATCTACTTGCCCGACGCCTATGTCCACTTGTCCCGGACAATCGGACAAACGGTAATGTCGAGCCCTGCAATAGCTGTTTTAATCATAACTGTATTATTTGTTGTTTCGTATTCATTTAAAAAGAAATTAGATATAATAAAGTATGATGTCCACCATTTTTTTCGAGCCTTCAACTTTTGTCTAAAAAGCAAGACATAGCGATCCTACATTCCGTCGTCGGCGGCGTCCACAAATATTCACTCTGTGGTTAAAATTTTTAAAATTTTAATAACTTTCTTAAACTATCCTGGATTTCTACCAAACTTGGAAAAGAGCTTGTTTATGATCTTAAGATAGTATCCAGAAGTAAATTTTGTTAAAAAAAATTCCATTTTTTCCGTATTTTACTTATAAATGGACTTAGTTTTTCTGCCAGTTACTACATTCACTCTGTGGTTAAAATTTTAACAACTTTCTTAAACTATCCTGGATTTCTACCAAACTTGGACAGAAGCTTGTTTATGATTAAAAGCTAGTATCTAGAAGAAATTTTGTTACAATTTTGTTCCATTTTTTCCGTGTTTTACTTATAAATGGACTTAGTTTTTCTTTTAGTTAACATTGCATACAGTCTGCAGTTTAAGTTTTTAAAACTTTTATTAGATTCATAAACTATCCTGGATTTTTACCAAACTTGGACAGAAGCTACTTACAGTCAAAAGATAGTATAGAGAGGAATATTTTTATTAATTTTTTTTCTCATTTTTGTTGAGCCTGCGATTAACAGCAAAAGTAGGCGAGACACTGGGTTCCATGGAACCCTTACAAAATTTTTAAAACAACAACCTGTCACGTTTCAAAATTTGAAAACTAAAAAGTATATTGTAGTCCTACATATATATATATATATACATTAAATGTACTTCACACACGTGATTGTTCATGTTATTCCAATTTTACCTACAGATACTCTATGTGTTTACTTAAATATAATTTACAATATAACTAAAGTTTAATGTTATAGCTTTGCTTACCAAATACAACAATGACTGTGTTAATGAAACAAAGTGGTAACACAGGTAACATAGGTCATGATTAAAATAAGAAGACTAAAAATAAAGTAAAAAAAAATAAGAGCTTTAGCAGCTCAGCATTTATGTCTGTAGTCATTGTAAGCTGTACTCAGAATGAAATAACTGAATTTGGATGAGAATTATGTTGTGCCATTCCATGCAATGATTATTTCTTCATTTTAACATTTAGTTTGTTATTTTGCAGGAGGATGTGGAGACCAGACGTGCACTATTGTACGGTGAAGTAGAGGAATTGTTTAAGGACCATGAGGGACGAAATCATCTTGTTCTTGACAAACAAATATTTGTCAATGCAACTGATAAAGATGATCTAGAAATTGAAGCCCTGAAGAAAGCCATCACAGAGCTTACTTTCGACCATCCGTGTTGGGGGGAGAAGATGCCAAATGCCTGGGTCCCCCTTGAACTGGAGATGGCTGAGTTGGTTGCTGCTGGAAAACAAATCCTGTCATTGGAAGAATGTGAAGAATTAAATGCAGTCAGCACGGTGTCAGTTCTGGATTTAGAACAACTTCATGATTTCCTTCATTTCCAGCACTCCCTGGGGAAGATCATCTACTTTGATACCCAGCAGCTCAGAGATTATGTCATAATCAACCCACTACTCATGGTGGAGGTTATGAGGTCCTTTGTGACAGGTATTTATGTTAATACTTATTATGGAGGTTATGAAGTCCATTGAAACAGGTATTTATATCAATACTTATTATGGAGGTTATGAGATCCTTTGTGACATGTATTTATGTCAATACTTATTATGGAGGTTATGAGATCCTTTGTGACAGGTATATATGTCAATACTTATTATGGAGGATATGAGATCCTTTGTGACAGGTATATATGACAATACTTCTTAAGGAGGTTATGAAGTCCTTTGTGACAGGTATTTATGTCAATACTTATTATGGAGGTTATGAGATCCTTTGTGACAGGTTTTTATGTCAATACTTATTATGGAGGTTATGAGATCCTTTGTGACATGTATGTATGCCAATATGTATTATGGAGGTTATGAAATCCTTTGTGACAGATATTTATGTCAATACGTATTATGGAGGTTATGGAGTCCTTTGTGACAGGTATGTATGTCAATACGTATTATGGAGGTTATGAGATCCTTTGTGACAGGTATTTATGTCAATACGTATTATGGAGGTTATGGAGTCCTTTGTGACAGGTATTTATATCAATACTTATTATGGAGGTTATGAGATCCTTTGTGAGAGGTATTTATGTCAATACTTATTATGGAGGTTATGAGGTCCTTTGTGACAGGTATATATGTCAATACTTATTATGGAGGATATGAAATCCTTTGTGACAGATATTTATATCAATACTTATTATGGAGGTTATGAAATCCTTTGTGACAGGTATATATATCAATACTTATTATGGAGGTTATGAAATCCTTTGTGACAGATGTTTATGTCAATACTTATTATGGAGGTTATGAGATCCTTTGTGACAGGTATCTATATCAATACTTATTATGGAGGTTATGAGATCCATTGTGACAGGTATCTATATCAATACTTATTATGGAGGTTATGAGATCCTTTGTGACAGGTATTTATGTCAATACTTATTATGGAGGTTATGAGATCCTTTGTGACAGGTATTTATGTCAGTACTTATTATGGAGGTTATGAGATCCTTTGTGACAGGTATTTATGTCAATACTTATTATGGGGGTTATGAGATCCTTTGTGACATGTACTTAATAATGGAAAAATTATCTAAAAATCCTATTTGGCAAGATGTCATTAATTTTTACCATTGTTGTCATTTGTGACATCATAAATGTAAAAAGAGAGAAGACCAATAAAATTATACTTTGCATAATGTCAGCATATGTGAAATCTTTTAAATGATATATTAAATCATGAAATAGATTTTGTTAAGATAAAATATTTTGATTTAAGCAAAGAGTCCTTAAATTGTCATGTTTGCAAGTCCTTTTCCATTTCTATATTGAAATGACTTAAATGATACTCCGATATATGGTCAAATGAAATTTGAAATTTCCAAAAATTGGATATTTTGATTGCTTTTTTCTCAGAATGACAATTTTTAGCCATTAGCCACATAATCCTGATTGCAATGTTTTTTCAGTCGTAGAATTACAGCTAAGCATGGTTTGACATTAACGGCTGTCTTATTTGCCAGGACAAGTGAAAAACAGGTTATTTGGTAGTTTGTTCTTTTGCTGTCAAATTTAAAGATTAATTTTATAGATATCAATCTGAATTTAGTCCAAACTGAAAATTTTAGCTTTTTTTACCTATTAATTTAATCCTTTAAGTTCACAGCAATACACCAAACTACCAAACAACCTGGCATCCTGTAAGATCAATATATAATTGAGATAGCTGTATAGTTTTATAAAAAAAATTATAATTAAATCCTTATATTTGACTACCAAATAACCTGGAATTTTAGATGTAGATTTTGATGAAAATTCAAGTTGATTTGCAAAAGTTATAGAAATGTTTATAGGTGACTATCTGAATTTACTACGAGCTGAAAATTCCAGCTTTTTTTACCTACAAATTAAATCATAGAATTTGACAGAAATAAACCAAACTACCAAACAACCTGGCATTCTGTAAGATCAATATATAATTGAGATAGCTGTATGGTTTTATGAAAATTATAATTAAGTCCTTATATTTGACTACCAAATAACCTGGAATTTTGTATGGTCAATATATAATTGACATAAGTGGGCTGATTCAGACAAGTCTAGAAATTTAAAGGTCAAGACTGAGACAAGACAGGTCGAGACTGGTCGAGACCATATTCAGACTTTACCAAAATTATCAAATATTTAATTAGACTTATTGAGTCAAGTCGAGACCAAAGTCGAGTACAGTTAAGTACTGTTGAGATTATGTTGAGTCTTTGTCAAGTAAAATCTGTGCTTGACCTTTCTGGTCAAGCACAAAATATGGTCTTTTCAGTCTATTAGCAGTTTGAAGTGATGGTCACATGCAATTGGGCAAGTTGTTCAAAAGTTAATGTCAAACCCTGCTTAGTATTGTATTAATTTCAATCCAAATGACTCACGAACACATTATTTCATTATTTGACAATTTTTCATCAATGCTATCAACAATTTAAAAAGATTTAAACTGTAAAGAAAGATTTTCCCAAGTTGACCATTATATATACAATTATCATACCTGTCAACTTACCCCTATTTTGCGGGTCAAACCCGTTAATTCCCCTCTGACCTTGGATTTTTTTAATACCCTACGTGTGATCAACTAACCCACGAATTCAGAAAATGACCTGTTTTCAACCATATTTCTGACCGTTATTGTATTGGTATTCACCTTTCTCTTTCTCAGGTAAAGTAATCAATGAGTGATGGATTTCTCTTAGAAGAAATTTAAGGATATTAGTGAAAAAACAACACAGAGAACAATAGCTATTGTAATTATTCAATAGGACAATAGAACTGACAAAAGTTTTAATAGATTGACCAATAGGAGATGCATGAATCTGTATGAATGGTTCGCAATAATTAATGATGAATATTTATATAATGAACAAATACAGTAGTGAATAATTGTAGGAAATTATTGGTATATGTTATAGTATATATTATAAAAAAATCAACTGGAAATAGTTTGTACGCGTTATAAATGACCTGCATTTTCAGTTTCAGAGGTTGCCAAACATTTCTATCCTGTTTTTAGCGGAGTACAAAAAAAAATTATATTTCAAGACAGATGTGGTTATTGCTCTTAAACTATAACTCTTACAACTGCTTCAAATGAAATATTTTGGTTAAAAACCATCATTTTTGTCGAGCAGAAAGCTTGACATAGGAATAGTGATCCATTGGCGGCGTTAACTAACTTCTTAAAAGCTTTATATTTTAGAAGGTGGAAGACCTGGATGCTTCATACTTTGCATAAAAGCTTTATATTTTAGAAGGTGGAAGACCTGGATGCTTCATACTTTGCATAAAAGCTTTATATTTTAGAAGGTGGAAGACCTGGATGCTTCATACTTTGCATAAAAGCTTTATATTTTAGAAGGTGGAAGACCTGGATGCTTCATACTTTGCATAAAGATGCCTTATGTTACGAAGTTTCCGTCTGTCACATGTCCATTGTCCTTGACCTCATTTTCATGGTTCAGTGACTACTTGAAAAAGATTTTTTGTAATGTTAATTTCTCTCTTATTATGAATAATAGGATAACTATATTCGTTATGTGCATACTTTGCAAGGTCCTCATGCCCGTCAGACAGTTTTCACTTGACCTCGATCTCATTTCATGGATCAGTGAATAAGGTTAAGTTTTCGTGGTTAAGTCCATATCTCAGGTACTATAAGCAATAGGTCTAGTATATTTGGTGTATGGAAGGATTGTAAGGTGTACATGTCCAACTGGCAGGTGTCATCTGACCGTAACCTCATTTTCATTGTTCAGTGGTCAAAGTTAAGTTTTTGAGTTTTGGTCTATTTTTCTAATACTATGCAATAGGTCAACTATATTTGGTGTATGGAAATATTTTATGATGCACATGTCAGTCTTGCAGGCTTTATTTGACCTTTTCACGGTTCATTGCTCAGTGTTAAGTTTTTGTGTTTTGGTCTGTTTTTCTTAAACTTTAAGCAATAAGTCAACTATATTTTTTGTATAGAAGGATTGTAAGCTGTATATGTCTGTCTGGCAGGTATCATCTGACCTTGACCTCATTTTGTTGGTTCATTGGTCAATGTTAAGTTTTCATGGTTAAGTTTGTTTCTTAGATACTATAAGCAATAGGTCAACTATATTTAATGCATAGGTTGTTTGTAAGGTGTACATGTCTGCCTGGCATGGTTCATCTGACCTTGACCTCATTTTCATGGTTCATTGGTCAATGTTTAGTTTTCTTGGTTAAGTCTGTTTCTTAGAAACTATAAGCAATAGGTCAACTATATTTAGTGTATTGAATGATTGTAAGGTTGATAGTTGTAGTAAAGCTTTATATTTAGGACTATCAACATAATATCAATGGTTAGTAAAGAAGGCGAGACATTTCAGCGTGTGCGCTCTTGTTTTAATTTGAGGTGGATGACATACACATTCTGTGAGCCTGTATTGTGTTGCCGTCATAAATTAAACTCTACGGAAACACATTGTCAATGTAATAGACAAGGCGATATGGTTAAAGACTGTATATCACAAATGAATTTACAATCAATACAATTTGATGCCTAAATAGCACATTCGCAGTATATAAATTAGTTATTTATAGTTCATGTCCTTAAACTTATTTTGTGAACAGGATGCAGGTAGTAGTATTATTTGTAAGTCCAGTAGAATTATGTATCACTTGAAACAATCAGTAATGAAAATGGTACAAAAAGTTCATGTTAATATCCCCAGAAAGTATTTTACCTCTGTCTATTATCTTTTTCAGACAAATTATTTTGGCCAAAGAAAAGAAGAATGCAGGAAATTTTCAGGAGAATGTCAGACAGTGGGATAATATGCAGAGGAGACCTGTACAACATTTGGGAACAAAAGGACTTCCGGGCAATCCTTCCATACAGGGAGTTTATATTCAACATCCTCATTCATTTAGACATTCTTGCAGAGCAACGTAGGTATGATACAGCGACAGGAAGTCGGTTACCAGTAGAGAACTTCTTTGTTCCCTGTATGGTCACAGAAAGAAATACCACCAGCTTCATGGACAAAGAATGTACACCTGGGAGAGCAATATGTTTAGCGTTTGTTTTTAAAGGGACTGTCATACCACCAGCTTTGCCCAATCGTCTGATCAGTGCATGTCTGAGCATGTGGACTTTGAAGCAGTATGAAGGGAGAAAGCTCCTCTTTTCAGGATTTATTGTAGTATCATTTGACAAGGCACATGATATTGTAGTATGCGTTGAAGGCAACAAGATTATTCTATATGTAGTCCATAAAACCTCTGCTGGACTTATAGTACCAGATATAGCCACTGGAGTTAAGGAATGCTTGGTTATTACAATGGAAAGAATTTCAGACTTTTATCAGTCCACGATCCATGAAAAACGCAGCCAACAATTACCTTTCCATATTGAATATTCATGTTCCAAGTTAAAATGCTTCATCAGTGAAGAAGAAGCTTTGCAGACAAATGAATGGGTTTGTGACGAGCATAACCTAACACATAGAGCAGGAAACTACACTGTTTGGAACCAAGATAAGGTATATAATATGATATGGTATAGTCAGAAGGCAAATTACACATCAAAAGATAAAACGAAATAGAACAATGCAGATGCCATATGTTCCAAAATTTCTGTTAGTCATATGTCTATTGTCGAGTTCATTTTCATGGTTCAGCAACTGCTTGATAAAAATGTTTAGCTTTTGTCATATGACATTTTCACTTTAAGTTATTTAAAGGGTAACTATATTTAGTATATGGGATACTTGCAGAGTTCTTATATCCGTCATACAGGCTTCTTTCTACCTCAACCTCATTTAATGGATCAGTGATCAAGGTTAAGTTCTCATGGTGATGTTGGTATCTCAGATACTATAAACAATATATCAACTAAATTTGGTGTATGGATTAAGTGTAAGGTGTAGATGTCTGACTGGCAGTTTTTATTTGACCTTGACCTGATGTTTATGGTTCAATCATTGGTTAATGTTAAGTTATTGTGGTTTGGTCTATTTATCAGATTCAATAAGTGATGGGGCCATTATATTAAATGTATGAAATTATTGTAAGGTATATGTAATTTCTCAATTTTTTAGACTTTTTGACATGTTTAATTTGTATATGTTCTTGAATTCTAATGAAACTTGAAAAGAAACTAATCTGTAAGCTTGCGAAATAGCATATAAAAAAGTTTTTTTTTAAAATTATAAACAAGATGAAGATAAAAGGATTCACTTTGGCTGTCACTCTGGTATCTTTCGCCCCTCTTTTTAGCTCACCATTCCGAAGGAATGTTGAGCTTTAGCCATCACTTGGGGTCCGTCGTCGTCGTCCATCTGGTGTAAACTATTTCAAACATCTTCTCTGAAACCACTGAATCAATTCCAACTAAACTTAAACTGAATGATCCTTAGGGTATCTAGAATAAAGTTTGTTTTTTATTTTCTGTTTTGTCAAAAAAATGGCCGCCATGGCTAAAAATAGAACATAGGGGTAAAATGCAGTTTTTGGCTTATATCTCAAAAACCAAAGCAGTAAGAGCAAATCTGACACGGGATAAAAGTGTTCATAAGGTAAAGTTCTATCAGCCCTGAAAATTTCAGATGAATCTGATAACCCATTGTTGGGTTGCTGCCACTGAATTGGTAATTTTAAGGAAATTTTGCAGTTTTTGGTTATTATCTTGGAAAGTATTAATGATAAAGATAAACTGTAAACAGCTAATATGTTCAGCAAAGTAAGATCTACAAATAAGTTTAAAATGACCAAAATTGTCAATTGACCCCTTAAAGAGTTATTGCCCTTTAAGGACAATTTTACACAATTTGTTTATCATGTTTTCAAACTTTAAAAAAAATCTTCTTCTCTGAAACTACTGAACCAATTCCAACCAAACTTAAGCTGAATGATCCTTAGGGTATCTAGAATAAAGTTAACCCGAATAATTCAGTCCCACCCCGTGATCGACTCTCCCACTTGCGAGGGCCTGAATTCTTTATACAATAAAAACGCGTCACGAATCGAGGATTTTGATTGGTGCCCTCTGGGTGAGAGAGCCAATCAGCTAATAGCTCAATGTTATCGAGATAGGTAAATCCCGAGCTAATTCCGAATGATTATTTGACGATTTTTTATTGACAAGGCCTTCAGGCGTTAATGTAGCCATCGTAGAGCAGTGGAATATAACGACTGAATTATTCGGGTTAGAATAAAGTTTGTGTTTTATTTTCTGTTTCGTCAAAAACATGGCCGCCATGGCTAAAAATAGAACATAGGGATAAAATGCATTTTTTGGCTTATATCTAAAAAACCAAAGAAGTTAGAACAAATCTGAGGAGGTAAAAGTGTTCATTAGGTGAAGTTCTATCAGCCCTGAAATTTTCAGATGAATCTAATAACCCATTGTTGGGTTGCTGCCACTAAATTGATAATTTTAAGGAAATTTTGCAGTTTTTGGTTATTATCTTGAATAGTATTAATGATAAAGATAAACTGTAAATAGCAAATATGTTCAGCAAAGTAAGATCTACAAATAAGTTTAATATGACCAAAATTGTCAATTGACCCCTTAAAGAGTTATTGCCCTTTAAGGACAATTTAACACAATTTGTTTATCATGTTTTGTAACTTTAAAAAATCTTCTCCTCTGAAACCACTGAACCAATTCCAACCAAACTGAAGATGAATGATCCTTAGGGTATCTAGAATAAAGATTGTGTTTTATTTTCTGTTTCATCAAAATAACATGGCCACCATGGCTAAAAATAGAACATAGGATTAAAATGCAGTTTTTGGCTTATATCTAAAAACCAAAGGAGATAGAACAAATATGACATGAGGTAAACATTAGGTGAAGTTCTATCCGCCTTGAAATTTTCAGATGAATCTAATAACCCATTGTTGGGTTGCTGCCACTCAATTGGTAATTTTAAGGAAATTTTGCAGTTTTTGGTTATTATCTTGAATAGTATTAATGATAAATATAAACTGTAAACAGCAAATATGTTCAGCAAAGTAAGATCTACAATAAGTTTATATGACCAAAATTGACAATTGACCCCTTAAGGACTATTGCCCTTTGAGGACAATTTTACACAATTTGTTTATCATGTTTTCTAACTTAAAAAAATCTTCTCCTTTGAAACTGCTGAATCAATTTCAGCCAAACTTGAGCTGAATGAGTTTCAGAGTATCTAGTCTAAATTTTGTATTTTATTTTCTTGTACGTCAAGAAACATAGCCACTACGGGTAAAATGTATTTCTTTGCTTTTGGGGAAAATATGACAGATACAAAGAACATCTCAATGGAATTTTTAAGCCACTCATTAATATATACTAAAAAGCAGAAATAATCGTTGATGAAAGATTTAAGCAAAAAATTACAGGTGAGCGATTCAGGCTCTTGAGATCCTCTTGTTTTACATAGATATAGGAAGATGTGGTATCAGTGCCAATGAGACAACTCTCCATCCAAGTTACAATTTATAAAAGTAAACCATTATAGGTCAAGGTACGGCCTTCAACACGGAGCATTGGCTCACACCGAACAGCAAGCTATAAAGAGCCCAAAAAAATTACTAGTGTAAAACCATTCAAACGGAAAAAACAACGGTCTAATATATATAAAAACAAGAAACGAGAAACACGTATGAACTACATAAACAGACGACAACTACTGGACTTAGCAAGTCAACATTACACTTAACACTAAAAGCAGCCAAGACATAAAAAAAAAAAAATTGTGGAAAGACCTTCAATTGCTCTGTAAACTAATGTTTTTTTAATTTGTATATATTTTATTTCTACAGAAGAAGGAACAATGTGAGGAGAATTGTCCAGGTAAGTTTTCTATGGGTTTTAAACTATCATAGGCTAAAGTGTATGTTTTTGTAAAATTTGTAAATATTTTATTCTCTGTTGAAACGTTTGTCTAAGAGAAAGTGTACCATCATCCGACTTTTTGAAGTATTGAGACTTTTATTCATAAAAATAGTGGAGATTTTCCAGTTTTTTGGCAATAACTCAATAACACTGAGCAGATTCGTGAAACTTTGGGGACTTGTTTATATCTATTAAAATAAGCTCTCTTGTTTTTTTTTATAAATTTCTGAAATGATATTGCAGAGTTATGGAACTTTATTCTTTAAAGAGTCGTCAAAAACTGTCCATTTTTCACACTTTGGACAGTTCTAGAATTTTATTCGTTCAAAAATCATGGCCACAAATTATTCATATATCATGTATAATTTTTGTCAATAGGTACCACTTTGTGTGCATGTCTTTTTTTTTTTTTGGCGGGGGGTCAATTTGAGCAGTGCTCACAATATTTCTAGTTGATCATATACATATAGATTCATTTAAAGCATAAAGACAAGCTAAAAGAGAGACGGGCATAGCATGTGCTCATTGCACAGCTTTTTTTGGGGTCTGTTAGACACTTAATTTATGTCTTCTAATACTTTGAATTACAAGTGGGGGTATGCTAAGCACAACAATTATGTATACAATCTTATTGTGAATTGCATGTAATTATGCAACCAAGGACTACCAATCCAATATTTCTGTATAAATGTTACTGCATATTTTTTTTTCAAATTATCTCAAGTTGACTTCTTTTAAAATATCAGTTTTTTACTTTTTACCTTCTCCTTAGCAATGTTTAAGGTAAGATGGTACAAGATTGTTTTTCAGAAGTAATGTAGAACCGCACAGGTAAGATGGGGACAGGGAACCCTTATACGATTTTCCTTATACAATTTTTGTGTTGCCTTGACAGAGTCAAAAAGCGAGACACAGGTACTGTACATTCAGAAATTATTGCGATGTTTTAAATATGGCGAAAAATGCGACAGGATTATAGTCGCAATAATTTAAACTCGCATTTTGAAATTTTTTATATGAATTAAACAGGATTTGTCTCAATATCGCAAATATTAAAATCGTATTTAAGTCTTAAATGACAAAATCGCAATAATAAATGCATGCAATAATTTCTGAATTTACAGTATGCTGTTTCCGGCGGCGGCGGCGGCAACAATGTATTAGTTTGTGATTAGGTCTAGTTTATGGTGAACCACAAGTGGTAGGTCAATGATATTTGTTATGGAGTTGTATAAGCATTGGCATATCTCATTTCCATGGAGATTATTTGGCTCCACCCCCTTAGTCATGGTCTATTGACTTTGAAAATTTTGCTTAGTTTACATGTATTAGTTTGTGATTAGGTCAGTTCAAGGGGAACCATTAGTGGTAGGCCAATGTTAATTGGTATTCAGTTGTATAAGCATTAGCACATCTCATTTCCATGGAGAATATTTGGCCCCTTCCCCTCAGTCATGGTCTATTGACTTTGAAACTTTTGCTTAGTTTACATGTATTAGTTTGTGATTAGATCAGTTTAAGATGAACTGCTAATGTTAAGTCAGTGATATTTTATATGCAAATTTATTGGCATTTGCAAGTATCGTTTCCATGGAGATTATATAGCCCACCCCCTCATCATGGTTCATTGACTTTGAAACTTTTACATAGTTTACAAGTAAATGTTTGTGTTTAGGTTTGTTTAAAGGGAACAACTTATTATAAGTCAATGGTATTTGATATGCAGTTGTGTTAGCATTGGCACATCTCATTTTCAAGGAGATTTTTTAGCCATGTACCTTCAGTCATGGTTCATCGACTTTGAATATTTGCATAACTTATATGTTAAAGTATTGCTATTTTAATTTCAACATTTCCATTATCAAAATTACAAAAAGGCGAGACATATCTCTGTGATAACAGTTTCTGTTTTTTTCTAAGCATTTATTTATATGATTCCCACGTGTGGTGGTCTATGTAGACTTGCATCTTTTTGTTCTTTATTTCTCAAAACAAAAAAAGAATGAACGTTATGAAATTTAAAAAAAACAAAGCTGTCTTGGTTTTATCTTTTTTGATATCTTAAAGGCGAGATATCTCAGCATGTGCAATCTTGTTGAAATAATGAACAAATATAATATTGAAAATAGACAAGAAGCTGATATCTTATATGTAACTTTATGAATAAATGTTTTCGCAAGTCAATCAATTCCATCATGTTTTCTTTTTGATTAAACCTGTATGCAATAACTCATTTTCATCTAGGTCATAAGTCATAAGACCTGAAATTTTGTAGCTAGACAAATAATGCCACTAAATTAAATACACAAAACATTTGATAAACAAAACTTATTCTAATGCAACATCGTTTGTAACATTGATTTTGATTGGATAACGTCACCAATTTTCATGGCATCAATTCACAATTGATGCTATGAAAACATACACGCAAGCGCAGATGACGCATGACAGATTTCAAATGTATGTTTTAAAGTTGTTTTCTGTCAGCTTCATTAGAATTATGGAGATAACAATATTGTGTTTTAAGCTCCGACGGCATCAATTGGTGATTTGATGGTCGCAAATACCTGTTTACTGGCTTAGCTAACGTGTCACCAGTAAACTTAATTTGCAACCACCAAATCACCAATTGATGCCATTGGAGCTTAAAATACAATACAGTTATCTCCTAATTTTATATACTTTCAATTCTTTTATAGGACTAACTAAAACAATGTATTAAATGTTTTATGTCTGGCAATGTTTTTTCCAAACTTAACACAATCAGTCCAAATTTGGGAATCTTGGAAAAGTTCTTTTTGGATTCGGCTTCCTGTAATGAAAATAAAATAAACATGATAACAATTTTCATTTTCAGGTCTTAGTGATGATGCTTTGAACAACAGACCAAGTGATATTGAATTGTTGCGTTTTTCAAACAACTGTTCTCCAAGCCAAATGGATGAATTAGTAGTACATCTAGATATGTTTGAGAAATCAGAAAAGATAAAAAAAAATTATCCAACAGATACAGAGGTTGCAAGTTTTTTGGTATTAGCAAAATGGAAAGAGATAAAACATGAGTGCAATTTCAAAGCCTTGGCAGAAGCTCTGAGCAAAATGGATATATCAACACATGCTTTGTGCCAAGTAAGATTGTCAAACATTTTATAAAGATAAAAAAATTAGCTTTACTTTTAGAAAATGTTTTAGGTTACAAAATCCTTTTGATATCCCCACGCCGTAGGCATTTAGTGCCACCCTTGACTTTCCATATGTCCATACTTCCATCTGTTCTTCTTAAATTTAATGAAACTCGTTCACAGTGCTAAGAACCAAAATTCGCAGACAGAGTTTGAATTTGCATGGGCACTTACCGTACGAAATTTATGCACCCTTATATCTTGGAAAATTGCAATTTTTTGGTTTCACACTCTAACTTAAGTTTTACTCATACAAATTTTGTTTTGAAACTCATACACAATGCTAAGAACAACAACTTTTAGACAGAGTTAAAATTTGGGCATTGTGTAACTTACCGTTCTAAAGTTATGTCCATTTATAAATTAGAAAATTGCAAAATATTTTGTTTCCGCACTCTAACTTAAGTTTTTCTCATCCAGATTTTATGAAACTCATACACAATGCTAAGAACCAAAACTAGCAGACATAGTTGGAATTTGGGTTGTGTGTCATATAATTTACCGTTCTAGAGTTATGCCTCTTTTTAACTTTTGAAATTGTAAAGCTTGAGCCGGGGCATTAGTGTCCTCCTACACATTCTTCTTTTATTAAGTCTCCCAAACAAAGTTTGGGAAGACTTATTGGTTTTGCTCAGTTCTTATTATTATTATTATTATTATGTCACCCGATCGACAATGTCGGGTGACATTACTTTTCCTCTGTTTCTTTGTTATTATTATTATTCTTTCAATGATTTTTGTCCGGCAGTTTTTTTGGAGCCAATGGATCCAATCTTAATGATTGTCTACTATAATGAGGAACACAAAATTTCGAGTTGCAGTAGGTCTTAAGAACATAAAAAATGGCTGCCGTTACCATGGAAACAGAACAAATGTGAAAAAATCTAGTTTTTGGTTTTGGTGAACTATTTGGATATGCTTAAACTTAGAATCATTATATTTTAATACAATGTAGGTGCCCACTATATACTGGTGTTGGATGATTTTGGCAATCATTGGAACTACAATGTTGCCATGGAAACTACACCAAAAATTTCAAAAATATCAAATTGGTCCAAACTTAATGAAACTTCACAGTAACGATGAGCAACATTGGAAGATGTGGCATTTGGAGTTAGAATTTCCAAAATGGCTGCTGTTACCATGGAAACAATGCAAAAAGGTCAAAATGCTCCAAAAACTTCAGGGTTTGGTGAATAATTTTGGTATGCTTTAACTTAAAATCATCAAATTTTTATACAATATAGTTGTCCATTATATACAGGTTTTGAATGATTTTGACAATCATTGGAACTACTATGTTACCATGGATACAGGAGCAAAAATTTCAGAATGCTTCAAACTTAATGAAACTTCACAGTAATGTTGATTGTCATGTATGGAAGCGGCAATTGGTGTTGGAATTTCCAAAATGGCTGCCGTTACCATGGAAACGAGGCAAAAAAGGAAAAATTATGCGTAAAATTTGTAAATCCGCTAAATGTTCTAATAAAATTACGGAAAGATGTATAGCCATCAGTATATGTGCATTAACTGTTTAAAATTTTAAAACTGGCTGCAATCTAGTAGCAATGGGGGAAGGGTGACATCAGCTATTGCTTGCAATGGCAAATCTAGTTATTCTTCTTCTTCTTCTTCCTCCTCTTCCCCTGCTTTTAAATTTGAACTTGTCAGCACCTGTTCTCCAAAACCACTTGTCAGATTAACTTAAGAGTTTCACAATATGTTAGACTAACATGTCTAGTGGTGCAATCAGGGTTTTGTTTGTGCAATGGGGTTTATAAAGGGGTACTTTGAGGGGCAAAAAGAAAGGAGTGTTTTACTATAGAACCCTATGGGATTTTATTTTTTAAAATTTTCAAATGATTATAAATTGAAAACCGTTTGTGATAGACACAATCTTTTTACTGGAAAATGTTCTAAATGATAAAGCACATTAAATGAAATACAGGGTTAGTCCCCAGGGGTCACCCCCACCCCCTGCCATTTAAGAAAGTTCTAATATCTTGTAAGTGGTCAAGATCCCCACCCCTAAACCATATATATTCTGTTTTGTCATGCTAAGATGGTTTGAATGATATACAGGGTTAGTCCCCAGGGGTCATCCCGACCCCCTGCCATTTGAGAAAGGTCTAATATCTTGTAAGTGGTCAAGATCCCCACCCCTAAACCATATATATTCTTGTTTGTCATGTTAAAGCACATCAAATGAAATACAGGGTTAGTCCCCAGGCGTCACCCCCACCCCCTGCCATTTAAGAAAGTTCTAATATCTTGTAAGTGGTCGAGATCCCCACCCCTAAACCATATATATATTCTGGTTTGTCATGCAAAGATGGTTTGAATGATATACAGGGTTAGTCCCCAGGGGTCATCCCGACCCCCTGCGATGACCCCTGCCATTTGAGAAAGTTCTAATATCTTGTAAATGGTCGAGATCCCCACCCCTAAACCATATATATTCTGGTTTGTCATGATAAAGCACATCAAATGAAATACAGGGTTAGTCCCCAGGGGTCACCCCCACCCCCTGCAATTTAAGAAAGTTCTAATATCTTGTAAGTGGTCAAGATCCCCATCCCCAAACCATATATATTATGGTTTGTCATGCGAAGATGGTTTGAATGATATACAGGGTTAGTCCCCAGGGGTCATCCCGACCCCCTGCCTTTTGAGAATGTTCTAATATCTTGTAAGTGGTCAAGATCCCCACCCCTAAACCATATATATTCTGGTTTGTCATGCAAAGATGGTTTGAAAGATATACAGGGTTAGTCCCCAGGGGTCGTCCCGACCCCTGCCATTTGAGAAAGTTCAATTATCTTGTAAATGGTGGAGATCCCCACCCCTATACCATATATATTCCTGTTCGTCATGTCTCGAACATTTGAATGACGTATAGGGTCAGTCCCCAGGGGTTCCCCCCACCCCCAATGTTCTAGTATCTTGTAAATGGTTGAGATCCCCACCCCTAAACCATATATATTCTGGTTTGTCATGCCAAGATGATTTGAATGATATACAGGGTTAGTCCCCAGGCATCCTTAATGCATATAACTTTACTGGACCAAACCAATTTTCACTGGACTTTGCCCAATGTCAGGCGACCCTGGGAATTACGAATTATGGGAGCTTCGTTTGGGAGACTTCGTAACAGCATCCTGTTACAATCATTTCTTGTTTAGTTGTGTAATCATGGTTATGGAAACATTACTTGACTTGTTTAATAATCCGAAAATCAAAAAAAACATTTCCTAACTTAGAACGAATTGACTTTAATACTATATAGATGTTTGTCAGTTTTGTAAAAGTTTGTCTTAAGATTTCCTTGTTTTTTTTTGTCTCACTTGATACAAATGTCACAGAATGAAAGGCATAGTGATGCCTATCCAGTGAAGTCAGCATCAGCTCTGTCAATGAAGCAGTATGTATAAGAAGGTTTAAGTAGATATAAGAAGATGTGGTATGGGACAACTCTCCTTCCAAGTCACAATTTGTAAAAGAAAAACCATTATAGGTCAAAGTATGGCCTTCAACAGGGAGCCTTGGTTCACACCGAACAGTAAGCTATAAAGGGCCCCAAAAATGACTAGTGTAAAACAATTCAAACTGGAAAACCAACGGTCTAATCTATATGAAAAACGAGAAAAGAGAAACACTTATGAACCACATCAACAAACAACAACTACTGAAGGCCTGGATACTTCATATCCTGTATACACATGCCTTATGTTCTGAAGTTTCTGTCTGGCATATGTCTTCTTGTCCTTTACCTTATTTTCATTTTAAAAACTCCATATTTTTCAAGTAACTTTTTTACTCTCATCTAAGACTGCACATATTTGGTATATTGAAGTCTGCTAGTCCGTCCATTTGTGCATTTGTATGTTGAAACTTAGTAAAATAGCTCAAATTTGCTTTAACTTATTCTGATGAAATTTTAGTACAACATTTAATTTGACGTAAGAAAGCTCCTTTTGATTTTGACGATTTCATGATTTTATTTTCCAACAGTAAATCTGACCTTCGTCTTATTTTTATGGTACTATAACCAGTATATTCTAGATGCCAGCATGTTAAAATGTGGAATTCTAATGATTCTAATATTTCAGTATAAGTTAAAGTTATTTAGCATCTAAAATATACTGGTTATACCCTTTTCCTCGTCGCCAAGATTGCTCCTGCAATCTTCAGTTAAAATACAAAATGTATTATGAAAAAAAAATCCAAAATATTATACACATATCATGAGGCAACAATTAAAATACTGATTTCTGTCAATAAAACATTACAATCTATTGTGAAAACAATTGAATAACTGATTCCTGTAAATAAAACATTACTATATATACATTTTCTTTTGGAATGGTCAAGTTTAGATTGTCCATATCAGAAAGTTCTCTGAAGTTCACTGATCATGATATTGACAAGTTCAACTTTCATATAATCAATGAGCTCATTGACATACTTTATGAAGTATTTCTTGGTGCATAAAGGGGTATAAAAATAGCAATATATAACTGAAATATTAGAATAATATATTATCCCTATTGGTCATCAGCTGCAATTTAAAAACATTGGTTATCAAATCATACATTATTCATAAAAATAAAATTACTTTATACCTAATACATTGGTATATAACTAGGGCCTCGCCGAAAGGCGGACACCCTATAGTGATCAGTCTGTCCGTCCGTCTGTCCTTAACAAATTGTGTCCGCTCTATATCTAGAGAACCGTTATGATTTCAACGTTTATACTTGACATGTATATTAACCAACACCAGAGGGTGTGTCATAATGTATGTACAACTTCATATGTCAAAGGTCAAGGTCAAAAACTCTCTGTTTTAGTTGACAACCCCATGTCCTATGGTAAAGATCGTGTCCGCTCTATATCTTGAGAACCGTTATGATTTCAAAGTTTATACTTGACATGTATATTAACCACCACCAGAGGGTGTGTCATAATGTATGTACAACTTCCTATGTCAAAGGTCAAGGTCAAAAACTTTGGTTTTAGTTGACAACCCCATGTCCTATGGTAAAGATCTTGAAAACCACTTTAGAAAAAGAAAATCTGACTGAACAAAAAATTAAGAATATTTAATTTCTACTTTTTAGTTCACCTGGCCCAAAGGGCCAAGTGAGCTTTTCTCATCACTTGTCGTCCAGCGTCGTCCGTCGTCGGCGTTAACTTTTTACATTTTGAACTTCTTCTAGAGAACCACTGAATGGAATGAAACCAAACATGGCATGAATGTTCCTTATGAGGTGCTGACCAAGTGCTGTTACTTTGTAGCGGATCCATCATCCAAGATGGCCGCCAGCGGGGGACTTAGTTTAACATGGGACCCTATGGAAAATACATACAAATGTCTTCTTTTAGAAAACCACTGAATGGAATGAAACCAAACATGGCATGAATGTTTCTTATGAGGTGCTGACCGAGTGTTGTTACTTTGAAGCCGATCCATAATCCAAGATGGCCGCAAGCTGGGGACTTAGTTTAACATAGGACCCTATGGGAAATACATACAAATGTCTTCTTTTAGAGAACCACTGAATGGAATGAAACCAAACATGGCATGAATGTTCCTTATGAGGTGCTGACCAAGTGTTGTTACTTTGAAGCCGATCCATAATCCAAGATGGCCGCCAGCGGGGGACTTAGTTTAACATGGGACCCTATGGGAAATACATACAAATGTCTTCTTTTAGAGAACCACTGAATGGAATGAAACCAAACATGGCATGAATGTTTCTTATGAGGTGCTGACCGAGTGTTGTTAATTTGAAGCCGATCCATAATCCAAGGTGGCCGCCAGCTGGGGACTTAGTTTAACATAGGACCCTATGGGAAATACATACAAATGTCTTCTTTTAGAGAACCACTGAATGGAATGAAACCAAACATGGTATGAATGTTCCTTATGAGGTGCTGACCAAGTGTTGTTACTTTGAAGCTGATCCCTAATCCAAGATGGCCGCCAGCGGGGGACTTAGTTTAACATGGGACCCTATGGGAAATACATTCAAATGTCTTCTTTTAGAGAACCGCTGAATGGAATGAAACCAAACATGGCATGAATGTTCCTTATGAGGTGCTGACCAAGTGTTGTTACTATGAAGCTGATCCATAATCCAAGATGGCCGCCAGCAGGGGACTTAGTTTAACATTGGACCCTATAGGAAATACATACAAATGTCTTCTTTTAGAGAACCACTGAATGGAATGAAACCAAACATGGCATGAATGTTCCTTATGAGGTGCTGACCGAGTGTTGTTACTTTGAGGCAATCCATAATCCAAGATGGCCGCCTGCAGGGGACTTAGTTTAACATGGGACCCTATGGGAAATACATACAAATGTCTTCTTTTAGAGAACCACTGAATGGAATGAAACCAAACATGGCATGAATGTTCCTTATGAGGTGCTGACCAAGTGTTGTTACTATGAAGCTGATCCATAATCCAAGATGGCCGCCAGCAGGGGACTTAGTTTAACATTGGACCCTATAGGAAATACATACAAATGTCTTCTTTTAGAGAACCACTGAATGGAATGAAACCAAACATGGCATGAATGTTCCTTATGAGGTGCTGACCGAGTGTTGTTACTTTGAGGCGATCCATAATCCAAGATGGCCGCCTGCAGGGGACTTAGTTTAACATGGGACCCTATGAGAAATACATACAAATGTCTTCTTTTAGAGAACCACTGAATGGAATGAAACCAAACATGGCATGAATGTTCCTTATGAGGTGTTGACCGAGTGTTGTTACTTTGAAGCCGATCCATAATCTAAGATGGCCGCCAGCGGGGGACTTAGTTTAACATGGGACCCTATGGGAAATACATACAAACGTCTTCTTTTAGAGAACCACTGAATGGAATGAAACCAAACATGGCAAGAATGTTCCTTATGAGGTGCTGACCAAGTGTTGTTACTTTGAAGCTGATCCATCATCCAAGATGGCAGCCAGCGGGGGACTTAGTTTAACATAGGACCCTATGGGAAATACATAAAAATGTCTTCTTTTAGAGAACCACTAAATGCAATGAAACCAAACATGGCATGAATGTTCCTTATGAGGTGCTGACCAAGTGTTGTTACTATGAAGCAGATCCATAATCTAAGATGGCCGCCAGCGGAGGACTTAGTTAAACATAGGACCCTATGAGAAATACGTACAAATGTTTTCTTTTAGAGAACCATTGAATGGAATGAAACCAAACATGGCATGCATGTTCCTTTTGAGGTGCTGACCAAGTGTTGTTACTTTGAAGCTGATCCTTCATCCATGATGGCTGCCAGATGGGGGCAATGTTTAACAAAGGACCCTATGGACAATACATACAAATGACTTCTTTTAGAGAACCACATACTGAATGGATTGAAAACAAACATGGCATGAATGTTCCTTATGAGGTGCTGACTTAGTTTTGTTACTTTGAAGCTGATCCTTCATCCATGATGGCCGCCAATGGGGGGACTTCCTTTAACATAAGACCCTATGGGAAATACATACAAATGCTTCTTCTAGAGGTGCACTGAATGGAATGAAACCAAAACATGGCATAAATGTTTCTTATGAGGTGCTGATTAAGTGTTGCTACTTTGTTGCCGATTTACTGTTCAAGATGGCCACCAGGATTTTTTATTAAATTACAGGACCAATATTAAACCAAATTTGGCCTCACTCATTATTAGGGTATCTGTTATGATTTTAATCTATTCTTACATGATTTCCAAAACCAAAGTAGAATCAGGTGAGCGACACAGGCTCTTGAGAGCCTCTAGTTATGTACACCAAAACTGTCAGAAGTCTCTATGTAGGAGTTATTGAATTTGAATTACTAATTCTTTTTATTTTTAAGCGGATTTGCGAAGGAAAAATAGGTTATTGATTTGGGGATGTACGGTGGGCGGTTGAGTGGTCATCCGGACTGGGCTGCCAAACAGTATCATTGCATTTACGGTTCATCCAAAGCTTTTCAAATTTTAATGTTGTTACTGATGACACAATGGAGGTCAAGTTCGATATTGACGATTTTCACTTTCACAGTTCAGGAGTTATGGTTCTTGAAAGACGTAAAATGGTGTATCCAGTTGTGTCCGTGCTTTAACTCATGAACCGTTCAACCAAAGCTTTTCAAATTTTAATATGTAGTTACTGATGTTACAAAATGGAGGTCAAGTGCACTATTGGTGATTTTCACTTTTACTGTTCAGGAGTTATGGTCCTTGGGATTTTGAAAAATGCCAGGACAAAAATCAATGTTAAAAAATCCACTTTGCTGTCACTCTGACAGTCTTTTGTTGCATATTATCTTGAAAACCATAAAAAATAGAGAGAAATGTCGAATGGGCAAGACAAGATCTACATAAACGTCAAGATGATCGAAATTTTCATTTGTCTCCTGATAGAAGACTAGCAAACATATCCAGCAGGAATAGATCTACAAAGACAAACATATCCAGCAGGAATAGATCTACAAATAAGACAATAAGTCCACTTCGTATAAAAGTTATTGCCATTGAATAAGATTTATTTTGTATTTTGGGCAACAACTCTAGTAGATAGCTATAGGGTTAAACTGAAAACAGAAGAAATGATCATCTAAAATTTAAAAAAAAAGAAATCTAAGTGATAAATTATTTAGTCTAGTCTTGCAGAGTGGGCATGGTTGAAAATACACATGGATCCAGGTGAACGACTCAGTCTGTATTTTTTTTGGTGGTTAGTTTTTTTTTTGTTTTTTTTTTTCATTGAGAACTTGACTATACATAACTATCTTTGTAATTAATAAGTAGTGAAATAAACTTCAATGTTAATTTTGTTACTTTCTGAGAGAGTACCCTAGGACAAAGACTTATCTTAACCTTTGTTCTATTGAAGGTTAAGGTTATTTTCATGTCCCTCAATTGATGTGGGAAAAGGGGAATATATGTATTCCACTGTAATTTTTAGTCCCCTACCGACGAAGTGGAAGGGGACTTTAGGTTTGCACTCCGTCCATCCATCAGTCAGGCAAATCAGTTTTCCAAACTTTTTTTCTTCATGCTTGAAGATATTGATTTGATATTTGGTATATAGTTTTATCATGACCAGTTACAGATAAAGTTTGAATTTTGTTTCGGTCTGATGATTTTGTGCAGAGTTATGGTCCTTGGACTTCGACAATTTTTGCAAGTAATCAGTTTTCCCCACTTTTTAGCTCACCTAGTGAGCTTTTCTCATCAATTGGCGTTCGTCATCCATCGTCGTCCGTCGTCGTCATTAACTCTTTACATTTTGAACTTCTTCTAGAGAACTACTGAATGGAATGAAACCAAACATGGCATGAATGTTGCTTATGAGGTGCTGACCAAGTGTTGTTACTTTGTAGTCGATCCATCATCCAAGATGGCCGCCAGCGGGGGACTATTTTAACATAGGACCCTATGGGAAATACATACAAATGTCTTCTTTTAGAGAACCTCTCAATGGAATGAAACAAAACATGGCATGAATGTTCCTTATGAGGTGCTGACCAAGTGTTGTTACTTTGCAGTCAATCCATCATCCAAGATGGCTGCCAGCAGGGGACTAAGTTTAACATAGGACCCTATGGGAAATACATACAAATGTCTTCTTTTAGAGAACCACTGAATGGAATGAAACAAAACATGGCATGAATGTTCCTTATGAAGTGCTGACCAAGTGTTGTTACTTTGCAGTCGGTCCATCATCCAAGCTGGCCGCCAGCAGGGGACTTAGTTTAACATAGGACCCTTTGGACAATACATACAAATGTCTTCTTTTAGAGAATCACTGAATGGAATGAAACCAAACATGGCATGAATATTCCTTATGAGGTGTTGACCAAGTGTTGTTACTTTGCAGTCAATCCATCATCCAAGATGACTGCCAGCGGGGGACTTAGTTTAACATAGGACCCTATGGGAAATACATACAAATGTCTTCATTTGGAGAACCACTGAATGGAATGGAACCAATCATGGCATGAATGTTCCTTATGAGGTGCTGACCAAGTGTTGTTACTTTTCAGTCGATCCATCATAAAAAATGGCCGCCAGCGGGGCTCTAAGTTTAATATAGGACCAATTGGAAATACATACAAATGTCTTCTTTTAGAGAACCTCTGAATGGAATGAAACAAAACATGGCATGAATGTTCCTTATTAGGTGCTGACCAAGTGTTGTTACTATTCAGTCGGTCCATCATCCACGATGGCCGCCAGCGGGGGACTTAGTTTAACATAGGACCCTATTGACAATACATACAAATGTCTTCTTTTAGAGAACCACTGAATGGAATGAAACCAAACATGGCATGAATGTTCCTTATGAGGTGTTGACCAAGTTTTGTTACTTTGCAGTCAATCCATCATCCAAGATGGCTGCCAGCGGGGGACTTAGTTTAACATAGGACCCTAAGGGAAATACATACAAATGTCTTCTTTTGGAGAACCACTGAATGGAATGAAACCAAACATGGCATGAATGTTCCTTATGAGGTGTTGACCAAGTTTTATTACTTTGCAGTTAATCCATTATCCAAGATGGCTGCCAGTGGGGGACTTAGTTTAACATAGGACCCTATGGGAAATACAAACAAATGTCTTCTTTTGGAGAACCACTGAATGGAATGGAACCAATCATGGCATGAATGTTCCTTATGAGGTGTTGACCAAGTGTTGTTTCTTTGCAGCCAATCCATTATCCAAGATGGCCACCAGCGGGGGACTTAGTTTAACATAGGACCTTATGGGAAATACATACAAATGTCTTCTTTTAGAGAACCACTGAATGGAATGAAACCAAACATGGCATGAATGTTCCTTATGAGGTGCTGACCAAGTGTTGTTACTTTGCAGTCGGTCCATCATCCAAGATGGCCACCGGGGGGGGGGTCACTTAGTTTAACATAGGACCCTATGGGAAATACATACAAATGTCTTCTTTTAGAGTACCATTGAATGGAATGAAAACAAACATGGCATGAATGTTCCTTATGAGGTGCTGACCAAGTGTTGCTACTTTGTTGCCGATTTACTGTTTAAGATGGCCATCAGGATATTTTATTAAATAATGGGACCAATATTAAACCAAATTTGTCCTCAATCATTATTTGGGTATCTGTTATGATTTTTATCTATCTTTAAATGATTTCTAAAACCAAAGTAGAGTCAGGTGAGCGACACAGGCTCTTGAGAGCCTCTAGTTTTCTCTTATGCTTGAAGATATTGATTTGATATTTGGTATATAGTTTTAACCATGATAAGTTACAGATCAAGGTTCAATTTTGTTCGGTTCAGATGATTATTTTGCAGAGTTATGGTCCTTGGACTTTGAAAATTCATGCAAATAATCAGTTTTCCACAATTTTTTCCGTCATACTTGAAGATATTGATTTGTTATTTTATATAAAGTTTACATCATGACAAGTTATAGATCAAGTTAGCATTTTGTTTCAGTACAATGAATTTTTAACCGGTAGGGGACTATATATTGCCATGCAATACTCTCAGAATGCTTGTTATAAGTTAAATAGGTATTTCTGAATTTTATGCCGACAGGCAGGACATATCTCTGTGTAAACAGTTTATTATTAATTACTGTAAATTCAGAAATTATTGCGTGCATTCATTATTGCGATTTTGTCTCTTTAGATTTTAATTTTTGCGATATTGAGAAAATCCTGTTAAATTCATATCAAAAATTTCAAAATGCGAGTTTAAATTATTGCGATTATGACCCTACTGCATTTTTCACAATAATAAAAACATCGCAATAATTTCTGAATTTACAGTAAATAGGTGTTTTAGGAAAATGCCTTCTTTATAAACTTAACGTGACCAAAACCTGAGTACATGTTTTGTAGAGCAGGATAACATGACCACTACTTTAACTGTCCTGATGTACTTTTGATCTCACTCGGTATTAATTATTTTTTGCAGGTAAGAAGAGTCAAAATAGCAGAAACAGGTATGTACTGGGTAATTGGGATCTGCTGAATGGTTACCAGGTATGTATTGGGTAATTAGGATCTGTTGAATGGTAAACAGGTAAGCACTGGGTAATTAGGATCTGTTGAATGGTAAACAGGTAAGTACTGGGTATTTGGGTCTGTTGAATGGCAAACAGGTATGTACTGGGTAATTAGCATCTGTTGGATGGTAAACAGGTATGTACTGGGTAATTAGGATCTGTTGAATGGTAAACAGGTATGTACTGGGTAATTAGGGACTGTCGTATGGTAAACAGGTATGTACTGGATGATTAGGATCTGTTCAATTGTAAACATAGCAGACACAGGTATGTACTGGATAATTAGGATCAGGTCAGTGGTAAACAGGTATTTACGGGGTAATCAGGATCTGTTGAATGGTAAACATAGCAGAAACAAGTTTGTACTGGGTAATAAGAATCTGTTGAATGGTAGCCATTGCTGTTGTTTGAAGGTATAAAACAGAAACATTTGGATGTGTCCTAAAGTGATGACAAGGGCTTTTTTTATGCCAAAAAAATCATCAAACTATTTATCTAAATATTGTTTAAATTTTTCCAAGTACAAGTAGTACATAATTATAATTCCTATTGTCTTATTATTTGCGGAGGACAAATGTGCATTAATTTTTGATAAAACATATATTCTAAAATTTTAATACAAATCCTCATGGGTTCATTAATAAGATGATAATACTTGAGATAATCATTTCATGGTTTATATATTTCCATCACCTGGGTTGCGTTCAATATCGTAGCTACTAAGTAGGAATACATAGATTGTGACTACTGAACGTGTAGCTAGCCTAGCTGCTAAATAAATCTAGATAGTCTAAAAAATTCATGCTATCTGGAGAATCGAAAATGGCGTCGAAAAGGTTATTAATCGTGAGGTTATTACTCGAGATGTCACTTTGATAGGCTAGATTCGTAGCATATTGTTCAACATAGTTAGATATCTAAGACATAGCGGCTATACTAGCTGCTACGATATTGATTGCAACCCTGTAGTCTGTTAGATTTTTTAAAAATCCTCTACTCAAAACTATATAACAAATTGAACAGAAGGTTCTCAACTATCATTGTGTGGACCAAGTGAGCTTTTCTCATTACTTGGCGTCTGTCGTCGTCGTCGTTGTTATTTTTTACAAAATTCTTCTCTGAAACTACTGCATGTTCTACCAATAAGTCTACAAGGTCGAAATCGTCAGTCCACTCCTTTTAAGAGTTATGGGGGGGCTAATGGGTTATTTTCGTCCTTCATGATTGTGGTATTTTGCTTTTCGTGATTCGTTTTTGCATTGATTTGTTGTCCATGATTCGTTTTTGCATTGATTTATTGTCCGTGACTCGTGATAAGTGCATTTTTCGTGACTCGTTTTCAATTCAATTTTATATACGTTCTGAGTGATGAATTTGTTAAATCGTCGTTTTTCGTGAACAGTTTAACTTTTGTGGTATTAAGATAGAAACCACCCTTATTTATCTTAAGAGTTGTCTTTTTTAAACTCTATTTATAAAGGACTGGTACTATTGGAAGCAATGTACGGAAACCAGTCTCTAAGGTAGCACTCCACAGTTAGGTGTGTAGTTTCGCATTTTGGCCCCTGTGGATTTTTCAAATATGATAGCTAGTGTAGAATAAAATTCATTTTTGGATAGCTGAAGATTAAAATAGCCTTCATAGTGGGTTTATAGGAACATCAAGATTATGTAATGTATGTAATATGGGCTGTTTTCTGTATGACAGTCCGTATTTTCATATCCATACCAAATATTGGTCCGGCAATTATTGTAATGTTTTTGTCGCACGAACTTTGCAATTAAATTTTACGAAAAAATGAGGCGAAAGACACCCATTTTTAGCTCACCTGGCCCGAAGGGCCAAGTGAGCTTTTCTCATCACTTGGCGTCCGTCGTCCGTCGTCGGCATTAACTTTTTACATTTTGAACTTCTTCTAAAGAACCACTGAATGGAATGAAACCAAACATGGCATGAATGTTCCTTATGAGGTGCTGACCAAGTGTTGTTACTTTGTAGCCGATCCATCATCCAAGATGGCCGCCAGCGGGGGACTTAGTTTAACATAGGACCCTATGGGAAATGCATACAAATGATTTCTTTTAGAGAACCACTGAATGGAATGAAACAAAACATGGCATGAATGTTCCTTATGAGGTGCTTACCAAGTGTTGTTACTTTGTAGCCGATCCATCATCCAAGATGGCCGCCAGCGGGGGACTTAGTTTAACATAGGACCCTATGGGAAATGCATACAAATGACTTCTTTTAGAGAACCACTGAATGGAATGAAACCAAACATGGCATGAATGTTCCTTATGAGGTTTTGACCAAGTGTTGTTACTTTGCAGTTGGTCCATCATCCAAGATGGCCGACAGCAGGGGACTTAGTTTAACATAGGACCTATGGGAAATACATACAAATGTCTTCTTTTAGAGAACCACTGAATGGAATGAAACCAAACATGGCATGAATGTTCCTTATGAGGTGCTGACCAAGTGTTGCTACTTTGTAGCCGATCCATCATCCAAGATGGCCGCCAGCGGGGGACTTAGTTTAACATAGGACCCTATGTGAAATGCATACAAATGACTTCTTTTAGAGAACCACTGAATGGAATGAAACAAAACATGGCATGAATGTTCCTTATGAGGTGCTCACCAAGTGTTGTTACTTTGTAGCCGATCCATCATCCAAGATGGCCGCCAGCGGGGGACTTAGTTTAACATAGGACCCTATGGGAAATGCATACAAATGACTTCTTTTAGAGAACCACTGAATGGAATGAAACCAAACATGGCATGAATGTTCCTTATGAGGTGCTGACCAAGTGTTGTTACTTTGTAGCCGATCCATCATCCAAGATGGCCGCCAGCGGGGGACTTAGTTTAACATAGGACCCTATGGGAAATGCATACAAATGACTCCTTTTAGAGAACCACTGAATGGAATAAAACCAAACATGGCATGAATGTTCCTAATGAGGTGCTGACCATGTGTTGTTACTTTGTAGCCGATCCATCATCCAAGATGGCCGCCATCGGGGAACTTAGTTTAACATAGGACCCTATGGGAAATACATACAAATGTCTTCTTTTAGAGAACCACTGAATGGAATGAAACCAAACATGGCATGAATGTTCCTTATGAGGTGCTGACCAAGTGTTGTTACTCTGTAGCCGATCCATCATCCAAGATGGCCGCCAGCGGGGGACTTAGTTTAACATGGGACCCTATGGGAAACACATAAAAATGTCTTCTTTTAGAGAACCACTGAATGGAATGGAACCAAACATGGCATGAATGTTCCTTATGAGATGCTGACCAAGTGTTGTTACTTTGCAGTCGGTCCATCATCCAAGATGGCCGCCAGCGGGGGACTTAGTTTAACATAGGACCCTATGGGATATACATACAAATGTCTTCATTTAGAGAGCCACTGAATGGAATGAAACCAAACATGGCATGAATGTTCCTTATGAGGTTTTGACCAAGTGTTGTTACTTTGCAGTTGGTCCATCATCCAAGATGGCCGACAGCAGGGGACTTAGTTTAACATAGGACCTATGGGAAATACATACAAATGTCTTCTTTTAGAGAACCACTGAATGGAATGGAACCAAACATGGCATGAATGTTCCTTATGAGATGCTGACCAAGTGTTGTTACTTTGTAGCGGATCCATCATCCAAGATGGCCGCCAGCGGGGGACTTAGTTTTACATAGGACCCTTTGGGAAATACATACAAATGACTTCTTTTAGAGAATCACTGAATGGAATGAAACAAAACATGGCATGAATGTTCCTTATGAGGTTTTGACCAAGTGTTGTCACTTTGCAGTTGGTCCATCATCCAAGATGGCCAACAGCAGGGGACTTAGTTTAACATAGGACCTATGGGAAATACATACAAATGTCTTCTTTTAGAGAACCACTGAATGGAATGAAACCAAACATGGCATGAATGTTCCTTATGAGGTGCTGACCAAGTGTTGTTACTTTGCAGTCGGTCCATTATCCAAGATGGCCGACAGCAGGGGACTTAGTTTAACATAGGACCTATGGGAAATACATACAAATGTCTTCTTTAATAGAACCACTAAATGGAATGAAACCAAACATGGCATGAATCTTCCTTATGAGATGCTGACCAAGTATTGTTACTTTGTAGCGGATCCATCATCCAAGATGGCCGCCAGAGGGGGACTTAGTTTTACATAGGACCCTTTGGGAAATACATAAAAATGTCTTCTTTTAGAGAACCAATAAATGGAATGGAACCAAACATGGCATGAATGTTCCTTATGAGATGTTGACCAAGTGTTGTTACTTTGCAGTCGGTCCATCATCCAAGATGGCCGCCAGCGGGGGGACTTAGTTGAACATAAGACCCTATGGGAAATACATACAAATGTCTTCTTTTAGAGAACCACTGAATGGAATGAAACAAAACATGGCATGAATGTTCCTTATAAGGTGCTGACCAAGTGTTGTAACTTTGCAGTCGGTCCATCATCCAGGATGGCCGACAGCGGGGGACTTAGTTTAACATTGGACCCTATGGGAAATACATACAAATGTCTTCTCTTAGAGAACCAGTGAATGGAATGAAACCAAACATGGCATGAATGTTCCTTATAAGGTGCTGACCAAGTGTTGTTACTTTGCAGCCGATCCATCATCCAAGATGGCTGCCAGTGGGTGACTTAGTTTAACATAGGACCCTACTGGAAATACATACAAAATGTCTTCTTTGAGAGAACCTCTGAATGGAATGGAACCAAACATGGCATGAATGTTCCTTATGAGGTGCTGTCCAAGTGTTGTTTCTTTGCAGACGATCCATCATCCAAGATGGCCGCCAGCGGGGGACTTAGTTTAACATAGGACCCTATGGGAAATACATACAAATGTCTTCTTTTAGAGAACCACTGAATGGAATGAAACCAAACATGGCATGAATGTTCCTAATGAGGTGCTGACCAAGTGTTGTTACTTTGCAGTCGGTTCATTCATCCAAGATGGCCGCCAGCGGGGGACTTAGTTTAACATAGGACCCTATGGGAAATACATACAATTGTCTTCTTTTAGAGAACCACTGAATGGAATGGAACCAAACATGGCATGAATGTTCCTTATGAGTTGCTGACCAAGTGTTGTTACTTTGCAGTCGATCCATCATCCAAGATGGCCGCTAGGGGGGGGGGGGGCTTAGTTTAACATAGGACCCTATGGGAAATACATACAAATGTCTACTTTTAGAGTACCACTGAATGGAATGAAACCAAACATGGCATGAATGTTCCTTATGAAGTGCTGACCAAGTGTTGCTACTTTGTTGCCGATTTACTGTTCAAGATGGCCACCAGGATATTTTATTAAATAACGGGACCAATAATAATCAAAATTTGGCCTCAATCATTATTTGGGTATCTGTTATAATTTTTATCTATCTTTACATGATTTCTAAAACCAAAGTAGAGTCAGGTGAGCGACACAGGCTCTTGAGAGCCTCTAGTTTATTTGATCATTTGGTAGATTTATATCAACAGTTTCTGAAAAGGTATCATTGAAAGGCATTGAAATTCTAGTTTGAACCAAATTTTTGGGAAATATGTGACATATTTACCTCCCTTTTTGCAATATTTTATGGTAAATAAATGCAGAATGTTGCCATGGATACACAAAAAAGGAATTATATTTCACCATTTTAACTTTTGAAAATCAAATCTATGGAAGATACTGATTACATACATATGCACATGTATAACACAGACAGTTAGGTTAATGTATTAGAAAGCCAGGAATAGAAGATGATAAAACATTTTGTGGTTTAATTTTAATGTTTTTTTCTAACTGTGGAGTGCTACCTTATGGCACATCAGAAAGAACAGAAATGCACTTTTTAAGATAAATTTTACCACAAATCTTTAGTCTGTTAGGTTCTTAATGTAGTTCTGAAGGGAAAAAAATTGCTAGGATTGCAATACATGTTAATTTTATTGTTTACTGTCCTTAGCAACCAAATATACACATTTTGACACTAAGACATGTTTCTGTCTTAAATTTGTACTCCATTAGCTTCGCCCTTCTAACCAAATATTGCGCTTTATATGATAGCCTCAGAATGTATCGCTTTATATTTTTTGATGCGAATAAGTCAAATAAACATTTTTAGCAGGATTTTATATAATAATTTGGCATGAATGAAATTTAATGATGCCAGTACTGTTAGATATTTATACCCTGCTTGAGAGTTTCTAAAACAAGGTTTGGTATGCTATTTACAGCAAAATTGACCTATAAATGCTTTCAAATACCTAAAAATTGTACATTTTTTCTTCTTTAAAGGTTATTTTATGATTTCAAACAGAAAAAAGGGAAAAGTTTTAGAAATTTACCCCAAAAATGTGACAGGATTGAGGTTTTACACTTTAATCAAGCATTTTTTTTAAATGACTTTTTGTCGCGTTTTAACATCAAATGCTAACCTTCATAAAATCTTTATTACTGAACCAATTTTAAAAACTAAGGTACCATTTTAATCGTTACAGCTAGTAGAACACAGGAAATGAATTTGAATTTGAGGCAGGGAAAAAAAATTTCATATTAAGGTAGCACTCCACAGTTAGGTGTGTAGTTTCGCATTTTGGCCCCTGTGGATTTTTCAAATATGATAGCTAGTGTAGAATAAAATTCATTTTTGGATAGCTGAAGATTAAAATAGCCTTCATAGTGGATTTATAGGAACATCAAGATTATGTAATGTATGTAATATGGGCTGTTTTCTGTATGACAGTCCGTATTTTCATATCCATACCAAATATTGGTCCGGCAATTATTGTAATGTTTTTTTCCAACTTTTTGTCGCACGAACTTTGCAATTAAATTTTACGAAAAAATGAGGCGAAAGACACCCATTTTTTATTTGATCATTTGGTAGATTTATATCAACAGTTTCTGAAAAGGTATCATTGAAAGGCATTGAAATTCTAGTTTGAACCAAATTTTTGGGAAATATGTGACATATTTACCTCCCTTTTTGCAATATTTTATGGTAAATAAATGCAGAATGTTGCCATGGATACACAAAAAAGGAATTATATTTCACCATTTTAACTTTTGAAAATCAAATCTATGGAAGATACTGATTACATACATATGCACATGTATAACACAGACAGTTAGGTTAATGTATTAGAAAGCCAGGAATAGAAGATGATAAAACATTTTGTGGTTCAATTTTAATGTTTTTTTCTAACTGTGGAGTGCTACCTAAAGTTTAAGTAGCGCGGAGCTGGTTCCTGGCAGTTTGATCAGGTTTCAGAGTTTGATTCTGACTCAGATGCTTACGTTGTGGCAACCAAGGCAACTAACTGAGGCAGTTAAAAATAATTAAAAAAATAAAAACAACTTTTCTTTATATTCTTTTAAACAATTTTCACAAAATGCAAAAGTCACTCCCTACTTAACGCTAATATACAGACTTCTTGTCGTTATTGATGATACCCTTTTTCGAGTTCAAGACTTGTGGAAACATTTATTCCCTCCCCTAATTGGAAATCCCGACCCCTTTACAGTAGTTTTTAGTAATCTGAATATGTCGGAGTCAAAGAAATCGACACAATGAAAGCTGACAAATTTCTATAGTCTATAAGCTACCACAAGCAAAATTATTATTTTTGTGTGAGAAAAATTTCTAGTATTTGAGGGTCTTGGTGAGGTTTACAGAATACACAAAAATGCCCAGAAATTAATTTAAACTTTAAAGAATAGAGATTTAAAATGGTGCTAAAATATAAAAGAAAGGAAAAAAATTATGGATAATAAGAATTAATAATAAATATTTGAAGACCCCCATTCAAACCCTCATATAAAAACCGGTAACGTCTAAAATTGAAACATCGTTGTGTGTTGACATTCACTACGTGTACACAGGTGTTTGTTACTATTTGCCGGGTTTACTATCCAGGGGAATCCCTAAAAAATCGCTAGCTGAGACCCAGAATATTTTTGATTCTTTAAGTCAGCTGTTATGGTTTCTTGGTGGATTCACAGATGTATTATTGACTTGCTGTGTCATTAAAGTATACCCCATATCCATCTCCTTCAATTCATAAAAAATTCAAAACCTGGGAAATTCACTGCAATTATCCGAACATTGAAAATAATGTAGGTACCAGTAATCAACTCATAAATCTGTAGTATAACTTAGTGTAAGACATTATTGACATTATTATGATGAAATAAAAAAAAAAAAAAAACTGCTATCTTAATAGATTCTTTTTGTCCTCTACAGCTAATTATGGGAGCTTCGCCCCTCAGACCATCTGCCTAGGTAATAACAGAAGGCAAGCTACGCGGCCTTAGGGAGGACAATAAAAATGTGTAGCAAATATTGCTAGATTCAACTCCGATATAAATATTGTGTATGCGTTAATATCATAGAAATGTGCCACCAGAAGAATAGCCATATATAATTTTAATACTAAAATTGTATATGTAAGACTCGGATCGACGATCCTCAAATTGACGTCCAATTTCAACGTCAAAGACCTATATCTCAGAACTATGTCCTTTTTCGAAGTTTTCAAAACGGCATCAGATTTTCAAATCTATGGCAGTTTCTCACTGTCTCAAATTGACTAACGTATGTTTACAAGAATCGTTAGAATTCGATAAGTCGGCTACTCAGGCCTTGAAATAACGAATAAACTAAACAGTTGATCTACATAAATTAATAAATGGAAAGCAATAGATAATAAAAATGTCGATGGTTTGTGAAGTTGCTGTACACAGATGCAATAGAATTTGATAAGGACGTCGATTTGATAATAAAGTTTATTCTGACCATGATTTCAGATGTTGACGTCAGTGGACACTGAATTGAAAATAGGACGCCGATTTGAGTCGATACGCTGATCTGAGTCAATCGTATAATCACAACATTAACAGGACATGCTTAACCTTATTTGTTTTCCTAAGTTTCACCCGAAAATTTTGCTAATAATTTATTTAATACTTATGGTTTCATCCAGAGCACCTAAGTGACACCAAACTTTTCGATGGGTCTGTGTAATTCAATTTCTAGTTATATGTGTCATGTTTTTTTCTTGTCTACTTTTAAACATTGCTATTGAAATTCAAAGTATTGTCTTTCCATCAGTTTTTGGTAGGCCTGCTGGTACCTTGAATCTTTTGTTATACCTATATGAATTTCAACGGTTTTAAAAACATTGCACTATGAAATGCTTGTATATTGAACACAAGTTATCACCGTGCATTTGCTTGGTCTTTGGGACTTGTGTTGGTTGTCCATTGCTTTATCGTGAAAAATAATCAAAGATTTTTTAGGTATATGGATGTGGATAGTATAATGCACCTTGATAGTAAATACTGAAATAAAGTCATAGATTGAAATCATTTGTTGAAAGAAAAAAAAATCTCCAATATTGCGAGTCTGTGTAGGTACACAAGTTCAAAGATGCCAAATGTACTCGGAGTACATTCAACTTTTGCAGTTTAAAGGCATACCACACAATTGCAGAATGGCACGTTTTCCCCAATATTTTAACACTTCCATGAGAATGTTCTTTCCCAACTGGCGGCTTCTCAGCCTTTCCAACAAAGACTCGTGTTATAGTAATAATTAACTTTAGTATGGTGATATCCCATGAAACTGATTTTAAATATAGTATACCTACTAAAACTTTCCCAGAAATGAGTGAACAATGTACTTAATGATTATCAAATTAGTTGTGAACTGTGATCAGGAAAATTATTTCCTGTGAACTGTGATCAGCAAATTTAACATTTTGTGAACTGTGATGAGACCCCCCCCCCCCCCCCCCATTACCCCCTCAGTTATTGCCCTCTGATGATGATTTTTTTAATTTTTTTTTTTGCTTTTTTGCTTAAAATGTTAAAAATATAATAGATAGAAGGAAACTTGAATAAGCAAAAATAATCAGCAAGACAAGATATACCATTAAGACAATATGGCAGAAATCGTCCGACGATTCCGTATTGGAGTTATTGCCCTTTAATGACAATTTTTACCCTTTTTTTGCGTTTTTGCAATATACGATAAAAATTAATATAGATAAATAGACACTTCAAATCACAAAAATTATCAGCAAGGCAAGATCTACTAAAAAGTCAAATTTTGCCTATATAGATAGTAGACTGTCACTCTTTAGAAGAGTGATTAACATTAAATGATGTTTTTTAGCTCACCTGACCTGAAAGGTCAAGTGAGCTTTTCTCATCACTTGGCGTCCGTCGTCCGTAAACTTTTACAAAAATCTTCTCCTCTGAAACTACTGGGCCAAATGCACCCAAACTTAAAAACAATCATCATTCAAGTATCTAGTTTAAAAAAAGTGTCCGATGACCCCGCCAACCTACCAAGATGGCTGCCATGGCTAAAAATAGAACATAGGGGTAAAATGTAGATTTTGGCTTATATCTCTGAAACCAAAGCATTTAGAGCAAATCTGACGAGGGGTAAAATTGTTAATCAGGTCAAGATCTATCAGCCCTGAAATTTTCAGATGAATCAGACGACCCGTTGTTGTTATTTTAAGGAAATTTTGCCGTTTTTGGTTATTATCTTGAATATTATTATAGATAGAGATAAACTGTAAACAGCAATAATGTTCAGCAAAGTAAGATCTACAAATAAGTCAACAAGACCAAAATGGTCAGTTGACCTCTTAAGGAGTTATTGCCCTTTATAGTCAATTTTTAACCATTTTTCGTAAATTTTTGTAATCTTTTACAAAAATCTTCTCCTCTGAAACTACTAAGACAAATTTAACCAAACTTGTCCACAATCATCATTAGGGTATCTAGTTTAAAAAATGTGTCCGATGACCACACCCGCGAACCAAGATGGCCGACATGGCTAAAAAATAGTACATAGGGTAAAATGCAGTTTTTGGCTCATATCTCTGAAACCAAAGCATTTAGAGCAAATCTGTGAACGATAAAATTGTTCATTAGGTCAAGATCTATCTGCCCTGAAATTTTCAGACCTATCAGGCAACACGTTGTTGGGTTGCTGCCCCTGAATTGGTAATTTTAAGAAAATTTTACAGCTTTTGGTTATTATCTTGAATATTATTATAGATAGAGATAAACTGTAAACAGCAATAATGTACAGCAAAGTAAGATCTACAAATAAGTCAACATGACCAAAATGGTCAATTGACCCCTTAAGGAGTTATTGCCCTTTATAGTCAATTTTTTACAATTTTCATAAATTTTGTAAATTTTTGTAAATTTTTACAAAATATCTTCCACTGTAACTACTGGGCCAAGTTCATTATAGATAGAGATAATTGTAAGCAGCAAGAATGTTCAGTAAAGTAAGATCTACAAACACATCACCATCACCAAAACACAATTTTGTCATGAATCCATCTGTGTCCTTTGCTTAATATGCACATAGACCAAGGTGAGCGACACAGGCTCTTTAGAGCCTCTAGTTTTTTACCCTCTTTATAGGAGTGATTGCCCTTAAATGATGATTTTTGTTACCCTCTTTTGTGACTATATTGAGGAAATTGTCCGACGACTCCTTATTTGAGTTATTGCTCTTTAAGCCATTTTTTTACCATTTTTATTTACGTTTTGCCTTGTATGATAAAAATTACAATAGAGAAATAGACACTTTAAATCACAAAAATGATCAGCAAGGCAAGATCTACTACATGTACTAACAAGTCAAATTTTGTTGATATAGTTTGTACACTGTTAAAATTAAATTAAAATACTTGTTTAATATCTTGAAAATTGTCAAACATTTTATGTACATAAAATCTGGCAGGGAGCTAAATTCTTACAAAGTCCAGATCTACCTTCTATCTATTTCACAATCAAATTTCTAGATGAATATATTATGATGACCCATTGATCTTTAATAAGGGTTTCATAAGACATAGGTTTGAAGCTTGTGTATTGTCAATGAAATGACTGAAGACTTATTTTACTAGCATTTGATCTGAATGTGCAATTTTAATCCTAATTGGCAATCACTTTTATTTGCATTGATCATATCAAAATGATTTAATTTAAAACCATTTCAGCTTTAATTTGAGCTATTCATCTTGAACATTTTAGTAGACTCTAAAGAAATAAAAACAGCAAGACCTGCGACTATTTTCACGAAAATTCTAATGAAAAAAATTGATCATAAGTTATACTGAATTGTTCATAACTAATGAGCGTTTTCAATTATCATTAATTTAATAAAAGTTTTTTAATGAAAAGAGTCACAGATCTCCTTAGGTTAAATAGGATTGAAATCCAATTGTCGACTCTCAATAGGAGTTATCCCCATTTTCATTTTTGTTGGCTACTATTCTGAAATATAAAAGTATATATATGTGAAACAGTTAACAGTTAGAGTTGAAACTTTGTCATAATCTTTAAGATTTTAATATTAGCAATGCAGTTTTCTCATGGCCTCTATTTTTCAAAATGCATCTGACACACAATATTTCATAACATGCTTTCTATCAATTCATTCTTATTTTCCAGACATTCCTTTAGATTATCTAGATTGTATTCCAACAGATGAGGTTTTGGATGCATTATCATCACGAATTGGTCAGGTATACTTTCAACTTGGTACTGAAGTTGGACTCTCTATTGCAAACTTGGAAAATATTCAGACCAATGTTCCAAGAGACTTAGAAGCTCAGAATCGGGAAGTCTTGTTCAAATGGAGAGAAGACCGAACAGTAACACCTACAATAAGGGTCCTTGTACAGGCACTAGTAAACATTGGGAGGGGAGCATATTGTTTACAGGAAATTCTTGAGAATGTGGATCTTAATACCCTCAGACTCTTTGAAGAAGAAAGAGATAAAGATAAAGGAGCAATTAGCAAGAAACATCAAAGTCGGCAAAATATGTCAAAAACATGTCAAATTTCTTGAAATGAGGCACCAGAACAACTATGTAATGTGAAGGAAAAGTAATGATAGACAATAACTGAGGTGAAAGCTATCAAGTTAAATCAAAACTCATTATTTTGAGATGTATTATTGTAAAGATTTTGAACTTTAAACACACATCTTAATCCTCACCGTGGCAGGAACAATTTCTTTGCAGTGTAGCAATTTTTTGCAGTTCTTTTAGATAAGAAGACTACATACATCTTGTTTTATGTAACATTAACTACTTTTAGTTTCAACTTTGTTTTTCAATCTAATCAGCTGTTTTGGTCGAAAGTTATCGCGGAAATAGAGACATAGGGATTGCTTTTCCAGTGTAATGACAACAGTGTTTACAATTGCTAAGTTTTCTGCTTTAGTTATTTTGAAAGGAACTACTTGTAATAGATCAGTGATATTTTATATGAAGTTGCATTACTATCAAAACGTATCAGATTGATGACTATTTCGAAACCCTGCTCCCTAAGTAATGGTCCAGTGACTTTAAGTTAATAACCAATTTTGAATGTTAAGTTTTCTGCTTAAGTTAGTTTGATAGGAACTATAAACTACTTGTCATAGATCAATGATGTTTTCTATAAAGTTGCATTACTATCAGTACATATCAGTTTGATGACTTTTTCGTCTCCCTGCCTCTGTATATCATGGTCCTGTGACTTTCAATTAATTACCAATTTTCAATGTTAAGTTTTCTGCTTGACAGCTTCAGTCAGTTTGATAGAAACTACTCACAATACACAACAATATATTCGATAAAGTTACATCACTGTCTGTACATCTCAGTTTGTTGACCATTTCCAGGCCCTGCCAACTAGTTCATGGTCCAGCTTCTTTTATTTAATTAACAATGTTGCTGTCCATCAGATTGGTTTTTTTTCTGAATTTTATGCCAACAGGCGAGACATATCTCTGTGTCAACAGTTTCTTTTAAATGTTCAGCTCTGATACACTATAATAAATCAGCAAAAGGAGGACTACTTATCACTTTCAGGTACTCCAATATGACCATTTATTAAGTAAGACAACAAACTACCCAGCAACAGTTGATGTATTTACAGTGTTTACTTTAGACCGTTATACAGAATGTGTAGTTTTACATTACAAAATGACTACCCTTTTAGATATTTTTGTTTTTTTCAAAGATTCAAATTTGAAAGGTTTGTGCTGTATGCTCAGATTCAGATAAAGATAATTGGTTAAGTGTACTTGTTTAAAGGTCTCCCCTCATATAGGACACCATAAAAAATGTAAATTATATATTATCACCATTATAAGAACATATTATTATTCTCAAACAAGTTATTTTTTTCATAGTATAAAAGTGTTATTGTATATTTGTCATGTATAGTATTACACATTTTATAAAGAGTTTTGTAATTATCATGTATAGTATTACAAAAATTTATAAAGAGTTTTGTAATAAAAATTATCAACATGTGAACATTTTTCCTTTACCTAGATATCCTTAATGCACCTTTGTTGCATAACAAAAAACCCACAGCTGCTTGATATGACCCTTTCAAATATACGGCCTGATTGAAGCTTATAACAAAACATAGATATAAGGGAGAGAACTCAATAATAATGTCAAGACTAGATTACACTACATACAGGTTTCTTATGTTTTCTAAATCTCGAATGGCAAATATTTTATGCATATGCAATATGAGAATAAATAAGAAATACATACATAAGATCTGTTCGTATATAAAGGATAGAGAAGATACTAATGGGTCAATAAAACAACCATAAGTGACATGGCTGCCAAGTCTCACACAATTCATGCATATTTGGCGGCATTTTCCTTTGATCTATTGTTTTTTTTCTTTGATCTTTACAATTTTGGCCAAATCTCACGCATTCAAGTTGCTTCATGAAAACTTGGCAGTACTGTAAGTCATAAAAAGACAGTACCATGGCTAAAAAGAAAAATGATAAAAAGACCGTGCAATGGCTAAAAAGAAAAATGATAAAAAGACAGTACCATGGCTAAAAAGAAAAATGATAAAAAGACTGTGCAATGGCTAAAAAGGAAACTGTTAAAAGAGACAACTGTCCACGAAACAATACACAAAAATCGAAGATTGATCCCTGGAAGTATAATCGATTTCATATCACCTATTGTGACTATTGTCACTCATGACAAGTAAGTTAATATGTGTATTCGGTGATGTCGCTGTGACTATAACATGTAAACTGTAGTATGACATGAACACGAAAGCAAGACATGTTGTTACAAAATTACTGAAATCCAAGGTCAATCTAAAAGATGGGGGAGTCCATTAAAACTGAAAACCAAACACTCGACTTTATCAACCAACAGATCAACTAGAACAGTTTCACATTTGTAATATTCCTAAACTAAGTTCAGGCATTTTATGAAGAAAACGGTGCATTAAACCTAGTTTATGAAGGTCAGGTAGGGGGATTTTTCTCTATTCTTTATATTTTAGACCCCCATTAATCTCTATTCTTTATTGTTTTGGCCCATTTTCTTTAACCTTTATGTCCTTTGGCTTTTATTTTTTATCCTGTAAACCACATCCAGACCATCATTTATAGTCCGCACTTTTGTGTTGGTATAGCATATCACTGGTATGCTCTTTTTCTGTAAATTTACTGTTTATGAAATGTTGAATTACTCAAGACTTTTAAGGTTTTTTGTCCCCTGATATATAAATTGCTTTGGCCATATTTGGCATAACTTTTCTGAATTTTCAGTTTCTAATGCTTTTCTACTTGGTATTAAATTTGGCCTTCAAACTGTTTTAATTCGAGGGCCACTGATTAGTCTTGTGTAGTAGAAATGTGCACCTGGTGTATCAAATTTATAAGCCCAGTATATTTGATCAGTTTTCCTTCACAGCTAGCTGAACCTTAACAGGCCTCCAGAAAGAGACATTGCAAGGGTTTTTTTTTCAAAGGCAAAGAGATTGGTGTTCCTACACATCATTGATTGATTGATGATTGCTAATTATAAACTCGCAAAAAAGGCTACATCACGACAAGTTATTATAATGCAGCCTAGGGTCCGAAAGGACATGGCAACTTCATATTTGTCTATCCATAACTGGACAACAAAATGATACTTTTTTTTTTCATCAGCTCTTAAACGTTTGTATAAGGTTTTGGACACTTTTTTTTGTAGTAATGCGCATCTGATAATATCAAATTTGAATAAAACAATATCCAAATTGTCATGCCAGTACCGAGTAAGCTGAGAATGAGTAAAAAAGTGCACAATTTTAAATGACGTAATACAACTTTCAATGGGATTATAAAATCTTTCCATTGAAGAAATTTAAGTTGGGAGTTATTTTACTTGGCTGATATGTTCGAGGAAAATCTGGTTGATTTTTGTTGAGGCTTCGACTTTAGTCGAAAAAGCGAGACATAGCGATCCTACATTCCGTCGGCGTCGTCGTCGTCGTCGTCGTCGGCGGCGGCGGCGTCCACAAATATTCACTCTGTGGTTAAAGTTTTTGAAATTTTAATAACTTTCTTAAACTATCCTGGATTTCTACCAAACTTGGACAGAAGCTTGTTTATGATCATAAGATAGTATCCAAAAGTAAATTTTGTAAAAATAAAATTCCATTTTTTCCGTATTTTACTTATAAATGGACTTAGTTTTTCTGCCGGGAAATATTACATTCACTCTGTGGTTAAAGTTTTTAAAATTTTAATAACTTTCTTAAACTATCCTGGGTTTGTACCAAACTTCAACAGAAGCTTGTTTATGATCATAAGATAGTATCCAGAAGTAAATTTTGTAAAAAAAAAAATCCATTTTCTCCTTATTTTATTTTTAAATGGACTTAGATTTTCTGCCAGGAAACAACACATTCACTCTGTGGTTAAAGTTTTTAAAACTTTAATAACTTTCTTATACTATTTTGGATTTGTACCAAACTTGGACAGAAGCTTGTTTATTATCAAAAGCTAGTATCTAGAAGGAAATTTTGTAAAAAAATAAATCCACTTTTTCTGTATTTTACTTTTAAATGGACTTGGATTTTCTGCCAGGAAACAACACATTCACTCTGTGGTTAAAGTTTTTAAAATTTTAATAACTTTCTTATACTATTTTGGATTTGTACCAAACTTGGACAGAAGCTTGTTTATGATCAAATGCTAGTATCTAGAAGGAAATTTTGTTTTCTTCCAGTTGACATTACATTCAGTCTGCAGTTAAAGTTTTTAAACATTTATTAGATTCATAAACTTTCCTGGATTTTTACCAAACTTGGACAGAAGCTTCTTACAATCAAAAGATAGTATCAAGTGGAATATTTTTATTGATTTACTTCCTCATTTTTGTTGAGCCTGCGATTAACAGCAAAAGTAGGCGAGATGACGAACAGGAATATATATGGTTTAGGGGTGGTGATCTCGACCGTTTACAAGATAAAAGCACATTCTCAAATTGAAGGGGGGTGGGGTAAGAATATAAGTGGGGTGATCCCCAGGGTACTCGCCCTTTATTTCATATGATTTGTTTTTTTGTTCCATACAAGAATATATATGGTTTAGGGGTGGGGATCTCGACCATTTACAAGTTTTCAAAAAGAAGGGGGTAGGGGGTTACCCTAGGAGATTTCCCCTATATTTCATTTGATTTGTTTTATTGTCCCATACAAGAATATATATGGTTTAGGGGTGGGGATCTCGACCGTTTGCAAGTTATCAAAAAGAAAATGGTGGGGGTTATCCCCATGGACTTCCCCTATATTTCATTTGATTTGTTTTATTGTCCCATACAAGAATATATATGGTTTAGGGGTGGGGATCTCGACCGTTTGCAAGATAATAGCACATTCTCAAATTGAAGGGGGTGGGGTGACCCCAGGCACTCACCCTATATTTCATCTGATTTGTTTTATTGTTCTGTGATCTTTTCTGAAGACTGCGTGTGTCTATCACTTACAATTTTCAAGTTATAGTCATTTGAAAATTTTAAAAAATAGTAAACCCCTCCCTTCTTTATGCCCCGTTAAAATACCCCTTAATAGACCCCAATGCACAAACGATTGGTTGATGGCTCCCCTAGACATGTTAATCTAACATTTTATGAAACCCTAAGTAAATCTGACAAGGGGTTTTGGAGAACCGCTGCGGACAAATTCATCCTTAAAGTGGCGGAAGAAGAAAAAGAAAAAGAACTAGATTTGCAATTGCAAGCAATAGCAGATGGCACCCTTCCCCCGTTGCCAGGTGAGTGACAGCCATTTAGAAAATTACAAAATCAAAGAGTGCATTTACACATGCAAATTATCCTTTTTGTAAAGTTTCATTAAGTTTGGAGCATTTTGAAATTTTGGACATTTTTGCTGTTTCCATGGTTACGGCGGCCATTTTGAAAATTCCAATTTCAAAATGCAACTCTTCCTATGCCAGTTACCATTTCTGTAAAGTTTCATCCAGTTTTTGCAGCATTTTGATTTTTTTTGTAATTTTTGACATTTATGCTGCAGCCATGGTTACAGTGGATAATTCCAAAATTCTAAAAGCAGACATCTCATTGCCACATGTCATGTTATATATCAATACAGTTTCATTGACTTTGGTGAAATACTCTTTTAGAAAATGCTGATTTTATGCATTTTCCCATAGGGTCAATGTTAAACTTAGCCCCAGTTTCCATGACAACAGCGGCCATTTTGGAGTATCCAAATATTGTCTTGGCATCTTGGCATACTGGATAACGTTTTCATTAAGTTTCATCCAGTTGGGTCTTATAACGGAAGAGTTAGAATTTTTGATATTTTAGCTGTTTCCATGGTAACGGCAGCCATATTGAAAATTCCAAAGTCAAACTGCAAATCAGCACATGCCAGTTACCATTCCTGTGGAGTTTCTTCCAGTTTGGAACACTTTGATTTTATTGGCCATTTTTTACCATTCCATAGCAAGGTGCACAACTTTACATGGGGTCCTCATTATAGTAGAGTTCCATCAACATTGGTCCATTGGAATCCAAGAACTCGCGCGGACAAAATTTGTGCAAGAAAGATAATAAGAAAAAAAAGAAACGTAGAATAACAGTATGTCACCCCAACTCCGTTGAGGGTGCCATAAAAAGAAGAAGAAGAAAAATAATAAGAACTGAGCAAAAACAATAAGTCTCCAAACTTTGTTTGGGAGACTTAATAAAATTCGTAAGGGTTCCGCGGAACCCAGTGTCTCGCCTACTTTTGCTGTTAATCGCAGGCTCAACAAAAATAAGGGAAGAAATTAGTAAAAAATATTCCTCTCTATACTATCTTTTGATTTTAAGTAGCTTCTGTCCAAGTTTAGTAAAAATCCAGGATAGTTTATGAATCTAATAAATGTTTAAAAACTTAAACTGCAGACTGTATGTAATGTTAACTGGAAGAAAAACTAAGTCCATTTATAAGTAAAATACGGAAAAAATGGATTTTTTTTTTACAAAATTTACTTTTGAATATTAGCTTCTGTCCAAGTTTGGTAGAAATCCATTATAGTTTCAGAAAGTTATTAAAATTTCAAAAACTTTAACCACAGAGTGAATATTTGTGGACGCCGCCGACGACGACGACGACGACGCCGACGGAATGTAGGATTGCTATGTCTCGCTTTTTCGACAAAAGTCGAAGGCTCGATAAAAACAATATCCAAATTGTCATGAGTACCGAGTAAGCTGAGAATGAGTAAAAAAGTGCACAATTTTAAATGACGTAATACAACTTTCAATGGAATTTGAAAATCTTTCCATTGAAGAGTTGGGAGTTATTTTACTTGGCTGATATGTTCGAGGAAAATCTGGTTGATTATGAAAATCAAATCTAATTTATGTTGTACATCGTGTATAAGCAAGTATGATACACGGTCCTTTAAAGATTGTGGTTTAAATAACATTACTGGTACCAATGTTTCTGCACCAGAGAAACGAATATGTTTCAGAAAGTAGTGATCAGTATTTATCATAAAAATGTTGAATCTGATTGAAGTATGATGGAATTTTGTTGACATTGTCCTACAATATTGCCACAAAGGGAAATAACTCTATTGTGTAAATCAACCTACAGTGCACGACAAAAATCGTCAATTCCATGTCCATTTTTTCTGTATATTTCATATAAAAGGTCATTTTTCAATAATAACTTTGGAGGCATTTATGGTTTAATTTTAACAAAAAATTGTGTTGAAAAACGCAGATTTATGTGTACTATACATGTATATGTTTATTCAGTCATACATTCTTTTGGGTTGTCTTTGTTCGTTTTTTTTTTTCCTTTTGTCAACTTTATCATAATTCGGGATAATCTTGTCTTATGCAATAAAAACTAAGATTGAGGTTTACAAGTTTATTTATACTTTTTTCGGTTTCGTACAAGGAAACTGAGTAAAATTTTATATTGTAAAACATACACAACCACTGCTAATGAGTAGTAACGATGCACGTAAGAAAAACATAGTAAATGTGGTATGGCTTCAATTTTTATTTACAAGCATTTATGACCCAAGCTTTGACCCAAGCTAAGTACGTCATTATTCTTTTGATGAATTCATAAACAACTATTATGTGCATATCATTGAAATACAATAATCAATTATAATGATAACGATTTCCTTGAAAATCACACTAGTTAGTACTTTATTCAGATTTAAAATATTAAATTGTCATGAAATACTAACCTAATATCATTCCCAATATATTTTTCTTCCCAATTAATAAACCGTAGAATTTTTTTTAGATAACTATTTCTATACATTTTATATAAATGCAGCATTAAAAATTAAAATAATAAGGCTATTTAAATGGTTAATATTGTTTAATACTGTTCTTGAAAAAGTTGGAACGAACTGACCAAGCAACTTGGGACGAATTGGTTGGTACGAATCGGAGTTGGAACGAATCATCCAGATACCCTATTATTTTTCAAATAATGTCAACAGAAACTGACTTATACAAAAGAGAGAAATTGAGATAATCACTGCATAATCCAGTTTGTATCCTGATTTATAACATGAGAAAACATGAAATAGTCAACATCATGAACTGGTTGACAAATGTGATGTGTCAGTGTCTCAACTCACTAGCGACATGTTTTCACTGTCTTAGATCTTGAGATTCCAGTATAGTTATCCGATTTGTAAATTTACTGATTGGGACATTTTGACTTTGTGTGAATTTGGTTAGAGGGTGATGCATGCATAGCAAGAGGCAATTATCCTTTCAACTTACCAGGTCTCACTCCTTTTGGTGTTCATTGGATTCCCTCAGTTTTTGTTTGTTAAGTTGATTTGTCTTTTCCAAATCAATTTACAAGATTTGATAAAATAGAGAATGGAAACGGGGAATGTGTCAAAGAGACAACAACCCGATAAAGAGCAGAAAACAGCCAAAGGCCACCCATGGGTCTTCAACACAGCAAGAAAATCCCGCACCCAGAGGTGGGCTTCAGCTGGCCCTTAAAAAATGTATAATAGTTCAGTGAAAATGGGGGGCCTCGGTGGCCAAGTGGTCTAGGAAGTTCTACTACTGTAATCACTAGCCAGTCAACACTGAGGTTGTAAGTTCGAACCCCGCTCGTGCGGGTGCACTCGACTCCAATCTTAATTGACTAGGATTGTCAGTTTTCCTATCGAAGGTCTGTGGTTTTCTCCGGGCACTCCGGCTTCCTCCACCAATAAAAACTGGCCTGCCACGAAATAGCCCAAAAGTGGCGCTTAAAAGTGGCGTTAAAACACCAACAATCAATCAATCAGTGAAAATGGACGTCACACTAAACTCCCAAACATAAATGAACTAAAATAAAATAAATGGGGAATGTGCATGGGACACAGATGATGCCCCCGCTTGCATATCATATAAAGTTATAAAGGGACATAACTGAAGAATGGTAAAAGTGACGCTTCCCAAATTTGTACATGATCTGAGTTTTGTAGTAATAAGTATTGTGTATAAGTTTCATAACATTTGGTTGAGGCCAACTTAAGTTAGAGAACAGAAACAAAAAAAATTCAGCAATTTTTCCATTTGTAAAGGGCATAACTCTAGAACGGTTAAAGTGACACCACCAAAATTCAAACTTGATCTGTGTTTTGTGGTAATAAGCATTGTGTATAAGTTTCATAACATTTGGGCAAACTAAAGTTAGAGAATGGAAACCAACTTTGGGACGTACGGACAAATGTAAAACTTAATGCCCCCTCTGCTACGGCTGGAGCATAAAAAAACATACAAGACTCAAAAAAGCCTGAGGTTCCCGACTTGGGACAGGCGCAAAAATGTGGTGGGGTTAAACATGTTTTGTGAGATCTCAAACCCCCCCCCCCCACCTATACATCTAGCCAATGTGGAATAAAAAAAGCACACAGCAATATGCACAGTAAAACTCAATTTAAAACAAGTCAGACTTACATCGGTTAACTACTGTTACCTTAATTTGAAAGCAGAATTTAAGCTTGAAACCACAAATCAGCAAATGACCTATCCAACATTTTTATTCAGTGAACAGATATAAATATTCAATCGAAAATATACAAAGACATTAATATGAACAATTAATCAAATAAAAATATATATTTTATGTACATTAAATAAGTCATTACAGTATTTCACTTGACAAAAAACTATTTTTTGCATGCAGTCGTTGAACCATGAAAATGAGTTCAAGGACAATGAACATATGGCAGACCAAGTTCGACTTGAATATATTCTGTTAGGAAAATAACAAGAGGCTCATGAGAGCCTGATAACGCTCACCTGTAATTTCAGTTTCAGGCATTTGACTTTTTTGTAGATCTTACTTTGCTGAACAATTTTGTCATTTACACTTTCTCTCTTTCTATAATAATATTAAAGATAATACATAACCAAAAACTGTAAAATGTCCTAAAAATTAACTATTTCTGGACAGTAACCCAACAAGAAGTTGTCCTTTTGGTCTGAAGATTACTTGACAGGTAGATCTAAACCTGTTTAACACTTTCACCTATGTCAGTTTTGCTCTTACTGCTTTAGTTTTTGAGATGAAAACCAAAAACTTCATTTGACCCCTATGTTCTATTTTTAAAAAACTGCCGTCATGTTTTTGAATGGATCAAATCCCTGAATAAAATCTATAAACTAGATACCCTAAGGAACATTCAATTAAAGTTTTTAAGTATTTGGCCAAGTAGTTTCAGAGAAGAAGATTTTTGAAAAAATAATTCGACTTTCACAAAAAATGTAAAAAAAAAAAAACGTTTTAAGGGCAATTACTTCAGAGAAGAAGATTTTTTAAAAAGTAATAGACTTGCACGAAAAAATGTAAAAAATATATGTTTCAAGGGCAATAACTCCGTAAGGAGTCAATTGACTATTTTCATCATTTGAATTATTTGTAGATCCTACTTAGCTGAACATTTTTGCCATTTACACTTTCTTTCTATCTATTATAATATTAAAGATAACCAAAAACAGTAAAATTCCATAAAAATAAACTATTTCGAACAGTAACCCTACAATGGGTGGTCCAATTGGTCTGAAAATTTCATAGCAGATAGATCTTGACTTATTCATCACTTTAACTCCTGTCACTTTTGCTCTAACTGCTATAGTTTTTGAGATAAAAGCCAAAAACTGCATTTGACCGCTATGTTCTATTCTTAGCCATGGTGGTCATGTTTGTTAATGGATCAAAACTTCAGATACATTTTATAAACCAGTTACCCTAAGGAAAATTCATTTAAAGTTTAGAAGTATTAGGCCCAGTAGTTTCAGAGGAGAAGATTTTTAAATGTTAGCAAACATGATGAACAAATTGTGTAAAATTGTCTTTAAAGGGCAATAACTCCTTTAGGGGTCAATTGACAATTTTGGTCATATTGACTTTTTTGTAGATCTTACTTTGTTGAACATTTTGCTATTTACAGTTTATCTTTATCTTCAAAAATATTCAAGATAATAACCAAAAACTGCAAAATTTCCTTAAAATTACCAATTTAGTGGCAGCAACCCAACAATAGGTTGTTTGGTTCTTCTGAAAATTTCAGGGCTGATAGATCTATACCTATTCAACATTTTTAAACCCTGTCAGATTTGCTCTAAATGCTTTAGTTTTTGAGATACAAGCCAAAAACTGCATTTGACCCCTATGTTCTATTTTTAGCCATGGTGGCCATGTTTGTTGATGAATCAAAACTTCAGATACAATTTATAAACTAAATACCATAAGGAACATTCAGTTAAAGTTTGAAGGTATTTGGCCCAGTAGTTTCAGAGGAGAAGATTCTTGAAATAGTTTACAAAGACGACGGACTCCAAATGATGGCATAAGCTCACATGGGGCCCTTTGGGCCCGGTGAGCTAAAATGCATTACACTTGTTTAAGAAATGAATAAGTAAAAAGTGACAAACATGACAAAGGTAAACATCTATAAGAACTCTATAAAGTAAAAAAAATAAGACATCTAGTTATCAATACAACATGCCAAGAAATACCAGTGGCGGATCCAGAAATTTTCATAAGAGGGGGCCCACTGACTGCTTAAGAGGGGGCCCGCTCCAGTCATGCTTCAGTGATTCCCTATATAATCAACCAAATTTTTCCCACAAAAGGGGGGGTCCGGGCCCCCTGAAAAACCCTCTAAATCCGCCTCTGAATACATAATCCTGAACTAGTACAATTTGTTCAGGAATCCAACTTACAAATGTTAATTACTGGTTTGTGTTTTTGTTAGTTGTTTTTCTGCTTTGTATCGATCTGATGAGTAAAGCCCTTTTTAGCTGATTTTTATAGTTTGTTCTTATGATGTACTGTTACACCACTGTCCTGGGTTAGGGGGAGGGTTTGATGCCAGCAAAAATGTTTAACCCCACCACATTCTGTATGTGCCTGTCCCAAGTCATGAGCCTGTAACTCAGTGGTTGTCATTTGTTGCTGTATATCATATTTGTTTTTCATTTATTGTTTTGTACATAAATCATGCAGCTAGTTTTCTCGTTTGTCCTTTGGGGCCTTTTATAGCTTACTATGTGGTATGGGTTTTGCTCATTGTTGAAGGCCGTACAGTGACTTACAGTTGTCTACTTGTACTTCATTTGGTCTCTAGTTGAAGAGTTGTCTCATTGGCAATCATACCACTGTGGGACATCTTCTTATTTTCATATTAACAGTAATCTGCTATCTAAATGATTTATCTTTGCAAGTTTCTGTTCAATTCAAGACGAGAAAAAAAAACAAAGAATTATCTGCCACTGCCATTTTTTAAATTAAAATTATGAGACAATTGCCTGATAATTATATAAAGATTCTGGCTTGAAAACTGTAGGAGGAATTAGTCTGACAAACCATGTAGCCTGCATGTATAATATCATCCCAAAATGACAAAGGTCAAGATCATATCATTTTAGTGAAATTTAAAAAGAAGCAAAATCCTGATAAAAAATGAAAACAACACTTTATACATTCATTAAATGCACACATATACTATAGTATATGTACTTACCACATGCTGTATTTGAAAGTTCTAGCGGAGTTCACTTGATAAGTAATGTATTCTTTGTAAGCAGGATGGATGGACAGAGAGGGATAAGGGTAAAAGTTCTAGCCGAGTTCACAAGATAAGTAATGTACTCTTTGTTGGCAGGATAGATGGACAGAGAGGGATAAGGGTAAAATTCTAGCCGAGTTCACAAGATAAGTAATGTACTCTTTGTTGGCAGGATAGATGGACAGAGAGGGATAAGGGTAAAAGTTCTAGCGGAGTTCACAAGATAAGTAATGTACTCTTTGTTGGCAGGATAGATGGACAGAGAGGGATAAAGGTAAAAGTTCTAGCAGAGTTCACAAGATAAGTAATGTACTCTTTGTAGGCAGGATAGATGGACAGAGAGGGATAAGGGTAAAAGTTCTAGCGGAGTTCACAAGATAAGTAATGTACTCTTTGTAGGCAGGATAGATGGACAGAGAGGGATAACATGGATAAGGGTAAACAATATTTCCCATACAATGTTTTTGCTATTTCCTTAAATTAAATTATAAGACAAGTGCCTGACAAATTTTATTCTAAATTTTTCCCCTATTTTAGCATTGTTTAAATTTAAAGAATATTCAGTGGCAGATGGATCGTCATTCCCAAAACGCCGGGCTAAAAATAATAAAATGTACTTAAAAAAATTTTTTTTTAATGTTTGGCCATACAAGGGAGTAAGTGGGGTATGGGACATGGGAAAAAAATCAAAAAATATACAGTATAATGAAGGTAACTATACCTCCATTAAGGCATGTAAGGTGTAATCATATACTACATGAGAAAAAATTGTTATCATGATAAATCATTGACATGATCATGATTATTGACTGCAATTACAGCATTTTAACCATTAAATTATTTACAACAATTTGTGGCATTAAATATCATTATCTACAGATTTCATTTCTGACAGACTGTATATTGTAGAGTATGTTACTTCCTGTTGTTCAAAACCTTCTTGATCTATCTTTTCTACATTGGTTGTATTTTCAAAGCAATGTTGTATACTTGCAGATTGTTCACCTGCAGATTCAAGAACTTGCTGTACACCTGCAGTTTGTTGACCCTGGGGTCTTGTTTCAACACCATGTGGTATACTTGCAGTTCCTAACCCTTGTTGAGAATGAATATGAATTGTCTCCCTTTCTGCATTGCCTATCAATGTTTCATATTGACTATGATATGTCTTTGAATGATGCTCAGTATTTGCAGAATCTAATATAAACATTGTTGCTCCATCTTGGTCTGTTATCGGTACTGGTATGTAGCGCATCATTCCATTTTCTGTGATTTCAGCTAGGACTACCTTGCTTTCTTGCATATCATCACTTCTCAGAATCATAATTTGACGGTTGTCGGTAAGTGTTAGATTTGGTTTGTCTTCAGAATTAGAGACCTCAGAAACGTGAGGTTCTGCTGTAAACACTACTGGTTGTAAAATTTCACCATCTATATCAGCTGGCAACTAGAATAAATAAAAGAAAGATATATGTTACATGATGAAATAACATAAGAAATAACATTTTTGAAATTTAAAGATACACGGAACATGAGTTGTAATGTTTGAAGAGTAGCTTCAATCATTCAGAGAGTGTCAGAATCTTTGAATACAGTACTGTTATAAATTGTATGTACATGTTGTATTCTAATGCAATACCAGTCAACACTAAAATATTCAAAACTAAAGGACAATTGAAATAGCAAGGAAACATTGACTGAGGTTGTGCTGTTGCCAATAATTCAAACAGTAAAACATGGAAATGATGGTAGACATCATCAATCAAAATTGGTGTTGCATACAGGCATTGAAAAGGACATTTTAGAATTTTTATTTAATATTTATGCCAGATAATCATGTAATTTCATATTGTACATCTGTGATATTACTGAAATAATATTATGTAGAAAGTCTTATATCCACTTCAGGGACTCTACCGTTGGTTCACTTTCATTTGTAATGAAATAATATAAGTTTAAATTGTTTTGTTGTTTGAAGATAAAAAACAATAGTTGGTTCAACTTGGTTGGTTTTTTAAATTTATATCAGTAGTGGTTTCAGAACTTAGGAAACACTAAGAAATAAAAAAAATAATTTTAAACATGTTAAAAGTACATTTATCTTTGAATATTTTGGCCTAAAATATGAAGAAAGAGATATATACATGTATATATAGGCAAACAATTTACCTGTTGTATCTCTTTATCAACATTGTTAACAATTCCACATCCACCATTCACGTTACCATCTTTGTTAATGTCAACCACTGCACATCCACCATTCTGGCTGGCATCTTTGTTAATGTCAACCACTCCACATCCGCCATTCACACTACCATCTTCGTTAATGTCAACCACTGCACATCCACCATTCTGGCTGGCATCTTTGAGTATATTTACAATTCCACAGCTATCGTCCTGACTGGCATGTTTGTTTGTAGTATGATCACTCTCCATGACATCTTTACAAGTATCAACAACATTGACGAGTCCTCCACTACCATCTTGGCTACTGACATTTTTAACAGCGCTTACAACATTAATGACTTCTTCTCCACCTTCATGGCTGCCATCATCTTTCTTTTCAGCATTATTACGTACATCATTCAGCATATCTTCAACAATGTTATCGACTAGAAAATCTACAACTTTATCAGGTTTAACTTCTTCTTTGTTTTCGGTCTTAATAGAAAAGTCTGATTGCGTGCCTTTATGATTAATGTATATTTTTTCTGGTCCTTCATTGTCTGCTGATACATGCTTAACTTTCCAACTGGTGTTTTCAGGTTTGATTGGTTCTTTTGGTTTTCGTTTTTTTTCCTTCTTAATTTTGTTAACGCCTGGTGGTGCTACTAAACGAATTGAACTCTCATTCAACATTAAACTATGATCAAAGACTTGAGTGGAATCTTGCTTGGGTGAATGATTTTTATTTTCTTGACCTTTGAACTTGCACTGCTTTTTCATGTGACAGTTGACATTAGCGTACTGACTGAAACCCTTACCACAAAATTTACATTTAAAAGGTTTTTCACCAGTATGGGTAACTTTGTGTTGTGTAAGATGGTTATGACAGCGGAAAGCTCGACCACATTCAAGACATTTGTAAGGTTTAGCTCCAGAATGAATACGGAAATGAATTTGAAAGTCAATTTTACGTGGGAAAATTTTACTGCATTCATTACAAGGGAATTCTTTATATTGGATGGGTTTTCCGTCTTTGCCATGTTTTTCTTTATACAAATGTTCCTGGAAACGAGGTTTTGATTTAAATTTCTGTCCACATACGTCACAAATCCAAAAGTGATTTTCATGAATAGCTCGTTGATGATTTCTTAAATTCCCTGTTGTCTTGAAAGAACTGCTACAAATATGGCATAAATATGGTCGTTCATTTGTATGGACACGTAAATGTTTATCCAATTCAGACTTACACCAGAATAGCTTTCCACAATATTCGCATGAAACATTTTTCTGATATGTCTCGTCATGTTTAGTTTTCATGTGATAACTTAATGTATTTTCCGTTTTCAGAGTCTGATGACAGATTTTGCACTTCAATGGTGGATGAATGTCGTGAACATACTGATGAGCTTTCAACTTATGGCCATTTGCAAAAGTTTTTCCACAAATTTTACAGCCATATTTGAGTGAACCATCTTCAAATGCAAAAATATTATGAGTCTTGTTGAGATGTTCTTTCAACTCATCAACTGAGGATAAATTTTCTTCACAATGAATGCAATATGTTTTATGAGTAAATCTCATATGCTGAGTCAAGCCAGATTGATTTTTGTAACCTTTCTGACAGAGTTTACATTTTACAGATTTTGTTGAATCAAGAGACCTTTCATCCAGATTATCATTTTGTGTTTTAATTTCTACCTCTGATTTTATCTTGACGTCCTTCATAATTGCTCTTGTAGTATAATTATTAGCTTTCTTTACTGGTTTCTTTTCTATCTTCTTGTATTTCAGAGACCCTTGTATAGATTTTAACTCCTTTTTACGATTCTGAGATGTCTCTCTATGTTGAGTTTTCATGTGATAATGAAATTTGTGTTCGGTTTTCAGATTCAGATGGCAAATTTTACATGTCGTGTCATATTTTATCTTTACATCACCTTTATTTGATTTTGTAGTAGTATCACAATTGGCTTTCTTTTCTATCATGTCTATGTTAGAAACTGTTTTCTTTTCTTTCTTCTTGTCTTTCAGATATACTTGTAAAGATTTTAAATTCTTATTACGGTTCTTCAAGTTTTTCTTCTCCTTGATTGTTTTTGTGTGTCCCTGTAGGACTGGTTTCAGTCTCAACCTTTGACTTTTCCTGGTATCAGTATCTGTTTCCTTGGTTTCATTCTTTCTTGATGTTTCCCCATCTGTTGTCTTTCCCATTTTCTTAATTGATCTTATGACAGCTGTCTAAAATGAAAAATAAAAAAGAGAGAGATTTATTCATTGTAATTGTTTTACAAATAATTTTATAAGGGTGTTTGAAGGCACTTTTTAATTTATCATGCTATGCATATACATGTACTGTAAATTCAGAAATTATTGCGTGCATTTATTATTGCGATTTTCAAAAATGGACAAAAATGTGAGTTTAATTATTACGATTTTGAAAAAAATATGCACACAGATCTGTCTTTCAGTTATCAATATGCCAGTTCTTATTTTTGTGATACTCATCCAGTCGCACTATTCCCATCAATAAAAACCTAGCAATAATTTCTGAATTTACAGTAATTCAGATAATCATGGTTACTGTTCATGCTGTTCAGGCTATCTTTCAATTTAAAAATAATCACCACCAATAATTTTCATACAACACCCCATACCCCCCTGGCCCCAGTGGCGGATCCAGGGGGGGGTTCTGGAGTTTGGAACCCCCCCTTTTTTTTGGACGATCAATGCATTTGAATGGGGACATATAGTTGGAACTCCCCCCTTTATCCTGGGTTAGGAACCCCCCCCCCCTTTTATAAATGGCGGGATCTGCCCCTGCCTTTATAAACGTAATTTAATTGATGGATTTTTGGTGTTAAATGTCACTTCCAGCACTCATGGCTATATATATATAAGGGTCCTACATTTCTTATTTCTTTAATTTTTGAGACCATTTTTCTCTAACCTATAAGTATTTATTTTGCCCAATTATTCTCTATTCTTTACTCATTTTGCCCATTATTCCTTTATTCTTTATATTTCAGCACCCAATATTATTAAGCATGTTAAATATAGGTAAATGCATACATCATCAGATTTATTTTTTCATATTTTATTGTGTTTCACAGCTATCCTCAAGGTCTTCTGAGGTACACTGTGCAATAAATTGGTCCAACTCCAAGCTTAATATTTCAACAGGTTTGAACCATATACTTGAATACAGAACATGAAGGTTTGAACAATACACTTAAATAGATTAAGATATATAACCTGTTTAAGATATAATACACCTGTACAGGATTTTTCAAAAATTTTGTAATCAATACACACCAAAGAACAATGTGTCAATAGTTCAAGTGTCACAAAATCTCGGCTCACAGGGGTAGATTCAGGCGGGGCGCACCCTAAAATTTGCAAAGCTGTCCTCAGCTTAATAAAAATTTTTTCGATAATTTAACCTCAAAAAAATTAAGTTTGCACCACCCCCCCCCCCCCCCCCCCCCCCCCTTTCCCAACTTAAAATCCTGGATGTGCCCCTGGTTCAAGTGTTGCATATTCCAAAAGCTACTGATCGATAAGGTTTTTCTTGTAAAATTATATTTTTATTGAATATTTTGTTAGATTTTAGTGGACACAAGTGGCCTTCACATGTCATTTAGGTGGGAAAAGATGTAACCCTTCTATCTACCACCATATAATTGGCAAACTCCATATTGGAAATTTGTGACCAGGACACATATATTTAAAATTTGAATGTCACATGAGAAAATTTCTGAGGCTTAAATGCCAAAATTAATAGGCCTTCTATCTGTAACTCAATGATTATAAACAGACAAAGGAGTACATGTATGTCGCGAAGCGTCAATATTGGCCCTATTCAGTAATTCAGTGATAATAGTACACATCTGATGCCAACATATTTAAAAATATCTGACAAATACAAAATCAACAAACATTTAAACCCACTGCATTTGTTCGCACCTGTCCTAAAGTCAGGAACCTGCTGTTCATTAGTTGTCGTTTGTTGATGTGGTTCACAAGTGTATTTCATTTTTTATATAGATTAGACCATTGGTTTTCCTGTTTGAATTGTTTTACACTGGTCATTTTCTGGCCCTTTATAGCTTGCTGTTGGGTGCGAGCCAAGGCTCCGTGTTGAAGACCGTACTTTGACCTACATGTATAATTGTTTACTTTTTACACATTGCGACTTGGATGGAGAGTTGTCTCATTGGCACTCATACCACATCTTCTTATTTCTAAGTTCTGATGCATTGAAGCACTAATGATGCCAATATGTCCCGACATCTTCCGTTTCAACATATTCAACATGTTTAAGGTGCACCATTTGTGCACCACCAATGCAACTACAAATGAACTATGAAAATAATGTTTTGTTGACCTCTTTTTTTGCTACAAAATGCAAATCAAAACCTAATCCATGATCCCGGGTCAATGGACAAAGGTAATGTTATGTTTATGAGCTAGACCATGCTGCGCATACTTATCTTTTTTAATTTAGCTATAGGTTATCGATCATGTACATGAATTTGCGGTTTTATTTAATTCCTGATTCTGATTGAACATTTATGTTTTGACTTGATTATCTTTTTAACATGCTGATCATTGGTTTTGTTATACTTAAATAATACTTCTTAATAAGTTACACATGTTACATGTATAAAAATAATTCTATATGTTTTATTAAATTGAATTTTTCCAATGTAATTTTTACCTGTCCATGGGCAACCCAGACAAAAAAAATTACTTGTCCTGGTGTTCAAATGTAGGAGTTGGGCCAGTTGGGCATAGCATTTCCACATCCCTGTGATATTGAAAATGATTTGTTGTATTTCAGTTGTTGTCATAATTTGTAAAATGTAAAAATAATTAATTGCCCTGTTTACTTTAGTTTCAATTTTCCAAAAAAATAAAATAGATAATAATTTATACGGACTTCTCACAGGTAACTCCTGTCTCATTTTAGGTTTTTGAACATATGGTATAATTTACAAAGTAAAATTTTATTTTTAGGGCCAAATAAGACCCAGGGCCTTGGGCTTGGCCTTGTCATATGATTGTGGTCATACTCCTTTCAGAGCTGTGTCGGCTTCTTTTCTCTGCATATCAGTTCAGGACTATTTTCATATATACAATTTATGTGATAATGACAGCATAATTCACCTCTAAAACTGTAAAATAACAAAGAAGTGTAGTACAAATTCAACTGATCAATGAAATCTTCGCCAGGGGAATATAAGAAAGGGGGAAGGAAACCAATGATACTATGCTTGGAAGATTTCGTTCGAACCTCTCTGGGTTTGACTATAATTTATGAGAAAATATCAGAGCTGTTCGAAAAATAATTTGTGTCATGCTATTGGTTTAAAAGTTTTGACGGAAGTATGACAATAAGTTATAACATGAATATTTATATATTTGAACTCTGTTTTTCTATCACTAAAAGGTCAATACACAGTTTTGTTTATCTAGGCGGCGTATTAATCCCAACCACGCGCCACCGTCGTTCCTCCATTATACTGTTGTAGATAGTATAACCATTATCGACAGTGTTTTTTTTTTATTAATTAATTTGTTTTTTCTGCTTTTTGCTTCTTATTTTTTTTGTGTGATCGAATTAATAGAAGATAGTTTGTCGTTAATCTGCAATACTTCATGTACACCTTATGCTTGGTCCGCGGTGTATTCGACTGACTGTTTCATTAATTTTACCAAGGATTTGATTTCACTATACAAATCCTGGATTTTACCATAGATGTGTGTGTTTTTTATACAGCTATGATTTTACGTACGGTTGTTTTTTTCTCTCTTGTTACACTAGTCCGAAAACGTGCGCATTATCCTTTTTTTTCAAAGGTTTTTTTTGGGGGGGGGGGTGCATTTGATAGTAAAAACGGTATATAGAAAATAAAATATAAGAAATAGTAAAATAAGCAATGAAAATATCAGAAAACAGAAATAGAAAGTATTGACTCCGAGGTCATAAAATGATTGGGCTATGATATTATAATTCATGCAATTTAAATTTTATGACTCCCTTTCTATTTCTTTTTAATAATCGCTGTAGCCGTAACCTTTGATATTGGTATTGTGTTTGAAGTTTAACACACGGTTTTCATTACCTTTATGGTTTATTCCTTTTCAAAGAATTTGTCAGTTTAACTGATTGTATTTTTTCTCATTATGAATTTAAAAATTTGAACTCTCGGTAGGATATGCAGATATACGAATGAATATATTTTGTATAAATTCATGATTTCCCTTAATACGTTATTTCATGATCATATCTTACTTTTTTAATACACGGGTTGGCAAGCGATCCGATAGGTATTTATTTTTCTTTCATTGGATAAATAATCCTACTTATTTGTATTGATGACGAAAAGGGATGTTACCACAGATGTAGGCCAGCCCTACATGCATTTGCTCCAGTTCCAATGTGTGTTTTCAAAATACCCTTGAAGAGTAATATATATGCATTGCTTTACATCATATTTTACCCTTTTTTCATCTTCAAAATGTTTCATATACCATTTCCGTTGCTGATCCAGGATTTAAAAAAAAAAGGGGGAACCACTAAAAAACATCAGGAGTGGGGCATACAGTCTATATGCAATAGACATGTAGTCCCATAAGGGTGGGCGGGTCCACTTGTCTACCCATCCCCTCACCTCAATCCAATTATGTATGGATTAAGGGAGAGGGCGTAGAATGCGTACGCCCCCTTTAATTGGATAATATATCATTGTTTAGCATTAAATCGTACAAGCAATTCTGGACCGCCCCAAATCTTTACAAATTCTTTTGATTCTTGTTTTGAAAACACACTATCAGAATCGGAAACGAAAATAAAATATGAAAGCCAGCAACCAACGACAATCACCGAAATACAGCAGCACCTGTGTTGAAGACCCAGTGGCGGATCCAGAACTTTTCATAAGGGGGGCCCGCTGACTGACCTAAGGGGGGGCCCGCTCCAGTCATGCTTCAGTGATTCCCTATATAATCAACCAAATTTTTCCCACGAAAGGGGGGGCCTGGATCCGCCTATGAGACCCATTGGTGTGGGTCTCATTGGGGTCTAAGCGTGACGCGGGATTGCCGATTTTTTATAAGCGTGAAAGTCAAATTATTGAAATAATAACGGGAAATGAAGTCTAGCGGGATACGGGAAATGAGAATTGCTTACGTACATAGTGTAGGCGGGATACGGGAATCTGTCAAAACAGTAAGCGGGATCCGGGATCAGAACCACCCAATGAGACCCCCATTGGTGGCTATGGGCTGATTTCTGCACTTTGGTCGGGTTGTTGTCTCTTTTAACACATTCCCCGCTTCCATTCTCAATTTGATCCCCCATGACATGGGACAAACGCATACAGAACCTGGCAGGGTTAATAATGTTTGTTAGTGCCCAGTCCTCCCTGTGACTCGAGACAGTGGTCAATTTAATCCATGACCCACTCTTTGTGACATTTTAAAGATAAACAAAACTTCGTCAGAAAGACACAACAAAGTATATAAGTTCAGCACTGATCCTGATATGAAGCTGTTATCAGTCACAGCAAAACGGTAAACTACAGGCTCAATGCGCCTAAAATGCTGATCTTTTTTTGTTTCAACTCGTCTTTTATTGACATACAATATTTAAGCAATATTTTACACACCACTAAGCACCATCGATCATGTCACTTTGGTTTGAATTGGTTCAGTAGTTTCAGGGAAGCTTTTTTAACTAGACAATAGTCTCTGTAACTCACTTGGATCTACATAAACTGTTATCACAGAGATATGTCTCGCCTTTTTGTAATTTTGATAATGCAAATGTTGAAATTCAAATAGCAATACTTTCACAGGTAAGTTATGCAAATATTCAAAGTCGATGAACCATGACTGAAGGTACATGGCTAAACAATCTCCATGGAATGAGATGTGCCAATGCTAATACAACTGCATACCAAATACCATTGACTTATTAAAAGTCGTTCCCTTTAAACAAACCTAAACACAAACATTAACTTGTAAACTATGTAAAAGTTTCAAAGTCAATGAACCATGATCAGGGGTGGGGCTATATAATCTCCATGGAAACGATACTTGCAAATACCAATACATTTGCATACCAAATATCATTGACTTAACATTAGCAGTTCATCTTAAACTGATCTAATCACAAACTAATACATGTAAACTAAGCAAAAGTTTCAAAGTCAATAGACCATGACTGAGGGGGCGGGGCCAAATATTCTCCATGGAAATGAGATGTGTTAATGCTTATACAACTGAACACCAATTAACATTGGCCTACCACCCATGGTTCCCCTTGAACTGACCTAATCACAAACTAATACATGTTAACTTAGCAAAATTTTCAAAGTCTATAGACCATGACTAAGGGGGCGGAGCCAAATAATCTCCATGGAAATGAGATATGCCAATGCTTATACAACTGCATACCAAATATCATTGACCTACCACTAGTGGTTCCCCATAAATTGACCTAATCACAAACTAAAACATGTAAACTAAGCAAAAGTTTCAAACTCAATAGACCTTGACTGAGGGGGTGGGGCCAAATAATCTCCATGGTAATGAGATGTGCCAATGCTAATACAACTACATACCAAATATCATTGACCTACCACCAGTGGTTCCCCTTGAACTGACCTAATCACAAACTAATACATGTTAACTTAGCAAAAGTTTCAAAGTCTATAGACCATGACTAAGGGGGCGGAGCCAAATAATCTCCATGGAAATGAGATATGCCAATGCTTATACAACTGCATACCAAATATCATTGACCTACCACTAGTGGTTCCCCATAAATTGACCTAATCACAAACTAATACATGTAAACTATGAAAAGTTTCAAAGTCAATAGACCTTGACTGAGGGGGCGGGGCCAAATAATCTCCATGGTAATGAGATGTGCCAATGCTAATACAACTGCATACCAAATATCATTGACCTACCACTAGTGGTTCACCATGAACTAGACCTAATCACAAACTAATACATTGTTGATGCCGCCGCCGCTGATGCCGGAAACAGCATACCTATGTCTCGCTTTTTGACTCCGTCAAGGCGAAACAAAAATGTATTTGCATCTTCAAAAATGACCACTCTCTTACATTATAGACCCCATTCTAATTCAGCACTCATTTCTTATTTGTTAATCAATGCATATTGCTGATCATTTTGGCTGGTTACAGTTTCTCTTTTAAACTACTATTGAATTTGCCCAAAATGCAAAAATTGATTAAATCACTATTAAAGGGTAATATTTCCTTAAAGACTCAACCTAAAAATGTTTGCTGTGTACAGACTGACCAGAATAAAAATCAACAAAGTTTATACTAGACACCATAAGAACCATTCACCTCAAGTTTGGTAAAAAGTTTACAATGGACAACAAGTAAGTTTATACAGTAGTTCAGTGGCTTTATGGGGATGTGAGCTAAAAGGTTTACAGATGACAAACAATGAACTGAGTATGAAGACACAATTAGTCACTTTTGCCAGATTAGCTTAAAAAAAAAGGATTCTCTCACAACTCATCTATTTTTAATGTGTGTATATGTCAATGTATACATTGTTTATTGTATTAATTTGAGTATTTTCTTGATCCAAAACAAACTTGTTTCATAGGTGGCTTTCGGTTGTTGTCTGCTCTTTGGTCGGGTTGTTGTCTCTTTGACATATTCCCCATTTCCATTCTCAATTTTATTGTTTCATAAGTTTATGACACTTGCCTTCCTCATGTCAGGTCAAACTTGATATCATTATGATGCCAATGATGATTCCAACAGTCTAAATTGTTATCAGGTCAAATATTTGCAATATTACAAAGCCTTAATGCAGATTTTTTAAAAATTTGTTGGACAAAATGATATATTTTCAAAGGGAATAAAAACAAAGAAGGCAAAAACAGCATTATTATTTAAAACATATAAAACTTCTGTATCAGACAATTACTTTATTTTTGGATATATTGTAATGTATGTGTCAGAATTAGATCCTATCAAACTAGCTTAAGCAGTAAATTTTTTTTGTTTTAAATATGTACTACTTTCCAGTATGTTCTTTTTCGACTTAACCCGATTGAGTGGTGTTACATCTTACAAAGTCTATCCAAATTATTTTTGCAAAGAATTCTGCTAAAGCCGGTGCTAGGGGCTGTCTTCAACTTGCAGTAAAGTGAGAGTTTTTTTGCTCCGAGTTGAGGTCTCACTGTGACTTTGAGATGAAGAACAGCAATAAAAGCACTGTTCCTTTGCTTTTTTGTTGTGCATTTACTGATTTTGTGTCATGGATGGATACTTCATATCCTTTGTTTTTCTATTAATATTGAAAATCTCTAAATCCAAGTCACTGCACCATATCCTAGGGACAGGTCCTCAAAATAGTTGTCAAACTGATATGTACTGATAGTAATACAACTTTATATTAAATATCAATGATCTATCACAAGTAATACCTGTCAAACTTACTAACTTAAGCAGAAAACTTAACAATTGTTGATGCCAGAGCCATCGTCGCCAGAAAAGGAACCCTTATGTCTCACTTTCCCGGACTTTCATCGCAGGCGAGAAAAACATATATAGTCGATTGATTATAGCTTCTCATACAAAGAATAAAATTATTAATGTTTAAATAACTTATAAATAAAAAGTCAAGTAAAGATAAAGTCACATATACATGTACATAAAACTATTTAAGCTTAGTTTTCAGAATGAATTCAATTAATTTGCTTTCATACACTCAAATGGAAAAAAAAAGTTAGGTCTTTAAATAGGAATATAGAACTCCTTACACAATTTATTCCTTGTGAAGAAGCTAATGAGGAATTGAAGAAATGAATTAATATCAGTCATGTCTTATGATTCAAAACAGCATCTGTATGTAACTCCTTCTTTCTACTACACAAACTTCCACAATCAGATGAGTCTCCTGCAAAAATTGAAATTGAGAGATGAAATAAAGAATAAAACATTTTATAGCAGTAAAAGGTAAACTGTTTTATCAAAATCAAAACATAAAAACTTTATTTTAATTTAACTACAAATGGTACAGTGGCCAATTACAATGCAAAACTCACCTATTTCACCAGTATTATAAAGACTGTTTAATATCTTTATCCAATCAGTTTTTCCCACTTAAGTGACCAACAGTGAACAAACAATCTGTAAAAAAAAAAAAAATTGAAATATTACACTACCAGTAATATTCTTTGAACTGGAAAAAAGTTTTTTGTTCAAATAATGTTCTTTCATCCATTCTGTTTTTATGTCAGGGTCTTGTATAAGGTATGGGTTTTACTCATTGTTGAAGACCATTTGTTGACTTATAGTTGCTTTAATCCTGTCATTTAAACTCTGTTGGATAGTTGTCTCATTGGCAATCATACCACATATATCCTTATTTTATACAATACTTGTTCTGTGCATTTAGTATATGAAATTGTTTGAGAAATTGAAGAAATTGATTTTTTTTTCTCCTCTTAAAATAACTCAGGGTTTTTCTGTGTAAAATGTTTATATATGGCAATGGTATTATGAAACTACAATGTGTTTGAACTGTTCTGTGTAAAATTAAAATTAAATAAAACATGACAATATTGACAGATAGTTTCCAATGTGGCACATATTTTATCTGTCCAAGGACAATTATATATTACTTGAGAAAAATTTGTTGGGTTCTTATATACTTCTATGTATTAAATATCTTACAAAATGTAGTCAAGAAATCCCTAACAATGTAATTTCCCTATAATATCTATTAACAAGCAGCATTATCCATAACTCCTGTAAAAACAATTTGACAGCACAGTTCCAAGACCTTGCTGGTATTAACCTTTGATAATGATTTTAATAACTTCTGACACCAAAAAAGTACAATGTATACCTACCATCAGATGGACGCAAGGTACAAAATATTCTATATCCCCCATCCAGCATGGGTCAAGAAAACAACAACCACATTACCCTGTACAACATGCATTTATCACCAACTTCTGGGGGTATTGCCTAACCTTAGAAAACCAGGTTTATAATAATTTGCCAACCCTGTAAAATTCAATGGCAAACTTTACATGTTATGTAATGTGAGTATGAACACTGCTTTGTGCTAGACAGACGCACTTTAGCCACTTAGTCAGCTTTTTAACATGCCATTTCTACTGTAAACATTCTACAGGAAGACATGAGCGGCTTAAGGTATCAGACATTTCACAGAGATGGATTTTGCTCCCCGCCCCCAATGGAGCTACATTTATGGTTAATTAATATATATGATACAGACTTGTTTCACTCCAAACATTATCTAGCTTTGGGGGTTTTCAACTCTAGGATCTGCATCAGGTTAATTATTGTCCTCAGCTGACCAAGTATTTACTCTAGTTACCCCTCAAAGCAGAGGGTGCTTAGCAGAGAAGCAGCAAAACCATTTTTCAAGTCAATAGATTGACTTGGCCCCAGATCCAACTTATAACTTCCCATGATTCATGCCTGCACACTACAGTTTAGTTACATTTTGTACCTGACATTACTACAAGACATCTGAGGTAGTTCATGTACATTGTACATATACAAACTGTATATATACATGTTTGTGTAAATGTAGAAGCAGCCTGCACTGTTAGCCACTAATCCAATTCCCCAGACTAGTAAAATTTTATTTGGACTAGTTAATTTTCGCAAAACTTTGTTTAACTTTAGACACACAAGGAAAATGTCTGAATATTTGCCTTCGGACTAGTAGTTGGAAAAGATTTTGGTGCAGACTGTCTAAGAAGAGGAATGTACAATATGTATTTCTATTAAATAATTAATTGCAATTTTGCTATATATATACATGTAATATATGAGCTTTTCTATTGTGGTAATGTGAATAAAAAAGATACAGCCAGGGTATATATCAATGTATGATGAGACAGCAACCATATGACACAACTAAATGACATCTAGGCCCTACATGTACATATAAATGTGGGATAGATGATCAGACGTACGGCACATAGTCATCAATATTATGATGGAGTGCGGAAACTGGAAGAAGAAGAAGATGGACACATATATGATAGCCAAGGCAGCTGACCTTGGCTATGGATTATACCTTCAGATAACTACCAGACACACTGCATAACTCAACATCCAAGCTGAACATGTACATGATGTATATTGTTTTGTACATCATGCATGTTAAACACTTATAATTATTGCATTACATATGGTTGTAAATTGCAAATCACTTTTGCTTCTGAACATCCTTTTCAGAATTAGGGACTATTTCTAGAGTTGGACATGTACTGGGTGGTAAACAATTATTGACGTTGTGTTTCATTAGCATACCAATAAAATAACAACATATGCAACATGTGCAACTGAAAACTCGTTATTTTGTTTACCGATCTTACTTTTTCAACATATAATATCAAGAAACAATAATATATCAATTATATTTTAAGTTATAACTTAAAAAAATATGAAAGTATATCTTTTATACGCCAGAAAATTGAAAAAGTTGAAATCCCCATTATCTTGGGATTTCAATTTTAACATTTTTCAATAGCACAACTTTTTTGCAGTCAGATTTAACATATTTGCACCGTGTGATTATAATAGGCATATAGATAAATCGAAAGATCATGATCTAAAATAAATTATGGCAAAGTAACAAGTCATTCTTCTTCATACGATCTGCATAACAAACCTTTTTGTAAACACAAAACTAGATCTTCCCCGGATCGCCGCCATGTTTGCATTAGATTAATGAGTTCTTTCCCCTTACTGTCTTCGCCTTTCAAAACAAACAGGAAACATCTATACTAATATAAATCCAAGCCAGGTAGAGACGACGTAAATTATCCGTGCTGTATGCCGATACCGGCATTCATATAAAGAAGAATTCTATAGTAAATGGAAGTGCCAAAAAAAATTTCACATAGGCGGATCCAGGGGGGCCCTGGGGGGCCCGCCCCCCACCCCCCCTTTTGTTGGAAAAATTTGGTTGATTATCATGATAGGGAATCACTGAAGCATGACTGGAGCGGGGTCCCCTTATGAAAAGTTCTGGATCCGCCACTGTTTCAAAATTCAAAATATAAGGGATTCTACACTTCAACAGGATTGCCTGACTGAAGTGGTTCTACTGAATAGGCCGCAAGGCAACTGAAGGCAACTCTCATGATGAAAAGTACGGAGTTCGACAAAAGACTAGCTATTGATAAACAAATTAGTTTAATTTTTTGTTTGTGAATTTGAATATGATATATACCATTTTAAAAAAATGAACAGAGGTATGAATGACGAAAAAAGAATCTTCCTAATCAAGAAATAAGCCGCCCGGCGAAATGTGCTTCTCGTCAGTTCAGACAGGCTAAATTTAATAATCTAACTTCAGTCTTGTTAAAGCTGAGACTACTATAAGTATATATAATAACACACATGTCACTGTGTTATAGTAGTCTCAGGTTAAAGCAATATATATATATATATATATTGAGGAAAATTATATGGTCTTCCAAATACCGTTTCGATTCCTAACATCACTGAAGAGACATTAATTGTCGAAATCCGGATATGGTGTAGAAAAACCTTTGCACCTTTTGTTTGCGGTATAACATCTTTTCCGCAAGTTTATTGTTTTCTGTTTAGTATTAAATTTATATTTAAGATCCATTTATTACATCGGTGATCCGTTTATTTGGCAATCGCCAATGGCAGTCAGCAGGGTTTAAGAACATTTGTTGTTCGACCTGTTAGTCAAATGCGTTTTGTTAAAATATACTTTTTCACTTTTTTGGTCTTTTGGAAAATGTTGTTTGTGCTGTATTTAGACCCCTCTAACAAGAAATTTGTTTTGCATGCACACGTATAAAAATTGCGGTTTTTATCCAACGCAATCATAGGTTTGAACGTTGTTTTCAATTTAGACTTGTTTATATATATATATATATACAAATATATAAACGCCTAAAAAGTACAAAACAACACCAATATTAAAAAAAAAGGAAACATTAAATGTAGTTATCTATAAATATTTCTTATAACAGATATACTTCATCAGTATGATTATGATGTAAAATGAATCATATCAATCTATTCTGATATAACTATATATAACAATCTATTGAAATTGTAGATGGCCGCGAGTAATAACTGCAGAACAGGTAAATAAGATCTACCAGACATATGAAAACAGTTTTATTAGCACTCTAGACAAACATGCACCTTTGAAGTCAAGGTATCCCAGAAAAAGTCCTCTTCCATGTATGAATGGAGAATTGAGGAAAGCCATATATCGAAAACACATGATGCTATTTTCTCAGTACACCAAAAAACGAAATAATCATACATGGGAAAAATTCAGACAGCAAAGAAAGGAGTAGGTCCGGTAAGTGCCGATTTTGGCCTCAAATTTCAGGTTCATCTGATGAAAGATTTTGGTCACTTTTTAAACACTTAAGTGTCTACTTCAGTCGATTCAATTAGTTTATGTGACAGATTTGAACTGATTTTATCATTAAAGACGCTCAGATTCAAGCTTAGATATGAAAAATCTATCAAATATGCCATAATATGTCACTTTTCAGACGGTTTTTGTCAAAAATGAAAGTGGCCGCATCCGTGTTCACTCTCAACCTTTATATATGTTATGTATTATCATCAAATACAACTTGCATTTAAATATTAAGAATGAACACAAATGCGGCCACTTCCATTTAAGACGGAAACCGTCTAAAATTTAACTCAAATGCTAAAATTGTGAAGATTTCCGTAATTTAGCATGACTTAATGATGCTAGTACCCGATATATATGCATTGTATTGTTAAAAACTACCCATATTTATGTAGCAGAAGTATTGTACTTTCCAATAAATAGCTTAAAGTTTACATTTTAGCAATTTTGTAAAACTGCTATATTTTGGGGCCAAAAAGGGGTCTTACTGGACCTACTCCTTTGGTAAATAAGTTAAAAGGGAAGTCTATGAGTCTATGAAAATATATTTTTTAGAACGCTGTTCTGGAGGTTCAAAAAGTGCTGATTTTTGGAATACTGTCAAACCTTTCTTTAAAAAAAATGCAAATCCAGGGGGCAAAAAACTATTTTATGTGAAGAAAATAAAATAATAAATAATTCAAAGAAGTATCAGATGTCTTTAATAAATTTTTTGCTACCGTTGCTGAGAAAATAGGAAATGATGTAATATATGATCCATCAAACCATCATAGTATAACTGCCATACATGAACAAAATCACTAGAAAACAGATACAAAATTTGAATTTCAAAAGGTGAGTCCAGAAAAAGTGGAAAAAATCATAAATAAAGTAAATGCGAAAAAAGCAACAGGAGCAGATGGGATACAAGCCAAAATAGTTAAAGCAAGTAGATCTGTCGTTGCACCTCAGCTGACCAGTCTTATAAATTTGACTGTAGACACGGTATATATTTCTAAATCGACTTTAAGAAGCAAGTTATACCCTCACACAAAAAGAACGACCCATTACTGAAATAAAACTACAGACCAGTCAGTGTGGTACCTATTTTTTCAAAGTTTTATGAAAAGACATTTGAAATACAGTTATATGACTTCTTTGATTCCATTTTTTAATCCTTATTTATGTACTTTTCGTAGAGGACATGGATGCCAGACTACGCTGCTCAGACAACTGGAAGACTGGCGTAAAGCCCTAGACAAAACTTTATATACAGCTGCAGTTCTTATGGATTTATCAAAAGCTTTTACTGTTTACCTCATGATATTTTATTAGATAAATTATTATCATATGGTGTTTCCCCACATTCTGTATCTTTGTTAAAATCATATCTTTCTCACAGAAAACAGCAAATTAAAGTCAACAGTGTTCTGAGTAGCTGGGCTGCCATCCCAAAGGGGGTGTTACCCCAAGGTTCTATATTGGGGTCCCTTTTGTTTAATGTCTTCATAAATAATATTTTTTATTTTGTTAAACATAGTACCTTATACAATTATGCTGACGACAATACTCTCTGTCTTTTAGCAGTCCTGATTATGACCATCTCATATCTATATTACAATCTGAGTCTCAAGTGCTGATTGATTGGTTCAAACAAAATAAGATGCAGGCAAATCCTGATAAATTTCAGGTTATTGCTGTAGGGAAAAAAGCCTTTGCAAAAAATCCGTGTATCCAAAATCACCAAAATATTTTATCATGTGAAGAAACCGTCAAGTTACTTGGAATTGATATTGATTACCAACTAAAATTTGATGCACATATGAGTAACTTGTGTAGAAAGGCATCACAACAGCTGAATGTTCTCAAAAGAATTGGGTCCTATCTAACCAGATTAAATAAACTTATGTTTTTCCATATTTTCATTTTGAGTAGTTTTAATTTTTGCCCTTTGGCTTGGCATTTTTGTACAGAGAAAAATTCAAAAAAATTGAAAAAATACAAGAGAGAGCATTAAGATTTGTATATGACGACTATTTATCATCCTCTGAAACTCTTCTTGGGAATGCAAAGGCTCCAACCCTACAAGTGAGACGGATCAGGACAATGGCACTTGGGACTTACAAAATTTTAAATAATTTGGCTCCCTTATGTTTACAAAATTTACTTCACATTAAACACACTAAATATTCTTTTAGATACAGTAACATTTTGGAAATACCACAGGTAAGAACTATACCTCATATGGAAAGAAATCTTTAAGCTTTGCTGCTGCTTCTTTATGGAATAGTTTACCGGACCACTTCAGGACTGTAAATAGCTTCACACATTTTAGAAGTCTTGTTCAGTCCTGGAGTGGAATGGACTGTTTTTTCTTTGCCTGCAGGTAATTTTTAGATACATTATTAATGCATTTTGTGCTGCATTAACAGCTTGCATTGCAATTGATTTTTTTTTTTTTACGTTTTAATAATTACAAGAGTTATAGTTTTTACTTTAAATTATTTACTGAAAAGGTTTAGCTGCAAATTTTTAAAATTATTCCTGTCTTAGTGCTTCATATATATGTTTTTATTGATAGAAAGATACATGTATATGCTAGAGTTAAAGTGGTGCTGTTTTTATTACTATTTATTTGAATGCCTTGTTTTATTTGTTATTGTATATGTTTTTATATTCGGTGAAAAGCACATTAGAGCTTATGTTTAATACGTTTGTCAAACATGCCGAATCAAAATAAGTTTTACTTACTCACTTACTTAATCTTGAAATTTATACAATTGAAACCGAACACAACAACGCTTGTACAATTCTAACATTTCAAAAATGACGTAGGTAAGGTATTTAAAACAGAGACTGCATAGATATGCTACTAACAAAGATAGTAATGTGCGATATGAATTGGTAGATTTCTAAAATTTCAGCAGTTTGATTATGATTAAAAAATTAAATTGAAACAGGTTAAGTAATTGAACGTGGCTGCGTACTTATACATCTCAAATGAATAGCACCCTGTGATTTAAACTAGAATTTTAGAGTTTGCAAAAGATATATACAAATATATGACATATACTGTATTCAGTACAGCTTTTTCTTTTCTTTGTATGTAGACTTGACTATTTTTTTTAATTTTTTTTGTTTGTCTTATTTATTTCTTATATTGTATTATGCTCTTTGTGAGCCCATTAAATGGAAATAAAACATCTATATGTCTCTGTTAGCGCTCATCTCAGGCGCTCATAAGTAAATTTCATACTAGTACACCTTATCGCCTCTTTAAATTGCCTTTTCTTTGATTCAAAAATGGAACATCATTGAATGCGACGGGGTTGAAAAAAATAGTCAGGCTTTTATTGAATGTCACATAATATAACAACTTCCTCAACCAATAAAAACTGGCCGCAACGATGATTGGATGGGGGTCTACAGAATAGAGAATAGTGGGCAAATATTGCAAAATAAATGACAAAAAATAAAGATTAGAGAAAAATATGTAAAAAATAAAGAAAAGAGAATAATGAGCAAAATAAATAAAGAATAGAAAAAAATGTCTAAAAAGTTATTTAATGAAGAAATGAAGGACCCCCATCCAGACCCTCATATAAGCAAGAGTGATGAAAGTGGCGTTAAACACCAACAACTGGTTAATCATATTACGACGGGTGTTAATAGTGTTACTTCTACTAAATGTTACTAACTAAATTTTACTTAATGTTGTTTTCCAGTACAGGATATACTCACGGTTGCTCTAAATCTTCATCTATGACCACGCCTATATCTTCATCTATGACCACGCCTATATCTTCATCTATGACCACGCCTATATCTTCATCTATGACCACGCCTATATCTTCATCTATGACCACGCCTATATCTTTCTCTACTTTGCATTTGCTTATATTTTGACCTTGTAAAACAACCTCTAGTCAAGTATTTTATGACTCGAAATAGTTTTTAAAAAAAAAAACTTTTTTCAGCAAATCTTGCTCTATAAGATAGGCGAAGGATATCAAAGGGACATTCAAACTCATAAGTCGAAAACAAACTGACAACGCCATGGCTAAAAAAGAAAAAGACAGACAACAGTACACAAAACACAACATATAAAACAAAAGACTCAGCAACACGAACCTCACCATAAACTGGGGTTATTTCAGGTGCTCCGGAAGGGTAAGCAGATTCTGCTCCACTTGTGGCACCCGTATAATGGAATATAATGCAAAGCATAATTTTTTTGAAATTATTTCACATTTTATCTAGTTTCCTATATTTGGTGCTTAATCTGTCTTTTGATATTTGAGTTTCGTACAGTCCATAATCATCTGTTTCTGAGTGTCAATGTGTTCATATCATATATCTCAATCATGTCAAGTTATGCATGCGTGTGTGATGAAAAAAGTTCCATGTAGGAGGGTCTGGATATGGGGGTTGGGGTTGGATGGGGGTTGGGGGGGGGGGGTGTCTTCATTTCTTTATCCTTTAAACTTTTATGTCATTATTCTTTATTCTCTATATTTTAACAACCCGTTATTTTCTATTTTTTATTATTTTTCTCTAATCTTTATTTTTTGGCCCATTTTCCTGTAGTAATGGTACACTATTCTCTATATAGATATAGGAAGATGTGGTATGAGTGCCATTGAGACAACTCTCCATCCAAGTAAAAATTTATAAAAGTAAACCATAATAGGTCAAGGTACGGCCTTCAAAACGTAGCATTGGCTCACACCGAACAGCAAGCTATAAAGGACCCCAAACATTACTAGTGTAAAACCATTCAAACGGGAAAACCAACGGTATAATCTATATAAAAAACACGTATGAACTACATAAACAGACGACAACTACTGTACATCAGATTCTATGTTGGTTTTAAGACAAACTTGGTTTAATTACTGATGAAAACTTTGAAATATATATACATCATGTATATATAGTCGATAAATGAATGCATAGATTAAAAAAAAACAAACAAATGTTCTTACTAGTGCGCTTTTAAAAAGGATATGAAAAGTGGTATTTGTTTATTATTTTATTTATGCGTTTTGAAATAATGCAAGTTTATCATTTCTGACAATGTCACCGTGCTTAAACCGGCCGGACTGTCAGCTCGAGAGCGATGGGATATCATGACCCAATAATCATTCGTTCTAAAATTAGTGTTGATTTTGTAAATTTTTTAATTTGATGATTATCATCATTTCGATTCGTTACCGATCTAAATCATTCAAAAGTTACATTTATTTTACGCGTAACTATAATCCTTAAGTTTCATTTACATTAATATATATATAAAACAGATGAATATCCCGCCGCGTCTTATATGTTCAGACTTTTCGCAACACAGAATGTACATACACTGACAAATTATGATAACTGCCGAAAGCGGCTCTTGACAACATTAGTAAAGGAAGAATGTCATCGCTTTGGGCAAAACTCTTAAATTATATTACTTGGTAAATCATTATATTTTGACGGGTCCAACTTAGTTCCGCATGTCAATCTTAGAATTTGTATTAATTCATGTTGTTATTCAGTTTTGTTTTGATCAATATGTAATTCTCCAACGACTTGGACTTTATCTTATATATATATAGATCGAGACAGCTTGTTTCCACCCGAAACTCAAATATATGACCGTACCGACAAACAACGGCTATATAGTTTTGCTACTTTTAACCAAAAATTAAATAACCTGATACGGGACGGACGGACGGACGCACATACCTGAAAACAATCAGCCCTACCATCGTAGACAGGGCATACAAAACCTCCCTCCAGTATAAAGAAGGTGATTTAAATTAACATCTCAGTACAGTGAGTGTGAGTCAGGTCTGAATGGAAGGCCCTCTGAGAGACCCATGTTGTCATAGAATGAGTGATACAATACAAACTCTTGCATGGATAATAGTAGTTAGGATTTATATATTTTGTACAGAAAGTTGCAAATTACCTTCAAGCTGCAGACCCAACCTTCATGTTCATGTGTGTGTGTGTGTGGGGGGGGGGGGGGGGGGGGGGGGTTGCAATCGTATGGTTGTCAAATATTTAGCTTCAAATATTCCCGCCAACTTCAACTTGCTATCTTTATAAATTATTAAGAAATGACTACATTCCTTGGTTTCTCAGTACTTATCAAACCTCGTATGATAATATTTAAGGTCAAACAACTACAAAGTCCATGACGCATGGTGATTATTTAACATAAAATGCTTGTATTTGTTTTTCAAAATATTTACTTCTATACGCGGGAGACGATATAACTAAAACACTTTTTTTTTTCAATTTACCACTTTGTGCTTTTTTATCCATTTGTTATTCCAATCTTGGTTCCTATATATTCATAACGTTTCTGTTGGACTGATTCGATCTAAATTTAGCCGGCCCACACGTATGATCAGACCACTTTTGTTCACCTCAGGAGACAAGCAAAACAAACAGATAACTACTACGGTTAACACAGTTTGACACTTCAGTTTAGTTTTATCACTTAAATGCAGCAATGGGCACTGATTTAATTCTCTCTTTATTTCTTGTGATTTTCTGTGGAAATTTGGTAAGTAAAATAACAGTTTTTGATGTTTGGTCAATATGTACATGATATATGCCGGCCAGTTCATTTTAAATCATATGTTTATAGAATACGACGAGGGGGTTATGTAACAAGTAGGAACTAGAAAGTGGGTTAAATTGTAAGAGAAGAAAAAAGGGCACAAATCATAATATTATTTTATTTTGTCATTTTTGCGGGCACTATCCGTAATATATGGGATGGTTCCCTCAAATGAGTTTCCAGTTTTGAAAACGTTATTTTAATTAATTAATGATTTATAGTAGTTGAAATTGGGAATATTCAAGAACATGTAAAGTTTATTAGCATTGTAAATTAACAGAAACGGGTATTAAAAATAAAACTATTTTTCTAATTGCATTCGTTTTCTACAACGCGTGTTATTTTAATCAAATATCCACCAAATATTACTTCAAAAATTAATCCTATTTTGAAAATGTTTGAGGGATGTTTACTTTCTTGACCGGGAACCATACCCCAATTCGATGTTAGGTGGCTAGAGGAAAACTGCAGTAATTTGAGATTTTTGTTTGTTTGGGGGTAAAAAACGTCTCATCAATTTATGTTTCCCGGAGGGTTTTTACCAACTTCCGGGATGTGTGTTATACAAATATTCATATTAGCAAGGGTTTGTATAGTCCTGTACTATACAAATCCTTAACATTAGCATGTCTGTAAGCCAATAGTTTCCATTCTTAGGTTTTTAAATAAAAGTCAGACGACACCACAAAGCAAATTAAATTATACGACTCATACCATTCATCTTTTGTGTACGTGGGGAAAAAGGAGGGGGCGGTTTTTTTTAAGTTGCTTGCATAACGCTTAATATAAATAATAGTGTTTAATGAAAATGAGAATACTCAAATGAATAAAACAAAAATGGATCTATTTTAATTGTTTGTTCCTATGTGTTTTGAAAAAAAACAAAAGGGGGCCGGGCCCCCTGGAAAACCCTTTCTAAGGATTTATGTTTATTCAAACTGTTCAAAATACAAGTAGAGTGCACCTTTTTATGTAATCCTTGATCCTTGTTTGTGATTGCCCAATTGGCAGCCATATTAGACAAGGTCAAAAACTGGACTAATCTGCATCACTAGTTCAAGAGAGGACAAGAGAATATATGCACCAATTAGAAAATAAGAGGCTTTTCCTCGCGTGTGGTGTTTTATTTACTGTGGTAATTAAAAAAAAGTTATTTTTAGGTTAAAGGTAAAATTGCATAGAAAATGGCACACTTTTAACAGTATAGTAGCCCATTGAAGTAGGAAATAAATTTATTCTGCGAAAAAAGTTTTTGGGATTCAACGGGAAATATTGCAAAGTGCAAACAAGATAGTATTTATATTACTATACAAATCCTTTGTGCAAATGATTATATATATGAACAACTTTTGCTTAGCATTTTTTTTCTGAATATCTAATTATTAATGAGTTTGATCCCTTGGAAGATGCTGTTTTTCAGTGGGAACAATCTAGCAACTAATTCAGTGGCGGATCCAGAACTCTTTGTAAGGGGGGGCCCACTGACTGACCTGGGGGGGGGGGGGGGGGCTCCAGCCATGCTTCAGTGATTCCCTATATAATCAACCAAATTTTTCCCACAAAAGGGCCCCCCCCCCCCTGGATCCACCTATGTAATTCATTTTCTGGAAAAGTCGCTTACTAAAAGCTCCTGATATTTACATAAACAAATGCAATTTTCAGTAGCTTGGCTAAATTAAAAAAAAAAGTTTTTTGCACTGTAAATTTATATTCCGTAAAAATTAATTATAAGTGCTGTATTATTTCTGTTTCCATGATAGGAAAAATAATCTGGCGTCACTGTATTTTCTTTTCACTTTAAGTAGAAATCAGTCAATATTTAGAGGGAAAAAATATTCAAAAGGACAAAATAAAGATAACCTTATGATGGTGTCATGCTTTGAAATTGTGTAGTTTGCCATGATTTTTCATATTTAAATGATTTAAAAAAAGGGGATAGAGTGGCCATCTATAATTACTGATCATTATCACAGGAATGTTTACAGCATGAACACAATTTTTCAACATTCTTTTGAGAAAACTTAATTTAAGTAAAAAAACATGATTTTTTTAGCTGCAATTTACATAAATTTTATACATTTACAGTGGTTCCAAGGCTTTGGGAAATCAACTGAACATTTGGTCTAGTAAACCTGATTCTTCTTAACTGGACCAGACTCTTTTTACAGGACATTTACACATATGATTTGGACAAAATTCAAAAATTTACAGGTCATTTTGTCCAGTATAGCATATCACTTAACTGGACCAAACCAATTTTTACTGGTATTTGCCCAATGTCTAGCAACCTAGGGAATATTGACTGCATTTATGGATCTATTTCGTAAATTTTTAATTGTGTGTATCTCTTAAAGTAGACAAATGCTTCCTACATCATTTTTAGATATTAAGATGCTGTTCTGAAACTATTCTAAATGGATACAAAATTTAATCAAAATCAGAATTTGACATCACAAAGCTGTGATAAGTTATTTTATGAAGAGCTGAGCAGAGTGATATAGACAGTGGGATTTACATTGATTAACAAAATTATATATTGAACCAATGAATGCATATGTACTTAACTTAGTCCTCTAGATTGCACGTTTTTTTTTTTATTTTTGAAGAATCCATATTGAGAATTTGACAAAAAATATTTCATTCAATGATTCAGATTGTTGATCGAAAATTTTGGGTTGTGTTAATTTTGTTTAATATTTTCCACATGTTTCCGTTTGTTAAGGATGTTCGCTACTCTTGTTTTTGACTTTTTGTCAGATATTTGGAATCCTCTAGTTTTATCCATGTAGTGCCAATAAAAATTTTGCCCACTGATTGATCACGACCCCTACTTTTCTTTTCATGATTTTATAATGCATATATAGTTTTAAAAGTCATTTTTGAAAATTTTATAAAATCCTTGTTATTTTTTCTTAGTTTTTGAAAGGAAAAATGTTAAATGTATGAAAAATCTAGAGGGATCGAACCATTTCCTGCCAAATTCAATCTAATTAAAATTAAATCTCCGCACTTGCTCCTCGTTGTTTATATGTCGCGCGTGGGATGCGCGACATATTTATAATTTTAGATTGTGCCAAATTTTCAATTGATTATATCTCAAAAACTAGAACACGGACCTATCATTTTTTTCTAATTTTTAAGTTCCCTTATTCATATTTTTTCAATCTATAACAGTCTTTTAAACACCTTGTTATTTTGAAACAGAGGAGTGAACATCCTTCATTAAACTTTGTCATAACAATTGTTTAATGATTTGGTGTATTAAATTTTTCTTTCAGAATCAATTAACAATATCTACCATTCAGTGCACATTTGTGTACCATACATTTTAATCTCTTTCAGAAAAATATATTAGAAATATCTACAGTATATTTATTTAGTTTCTACCTTCCTTGACATTTACGATTGCATATTATAATATTATATAATTTTATAACATGATTTATCATGTAAAAACTATGTAAATTATATAGATATGATTAAAAGCGATGGTAAATACAAGGGGAGTTTCTGTACAACATTTAACAGCCCAAAATATCCCGCCACTTTGAAAATATTTTTGCATATCATGAAGGGTCATAAAAAAGTACTATATGCACAGACAAATGGGAAATAAAATAGGCATTTTTTATATTACTATTTTACCAATTTGAAAAAACATGTTGATTAATGAGCTTCAATCAGGCCGTTAGTTTTCTCGTTTGAATTTTTTACATTTGTCATTTTTGGGGCCTTTTATAGCTTACTATACGGTATGGCTTTTGCTCATTGTTGAAGGCTGTACAGCAACCTATACATGTTAACTTTTTTGTCATTTGGTCTCTGGTGGAGATTTGTCTCATTGGAAATCGTACCACATCTTCTTATTTTGATATTCAAGTACGAAAACATGTAAAATATAAATTGCAAGCATGTACGTAGCATGCAAATCAAACTCTTTACGATCAGCTGGCATGTGTTGCTTTTATTTTTAAATACAGTAGAATTCTTTAGCAATTGTTTATATTTGTAGGTGGTTGCAAAAGATGGACAATGTACAATGTATGGAGATTGTGGGCCCTCCGAAGCAGGGTCCTCTAAACATCTCAACTGTAAATATAATGGACCAGCAAAACCGCTTACAGATCCAGATGGACTCAAAATCCTTGAGACATATTGTCCTGAATTAGTAACAGGTAAATATCTGAAAAACCTTATAAAATCCATGACAGATCCAGGTCCATTGGACTAAAAATCCTTGAGACAAATTGTCCTGAATTAGTAATGGGTAAATATCCAGAACCTTTAAAAATCCATGACAGATCCTGGTGAACTATCAATCTGTCAGACTATTTCTAAACCGCTGACAAGATTCACATTTATCTAAAATATTCTGGAAACCTCTTGTCCTTTAAAATTTAAGTAAAAAGAAAATCTCAAAAGCCTTAAAAAGTCCATGACTTATTGAAAGTAAAAAATCTTCTATTGTTAGGAAGCAAAATTCATAAACATTTAAAAGCAAAAGAACCATTTAGGGCTTATAAAAGAGGGTCTGGATGGGGTTTACAGAATAGAGAATAATGGGCAACATGTGCAGAATAAAGAGCTTAAAAAAAAAACAGAGAGAAAAATAGGCCAAATATATAAAAAATAGAGAATAATGGGGTACTTAAATATAAAGAATAGAGAATAAAAGGCAAAATTTATAAAGAATAGAGAATAATGCCCTTAAAAAATACAGAATGCAGAAATGAAGGACCCCATCCACACCCTCATGAAACAGAACAACCAAAATTATCTAGGTCAGAAGGACTTTTGAAAGAGTGAGTGCAATTAACCTTAGTTTTAGAACAATAACACAATTACAGTGTTATGCAATAAGTATTTGTTACTTTCAGTTTGTTGCTAAATATTTCATGTAAAATATGTTGGTTTTTGTTTCAAAAAATATTTTGAAGTCATTTCCGGTTTGATTTTAAGACTTGGTACCAATAGAATCAAAATTGTGACCGGATTATTTGTTTATTTGGTTATACTTCTGTTGCGTCCAAGCAGTTCATTTTCTGATGATATAAAGTTATAAACACAAGTATTATTTTTTTATCCGGATATTTGCTATATTAAAATTATATTTCAACTACTGGTAAATTAGATTTAAAAAAATATTATTATTCATGTTCACATTAGGAGAAAACAAAAACAACTGAAGAAAAAAATTATGACCAAATAATCAAATAATCTTTTAGACATTATTTTGGGTATTTTTAAGTCAAACCATATATTGTGGATTCACTATTATTTGTGGGATACAAATTTTCGTGGATTTTGTGGGAATTGATGAACCACAAATTAAATATGTTCAATGAACTGCAAATTTACTATAAGTTTGTATGCAGATTTTGGCAAAACCTCGAAATTAAATATACAAGAAAGTTCGGAAACTACAATTTGTCTTTAATCCACGAAAATTGGTATCCACAAAAATAAATAAATCCACAGTATGCCAATTTAAAATATTGTTTGGAAAAATTGTATTTTATTTGAAATATATAGCAACAAATTGTATGTGACGAATACTTATGGCCATGCACTGACTGTATCAGTAGTTAAATAAATAGCTGCAAGCCAAAATAATACAGGAATTAAAGGACACAGAAAGAAAAGAACTCCGTGAGGAAGTATGATTATGTAAACTGCTGTTTTTAAAGTGCCAGTCTTTGTAAGAATCGGGCAATTTAGAAAAAATATAATATGTAGAGACAACAACATCTGGGTTACCGCAAGGTGATAGTTTTATTGAGTCTACATGTTTCGCCACTTACGGTGGCGTCTTCAGGACAATTTAAACATAGAAAACAAATACTGAAGTACATGAAATGCGGTGCATATGGGGTTACAAAGGTTAACAAGACGTAACGTCACAATAATTGATTTGACAACTTTAAAATGAAAGTGAAAGTAAAAGTTAATAATGCATTGTCAGTGTCTTTTCCAAAATGGACAACACCTCACAGGACATTCCGTACCATTCCAAAAGGCTTCACTCGGAAAGAGGTACTACTTCCAATTGCGTCGGGAATGTTGTAAGATGTATGGTAGTCGCACATGTAGGGCATGGTGGAAGTTGTGGTGAATTGGTTACATTTTGCGGTTGTGGTACACTATCCATGTTGCAAGTTTATTTCAACAATAATGGTGCGGTTCTGCGGTTCAGTACGTTTTGCGGTGGTCTTCTTTTTCGCGGGTTTTCCTTTTCTTCGAGGTATGGGCGGTTTCTTCAGTGAGGTTGGTGGTAGAATGGAACTGGTCGGTAGACATGAGGCAAACGGTTGTAACTACAACGCAGGACGGCTAAGGTGGATCGTGTGCGGATGCAGGGGTTCACAGAAAAATAAATAATTTGTGACGAGTGAACCAACACCTTCTAACGGAAAAGCTGGTAGAGTAACCAAGATGGATACCGAAGTATGCTGCGGTTGTCTTAAAACCTCATGGAAATATAATATGTAGAGACAACAACATCTGGGTTACCGCAAGGTGATAGTTTTATTGAGTCTACATGTTTCGCCACTTACGGTGGCGTCTTCAGGACAATTTAAACATAGAAAACAAATACTGAAGTACATGAAATGCGGTGCATATGGGGTTACAAAGGTTAACAAGACGTAACGTCACAATAATTGATTTGACAACTTTAAAATGAAAGTGAAAGTAAAAGTTAATAATGCATTGTCAGTGTCTTTTCCAAAATGGACAACACCTCACAGGACATTCCGTACCATTCCAAAAGGCTTCACTCGGAAAGAGGTACTACTTCCAATTGCGTCGGGAATGTTGTAAGATGTATGGTAGTCGCACATGTAGGGCATGGTGGAAGTTGTGGTGAATTGGTTACATTTTGCGGTTGTGGTACACTATCCATGTTGCAAGTTTATTTCAACAATAATGGTGCGGTTCTGCGGTTCAGTACGTTTTGCGGTGGTCTTCTTTTTCGCGGGTTTTCCTTTTCTTCGAGGTATGGGCGGTTTCTTCAGTGAGGTTGGTGGTAGAATGGAACTGGTCGGTAGACATGAGGCAAACGGTTGTAACTACAACGCAGGACGGCTAAGGTGGATCGTGTGCGGATGCAGGGGTTCACAGAAAAATAAATAATTTGTGACGAGTGAACCAACACCTTCTAACGGAAAAGCTGGTAGAGTAACCAAGATGGATACCGAAGTATGCTGCGGTTGTCTTAAAACCTCATGGAAATATAATATGTAGAGACAACAACATCTGGGTTACCGCAAGGTGATAGTTTTATTGAGTCTACATGTTTCGCCACTTACGGTGGCGTCTTCAGGACAATTTAAACATAGAAAACAAATACTGAAGTACATGAAATGCGGTGCATATGGGGTTACAAAGGTTAACAAGACGTAACGTCACAATAATTGATTTGACAACTTTAAAATGAAAGTGAAAGTAAAAGTTAATAATGCATTGTCAGTGTCTTTTCCAAAATGGACAACACCTCACAGGACATTCCGTACCATTCCAAAAGGCTTCACTCGGAAAGAGGTACTACTTCCAATTGCGTCGGGAATGTTGTAAGATGTATGGTAGTCGCACATGTAGGGCATGGTGGAAGTTGTGGTGAATTGGTTACATTTTGCGGTTGTGGTACACTATCCATGTTGCAAGTTTATTTCAACAATAATGGTGCGGTTCTGCGGTTCAGTACGTTTTGCGGTGGTCTTCTTTTTCGCGGGTTTTCCTTTTCTTCGAGGTATGGGCGGTTTCTTCAGTGAGGTTGGTGGTAGAATGGAACTGGTCGGTAGACATGAGGCAAACGGTTGTAACTACAACGCAGGACGGCTAAGGTGGATCGTGTGCGGATGCAGGGGTTCACAGAAAAATAAATAATTTGTGACGAGTGAACCAACACCTTCTAACGGAAAAGCTGGTAGAGTAACCAAGATGGATACCGAAGTATGCTGCGGTTGTCTTAAAACCTCATGGAAATATAATATGTAGAGACAACAACATCTGGGTTACCGCAAGGTGATAGTTTTATTGAGTCTACATGTTTCGCCACTTACGGTGGCGTCTTCAGGACAATTTAAACATAGAAAACAAATACTGAAGTACATGAAATGCGGTGCATATGGGGTTACAAAGGTTAACAAGACGTAACGTCACAATAATTGATTTGACAACTTTAAAATGAAAGTGAAAGTAAAAGTTAATAATGCATTGTCAGTGTCTTTTCCAAAATGGACAACACCTCACAGGACATTCCGTACCATTCCAAAAGGCTTCACTCGGAAAGAGGTACTACTTCCAATTGCGTCGGGAATGTTGTAAGATGTATGGTAGTCGCACATGTAGGGCATGGTGGAAGTTGTGGTGAATTGGTTACATTTTGCGGTTGTGGTACACTATCCATGTTGCAAGTTTATTTCAACAATAATGGTGCGGTTCTGCGGTTCAGTACGTTTTGCGGTGGTCTTCTTTTTCGCGGGTTTTCCTTTTCTTCGAGGTATGGGCGGTTTCTTCAGTGAGGTTGGTGGTAGAATGGAACTGGTCGGTAGACATGAGGCAAACGGTTGTAACTACAACGCAGGACGGCTAAGGTGGATCGTGTGCGGATGCAGGGGTTCACAGAAAAATAAATAATTTGTGACGAGTGAACCAACACCTTCTAACGGAAAAGCTGGTAGAGTAACCAAGATGGATACCGAAGTATGCTGCGGTTGTCTTAAAACCTCATGGAAATATAATATGTAGAGACAACAACATCTGGGTTACCGCAAGGTGATAGTTTTATTGAGTCTACATGTTTCGCCACTTACGGTGGCGTCTTCAGGACAATTTAAACATAGAAAACAAATACTGAAGTACATGAAATGCGGTGCATATGGGGTTACAAAGGTTAACAAGACGTAACGTCACAATAATTGATTTGACAACTTTAAAATGAAAGTGAAAGTAAAAGTTAATAATGCATTGTCAGTGTCTTTTCCAAAATGGACAACACCTCACAGGACATTCCGTACCATTCCAAAAGGCTTCACTCGGAAAGAGGTACTACTTCCAATTGCGTCGGGAATGTTGTAAGATGTATGGTAGTCGCACATGTAGGGCATGGTGGAAGTTGTGGTGAATTGGTTACATTTTGCGGTTGTGGTACACTATCCATGTTGCAAGTTTATTTCAACAATAATGGTGCGGTTCTGCGGTTCAGTACGTTTTGCGGTGGTCTTCTTTTTCGCGGGTTTTCCTTTTCTTCGAGGTATGGGCGGTTTCTTCAGTGAGGTTGGTGGTAGAATGGAACTGGTCGGTAGACATGAGGCAAACGGTTGTAACTACAACGCAGGACGGCTAAGGTGGATCGTGTGCGGATGCAGGGGTTCACAGAAAAATAAATAATTTGTGACGAGTGAACCAACACCTTCTAACGGAAAAGCTGGTAGAGTAACCAAGATGGATACCGAAGTATGCTGCGGTTGTCTTAAAACCTCATGGAAATATAATATGTAGAGACAACAACATCTGGGTTACCGCAAGGTGATAGTTTTATTGAGTCTACATGTTTCGCCACTTACGGTGGCGTCTTCAGGACAATTTAAACATAGAAAACAAATACTGAAGTACATGAAATGCGGTGCATATGGGGTTACAAAGGTTAACAAGACGTAACGTCACAATAATTGATTTGACAACTTTAAAATGAAAGTGAAAGTAAAAGTTAATAATGCATTGTCAGTGTCTTTTCCAAAATGGACAACACCTCACAGGACATTCCGTACCATTCCAAAAGGCTTCACTCGGAAAGAGGTACTACTTCCAATTGCGTCGGGAATGTTGTAAGATGTATGGTAGTCGCACATGTAGGGCATGGTGGAAGTTGTGGTGAATTGGTTACATTTTGCGGTTGTGGTACACTATCCATGTTGCAAGTTTATTTCAACAATAATGGTGCGGTTCTGCGGTTCAGTACGTTTTGCGGTGGTCTTCTTTTTCGCGGGTTTTCCTTTTCTTCGAGGTATGGGCGGTTTCTTCAGTGAGGTTGGTGGTAGAATGGAACTGGTCGGTAGACATGAGGCAAACGGTTGTAACTACAACGCAGGACGGCTAAGGTGGATCGTGTGCGGATGCAGGGGTTCACAGAAAAATAAATAATTTGTGACGAGTGAACCAACACCTTCTAACGGAAAAGCTGGTAGAGTAACCAAGATGGATACCGAAGTATGCTGCGGTTGTCTTAAAACCTCATGGAAATATAATATGTAGAGACAACAACATCTGGGTTACCGCAAGGTGATAGTTTTATTGAGTCTACATGTTTCGCCACTTACGGTGGCGTCTTCAGGACAATTTAAACATAGAAAACAAATACTGAAGTACATGAAATGCGGTGCATATGGGGTTACAAAGGTTAACAAGACGTAACGTCACAATAATTGATTTGACAACTTTAAAATGAAAGTGAAAGTAAAAGTTAATAATGCATTGTCAGTGTCTTTTCCAAAATGGACAACACCTCACAGGACATTCCGTACCATTCCAAAAGGCTTCACTCGGAAAGAGGTACTACTTCCAATTGCGTCGGGAATGTTGTAAGATGTATGGTAGTCGCACATGTAGGGCATGGTGGAAGTTGTGGTGAATTGGTTACATTTTGCGGTTGTGGTACACTATCCATGTTGCAAGTTTATTTCAACAATAATGGTGCGGTTCTGCGGTTCAGTACGTTTTGCGGTGGTCTTCTTTTTCGCGGGTTTTCCTTTTCTTCGAGGTATGGGCGGTTTCTTCAGTGAGGTTGGTGGTAGAATGGAACTGGTCGGTAGACATGAGGCAAACGGTTGTAACTACAACGCAGGACGGCTAAGGTGGATCGTGTGCGGATGCAGGGGTTCACAGAAAAATAAATAATTTGTGACGAGTGAACCAACACCTTCTAACGGAAAAGCTGGTAGAGTAACCAAGATGGATACCGAAGTATGCTGCGGTTGTCTTAAAACCTCATGGAAATATAATATGTAGAGACAACAACATCTGGGTTACCGCAAGGTGATAGTTTTATTGAGTCTACATGTTTCGCCACTTACGGTGGCGTCTTCAGGACAATTTAAACATAGAAAACAAATACTGAAGTACATGAAATGCGGTGCATATGGGGTTACAAAGGTTAACAAGACGTAACGTCACAATAATTGATTTGACAACTTTAAAATGAAAGTGAAAGTAAAAGTTAATAATGCATTGTCAGTGTCTTTTCCAAAATGGACAACACCTCACAGGACATTCCGTACCATTCCAAAAGGCTTCACTCGGAAAGAGGTACTACTTCCAATTGCGTCGGGAATGTTGTAAGATGTATGGTAGTCGCACATGTAGGGCATGGTGGAAGTTGTGGTGAATTGGTTACATTTTGCGGTTGTGGTACACTATCCATGTTGCAAGTTTATTTCAACAATAATGGTGCGGTTCTGCGGTTCAGTACGTTTTGCGGTGGTCTTCTTTTTCGCGGGTTTTCCTTTTCTTCGAGGTATGGGCGGTTTCTTCAGTGAGGTTGGTGGTAGAATGGAACTGGTCGGTAGACATGAGGCAAACGGTTGTAACTACAACGCAGGACGGCTAAGGTGGATCGTGTGCGGATGCAGGGGTTCACAGAAAAATAAATAATTTGTGACGAGTGAACCAACACCTTCTAACGGAAAAGCTGGTAGAGTAACCAAGATGGATACCGAAGTATGCTGCGGTTGTCTTAAAACCTCATGGAAATATAATATGTAGAGACAACAACATCTGGGTTACCGCAAGGTGATAGTTTTATTGAGTCTACATGTTTCGCCACTTACGGTGGCGTCTTCAGGACAATTTAAACATAGAAAACAAATACTGAAGTACATGAAATGCGGTGCATATGGGGTTACAAAGGTTAACAAGACGTAACGTCACAATAATTGATTTGACAACTTTAAAATGAAAGTGAAAGTAAAAGTTAATAATGCATTGTCAGTGTCTTTTCCAAAATGGACAACACCTCACAGGACATTCCGTACCATTCCAAAAGGCTTCACTCGGAAAGAGGTACTACTTCCAATTGCGTCGGGAATGTTGTAAGATGTATGGTAGTCGCACATGTAGGGCATGGTGGAAGTTGTGGTGAATTGGTTACATTTTGCGGTTGTGGTACACTATCCATGTTGCAAGTTTATTTCAACAATAATGGTGCGGTTCTGCGGTTCAGTACGTTTTGCGGTGGTCTTCTTTTTCGCGGGTTTTCCTTTTCTTCGAGGTATGGGCGGTTTCTTCAGTGAGGTTGGTGGTAGAATGGAACTGGTCGGTAGACATGAGGCAAACGGTTGTAACTACAACGCAGGACGGCTAAGGTGGATCGTGTGCGGATGCAGGGGTTCACAGAAAAATAAATAATTTGTGACGAGTGAACCAACACCTTCTAACGGAAAAGCTGGTAGAGTAACCAAGATGGATACCGAAGTATGCTGCGGTTGTCTTAAAACCTCATGGAAATATAATATGTAGAGACAACAACATCTGGGTTACCGCAAGGTGATAGTTTTATTGAGTCTACATGTTTCGCCACTTACGGTGGCGTCTTCAGGACAATTTAAACATAGAAAACAAATACTGAAGTACATGAAATGCGGTGCATATGGGGTTACAAAGGTTAACAAGACGTAACGTCACAATAATTGATTTGACAACTTTAAAATGAAAGTGAAAGTAAAAGTTAATAATGCATTGTCAGTGTCTTTTCCAAAATGGACAACACCTCACAGGACATTCCGTACCATTCCAAAAGGCTTCACTCGGAAAGAGGTACTACTTCCAATTGCGTCGGGAATGTTGTAAGATGTATGGTAGTCGCACATGTAGGGCATGGTGGAAGTTGTGGTGAATTGGTTACATTTTGCGGTTGTGGTACACTATCCATGTTGCAAGTTTATTTCAACAATAATGGTGCGGTTCTGCGGTTCAGTACGTTTTGCGGTGGTCTTCTTTTTCGCGGGTTTTCCTTTTCTTCGAGGTATGGGCGGTTTCTTCAGTGAGGTTGGTGGTAGAATGGAACTGGTCGGTAGACATGAGGCAAACGGTTGTAACTACAACGCAGGACGGCTAAGGTGGATCGTGTGCGGATGCAGGGGTTCACAGAAAAATAAATAATTTGTGACGAGTGAACCAACACCTTCTAACGGAAAAGCTGGTAGAGTAACCAAGATGGATACCGAAGTATGCTGCGGTTGTCTTAAAACCTCATGGAAATATAATATGTAGAGACAACAACATCTGGGTTACCGCAAGGTGATAGTTTTATTGAGTCTACATGTTTCGCCACTTACGGTGGCGTCTTCAGGACAATTTAAACATAGAAAACAAATACTGAAGTACATGAAATGCGGTGCATATGGGGTTACAAAGGTTAACAAGACGTAACGTCACAATAATTGATTTGACAACTTTAAAATGAAAGTGAAAGTAAAAGTTAATAATGCATTGTCAGTGTCTTTTCCAAAATGGACAACACCTCACAGGACATTCCGTACCATTCCAAAAGGCTTCACTCGGAAAGAGGTACTACTTCCAATTGCGTCGGGAATGTTGTAAGATGTATGGTAGTCGCACATGTAGGGCATGGTGGAAGTTGTGGTGAATTGGTTACATTTTGCGGTTGTGGTACACTATCCATGTTGCAAGTTTATTTCAACAATAATGGTGCGGTTCTGCGGTTCAGTACGTTTGCAGTGGTCTTCTTTTTCGCGGGTTTTCCTTTTCTTCGAGGTATGGGCGGTTTCTTCAGTGAGGTTGGTGGTAGAATGGAACTGGTCGGTAGACATGAGGCAAACGGTTGTAACTACAACGCAGGACGGCTAAGGTGGATCGTGTGCGGATGCAGGGGTTCACAGAAAAATAAATAATTTGTGACGAGTGAACCAACACCTTCTAACGGAAAAGCTGGTAGAGTAACCAAGATGGATACCGAAGTATGCTGCGGTTGTCTTAAAACCTCATGGAAATATAATATGTAGAGACAACAACATCTGGGTTACCGCAAGGTGATAGTTTTATTGAGTCTACATGTTTCGCCACTTACGGTGGCGTCTTCAGGACAATTTAAACATAGAAAACAAATACTGAAGTACATGAAATGCGGTGCATATGGGGTTACAAAGGTTAACAAGACGTAACGTCACAATAATTGATTTGACAACTTTAAAATGAAAGTGAAAGTAAAAGTTAATAATGCATTGTCAGTGTCTTTTCCAAAATGGACAACACCTCACAGGACATTCCGTACCATTCCAAAAGGCTTCACTCGGAAAGAGGTACTACTTCCAATTGCGTCGGGAATGTTGTAAGATGTATGGTAGTCGCACATGTAGGGCATGGTGGAAGTTGTGGTGAATTGGTTACATTTTGCGGTTGTGGTACACTATCCATGTTGCAAGTTTATTTCAACAATAATGGTGCGGTTCTGCGGTTCAGTACGTTTTGCGGTGGTCTTCTTTTTCGCGGGTTTTCCTTTTCTTCGAGGTATGGGCGGTTTCTTCAGTGAGGTTGGTGGTAGAATGGAACTGGTCGGTAGACATGAGGCAAACGGTTGTAACTACAACGCAGGACGGCTAAGGTGGATCGTGTGCGGATGCAGGGGTTCACAGAAAAATAAATAATTTGTGACGAGTGAACCAACACCTTCTAACGGAAAAGCTGGTAGAGTAACCAAGATGGATACCGAAGTATGCTGCGGTTGTCTTAAAACCTCATGGAAATATAATATGTAGAGACAACAACATCTGGGTTACCGCAAGGTGATAGTTTTATTGAGTCTACATGTTTCGCCACTTACGGTGGCGTCTTCAGGACAATTTAAACATAGAAAACAAATACTGAAGTACATGAAATGCGGTGCATATGGGGTTACAAAGGTTAACAAGACGTAACGTCACAATAATTGATTTGACAACTTTAAAATGAAAGTGAAAGTAAAAGTTAATAATGCATTGTCAGTGTCTTTTCCAAAATGGACAACACCTCACAGGACATTCCGTACCATTCCAAAAGGCTTCACTCGGAAAGAGGTACTACTTCCAATTGCGTCGGGAATGTTGTAAGATGTATGGTAGTCGCACATGTAGGGCATGGTGGAAGTTGTGGTGAATTGGTTACATTTTGCGGTTGTGGTACACTATCCATGTTGCAAGTTTATTTCAACAATAATGGTGCGGTTCTGCGGTTGACTCAATAAAACTATCACCTTGCGGTAACCCAGATGTTGTTGTCTCTACATATTATATTTCCATGAGGTTTTAAGACAACCGCAGCATACTTCGGTATCCATCTTGGTTACTCTACCAGCTTTTCCGTTAGAAGGTGTTGGTTCACTCGTCACAAATTATTTATTTTTCTGTGAACCCCTGCATCCGCACACGATCCACCTTAGCCGTCCTGCGTTGTAGTTACAACCGTTTGCCTCATGTCTACCGACCAGTTCCATTCTACCACCAACCTCACTGAAGAAACCGCCCATACCTCGAAGAAAAGGAAAACCCGCGAAAAAGAAGACCACCGCAAACGTACTGAACCGCAGAACCGCACCATTATTGTTGAAATAAACTTGCAACATGGATAGTGTACCACAACCGCAAAATGTAACCAATTCACCACAACTTCCACCATGCCCTACATGTGCGACTACCATACATCTTACAACATTCCCGACGCAATTGGAAGTAGTACCTCTTTCCGAGTGAAGCCTTTTGGAATGGTACGGAATGTCCTGTGAGGTGTTGTCCATTTTGGAAAAGACACTGACAATGCATTATTAACTTTTACTTTCACTTTCATTTTAAAGTTGTCAAATCAATTATTGTGACGTTACGTCTTGTTAACCTTTGTAACCCCATATGCACCACATTTCATGTACTTCAGTATTTGTTTTCTATGTTTAAATTGTCCTGAAGACGCCACCGTAAGTGGCGAAACATGTAGACTCAATAAAACTATCACCTTGCGGTAACCCAGATGTTGTTGTCTCTACATATTATATTTCCATGAGGTTTTAAGACAACCGCAGCATACTTCGGTATCCATCTTGGTTACTCTACCAGCTTTTCCGTTAGAAGGTGTTGGTTCACTCGTCACAAATTATTTATTTTTCTGTGAACCCCTGCATCCGCACACGATCCACCTTAGCCGTCCTGCGTTGTAGTTACAACCGTTTGCCTCATGTCTACCGACCAGTTCCATTCTACCACCAACCTCACTGAAGAAACCGCCCATACCTCGAAGAAAAGGAAAACCCGCGAAAAAGAAGACCACCGCAAAACGTACTGAACCGCAGAACCGCACCATTATTGTTGAAATAAACTTGCAACATGGATAGTGTACCACAACCGCAAAATGTAACCAATTCACCACAACTTCCACCATGCCCTACATGTGCGACTACCATACATCTTACAACATTCCCGACGCAATTGGAAGTAGTACCTCTTTCCGAGTGAAGCCTTTTGGAATGGTACGGAATGTCCTGTGAGGTGTTGTCCATTTTGGAAAAGACACTGACAATGCATTATTAACTTTTACTTTCACTTTCATTTTAAAGTTGTCAAATCAATTATTGTGACGTTACGTCTTGTTAACCTTTGTAACCCCATATGCACCGCATTTCATGTACTTCAGTATTTGTTTTCTATGTTTAAATTGTCCTGAAGACGCCACCGTAAGTGGCGAAACATGTAGACTCAATAAAACTATCACCTTGCGGTAACCCAGATGTTGTTGTCTCTACATATTATATTTCCATGAGGTTTTAAGACAACCGCAGCATACTTCGGTATCCATCTTGGTTACTCTACCAGCTTTTCCGTTAGAAGGTGTTGGTTCACTCGTCACAAATTATTTATTTTTCTGTGAACCCCTGCATCCGCACACGATCCACCTTAGCCGTCCTGCGTTGTAGTTACAACCGTTTGCCTCATGTCTACCGACCAGTTCCATTCTACCACCAACCTCACTGAAGAAACCGCCCATACCTCGAAGAAAAGGAAAACCCGCGAAAAAGAAGACCACCGCAAAACGTACTGAACCGCAGAACCGCACCATTATTGTTGAAATAAACTTGCAACATGGATAGTGTACCACAACCGCAAAATGTAACCAATTCACCACAACTTCCACCATGCCCTACATGTGCGACTACCATACATCTTACAACATTCCCGACGCAATTGGAAGTAGTACCTCTTTCCGAGTGAAGCCTTTTGGAATGGTACGGAATGTCCTGTGAGGTGTTGTCCATTTTGGAAAAGACACTGACAATGCATTATTAACTTTTACTTTCACTTTCATTTTAAAGTTGTCAAATCAATTATTGTGACGTTACGTCTTGTTAACCTTTGTAACCCCATATGCACCGCATTTCATGTACTTCAGTATTTGTTTTCTATGTTTAAATTGTCCTGAAGACGCCACCGTAAGTGGCGAAACATGTAGACTCAATAAAACTATCACCTTGCGGTAACCCAGATGTTGTTGTCTCTACATATTATATTTCCATGAGGTTTTAAGACAACCGCAGCATACTTCGGTATCCATCTTGGTTACTCTACCAGCTTTTCCGTTAGAAGGTGTTGGTTCACTCGTCACAAATTTAGAAAAAAATCAAAACATGGCCGAAAAAAAACCCACCGACCTAACCATCCTATTTTGAAGTTACCCTCATCCTGAGTTAGAAATGGTAGGTCTTTTGTTTCTGCGTGTCTGGTAATTTCGAGAAATCTCTAGATAACTTTTGGTTAGAATGATAGCAAATTAATGAGTTAGCTCCCCTTAATTTTTATTTTCTAGTGCATTTCAACCAAATTATATCTTGAATTACGAGAACAGGAAAAGGAAAAGAATGTTATATTAGTGCACCATTATGCAATTTGAACATAAGTTAATGTCAACTTGAGTGGGTTTTTGTTTGTCATCTTTTCACCACTGCCTGATTCTTAGGCAGATTGGCACTTGAAAGGAAGGGTGTTAAGTTATTCAAAGACTCAAAAAATTTATTGAGAGATTTTAAGTAAGGAAATTCAAATAAAATTACGTAACCAGACAAGAAACTAAATGACTAGTTTTATGACAAACTTGTAAGTTGTTCATTTGTAAGATAAAGATATCTAATGTTTACATAACAACATAACATTGAGATATTAGGACCTTAAGTCGGTCAGGTGACCTTAAACTTAGTATGCTTTATATGATAAGGGCAAGAACTGATGTGACATTTATAAATACCAACGAATTGTGAATACAGTGACATGAGTGTATTACAAATTATTGCACATTTAATTTTTTGCAAAGAATTCAAAACACAAACTATGTCAGTTTCTTCCATCTAAAATTCATTTTAATTGCATAAGGCCAGGGTTTTTTAATTTGTTGGTTTACAAATTTTTATGTGAAAAAGACGGGTCAGTCGGTCGTGAAAAAAAAAATAATAAAAAAAAACTTACAAGACATAAATATGTATATGAAAAAATATATCTTTCATCTTTCTTACAATATTTTTGAATAAAAAAGCTTAAATGTCAATTTTTTCTTCTTCTGACAATCGGAAAAATTCGGTTGGCAGATCCGTAAATCAACAAATTGAAAAACTCTGGCCTAAGGTAACAGAGCAACAAGTTTTACTATTTTTGGATAAAATCAAAGTATTTTTGTATTTTTTTCTAATAGTAATTGAGATATATAAACTTGCCTTTGTGTTTTCTGATACCTTATTTAAGTGCATCATGTTATGTTCTGAAGTAAATAAATACTACCAAGTGCCAATAGAAACACAGCACTTTTTTCTATTAAATAAAAATTCAAATCAACAGGTCACCTTTGGAAGTTGACCAACAGGTTTTTCTGAGACATCTATTAAGGATATGCGTACAGAACATTTAATTTTGTTTTTAGCTTTTGATTTTGATGTCCTTTTGTAAACACAGATATGTTTAAAAAAAAAATGAAATTTGCACTTTTGATCACAAATTTCAACCATAATGCTCCCTACCTTTAAGCAAAATATAATAAAATAGGGATGCAGCTTAACAATTATTGTTTGTATTTTGTCCAGTGTGATTACATTTGGATGAAAACCTTTGAGTGCAGTTTTTGATCACTTTGAGACAAGTAACACATGTATGCCTCCCCCTTTTTATAACAAACGATCATTAATGTTCCTAAAAAAAATTGATATTATTGAGACCAAATTGATTCCTTTACAGTTTATCAAAATAGTACCCATAGTAATGGCACAATAAACATAAAATTTTCTACATTAGGAAATGTCTGTACCAAGTCAGGAATATGACAGTTGTTTTCCATTGGTTTGATATGTTTGAGCTTTTGATTTTGCCATTTGATAAAGGACTTTCTGTTTTGAATTTTCCTTGGAGTTCGGTATTTTTGTTATTTTGCGTTTTTCTAAATCAGAAAAAGAACAACACCTAACAAAACTCAATTCAGGGTCATGGTTCAAATGTTTGATATAATTTTTTGAGAAACATGTAGCTAAATGTCTGTGGAATTCCATAACAGATTTTCATTAAAAAACTGTTTTTGTATTTTTATTAAAAAACTATTTTTGTATTTTCATTAAAAAACTATTTTTGTATTTTCATTAAAAAAACAATTTTTGTATTTTCATTAAAAAACTGTTTTTGTATTTTCATTAAAAAAACTATTTTTGTATTTTCATTAAAAAACTATTTTTGTATTTTCATTAAAAAACTATTTTTGTATTTTCATTAAAAAAACTATTTTTGTATTTTCATTAAAAAAACTATTTTTGTATTTTCATTAAAAACTGTTTTTGTATTTTCATTAAAAAAACTATCTTTGTATTTTCATTAAAAAACTATTTTTGTATTTTCATTAAAAAGACTATTTTTGTATTTTCATTAAAAAACTATTTTTGTATTTTCATTAAAAAAACTATTTTTGTTTTTTCATTAAAAAACTGTTTTTGTATTTTCATTAAAAAAACTATTTTTGTATTTTCATTAAAAAACTGTTTTTGTATTTTTATTAAAAAACTATTTTTGTATTTTCATTAAAAAACTATTTTTGTATTTTCATTAAAAAAACTATTTTTGTATTTTCATTAAAAAACTGTTTTTGTATTTTCATTAAAAGAACTATTTTTGTATTTTCATTAAAAAAACTATCTTTGTATTTTCATTAAAAAACTATTTTTGTATTTTCATTAAAAAGACTATTTTTGTATTTTCATTAACAAAAAGTGACCAAAAGGGGCTTTGTTGTTAATTTCTGTGTCATTTGGTCTCTTGTGTAGACTTGTCTCATCACAATCACAATCGTACCACATCTTCTTATTTTTATATTTGAATATGAAGTGTACTGTATCTTATTTGTATTTATGAAAGGAGATATAAAGCATTTACTTATGTTTTAATTTGTTTTCTCAGGTAACAATACTTTAACATGCTGTGATACAACCCAACTCCGTACACTGCAGGCTAATTTAGGTGTACCTCAGCAGATGTTACTAAGATGTCCATCTTGTTTCCGAAATTTTCTTAATCTCTACTGTTATACAACATGCAGTCCAAACCAAAATAATTATGTCACCATTGATAACGTACAGCCTGATATTCCAACTGGTAAAAAAGAGGCAGCAGTCGCCACCCATTATTATATCTCGGAAAATTTTGCCATCGGTATGTTTAATTCTTGTAAAGATGTGCAGATGCCAAGTGCCAATCAGAAAGCATTGAACATTCTATGTGGAAACACAGCCGCAGAGTGCACACCTCAGAAATGGCTGGATTTCATGGGTGATACATCAAATGGACAGACGCCTTTCAGAATCACGTTTGTTATTGGAAACAGTGCCACACCCCCTCCAGGAACGAACGTAACCTTACACCCAATGGATGCCAGGTCATCAAAATGTAGTGAGGGAGCTTTCAACAAATCAGCATGTAGCTGTCAGGATTGTGCAGCATCGTGTGCACCTATTCCATCCCCGCCACCGACAGAAAATGAACTGACTATTATGGGTTTGGATACTTGGTATTTCGTAATGGGATTATTATACATAGTATTTCTAATAGTTTTTTTCATGTCATACATTGTTTGTTACTATCTTTGTGAACCAGACCAGGGAAGAAATTCCTTTACAACAGTTTATCAAAATGGTATTCATGGTAATGGCACAACAAACATGAATGAAAAAAATCATCAACAGCCAACAAAACATAATTCTGAGGCAATTGTTCAACTGTCAGATATAAGTTTTATGGAAAAGCTTGGCGCAGCAATGGAGCGATTTTTACAGAGGACATTTACCAGATGGGGCACCTGTTGTGCTAGGCATCCAGTTCTAGTGATAGTACTTGGTGTTATCATTGCTGGAGGCCTGTCTGCTGGTATTGCTTTGTTCAAGGTTACGACCAACCCAGTAGAGCTTTGGTCTTCAAAGAATAGTAGAGCTAGGCAAGAGAAAGATTACTTTGATTCACATTTTGGGTAAGTGTTCTTTTGATTCACATTTTGGGTAAGTTTTCTTTTGATTCACATTTTGGGTAAGTTTTCTCTCATTTCAATAAACATCCTGTAGGTATACTGTGGATTCATTTAGTTTCCTGTGGATTCCAATTTCATGGATTGAGGGAAAATTGTATTTTCATGGATATTTGGTTACTTGGTTTTGCCAAATTCTGCATACAAGTTATACAAGCTTATATAAAATTTGTGCTTGATTGAACATTTAAATTTGGGGTTCATCTATACTCATGAAAGCCATGAAAATTGGACCATATCATGAATAGCTATGAATCCATTTTTTTTTAAAAGTCATATGAAATGAGTTTCTTGTATTTTTAATGTTCTCGAAATTATTGAACCAATGCATTCATATATTCTGAATTAAGCCCTGTATGAAGGTTTTTTTTAAGTATTTATTACAAATGTTTTATAGACAATTAAAATTTTATTCAGTGGTTGTTGCTCGCAAGCTAATTAACTTTCCAGTTTGTTGCCAAGTTTACTGGATTATGACATTGATAAGCAATCAACACATAGCATGTGGAACACATGACAAAAAAGTGAATTGATAGAGCCATGATATTTTTTTATATATTTTCCATGCATTCCCATTTGTTAATTCAACTTTTCCTCAACAGTTAATGTTAAATGATTTGTTGTATTAAATTTGTTCTTTAAGAATCAGTTATTACTAATTACCTTCCAGTGCACGTTTGTTTACATTCTTTCATCCGGTTTTCCCCTAACACTTGCCCTGTGCGTTGGCCAAAATTCTAATGAAAGGTTTCATAGTTTGGTCACTGCATACGGGAAAATATTGGTGAATTAGTGTATGGGTAGACAATAATATATATAAAGCCACAACATTAAAATAAGAAGATGTGATATGATTGCCAATGAGACAAAAGAGGGGCGAAAGATACCAGAGGGACATTCAAACTCATAAATAGAAAAAAAACTGACAACTCTCCACCAGAGACTACATGGTGTAGAAGTATTGAGCAACTATAGGTCACTGTACAATTTTGAATTCATATATTGTAGACAATTTATAAGAATATTTTCTTGAAACAAAGAATTTGATAGCTACTGAAAAAGGTTGAACATGTATGACAGGTGTTGGAGGTAAAACGGGGAGAAAATTTTAAAAAATGTATAATTTGTATTTCAGACCATTTTACAGAACAGAACAGTTAATCATAACCAGGCCAAACAATGATACAAAATACAAACATCCTTTACCTCCGCCAGCTCCATCATCAGCTTACGTCAACTACAGTAATCTATTCGATAAAGATTTCTTGCATATGGTAATGTAGTCATTACATTCAGAATTTTTTGCATTGTTTTATTATTGTGAAAAATTGCAACAGGATTCACTGACAGGTTTTCGCTAAAATAAAAACTTGGAGTTTTAAATTTTGATAGCAAATTATTTCTGTTAGTATTTTCTTAAATAGTTAATCTCACATTAATGTTAATTATTCAACAATCACAAAAATTAATGTATGCAAAGAATTCTCAATTTACGGTATCAAAATTCAAAGACTTTTAATTCTTTTAGTGTTTAGATATCTGGGCCATATTCAAAAGTAAGGTAAACATTTATGATTTTCATAAATAATAAAATAAATAAAGGCATATATAAAGCTTTTCACTTTATTTTGATCCAATGCCTTGTTTCTGTTTAAGAAAAAAAATTTACATCAGTCAATTTGCTTTGCATCCAGCATCTTTGACCTTTTTAGTAATCAAAACCTTTGAATAGTTGTTGGTTTAGTTATTTGAACAGAAAATAAAACAAACTTGATAGAATGAATTTCAATCCTCCCTCCAAAATTTTTTTTTTAAAAATTGAGAGTTCTAGCTTTACTTGAATCTTGCAGAAAAGGGAAATAACTCTTGAATAATAACAAATTGATTTTTCATTCAAGCTTCTAGATATTGTAATAAAAGCATCTTTTAGATGCCAGAAATGAGAGACAATTTTAACTTTTGGAATAATAACAAATAAGTTTTCATTTAAGCTTCTAGAAATACATACAAGAATCTTTCAGATGCAAAAAATGGGAGATAACTTTTGAAATAATAACAAATAAATTCTCTTTAGCTTCTAGATATGCAGCTTGAGATTGAGGCTTTGACAGCAACATATAACAATAAGACGGTAAAATTAGAAGACATCTGTTTTAAACCACTGGCTCCCGACAATAATAAATGTTCAACACAGAGTGTGTTAGAATACTGGCAGAAAAACCATACCACCCTTGACAAAGTTATAATGGATGAATGGGGATATACTGTAATGGCAGATTTTATAGACCATTTTGAATACTGTGTGAGGTAATTGGCAGTCACCATCAACATGAAAATCTTTCTCACTTTCAATATTGTATATATTTTTATATACCTGCTCTGAAAGAGGGCTTCTGTCGGTACTTCAGTCTGTCCCATACACTTTTACGTCAAATTTTTTTAAAGATTTGGCAACACCATAATATTGAGTTTTATTTTTTAATATCTACTAACCTTTTTCAACTTTTACTTTTTCTTTTAAATTTTTTTAAATGCTTTCTTTTGTTAATTGGGGAAATTTCACAAACATTTTTTTAAACAATTAAACTCCAGCAGCCGGTTGTACGAACGTGTCATTAGTCTAATGAGTCATTAAGTCTTCATTACCCTAATGCATCATAAAGGCTTAATGATGACTTAATGACCCATTAGGCTAATGCCACGTTCGTACAACCGGCTGCAGAAAATTAGAGCAAATTGAAAATGTGTTTTATTTCAATACATTTTAAATGAGGAAAAGAGTTATAAAAAAATTGACAAAGTGTTTTTATGTTTTACAGTGCTCCTGCTTCAACACAAGACACCAAAGGATTGAATATATCTTGTCTGGCAGTAGACTCTGCACCCATTTTCCCCTGGGTAGTGATGGGAGGATATGATGGTAAGTATGGCAGTAGACTCTGCACCCATTTTCCCCTGGGTAGTGATGGGAGGATATGATGGTAAGTGTGGCAATAGACTCCGCACCCAATTTCCCCTGGGTAGTGATGGAAGGATATGATGGTATGTTTTTCAACTTGTTTTTATGCCCCACCTAGGGGCATTATGTTTTTCAGTCTGTGCATCCATCTGTCTGTTCGTCAGTCTGTCCAGCTTCAGGTTAAAGTTTTTGGTCGCTTCAGGTTAAAGTTTTTGGTCAAGGTAGTTTTTGATGAAGTTGAAATCCAATCAACTTGAAACTTAGTACACATGTTCCCTATGATATGATCTTTCTAATTTTAATGCCAAATTAGAGTTTTGACCCCAGATTCACAGTCAACTTAACATAGAAAATGATAGTGCGAGTGGGGCATCCATGTACTATGGACACATTCTTGTTTTTTACTCAAATCACATGGTAAAATTCCTAGTATGCATAACCAGATGAGGGTCTTAAACATAGAGGGAGCCAAAGGGGGGGGGGGGGGGGGTCTGTGCACAGATGAACAGGAAATAAAATTTCATTTCACAATAAATAAAAAATTTAAAAAAATAGCTTACACATTGCTTTTTTTACCATTTTGCAGGAAACACAGTAAATAATGAGCTTCAATCAAGAAAACATGTAAAACACAGGAAAATAACCCTTTACCACCTACCACCTTTACCACCTACCACTTTTACCACCTACCACCTTTACCACCTACCACCTTTACCACCTACCACTTTTACCACCTACCACCTTTACCACCTACCACCTTTACCACCTACCACTTTTACCACCTACCACCTTTACCACCTACCACCTTTACCACCTACCACCTTTACCACCTACCACCTTTACCACCTACCACTTTTACCACCTACCTAAATGATGCCTTTATGGAATTTTCTGTTTTGATTCTACATCCAGAAGTTGACAAGTTTAGCTCTTGGCTATTGATGAGGTCATAAAATATAAATGTGTTACCTGTGGCAGTATTCAGCAAAATTTTTTTGTTACTTTACTTTTTTCCATTCCCCAAGAAGTATGAAAAAAGATCAATACAAATAGTTCTTTCCATTACTAAGCAAACTATGGCTTTGGGAGGGGGTGGGTGTTTCACCGCAGCATGAAACTTTTCTTACATTACTTTAATGTGGTATAAAATAAGGAAACAACACGTCAATTATTTCCTTTTCTTCAATTAAAAATAGTAAATGTTCTATTTTCAGGTACAAATTATAAGAATTCTACAGCTTTTGTCATAACTTTTCTGGTAAATAACCACTTAAAAGATGAAGACAACGAAAAAGCTAAAGCTTGGGAAAAGGTGTTGATAGCATACCTACAAAGTAAACAGGATCATCCCAATATGACTATTTCATTCAGTACAGAGGTAAGGACTTTTCCATTAAGATGTATGGAGGAGAGTTAATAGTGAAGTTTCATTTCTTAATCGGAGTTGTTGGTCTTTATGGCATTTTTAAAATAAACAAAATTACTATAGAAAGTATGTCAATAGTAGAGGGAATTTGGAGGTTCCTTCCTACCAACCCACATCCTTTCTAATGGAATAGCCCAAAAATACCATCCATATTCATTGTTGTCTCATTGATGTTTATGGATTGTATTTTTGGGCTATTCCATTAGAATGGATGTGGGTTGGTAGAAAGGAACCTCCGAAATCCAGAAGCTAATCCAAACAAAACATCTACAATACTACATGGTTTTTCATTTCAAACACTGAAAATTGAAATTAAATAATTAAAAATTTATTTGAGTTATTGCCCCTTAACAATGAATTCTAATTTTCATTTGCACATCATGCTCAATAACACGGCAACTTATTATGTTTTATATTTTTTTCATTTCTTAGTTAAATGAGACTAATAAGAATCTAAGTGATTGTTAAAAGAAATGAAGAAAAAAGTAACATAGAATTAATTAATTGTTTATAAGAAATACTTTGCAGTTGATCATATGAAAGAAGAAATGAAAAAATGTCTTGACAGTGTTTGCTTTATGAAGAATTTTGTCTTTTCAGAGATCTATAGAGGATGAGTTGAACAGGGAAAGTCAGTCTGATGTCTTAACAATTCTTATCAGCTACCTGATTATGTTTGGATATATAACCCTCACCCTCGGGCAATATGGGTCATGTGACAATCCTGCAAGACTATTGGTAATTTTTTATTCTGTCATGTGACAACCCTCCAAGACTATTGGTAATATTTTATTCTGTCATGTGACAACCCTCCAAGACTATTGGTAATATTTTATTCTGTCATGTGACAACGCTCCAAGACTATTGGTAATATTTTATTCTGTCATGTGACAACCCTCCAAGACTATTGGTAATATTTTATTCTGTCATGTGACAAGACTATTGGTAATATTTTATTCTTTCATGTGACAACCCTCCAAGACTATTGGTAATATTTTATTCTGTCATGTGACAATCCTGCACGACTAATGGTAATATTTTATTCTGTTGATTAACGACTTATACCAAACCTATGCAGACCACTTCAAGTCCTTAACAAAAAAGTATAACTCAATGTACATGTATTTGGTATACTTTGTTGAAAGTTTAAAATTTTTTTATGAAAACAAAAAATTAATTATTAATCAAGCTGGTGAAATTTAATTTGCATGAATTAAATAATAGCTATGGTGAAATATCTATCATATAGGTCTTTAATTAAGTCTCCCAAACGAAGTTTGGGAAGACTTATTGTTTTTGCTCAGTTCTTATTCTTCTTCTTCTTCTTCTTCTTCTTCTTCTTCTTCTTCAGTTCTTATTATTCTTCTTCTTCTTCTTCTTCTTCTTCTTCTTCTTCTTCTTCTTCTTCTTCTTCTTCTTCTTCTTCTTCTTCTTCCTCTTCCGCCGCTTTTAAATTTGAACTTGTCCGCACCCGTTCTCCAAAACCGCTTGTCAGATTAACTTAGGGTTTCACAATATGTTAGACTAACATGTCTAGTGGTGCAATCAGGGTTTTGTTTGTGCAATGGGGTTTATAAAGGGGTACTTTGAGGGGCAAAAAGAAAAGAGGGTTTTACTATAAAACCCTATGGGATTTTATTTTTTTAAATTTTCAAATGATTATAAATTGAAAACCGTTTGTGATAGACACAATCTTTTTAATTGAAAATGTTCTAAATGATAAAGCCTATTAAATGAAATACAGGGTTAGTCCCCAGGGGTCACCCCCACCCCTGCCATTTAAGAAAGTTCTAATACCTTGTAAGTGGTCAAGATCCCCACCCCTAAACCATATATATTTTGGTTTGTTATGCTAAGATGGTTTGAATAATATACAGGGTTAGTCCCCAGGGGTCATCCCGACCCCCTGCCATTTGAGAAAGTTCTAATATCTTGTAAATTTTCAAGATCCCCACCCCTAAACCATATATATTCTGGTTTGTCATGATAAAGCACATCAAATGAAATACAGGGTTAGTCCCCAGGGGTCACCCCCACCCCCTGCCATTTAAGAAAGTTCTAATATCTTCTAAGTGGTCAAGATCCCCACCCCTAAACCATATATATTCTGGTTTGTCATGCTAAGATGGTTTGAATGATATACAGGGTTAGTCCCCAGGGGTCATCCTGACCCCCTGCCATTTGAGAAAGTTCTAATATCTTGTAAATGGTCAAGATCCCCACCCCTAAACCATATATATTCTGGTTTGTCATGATAAAGCACATCAAATGTAATACAGGGTTAGTCCCCAGGGGTCACCCCCACCCCCTGCCATTTAAGAAAGTTCTAATATCTTCTAAGTGGTCAAGATCCCTACCCCTAAACCATATATATTCTGGTTTGTCATGCTAAGATGGTTTGAATGATATACAGGGTTAGTCCCCAGGGGTCATCCCGACCCCATGCCATTTGAGAAAGTTCTAATATCTTGTAAGTGGTCAAGATCCCCACCCCTAAACCATATATATTCTGGTTTGTCATGCTAAGATGGTTTGAATGATAAACAAGGCAAGTCCCCAGGGGTCATCCCGACCCCCTGCCATTTGAGAAAGTTCTAATATCTTGTAAATGGTCGAGATCCCCACCCCTAAACCATATATATTCTGGTTTGTCATGATAAAGCACATCAAATGAAATACAGGGTTAGTCCCCAGGGGCACCCCCACCCCTTGCCATTTAAGAAAGTTCTAATATCTTCTAAGTGGTCAAGATCCCCACCCCTAAACCATATATATTCTGGTTTGTCATGCTAAGATGGTTTGAATGATATACAGGGTTAGTCCCCAGGGGTCATCCCGACCCCCTGCCATTTGAGAAAGTTCTAATATCTTGTAAATGGTTGAGATCCCCACCCCTAAACCATATATTCTATTTGTCATGTCTCGAACATTTGAATGACGTTTACGGTCAGTCCCCAGGGGTTCCCTCCACCCCCAATGTTCTAATATCTTGTAAATGGTTGAGATCCTCACCCCTAAACCATATATATTCCTGTTCGTCATGTAATGAACATTTGAATGACGTATAGGGCCAGTCCCCAGGGGTTCCTCCCTACCCCCAATGTTCAAGTATCTTGTAAATGGTCGAGATCCCCACCCCTAAACCATATATATTCTGGTTTGTCATGCCAAGATGGATTTGAATGATATACAAGGTTAGTCCCCAGGCATCACTAATGCATATAACTTTACTGGACCAAACCATTTTTCACTGGACGTTGCCCAATGTCAGGTGACCCTGGGAATTACGAATTATGGGAGCTTCGTTTGGGAGACTTCGTAACAGCATCCTGTTACAATCATTTCTTGTTAAATATGTCATATACTTTATTTTAAAAACTTCTTTCAAGAATATAAAAAATGATACATATTTAAACAAGGAATTATTTGAATCTGGAATAATTTTGAATTCTGGAAAATTGATAAGAAATGTATGATGAAAAATAACCCAACTAAAAAGGGTTAACCATGCATGCATGGTTAAAGTTCATTTTACTTTCACTGACATTTCAGTGTGAAAAACTACCCCCCCACTTTATCCATGCATGCATAAATTGGGTCAGTTTTCCTTATAAATTTCTTATCAATTTTCCAGAATTCAAAATTATTCCAGATTCAAATAATTCCTTGTTTTTACACGATGTATCAATTTAAACTGCAGATGTTACTTTTCACCAATAATAAAAAATGTATAATGTTTGTTATTAGTTCTATAGATTTTCATAATGCCAATTTTCTTCATGGCTAAAATTACTATTTTCAGATTGATTCCAAGATAACATTAGGTTTAGCAGGAGTTACAATTGTACTATTATCAGTAGCTGCCTCCCTTGGGACCTATAGTTACTTTGGAATACCAGCAACACTTATCATCATAGAAGTTGTACCATTCTTAGTCCTGGCTGTCGGTGTGGACAACATCTTTATTTTAGTTCAAACTTATCAGGTACAGTTTTGTAAAGCTTATACCTCTTAAATTATTATGTTTTAAGCTACCTTAATAAGTTGATACACACAGGGAAATTTTACTCAAGTAAATTTGAAGTATTGAGATTCATGTGAATCTCCTCATATGAGCTTATATGCGAAACTCAGGTGAACTGATGAACAGGTGAATATCACATGAATTTTAAGTGAAAATCACATGAATTTTCAAAATAAAGTTATTCAACATCTTAATTTTCAAATTTAATTAAAATCATGAAAAATACCAAATTTTTTTATGGAAAGTTCATGTGAGTTTCACGTATAAAGCTCGTTTCAGCGGATTATACATGAATTTTTCAAGGTGAAGTTCATCTGAAATTCAAGTGAGTAAAGGAGTAAGTTCATGAAGGGTTAAAATTGGCCATAAAATTTGATGTTTTTTTTAATCTGACCAAAATACTACAAATTTCACATAGAAATAGTTGTGATATAACTATTAATACAAAATAACTTCTTTTTGCACATCACATTAAAACTGACGAAGAAATGACCCCTCAAGTATGCATTATGTGTGTTGTAACGTCAGTTTTGGTCAAATTTTCAATAATTCTCAACAGTTTTTACCATAATTTACTTTGACTGCCACCCCTGTTCCAGAAATTTTTTATGTGTAGGGATTCAATATCATTATTGGCAACTTTTTACTACAGAACATTTTGGATCCTAGGTTAGGGCCAAGGGTTTACTGCAGCTTTTAGGTTTGAAAAATGCACAAAATCATCGTTTTTTGACAATATATCCAAAATGTGCTGACTTTGAAGTCTAGAATGTACTCTAATGAAGAGATTTGTTTGACCTTGTAGTAAGGCTTTTGAAATAGACCCATTTAAGAACCAATTTATGGCCATTTTGAAATTTTATGATAAAATTGAAATTTAAGGCCTATTTGGCCTAAATTTAACCTTATCCTTTTGCCTGTGCAGTTTGGAGATATTATGAACATAAGAAATGAGGTAAGGATGCTACCACAGGCTGATGCTGGTGAGCGTTGACAGGGTAGGGCAGGACTGAGGATTGTAGCTATGAAAAATGGAATATATCCATGGTCATTTAATTTGTGGCACACAGATATTCCACAAGGTTTTAATAACCAAATCATGGGTGGATGAAAACAGAGTACCCAGAGATTCGAACCACCGACCTTCTACAGGAAAACTGATAATCCTTAAGTCATTTACCATTGGAGTCAAATGCACATTCCATGATCAGGGTTCTATCTCAGTGTTGACGTGCTAGTGATCAATGTAGCTGAACAACTTAAACTCCTTGGCCACAGAAGCCCTCAAAATCATGATCGCTTCTGTAAAACTTTAAAGAGATGATAATAAACTTTCAATAGCATTGGTAAACAAATTATAATCTAACCTTTGAATTTTTACTACACTTTTAACCATATGTAAATCAAATAATTCATCAAAAAAAATCCATAATACTTTAAATTCAGAAATTAGTTGGTGGTTTTTATTAATGCAAATAATGTGATTGGGTGAGTATTGCAATAATAAGAACTCGCATTCTGATATCTGATACATACATCTGGATGCTGATTTTCATAAAATTGCAAAAATTAAACCTCGCCTTTTTGTCAGGCTTCTTAAAAAATTGCAATAATAAATGCATGCAATAATTTCTGAATTTACAGTTTTTGATATTCACAAAACTTAAATGAAAACTAAAATTTTCAATGTAGTCAAAATTCATGCTCAATACTATAATAATCCTGAAACAACATTTATAATTAATTAAAAATTATCATTCTGTTTTTTTAACATACAGTCTTTATTTAACAGAGAGATACAAGACTGCCAGATGAGAGTTTAGAAGAACAGATCGGTAGAATAGTTGGTAGAGTTGGTCCAAGCATGTTGTTAAGTAGCTCAGCCGAATCCATTGCTTTCTTCTTAGGTAAGGCACAAACATTTCATTTTTTTAATTTTTGTGACTGTTTGGAATACCATGGAAAAACGTAACAAACTTGAACATGGAAATTATTAAATAGTAGAAGACATGTACCATAGTGTAATCATATTTTTGTATTGTTTGTTCTTTAAAAATTGTATACATGTAGACAATATTCATTTGATAATAAAATTTGATTTTCAGATAAGCTTTACTTAGAATTACATATATCTGTACTTAGTTTCTTTTTTGTTGTTAGGGATGAGGAATAAATAAATACCCTACCACGTCTTGTCTGTGTTTTCGTTAGATGTTTTTCTGCTTTGTATCGATCTAATGAGTTAAGCCTTTTTCAACTGATTATTATAGTTTGTTCATATGTTGTGCTGACTTACACCACTGTCCCAGGTTAGGGGGAGGGTTTATATCTTTAACCCCGCCACAGTCTTTATATGCCTGTCTCAAGTCAGGAGCCTGTATGTAGTTCAGTGGTTGTCGTTTGTTCCTGTCTGTCATATTTGTTTTGTTATAAATTAGGCCCTTATTTTTCTCTATTCACGATTTTCTATCTACGGTATGGGTTTTTCTCATGGTTGAAGGCCGTATGGCTGCCTATAATTGCTTACATTCATGTCATGTAAATTCAGGTGGAAGTTGTCTCATTGGCAATTATACCACATCTACTTATTTTAATATATAGACTCGGGGACTAATACTGGTCCAGTGAGATATAGATGACACACAAATTAAATTGTACTGTGTTGTCAGCTCTTATGTACTACATTAGCCAGACTGATGTTGTTTTCTTTTTAAAGCAATATGTCAAAATGTAGATCATGTATTGTAACCTGTTTCTTTCTATTATACCTGGTATTTTAAACAAGTCTTATTTTGCTATATCTAAATACTGCAATTTAGTATTAAGTGGAAATAATTGTGACTTGTGGTAAACCTGTTAACATTTTAAAGTTTACAAATACAACACTCATAAATATAATTTTTTTTTAAAATCAAATCACAAAAAAAAAAATGTTTGCCTATTAATTGAGAATGGGGAATGTGTCAAAGAGCAGAAAACAGCCCAAGGCCGCCAATGGGTTTTCAACACAGCGAACTATGCTTTTAAATATTTTTACAATTATGCCTCACTTTTCCTGGGACCATTTATCTGTCCCTGTTATGAATCCGATTTGAATAATTGAATTAAATGTAAAACAAAAATACATAGCTATATCAAATTTAATAGTTTAATATCTCTAGCTGTGTCATAATTACTTTTTTATGGTGATATTTGCAATTGATGAAGTTGATTTTTAAGACCTTATAATGATCTTTGATCTGTTATCTTATCTCCTGAACTTTTACAACCTTTAATAATCACTAAATCAATAAAATAAATTAAATATTAGCCTTGTCAAGCACCTGTCATAATTGACACTGTCAGTTTTTACATTCCTATTGATATATGAAGATAACGAAGATTGTCAAAAGGTCCTATTCTAACATTCATATACATAAAACTTATATCTTATATCATAATATATATATACATCTACTATTTTTCAGCTCTTAAAAATGAAATCAAATCATTATATTCGAATCGCATTTTGGGATTTAAATTTAAATTGAAATCGGCTGTTAGAATTAAAGAAAAGTTTTTACTGACGATAATCATCTAGGAATATTTTGGGATGGGAGTAGCAGTATGCACACACGGGGGTGGGTGGGGGGGGGGGGGGGGGGGGGGGGGGTTTGGGGTCAAGATACAAATATGGGTACAGACATCAGGCTTGGGTTTAAAAACCAGACCCTTTCATATATTCATTTTTGCAAAAATTCATACCCATACATATGTTTTATAGAAAAATCTTAACCCATTCATATATATTTCCAAGCTTATATCAACTAGTCATACAATCTGTATGTGACATCCTTAGATGTAAACCACACACAGGGTCATTCATGTTATAATTAGATGAAAAGTTCAGTACACATGCAGTTTTTTTACAGACATCTTAACAGAAAATGACCATTTATGACCAATTTGCATATACAGTTCTACCAATTGTTATATAACCTCCGTGAAATTGCTCCTAGTGAAATTTTGACATTCTAAAAAAGCCTATACCAATGGCGTGTCTGTGTATACCTTTATATAAGAAAAGACTCCTACTTGCATGCACATGGGAGTCTTTCCATTCCCCCTTACCCAGTTATTATCCTTAGTTGGCCCCTGAATGTAGGTTTGTTAGAGAAATTCCTCCGATTTAGTATTTTGGATTACAATCAAACCATTGCGGATTGTCTACAGGTCAGATATATAGCCTGTTATCATCTACAACTGCCTGAAATGTTACAGGTACCCTGACTATAGAACACCCAGGTACAGATTTTATGAATGCATTTATGTAGACAATTATACCTGCTATATATCTGAACTGTAACAATAAATCCTATAAATCAATCTAAACCACACAACTATATCACTTCATCAAAGTCAATGAGTTATTTAACACTGCATGACGCTGGTTTTTTAAACTTCTAAACTTTGATTATGTTTGATCTATTATTCATTTTATCAGTTAAAATTTAATAACACGTGTATATGGTATTAAGTAAATATTTAATTTATCAGCTAATGTCAATTGATATTATCTGTTGCCGATCAACAAGATCAAGACTCAGTTGAGTGAGGAACCGAACACTTATGGATCCGGATTAACGCCCTTTAATTGAATGGTTATCAATTAAAATGATTTAAAATTTGTGTGAAAGGTGTATAGCTGTAATTTTAGCATTTCTGTTTTACGAAACATTGATTTTGTTGAGGAAATCTTAAATTGCTATTAAAATTTTTGATTTTTTTATTCTTTTTGCTAATTAAAAAAAATCAGCATACTTCAAGCATTAAAAAGTAATGAAAATAGATGGTATATATATTGTTTGAAGACTAACAGTAGTATGCCTGTAAGGTCCGGAAAAAACAGAACTTATCTAATATTTGGCAAAATGTCAAATGTTCAAGTTTGTAAATGTATATAGTTAACTCTATAATGTTCTGTTAACATTTGACTTGGCAATTTTGTTGATCTTTATAATGAAATATTTTCATCAATTTAATAATATCTTTCGTAATTTTGAATTAGGTGGCCTGTTGCAAGGCAAAATTTCTGCCCCTTATTCAATATACCCTCATGTTCCAGTGGCAGAATTGTGAACCTATAATGTCTATTATTTCAAGTGGAAAAGACGTTTTTCAATTTGATGCATTCACATGTGAGAAATTGAAATAGAAGGATTTGCATTTGGCTTTTGATTATTATAAAGCATTGGTATTTACTAGTTGTGTCAACTCAGTGACCCCCAAGGGTGACAATTAGGGAATAGAAATATTTTCACTTAGGTCTTCTTCCGACCAAAACCCTTGCCAAAGGGGTGTGCGGGATGTACGAAGTATGCAGCCACATCCAATCAGAATGGGGACATTAAATCTGATCGATGCCTTAAGTAGACAGAGTGCCATGTTCCCTGCATGTTTAGAATCAATGCAATAACTCTGAGGAGTCCCCAGGTGGCCTGTTGCAATGCAAAATTTCTGCACTTATCCAGTACACCCTCATTTTCCAGTGGCAATCTAACTTTCCCTGAACTTCATCCTTGACGGCCTCTATAAGAGGACCTACCTATAGTATTTAATGATAATTTGTTCTGATCCCGAACATGCATGAAATATTTGCCACTGGATGTTAAGCAAATGATAATCAATCAATCAATCAATCAATTCGTTGAAGAATTACTAATTGAGTACTCGTTGGTTTTACCAAGCTATAATTGAGTACTACTCAAATATATGTTAGTTTCAATGGACAAATAAAGTAAAATTGAGAATGGAAATGGGGAATATGTCAAAGAGCCAACAACCTGTCACACTAAACTCCAAAACATATAAATGAACTAAAATTAAAAAACATACAAGACTTACAAAGGCCAGAGGCTGCTGACTTGGGACAGGCGCAAAAATGCTGTGGGGTTAAACATGTTTTGTGAGATCTCAACCCTGCCTCTATACCTCTAGTTAATGTAGAAAAAAGAAACACATAGCAATACGCACAGTAAAACTCAGTTTAAAAGAAGTCTGACTCCGATGCCAGAATAGGTAACAAAAGAAACTAAGCAAAATGACAATGATACATAAATGAACAAAGCTCCAAACCTCAATTAAACTGATTGAAAGATTATGTCTTCATGATATGAAAATCAAGTACAATCCCTCCTGTTAGGGGTTTAGTATCATACCATCATTAAATATATGAGAAGAACATAACCTGTATCATGCCAACAACTGGTTTTAGAATAAATGTGTTTATTTCTGATGCAAAGACCCTATGAGTGAATCAATATTAATACCAAAATATGCAATCCTTAATACTTGACAACAGTATCATAACTATATCCTTTCAGAATAAATCTGTTTAAAGGTTTGGTTAGCTTTTGAGGTGAATGCCGACATTTTTGTGCTTTGTAAAGAATATTACCATAAAATATTGGATGGGAAATACCTTAACGTATAAGATGTCTGCATGTTGATAAATATTTACGAATGATGTCCTTGTACCGATGATAAAATTTAGTAAATGTTTTTACTAGTTCGTGATATCGAAAACCCTGGTGGAATAATTTTTCAGTAATACAGAGATTTCTTTCGTTGAAATCAAATACGTTGTTACATACACAAGTACTCAGAATCGAACAAGTTGAGAAATATAAACACCATAAGATGGCGACAAGGGAACGTCCCCATCTAAAAATGGATAATTAACAATAGGAAATAAAAAATCATATCTTTTATCATAAATTTTGGTATTAAGTTTCCCGTTAAAGATAAAGATATCAAGATCCAGGAAAGGGCAGTGTTCATTGTTAGTATTAGCTTTATTTAAAGTCAGTTCGGCAGGATAAATCCTTACATTATGAATAGTCGTAGGAATTGAATAACAATTAAAAGCTCATACGCTACATAAAAACAATAATCTCACCAATATTTAAATTAACTCGCATTCTGGTATCTCAAACATATATCTGTACATAGATTTTCTTGAAATTGCAATAATTAATCTCGTAGTTATATATATATGTGCATTCTTCAAAATTCGCAATGACAAATGCACATAAGTAATTACTATTTAATTTTCTGAGGGGCATTCATACAAAAACAAATGAAATGAAAAGAAGGGGAAGCAGTTTTAACTGAAATTCTAATATGACGTGCTTCTTTCGCTTTGTAAACAACACTGTGATAAAATTCGTGATATTATTCTATACTTAGCGCAGACTCAGAGATGTGCATATTGGTGGCTGTTACTATTTACCTCCCACGTAAATCCACATGTATCGTAACCTATGTGCAAACACTATGTCGATTTGGTTGTGTCCAAATTGAAATTGAAAAAGTAACTACTGAACCATTATTCCTATTATATTGCATAACAAAAATAATTAAGAGCTTAAAAAATGTATACAATCAAAATAAAATAGAATTCCGCCAAATTACATGAATGATCTTGGCACATTAACGTCATGTCATAACATGACATCATACGAATGAAAACTCTAAAGCTGAATGTTTTCAGTTACGTATACGCCCTAAGTTCGGATAATATTGCATTAAAATGGAGTTTTGAGGTAGGTGTTGTTTCATTTTCTATTGCATTAGAATCCGATTTCAGCAAGTCAACATGGCGGCTCACTCCTTAGTCAACTCTGAATTTGACAGTAAATAGTAGCCAACGAAAAATAAATGTTTGGGTTAAGAATTATGTGAATTGAACACATTTTTTCTACTGCTTATTTGAGAAATAATTCATGTAAGACTTAGACTTAGATTTATATGAAATTTGTAGCTTTTATCTTACATGGGGTAAAATAGAACAGCCATACACACGGCAATCTTACGTTCGCTTCAGTTTTTAAATTACCGTATTTGTCCTATTAAAATCGAAATAATTCATGGAAGCCATTATAAGATTTGTTGGACATTTACACATGGCCTGGGCCGTGATATTCGAATTTTATCCTGAGCGTTACACATGGCCTGGGCCTTGATATTCGAATTTTATCCTGAGCGTTACACATGGCCTGGGCCGTGATATTCGAATTTTATCCTGAGCGTTAGCGAGGGATAAAATTAACGAATATCACGGCCCAGGCCATGTGTAAATGTCCAACAAATCTATGGCTTCCATGAATTATTTCTTAAATAAATAAGTCGAGTATCATGTTTGAATTCAATACTCAGTTATACTGAGTGAGACTTAGTATTTGATGGCAATAATACCACATCTCCTTATTTTTTATTTGGTTACATTTTCATGAGCTGAAAAGAATATGCATTTTGGGACCCTTTATAGCTTGTTATTCGGTGTGAGCAAAGGCTCCATGTTGAAAGCCGTACTTTGACCTATAATTGTTAACTTTTTACACATTGTGACTTGGATGGAGGGTTGTCTCATTGGCACTCATACCACATCTTCTTATTTTTATATAAGATTTAAGAAGAATTGCTGGGTGATTTGTGATTTTTTAATATACGGATGTTCACTACTCAGTTTCAAAATAACAAGCTTTTCATAACACTAGTATATATTAATAGGGGATTAACAAGCATTAAAGAGCAAAAAAAAAAATATAGGTCTGTTTGCTTGTTTTTGAGATATTAATCATTGAAATTTGGGCGGGAAAATGTTCTCTCTTAATTTTTATAGCTTTATCATTGACAAGTTTAAGTTGTCAAAAACTGTTAAAAAATAACAAAGATTTTATAAGACTTTTACAGATGGTTTATAATTATACATGTAAAAGATTTATAAAAAGAAAAAATGGGGGTTAGTGGGCAAATTTTTTTAATGCATTCAAATGGATAAATCCAGAGGATTCTGAAAATCTGACAAAAATTCCAAAACATGACAAGCGAATATCCATAAATCAGTGAGAACTTTGAAATATAAAGGAAGAAGAATGGGCCTGGAGTGAATTTGTACAAATGTTTTTGTTATGAATATTTTGGTAAATGCTGTCCAATTTAGGAAACAATCTGTAACATAAATGTTATCAAGAGTAAAAAGAGTAAATATAGGATTGAGTAGTCAAAGAAATGAGTGGAAAGATATAGATGAAAAAACCTCCCCCTTTTATGTTTATGTTCTCTTTAACTTAAGATTGATCTTATAAAAAAAAATATATAGCATATATTTAATGGTAATGTAAATAAGCTTTAAAAAAATGTACATACATGTATTAGAACTCACGTTTGAGTACATAATCTCAGTATTACTTACCTGAGTTCACAAGTATTATTTCCTTATTATCACTATATAGGAACATGACCCATATTTATTACCTTAATTGTTTTTTAATAGGGATGGATATCAGATATGTTTCAGTTCAATAAACACAGTTGCTTTTTAAACATTATAAATGATATTATTGGTATCTGTAATGTATGTTACACTCCAGCTGGTAATGACATTTGATCCGAAAAAAGTTCAATGCGATTGATTGCTCCCCCTTGCTCATTATAATATCTTATCTAATTATGTATGCAAATATAACAAACCGTTAGTGAAAAAAGTTTATCGATATAACAGGTATAAATGAGCATGCACTGATTATCTATAATATACCAGGTCCGGAAGCAGAGTAATTTCCTTATTGGGTAAATGTTAAAGTTTGTGTACGGTAAATCCAGCTCTGCAACATTAGACCGGTTTATCTTTTTTGGTATATTTTGTCTTTTTAGATATGATATAGCTGTAAGTGATTTTTTTCTGTTGTAAACCCATCTTAATGTTGGATAGAAAAGGTCAATAAATAGTATTATTAAAAAGAAGATGTGGTATGATTGCCAATGAGACAACTCTTCACAAACAGACCAAATAACACAGAAATTAACAACTATAGGTCACCGTATGGCCTTCAACAATGAGCAAGTTTAGCCCATACCGCAAAGTCAGCTATAAAAGGCCCCGAAACGAAGAATGCATATTGTAATTATATTAGTAAACATGAGATTTCAGGGGGAGAAGCTGTAAATGCCCAACTTTTGAAGTGATGATGCTATAAAACAGGTTTTTATAACTTCTATAAAAAGCTAAAAGGTACTAAATTTTCACAGAATGAAGAGAACTTTTTTTATTAAAATAATATCAAAATTCATTCAAAATAATAGAATTTTCTTGCTTGATTTTGATGAATAAAGTAAAGTTGTCTTGCCTCACATTCAAACTGTCTTCTGTTGTATTATACTTATCTGCATTTTAAATGAAAGTAGTATTAAGTTTGTACTTGACAAATTCATAATTCATATATCAAGATTTCCTTATCATTTGAAGTGGCCACTTGACTATAAATAACTGGTACGTTTTCATTACACACAGAATTTTTGTGAAGTGTACTTCAATTGTGCAATAAAAACTCTTCATTGATGGGCCATATAAAATACTTTATTTTGCAACTTAAAGACCCCATTTTTTGTCATTATTGTAATTATTAAAAAAAACAGTTATTTTGAAGACCTTCAAGTGCCCTGAAAGTATATATATTTAAAGGCTGACATATATATAAAAATAAGGAGATGTGGTATGTGACACTGCCAATGAGACAACTATATATCCACCAAAGTTCAAATGAAGTTAACGTAATATAAGCAATTATAGCCAACCGTAACGCCTATTGTAAGATTTTTTTCTTTTTTGCATATAACTAATTATCATATTTTATCTCAATACAGCAGAGAACCTGTTGTTTACTTAAGAGTTTTATTATACCACAAGCAACAAAGTTGCATAGGAAATATTGTTTTTGACCCCTCCATCTGTTCGTCAGTCCGTCACTCTGACAGTCCATCCGTCCGTCTTTATTTTGTCATCGCAATTATTAACTCTGAAACTTTGTGGAAAATAAGGACAGATTATGATTCATTTTTTATTTCTAGGAGTTATGCCCATTTGAACTTAGAATTTTTGCCTAATAATAACGTGTGACTTAAGTATGATTAAGCAGTTAATTACTTTTTAATTTTCTGAGGGGCATTCACATGAAAACTCATTTAATAAAAAGAAGGGAACACAGTCCTAACAGAAAACCGAGTCGAGTATAATTTTCGAAATTCAATACTCAGTGTTCTACTGAATGATACTTAATTACTCGAGTACTTGTTGACATCACTACTGGAACAATGCCCCGTAGATTGGCCGTGAAAATGTCCGTAAAAATGCTGGTGATTTTTACAGTATTTGTCACGGTTAATTTACGGTGGGCCGTGAAACTTATCCGTGACAATGCCGTGGAATGACTGTCGTGAAAATTTTGTGAAAAGGCCGTGAAGAGGTGCCACCTGAAAACTTGGGTGAAAAGACCGTAGAAACCCTGTGAAAAAAAAAAATGAACACCGTGAAAAAGTCGTGATAATGCATTATGTGCCCATTGTGAAAAGACCGTGAAATGTAGATATAGTACAGTATATGCCTTTATTTGTCGTGAAAAGGCAGTGAAAAGGTGCCAACTGAAAACTTGGGTAAAGAGACCGTAGAAACCCTGTGAAAAACAAAAATGTACACCGTGAAAAAGTCGTGATAAATTATGTGCCCATTGTGAAAAGACCGTGAAATGTACATGTACTACTGTGATAAACAGCCATTCACTGATTGTGAAAACTCCTGTAAAATGATAAATGTATTTTTCAGACCATAATTTAACAAAACATTTAAATGCTGTTTCAATCAAGTGAAGTGAAATGCCTGAAAACCTAGTGTAAACATCTACAGACAACTTATTTAAGTACAATGCAAGTGAGACTATGAAAAACCATATTAAAATGCTGTATTTTTTTTTAGTAATAATTGTGACAAAGAATAAAAATATTAATTTTAATAGAACTGTAGTAATTATGTAAAGAAAACATAAAAGCACACAAATGTGAATGTGATTAAGTAGCTAAAGTCAGCTGTAACATGTATTGTAGAAATTTTGTACATCTCTTGGGTCTGATTTTACCACTTCAGCAATATTTGTCTAATGTAATCCTTCACTTCACTGCCCTTTTGAATAACTATTCCAGAAAAACATTTATAGAAGTTTCTGTTAATTCCCAGGAAATACTTTTAACTGAAAAGCTCTTCTTTCCAACTGGATTCCTGAACTATTTTATATAAAGACTGCTATATCCTTTTCCTCTTCATTCCTAGAATAAATAAAGAAACATTACATATATTATACATGTATATAAAAAAAAACTATTTATATATTCAAATTAATTTTTGGCATTTATGTACATATACATAAAACAGCTACAATATTATTCCATGCAATACAGGACTTCACGGTTAATGACCCCATATTGAATAGGGGGCAGATTTTCATACTGGAGGTGAAAATGGTATGAAAAATACTAAAAAACATCATTGAAACAGAACAGCCACTTGGAAACATGCATAGGTTTTCCCATATTTTCATACCATTTTCCAGAAAATCTGCCCCCTATCCAATATATATGGCATCATTAGTTAACGAAGTTCTGTATTGTCAACTTATATTATTATTTTTAGATTTTTTTAAAGACTAAAGACACTTTTAAGACAGACTATCAAATTTAAATGTTTCTTTGAAGTAATAATATGTATGGCTAAAGCCAAACTTGTCTAGACTAAGTTGCCGTAATGAGTCACAGCTATTTATTTTACAGGGGGCCAGGGGCGTAGCAACTTTTACTGCAGGCACATTCGCCATACCAATTATTTTTTAAACACCTCATTGCCATACCAATTATTCTTATGATATGGCACAAACCCTTCTAGAAAGGACATTTTGCCGTACAAATTTTAAATACTTTCTCTGCTACGCCTCTGATTAATCCCTTTTGAACTCTGTGTCCCGACAGCCAATTTAAGTCAGAAAATACTTAAATAGCTCCCGACACATTCAAAGGGGGTTACGCCTCTGATTATCAGAGTGAACTCCATTTCAGAGATACTTATTGCTATTATAATCATTTCCAATTATCCATGTCTATGTCTACGTAGTGTACTGTACATAAATGTCATTTTTTTTGTGTGGCCAGTGACAGTGTAGGGAAAAAGGACCCCCCCCCCCTTTTTTTCCCCAAATACATAAACAAAACAAAACCGTAATCGTATTTAAAGGATCCGGTAAGTCTTAGAAAACATTAACCGAAATGATTAAAGGAATCAAGTGCAACAGACTCAAATATAAGTGAATATATCACATGCATGTTTGCGCGGTTTCTGCAAATTCAGTGAAAATCAGTTCAATGGAAATGCTCACAAACGTCATCAACATTTTGGTGATATGATGCATAAAAGAATAAAATATTAATAACTTAACTTACCTCAAACTTGCTGTCACTCGTCTTGCATCTATAATGTAAATATTAATCGACCTTTGGCGTCTTTCAAATTTCCAAATGCAACCTTGCGGAAATGTTACAATTACTCTAAAAAGAAACACGAATCCGGATACGGTCTGATATTCCGGGAAGTTCTCGTTTTTACATGTTTCGGTTCCAATTAAAATTAATGTTTACATTGTTTATAATAATGTACAGACGAGAAGCAAAATACTTTTCTTTAAATACAAAATATTTATTGGCACAAAGTCATTAATTATAACAATGAAAATGGTTCCATTTAAAAGTCAGTCCTGTACAGTAGTATTGCATATAATAATATTTAAACAGACATATATTTATAATGAAAAGTTTATAGGATATTAGGAAAAATGTGATTGGAAATAATTAGACCATATTACAATAATCATATGGGATGTTTTAAATCTGAATTAGGATAAGAAAAAATTGACATGAAAAAATATCACGGCCTTTTCACTGGTTTCAACAACCAGTGAAAAGGCCGTGATATTTTTTATTAAGCATGAAAGGTCAAATTATCACGGCCTTTTCACGGGATATTGAAATTTCACGGTCTTTTTCTAACATCAAATATTTTTCACGGCCTTTAGAAATATTTTTTTTACAAAAGTCACGGGGTTTTCACGGCCCTGTGATATTTCACAGACATTTCACGGCCTTTTCATGGGCTGTTGTTACAGTAGTGCATCCCTACTATTTATACCTTAAATTGGCCAAAAAGTTGACAAAATCTTCTTGATTTCAACCACATTTCTGTCGAAGTTGCAAGTATATTAAAATAAATAGATACCCATACAGTCATTTATCAGTTAATGTCAATAGGAAACCCCTGTCAAATTTATCATGAGTGAATGTGATTCAAATATGCATTTGGTTACATTTTCATGAGCTGAAAAGAATTTGCAGATTGAAGATTTAAGCAGAATTGCTGGGTGATTTTTTTTTAAATATAAATATGTAAGAACTATATGTGTAATTGTAATTTGGAATAAGGAATAAAGAAAAACCCTTCTCAGGCTCATAACACAATTTTTTAAAGACTGTTTCAGAAAAAAACTTATTACATGTATCAAATTTGGACTGTAATCTGGAAAAAAGAGAGTAAGAAGAGGTTTATGAAGCCATCAGAGAATTCAAAGAAAGAATAAAAACAAGGATATGGATGTAACCCCCCCCCCCTTTTTCCTATCTCCCTACTAATGATTTACTACATCATTTATAAAAATTTTATACATTTTTAATGGTAATGTAAATTCAATGAACACAGTTGCCGTTTAAGGTGGTACCTAACACTACAGGGAGATAACTCTGTAAAAATCAGCTAAACGTTTTAATTATGTTGTATTGTTAAGGAAATATTAAGCTTCTCAATGATCAAAATTAGTGTTTGTCAAATTGCTATATAACCAAAGAAATTTTTCTGATAAAGTGGTTGGTTCAAATTTTTTGAAATTTTTATATTTTTGTCAAAGGGACAAAGTAAACATTTTGTCAAAATTTTATGAAAATTAAACGAGCCAAATTAATATTAGTCAAGGTGTTGGGTACCACCTTAAACATAATAAATGGTATTAAATATCCTCTTTGTAATGTTACACTCTGGTATAACATCTGATCCAAAAAAATTGATTTGATTGTTTAGATTGTCTCCCCTATCTAATTATGTATGCAAATATAAGAAACCGTAGTGAAGAAAGACTTTATCGATATAACAGGTATAAAATGAGCATAATCTGATATACCATATGTCTGGTCTGGAAGCAGAGCTTGTAGTTCTATATTGGTTAGCAGCTCTGCAGCATTAGACTGGATTTTTCTTTTTTTTATATTTTGTATTTTTAATATGATATTAAAGTGTAAGTGCTCTTTATTTTGTTTTAAACCCGTCTTAAAGTCATTGGATAGAAAAGTTCAATAAATCCTACCAGTATTAAGTATATTGTCTGAATTCAGACTCAAAGAATGAGCTGATGTGGTTCATAAGTGTTTCTCATTTCTCGTTTTTATATAGACTAGACTTGGTTTTCCTGTTTGAATGGTTTTACACTAGTCATTTTTGGGGCCCTTTATAGCTTGCTGTTGGGTGTGAGCTAAGGCTCAGTGTTGAAGGCCGTACTTTGACCTATAATGGTTTACTTTTTACAAATTGTGACTTGGATGGAGAGTTGTCTCATTGGCACTCGTACCACATCTTCTTATTTCTATTGCTTGTCTTTGAATAATTTCATAAATCTAGATTTCCTCATCATTTGGAGTGGGGCCACTTGACTACTGGTACTTCATCATTACACAATGAATTAAATTTTGATGAAGTGTATTTTTTTAACACTTGATTGGACCATATGAAATGTCTTAATTTTGACTAGGAAGAACCCCATAATGGCCATTGTAGTTTTAAAAAGCAGTTGCATTAAAGACCTTGATAGACATGTCTGAGTTTTTTTCCATATAGATCTGGTACTTTGACAGACTTCTGCCAGAAGAGTTTTCTCCCTTTACATATTAATCTTTCTTATGTACACAACAGGTGCCCTTTCTGACATGTCTGCAGTAAGAGTTTTATCCCTTTGCATATAAATCTTTCATCTTTTCTTAGTAGGTGCCCTGACAGACATACCTACAGTAGGAGTTTTCTGTCTTTACATATAAATCTTTCATCTTTTCTTAACAGGTGCTCTAACAGACATGCCAGCAGTTAGAGTTTTCTCCCTTTATGCGGCTCTGGCGGTTTTGTTTGACTTCCTGCTTCAGATAACAGTATTTATTGGACTAATGACACTGGATGCCAAACGACAGGAGGTAAGTGTTACGGGTCTTGCGATAATTAGTGTATGAAATTTATTACATGAATCAAAAGAATGATAAAGGACTTTCCATTTTGAATTTTCCTTGGAGTTTGGTTTTTTTGTTATTTTACTTTTGACTGATTTTAATTGACTAGGATTGCCAGTTTTCCTGGCAATGGTCTTGGTTCTCTCAGGGTCTCTTGCTTTATCCACCAATAAAAACTGACTGCCATGATGTAACCAAGTATTCTGAAAGTGGCATTAAAAACCAACAATCAATCAATAAAAAAAAAAAGTACAAACATGTATTATTATAAGAGTTTCCAAAAAGTTTTCGAAGGTCCCTCTATGGACTTAACATTTCGTGATTAAAAGGCTAGTGCATACAATACCATTGAATAATGACTAAACCTTTTGAATTCAATATATTCTTAAAATCTTAGGGTTAAAGTTAGAGAGCAGGAGAGAGATTCCCAGGCAGGAGTAAATGACAAAATCCACATGATTAGTTGGTCTATGTGATTATCTCCTCTTTATTTTACAGGATTCCAGATATGATGTAATTTGCTGTGCTAAACTTTCCCGTAGTAAACTGGAGAAACAGGAAGGATGGCTGTTTTATGTGATTATCTCCGCTTTATTTTACAGGATACCTGATATGATGTAATTTGCTGTGCTAAACTTTCCCATAGTAAACTGGAGAAACAGGAAGGATGGCTGTTTTATGTGATTATCTCCCCTTTATTTTACAGGATTCCAGATATGATGTAATTTGCTGTGCTAAACTTTCCCGTAGTAAACTGGAGAAACAGGAAGGATGACTATTTTATGTGATTATCTCCGCTTTATTTGACAGGATACCTGATATGATGTAATTTGCTGTGCTAAACTTTCCTGTAGTAAACTGGAGAAACAGGAAGGATGGCTATTTTATGTGATTATCTCCCCTTTATTTTACAGGATTCAAGATATGACGTAATTTGCTGTGCTAAGCTTTCCCGTAGTAAACTGGAGAAACAGGAAGGATGGCTATTTTATTTGACCAAGAATTTTTATGCTCCATTCGTTTTGCATATTTTTGTTCGACCATTTATTGTAAGTAAATAATTATTTCAAATATTAATTAGAATCACATCCATCAAATAAAAGTCACATGTGACAGAAATTGTCATGAGGGTGTGAATGGGGATTCACAGAATGGAGAATAATGGGTAAAAAATATAAAGAATAGAGAAAAATGGACCAAAAAAATAAAGAACAGAGAATAATGGGCAAAAGTATAAAGAACAGAAAAAAATGGCTTAAAAAATTAAAGAATACAGAAACAAAGGACCCCCATCCACACCCTCTGTTATATCTGATTGAAGAATATAACTTTTTCTTGAATTACAAGTGAAAATTAAAAGAAATGAAGAAAATAATAATGTTGGCTCATGGTTTTAGTTATAGTTTTAAGGAAATGAGACAGCAACCCAAAAATGTAAATCGCCAAAAGACATCTTAAGGGGAACATACAGACTTCAATGATAAGTCAGGAGCCTCTGGCCTTTGTTAGTCTTGTATGTTTTTTAATTTTAGTTCATTTATATGTTTTGGAGTTTAGTGTGACGTCCATTTTCATTGAAGTAGTACACGTTTGTTTAGGGGCCAGCTAAAGCCTGCTTCTGGGTGCAGGATTTTCTCACTGTGTTGAAGACCCAATTTGGTGGCCTTCGGCTGTTTTCTGCTCTTCGGTCGAGTTGTTGTCTCCTTGACACATTCCCCATTTCCATTCTCAGTTTTATTCAATGATGGCTGTTTAAATTAGAACATTTTAAAATCTCAAACAGCCAACTAATGTCTAGATATTTCAAGAAATAATATGCAGCGATTGGAAAGTAAAAATGATATTAGAAATGTGATGAATGAATTAGTACTTAAAATATAATCCTATTGAGAGTATTGATATTGACTCTTTTATTGTCCCCCGCACAACTATTTTTAAAAGAGTAATGCCCTTAGAAATATAAATCATATGGAAATTTGTATTGTAAGTGCTCTCACATGTACAATTTTTGCTAAATAATAAAATTTATCAAATTGGTATCAAAGGTATATAACAGCAATGTCTCGGAAAATTTCGGAAATCAGTGCGGATCAAATAGTTTTAATGAGTTTCCCTTGGAAATATTAAATATATCGGAAATTGTTCTCAAGTCCTCAACTCTCTAGTTAAATAATTTAAAAAGTTTTTTTTGAGTTATTGCCTTTGGACAGAACAGATAAAATATGTGCAACGTGGGGGACATTGGAACTCTGTTCTTTTATTACTCTAAAAATAAAAAGGGTTGCTGTATTTTCTTTTCAGGTTGTAGTTTTCACCCTGTACTTCTTTGGCAGTGTAGCTGTTCTACATAAAATTGGTGTTGGTCTTGACCAGAAGCTCTCTATGCCTGATGTAAGTTTATAGATAATGATGACCTCTAAAATATAACATTATCTACAATTTTCCCACAGCCTCATTTTCACATGTTCTGTACAAGAGAAAGGCGAAAGATACCAAAGGGACATTCAAACTCATATGTCTAAAATAAACTGCCAACACCATGGCAAAAAAAAGAAAACAGACAAACAACAGTACATAAAACACATCATAGAAAACTGAAGACTGAGCAACACGAACCCCACCAAAAACTGGGGGTGATCACAGGTGCTCCGGTAGGGTAAGCAGATCCTGCTCCACATGTGGCAACCGTCGTGTTGCTCATGTTAGTACAAACCTAGTGATAAGTCTCATTCGGTAGGTCACAATCAAGGAAAATTAAGGGAACAGGATTGTAGTTAAGACAATTGGAACATATCCGTTGTCTTCTGTGAAATGGATATTCCATAACGATCAACCAACTTGTGATGGCATCCGTACAATTTACAAAGGGATGATTTCAACTTCATCACTTGGAACTCTTGGTTTAATAGCTTCCTTGTGAGCAGCAAACCTATATCATGAAAGGAAATACATTAGCCCTGGATTATTGTATCAACAGGGAGTTATATACTCAGATTGCGGGCACTGCTGGAGTGTTGCTACATAGAAATGGAAAGTTCACAAATTGGGAAGCTGAAATCATCTTTTTTGTCGTAAAGTTTTGTTTTCAATCGACCCTTTTTATCAATTTCTAGATATAAGTCAAGATATGAGGCAGACTAAACCGTATCTGTTGTATCCTTTATCTCAAGTTCGATGGGATAGATTCGTTCAACATAGTCACCAAATTTTTAATTATTTAGTGAGAGAACATCATCTATATAGCGGAAAGTGAAGTTAAAGGATACTGCTAACTTCTTTTCTTTCTTCCAAAGAAGTTCCTGTACAAATCTACACAGCTTGTGATGGCTTTAATTAGCATGCCTTGGAGATTCTCAGTTTTAGGTTGTCTTGAATTTCATTTTTCTCTATTGATAAAACTGACTAGATTTTTTCAAGAGGGAAAGAGTGTGTTAAGACCTTCAAGAAACAACCTTGTGTAAACATCTGTACTTGACACTGCATTGATCGCTTTTATGTTTTGAAAACTACAATGTACGTTTATATTAAAGTTATCAAATTCTTTGACATGTTTTGACAATAACAAAGGTTTGTTTACTACAGGCATGCAAAATTTGTTCTATGCATTGAATATGCAAATGTTTAACCCAGAAATTAACAATTCTTAATGTACAACTTTTTCTCAAACAAAGGAATAATGTTAAAGTTTCTTTTAACATTATTTTTGCAGGATTCCTATGTACTAGACTACTTCGGTAATTTGTCTGAGTACCTCCATGTTGGTCCGCCTGTATACTATGTTGTTAGAGAAGGACACAACTATACATCTTTAGCTGGTGAAAATGCTCTGTGTGGAGGTAACGGTTGTCCTCAGGAATCTCTGGTCGGTCAGATCTACACTGCCAGTAAACAAGCTAACTAGTAAGTAAAAAATAGGAGACAAGAACTGAGGGTCAAGGGGAGAATGCTCTGTGTGGAGGTAACGGTTGTCCTCAGGAATCTCTGGTCGGTCAGATCTACACTGCCAGTAAACAAGCTAACTGGTAAGTAAAAATAGGAGACGAGAACTGAGGGTCAAGGGGAGAATGCTCTGTGTGGAGGTAACGGTTGTCCTCAGGAATCTCTGGTCGGTCAGATCTACACTGCCAGTAAACAAGCTAACTAGTAAGTAAAAATAGGAGACGAGAACTGAGGGTCAAGGGGAGAATGCTCTGTGTGTAGGTAACGGTTGTCCTCAGGAATCTCTGGTCGGTCAGATCTACACTGCCAGTAAACAAGCTAACTAGTAAGTAAAAATAGGAGACGAGAACTGAGGGTCAAGGGGAGAATGCTCTGTGTGGAGGTAACGGTTGTCCTCAGGAATCTCTGGTCGGTCAGATCTACACTGCCAGTAAACAAGCTAACTAGTAAGTAAAAATAGGAGACGAGAACTGAGGGTCAAGGGGAGAATGCTCTGTGTGGGGGGAACGGTTGTCCTCAGGAATCTCTGGTAGGTCAGATCTACACTGCCAGTAAACAAGCTAACTAGTAAGTAAAAATAGGAGACGAGAACTGAGGGTCAAGGGGAGAATGCTCTGTGTGGGGGGAACGGTTGTCCTCAGGAATCTCTGGTCGGTCAGATCTACACTGCCAGTAAACAAGCTAACTAGTAAGTAAAAATAGGAGATGAGAACTGAGTGTCAAGGGGAGGACTGGTGTCTTAAACTCATGATGGTCATTCATAGTAATATATTATAGGTGCTAGTTTTCAAAAAGAAGAAAGCGAAAAGTTAGATACAAAAGATTAATAATATATTGTAAAAAAATACCCATAGACATCTTCACTTACAATTTGAAAGAGTATTGCAAAACTCAATGTATTGCCCATATATAAATGAGATTTTAAAATTTTTAAAATTATTTTTGTATATATACCAAAGTAACTTATTATGTTTTAACTTAAAAACAGAAAATTTGACCACAGTTGACTATAGGGTAGAATTTGACCATTTCATTGTCACAATGCCCATATGTGGCCTTCTCATGGAAACTGGACCTAGTTTCTTGTTGATTGATGTAAAAATGTCATATTTAAGAGTTATTTGGAGTGAAACTATGACAAAGTGATTTCACTGATGTCAATAAACATTCTTTTCTGAACAAGTTGCTGCATGATTTTCAGATTGAATTCTATTTGATATAAAAATTTCAATAGACCTTATGGCTATTTGTCCACCATAACTAGACATCAGATCCGTTCTCTTCAAATTTTGATGTCACAAGTGAAAATCAGACGCAAATCAAGGATTTTGAAAAAGAGGGGGGGGGGGGGCCCAAACTAGGTAACGTTTGAAGTGCGATATGTAAAAAGTGTATGCATTAACCATAAATGTTTGCCCTAAATCTGCTCTGAAAAATTCTCAAGCTATAAAGGAAAAGTGATTGTTGTATGATGTTAATAGTTTAAGTGTCACAAACTCTTGTGTTAAGTATTGTAGAATGTAGATTTTGAAATACTGTAGATTCTGAAATTATTGCGAGGTTTTTATTATTGCGAATAAAAATATAATGCAACTGGGTGAGTATCACAATAATAAGAACTAGCATTCTGATATCTGTATGCAGATTTTCCTGAAATCGCAATAATTAATCTGGTATTTTTGTCTATTCTTCAAAAATCGCAATAATAAATGCACACAATAATTTCTGAATTTACAGTAGTAATAAGATCTATTTGAATATCAGTATTAAGTTAATTATAGAATAAATGTACCATTTTATTTTCAGTACATATATAGCCCAGCCAACATCTTCTTGGATTGATGACTTCTTTGATTGGTTGTCACCTGGAGGGAACCCACCCTGTTGTAGACTGTTCAATAATATATGTACCATTTTATTTCAGTACATATATAGCCCAGCCAACATCTTCTTGGATAGATGACTTCTTTGATTGGTTGTCACCTGGAGGGAATCCTCCCTGTTGTAGACTGTTCAATAATGGTAGTTTCTGTACTGCCACTGAACCAGGTAAGGGAGATAAGTCCGATATTATTTGAATTCAGAACTTTTACTAAAAATGATCTTTTTCAAACAGATATATTATTAGTAAAAGTTGTATTTATAAATCAGCTATTTTTTTTGTAATTGATTTTTGTCGAGCCTGCGACTTTTGTCGCAGAAAGCTTGACGAAGGGATAGTGATCCGGCGGCGGCGTTAGCTAACTTCTTAGAAGCTTTATATTTGAGAAGGTGGAAGATCTGGATGCTTCATACTTTGTATATGGATGCCTCATGTTACGAAGTTTCCGTCAGTCACATGTCCAATGTCCTTGACCTCATTTTTATGGTTCAGTGACTACTTGAAAAAAAAGTTAAATTTTTTGTAATTGTTAAATTCTCTCTTATTATAAGTAATAGGATAACTATATTTGGTATGTGCGTACCTTGCAAGGTCCTGATGCCCGTCAGACAGTTTTCACTTGACCTCGACCTCGGATCAGTGAACAAGGTTAAGTTTTGGTGGTCAAGTCCATATCTCAGATACTATAAGCAATAGGTCTAGTATATTCAGTGTATGGAAGGACTGTAAGGTGTACATGTCCAACTGGAAGGTGTCATCTGACCTTGACCTCATTTTCATGGTTCAGTGGTCAAAGTTAAGTTTTTGAGTTTTGGTCTTTTATTCTAATACTATATGCAATAGTTCAACTATATTTGGTGTATGGAAATATTTTATGATCTATATGTCAGTCACGCAGGTTTTATTTGACCTTGACCTCATTTTCAAGGTTCATTGCTCAGTGTTAAGTTTTTGTGTTTTGGTCTGTTTTTCTTAAACTATAAGCAATAGGTCAACTATATTTGTTGTATAGAAGAATTGTTAGCTGTACATACCTGCCTAGCATGGTTCATCTGACCTTGACCTCATTTTCAGGGTTCATTGGTCAATGTTTAGTTTACTTGGTTAATGTTAAGTTTATGTGACAGTTGTAATAAAGCTTTATATTTAGGACTTTCAACATAATATCAATGATTAGTAAAGAAGGCGAGACATTTCAGCATGTGCACTCTTGTTGTTTTAATTATCAAAAAGTAAAATAACAAAAATACCAAACTCCAAGGAAAATTCAAAACGGAAAGTCCCTTATCAAATGGCAAAATTTATATAGTTATAGCTAGCTAAACCTTTCACTTGTATGACGATCGCATAAAATTCCATTATATTGAAAACAATGTGTGAACAAAACAAACCGACATAATAGGTAAAAATGTCAAAAATAGGGGTACAGCAGTCAAAATTGTGTTATAATCTAATTAATCACTATAAAAACAAACGAATATGTCAACAAAGAAAAACAAAATGGCAGATAGACATATAAAATTTTTATAAGTAGATCAGGGGTTAAGAAATTTTGTTATAGCTCACTAGCCCAGGGCTAATTGGTGGTTGGATTTTACTAGCCCTGTTGGAAGAACTACTAGCCCAACAAAACTGACCTGCTAGCCCGAGTATGCCTTACAAATCCAGAGTTTGCTGTATAATACAAATAATTCTATAAACTTAACAATTTTTATCCGTTGTACAGTAGATTTTTGCAAATCGGATACCCAAAACTTATGTCAGCAAACAAATATCCCATTAGCAGATATATTCAATTAATCGATAATTGTATATTCATTGAATATTCTGTAATAATGAGTTGACCAAATCCTGAGATGGCACAAGTCTTGACCACTGCTTTACATGGTTATATAAAAGGATTGGAGTGATTTTTATCAGATACATTATAAACGAGGTACAGTAATATCCATATTTACATTTATGAGGGTACCTTCATGACGAATAACGGTAAAAAATCTTGCCAAATGACGTTAACGGTAATTGTTGGTGCATGACGATAAAATGTACCCTTTCTTTAGCGGTGGTCAAGACTTGTACCATCTCAGGATTTGGTCAACTCATTATTACAGAATATTCCATGAATATACAATTATCGATTAATTGAATATATCTGCTATTCATGCTACTGGGATATTTTTTTGCTGACATAAGTTTTCGGTGTCCGATTTGCAAAAATCTACTGTACAACGGATAAAAAAATCGACTGATTTTGACGAATCACGTTAATTTTTTTCCAAAAATAACGGTAACGATAATTATTTGATACCTCTGACGAGTCACTATAAGGATATTTTGATGAATCACGCTAAAATTGTAACCAATTTGACGCTAACGGTAGCCGTAAATGACCGTTTGACGCCTGACGGTAAAGGGCATTACTACCCTCATTTATCACAGGTAAGCTAATTGTGGGCTATAAATGGATTACAAACTGAGTACAGTCTGTAAACTGAAATTGTATTTGTTATAAATTTTATTTCTTTAAAAATCAAATTTATTTGAATATCAATGAAGATAATCATGATTGATGAAATATTATTGCATCAAGTTTAAGTTTTCTGAAGACTGTTAATGTTTAGGTCATGGTTCTGGAGGCTTCTTCACAGTATGTAAACAAAAACAAAATGGCCTCCATAACATGTGCACATGTTACAAATTTATATCTGACAAAAGTCAGGTTTCTCCTGTCATAAGGGATTCACATTTATATTGCAATAAATTATTCAGAAGGAGGTACAGTCCGGTTACATTATATTTCTCTGGTTGCATAAGCAATGTACAATACCCCCTGTACTGACAAATCGATATTGTAAGTACGGGATCCACCCAGAGTTATTTGTTCTATTTTAAAACTTGTACAAAATCAGTTCAAATTCTGGGAATCCCGGATGATGTAGTTGAATCTGTTCTAAGATAGAATAGTGATGTGTGGATTTTCCACTTTTTATTTTGGAAACGCCAAGATTTTTTTGTTACTAGTCCGTCGGGCATATTGGGTTACAAGTTTTGGTTGCCCGAGGCCTAAATGCTGAGTCCCGGGCGTCGGGCTAGTGGATTTTTTAACCCCTGGTAGATGTACCATCTCATAGAAAATATACAGACATAAAAAACATAGAACCATTTCACTAAAAAAACTCATCAAAGATACCAGGCGTATAATTTTGTACGTCTACAAAATTCTCATCAGTGATGCTCAAATCAAAAAAGTTAAAAGGCCAAATAAAGTACGAAGTTGAAGAGCATTGAGGATCAAAAATTCTGATAGGTTTTGCCAAGCAAATGTGATGTTCGTTTTATATCGAATTCAAATAAAAATCTTTCTTTTCAGTTAATATAAATTTGAGTTCAGTATGTCCAGTGAAAACTTTACCAAATGGTCGACCTTCAGTGGATGATTTCAGGAAATATTTACCAATGTTTTTAAAAGATAATCCAGGAGTTAAGTGCTCAAAAGGGTAAGATTTGTATAAGTAAAAAGTGATGTAGGGTAAATGTAAATGACACAAAAACTCAGTAACAAAAAGTATCCAAAAGTTTATTTTGGTCAAGTAGTGTGAGAAATTAAATAAGCTTCATAACAGATCCCCTGCAGACCCTCTATTAGGAGTTGTTACTCAGGTGTTGTCAAACTATCCAGTATCCTTCCCATATGTACCTCAATTATCAGCTCTAAACACTATTTTTAAAACAACATGCAGTGGCAGATTCAGGGGATTGTAGAGGGCATACATCCCCCCTTCTTTTTTTATTAGAAAATATATAATTTTTCTGCATAGATTCATCAAAATTATTTGTCTTACTTTGCTTTGAGCTATTCTGATCATTTAACGCAATTATGTCCCCCTTTCATCAAAACCCTGGATTCACCCCAGATATAGAATTTGTATTACTGCCTGCCACTGTCTTATTTTAAAACTTTTATATTACAGAGGACATGCAGCTTATGGTAGTGGTGTAAACCTGATAAAAAATAACTCAAATGTTGGAGGTATGTCATATTGTGTTTTCATCCTCATCCCCTCAAAACTTGATATCCTATGCTCCCATTTTATTTAGCTTTTAGCAGTTTGAATTTGTGTTGGGGCTTTTATATACAGTATGGGTATTTCTCATTGTTGAAGGCTGTACAGTGACCTAGTATAATTGCTTAAACCAGCTTCATTTGGACTAGTTGTCTCATTGGCAATCATATTTGACCAATATCAATTGGTATGGATAAGTGATAAAAGGACAATAGTTAACATGTGCAATGATTAAGTGGGAAAATTAATCACATCTTTTGGTTGGGAATGCAGAAACATTAATTACTGTGGATTCATTTATTTTTCGTGGATACCAATTTTCCATCAATTGAGGAAAAACCGTATTTTCGTGGATATTTAACGTCAGGGGTTGGCTGAGGTCTGCATACAAGCCTATAGAAAAATTATACTTTGTTGAATATTTTAATTGGTGGTTTGCCTGTACCCACGAAATACAGGATAATTGGTATACCACAAATACTAATGAATCCATAGTAGAAAATATTTCTGCACTGAAATTGATCAATACTGTAAATATGGAATTTATTGCGATAGTTTTTATTATTGGCAAAAATGCAACAGGGTTGTAATCGCAATAATTTAAACTCGCATTTTGAATTTTTGTATATGAATGAAGCAGGATTTTTTCTCAGTATAGCAAAAAAAATAATCACATTTTTGACTAAAATGACAAAATTGCAATAATAAATGCGCACAATAATTTATGAATTTACAGTATTGAAGATGAATGAATATTTTTCAATCTTGAATCCTGTCATTTAATAAATATTCGTTGGTCCCTTGTTTCCAGCAGTTTTTAAAGTGATCATATCAGCACATATAATTTGATACATAATGTAACTACATTGTATAACTACGTTGTATAACTACGTTGTATAACTACGTTGTATAACTACATTGTATAACTACATTGTAAAACTACATTGTAAAACTACATTGTATGACTACATTGTATAACTACATTGTATAACTACATTATATAACTACGTTGTATAACTACATTATATAACTACATTGTATAACTACATTATATAACTACATTGTATAACTATACATTGTATAACTACATTGTATAACTACATTGTATAACTACATTATATAACTACATTGTATAACTACATTATATAACTACATTGTATAACTACATTGTATAACTATATTGTATAACTACATTGTATAACTACATTGTATAACTATATTGTATAACTACATTGTATAACTATATTGTATAACTATATTGTATAACTACATTGTATAACTACATTGTATAACTATATTGTATAACTACATTGTATAACTACATTGTATAACTACATTATATAACTATATTGTATAACTACATTATATAACTACATTGTATAACTACATTATATAACTACATTGTATAACTACATTGTATAACTATATTGTATAACTATATTGTATAACTACATTGTATAACTACATTGTATAACTATATTGTATAACTACATTGTATAACTATATTGTATAACTACATTGTATAACTATATTGTATAACTACATTGTATAACTATATTGTATAACAGAAATAAAAATGAGAATGGAAAAGGGAAATGTGTCAAAGTGACAGCAACCCGACCAAAGAGCAGAAAACAGCCAAAGGCCACCAATGGGTCTTCAACACACTGAGAAAATCCCGCACCTAGAGGCGGGCTTCAGCTGGCCCCTAAACAATAATGTATACTAGTTCAGCAAAAATGGACGTCACACTAAACTCCAAAACATATGAATGAACCAAAATTTTAAAAAAGACATTAATAAAGCTAGAGGTTCCTGACTTGGGAGAAGCCTGATTTTTATGAAGAAATTTAAAAATTAAGAAATCCTTCTAAATTTTTATTTGCTCTTTTCTAGCAACGTACTTTATGACATACCATAACATACTGAAGACGAGTGCTGATTACATCAAAGCTTTGAAGGAAGCCAGGACCATAGGAGATAACATCACAAAAACAATGCAGTTAACACAATCAAACAGTAGTGTCTTCCCATATAGGTTTGTTTTTGTTTATATATTCATTTGAATTTTATGTAAATGAAGAAATTTTCGCAAGCAATTTATTCAACGACTTTCTCTAGTAGGAATATAACCTGAATAAAATTGTCACATTAATAATAATGATAATAATCTTTATTTCAAGAGGGTATGCTCAATTAGTACAAACACTATTCTCCCTTGAGGCCCTCACACTCCACTCACAATGCATCACACAATTTCATCATAACAAAGATAAACATAAGAAAACATAATCAAAGTTGATACATAATCATTTAAATAATTCCTGGATTTTCAAGTAAAAACTTAAAGCAGTTTGTTTTAAAAGTATTTATGTTTGACATGTGTCTTAGTGCTTCTGGTAGTTTATTCCATGAAGTTGGGCCAGAATATGAAAAAGATCTTCTAAATGTGTTTGTTCTTGCCTTTGGTATATTAAGTAATTGGGTAGTATTTGATCTAAGTTGCATTCCATTTTTATTTGTAACATAGGAGATTTTGTTAGACAAATATTCTGGGACAGATCCATATAAACATTTATGAACATATAAGGCCTTGTGGTAAATTACACGATCAGTAAATCGAAGCCATGATAACTTTTTAAACATTGTATTAGATGGGGTATCATAAGGAAGTGCAAGAATAATTCTAGCTGCTCGTTTTTGAAGTTTATCTAATCTATTTGTATTTTGGTCACTGGTGTTTCCCCAAATTGTACAACAGTAATCCAAAATAGGGAGAATATAACCATTAAAGTATAACTTTCGTGTTTCCAGGGGGAGGGATTTCTTTATCCTAGACAAAAGATTTAGCCTGGTACTGATTTTTGTGCACAAAGTGTCAATTTGGGCTGTCCACTCAAGATTTTCATCAATAAAAACCCCTAGGAGCTTTTCGCCATTAACATCTCTAATGTGGGAGTTACCAACAGTCAAATTAAGAACATGGTCTGTTTTTGCTAGTTTCTGTCTAGAACCAATAACCATAGATGTAGTTTTGATGGTGTTGACGCGTTTGAAGTATAGTGTTGTTTTTTTTTACATTTTATGACAGATCAACAAAATTCAGATTATACTTTTTGTATTTCAGTAAAATAAATATCTATTAATCCTTTTTCAATTTTACAATTTAATAAAAAGATATTTTCATCTTCTAATAAATTTCAACTACGACACATTGTTCCCTGGGAATATGTAAATGTCTTCCACTTTCTGTTTCTAATTTTTGATTATACAACAAATACACTCTTTTACAACATAATCAATGGTACTGAGAAATATTTGCATTTGTTGATATGATTTATTATTGATAGACAATAAATACTGTAAATTCAAAAAAAATTTGGCCTGCTTTTATTATTATGATTGTTAGGAATGGACAAAAATGCAAGAACCAACCACTCGAAACGATCCAGAAACAAAAGGGCAATCGCATATATTTCTATATTATAAGAATTGTTATTGTGATTTAGGATATTTCATAATTTAAAAAATTATGATATCAAAATTTGAAATGCAAGTTTTAATTTTTGTGAAATTTTATAATATAAAAAATCTGTGATGTTTATTAGAAAATTTGATTTGAGCCTTGCCACAGTAAAAGACATTTAAATACATGTATTTACCAGTAAATGCTTAAGTACATACGATACAGTTTTGATCCCACTGTGATTTTTTAAAGAAAATTTGCATACAAATATTTTTCACCTCGTCAATTCAAATATGTAATGAAACATTTACCTTGATGTGCTACTTTTAGAGATAAATGGGGTCAAAATTTTAGACATTTACTCCAAATTTTGATTTCTTGGAAATTTCTATCCTTTGGTTAGATATACCGTACCTAACTTTTTTGTTTTAAAATATAAACACTCATCTTTGTGAAATCATTTCAAATATCTCTTTCACATAATTATGCTGTAAATTTGTGTAACGGAATCCATTTTCATTAAATTTTCATGAATTTAGAAAAAATATGTACATTTATATGATTTAAATATTTCATCAGTGATTTGTTAATAAAAATTGGTACAAATAATCTTTGTACATAATCAAGCCAAATGTCCATTAAAAAAGAGAGGTCCATGTGCTTGTTTTCAAGCTTAAATGATTAAAATCAGTTTAAAAATGCATCTTTTTCCAATATTTCACAGTTTGATGTCACAAAAAAAAACATTTTACGTTAGCAACTTCATTACCTCCCCTGTAACTGTATCGTATGCCCTTAAGCCACCAAACTCAAGTCAAACTTATCCAAGTGAAAATAACATAAATGATCATGATAGATATTTTTATTTCCAGTATTTTCTATGTTTACTATGAGCAGTACCTGACCGTTGTTGATGACACAATATTAAATCTGGGACTATGTCTTGTAGCCATCTTTGTTGTCACTTTCATTCTTCTCGGATTTGACTTTATTTCTGCATTGTTAGTAGTACTGACTGTTCTCATGATCGTGATAGATATATGTGGTATGATGTATTTGTGGGAGATTGACCTCAACGCTGTGACACTGGTCAATCTTGTTATGGTGAGTAAAATAGGATTAATATGAATGAAAGGAAATAGTGGATATACATGAAGGAGACACCAACCCAAAATACTGTGGATTTGTTATTATTCATTGAATACCGATTTTTTTTGATTTCGTGGGAACAGGTGAACCATGAATTTAAATGTTCAACGAATTATTAATTTTCTATAGGCTTGTATGCCGACTTTGGCAAAACCACAAAATTAAATATCCATGAAAATGTAAGTTTTCCTCAATCCACGAAAATTGGTACCCACGAAAATAAATGAATCCACAGTAACAAATTTGCCATTTTATAAGGTCACTTCAGGGCCTAATTAAATAGAGCTAAGGGTATAATCCAAATTCAATGAGCAGACTGTCCAGGTCTTGCTGCTTGTGATGGAATTCATCAAATACAACCAAAGATCAGTGAAATAAACACTAAAATCCCATATGACAATTGCCAAATGTATAATGTTAAACCTACTTTAAGAATATTCTTTGATACACTATTATTGAAATTTTTTATCATTTAATTTCATATAATTCCTTAAAGCCCAAGTCTCAATCATTATCAAAATTTTGATTGTGATAAGGGTTTTCTATACCATATTTATCAATTGGTTTAAAGAAAAAACCAACAAAGGAACAATTGACAATTTTCGAAAAGACCTATACATGGAAACAGAGGGAAAACAGAGTTATCTCTCTTGAAATACTATTTTTGGATTTTGAGTTGCATCACATCTGTTTAAATTTGCTCTAAATTGATCAAATCTTACTATATTTTAGGCTGTTGGTATAGCTGTAGAGTTTTGTGCTCACATTGTAAGAGCTTTTGCTGTCAGTCTGAAACCAAACAGAAAAAAACGAGCTGAAGAGGCTCTGGCTAATATGGGCAGCTCAGTAAGTGTAAAATAATATTCTTATCAAACAGAATAGAATAAGTTGAGGAGGCTCTAGCTCATGTTGGCAGCTCAGTAAGTGTAAAATAACATTCTTGTAAAACAGAGTAGAATGAATTGAGGAGGCTCTAGCTCATATGGGGAGCTCAGTAAGTGTAAAATAAGATTCTTATCCAACAAAGTAGACTGATCTATATATACATTATTAGAGATTTAAGAAAAGAGTAATAAAAAAACAATGACTCTATTGAAAAAAACAAAGAATTGATAAATTAGTTTCTGCCGTACACAAAATACTGCATATTACAATGAATTGAATATCTTCAGTGGTAGATTGTAAAATCAGTAATTTTACAGATTTTTACTCTCATCTCATTAAAAAAAAAATTTTCACATGATTCATTTTACACAAGATAAATTAATTAATCCTGTTTTTATCCTCCATAGCAGGAGTCATGTTCATTTTTTGTACATAAATTAGGCCTTTAGTTTTCTCATTTGAATTATTTTACATTGTCATTTCGGGGCCTTTTATAGCTGACTGTGCGGTATGGGCTTTGCTCATTGTTGAAGGCCGTACGATGACCTATAGTTGTTAATTTCTGTGTCATTTGTTCTCTTGTGGAGAGTTGTCTCATTGGCAATCATACCACATCTTCTTTTTTATAATTACCCTGTCAACGTACCTGGTCTTGCTCCTTTTGGAGTTCATCCAATTCCCTCAGTTTTTGTTTGTCACTTTGATATGTCTCGTGTTAAATGATTTACGAAATTTTAACATTGCTAAACTACTGTTGCCTTAACCCTTTATACATAATTTGGTTGTGATATTAGTGTGTGATTAAATAATTATTTCTCTTTTCAGGTATTTAGTGGTATAACCTTAACAAAACTAGGAGGAATTATAGTTTTAGCATTTGCTAAGTCACAGCTATTCCAAGTATTTTACTTCAGAATGTATTTAGGAATGGTAGTATTTGGTGCGTCACATGGTCTTATTTTCTTACCAGTATTACTCAGTTATATAGGTAAGTAGATTTTTGAGTGCCAGTCTTTGTAAGAATCAGGCAATTTTGAAAAAAATCAAAACATGTCTGAAAAAAAAACACACCTAACCATCCTATTTTGAAGTTACCCTCAACCTGAGTAAGAAATGATAGGTCTTTCATTTCTGTGTGTCTGGTTAATTTGAGAAATCTCTTAGATAACTTTTGGTTAGAATGATAGCAAATTATGGAGTTAGCTCCCCTTAATTGTTAATTTCTAGTGCATTTCAACCACATTATATCTTGAATTACCAGGACAGGAAAAGGAAACGAATGTTATACATGTATTCGTGCACCATTATACATTTTGAACATAAATTAATGTCAACTTGAGTGGGTTTTTGTTGTCATGTTTTCACCACTGCCTGATTCTTAGGCAGATTGGCACTTTTAAAATTTTTTATTCTTGAAAGTAGGAATATCCTATTGGTCATGTGCAAAGATAGTTACTGTAAATTCAAATGATTTTGCAATGTTTTTATACCCCCGCTTTAAAAAAGGGGGGGTATACTGTTTTACCTCTGTCTGTCCTTCCGTCAATCCGTCAGTCTGTCTGTCCCATGAATATTTTCGTCGCATTTTTCTCAGGAACTACTTGACAAGGATTTCTGAAATTTGGTTTCAGGGTTTATATAAGTCAGCTATACCGTGTGATGCGTTTTCAGATTAATCACTTAACAACTTCCTGTTTACCGTCAAATATTTGGGCTGGGGGTATCATCAGTGAGCAGTAGCTCGCAGTTTCACTTGTTAATTTTGCACAAATGCAATGAAATAGGTGTTACAAAAATAAAATTTGCTTTTTATATTTTGATAGCATTATTTGTATGCTGTATTTTTTGAATTCAAAATAATTAAACTTACATGTGTGTCGATTGTCCAATAGTCGCAATAATGAATGCACAAAATAATTAAACTTACAAGTGTGTCGATTGTCCAATAGTTGCAATAATGAATGCACAAAATAATTAAACTTACATGTGTGTCGATTGTCCAACAGTCGCAATAATGAATGCACAAAATAATTAAACTTACATGTGTGTCGATTGTCCAACAGTCGCAATAATGAATGCACAAAATAATTTCTGAAATTATGTAACACAAAAATAAACAGGGAGAGAAACATAATAAAAATAGTAGCCAACTACCCCTGATGCTGCTTAATTTTTCACAGTACCATTTTCAAAAATTGTTGGGGAGAAAAAAAAATGAAAGAATAAAATTGAGAAAGGGAATGGGAAATGTGTCAAAGAGACAACAACCCGACCAAAGAGCAGAAAACAGCCCAAGGCCACCAATGGGTCTTCAACACAGTATGTTCTGATATGCTTATTGTTGGAAGCCATAGAATGAGCATCAGCTGTTTGTTATCCTCTATATTAATTCATACTGTTAATTCATTACTATTTATTAAGTACAATTTTTTTAATGGTTTTCATGAGTATAGGTAAATCACAAATTTAAATGTTCAATGAAATACTCATTTTCTAAAGGATTGTATGCTGACACTTTGGCAAAACCATAAAATCAAAATTCCATGAAAATTCAGGTCGCCACAAAAATAAATGAATTCACAGTATTACGTAAAGAAAAAAGAAAATATCTTATTATAGATTTTGTATTCACAGAACGTATAGTGTGGTTTTTATACGCCTGTCAAAATTTTGACGGGACGTATTATGGTATACAAATGTCGTCTGTCCGGCGTAAACATGTCGCACCGTAACTTGAGAACGACTTATCCAAATTTCATGAAACTTAAAATAGTTGTTTCTTATGATGGTCAAACGATCTGTATACTTTTTGGTGAAAATAAGATTAAAACTTTTTGAGTTACAGGACTTAGTAACTAAAACAGGTGTGTGGTTTTTATACGCCCGTCAAATTTTTGACGGGACGTATTATGGTATACAAATGTCCGGCGTCCGTCCATCTGTCTGTCTGTCCGTCTGTCTGTCAGGCGTAAACATGTCGCACCGTAACTTGAGAATGACTTATCCAAATTTCATGAAACTTAACATAGTTGTTTCTTATGATGGTCAAACGATCTGTATACTTTTTGGTGAAAATAAGATTAAAACTTTTTGAGTTACGGGACTTAGTAACTAAAACAGGTATGTGTTTTTTTTCACATGTCGTGCCGTATCTCAAAAACGATTTATGATTATTGCTTAAAATTTTACATACTTCTTAGTTTTATTAATCTGATCTGTATACTTTTTGGTTTTGATTCAAAATTTTATTTTTGAGATATTGATTTTTTTTTTTTTTAAAGTGGGGTTTTCACATGTCACGCCGTATCTCAAAAACGGTTTATGATTATTGCTTAAAATTTTACACACTTCTTAGTTATATTAATCTAAAGATCTGTATACTTTTTAGTTTTGATTCAAAATTTTATTTTTGAGTTATTGAGTATTTTGTAAAAAAAGGGGGAGGGGTATTTCACATGTCGCGCCATATCTCAAAAACGATTTATGATTATTACTTAAAATTTTACACACTTCTTAGTTATATTAATCTAAAGATCTGTATACTTTTTGGTTTTGATTCAAAATTTTATTTTAGAGATATTGAGTTTTTTGTAAAAAAAAGTGGGGTTTTCACATGTCGCGCCGTATCTCAAAAACGATTTATGATTATTACTTAAAATTTTACACACTTCTAAGTTATAATAATCTAAGGATCTGTATACTTTTTGGTTTTGATTCAAAATTTCATTTTAGAGATATTGAGTTTTTTGTATAAAAAAAAAGGGGGGTTTTCGCATGTCGCGCCTCAGTCGGAAACTATTTATGATTATTGCATAAAAATTCACACACAAGACGACGGGCGTATCATGCACTCATGGCGCAGCTGTTTATTCAATGAGTGGCATAGGCATTACATACAACCTGAATTCTCTAACTTTAGTTTGCCACAACCAAATGTTATGACACTTATACACAAAGCTCATTACCACCAAACAAATGTCTTTAAGTTTTAAAGAAATAAAAAGGACAATAGGGATAAATTAGTACATTGACTTTGCATATTTACAAGCAGGGGCATGCATCTGTATCCCGTGGACACATTCTGTTGTTATATATTCATGGAAATAAACTGGTTCATGAAAATATTAAAGATATCAAGTTGGCAATTAGAAACATATGCCCAAAAAGCATATTCAATTGAATAAATGAAAAATAATGATAATTTTTTTTCCATTAACGAAAATGCTGCAATACATTTTTTTGGCTTTCTATTTTCTAGGTCCACCGTTGAACAAAGCCAAACTATATGAGGAACAACAAAAGAATAAGTCAAATTTCATAGACTCCAGTGGCAAAGAATATGATGAGCCAAATATTCACTCGTCACAACAAAATTTAGTGTCTGACAATCCACCAGACTATCGGACTGTGTCAGGAAATAACACTAGTGAACACAATGCTTATGAAAATGGTGGATTTAAACAAACAGAAATTGAAAATCATATGCTTCCTTCTACAAGATTGTAATAGTGATGTACAAACTGTTTCTGAGCTTCCATACCGTTGGCCATTAAAGAATATGATGAAAAATAAGAGTTGTCTAGTAGTTTAAGTGCAGGGGCGGATTCAGGCAGGGGCATGGCGGGCGTGCGCCCCCCTAAAATTTGCAAAGCATGGGTTGTCCTCAGCTTAATAAAGAATATTTCGATAATTTTATCTCAAAAAAATTTAAGTTTGCACCCCTCTAACCTCAAATACTGGATCCGCCCCTGAAGTCTGTGTCATTTGGAACATACTTTGACTCTTATCAATGCTGGATATTAAAAGGTGCTATTTAATTGAATCTGCATGTAGTCTGAGGAAATTTATTAGTTTTTGACGGAACAATTTTGAGTATTTTTTGGTGCATTTAATTTTAAGTTTTCATTTAAATGACATATATAAATAGATAATAAGGAATTCAGAAATGGAAAAAATTACAAGTTACATACAAATGCCAGTTATATGAACAAAATGCCAGTCATATGTGATATTTTATTGTAAATCATAAGCATTGTAAATAATATCCATTTTCTATTTATTAATTTTTCTATTCATTGTACATTTCACCATTGAGATCTCCTCAGACATATACGTTTATATTTCTATGACATACAAATCCATCAGCTTGAATAAAATTGCCATTTGAGAATCTAAAAGACTATAGATAATTCATGTCAACAGAATGAACGGTTTCAGAATCTAATGCATTCTGGGTAAAATTTTCAAAAACAAAAATACTGTCACATCATTGGTTGCTCTTCAATTGATTGGGAAATTTGTGAACTAGTAATCACAATATTTTGTTGTATGCTTTTGAAAATATTACCCAGAATGCATTAGATTCTGAAACAGTTAATTATGTTGACCTTCACATCTTAACTTTTTTGTTTCACAGGTATATACTCAATAAGGTTAAAACATATATTGTAGTCATATCTTTTACAATTTTCATTAAACTTGCACCATAATGGTGAATGGTTGTTAATTGTTACATGTGATAGTTGTTGACTGTTATGCTAATGATCTAATGTAATGGAAAATTTCTCTGCCAAAGGGAGGTAACTTCTTTTTGCACAAATAAGAAATGTATTCCAGTTTAAAATTATCATGATATTACTATTTTTTCAATTTTTGGTATATTTTACCTGTTTTTTTTAAAGAAAAAATGTATAATTAATTGCAATGAATTATTAGGTTGGTATAGTGTTTCAGCCCTAGTATTGTATCTTATTTTTTTCTGAGATTAATACTTAAAAGAATTTCTCTTTTTTCTCTAAGGTAGCTTATTTGATTGCTTAAGTGAACTGAGATTAACCATCTGTAACAAAGACATATTTGTATATTGAAGCTCAATTGTTTGTAGTTTTTTATTGTAAAAATGTCACCAAAATATAATTTTCAATTGACATAACTATAGTAAGAGTTATTGCCCTTTGCTTCCAAGTTGGAGGTTACCATGCACAAATTCCTTCATAAATCGAATGATCTGGCTGCTGGAATTTAGAAAAAGTTGTTTTCTTGACAATTATAATCTGTAAAAAAAAAGTGTTTATCTCATCACTACCATCTAGTCTATGACTATATAATTAGACACCTTGTTTTTATGCCACACCTAGGGGCATTATGTTTTTCAATCTGTGCATCTGTTCGTCCGTCCGTCCGTCTGTCCCGCTTCAGGTTAAACTTTTTGGTCAAGGTAGTTTTTGATGAAGTTGAAGTCCAAACAACTTGAAACTTAGTACACATGTTCCCTATGATATGATGTTTCTAATTTTAATGCCAATAAGAGTTTAGACTCCAATTTCACGGTCCACTGAACATAGAAAATGAAAGTGCAAGTGGGGCATCTGTGGACACATTCTTGTTATTTAGTTAGTCAAATAAGAAAATCATCTAGTTTCACCTTCAACATGGTGGCCAAGGGAAGTAACTCAACTTCAAATTCATGTTTGTTTTGTACATAATTGCATAATCTGCATCATCTTTTATCTGTGATATTTATTAAATTTCATGTAGAACATTCAATGTTACCTGCGTCGCCAAGTAATCACTTGACTCAGTCTGTCTGTTTGTCCATCTGAAAGATTAAGAAAACTTTTTGTCAAAGTTTTCTTTAATTCTATGAAAAGGAATGAATTAATATTTGGTCTGCAGCTTGATAATGCTGAGTTGTTGCAAGTAAGCAATTTTTACATCTGCCGTGTAGCCACTTCATGTTTGCTGGTAGTTTCATTGTACAAGAAAGTTGCAAACTTTTCTTGGCTCCTATTGAAGTGAATAATACCTGGTATTGGTGTTGGTCTTGTTTTAATTGTCATTGGTGCTCAGTTTCCTATACATGACAGTCAAAATTAGATACATGTGTATGTGTTTATATACATCTTATTTCCAAATTAGGCATGTGTCAGTGTGGCCTAGTTTACAATCTTTTGTTGATTTTTTCAAATTCATGTCACATTGTGATGTTTGCGTCCTGAATATGTATTTTATTTACCACTGGATACTAAACAGCCATCCATCATCCATCATCATCTTTTCATAATAAGTTTGAAAGTTTTTCATTATGTACAAAACAGTTATATTTGCTCTGATTTTGACATGAATTTTGTGAGGTAATTGTGTGAAATTTTTTTATATTTTATATTAAGCAATCTGAATTATACATTTAAGGTTGTACATAACACTACAGGGAGATAACTCTGTAAAAATCAGCTGAACGTTTTAATCACTTTCTATTGTTAAGGAAATTAAGCTTCTTAGTGATCAAAATTAGTGTTTGTCAAACTGCTATATATCCAATGAAATTAATTTCAGATAAAGTGTGTGGTTCAAGTTTTTTGAAATTTTTATATTTTTGACAAAGGATCAATGTTAATATTTTGTCAAAATTTTATGAAAATTAAACGAGCCAAATTGATTTTAGTCAAGGTGTTTGGTACCACCTTTAGTTTAAGGGATGGTAAGTAAGTAAATAAAACTTTATTATGATTCACCATATTGAAAAATGTTGAACATAAGCTCTGAAGAATTTAGACAAAAATTGATATATAGATATAAAATGCATTTCAAATTGATCACTGGTGTCAAAATTGTTGTAAAACTTTAGTTTTTGTAATAAAGAATTATAAATGTTGAGAAACATCAGTTTTTGCTAAAATCTATATGTGGTTAAAATTTGTTGTTCCCAAATGATTTCATGTGTAAAATAAATATAGTTGCCCCCTCAATTACAAAATGCCCACAAAAATACATAGCAATTGGATTTAAAAAAAAAAACTTATATTTATTGAGAAAACACCCTGAATTAATTCATGTTGTTGAAATTCCTGAAGATTGACACCCCATGAACATGACTTGCTTTGTATGCATTTTCTCTGTGCCTCAAGCAAAATGTGCAACTGGACCCTAAAGCTGACCCTGGGTTTTCTAGTTTTTTTTATTTTTCTATTTTAATATTCATATGATAGAAAATACAATGCATATGCATATAATATCTAAAAATTTGGAACAAGTTGGTATAAAGGTATAGGTTGGAAAAAATCAGGTGTTAAAGAGTTTGTTGAGTACGAGTTGGCAAATTAAGGTATGATTTGGCATATATTCTATTTTTTACTTGTTTGCAAGAATGTATGTCTAATTTTGAAGAATTTCTGTTAGTTGCTATATTATTCAAAGTGCAATTATTTTGTATTGTTTGTTTTATTGTAAAATAAAAAACTCATAATTTAATTTTTCTTAAATATATATAAATAAAAAGATGTGGTATGATTGCCAATGTGGGGTCAGAAAACTCTCCACCAGAGACCAAATGATGTAGAAGGTTAGCACTATAGGTCACTGTTCCTTCAATAATGAGCAAAACCTGTACTGCATAGCAAGATGTAAAAGGCCCCCAAATGACAAATGTCAAAAAGAAAACTATATGAAAAAAAATACGATATACAGCAACAAAAGACAACCACTGAATTACAGACTTGGCACAGGCACAGACAGAATTTGACAGGGTTAAACATGTTTGTGGACTCGCCAAACTTCCCTTAACCTGCGACAGTGGTGTAACAGCACAACATAAGAACATACTATAAAATCAGTTGAAAAGAGCTTAACTCATCACCTCGATACAAAGTAAAAACAACTAACAAAAACACAAAAGACACAAAGTACAGATCTGTGAGTACTCACAGTTACTGAAAGCTAGTTCAAAGTCACCAACAACTAACAAAAACACAAAAGACACAAAGTACAGATCTGTGAGTACTCACAGTTACTGAAAGCTAGTTCAAAGTCACCAACAACTAACAAAAACACAAAAGACACAAAGTACAGATCTGTGAGTACTCACAGTTACTGAAAGCTAGTTCAAAGTCACCAACAACTAACAAAAACACAAAAGACACAAAGTACAGATCTGTGAGTACTCACAGTTACTGAAAGCTAGTTCAAAGTCACCAACAACTAACAAAAACATAAAAGACACAAAGTACAGATCTGTGAGTACTCACAGTTACTGAAAGCTAGTTCAAAGTCACCAACAACACAAAAACACAAAAGACACAAAGTACAGATCTGTGAGTACTCACAGTTACTGAAAGCTAGTTCAAAGTCACCAACAACAACAAAAATAATGTATCTATAGGACTTATCAATCAGTAAATATCCAACTTCCAATGGATTTAGTAAAGACATCTTTAATAGTCCGAGGAAAACATGATCTTGTGCAATGCCAGAATATAGGTATCTACAGATTGTAGGACCGTCAATGTACATAAGTGTTGTAACATTGATATTTCGTAGGGTATGTATCTGGAATTTATCATTGTTTGTTTCAGAAGTTAAATTATACTATTTGAAAAAGCCTTTCACTGGATGTGGTATTTAACTGCATTTGAGCTTGTTGGCGACTAAGAAGTGTGATTTCACATGAAAGTAAGTTTCAGGAACCCCGAACGGCACACAGGGTGGTACGATATGTCGGTTGCAGTTAGTTCGCATTGAACTTTAAAAAATTCACATCCCTCCTAAACAAAAGTCATATGGTTATTGCCCTCAAGTGACGATTTTCACGATTTTTTGCATGTTTGCCAAAAAACTATAATATGTAGATAGATAGATACTTTAATAGGCAAAACAATTCTACAGGACAAGATTTACAATATGTCACGATGGCCGAAATGGTCAGTCAACTCAATAGGAGTTATTGCCCTTTAATGATAATTTTTACCTATTTTTCTTTGAAACTTTGATAAAGAAAACTGTAAACAGCAAAAAATGTTCACTGCTGTGGCCCCTTGAAACTTAAAATCAAAACGTATTTTAAATAAAATATACATATATGCATATACAGAACGACATCCTTTAGATATGCTGTCCGTCATCAGTATTTATAGTTTATAATTTTATTTTGCATATTGGCATTATGCCTTTAAACTTCTCACATTTAGTGCAAAACAGCAAAAAGTCTTTTTTGATATCTTGCCATTTATTTTTAGATATGAGCAAGAGTTTTTAAAAAAACGACATTTTGCTAAAAATTGGCACCGTCAGTGTTAATGTCACAGGCACTAAGTCTTGTCTCTGAAAAAACCACTATATAATTAAATATAACAGTGTTATATTAAAGTACATAGGAGTTTATTTTCAGAGACAAGTACCTGTGGTCAATGTGTGTAAAAATGAGGCGGAAGCTACCAATGTGATATTCAAATCTCGCAAGTCGAAGGAAAACTGTCAACGCCATGGTAATAACCAACAACAAAAACAAAAAGATGAACAAAACCACAGAATACCTTATAAACAACTAAAGGTTTGGCTGATGGATCCAAATTATTGTCACCAATTATGTTTGTTTGGGTTGTTCATCCAATTTTGTCAATATAACCGAACTTTAAACAACTGTCATACAGTCAAGTGAGAGGTTTAGCTAGTCATAAAACCAGGTTTAAACCACTATTTTCTACGGAAAAGGCATGTACAAAGTCAAGAATATGACAGTTGTTTTCCATTTATTCTGTTGGTTGATATAGCCTATCGTTTAATTTTGGCAGATTTTATGGACTTCCCCCTTTTTTTTGCTCACCTGGCACAAAGCGCCGCAAAGTAAGCTTTTCTCATCACTTGGCGTCAGTCGTTCGTCGTCTTCGTCCGCCGTCGTCGTTAACTTTTACCAAAATCTTCTCCTCTGAAACTACTGGACCAAATTTTATTTAACCAAACTTGGCCACAATCATCATTGGGGTATCTAGTTAAAAAAAAATGTGTCCGATGACCCCGCCTGCCAACCAAGATGGCTGACATGGCTAAAAATAGAACATGCAAGTTTTGTCTATTATTTTGAAAACCGTTATAAATCTGACAGGGACAGAACTGTTCAAAATGTTGAGCTCTACCAATTGTCCATTTATGTCATAACTGTCAGGGGACTTCTTATGGGAGTAATTGCCCTTAAATGACAAATTTTACCATATTTTTTAATTTTGGCTATTATCTTGAAAACTTTAATAGATACAAAGATACTTTAAACTGCAAAAATTATCAGCAAGACGAGATCTACAATTAAGGCAATATATTGGAAATGCTCCAACGACTCCTTATATGAGTTATTGCCTTTGAATGACGATGTTTACCTATTTTTTGTGTTTTTGCTTTATATCTTAAAATATAATAGATAGATAGAAACTTAAATAAGCAAAAATGATCAGCAAGACAATATCTCCAATTAAACATCATGGAGGAAATCGTCTAACGACTCCTTATTGGAGTTATTGCCCTTTAATGACGATTTTTACCATTTTGTTTGCGTTTTGCCTTATATGATAAAAACATAGTAGATAAATAGAAACTTTAAATAGCAGAAATGATCAGCAAGGCAAGATCTACAAAGTATAACAAGTAAAATTATGTCGATATAGTTAGAAGACTGTCACTCTTTATAGAGTGATTGCCCATAAATCAGGATTTGTTTACCCTCTTATATGTTTTGAGCAAAAACTAAAGAAGATAGAGAGAACATAAACAGACAAAACGATCAGCAATACAAGATGAACAAAAAAGAGATTTTTGTCATGAATTTTATTCTCGTCTACAATGTTGGAGTGTCTTTTGTTGAATATACACATAGACCTAGGTGAGCGACACATGCAGGCTCTTAAGGGCCTTTAGTTGAATATTTTTGTCAATACCTTTTTTTATAGATGTCATTTAGCCAGTAATTTAACCAATAAACCAATCTTCTTTCAATGGTGGATTTTCAGGGTCAATATATGAAGCCGTTTGATAAAAACAAATTCACAAAAAAATGTGGTATGTTTCCACATAATTATTTGGAACAAACAGTTTCATAAAATTTAGAATTCATATGTTCAAACTTTTAAAAAGAAAGTTTGGTATATTGGACATATTTTCCTAAAAGGAAACACCAAGAAAAACAGATGATATACAAAGGAGAGACAGTGCCCATTGACTTACAATCTAATTAAGCAAAGCACATTAAATGAAAATTATTCTGACCAAAATAAAAAAAAATTGTAACATTCAGCTACTGCACAAGACGATTCAATTGATGAGTAATGCCCCAATCTCTACAGAAAACTCATGACAATACTAGTAATGACCATTGGAAAAACATACTTTGTTGTACAAACCTCTAAATTTAGTCTCCCTAGTCTCTTTCAAATTTAGGCGAGTACACAAATTTGGTTTCATAGACACACACGTCATTTGTAGAACTTGCTTAAAATGCAAGGAAACTGTAAGATACCAGTTTTTAATTTTTTATATAACTCTTTGAAAGGAAATTCGATAAATTGTTGTAAAAGCATTAAAGTATTGCCAGCAGTAAGGATGTCCTGGTCATGTTTGACATTCATTTCTTTGAAATTCATGATATCCTTTTATGTCAACATCTTGTAACTTTCTTTTCTCAAATATCACAACACTTCTCAATGTCTTTATTCCTTATAATCAAAACAGTTCACTTCGGAGTATTAACATTAGTGTATTCTAGATTTTCAAACGTATTATATTTTAATTATACATAGATAGTTAATTAAGTACCCTACAATTACTATTTTTGCGTAAACAGAACTAACTGACTTGTTAATTTGTCAGTAATTTAGCTCACTTATGAGAAACACTGCTGAATTTTTTTTTTATTAAAATATGCATTTCAAAATCTTTACAAGGAGGATATTTCATCTGAATATTTGAATTGGTTCTAAAACTTTCTACTTTGGGTGAGAAATGTTAGTTTTTCTGTCATTTGGAACGCTCATCGCCAAATGTTTAGAAAGCCAAATACAGATATGCACGAGAAAGGGACTGGATTGGGTTGACAGGAAAGAAGCCCCATGAGAGGACAAAACATGAATAAGATAGAACAGTTTTTCAAACAAGAATAACAATTACATATGTATTAGATTCAGGCTGAACAGCTGATTAAAAATCAAATACATATCTAATGATTTTTCCGATGATATTTTTTGCTGATGATGAAATAAAGTATTCAATAAAGATCACAACATAGTTGTCAATTCACCAAGAACAATGTTCACTTTAGTCAAAGTATTGATGTAATGATGGGGTAGGCTGATGATCTGTTCTCGATGAGAATGCTAATAATTCGTACTTAAACTGCTGGTGTAAAACTAAATAGTCGTACTATTTTATTATCAAGTATAGATTGTTTTAACTTTTAGAAGATTATCCATTATCTTATTGGAATAAAAGATATTCCAGTCCCTTGATTACGTTTTTTCTTTACAGATGAAAAAATGAAGAAAATATCAAAGGGGCAATAAAAAAAAAACATAACTCGGATAAAAACCAACAAATCTACAAGACACTACATAGAAAATTCAAGACTGAGCAACTCGAACTTCACCTAAAACCGGGGAGATCTCATGTAATCAGACCCTGCTCCACACGTGGTACCATCGTGTTGATCATACTATGCTTTAGTACAAAGTACAATATTTGGGGTTAGATTATGATGCATTGTCTCTGTGAATTTCCAGTTCACAAAATGATGCCATAGTGCTTAAATTAAGGTTTAAACTTCCTCGAGCCATTTGATCTTAAGACAGTGTTAGCTGTTCTGTTTACGCGACAGTTGAAAATGCGCCTTCTGATTAACCAACATTAATGTCACTTGTTTGTCTATCTCTTAAAAAATCATTCACTTCATAAAGTTAAGCTGAACTTCCATTTGTCGCAAATCTTCCAATATAGAAACTACCTGTATATTAAGAGCAATAGCGTTTTTACCTCTTATTCCTAATTTTATCTCTCCTGATAGATGTCAGTATTTCTCCTGTAGTATTAAATATGTGAAGAATTTCATTTGGATCATCAGTAACAATTATAATATCTAAATTTGTTGTTAGTATGTCTCGGGTTGTGAAAAGTTCGTCCCCAGAATTAATGTTAGGATGACCAGTGTTTATTTGTGTAATATTTCGTGTCTGTTCTTGCACCACAATTCTACCTCTGTAGGATCGTTTTAACACATCTTCTTCACAAATATGACCTTTACATTTAGTATGCTTCAAGGTGTGAAAAGTTCGTCCCCAAAACTTACGTTTGGATGACCAGCGTATATTCGTATAATATTTCTTGTCTTTCCTAGCACCACAAGTCTACCTCTGTAAGATCTACATAACACACCTACTACACAAATATTACCTTTATTGGTACTGGATACCCTCCGAAAAAAGTAAATAAGGTTTCCCCTTGTTAATTATGAAATTTTAAATTATTCCGTTCTGGTCCAGCACTATTATAACACTTCCTGTTCGTGGAAATGTACGTCCTGGTCCTTTGGCTCCTACCACAGTTTTTTTCTGTCCCTTGGTAGTATGTATACCAAAAGCTAAAATTGGTGCTAGATTGTTTGCAGAATTAGTATTTCCTTTAGTGTACGCATTTACCAATTTTAGTATTGTTTTTCACCAATCTATTACAAAAAAGATGATTTGATGAGGTAGCTGCTATGAGAATTGACATTTCTGATTTCCACGAATATTATTTGGCCCAGCACCTCAGTTCATGGTTCTTTGATTTTTGATGTTTTGCATGGTTTACCAACAAAAGCATTGCTATTATAGTTTCAACATTTGCATTATACTATAAAAGTCGAGACAAATCTGTGTGTCAACAATTTCCGTTTTTCATTGAAATGAAAGATCTTACAAATAATTGCATTCTTGTCTCAAAATTTGCCAACTTCATTTAAAAAAGGCAAGAACGATTGTATTCTGCTAGACTGCTAGTACGACCCAAGATGACAAGCAGACTCCAAAACCACCTTAATAAAAGAGAGGCGAAAGATACCAAAGGGATGTCCCCGGTTTTTGTTGGGGTTCGTGTTGCCTAGTCTTTAGTTTTCTATGGTGTGAGTACTGCTGTTTGTCTTTGGCCTTTTTCTTTATTTGCCATAGCGTTGTCAGTTTATTTTCGACTTATGAGTTTGAAAGTTCATTTGGTATCTTTCGTCTCTCTTTTCAAACTCATAAGTCGAAAACAAAATAACGATGCCATGGCAAAACCAATAAACGACCAAAAGACAAACAGTATACAAAACTCAACAAAGAAAACTATAGACTTAGCAACACGAACCTCACCAACGACCGGGGTGATCTCAGGGGCTCAGTGTGCTTTAACCAGTAATTGATCCCATTGCCCCATTATCGTTCTTTGGTGGATTTTCAGGGTTTCTTTATACAAGTGTTAACAAAGAAAGATCACAAAAATGGCCCAAATATTTAGAGAAAAGTAATAAAATGTTTTTTTTTTTAAATCACGATGGTCTAAAAAGAAAATGTTGCATATGCCCTCAAAAGGCAACACCAAGAAAAAAATGGAAAGATGAGACGGTACCAATTAATCATTAAATACAAATAAATAAGGCACATTCATTCAAAATGTTGCTGATCAACATCACAAAATGAGTACAATGTTTCAAACGATACTCAAGAATAAACAAGTCTAGAATCATAGATATGTATAAGTTTTTTTGAGAACTTGCGTTTGGTGTAAGGAAACTGGTATATACTAGTACTTAATTTCTTAAATAAATCTTTGAAGGGAAATTCTGAGAATTGTTATTAAAGAATTATGTATTGCTAACGGCAAGCATGTCATGGTCATGTTTGACATTCCTGTCTTTGAAATGATTGATATCCTTATAACACCTTTTATGTAAACATATTGTAATTTTATCAAAGACTGCTTAAATGCCTTTATTCCTTGTCATCAAAACAGTTCACTTCTGAGTATTAACATTAGTGCTCTCTAAATTTTCAATAGTATTACATTTAAATCAACCATACATTGATTATTAATTCCACTACTTCTTTCAGGTAAATAGAATCAAATTGTTAATTTGTCAGTAATTTGTTTCATTTAGGAACAAAACCAATACCACAATCGATTGCGGTAACAAAAATTGTATACTGAAGCATAACTGATCATTCTCTTTCATTGAAGACAGAACAAAAAAATGTGTAGAAAATTTTCCTTGTTCACATAATCAAGCTGCAGACAAAAACAGAATTATTCCTTACTGTACAGCCAAGAAAAGTTTGACATAAATTTTCCTTGTACAGAAAGTTGGGATTTTTGAGAAAAATACAATATTTGGTGTAGTGTTGTGAAATTATGCGGCTTCATCTATTAAAAAGAAACACAAACAATTAATTTCAGTCTTGTTTTTATCAAAAATAAAAAAAAGTTATGGGGAATCTACCTAAAAACATGTGAAATTAATTTCTAAAAAATGACCATGAGTGCTGTAAAATTTCAAACTATCGGCAAAGAGGAAGTGGCTGGACGGTGGATGTACAAATTGCTTACTCGCTACAACTCAACATTATTAAGGTGGTCTGGACGCTAGATGGGGTTTATAGAAAAGAGCAAGATAGGCGAAAATACAGAAGAAAGGACAAAAAAAAAAAGAGAACAAGAAAAGAGCTATTAAATTTTCTGTATTTTGAAGGATACCATAGTTAAACTTAAGAGGGCAGCTAGTACGAATGAAATTGATGTATTCTAATATATGTCGCTTTCAGGCTTGTTTGACTTGACACATTCTGTGTGTGCTTGTCCGGGACATAAAGTGTCATTTTTCAACGTATCAAGGACCATTGATTTTGACCAGCAAGAGTGAAAATAGTCAAATTTGAACTTGATCTTTACTGGAATTCATCAATTGTGTTGTTAAAATAAAAATTAATTTAGCCCAGTTCCTTGATTTAGTTTCTGTTTTATCTAGGATAAGTTAAGATGAATTATCTGTGAAAATTTCCAGTCCATAAAATTGTGCAATTGCTCTAATTATTGTTTCAACTCCCTCAAACAATTTGATCTTTGCTCTGTTTACATGATGGTCTGGGTGGGGTTTACAGAATAAAAAATAATGGGGAAAAAATTGAAAATACAGAAAAATTGACATTAAAAATAAGATAGAGAGAATAATGGGGTGCTAAAATATCAAAAATACATAATAATGGACAAACAAAAATTAAAACAAAAACAAAATTCCGTAATTTTTTTTATTTTCATTTGTCAAATAACCTCCAATATAGAACCGACTTGGTGTAGAAAGGAGCAAGAGAACATGGAAATATTATTCCAACTACATTGTATATCTGTCCTGATATATGTCAGTATTTTCCCCATATGATTATGAACGTGAAGACTTGTTTGATGCATATTATCCGAAACTGTTGTATGTCTCGAATAGTTGGTCCCAAGAATTAAGGTTTGAATGACTAGCTAGTGTATATTTGTATGTTTCCTGTCGGTTCTAGCATCACATAACAGAGACGAAATATACCAAATGGATATTCAAACTCATAAGTTGTAAAAAACAAACTGACAATGCCATGGCAAATTCTACCTCTGTAAGATCTATCTAACACATCTACTACTAAATATATTATTATAACTGGCACTGCCTATCCTCCTAGGAATGATAAATAACAAATTTTGAATGTGGTCTATCACTATTAAAACATGTCTTCCAGTTGGAGGAAATATTTTCCTTAGTGTTTTCTGTTGTTTTCAATTTTTTCTTTTTTTATTCTGATTTGTTGATGACAGGCAGTGTTGATTGATTTACAGTGAATAAGGATGATTGCTGATAGCTGGAGGTGATACTGCTATAATCTGCAACCCTATCATGTATTACCTATGGAGACATTTTGTAGAGTGAACCACCAACAATCACCATGCATCATTCACTGTGAAAATTCAGTAACAAGAATGATTTTAATCTTATTCAATCTTTGTGTACTGTCACTTCTGATATATTGTAAGTCTTCTTTGTAGTTAGACACTAAAAAAAGTAATGAAAGTAGTCTCCTACCAATGTTTGAAGCAAACTTATCCATACCATCAAATTTGATTTAAAGCAGTAGTTTTTTTAAGCTTATATAAAGGAAATAATCTCATTATAGATACTAGGATTAGTTAAAAACGCCAAATAAGTACGAAGTTGAAGAGAATTGAAATCACACTCAGCTACCCATGCCTTATAAATGGCTTCTAGTACTAGTTAAGTTGAAAAACTTTTCCTTTTTTGCAATATAAACAGTTCACAGAACAGTATTCATCATTTGTTGCAAAACCTGAATATCAATGCAATTCATAAAAGATGAACAATGGATGGAGAAAGGATGATGCTAAAATTTTACCAAAACTGACCATTCTGAATTGCCCAATAACTTAATATGGTCAAAATATACACAGCTAAAGAATAATATACAAGAAAAATTGATTATTGATTTTAATTTACAAATTATCACAAAAGATTAATTTTATAAGCACTTTCAAACATTGTAAATACACAATTACAAACATGTATATATGAAGCACTTGTACATGATACAAACATAATCATAACAATTATCAATAAATATTCTATCTTAACTAACATGTGTATTACTGACAAGGCAGATTCATTATTTCATTAGCGTGAAGTTTACACAAGATTGCAGATGATTGCACTTTTTAAAAAATTCATATTGTTACGCTCTCATAATTTGTTCTTTCAATATACAGTCAAAGGTAAAAAGTGTTTGGCACCTTGAAAATTACGCTATATATTTCATATAAATACACATTTTAAAAAGTAATTGCCCCAAATTCTTTCAGGTCTGATTATAATTAAGGTGGTACCCAACACCTTGACTAATATTAATTTGGCTCGTTTAATTTTCATAAAATTTTGACGAAATGTTTACTTTTACCCTTTGACAAAAATATAAAAATTTCAAAAAATTTGAACCAACCACTTTATCAGAAAAATTTCATTGGTTATACAGCAGTTTGACAAACACTAATTTTGATCATTGAGAAGCTAAATATTTTCTTAACAATAGAACATTATTAAAACGTTTAGCTGATTTTTACAGAGTTATCTCCCTGTAGTGTTAGGTACCACCTTAAATATTAAGGAAGTTTGCTACTCAATTTCAAAATAATAAGCTTTTCATAAAACTAGTATATATTGATAGGGAATAATTAAAGGAACCAAAAGAGCGAAAAAAATATATAGGTCAATGTGCTTGTTTTCGAGATATTAGCCATTGAAATTTTGGCGGTAAAATGTTCTCTCTTGACTTTCATAGCCTTACCATTAAAAGTTCAAGTTCTCAAAAACTATTAAAAAATAACAAAGATTTTATAAGACTTTTACAGATGGCTTATAATTATACATGTAAAAGATTTATAAAAAGAAAAATGGAGGTCAATGGGCAAAATTTTTTTAAGGCATTCACATAGATAAAACCAGAGGATTCCGAAAATCTGACAAAAATTCCAAAACATGACAAGCAAACTTCCTTAACTGTTATACTCATGTGTAGTTTTTCATGGTAATTATGAACTATTTTTTGAAGTGTCATTACTGGGAAATGATATGTTGAAATTGTTCCCTTCACATGCTTTATATCCATATATATTTGCATGCTTTGTCTTTAAACAGTGGTTTCTTTAAAAATATAATTCAAAAAATTATTTCAAATTATTGCAAGAAACTAGATATTTCTGAATTCAATCGTAAAAATTCCATTCAAATTTGAGAAGAAATGACTTAAGGATAATTTTTTTCAATGTGTTTTTATGAGAAAAATATAAGACTAATGTTCAAGGTGTGCAAAACTTTTGACCTCTGACTGTACCTTAAATTTGTGTTTTAAGGAGTATTTATATTCATTTTTCCTCAAAGCCATCAAATCCATGTAAATTGATTCACATATCCAAAGAATTTAATCAATACATAGTATTTTGTACATTTTAAAATCTTAATAATATATCTACTGACCTTGAGCTTAGTAATTGTCAATGCAAACAAATAATTATCAATTTCAAATGAAAAATGTTTCAATTATTTACTTAATTTAAAAAAAAAAAGAAATCATCATAAACATATACATTTACATGTATTATACCTGTTATAAATGATTAATGAAGAATTCTAATTTCAATTTGATCTTTGGTCTTAGTGAATACTGTAACTTCAGAAATTAAATTATTGCGTGCTTATTATTATTGCTATTTTTGAAGAATGGACAAAAATGAGAGATTAATTATTGTGATTTCAGGAAAAGCTGCATAGAGATATTTGTATCAGATATCAGATGTGAGTTCTAATTATTGTGATACTCACCTAGTCGCATTATTCAAATTGATAAAAACCTTGCAATAATTTGTGAATTTACAGTATAACTTTTTACATTCTAATGGTATAAGTGCCATAATGTTAAATCTAAATCTGTTAAAACTTGTCTGCCTATGGAGAAAAAACCCACACAGAATGGCATTTCACAACCAGACTATGAATTTGATAAGTACATGCCATTTGATTAGTCTTTTCCGTCAGTTCTGTTCATACTGCCAAAAGATGATGTATAAAGGCCTCATGCTATATATTTAGCAGAAAATGATAGTATCACAAGTTTACCCTGCAATTTACTGTAGGGATATTCAAGGAAGAGTTTACTGGAAGGTTAGACACTACATTATTGTTTTCTGTGGGTAATAGGGATGGCAACAAATACAAATCTCTTACAAATGAAAATGAAAATTATGGATGATGTAGTATAAAAAATATTGTTATCAAATCCCCCCTACATTTTTCCCTGAAAATAGTACTTAATTCTTTGTTCTGTTGCTGTTATATATGAAAGCATCAAACATTCAAAACATGAGTATACTACAATGATAAAGTGTAATTATCACTATTTTGTGTATTTTTCCTCTGATCTTTTCTTGTGATAATTTTTCAAATCACGCTACTCGCTTGAGATAGAAAACTATCATCAGAAACTAAGGGCGCATGTGCCGTTGTCAATGTAAACACTAACAAAGTTATAGGCAAAATAACGATAAATGGATTATCAATGGTGTTTCAAACTCAAGGATGTTTCTTGCCCTTCGATGAGATTGAAGCTGAGAAATTCACTCTTGTTTGAAAAACCATTGATAATCTATAGTTATAATTGTGTGGAGTAATATGTTTATACATTGTGATCCTGAATTAGATTTGTTATAAAGGCACACACAAAAATGCAACATTTATGAAGAAGTGAACAATGACAATAAAAAAACTAGAGGCTCTCAAGAGCCTGTGTCGCTCACCTGTATTTACTGATGCTTTGGAAATCATGTAAAATAAGGTTAAAATCATAATTAATAGTATTAGATATTAGATATTATAACGATATCTAAGATAATAACAAAAAACTGCAAAATTTTTGTAAAATTACTAACTCAGGGGCAGCAACCCAACAACGGGTTGTCGGATTCGTCTGAAAATTTCAGGGCAGATAAATCTAAATCTGATGAACATTTTTGCCACCTGTCAGATTTGCTCTAAATGCTTTAGTTTCAGAGATATAAACCAAAAACTGCATTTTACCCCTATGTTCTATTTTTAACCAAGTCAGCCATGATGGTTGGAAGGCGGGGTCATCGGACAAATTTTTTAAACTAGATATCCTAATAATGATTATTGCCAAGTATGGTTAAATTTGTCTTAGTAGTTTCAGAGAAGAAGATTTTTGAAAAAAGATTACAAAAATTTACAAAAAATTGTTAAAAATTGACTATTAAGGGCAATAACTCCTAACAGGGTCGACTGACAATTTTGGTCATGACAACTTATTTGTAGATCTTACTTTGCTTAACATTATTGCTGTTTACAGTTTATCTCTATCTATAATAATATTCAAGATAATAACCAAAAACTGCAAAATTTCCTTAAAATTACCAATTCAGGGTCAGCAACCCAACAACAGGTTGTCAGATTTGTCTGAAAATTTCAGGGCAGATAGATCTTGACTTGATAATCAGTTTTACCCTATGTCAGATTTACTCTAAATGCTTTGGTTTCAGAGATATAAGCCAAAATCTACATTTTACCCCTATGTTCTATTTTTAGCCATGGCGGCCATCTTGGTTGGTTGGCGGGGTCATCGGACACATTTTTTAAACTAGATACCCTAATGATGATTGTGGCCAAGTTTGGTTAAATTTGGCCCAGTGGTTTCAGAGGAGAAGATTTTTGTAAAAGTTAACAGACGACGCCGGACGACGACGACGGACGCAAAGTGATGAGAAAAGCTCACTTGGCCCTTTGGGCCAGGTGAGCTAATAATGACGAGGATGATGAATTTGTTCTCTTTCATGATCAAATTAAATAAAATCTTTATTTGTTTGTTTTGATCATAATAGTTTCAGAATATTTTTACTTCAATTTGACATTCCTGAATTTTGATTTATCATTAGGTAAAAATGACCTAATTTTACTATGGCTATTCATATTCCTTGCCTTAATAATTTAACAGCAAAAAACAAATCTAACATATAATTTGCTATGATCGGTAAAATTTTAGATCGACTTATGAGACATACTGCATCAAAAAACAAAAAGTTATTACTATATGCAATAGAAAAAATATTTAATTTAGTAAACAGCAGTTACTCTGCAATCAAACAGATTTTTGCAATTTAAAAGTAAACAGCAGTTACTCTGGAGTTTTTTTTTTCACTGGTAGTCAAAGGGAAACAACTCCAGATTGTTTTGGACAATTGCGTTGAGACAGACAGCAAACCTAGTAATGTTTGTTTACCCTTTAAAATATGGAAAAAAAATGTAAATGGATTACAATATTTTGCTTCAACTTGATTTTTATACTGAAATAGAAGTTCTTGAGTTATATCAATAGTGTCGATCAAATCTGGGAATGCATATTAATAATAAGCAGTTAGGAATAAGACTCAAGATTATCATCCTGACATAAAAAAAATAAGACATCAAAGAAATATGTAAATGTTAACAGAGAACTCTTGTCAACATTATATTCCTTAAGACTGTATGCAAAATAGAGGGTCTGGATGGGGTTCCTTCAATTCTGTATTCTTTGATTTTTTTTCCATTCTTTATATTTTTTGCTTATGTTTCTCTATTCTTTATTTTTTTGGTCCATTATTCTCTTTTCTGTAAACCCCATCCAGACCCTCAAAATAAAGCCAACAAATATTCCATCTACCAAATTATTTGTCTAAAACATGACAACAATACAATAACAGTGCAAATTTTAGTTCAGAGTTCAGATGATGCATTCAACGTAAACCCACTTCTGTATCAGTTATTCAAGAAAATCAGAAGGTAGAAAATTAATAAATCTTAAGAGTACATTAAAATACCTCCTTTATAACCAATAATTTACATGATTGTAATCCACAATTTAATACATAATTTTGTCCTGACAAAAAAAGTTAATAATCTCAGAGATCAATTGTTTATAATCGATTGATCAATTGTTTATAATCGATGGATCAAAAGTTAATAATCGATGGATCAATTGTTTATAACCGATGGATCAATTGCTCAATAGAATAATCTACTCCTGAACAAATAAAGAGCAGATAACTCTGTAATATTTAGGAGAGAGAAGATATTTCTATCACAGTGCTGGATCAGCTAAGGTGTTATAATCTGGCGGAGCACCACTATCACTCACAAGATTCTGTCGAGAAGAATTAATGTCATCATTGTCTGAGTCTGCAGACAAATGTTTTCTTCTTTGTTGAGCATCATAAAGTTTGGCTTTATTTATTGGTGGACCTTAAAAAAAGACAAAGATGCCTATTTAAGATATGTCTAATATTAGTTTATTTATATTTCATGTAATAGTTAAATCATGACAAAACTTGATTTTGAGTTTTGGCTGTCCCATCTAAATATGGGTTAAAAAGAATGTCCTACATGTACAAACACACCATGTTGAATTTCGAAACCGAAGACATTTTTGAAGATCATTTTTCGAGCATTTCATGTATATACCAGTAAACGTAGTGCATATACATTGAACATAAGTGATTTTTCTAATAATTTTGTCATCCTATTGCCTTTCTCTAGCTTCTATGGAGTCTGGTGGTAGAATTTGTTTCTCAATGATTTAAAGGTAAATGCCAAGTACAATGGTCCAAATAGATATATAATTTAGAAGCCTGTAATTCAGTGATTGTCGTTTCTTGCTGTAAATCAAATTTGTTTTTTGTTTTGTACAAATGAGACCATTTGTTTTTTTGTTTGAATTGTTTTACATTTGTCCTATCATGGTCTTTTTTAGCTTGTTGTACGGTAAGGGTTTTGCTAATTTTTGAAGGTCGTACAGTGACCTATAGTTGCTTACTTCTACATCATTTGGTCTCTGGTGGAGAATTGTCTTATTAGCAATCATACCACATCTTCTTATTTTTATATGGTGGGAAATTTCAAGCAACAATTTTAATCATCAATTGGTGTATCAAAAGTTATCAAACTGAGAAATACAAATATATACAATAGTTTCTGAAGTTTCATTAAATACATTACCTATATAACTGAGTAACACTGGCAAGAATATAAGACCATGTGTAGCACCATACAATACCATTCCAAGATACATTCTGAAGTAAAATACTTGGAAAAGCTGGGACTTAGAAAAAGCTAAAACAATAATTCCTCCCAACTTAGTTAATGTTATACCACTAAGTACCTGAAAAGATAAATAAGATTTGAATGCAAAAATCATAAATGTTTAGGAAGGCCCATTGATATCTGTACATACTTAAGTTGTATAAAATTTGACATCACATGAAAGAACACATAAATATACTTTATTGTTTGACTTTAACCCAAAAAGTTTAATTTAAAAATTTTTGGGGATAATAACTCATCATTGAATTCTAGTAGACATAAATATATAATTTAACAAGCCAAAAATTGTTTTTTTTTCTTGTCTTATTCAATATCATATGTTATTCAGGTCTCAGACAGGGTATATAATGTGAAATTCCCAGTTTAGGGTTTATATTCCCTCAGCCGCAGGCCCAGGCTGTGTCTGGAATATAAACTTACATGTCTGTGTTGTTGTCCAATCACAATAATCAATACATTTGTAATCTGTAATATAAGCTAACTTTATTAATAAGGTGACCTATAGTTGCTTACATCCACATGCTACAGTGGGTTGTCTCATTGACAATCATACCACATATCCTTATTATTATAATGGGTCATGAATAGACTTTATATTATGAGCTGATGGATCTAGGTAACAGATTTTAAATATTAGTTAAAATTGACAACAACACTTCAAAAGATCTGCAATTTTATTATCTATGTCTACATGTTTCGCCTGCAAGGCAGGCTTCATCAGGACAATTTTTATACAGAATTTAATCCCTGAAGTACTCAAAGTGGTGCATGAAATTTGACGTCGTCATGGTGAGAGAAACAATGAAAAGTGAAAGTAGCAATACAGAGTTATAAATAGATAAGATAAATATAGAAAATTAAAGTTTGTTTACAATGTAACTTGAGTTTGTTTTACTATTATATGATACATGAGATTGTTCTAATGGCTTGGTATCTAATTGGATGAACTTCCCATGGTTCCTACCACTTCGCAAGGCTTCTCTTCCAACCTGGCCATTGTTGGAGGTTACTACTTCCTGGCGCGTCGGCAACACATAGGAAGATTATGGTCGCCGCTATGTAAAATAAAATTGTCAAAAAATGTTCCCTTGTTAATTATTTGGTGACTCTCTATAATTTTTGGATCGTCTGCAGTAGTTGTTCTGTTTAATAGCATGCTAGGAACCATGGGAAGTTCGTCCAATTAGATACCAAGCCATTAGAACAATCTCATGTATCATATAATAGTAAAACAAACTCAAGTTACATTGTAAACAAACTTTAATTTTCTATATTTATCTTATCTATTTATAACTCTGTATTGCTACTTTCACTTTTCATTGTTTCTCTCACCATGACGACGTCAAATTTCATGCACCACTTTGAGTACTTCAGGGATTAAATTCTGTATAAAAATTGTCCTGATGAAGCCTGCCTTGCAGGCGAAACATGTAGACATAGATAATAAAATTGCAGATCTTTTGAAGTGTTGTTGTCAATTTTAATTATTATTTAAGGATTGCATTCATTTGCATGATTTGACAACCCGGCATACCAAGGTACCCGTACGAAATTATAAGGCGTATTACGCCTGGAAATCTGGCGTAAACCTGGCGTAAGTGGTAGTTACGTGTCCAGATCCAGGCGTAAGGGAACAGGAAACGTAAATTTGTAGTCCTCACGGGCGTAGAAAATATGGTAAACCTGGCGTAAATTGAAATAAGCAAGGCGTAAATTTTCCTACGGGCGTAAAACAGTTGGTATGGCGTAAATCATAATACCCATAATGCTTTGTTGATAAAGGATCATGGGATTTTTTTTTCAAAATTTTGCTCCTTGGTATTATTTTGCAAGAGTTGGACTTATGGCAGCTTTATATATTCAGTGATAATTAAGCTTGTTTTGTGCTTTTTGGAAGAATTTGAAATTGGAATTATGGAATCAAATTGATTAATGAAAATTGTGAAATAAAAGGAAAGTAATATACATGGTAAAAGATAATTATGTGAGTAACTAAGTTTTATTTTTTAACAGTAATTTTGAATTCTGAAAACCTTCATCCTTGGATGATAACATTAAAATCTTTCACATTAAGTTAAATTGCAGTATTATCATTGATATTTTGGTTCAAATGACATTAATTTAAAAAAAACACTTAGTTAAAATGCTGGTTTTATTTCAGTAAGAATTAATTGTCATAATTCTAATTTAAACTTAAACTTATTTGAGCCAGTGTCTGTCTAATATGTATATATTTATTTATATAGCTTCATCAATTAATGGTTAATATTTCAAGTTTCATGTCAAAAAATGAGAAATTTAAGCAATAGTACAGAAGTTTGTATCAAATACACAAAAGTACACAGCTAGGGTAATACACTGATTTAAAATAAGTGTAGTATTATGTAAGGATATTACGCCTGCTTTTTTTATTGACCAGGCGTACTCATTTGCATATAACGCCTGGTTTTCTGTGGACCAGGCGTACTCATTTAAATATTACGCCTTATTTTACGCCTGGTTTCCGCCTCAGTTACGCTTGGTTTCCGCCTGGTTTACGCCTGGTTGACGCCTGGACATGCATTCTCTAAACACTACAATGACGCCCTGATAAAGTATGATTTCTACGCCTGGTTTCCATGTCATTTACGGGCGTCCCATTTCGTACAGGAATCCACTTCAGGGACTCTACCAAAACGATTTACAGGCGTTGGTTCACCACACGGAATTTAATTTATTATTTAATCGTGAACCCCTGCATCCGGAAGGAACCGCCTTGCTACACGCGCCAATCTACAGGCCACCAGCATATACATGGACCAAGGAATATTCCATACTTGCGACGAAATAACAACTGAACCAAGATGACCAAGAAATCCGATACCACCTTAACATATATATATAACTGTTAGCAGAAAAAACGTACCACGGGCGCCGATCTTAAATGAACTAGGAATTCACAACCATGCTATTAAACAGAACAACTACTGCAGACGATCCAAAAATTATAGAGAGTCACCAAATAATTAACAAGGGAACATTTTTTGACAATTTTATTTTACATAGCGGCGACCATAATCTTCCTATGTGTTGCCGACGCGCCAGGAAGTAGTAACCTCCAACAATGGCCAGGTTGGAAGAGAAGCCTTGCGAAGTGGTAGGAACCATGGGAAGTTCGTCCAATTAGATACCAAGCCATTAGAACAATCTCATGTATCATATAATAGTAAAACAAACTCAAGTTACATTGTAAACAAACTTTAATTTTCTATATTTATCTTATCTATTTATAACTCTGTATTGCTACTTTCACTTTTCATTGTTTCTCTCACCATGACGACGTCAAATTTCATGCACCACTTTGAGTACTTCAGGGATTAAATTCTGTATAAAAATTGTCCTGATGAAGCCTGCCTTGCAGGCGAAACATGTAGACATAGATAATAAAATTGCAGATCTTTTGAAGTGTTGTTGTCAATTTTAATTATTATTTAAGGATTGCATTCATTTGCATGATTTGACAACCCGGCATACCAAGGTATCCACTTCAGGGACTCTACCAAAACGATTTACAGGCGTTGGTTCACCACACGGAATTTAATTTATTATTTAATCGTGAACCCCTGCATCCGGAAGGAACCGCCTTGCTACACGCGCCAATCTACAGGCCACCAGCATATACATGGACCAAGGAATATTCCATACTTGCGACGAAATAACAACTGAACCAAGATGACCAAGAAATCCGATACCACCTTAACATATATATATAACTGTTAGCAGAAAAAACGTACCACGGGCGCCGATCTTAAATGAACTAGGAATTCACAACCATGCTATTAAACAGAACAACTACTGCAGACGATCCAAAAATTATAGAGAGTCACCAAATAATTAACAAGGGAACATTTTTTGACAATTTTATTTTACATAGCGGCGACCATAATCTTCCTATGTGTTGCCGACGCGCCAGGAAGTAGTAACCTCCAACAATGGCCAGGTTGGAAGAGAAGCCTTGCGAAGTGGTAGGAACCATGGGAAGTTCGTCCAATTAGATACCAAGCCATTAGAACAATCTCATGTATCATATAATAGTAAAACAAACTCAAGTTACATTGTAAACAAACTTTAATTTTCTATATTTATCTTATCTATTTATAACTCTGTATTGCTACTTTCACTTTTCATTGTTTCTCTCACCATGACGACGTCAAATTTCATGCACCACTTTGAGTACTTCAGGGATTAAATTCTGTATAAAAATTGTCCTGATGAAGCCTGCCTTGCAGGCGAAACATGTAGACATAGATAATAAAATTGCAGATCTTTTGAAGTGTTGTTGTCAATTTTAATTATTATTTAAGGATTGCATTCATTTGCATGATTTGACAACCCGGCATACCAAGGTATCCACTTCAGGGACTCTACCAAAACGATTTACAGGCGTTGGTTCACCACACGGAATTTAATTTATTATTTAATCGTGAACCCCTGCATCCGGAAGGAACCGCCTTGCTACACGCGCCAATCTACAGGCCACCAGCATATACATGGACCAAGGAATATTCCATACTTGCGACGAAATAACAACTGAACCAAGATGACCAAGAAATCCGATACCACCTTAACATATATATATAACTGTTAGCAGAAAAAACGTACCACGGGCGCCGATCTTAAATGAACTAGGAATTCACAACCATGCTATCAAACAGAACAACTACTGCAGACGATCCAAAAATTATAGAGAGTCACCAAATAATTAACAAGGAAACATTTTTTGACAATTTTATTTTACATAGCGGCGACCATAATCTTCCTATGTGTTGCCGACGCGCCAGGAAGTAGTAACCTCCAACAATGGCCAGGTTGGAAGAGAAGCCTTGCGAAGTGGTAGGAACCATGGGAAGTTCGTCCAATTAGATACCAAGCCATTAGAACAATCTCATGTATCATATAATAGTAAAACAAACTCAAGTTACATTGTAAACAAACTTTAATTTTCTATATTTATCTTATCTATTTATAACTCTGTATTGCTACTTTCACTTTTCATTGTTTCTCTCACCATGACGACGTCAAATTTCATGCACCACTTTGAGTACTTCAGGGATTAAATTCTGTATAAAAATTGTCCTGATGAAGCCTGCCTTGCAGGCGAAACATGTAGACATAGATAATAAAATTGCAGATCTTTTGAAGTGTTGTTGTCAATTTTAATTATTATTTAAGGATTGCATTCATTTGCATGATTTGACAACCCGGCATACCAAGGTATCCACTTCAGGGACTCTACCAAAACGATTTACAGGCGTTGGTTCACCACACGGAATTTAAGATTTTAAATATGTATAGGAGGGTTTGGGGGAGTGTTGGACTCCCACTTACATGTTTTACCCAGCAACATTCTATATGTGCTTGTCCCAAGTCAGAGCCTGTAATTTAGTGGTTGTTGTTTGTTCCTGGAATAGGAAGTTTGAACCTTGATAAACCTATCCTTCTGAAACAGATGCCTGTATGTGCTAGAGCTTATATACTCACAGAGCTTCCCATATGTGCAAGAGCTTCCTCTGCTCTCATTAGTTTGGTTGGCTGTAAACTCACAGCAAAAGCTCGGACTATATGAGCACAAAATTCAACAGCTATACCAACAGCCTAAAAGATAAGCAAATAAATTTATAATATAATCTCTATG